>NC_133450.1:105841647-107257171 GCF_048565385.1 Saimiri boliviensis | reverse complement strand
TTAAGAAACAGCTCTCTATTCTCATTGTTTGTCACAACAGGGGGTTTCATTGGATGAATGGCTTTGAGATCACATTAAATGCCTTGAAGCTTTATCCAGATGCTAGAACAAAAACTTAGACAACATATTCCACTCTTGTGGAAATCAGTCCATTACAAATCTAGGTGCAAAGATCTACAGCAGAGTATTAAAAAAATTCTGCAGAGGCACTAGACCAATTAATGATGCCTCTCTCTTCTTAATCATAACTTTAACCATCACAAAACTATAAAGCAGGAATTCAGACAACAGTAAGGGAAAATAAATAAATGCATTTGATTATTTTTCAGTCTTCTGAATCATGACATACACAGTTGAAATAAATGTGATTCTTGTTTTCTATACACATTAACACCAAAAGCAAGCCATTGTCATAATTTTGTCTCTTATGAAAAATAAAAAATTTTTAAACTCCCCAAAGTCCAACTCACTTTTTGCTATGTCTTATGTTAACAAATCTTTGTTTTTACCTTTTGAATTCTACATTTTCTAATATGTAAAGCTAATTTATCTGGCTTTTAATGTTTCCTGGATATGTATTTTAGGGGAAAATATATTGTTTTATTTTTAGAATAATTATAAGCAAAATAAAATTTATTTTTATTCTCTCATTTCATTATTGAACCTGTGCCTCAGTAACAAGAATTTGAATACTCATCTAGAAAAATTTGTCTCTGAAAAGTAACTGTTTTATTGTGCAACATTATAATCACATGCCAAAAGGAAACAAATTATTTTTTCTGAACTGCACTAATGCTTCTTCTCCATTCAGTTGAATAATTGAGTTTATGGTGCAATACCTCAATACCAATTGAGATTACCTCAGCTTGCAGAGAGGCCATCAACTGTCTGAACCCCCAGATTGCATTGAGCATGCTAATAAAGAATAGAGCAAACGTGAAAGATGGACAAAACAAAAATAAAAACAAAACAAAGAAACAAACAAAAAAGTTAAAAAGTTTGTATACCCTGTATAAGTAAGCGTGTAAAGAAAAGATAAAAGCTACAAACACAACAAGTTTCTGTTAACAGTAGTTTGTACTATTTCTCACAGCTTTTTCTTTTTTTCCTTCATTTTACCACTTACTATAATCCAATTTGTTCTCCTCACTAAATTTTTTATATTATTTTATAAATGAAGTGAACAAGCATAAATTGCCTCATATTTCTCACCACCTCTTGGATTTTACTTAAGTCTACTTCTAGTATGAAGTCAGCTCTATCATTTATGTTTATTCTTTAAAACTTCTGCCCCATCAGTATTTTTATAGCCTCTATAGGCCTCAACAGCCTCAACAATTTTTTTTCTCTAAAAACTAGGTAATATGTGTTCATGTCTCAAAGAAAAAGGAAATTCAAAAGTAGAAGCATCTTATAGAAGTTTATCAGTGCAACATGAAACACTTCAAGAAAGACTAAACAGAAATGAAAAAGGACTATATCAACATCTACCAAATTTAAAAAAAAAAAAAAAACGGAGGATAGGGGAGAAAGATAATATTCTTAACTTTTAAAAAAGAGGATCAAAGAAATAAATGATTTTGCATTGGCACACAGAGCCAGAGAAACACTTCACCTCTATGTGTATCAACTCTTCAAAATCCACACTGTAGAGACGACTAAATGTGAAGTTTCAGAAACATGCCAACATCTTAAGATGAACCAGTTAGATGGAGGCCTATATGTGTTTGGACTATTGAAGTTGACTTCTGAGAGATCAGGAATACTGACCCTAAAAAGGACACAAAGCCTTGACAGAATAATCCAAATGCTAAGGACATGGTGTGTAACAAGTTTTTGTAGAGCCTACCATTATAAGCATATTTTAAAAATTAACCCAGTAAGGAAACAGAGCAGAATCCAGATAGTCTAACAAAACCTACAGGCATCCTCACTAAGCAAACTCCTCTCATATTACCTTTTCTTTAGCTATAAAAATGTTATAAAATACAAAATTCCTTGCCCTCACAGTTTATTGAAAGGAAAGTCAAACTAGTTTGAGATAGCATAAAAAGAGAACCAAAATTTTATGAAAGATTATGTATGAACTGAAATATGCATGCATGAATAAGATAAAAAGATATAAAATGAAAATGTTCAAAATACTGCAATATAAAATAAAAGAAGAAAGAAACAAAAGATACATGTAAAAGCTGCCACTATAAGAAAAATAAATTGAGGAATATAAGAAACGTTTGTAAGTCAATGAAATAAAAAGCATAATTTCTTAGCGTAAGATAATTGATTAAAAAATAATACGAAAAGTAAAATTCCAAACTTACAAAAACATATAAAGAATCAAGACGATATCATCAAATACTTAAAAAATAAATTAAAATTAACAGTACAGATAATTGCAACAGTATAGAAAACTGAATTATTTCAAATAGGGCTTTGAAAATCACAGTGAATAGAGATCAAAAATGACTAATCAGTTATAAATAAAGGAATACATATGGAAGACAAGGATATTCAACAAAATATAATCAATATTTCTGAAGCAGAGAAGTCAACAAATGGCAAGGATTTATTCAACTGTATACTACAAAAGCATTTCCTTGAAACTGGGGGAGTTAAAAAACTGAGTTTTGTTAGTATGCACTCTGCTGAGGGAAATTTGATGCAGAATATTCAGTACAAGACATTTCATACATGTTTTTGTTCCTTGTTTATAATAAATTCAGTGAATAAAACGAAAAAAAATTACTTCTTTCCCAAAGCTTTCACATATCTTTTGGAAATATGGTATAAAATGTGCTAAGCCAATGGCAGAGTTAATTCTAGTTGACTTTGACAGAGCAGTTTCTATGTTCTTTTAACTTACCTATTTTTTTAAATTGCATTTTATGTTTTGGGGTACATGTGAAGAACATGCAAGATTGTTGCATAGGTACACACATGGCAGTGTGATTTGCTGCCTTCCTCCCCTTCACCTATATCTGACATTTCTCCCCATGCTATCTCTCCCCACCTCCGAACCCCCCACCCCTCCCCCATTTTCCCCCAACAGACCACAGTGTGTAGTGCTCCCCTCCCTGTGTCCATGTGTTCTCATTGTTCAACACCCGCCTATGAGTGAGAACATGCAGTGTTTGATTTTCTGCTTTTGTGTCAGTTTGCTGAGAATGATGGTTTCCAGGTTCATCCATATCCCTGCAAAGGAAACGAACTCATCGTTTTTGATGGCTGCATAATATTGGCATTTTCTTTTACTAACTCCCTTATCAGCTAAACATTTGTGTCCGCCAAAGTTACTTTTCTATTTACTGTAAATACCCTAGAAAAAGGTATGAAATATTTTGGTAGAATTTCCAAAATTTTACAGGAAGAAAGAAAGAGCACTTCAAGAATGTATGCTTTTTATTTATTTATTGAGATGGAGTCTTTCTCTGTCTCTCAGGCTGGAGTGCAGTGGTACAATCTCCATTCACTGCAACATCCGCCTCCTGGGTTAGGTAATTCTCCTTCTCAGCCTCCTGAGTATCTGGGATTACAGGCAGGCACCACCATGCTGGACTAGTGTTTATATTTTTAGTAGAGACAGGGTTTCTCCATTTTGCCCAGGCTGGTCTCAAACTCCTGACATCAGGTGATCAACCTGCCTCGGCCTCCCAAAGTGCTGGGATTACAGACATGAGCTACCATGCCCAGCCAAGAATAAATACTTTTAATATATTTAAAATAAATTGTAACAGATAGCAATTATATGGCTTAAGATACACTAAAAAAGCAACTTTAAACTTTACTACATGTAAGGTGAAATTGGACACATTCTGGTTTAAGTGTAGCCTGTGTTACCTAATCTCTGAATTACTTGGTGAATTTTACGTATACACCCTACATATTTTATTCTCTAATTATATAATGTGGATAATAATATTTACCTCATAGGATTATCATAATATAAAGTATGATTAGATCTTTATATTCTGCCTGTAATAATTACAGGATACAAGTTTATTCTTAATGCTATTTTTATTTTCTATTTATTCTTCTCTTGTTTTATAAGTCAAAACCACATCTAGAGAAAGATTTAGACAGCAATGTTCAATACTGTGTGAACATTAGAACCACTAGGGAAGTTTTTTAAAAACACAGATGCCTGAATCCTATCATCAGAGATTCTTATATAATTGGTCTTGAGAGGGAATGAAACCTCAATATTTTTATTTTCCCCAGGTGACTATTTTGTGCATCCAAGTTTGAGACCCACTTATTTAAAAACACTTCAGTTTGTACTGTCTGACTAGATTACTTTCACATTCTTTAAATACTGTCGTTCAGATTTTGTTCAGTTGTGTCTACCCTGTAAAACATTTGCAATCTATCAAACACAAATCCTTGTCAATTTTACCTCTCAAATATTTTTAAGCCAACTTTCTACGCAGTTTTCCTCATATTAGCAGTTGCGCCTTCATCTTCTCCTACCTGGATTATTGTATAATTTCCCACTGCTCCCTCTTTCCAGGTTTGCTCTTTGTAAATTTATTTGTTGGGCTAGAATGAGACTCTTACCTATTAAAACTTTTCATTGCTTACTTATTATTGAGGATGGAGCACGGATTCTGTGCTTTCTTCTTCAATGTCCTTATCACTTTTCTCCTCTTTAACAATTAAATTGAACACATGATCTGTATTAAAGCACCACAAAATGTGCTGTAGTGCCATAACTTTACATAAAGTGTTGCTTTTCCTTCTTGAAATGCCTGTCATTCCTTTGTTTTTCTGTATCATCCTTTGATATTTATCTCAGAAATTAAGGCCTCCCGAAAAACCCCTAAACTCACTGTGTCAGGCAAATAGTGCACCTCCTATGCTCACCAAATTTTCATTGCATTGATCACCTTATTAAAGTGGTTAATTCTTTCAGATAATATGTTCTTCAATAAAGGTATGGTGTATATCTCATCTTATTATATCCAAAGGTTAACATACTCCTGTTGCAATCAGTTATGTGAGTTGATTAAAATGACCGAAGGAGCATAAAATTATAATATCAGTAGAGACGTTGTAGCTTCTAGAGTAGAAATTCCCCAAATGACAAGTAAGAACATTTTTACCAAGCCTTTAAGAATCTTTTGGTATTACTTACAGCTAAAACTAGTTTTACGGTTACCACATACAAGGATGGAAATATTGTATTACATATTGCACAGAGTCATGCTTTTTTGGGATATACACATGGCATCTCACCCACTTAAATTACACAGATCATATGTGGTGGCCTAGATTAGCTTGACCCAAATAGGCTTATACATTGAAGGAGTAACTTTTTGAGTTATGCATCTCATTATGTTTACAAATTTACATAAAAACAGCAATCTCCAGTTAAGCCAAATATCTTTTAAAATTGATAGAATTAAAAGTGTATTTATTTTAATTTTATATCTTTGACTCTTTACTACAACAATGGCTATTCAACATGAAATCTCCATTTATCACTTAAATAAAAGTAACCCTTTTCTCTTCAAAATAATTTATGTATTTTAATCCTGAGAAATAAATTTGGAAAATCATGTTATGAGAAATTAAAAATTTTAAACTGACCAGATTTTAACATATTTTTTTTCTTATAATTGATTTACACAAGTGTGACAGAAAAGCATTATATTTGCTTGTCTCCTTGAAAAGATCTTTGGATCTTGCCCTATCCAGCAGCCCTATACCTTGCCTTAATGCTACCTATAGCTGGAGTTTATCTCATAACATAAATAGACAAGCATCACATGGACTATAACCTAAGAAGTATTCCACAAAAATAAACCTGATAGGATCATTACATAGATGTCATATCTACAGGTTTTAAGAATTGGAGACTATCTCATAGACTTTCTCAAGATCATAATCAATTCTTAACTTCAGTGTGGTACATTTACAAGCAATGCAAACAGTGTAAGATCCTAGCACAGATGTCAAACCAGAAATTATATGACTTGAATGGCTTGGAATAATGGCTCATTTGGGGCATCCAGCACTTCCAGTGTTGGGTAACTATTGTTGTCAACAGTCACAGTGTCCAGGTGGATGATACCTTCTTGATATTAAAGTCTTATAATTACTTCAAATAACTGTAGTACTTTGTTACATTTTTTTTCAGGCTGTAAAAATGTTCTTAATGCTGGTACTAATTTGCTTGATATTTTTCCTACATCTTTTATGGCTTTAGGGGGAATTTATTTTTGTAACACAATCAGATATTTTACTTTTATTGAATAAAAGAAAGGCATTGAAAATGTTGTTGCAAATTCTTTTAGAGATAACTTTCACATTCAACAATCGAAGTTGAATAGTCAGTTACAAAATAGTCACTTATCATGGTTATAACAAAATCTTCTTTTTGTTCATATACGTAGTATCATTTGTTTTCAAATTACTACAAAGATTATTAATGAAAACAAGTTTAGTTTTGGACTTCAATTTGCCCAAGAATCAAGCAAAATTAAGGAACCACTTTCCAAGTTTAGAAGCTTCCTTCTCATATTCAATGATTCTTGGTATTTCACATTTTTAATTTTTAATTTTTGTAGGTATATGTTAGGTGCATATGATATATGAGATGTTGATATAGACATATATATATATCATATATGTATATCATATATATATATATATCATATGAACAGTAAATGGGAACTTCCCCACCAAAAGTACACTATGGCTAAGACATTGAGGCAAGACAATGTAACTCTTCATTTCACTCATAATCTAATCTGATGTCTGAAATAAATAAGATACAGGCTTTTATTATGTATGTTATAGAATTAAAAAACATGTTTGTATCAAAACAGATATAGTCAAACAAATATATATCCTTATAATGAAATGAATGTTTTCAAGAGATAAAACATATTTAAAAAATAAATGCCTTTTGGAATTGAGTAAGAAAGAAAAAGGATTCAAAGTTGTATTTCACATACTATATCAAATATATAATAAAGTATGTATAGAAAAAAAGTAGAAATTAACACAAAAAATGTTATGTAGTAATTATCTACAGCAGAGAATCATGAATGATTTATATTACCTGAAATGGCTTTGTATTTTCTATCCCCTTTTTTATAACATAATTTAAAAAATGGAAAAAGAAAAAATGTAGGTAGATCTTATTATTAATAATAGAAAATGCACTTAAATATTTGTGTTTTATTTTTACAGTATACTTAGCTTGAAAAGTGATTATATATGACTAATTTTAAAATGCATATAATTTTCTCTGTGCCAGACACCTTTTCTACCGCTTCAAAAATATTAACTCACTTAATACTCATAACAACCCTGATGAGACTATTTCTATTATAATGCCTGTTTTACAGGTGGGGAAACCAAGGGATGGGATGCTAAGTAAGTAGTCTACAAAAAAAAAAAAAAAAAAAAAAAAATCTTTGGTGGAGGAGCTGAGATTTCAGAGTCTGTGCTATGAACTACTATAATGTTCCCCTGTATAATGATTACAACATTTTATCTCTTTTTAAAGGTAATTGATTAATTGTAATTTGTTAAATAACAAAACTGCCTTTTCTAAAAACCAAATTAATATTTATAAAACCAGCCTACCAAGAAAACAATTATTCTTTTACTTTTGCTGATATTACTTAATATGGTTTGGCTGTATCCCCATCCAAATTTCAACTTAAATTGTATCTCCCAGAATTCCCACACATTGTGGGAAGGACCCGGGGGAGGTAATTGAATCATAAGAGCTGGTCTTTCAAGTGCTACGCTTGTGATAGTGATAAGTCTCACAAGATCTGATGGGTTTATGAGGGATTTCTGCTTTTGCTTCTCCCTCATTTTTCTCCTGCCAAAGCCATGTAAGAAGTGCCTTTTGCCTTCCACCATGATTCTGAGGCCTCCCACAAAATATGGAACTGTTAAGTACAATTAAACCCTTTTTTCTTCCCGGTCTTGAGTATGTCTTTATCAACAGCATAAAAACGAACTAATACAGTAAATGAGTACCAGTAGAGAAGGATGTTGCTGAAAAATACCCAAAAATGTGGAAGCAGCTTTGGAACTGGGGAATAGGCAGAGATTGGAACAGTTTAAAGTGCTCAGAAAAAGGCGAGAAAATGTGGAAAAGAATGGCTTTGACCAAAATTCTGACAGCAATATGGACAATAAAATCCAGGCTGAGGTGGTCTCAGATGGAAATGAGGAACTGTTATGAACTGGAGCAAAGGTGACTCTTGCTGTTTTAGCAAAGAGGCTTAGCATTTTGCCCTGCCCTAGAGATCTGTGGAACATAGTACTTGAGAGAGATGATTTAAGGTAACTGGCAGAAGAAATTTCTAAGTAGCAAACCATTTAAGAGGTGTCTTTGGTGCTGCTAAAGGCATGCAGTTTTATAAGGGGAACAGAGCATAAAAGTTTGAAAAATTTGCAGCCTGACTATGCAATAGAAAAGAAAAACCCATTTTCTGGGTAGCAATTCAAGACAGCTGCAGAAATTTGCATAAGTAGTAAGGAGCCTAATGTTAATCCCCAAGACCATGGGGAAAATGTCTCCAGGCCATGTCAGAGACTTTCATAGTAGTCCTCCCATCACAGGCCCAGAGGCCCAGGAGGAAAAAGTGATTTTGTGAGCAGGGCCCAGAGTCCCCATGCTGTGTACAGTGTAGGGACTTAGTGCCCTATGTCCCAGCCACTCTAGACATGGCTGAAAGTGGCTTCAGAGGATGCAAGCCCCAAGCCTTGGCAGGTTCCATGTGGTATTGAGCCTGTGGGTACACAGAAGTCAAGAACTGAGGTTTGTAAAACTCTGCCTAGATTTTAGAAGATGTATGGAAATAACTGGATGCCTAGGCAAAAGTTTGCTTCAGGGGCAGGACCCTCATGGAGAACCTCTGCTAGGGCAGTGCAGGAGGGAAATGTGGGGTTGGAGTCCCCACATAGAGTCCCTGCTAGAGCACTACCTAGTGAAGCTGTGAGAAGAGAGCTACCATCCTCCAGATCCCAGAACGATAGATCCACAGACAGCTAGCAATATGCACCTGGAAAAGCCACGGACACTCAATGCCAGCCCATGAAAGCATCCAGGAGGGCAGCTGCACCCTGCAAAGCCACTGGGGTGGAGCTGCCCAAGACCATGAGAAGCCATCTCTTGCATCAGCATCACCTGGAGTCAAAGGACATCATTTTGGAGCTTTCATATTTGACTGCCCAGCTGGATTTTAGACTTTCATGGGCCCCATCATCCCTTCATTTTGGCCAATTTCTCCCATTTGGAATAGCTGTATTTACCCAATACTTGTTCCCACATTCTATCTAGGAAGTAACTAGCTTGCTTTCGATTTTACAGGCTCATAGGTGGAGGGACTTGCCCTGTCTTAGATGAGACTTTGGACTGTGGACTTTTGGGTTAACACTGAAATGAGTTAAGACTTTGGGAGACTTAAATCATGCCTTTGGGAAGGCATGATTGGTTTTGAAACGTGACCACATGAGATTTGCAGGGGCCAGGGATTAATTGATATGGTTTGGCTGTATTCCCATCCAAATCTCATCTTGAACTGTGTCTCCCAGAATTCCCATGTGTTGTGGGAACTACCAAGGATTAGTTAATTTAATCATGGGGGTCAGTCTTTCCCATTCTATTCTGTTGACAGCGAATAAGTCATACCGTTACAACCAAGTGAGTTAGAATGAAAGTGCCGCTCTTTGAGTTTCAAATTAAGAGTCCTTTATTTGCCAGCAACTGAGAGATGGCAAACACTCAAAATTCTCTCCACCCCAAGGAAGGGGCTTGATTTCCCTTTATACCTTGATTTAGGTAGGGGAGCGGGAGCCTAGCTGAAGGAGAATTTTACAGAAACAGAACAAGCAAGTTAGATAAAGAAGCTGGTAAGCAGGGGGCAGGAGTGTCCCAGGATTGTTGGTTGCTAAGGGTATTTCCATCCAATCATCAAGGAGGGTAGCAGGAGGAACTTTCCATACAATCAATTTCCAAGAAGGGTATTCACAATAGCAGGTAGACTTGCCAAGCTGGATTCGATTACAATGGTTACAGGTACTGTGAACAGTGTGAACTACTCTTAACAGTTCAAAGCTTTGACTGCAGCATGACCCAGTAATGCACCTAAGGGGGCTGAGGCAGGGAGGGAGAGGCTAGAGAAAACTTGTTAGGTTTGCAGCTAAGATGGAGTCAGTTAGGTTAGCACAAGTTAGGTTATCACATTATAAGATCTGATGGGGTTATCAGGAGTTTCCATTGTTGCTTCTTCCTCATGTTTCTCTTGCTAAACCATGTAAGACTTTACTTTTGCCTCATGTCATGATTCTGGGGCCTCCCAGCCATGTGGAACTATAAGTCCAGTTAAACTTGGTTTTCTTCCCAGTCTCAGTTATGTCTTTATCAGCAGCATGAAAAGAGACTAATATACCATACTAACTTAAAGAACCATTTTATTTTAATAAACTTGATAGACCTAATGCCTCTCAAGAACCATGTTTTCAAAATGTATGTCACTTAATTTTGCCTTAAATAATTTATAGGCCATTGTTTTAATATTTTGTTAAAGTGCTGCTGATTACTAGTTACCATAGCCAGCAATTTATAGAATCTATGGAAAAATTTTCCTTTACATTAGCCTTATAAGTATTTTTTTAATTGAAGACACACTTTGGAGAGAGACTGTTGAGCCTGAGTTATAAATGATAAGTCCTTTTTATCACAGATGGTTCAGTTTAATCACTCAGCATGGATAACCACGTGATAAAATGTATTTCTCCTTTGTGCTTATTACTAAGCATTATTATTGGGAGATATTTAAATTTGTTTCTTTGCAGCTGCCAAATATGCCTTGTTATATATTGCTTAAACATGATTTCTAAGAACATGAATAAACAGTGTTTTTTATAACAATAGCTTTCACTCTCACAAGAAAGTTGCCTGTAATTTAGAAAGTTTTCAACTAAAAACATAAAGAAACTATGCTAAATAAGCCCCACATCAGAACAGATGTTCTACTGCTTGGTTTCCAAGAAGTTTACATAATTTAAGTGATGTACAGTTTCAATAAACATATTTCCATAAACATAGATTCTTTTCATTCTCAACAGCAAACATTTACTATGCCTTGATATGTGCTGTAAATTCTGCTAGATATTATAATGCGAAGTAACAGCCTCTAGCCCCTGTTCTCAAAATTATGGGACCAGATAAAGCATTGAAAATCAGATGACTGGATGGTTGGATAAATACAAAAATGACTACTAGATAGATAAACAGATAAATAGCACAGTAACTTGGAATCTGAAATTTTACTTGAATATTTTCTAGACAAGAATAACTTAATTACACAGTTTTAACATTAGGCTAAATGGAAATACAGTAAAATAATATATGGAAAACATACCATAGACATGGTAATTATTAAATAATAAATGACCTGTGTCATTATTGTAGGAGGGGAAGGACAATAGATTTT
Source organism: Saimiri boliviensis (assembly GCF_048565385.1). NCBI lineage: Eukaryota > Metazoa > Chordata > Mammalia > Primates > Cebidae > Saimiri > Saimiri boliviensis. The sequence goes on along the minus strand of NC_133450.1, from coordinate 107,245,706 downwards.
GAATTTACCGTTGTGTTCATTGGGTCTTGGTTAATCACTCTTTGAATGTTTATAATAAATATGGGTTTTAGAAGGAAGGTAACATAAAGCTATTGCTTCAGGAAATCAAGACCACTAACCAGTGCTAAGCTTTAAGAAAAACTTTCCCAACAGGGTATAACTTGAGCTGAAAATTTCTCACAAATATTGTCAGAAAAATTAATTCATTGTCTTCAAAGACAAAATTTTCTTAAATTGTTGCAAGCTTTCAAATTATAAATAAAAAAGAATATAATCTTTCTAATCCAACTATGATTGGATCTTTCTAATCCAATCTATGATGCCAGAATCGCTCCAGTTCTAAACATGAGTAATAAATGCACATCCCCACACAAACCACTCAGTGAATAAATGTCAACAACCAAGTTAAAACTGCAAGTCAAATTCATAAACACATTTGAAAATTAGTAGTGATGATTGTAAAGGTTATACCATTATTGCAAGTATGTTTTAGAATTGTCATAGTTTAAAAATAAAATTTACATTATTATTTTGGCAAAGAAAAGTAGATAATCTCAATATATTATAAAAATGAATCTAAAAAGGTCTATCAAAAATTGAAGATAATATCATATAACATGGAAAAAATAACAAAATTAAGGCAACACCACAGCTAATAATAATATTATAGGGATCACTGAGATATTCCCAAAGCAAATTTTCTTCATGCAAATTTGGTGTGGTTCTTAAAATCTGACTAATATCTAAGCTTCAAATAAAAAATTAAGAAAGTTTTATGCAAAAGATTTACATACGTAAATTTTCAAGTAAATCCAATAAAAATAATTTGAGAAAGTAGGGTTGCATAAATGTGCAAAACACAAACATACTAAATTAAATAGTCATTATTATGTATAAGATACTCAGGTCCTGCTTATGCCAGGTTTCATATTTAATGTGCCTGCTAAGCTAGTGGGAAGGATTGTTAGAATTATATAGCTATCTGAAGCCAAGAAGCTCCCAAAGGTGGGAAGAAATTATGTGTAATTTTCCTACATATGTTTTATATATCAAGGTGAAGGGAAGTCAGGCATCATATATTTAAGCAGAGAGAAAGAATATGTCACAGTAACTTTAGTTTCTGCCCTAAATTCATAGAATTCTATATAAATTGCAGGAAAGGCGACTTCCGAGTATAGACTAAAATAGCACCTTCACTAAAAACTAATTTAGTCATTCAAGTACAGCTAACAATGACTGATAACAATTTAACAGAGTACAGAACAAAAAGAGGGACAAGATCTTCTTTCTCACTATACCATAGATCTCTTTCATGCTGCTGCTGCATTTTGTCTATGCTGCTAACATGTATTATTAAAATAACATACCAAATATCAGAATAATGCACAAATGTTCCATATATATTTCTGTGCAACATGTTCACATGTACGTAAATAATTATGTAAATACATAATTGTAGGTCTGGAATGATGTATACCAGGGCTTAGCAAACTATTGCCTACCAGCCAAAGCCAGTCCACTGTCTCTTTTAATAAAGTTTCCTTGGGACAAACCAGCTAATGTTAAATATAAGGAAAGAGAGGTGCTTCCAAGAAAAGGCAGGGCAAGATGATGTGCTTACATGAGTATAAGATTCCTAGGCTGCTGTAACAATTAGCACAATACAATGAGTTAAAAGAACAGCAATGCATTCTCTTGGTTTTTCAGGCCACAAGTCTGAAATCTATTTAAATGGGCTGAAATTAAAATGCCGGTAGGGAGGCACTCCCTCTAGACAGTCTAGGCTCTGCTCTATGAAGGTAGATCTCATCCCTGACAATCCAGAGACACAGTACCTGCTTAAGCCTGAGGCTGAATCAGAACAAGGAGAACTTCCCCACTCACAAAGAGTTTACAGCTAAACAAGAGCTAAGACAATAGGAAAAATATTCCCTGAAGTAAAAGTGGAAAGCCTCAAAACCAAGAGAAGTGTGCACATTGAGAGAAATCCTCTGTCTCACCAAGCATCACACTAAACACAAGGTAACACGAGCAAAACTTGAAGCCTAAAGTATTCTGAGGATAACTGTAGTAATAATATTCCCCAAAGCAGCTCTACTCCTGATGAGATTAACTCAGTGCCCCATACTAAAGATCTAGAAGAGATAGATCAGTTTATCATGTTATTAAAGAACATAAATTGTACTAATAAAATTACAATACATTTGGTGAGGGAAATCAGTAGCTTAGCATATTACAGTATTGGTGATTAATACTGTAGTGCAAGGTATCCTATTCCTAAGTAAAGAAATAGCCTAATGTCACATTCTATACATTTTCTACTTTCTCAAAAATTGTTAGATAGAACAATAAAAAAGCAATCACTTATTAAAGGAAAAATTTATTAAAATGTACATATATGCATGTAACAATTTAGCATTTTCCTGTAACTATCTTATAAACAGAAAAAGTAAGCTTTTCTTAATCATGTCCCAGTGCAGAAAAAGATAAACTATTTTAGGAGAAAGGTTGCATTTCACACTCACAATGTAAAACATCAATAAATGTCTGTAAAATGTAACATGAGCTTATAGAAAGCAATAGATTATTCACAAACAACTGAAGAACTGGTCTTGTACCTGAGTACAGAATACCTGTATGAAAATCTCTAGTTAATTTCCAGAAAGAATGAGCTGATGTGAAATAAGCTATGTGCTTGGAATTGAATATTCAATGTAAGAAAAAATTTCTCAGTAACAGAAGAGTAACACTAGGAACAGAAAATAAAATAGAGGTAGCTTTTGAGTAGCATTATATTTCACTAAAAGCAGAGAACATATACTTGAGATAAAATTACAAGCTTGTTGAATTGATACATATAATTTTAAAGAGATCCATGATATATAAAGGAGAAAGTAACTCAGTTACTGATTATAATAACTATCCTCATGAATATTTTGAAGGAGAAATTTTGAAGAAAGAATTAAACCTATGTAAAAACAAGAGAAAATTGTTCTTTTTTAATGCTAAATTTACTGTTTTACATCTTGGAGATAACTCATTTTTGACAATTGAAAAGGAGACTTAAAATACCTAAAATTTAATTATGATCAACATTTCATAAGCCATGGACTTGAAGATGATATCTTTACCATTTCATGGAATGACTAAATATTGTATTCCCTGACTAACAAGTTATGTAATGTCAAGGCTATTTGACCAAATACAATTGAAATTTCAAAAAATAATTTCAACATTTATTTGCACAATTATGTCAAGTTATAACTATATTTTCATTAAATCATCTCAATAATAATTTACCATAAAATGTTGCAGATTCTTTGAAATTAGTTTGTCTAATTATTTTTAGATGCAGTAAGTTAAAGAAAGAAAAACATGGTAATTTGAGTAATGATATAAAGCCAAATTCGAAGACCACCAAAACCATTTTATGCCAGTCCTAATGAACAATAATAAAGCCTATATGTAAATTTTACAGATTAAAAAAAGTTTTTGAAAAACTATTGTTAATTAAGTTTAATCTTTCTCAAACACTTTGCTTCTCAACTGGGAGCTCTGTGAGAGGAGAGATTTTTGTCTGCTTTTTATACTTCCTACTTTCTTGATGTCATTTTTTTATTCAACACCAAGAACAATGGCTGTCATTAAAAATAAACTTTGATAATTTTTAAATGCATGAATATATAAGTAACCTTTGATGCCTCTAGCAGATAAATGTTTCAACAACTAATTCATTCAATATCATTTAACACAATGGCAAAAAAAATTATACTAACTCCCAAAAACACAAGTCTGAAAAGAAATGCTTCTTTTTTTCTTAAATTTTAATATGTACTTGATAAATGCTACGAACATAGATTTTAAAATGCTTGAGTAATTGATTTTCTTTCAGAAGCTTTATACAAGAGGTTTATGCTATTAAGATTTCTACTTACACTCAAATAGACTAAAAGTAACCAAACATGACATCACTAAGCCTGATAAAAGCAATATTTATTTTGAGTCTTTTTCCTTCAATTTTCTGTTCAATTTTTGAATCAGATATTAAAAGTAGGAATAATATATGAACACTTCTTTAACTCCTTATGCCATTCATTTTTAACATCATATTTTTCTTTAACCGAACAATAGACCAAAAGAATTGATAAAGTATTATTCCATATTGACAGGGAAAAGCCCACTGACTAAGCTACTCTTCCTTATTCATTATTAGGATCACTAATAAGTATGGCAAGGGATAAATGGCAAATCCATTAAATATAATGATTAATAAGGAAGAAAGGGATTGACAACGACTCACTAAAATACTGAGACTATGTCCTTCCACCTACAAAAGTTAAACTAGGAGTCCTCCGTGAGTGATAACTGTTTCCAGGTTAGGAGTAGCCACTTTCTTCCAGTAGAAGTAAGCAGCATTCTCTGCTGAATATATCATCCACAATTTAGGACTTCTATACACCAGAAATTACATCAATAAAATAAAAAATTACCAAAAACATACAATAAATAAACTTTAATTCATGAGCATAAACATAAAATAACAGATCTAGTATTATTTTATATATATTAGTTATAGATATATATAGTTATTACACATTCTGGAATATTTAAGTACAGAATGTGTAATAACTATATAAATACAAAAAAAGAAATAAAATCATGCAAGAAAGAGGAGGCCATAAACGTTGGCATCAAAGATTAGAAAAATGAATAGGACACTAAAATATAAAAATACAATACCTGAAAGTAAAAGACTACAAGATCCAATTTCAAGTACAATAAAGATAAGAATATAATTTTACCCATCACTCATACTAAAGATAATCTAAATCTAAATATACATATATGTATTATATATTTAAGATGATTATAAAGGAGTTTAATATTTCTGAATTAGTTATTCATATAGTCATAATATGAATTTTGATTCTTATACAACATGTATATATGTGTGTGTGCATATATACATATATACATTTATATACTATATGTGTGTGTATATATATATATATATATATATACACACACATATTCTATATAAAAGACATGCATATATACGTGTGTGTGTGTGTGTGTGTGTGTGTGTGTATATATATATATTTGTTAAAGCTCTTCAGGTGATTTCAGTGTACCACCAAGATTGAGAACCAAAATGCCTGAGGGGGATGAGATTAAATACAAGTGATGGTTTATGTGTATATAAAATATAATATATATTATATAAAGGACTAGCTCCACTAGGCAGTACCCCAGTAGGGACTCTGTGTGGGTGCTCTGACCCCAGATTTCCATCCCGCACAGCCCTAGCAGAGGTTCTCCATATTGACCCTGCCCCTGAAGTAAACTTTCGCCTGGGCATCCAGATGTTTCCATACGTCTTCTGAAATCTAGGTGGAGGTTCTCAAACCTCAATTCTTGACTACTGGGTACCCACAGGCTCAACACCACATGGAAACAGCCAAGGCTTGGGGTTTCCACTCTCTAAAACCACAGCTTAAGCTCTACATTGGCCCCTTTCAGCCATGGCTTGGAGTGGCTGTGACATGGGAACCGAGGCTGCACACAGCATGGGGACCCTGGTTTCTGGGCCTAGCCAATGAAACCACTTTTTCCTCCTGGGCTCTGGGCCTGTGATGGAAGGGACTGCTGTGAAGGTCTCTGACATGGCCTGGAGACATTTTCCCCATGGTCTTGGGGATGAACATTAGGCTCTCTGCAGCTTATAGAAATTTCTGCAGCCTGCTTAAATTTCTCCTCAAAAAGTTTCTCCTTTTCTTTTCTACTGCATTGTCAGGCTGCAAATTTGCTAAATTTTTACGCTCCATTTCCCGTTTAAAAACAGAATGCTTTTTACAGCACCAAGTCACCTTTTGAATGCTTTGCTGATTAGAAATTTCTTCTGCCAGATACCCTAAATCATCTTTCTGAAGTTCAAAATTCCATGTATCTCTAGGGCAGGGGCAAAATGCTTACTGCTGAAACATAACAAGAGTCACCTTTGCTCCAGTTCCCAACACATTCCTAATCTCCATCTGAGACCACCACCTCAGACTAGACCTTATTGTTCATATCACTATCAGCATTTTTTGTCGAGGTCATGCAAAAAGTCTCTAGGAGGTTCCAAACTTTCCTGCATTTTTTCTGTCTTCTTCTGAGCCCTCCAAAGTGTTCCAACCTCTGCCTTTTACTCAGTTCCAAAGTCACTTCCACATTTTCAGGTATCTTGTCAGCAACAGTCCACTCTATTGCTAACAATTTTCTGTATTAGTTCATTTTCACACTGCTGATAAAGACATACCTGAAACTGGGAATGAAAAGAGATTCCATTGGACTTGCAGTTCCACGTGGCTGGGAAAGTCTCAAAATCGTAGTAGAGTATGAAAGGTACAACTTACATGGCAGTGGCAATAGAAAAATGAGAAAGACGTAAAAGTGGGATACTCTTATAAATCTATCAGATCTCATGAGTCTTATTCACTACCAAGAGAACAGCATGAGGGAAACTGCCTCCATGATTCAAATTGTTTCCCACCAGGTCCCTCCCACTACACATGCGAATTATGGTAGTATAATTTAAGATGAAATTTGGGTGGGGACACAGAACCAAATCATATAAGGGAACTATTGTATGTGTGTTGGCAATCAAATACCTGCACACACATATAAATATATATACACCTATATAAAAATGTATGTGCATATCCATATATATGCATATATCTTCTGGGTATATATATAAATATATAACTAGACACATATAATATATATGTATACATATATGCATGTATAAATGTTTATATATTATCAGTATAGAAAATGCTTATTTTTACTACCATTTCTACCTTGTTTTTAAAAAGCACCTAGTTCATTTAATTCATTCTCTAAAAGAAAAAAAAAATTAGACCTTTTTTTTTTCCAGAAAAATCTCCTATATATATGGACTCTTAATAAAAAGTGTGTTTTAAAAAGCACTTTAGGTGTAAAAATATAAAAATGCACATACTAGAAACTTCTATTTGTGTGATACTTTAATAGTTAATGAAGTATTCTTTAGCCTAGTTCTGTTGTTCTCAACTTTGGTGCTCCAGTACAGGCACCTTGGAACATTAAAAAATCCTAATGCTCACACTGAGCTGCAGAACAGTTAAGTGTGAATCTCTGGGAGTGGGATCCAGGGATCAGTATTTGTTAAAGGTCTTCAGGTGATTTCAGCATGCCACTAAGACTGAGAACCAAAATGCCTGAGGGGGATGAGATGAAATATGAGTGATGGTTTATGTGTAATTAAGGAAGGAACTCATAGTTATGATTTAGTAAAATTCACTACAAGGCTGCAAAATTTAGATAAACAGACACACACATGCGTGCATGCATAAATACATACATACTTGGCTTGTATTTAGTGAAACTAAAATAATAACTCCATTTCACTAAAATTCCAGCCCATTATATTGTGCAAAAATAGCAATTGAGAAGTAATTTTCAGATACTGGCTGCTTCTTCCAGATGCATCATAAATACTTGATATGTTGATGTTCCTTGTATTTCTAATCATCAATGCTATGGAATCATTAAGTAGATTATATTTCTCTATTAAAGTGAATTGTAAACAACAAAATGACTCCCCTAAAAATATAAAGGAATGTTTAATAGGATTGATTCAGAATTCAAATATATAAGAAGAGTTTTATTAAGAATCAAAATGCAAATTAACATATAAATATCTTAATAGTTTGAATCAGAAGTCTTTTAGCTTACAGTGATTCTATACATCATGGATTTCAGTCTGGGTAATGTGAGGATAAAAGGCACAAAAAATAAAATGTGCAACTTCATAATGACAGTTTCTCAAATCAGTTTCCTGGTGCAACTAAATAAAATACAATTTTATTTTCATGTGACATGGCTATGGCTATGAGGCTCAAATAAAAGACATGTTTATTTTATTTCCTATAAATTGTTCAAAACAAGAAAAATGACAGTTTATGTGGATACCATGGACAATGATAAAATGCTTAGTAGTGATGTTAAAAGTTGGTTGTACATTGGAATTACCCAGTGAGCTTTAAAAAGTACCAATGCCTCTGTCTATCTGAAAAAAAAATCTAATGCAATCCTTTGGGGTGTGGTCTGACATTTGGGATATAAAAAATATTCTAGTTTATTCTGGTGATTACTCTAGAGTTAGTGTGCATAAATGTCTTAGAATATGATAGGTCAATATTTAATATCAATAATTTTACACAAAAAGTGTACACTTCTCTCCATTGTCAAATAAGTAGTATTTCATATTTGTCTAGAGTTTATTAAGAGAAACTCCATAGAGTAGGTTATTTCTGCTGAAATCCTCTAAAATCAAGAAATGAACTTTAACAGCTATGTAGTGCATAATATCTTCCTGCTGTCTGGAAAATTCTAGATGTAGTAAGACTACTTCACTTTCAGTCTGAGACACTTTCGGATATTGTAGAATTTACTATACAGCAAAGATATGTGAAAGAGGATTTTTATAACATGCCAAACAATGTACCATATAATTCCTTTCAAAAATAATTGTTATTTACTGCAAGGATCCTCATGTAATGCCAGCCACTCGACTACATGTCTATTTCCATTTTTCACCTCTAAAGTAGCCATTATTAATCCACAATTATTATCTTTTATAAAGCCTGAAAGTCCAGGAGTTAGCTACTTCCTTTCCAACTAGAGACACCACAAAGGCTATCTATTTTTAGTTAAGTATATGATGGCTGAATCTCATTGCCTGCCCCTATCTCTGCAACTACAAGTAACTTATGATAATATTCAAAAGGAAACAGATCATGGTAATGAGGAAGAGGAGAAAAGAACAACGAGAATACCAGTCACTAGAAAAATAAAACCCATTCTACATAGTAACACTAGTTTTTATACCAGTCTAAACTCCAATGTGCCCATCAACATAAAATATACAACCTCTTTCAAGGCTCTTCTACTATGTTTAGTTAACAAAATTACCTTTGTAAATGAGGGGATACAGGAAAGTTGCCACTTCTGATTTTCATGAAAAATTCATGTGATCAAGAATGGAAGTTTAGATGGAAATACCAAGTGCCTATTAATTTTTGAGCTTTTAGGGAGCTGAGCCTCTGGAGAACCCTTTCCAAAGGGCCACCAAGTTAAGAGGGAAATAAAAGGAAGTTTACTAATCAACGACTGGTGAAGCCTGATAAACCTAAATAGGCACAAATATGAATACGGTACTCTAAGAAATTATGAGATAAATAATATTGATTGTTATTTTTCAGGCAATTATAATAGATTTACAGTGTTTGACTCTTTCATTTCTTAGATCAAGCCTATAAGTATTGATATTATTCTCATTTTTAGAGAAGAAAATGAATGTTCACAGAGCGTATCAATCTGTTCTCATGCTGCTCTAAAGACATACCCAAGGCTGTTTAATTTATAAAGAGGTTTAATTGATTTAGAATTCACCAGGGTTGGCAAGGCCTCAGGAAACTTACAATAATGGCAGAAGGGGAAGCAAACAAGTTAATCCTTACAAGGCAGCAGTAGAGAGGAGAGAGCTGAATGAAGGGGAAGCCCCTTATAAAACCAACAAATCTCATAACAGTGTACACACTATCCCAACAATAGCATGTACAAAACCATCCCCATGATTCAATTACCTCCCACTAGTTCCCTCCCATGACACGGGATAATGGGAACTACAATTCAAGATGATATATGCGTGGGGACACAGCCAAGCTGTATCACAGAGATAAATTTTAAAAAATTAAAATAAAACTCCACACATGTTGAGAGAATTCTTCTATATTGTGGTATATAGTGTTGCCCATTAAACCTAGATACTAATTTGTAAATAGGGTGTGGCATCTCATAAGCAGACATACTTTTCTGACCACCTTTTAGAATGCTTCTGACATATACCAATTGTTTCTAAGATCCTCCAAACTACCATCCATGCACAAACTAAACTTTTCTCCTAGGCTAGGAGTTAGAAGTAATAATCCAACAAGGCCACACACCGAACTGCTAAGGGTAAACAGGAGCAAGAGAGCAGGCTGTCTTTGTTCCTTTGATTTGGGCACTGAATATTTCCTTTAATTTAATTTTTCTTAATTTTAGATTCAGGGAGTACATGTACAGGTTAGTTACATGGATATATGGTGTGATGTTGAGGTTTGGGCTTCTTTTATCATACTTTAAGTTCTGAGGTACATGTGCAGAACATGCAGGTTCGTTACACAGGTATACATGTGCCATGGTGGTTTGCTGTACCTATTAACCATCATCTAGGTTTCAAGCCCCACATGCATTAGGTATTTGTCCTAATTCTCTCCTTCACCTTGCCCCACACACCTCAACAGGTCCCAGTGTATCTTGTTCCCCTCCCTGTGTCCATGTGTTCTCATTGTTTAACTCCCACTTATGAGTGAGAACATACAGTGTTTGGTTTTCTGTTCCTGTGTTAGTTTGCTGAGAATGATGGCTTCCAGCTTTATCCATGTCTCAACAAAGGACATGAACACGTCCCTTTTTATGGCTGCATAGTATTCCACAGTGTATATGTGCCACATTTTCTTTATCCAGTCTATCATTGATGGGCATTTGGGTGGGTTCCAAGTCTTTGCTATTGTAAATAGTGCTGGAATAAACATACATGTGCATGTATCTTTATAATAGAATGATATATAATTCTTGAAGTATATATCCAGTAATGGGATTACTGGGTCAAATGGCAACACACTGTCTTCCAAAATGGTTGAACTAATTTACACTCCCACCAACAGTGTAAAAGTGTTCCTATTTATCCGCATCCTCTCCAGCATCTGTTGTTTCCTGACTTTTTAATGATCACCATTCCAACTGGCATGAGATGGTATCTCATGGTGGTTTTGATTTGCATTTCTCTAATGACCAGTCATGATGAGCTTTTTATCATATATTTTTTTGGCCACACAATGTCTTCTTTTGAGAACTGTCGGTTCTTATCCTTCACCCACATTTTGATGAGGTTATTGTTAATTTCTTGCAAATTTGTTTAAGTTTCTTATAGATTCTAGATATTAGACCTTTGTCAGATGGGTAGCTTGCAATATTTTCTCCCATTCCGTAGGTTGCATATACACTCTGATAATAGTTTATTTTGCTGTGCAGAAGCTCTTTAGTTTAATTAGATCCCATTTGTCAATTTAGGCTTTTGTTGAAATTGCTTACGGTGTTTTAGTCATGAAGTCCATGAAGTCTTTGCCCATGCCTGTGTCCTGAATGGTATTGCCTAGGTTTTCTTCTAGGGTTTTTCTGCTTTTGAGTTTTACATTTAAGTCTTTAATCCATCTTGAGTTAATTTTTGTATAAGGGGTACCAACTATTTCTTTTTTATGCCTCAGTTTTGATCAGATAATGCTGGATTAAGTGGATAAGAGATATTTTGATTCCTCAACTGATTTTTCAAAAACCACCTGTTGTATGCATCACCCATAACAATTGTTTTAAATTCCTTGATATTTACATAATTGGCCCAATCAGTTGGTAATAATGATCATGTTGATAATAATAATGGCAACTAGTTTAAAGCTTTGAAAAGGTATTATCTCATTTAATCATGGTAACCTTAACAAGTATGTTGTGTTACTCATTTTACAGATGAAAATTCTAAGGTACTAAAAGGTTAGTTAACTTTCCTAAATTCACATAATTAGTAATTGTATTAGTCAGGGTTCTCTAGAGGGACAGAACTAATAGGATGGATTTATATATAAAGAGGTGTTTATTAAGGACTATTAAACTCACATGATCACAGGATCCCACAGTAGGCCATCTGCAAGGTGAGGATCAAGGAAGCCAGTCTCAGTCCCAAAGCTGAAGAACTTGAAGTCCAATGTTCAAGGACAGGAAGTATTCAGCACTGGAGAAAGATGTAAGCGGGGAGGTTAAGCCAGTCTACCTTTTCATGTTTTTCTATCAGCTTTATATCCTGGCAGAGCTGGCAGCTGATTAGATGATATCTACCCAGATTAAGGGTGAGTCTGCCTCTCCAAGCCCACTGACTCAAATGTTAATCTTCTTTGGCAACATCCTCACAGACACTCTCAGGATCAATATTTTGCATCCTTCAATCCAATTAAGTTGACACTCAATATTAACCATCACAGTAGTAGAGAGGAAATATAAGTTCAGGGTCTGTATTTAACTTGTGATACTGTATGCTTTAATTATCTTAGTGATGCAGCAGAATTGATATTTTCTAAGCAATAACTCATGTCTAACTGTTTTAGAATGTTGAGTAATTCAAGTAGTTATTATTCATAGAATTTAAAATATCATGTATATAAGATAGCACTCTAGATAGTACATATTTAAACTTACTGACTTTTTAATATTGGAGGGATCCTTACACATTATTTGATAGTAAGCACTTATAAAATTCAGCACTGAAAAATGTCATTCCTCAAAGAGAATCTTATGACCATTATTCCCAAACCTACTTGTACATTATTTAAACATGAAAATCTTATCAGAAATACAGATTCCCAAATTCCGTTACAAACCTAATGAAACTGAATCTACAAGTTTATAAATGAAGAATCCGTACTTTTAAGAAGCTCTTCAAGTGCTGCAAGCCAAACAACCCTGCACTGACCTTCTCATTGGTTTCAGAGAAACCAATGCTCTAGTGTTTAACAAAATGTGGTCTCCGAAACAGCAGAATCAACATTGTCTAGGAACTTAGGCTATAATCCATAACTTCAGAATTAAAAAGCTTGGGGAGAACATCAGCAATATCTATTTCAACAAGCTTTCATGTGATTCTGACACATGCTAAATTCAGCTTCACATTCATTGTTGTGACCAGTGCTTCTCAAATATTAATGTGAATATGGGTCACATGAAGATGTTATTAAAATGTAGATTTTGATACTATAGGTCTGAGATTTTTCATTTTTAATATGTTGTTTGATGATAATAATAAACAGATTATACTATGCATGTTTATCTATTCAAATATTTTTAAATATTACAGAAGGCAAAAGTAAAAATTCAAATCTTCAGCAACACATGAATTCTTACTACCAGATTAAACAGCACAGATCTGGGACATTTCCATAATTGCAGAAATTTTAGTCAATAAAAGTATTCTAGAGAGTCTTGAACATGCAGTTGAAGGTGATGCTGTGCAATTCAGAGTACAGGAATCTGAATTTTTTCAGTATTTTCCCCTAAAAAGTATGAGAACAATGTCTCTGTTAGGGATCCTCAGAAAACATTCTTAAAAATGATTCCTTTAAGATGACCCACAGGTCGCTCTGGGTATGATTTTATGTCTATGGAAAAAAATAAAGATGATCAAGGCATTAGTTAGAGAAAGCTGGGAGCCTGTACATAGTTCAGATTCAATATATGATGAGTAAAAACCCATTCTGGCTATAAATTTTTCAATATTCCTTTTCCCTTTCCAGGTACTAGGGTTGTCCCTAATAAAAACAACATGAGTTAAATTGAAAACACAGTTTGAGACAGTTTCAGGAACAAAAACATTGCTTAAAGTATTTGATCTTTTCCCCCATCTCTATTTTTTAGCAAGTTTCTGCATGCAATCACCCAGTATGAAAGATTTCCAGATGTTCTATTAACGTATGTTGGGTATTGCTTTGAGGACACACTTCGAAAATATAAAGTTGGCCCTGATTAGCAGTCACCTTCCTTATGTCTTCTCTGTAAGGGAAGAAAAACCAACCAAAATCCATCAGCCCAAACCTTTATTAAAGACTGCCACTGGAACAGCTCTGAAATGACAATTATAGGGAAAGCAAGAAACTGAAAGAATTTACAAGGGATAGAACTCAAAGTTCACCTTGTCCTGAATATTGTTCACTGTTCAAATGCTCAGAAAGTATGGGGAAACTGAAGTTGCATTAGTAATGAGATAGTAGAGGCAGAAAGAATGGGGTTATGGTTTAGCATCTGTTAGCTGGACAATTTTTGTTTAACAAGAAGGATATTAAGTAACAGCTGGAACTAAGTACTTACTAAGTCAATGAAAAACACTTTATATTCAGCTTTTTTTTTCTACTACTGTTATGAAATTCACATACCATTTAAAAAAAAAAAAAACTTTAAGATCTCATGTCCAAGACATCAACATTCAAAGCATTAATGTTTCACGCAGGTTGCCTAAACGTTTATCAGTTTTGTCCTTTGAACTACTTTAAAATTTTAAATATCATTGGTTGGCATTGCCTTTGCCTCTCGTATTTTTTCCTTATCTCTCCTGTAAGAGAACATTCCCTTTAAACATAACTCATGAAAGACCAAACTATCACATTTCCCTGGCAAGGTGATTTTATTCATCTATCTATTCATTGAACATACCAATGTTCAAATACTAATTGAGCACATAATATGTCCAGTGTTCCAAATGCAAAAGATGCAGCAGTGTCTTTGGGTCTGGGAGAAATTACCACACTGGTTTTCCACAATTGCTGAAATAATTTACACTCCCATCAACATAAGCGTTACTTTCTCTCCACAACCCTGACAGCATTTATATTTTGACTCTTTAGAAATAGCCATTTTAGGCCAGGCGCAGTGGCTCAAGCCTGTAGTCCCAGCACTTTGGGAGGCCGAGGCGGGTGGATCACTAGATCAAGAGATGGAGACCATCCTGGTCAACATGGTGAAACCCCGTCTCTACTAAAAATACAAAAAATTAGCTGGGCATGGTGGCGCGTGCCTGTAATCCCAGCTACTCAGGAGGCTGAAGCAGGAGAATTGCCTGAACCCAGGAGGCGGAGGTTGCGGTGAGCCGAGATCGCGCCATTGCACTCCAGCCTGGGTAACAAGAGCGAAACTCCGTCTCAAAAAAAAAAAAAAAAATAGCCATTTTAACTGGCATGAGATGGTATCCCAAGGTGGTTTTATGGCGCTGGACGCCATTATCCTTAGCAAACTAACACAGGAATAGAAAATCAAATACCGTATGTTCTCACGTATATGTGGGAGCTAAATAATGAAAACACATGAACATAAAAAGGTGAACAACACACACTGGAGCCTTTGGAGGGTGGAAGGTAGGAGGCGGGAAAGGATCAGGAAAAATAATTGATGGGTACTAGGCTGAACACTTGGTTGATGAAATAATCTGCACAACAAACCCCCATGACACAAGTTTAACGAACTGCACTTGTTAAACTGCATTATATAACAAACCTGCACTTATACCCCTGAACTTGAAAATTAAAAAAAGAAGAAAAAAATATGCAGCAATAAATAATCCAGTAAGATTTCTGAACGCATAGGATTGACTGTCTATTATGAGGAAAAAAAGAATAAATTAAAGATAAACAAGAAAACTCAGTAATAATCAGTGCCATGATTTTTAAAGGAGTCAATATAAATAGCACTCACTATCACAACACCAGATCCCCATGTACTTTTTTTGCATTGGGCTTTTTGGCCAATAATTCAGGTAGCCCCAATTTTCTGGGCTTTTAAATCATCATAGCACGTTTCTATTACATTTCTATTTCTTGGAACAAAAGAGCATTGACGGGTCACCATACAACAGTATCACTGAGCACCATATCAATTCCATTTATTCTGCATCATGAAATGATGAACCATCATTCCACATCTTGCTAATCCTTATAAGGTTTGATCACTGTTGTCTTCTTTCCAGTAAGGGCATGGAATCATTTAAATAATTTCTCAATTTACAACTAATATTGAAACTAATTTCAAAAGTAGAACTAATTTCAGTAGGTTTTACACTTGGGTACATATATACATTAAATATATATAATGTATATATGTATATGACCTGACCTCTCTATACCTTTTAGAGGTTCTTGAGCAGACTTACATTATCTTTGTGATGCTGGTTTTCTCTGATGTCTTCAATTTAAGGGCTTGCCCTCAATTTCTTTTTCCTGAAAGATGTCTGGCCTAAACATATTTTGCCAGGAGTTTATCTGTATTTGTCACTACAACGTTTCTCATGTTTCTGTAGTCACCTCAATTATTCCTGGCTTCCTCTTCTCATTTATTGGCCTACTTCTTTCTTTTTCTCTACTCATCTCTAAAGTCATTCCAATATTTGGAAGAAGGTTGGGATAACAGCTGTGCTTGAACTGAAATATTCTTTTTGGCAATGACTACTTCAGGACACACTTTGGTGAAAATCTTGCTATTTTTCTATTTCTATTACCATTTTTATACTGTATTATAATCGATATCATTGTTAGAGAAATGCCTTTTTCCACTGTCAACAAGTGGTATGACCTCAGACCCAATCTATCCTATGATTCACATGTAGCCTGAAGCATTCTCACAGCTTCATTTGTAACATTGAGAATGTGAGGTTTCCAAGGCCTTCTGTTTACCTTTTCCTCTCTTTTTAGAGTGTTTAAAGCATGCCATAGTCAGTTATCCAATGTATTTTTGTCTTCTAGTGGTGTATTAACCCCTAAGTTTAAGTTTAAGCACTGTTTAGTTTTTTTATTTTTTATTTTTATGGTTTCCATAACAATTGAAATGACATTACCTTCTCTCTTGGACCAAGGACCTGGCTGATGTCCAAAGCCAACATATAACCAAAGATTCTCTCTTACCTTGTATGACCTTATTTAACACATTTTCTAGTAAAACAGTAAATCCTTTGCAATTGAATATGTGACGTAAGAAATTTACAATCATTTTGCACACACGTGCTTATCCTGACATTGCCATAGAAATTACATAGCCATTTCAGCTAACTCCTGTTAGGTCCAATTTATATTAGTTTTCCCCTTAAAGATTTTAACAAGAACTTAATATAATCCCAGAGAATTGTAAACTGCTTAAAATGTCTTCAATTTCACCCTTATTAGTTCACAGTATTTATCAAATCCATATTAAAGTCTGGAAGTTCAGATTCACTTCCACATACCAAAGTTATTGCCATTGTTTTCATCAACAATGTTCTCTAATTCAAGAACTAATAAGTAGATTTTAGTGCAAAAATACAGTGATAATTCATGTAAATATTAAATAAAACTAGAAATTGTTTAAAAATCAATAGTTGTACCCCAATATATTTTACTGGAGACTGACACCTATGCACTTAGAGTAGTAGATACAGCTCCTTCGATCACCTGTCCTTTCCCTGCCTGCCCCTCCACACACACAGATGCCAATTAATATACATACACAAACTAGAACCAAATTTACGAAATCTAACAAGAAACAGCCAATTCCAAGTAGTACCACTGAAAATCTTAGCTCAAGTTTTGTATAATTGATGGCAATCGTGGCCTCTCTGGAGCAGCCACTGTGGGGACGCTAACTGCAGAAAGGGAGGCGCAGCCAGGCCTACATGCTCCATGGAGCCAGCAGGAACCAGGAACAGGTAGGACCTTTGCCTCATTCTGTGTTGGCAGGGCAGGAGCCCCATGCTCCCGGCTGCAGCTGCAGCCACCCAGCTGAGGCTGTGGACCCAGCATCTCTGTGCTCTGAGGGGCCCGGGAATCTCCTTGCCCCTGTAGAACTCAGAAGTACCTGTTCCCACAGCCTGGCCTGTCTCTGCTCCTGGAACCTGCTTCAATTTTAGAGCAAAGTTGAAGCCAAGCCTGGGTACTGTCACAACCCAGACAGGTGTGCATGCGTTCAGAGTGGTGCTGACACCCCAGCCCCCTGACACCTCAGTCCCCTCTGGACTTTGGGCACCAACAAGCTCAGGGAGGGAGGCCAGGGTTGGGGGGCTGAGGGTGACCTGGCATCGGCCTGCAGGTGACCCTTGGTATACTCAGCGTGGTCGCTGTCGATGGCATGTTGATGGCAAAAAGCAGACAAGTTCCTAGGCGGAAAGGGGTGGCTCCCCGGTGAAGCACCACCTTCAAGCCAGAAAAAGCCTTAAGTCTGGGGCCAGGCTGTGGCTCCAGATGAAGTCCGCAACCCAGGGGGAGAACTTACGTGCTTTTTCTGGGCCCACCCATAACCACCCTTGTACCAATAAGCACAACTTCCTCTCTTCCGGGCCCACAATAAACCAGGACCCAGCCAGACTCACAGAGACGTGGAGACTACCAGCGCAAGAAGGAGCTGCCCACTTCAGGTCTTCTCAACTTGTCAGGACGACCTGCCTGCAAAAAAAGGGTTTCCTCTCTACTGCCGGTCTCTCTGCTGAGAGCTAGACACTGGTCGGCACGACCTGCCTGCAGAACGGAGCTACCTCAGTCTCCCGAGAACCATTCCGCTGCTCAGTGACGCCCGTGTCCGCCCTCTAGTTGTCCGTGTACCTCATTCTTCCTGCATGCAGCACAAGAATTCAGGACCCACCGAATGGTGGGACTGAAAAAGCTGTAACACAAACGGAGCTTAAACAGCCCACGCTCGCCATGTTGTGGGTGAGGAGAAAGAGGGAAGAACTGCTGTCCTTCAGGGATTCCAGACCTAGGGGCTCTCCAAGCCAGGACTGTGACACCCTCTTTGGGAATCTCTAGTTCCTGGAAATCTCCATGCTTCTGAGCCCCACTGTGTTCCCCTCATCCGTCCGCGGGTGCTCACAGTGGAAGCTGCGTGTGGTCCACCTGGTCCGGCCGCAGCCTCACACGGAGCCAGCCCCTCGCTGGCTCCTCGAGCTTCCCTTCCTGCTGCAGCAGTCGGCGTTCCTGGCTGTGCACAGTGGCTGCACCCCACGCTCATTCACCCACGCACAGCTCGCGGCTCCGCGCCTGGCTTGCCCTTGTCAGGTGTGGGATCTGGGCCGCTGCACCAGCCAAGCTCAGCCTGCTGGGCCGAGTGGGAAGCACGATCCCGGCGGGAACGCGCAGTACTGAGGAAGAAGCTGCCGCACGCCGCAGATGTTTCCAGTTAGGTAAGCAACAGCCCTAGTATCCCGTGACGTATTAAAAGCAGGTGAAAAAGAAAAGATTATCATGCCGAAGAGATTTTCTCTAACCTGTTGAAACCATGACATCATTAATATTTATTAAACATAATCTGGTCATTAAACATCACATTAGGAAGAATGAAGAAATCAATTAGATATTGAAGATACAAGAAAAACTTTCCAAAAGTCAAAAATAAAAAAAAATACAAATAAATGAAAAATGTATCACATGAGATAGGTTTAAATATATTATCACAATACAGATATGCACATAGGTAACTTTATTTTTCTGAACTGAAGTTGGTCAAGCAACATCTTATTGTCTAAACAAACATGAACTTGTCCACATATGGCAGTATCATAACTTCCAGTATAAACTTAAATTTTCACATTTAGTGACTCTCTAACTAACTTCCAGTGTTTTTCCTCCTGCCCCTATTCTTTGTCTTCTCCTGTGGTGGCATCTGAGAGCATGGGATAGTTTATACATCATCATGGTATTTTGGAGTGAAGCTTCACTTCCACATAAAGCACTTTAAATTCAGTGATTTTCATTTAAGTGATTCACTTTGTTTGGCCTAGGACATATGCAGACATCTGATGTTGGCAATATCTGTGTCTAATATCATGACTTCTAGATGAAAGATCCAGTTTCTCTGAAATTTTCTCATCTTAATGCTAAATGCTTTCAGTCCACCAGCCTCCCAACACTTTTCAGCCATACTGGAACTTTTGGATTCTCGCTACACCACAGTGAGTTATCAGGGATGGAGGGGGGTTGTAAGTGAGGGGATGCAGTTCCAGAAGAAGGGCTACCTGAAGCCGTCTCCTGAATTTTATTCTAGTGTTAATACTCCTTGTAATCATAGGTGCATTTTCAGTTAGCCTGGCCACAGAATTCCCATTGGGTATCAAGGCAGAACCCATCTTTGTTTTAAAACTCCCAAAACTAACCTAAAGGCCTTTATTCCCAGCTGAATCCCACGCTCGTTCACCCACACACGCTCGCGGCTCCGCGCCTGGCTTGCCCTTGTCAGGTGTCAGTCACCTTGCCAATAATGGGCAGAAAGTAGGTCTTTTCATTGTCTCATCTCTGAAACTCTTCAGCCTCCTTGTCCATGACAGGCAAGGCTCTGACTAGTCTGTTAGGGTGGGAATGAAAGCTGTCTTTAAGTTGGATTCCACGTAGATCTATATTTGAATTATTTTTAATAAACTCCCTAGTGTAGATGCCCATGTTTTAACTTAATACTCCACTCCAAGATCTTTTAGATTTCAAGGAAAAACTATTTTCAATCTCACTGATGTGAGTTTGGTTTCAAGCCAATACACTCGCTTGTAACTTTTCTTTGAAGATAAACATAAGAGATTTTTTTAACTGATACATCATAATTGTATATATTTTTGGGGTACAGGTGATATGTTGCCATATGTGTCCAATGTATAATGATCAAATCAGGAAAATGAATATCACCTCAAACATTTATAATTTCTTTTTGTTGAAAACATTCCAAATTTTCTCTTTTATCTATTTCAAAATATACAAAACTTATTGTTAACTGTGGTCACTCTACTATCAAACACTAGAATCTATTTCTTTTTTCTAACTCAGGTTTGTCCAATATGAGACCTGTGGGCTGCATGTGGCTCAGGACAGCTTTATATACTTTCTTAAAACATTATGAGATTTTTTTGTGTGTGATATTTTTTTTTAGGTCATCAGCTATGTTAGTGTATTTTATGTGTAGCCCAAGACTAATCATCTTCCAGTGTGGCCCAAAGAAACCAAAAAATACTGTTAGATTTTAAACTGAATACCACTGTTTGGAGGGAGGTCCAACATAGACCTTGAGTGTTCTTGCACATTTTGCTTACGGTGCTCAACCTCAAGACATTCTTCTCTTAATTCTAAGTAGTTTCTGTAATTAGCCACCTAGGCAACTATATAGTTCAAGACTGCAAGGGAATAATGATCATCTAAAATCTTGCTTCCTGGAGGGAGAAAGACTGGTTTGTTTGCTGCTTGCTACCAAGTTTGCTGCTGGCTCAGAAAGTACTGGGCCCTTAGACCTGGGAATTTCCCCTGTAAGACAAACCACTTCCTGTGCAGCTATAATCTGTTCTTCCATATTTCCCAGTAGGAATTAGGGGTTGGACATCAAGTAGAGACTTGCTAACCCACTGGTTACTGCATTCTCTGTGGCTAATAGTGTCTTTTGTCTCAGCTTCAAAAGTCTCACATCTTCTTTCACTATGTACACAGCGTGGACAGGCTAAATTGTTAGCTTGCCAGTGGAGTAAAATTGCATACTCTTCTCAGTTGGTGACACTCACTACTTCTTTCTCCTCAAAACTGCTTCGCTTCTGTGTTCTCTTTTCAGTGAATGAAGCTATTAGTCATGCTACAAATAAGAAAATTTCTCAGATATCTAATAATACCAATGGTGGTTCAGTATCACATATAAAAATAAATTTTCTTAAACATTCCTTTTCTTTAAGCAGAAAACAGTTTTAATTAACTCAGTGTAACTGGCCACTATTAACAAATGACTTCTCCTATAGTATTTAATGAGATATCATTTATATTTAAGTTATATTTAAGAGAATAATAATCATTCCTTTAAAAGTTATATTGATTCAGTGTAACATCAGCTAATGAGTTGTTTCTTCACTCCAATGGTTTCATTCTAATTCTGCAATTTACTTTAGTTAAGCTTTTGGGCCAAAATATAATTTTGCCAAAATATAATTTTAAAGGTTGCACAAACTCATTAAACTATTCAGCTATTGAGCAGGTTCTTGTTTGGGCATAGAATCCTGGTTATGTTTGCTTAAACTCTAATGCAATATCTTCACATAACTAAGTGCATTATACAAATCATATTCCTCCTTTTGGCATTTTGCCTATCTTGGTTAAACATCTAAGTGTCCAGATGTTTTAAGAAATTCTGAGATAACTAGAGATTGCATAAAACATATCTGGGCCAAATTATTATGTTTCTGCCAACAGCTAAAAAACATTTGTTAATGACTTCACAATAGAATAACTCTGGACCAGAAAAAAAAAAAAATCTGAAATGTAGAATTTTAATTCTTCTAAGATCTAGTTATATAAAGATAGTAAACCAAAACGTCAGTATTTAACACCTGAGGTTTTTTAACGCATGTAAACATAATTTTTTTGAGGAATTGGTCCTGTTTTACATTTAATTCACTTTTGACTTAAATATACTATGAGATACCCAAAGCTTCATGTGACCAGATCAGCAAAAAGTGCAGTATGGGAGGCCAAGGTGGGCAGATCATCTGTGGTTGGGAGTTCAAGACCAGCCGACGAACAGGGAGAAACCCCGTCTCTACTAAAAATACAAAATTAACTGGGTGTGGTGGTGCATGCCTGTAATCTCAGCTACTTGGGAAGCTGAGGCAAGAGAATCACTTGAACCCAGGAGGTGGAGGTTGCAGTGAGCTGAGATAGTGCCATTGCACTCTAGCCTGGGCAATAAGAGCAAAACTCTGTCTCAAAGAAAAAAAAAAAAGGTGCAGCAAATGCCTGCATAGGAAAGCAAGGACGAGATGAGAGAGGCCACACTGCTGTGAACCACCTGAAGCCCAGAGAACATCCTAGGAGCAAACCACTCTCCTCTGCTGCTATGAAAATAACATAAGCTAAATCTAGTAAGCAGATGTTAACAAGGGAATAGTTAAGGAGTACAGTAACAAGAAGGAGAAACTAAGCTTCTGTGGCTCTTAGTACTTAATTTTAAATTATTTATACTTTTAAATAGAAAACTTCATTTTCACTGGCATAATTATTTCACAGCATTCTTGCTTTTGTTAATTATATATTAGTATATTTCTGTATAGTTAGAGGACCATATGCTTCAGTTTGTGCAGGACAATCCTCTTTATGTGTGTTGTCTCAGCACAAATAACTAATTAACAAACAGACCTCATTTTATGTGTAAGGTGTCCCAGTTTGGGCTATATATTACATAATCAATATCCTTATTATATTCTCTTTGTATGGTGCTTATTTTGCTCTTACAGATTATACTTTTTTAAGTTATATGTAATTCATATTACTTTGGGCTTTAGATTTTATTTGAGGATAACAATATTCAATGCTTAATACATGATGAATATATCATACATACCACACTTGGCCTTGGAAATAAGACAAAATTATTTTGTTACAGGTTCATTTATAATTTTACTTAAAGCTATTCCCCATATAGTTTTTGAGTTTAACCTATTCCTAGCTCTATGCACAGAAGAATTTGAACATAATTATTACAAGTAGTAAAGTAGTCTCTGGAAGATGAAACAAAGAGTTCTAAATCATTATATATTGACCAATTTACATTCCCATTCATCTAGCAGTTATCCAGGAGCATTTCTATAGCTGGAGAAGAAAACATCAAGCTAGTTGCAATAGACTTTACTTTTGGCAATGCTTAAACTTTAGGTGTTCACCTGTGCTCCCATAAATTGATTCCTCTGCCTGTTTCCCATTTCAGTGAATAGCAATAAACACATGTCATTACACAGAAGTATTTTATTGTATGGTAATTGGAACAGAATGAACAAAGTATTTTAATAACTTGGAGATTTTCATTACATCAAAGCTAGTAATTGTTTCTCAAAATGATTCTCTTGCCTAATATGAACATCTAAAATTGAAAGCATAAAAGAGACAACCTCAACTATCCATGTAGTTTGGCATCTGTGGTAACGCCATTTGCCAGGAATTTATCAAGAGAATATAAATGGATACTGTCATATGAAACCAAACTGTGTCAACTGCAGTGTTCCTGGTAATAAAAAGATTGGTCACAGGTGTAAATAGGACTCCACAAGAAAAACAGTGAAAATCAGCTTTTTAGTTGTTAAAGCAGTGGGGCAAAGGATAAAGCATTACAAAGGAAAAACAGCTGTATGCCTACTTCATGGTTTCTGAGCATCATGAGTATATTTGATGCTCAATTAAATCATCATAATGATAATTTAGGGTGCCGTCCTCAAGAAAGAATATCTTAACTTTAATTATCTGTCCAGGAGTTGCTACTCTGTTTTGCATAGATATGAGCAATAATGTTTAATCATAGCACAATAAACCAAATCTTAAAGCTGCCTTAAAGATATTTTCTAAAATAAATAAAATAGTCATTCATGCAATGCAGTGTTTATCTACCTTTGTTTTTATAGAAAGCTCTGACATTGATTTTGTACATTTATGTATAAATAAAGTAAAATTAACTTGGGGTAAATGATGAATAGAAGGTGGTCACTAACAAAAATTTTCATTTAATTTAAAAATAAATTTGAACAGCGTATTCATGAATTACGTTGAGTATTAACTTTTACATTTTATTAGAGGTTAGGGGTAATTTACAGTTTATACAGTTTGACTGTGTCCACATCCAAGTCTCAACCTGAATTGTATTTCCCAGAATTCCAGTGTGCTGTGGGAGGGAACCAGGGAGAGGTAATTGAATCATGGAGGCTATTCTTATGATAGTGAATAAGTCTCACAAGATCTGATGGGTTTATCAAGGGTTTCCACTTTTGCTTCATCCTCATTTTTCTCTTGCCACTGCCATGTAATAAGTGCCTTTCACCTCCAGTCATGATTCTGAGGCCTCCCAGCCACGTAGAACTGTAGGTCCAATTAAACCTCTTTTTGTTTCCAGTTTCAGGTATGTCTTTATCAGTAGCATGAAAAGGAACTAATACAACAGCTTATTTCACATTTATCTCTAAATTAAATGGTTTTTGTTCCTTCACCATATAATAGTTTTGTTATCTTGGTTGAGTTTCTGAATCTCTCTGAACTCAGTTTTTCATTTATAAAATGCAGATAATATGACCTGCTTATCAGGACAATTTTGAGGATTTGAATTGGTTAATGCATGTAAATTTCCTAGAGTAACACTTAGCACATGTAAGAATCAATATACAGTCAGCCCCTTCTTATCCCAGGGTTCCATGTCCATGTATTCAAACAATCATGAATCAAAAATTTCCATATATATATATGTATATATATATTAAAACAATTGAATGAAATATAATACAAATAAAAAAATACACTTTAAAAAGTATTTATATATACTAGCATTTATATTACTTTAGGCATTCTAAGTAATCTAGAGGTGATTTAAGTTATATTCAAATACTGCTCAATTTCATATAAGTGACTTGAGGATACACAAAATTTGATATCTGCAGATGGGTACTAGAACAAATCTCCCAATATCAAGGAACAAATGTATGTTGCTTTAGTTTTGAA
This sequence comes from Saimiri boliviensis, assembly GCF_048565385.1. NCBI lineage: Eukaryota > Metazoa > Chordata > Mammalia > Primates > Cebidae > Saimiri > Saimiri boliviensis. The sequence goes on along the minus strand of NC_133450.1, from coordinate 107,220,540 downwards.
CAGAAAACCAAGATTTGAAAAGACAAACCTAATTATCCAACATTCATCCTAAAACAAGATAATTTAAAAGCAATATTCAATTGAAAGGTCATATCTTAGAGACTGATTTTGTTAAAAATGATTTTTATGGTGTTGAGTTTTTGCTGCTTAGATGTTTCCTAAAGATTTTCTAAATGAATCATTTGCAAAGAGCGTCTATTAGCAAAAAATATAACTTTAACTAGCACAGGAAACAGAATAACATGTGAAAAACAATGAAAAGCCTGTTACCTTTAGTTATTGGACTTTATAACTGACTTATAGTTGACTTTATAGTGCTTTGGACACTTGCCATGAAAAGAGGAAAACTAGGATTCAGAAAGTTGAAGTCATTTGCACAAAGTCTTCTTGATTGTGTAAACTTGAATCTAGATACTGATACCAATTTCTGTGTTTTTCCTGCTTACATATAGAGTTTGTGCTTAGCCAATACCACACTCCTACTGATATTTCAATAAGAAGGTACAGAAGCAGACATGACAAGCACATACACAAACACTCATATTATCATGCACAAATGTTCCCACCTCACCCCCAACACAAACCAGCATTTATGGTGTTGGACTTGTATACACCATATATCTTCCTGAGTCCTGAATTACCTATTACTTCCCTTTATTGCTAGTATTGTAACTAACATCCACACTGGTGAACAAATCAACACTAAAAGTAGACTCCCCAGTGATTATTAAAATACACCTTTAAAACAACTACCTACAGCTTCCATTTCATGAGGAAGGTCAAAGATCAATGATAAGAACTCATCCTCATGACATAGATAAGTGCTTATTTTTTCTTTATTCAAAATGAGAACTCTTTCTTCATCCCAAAATATTTAATTCTGTACATCAGAGGCCATCTTACCCCAATATATTAAACTATGTCTTTGAAAATTAAAGCAAAATTATTCATTTTTATTAGATTATCTAACTCTTCATCATAAAATTTGGTCCCTACTGTATTCTCTATTTCCTTATGCTAAAATAGTTCAATATATGTATGTGTTTAGATATTTGTCTCTCACTTCTAGATCGTAACCTCCTTGGCTTTGTGTACTTTGTAATCTTCCTGGCTTTGTATATCCAGCATGCAGTATGGGATGTGGTGCACAGATGTGTTTGGAGAAAGGAATAAATGCATGAAAATACAGATAATGGCATAAGAAAATACTTAATATCAAAGTGAATGTTCACAAAAACTTTCTTGAAGACATCACATAACTATTTAACCTTTAGTTTCTTCATATGTAAAAAGATGGTAGCAGGAATAATAGTCTCATACAGTAGTGTACAGAAAAAAGGTACTATAGATAGTAATATAGATACTAATACTTTAGTAAAATGAACATTATAAAAACATGAATTATTATTTTTACATCTATTTTCTTTTAACCTTTTTATGGGGAGTTCTTGCATCCTCTGAAATACATACCTACTTGATTACACTTTTAATTCTGCTTAGTTTAGTTTCCACTGCCTTCTACTCCAACTCAATGCTATGGCATTATTGCCCACGTGCACTATTGTCCCTCCCATCTGTTATTTAAAGGCTATTCAGAATATTCTTCTTAAAACATAGACTGATTCATCATTAGCATGACCCAAATATGTTAGCCTTATATTATACTTTGAACGAAATCTTAAATATTTACTAAGGTATATTTCCTCTGTTCATAGCTCCTACTATTTTCCCCTCTCCAGTCTGATTCTGACACATGGACTCTCTTTCATTGCCTTAAACTCAGTAACAAATGTCTACATTCAGTGTTGTTTCTCTGCCTCCCATGTTCTTTCTATCATGCCTAGTTATTTTTCTGGCCTACATTTAAATGTACTTCCTCAAATATGTCCTTCCTTTTACTTAGTTGTTTCGGTTATGCCAACTCATCATGCTCTATACTTATCCTTCATAGAATATTGCTTTCAGTAATTTTTTTTTGCTTTTATCCAATTAATGTCTGACTCCCCTCACTAACTAAATGAGGGTAAGGGTAATGACCAGTTTGATAAAGCAGAGTAGCTGACAGTAGGCTTTTTAGAGCTTTTCTAAAGAATACTGTCAGGTCTTATACAAATATATAGGAATTAGAAAAATGTACTAAATGGTGGTATATAGACCCCAAACAATTTTGTATAGTCATGTATTATCTATACATTGCTTAATATAATTAGAATAAATTATTGTCTTTTCAAATGAATTCATCTGTATGAATATACATTCCAGGCTATACTTCTGGGAAGACATCTAAAATAAATGTGCTGGGCATGGTGGCTCACCCCTGTAATCCCAGCACTTTGGAAGACCAAGGCAGGTGGATCACCTAAGGTCAGTAGTTCAAGACCAGCATGGCCAACATGGCAAAACCCTGTCTCTATAAAAAAAAAAAAAAAAATACAAAAAATTAGCCAGGTATGGTGGCTGGAGCCTATGATACCAGCTACTTGGAAGGCTGAGGCAGGAGAATTGCTTGAACCCAGAAGGCAGAGGTTGTAGTGAGCAGAGATCATGCCACTGCACTCCAGCCTAAGTTACAGAGTGAGACTGTCTCAAAAAATAAAAAATAAAGTAATAAAATAAAGTAAAATAAATATAATTTTCTTTATATTTTCCAAACCAAAATAAAAGTGAATATCAGTATTTAACTCTCTATAGGGAATTACCATTTTAACTACATCTAAGAAATTTAACGTATCATCTTTGGATAATCAGAAAACAATTTAGGATTTTAATATTTATTACTTTCACAATAATACAGTTAACTATCAACTGATATATTTTAATGTGTGACATTTTATTTTAATTACTGTTTTAGTTAGAATAATAAAAGTTCATTTAGGTTATCCTCAAATGTCAGTAGCTTCAAAATTTAGAACTTTATTTTTCATTCACCAAACAATTCATTGCAGCTCTTAGTCTGCAGGTAGCTTCTATCACATGGTAATTAAGGAATCCAAGCTCTTTTCATCTTGTGATTTCTCTCCTCTATGCTTAGAGTCACAGTTAGCAAGAGGAAAGGGAAGCCAAAATTGTTAAAGTATCCTAGCTTCTTAACTACTTTGGTAAAAGAAAGACAAATGACTTTTGTTCGTATTTCACTGGTGGGTACTGTCCACATGGCCCCAGCTAGATACAAGGGCATCTGGGAAATGTAGTCCAAGTTTTTGTAGCTGCTTCGCAATGTCAATTCTACAATGTAAAAAGTAAAGCAAATTTTTACCTGCCAGCTTGCTGTCCCTGCAAGAAACGTATGAATATAGAAACAGTATTGAAGCACATACACAATCTACAAAATATAGATAGTAGAATTGGATATAAAGTATTCTAGTTTTGTTTTTCTCATTAATACTTTTGGAATGATACCATTTCAATTAGGTATTAAAATTCAAAAAGTTAACAAATGATTTTGTATTATAAATTTATTATTTTACTATTCTAACTTTGGACAATTTTCCAACATTCTCAATTTTAGTAGTCTAAAAATGATTTTTTTGAAGATCATATTAAGACTGAACATTACAGTTTTGTAATGAATTGTGTAATGTCGTGGAATAAAACTATTTTGTTTAATCATATTTAAGCATACCAAGCTAAGAAAACTAGCTTGAGAAACGTTTATGAAAGTTAACAATAAATTAATAACTTCTCATTTCCTAGACACACATTCATCAGCATTCATCACTTTTTAAAAGTGAAACTGTATTTTATATTGTTTCATCTCTCTTAAAGTATTTAATAAAATGACTAACTCATGAAATAGAAACTTTTTATTTATGCCAGCGAACTTGATTTACAGAATAATACTAAGATTTACAGAATACTAAGATTTGCACTCTAAAATGATTTAGCCTGTTACAAAATGACACTAAGAATTTTATTTCAAATTTATTTAGCTTGCATACTACATATAAATATAAATAAATGGAATTTTAGTGGCCGTGTAATTTTTAGAGCACGTGATCTTACTAAGAATATTTATTTAAAACATTTGATATACCTAGAAATTAATGACTGTTTTCTTATTTTTATAATTCCCTCCTGCAGTCTCCTCTGCCTTCATTTGCATATGTTCTTCTCTTAAGTTTCTGTGTCTCGATGTCTCTTTTCTTCTCATAAATGTCTCTTTTCTTCTCATTCAAGTCATGTTGAATTAAAGGTCCATCATTCTCCAGTATGAACTTATTTTAACAAATTATATATGTGAGGACTCTATTTTAAAATAAGTCACATTCTGAGGTATTAGGAGTTGGGACTTCATCATTGTTTTTGTTTTATTTGTTTTTTTTAAATTTTTTCCTTTGGCGGGGGGTGATGGAGAGATACAGTTCAACCCATTATAATCCCCCCAAAATGTACTGTGAATCAGGAGAGCCCAGAGAAGGTTTCACAGGATTTCTGCAGTAGGATACCCACAGTGGGTTTTTTCTGACTTTAGGAAAACTGAATATTAATTCTCCATAAAGAAAATAAATGCTATATTTCTGATATTTTTTCTATTATTCATTCATAGAGTTAAGAGATAAATATAGATAAAATGTTCCCAGTGCCTATTCTGGGAATAGGTTTTATTGCAGTTCCTTGACAATGACAGAAAAACACATAAGGCATTCTCCAATATAAGGGTAAGAAATGTGCAATGGTAGCAGATTTTTTGTTTGACAACAGTTTTGGTTAGGTTGAGGAAGATGGCAGTACATATGAAGTCAGTAGAAAAAAGCCTGATAGTAAGTTGGTATACTCTGGAAATGGCAGGACATAGCTTGATAATGACGTAGGTTAGATAATGAAGAGAGATGACAAAAACCAATTATGTATTGAATTATTGTTATGTGAATAGTGCAAATACAAAATTCCCTGTGTATTAAGAAAAAAAAAAAGGTTGATTTCAAAATATTTGTTCATCAAAATAAACCTACAGGATCTACTTTGAAGCACTAAGGATAGGACATTAGTTTGAAAAGAACACCTATCAGAGCAACATGAATTCTGCTAAAATAGAAGCAAGAACAAACCTCAAATTTATGGTGACGTGTGGATGGAAGAATTAGGGATGGCCCTAACTGAATGGGACTGACAATCAATAGCTGAAACAGCTAACACCGTAGATTTTTCAATTGGTTCAGCTTACACAATTATGACTAAAAAATGAAAGTTGAGCAAATTCCACTCAATGGATGTCAGAACCATTGTACCCAAATTGGCTGCAGACGGAGGAGAGCTGTCAATGAAAATTTTAAACAAGTGGGCTCAACATCCTGAAATGTTTTCTTAAAGTATAGTAAGAGGAAATGAAGCATGGCTTCACCAATTGTAATCCTAAAGACAAAGCACAGTCAAAGCAATGACTGGTAAGAGATGGAAGTGGTCCAATCAAAGCAAAAGTGAACCAGTCAAGTGCAAAGGTCATGACAGCAGTTTTTTGAGGATGTTCAAGGCATTTTGCTTGTTGACTTTCTGGAAGGCTAAAGAACAATAACATCTGTATATAGTGAGAGTTTTGAGAAAGTTTTCCAAGGCTTTAGAGGAAAAACACCCAGGAAAGCTTCACCAGTGAGTCCTTCTCTACCATTACAATGAAATTTTACCAGTTTCAGTGAAAAAATATTGGGCATCCACCTTAAAGTTCTGACTTGGCTTCTTCTTCACTTCTTCTTGTTTTCTAATTAATTTTTTAAAGGTCACCCAGTTTTCTTTTTTCTTTTTTTTGAGACAGAGTTTCGCTCTTGTTACCCAGGCTGGAGTGCAATGGCGCGATCTCGGCTCACCGCAACCTCCGCCTCCTGGGTTCAGGCAATTCTCCTGCCTCAGCCTCCTGAGGAGCTGGGATTACAGGCACGCGCCACCATGCCCAGCTAATTTTTTGTATTTTTGGTAGAGACGGGGTTTCACCATGTTGACCAGGATGGTCTCGATCTCTCGACCTTGTGATCCACCCACCTCGGCCTCCCAAAGTGCTGGGATTACAGGCTTGAACCACCACACCCGGCCAAGGTCACCCAGTTTTCTTTAGTTAATAATGTAAGAAGATTTCATTGACATGGTTAAATTCCCAGGACCTTCAGTTATTTAGAAATAGACTAAATAGCTGATATCATCATTTGTAAAATTGTCTTCAACTTGATGGCATTATATTTAGAAAGAAAGTTCATATTTTTCATTTTTATCTTTTAATTCAATTTCCCACAAGCTTTTTGAAGTCCCCTCATATTCTACTTTAGTTGAGTTAGAATTATCAGAAATTCTGGGCTACATGGTTCTTTTTCTCACTATAAATGTTTTCAGTTACATTGACCTTCTAATCTGTTCCCTCTTTTTCAATCACCGAATTTAAGAATCTATCATCACTATTTACTAAACACATCAGATGCTAAGTTCTTTTAATTGGCTTTTATGAAATTTCTGCTACAATAAAAAACCTGATGCTCCTGTTCTTCCTTAGAAAAATTAACAATTATTTGTCTACTCTGCTTCCCTTACTTATACTCATTACCACATGTAAGTTTCTATAATCTCTCCAAGGAAATTTTATATTTTGGAAGCACCAAAGCTATTCCGTTAATCTCAGCTGTTGTAATGAAAAAGTCTGGGGCAAGTCTTCTAAGAGACGATAAACAATTATTTATGTAACAGTTTATTCTTTCTTTCAAAACACCAGGACTAAAAATACGTAATATTGTCTTAGTTTTCAAATGTATTAGGTAATTGTGAAAGAGTTGGTTTGATGATGATAATTAAATTCAATAAATGCTGCTTCTATCATCTTATCACAGGAGTTCACACAGGATAAATCGCACAATTTAATCTTCTTAGATAGTTAGCAGCAATAGGCAGATCAAAAGTATTTTATTCCTTTCTCTAATTTTCTAAAATATGGCTTTGATTTTTATTTTGAGGAGAAAAGTTCTTAAAATATTTAATTTAAATTATATACATTTTGGAATTTCTAGAAATGACTAAAACTTCTTTGGGCATTAAAAACTAATTTGTTAAAATTATTTGTACATGTATGTTAAACAAAAAGTACAAATACTCAAGAGTTTAAAAATAAACTAAAAGTTTTTGAAAATATGCAATTCTCTTTGAGAAGCAAGAATAAAATAAAATCTCATAAGAAGATGGTTAGTGTAATTTATCTGTGGATAAAGCTAAATTACGAGATTCCCGCTGTAGGCATCTATATTTATTCTGAGACGCTAGCCTCATTAGGGAGGGAGAAAATTATGTCTTATATCTCAGGTTGAGTACAAGATTCTCAAAGAAGCATTCAAAGATTTTTAGATCATTATTGTTTTATGGATGGAAAGTAATCAATGCAATTTTGTACTCAAAGTTTAATTTCTGTATCAATACTTTTGAACTTGTTAATATGTTAAGTCAAATAATATTGAATAGTAAATGAAGTCTTGACATAATATTTTTTACAAAATGTCATGACCTCTTTTTCTTTAACATCAAAAGCCCAGTTGAAATACCTTTTGCTTACTTTTCTAAGCTTATATAAACCCATCCTTGATCCCTCTATGTCCTTCTCTTCACATAATTCCAGCTAGTGCAAGTCCTATTAGCCAGCTTTGAAATATGCTTAAATATTTCTTGTTCAATAAGGTTCAGTTAATACAATATGCACTAAATTTTCATAATAAAACATTTAATAATAATAAAATCACATGTAGTGAATATTAAGCCCCAGGCCCTCTGTGAACTGTAATACAGTCTTGATTCAATTTTAATACAACAATCCTGTGAGTTAATATTATTATTCCTGTTTTACAAATTAGAAGACAAGGCTTAGAGACGTTGAGTAACTTGCTCAAGTTTATAAACCCAATAATTGTCAGATTTGTTATTATTCAATGTTGAGTTTTTTTCAAACAACTATGTTAGATTGACTTTCCATATTACTTAAGAATAGAGCAGGCTGCCAAATTAAACTCTATGAGAACTCAGATCTTGTCAGTTTATTTCATCTTTGTCATGTTCATGTCATAGAATAGTATGTGGTACTCAAGAGACATTTGTAGAATTAATGAGAATATTCATTACATTGAGTCTAAAATTTTTGATCTTATGAAAACCCCAAATACTATGTATCCAAAAACAGAAATTATAGATTGGTGGTATTATATTTGTTTTCTTCTCTCTAATTCATCTCCTTAAAGCAATCTTACACTGGTAATAATAATTTCTCCCAAGATTTCTCTTGCCTTTGTTCTCTGTTTCAACCTTGAGCAGACCCACACTGTCTCATGCTTCTTATATAGTCATTTAAATTTCATTCCCTGTCATTTTATTCATGTGGAGAGATCTGTAATATTTCACAAGTCACTTAGCACTTAGCTTTCTTCATAACGGGACACAGATAATAACATTATATATAGATTTTTGAAGGTTTGTGCACTTGAAGAAGTATGAAAATCTCTTGGTTCACTGAAGAATGTATCAGTAAAGCTCCTGTTATCCTCTGTACACAACTGAAGGACCATTCCTTCAATTTCTGCATAGAAAGAGAGATACTAGTGAAGGAATAATAGAGAACACAACCTTTTCCAGTGCAGAACGTGTACTGTAGTAGAATACTGAGCCTTCAAGTACGGTTATCAAAATTATCAGAAACCTATATCTGAAGATTCTTTTTCTCATTTTTCTTTTTTTTTCTGTTTTTCCCGTTTCTTATGTCCTTTTATTTTTGTTTCAAAATAATTTATTTGCTTATTCTGACTCCCTGAGGATATAACCACAGTTCATTCTCTCCACTCCCGAATCTCTCTCTTTCTCTCTCCTGTCCATTATCTCTTTCTCTCTCTCATCTTTGTTTTCAAACTAGTTTGTGCTACTTTTAGACTTAAACAAATACAACATTCTACAAAATTAAATCTGGTTAATCTTTCTAACTGGCTTTATGCGTAGCCATTACAAAGCATTAAAAATTAACATAATAATATTGATTTCATTCTATGTTAATTATTAGGATCAAAATTGAGCTCTTCAGAGAAGAAATCAACCAATAACTAAAAATCATTTGGACTTACCTGTTAAACAAAATTGAACAAAATCTGTATAACTGTCTATTGGTCTTAGTTCTACAACAATGTTTAAAGTTATTCCCCAGAACTTAATGATTTTTTTCTTTACTCTCTTAATCAATTAACTGCTTACCAAAATATCTACTGAGAATCTTGTTGATTCATATATTCCAGATCAACCAATATTTATAGCACTGAGGAAAAATATTCTTTCTGAATTTGACTCACTGTCTAGCTTCTCCCAAGTATCTATGGCTACTAGTAGCACCAAAAAATGCTTTGTAAAATAACATGGTTATTGTATTTTTAAATAACTTATTGGTTGAGGTATAAATAGATAGAAGCATTCATATACTAGCTTAAATAATGTTATGTAATATAATTATCTTTGAATAATACTTTTTATTTTTTCATTTATTTTTCTACATTAGTTTTCATTTCATTTGAAATGAGAAGATTAGGTTCTTTTTTCTCACTCTTGACCTCTCTTACTTGCTTGGTCAAGTGCTACAATTCAATTTGAAATAAAAGTTGAAATAAAATAAAAATGCAAATAATTGGCCTGTTTGCTCTTAGGATTGATTGCTTAGACCTCTAGATGTTTGCAGAATGTCTTTGATAATCATTCGACTCTCATTTTCCATTAGTCAAGGATTATCCTACGGATGTTAAATCTTTCATTAATCTGGATCTATGCAAGAGCTTTACACACTGACACAAGCATCTGTAATTTCAGAGGAACCATGGGCAGAAAATTGAGATATTAGTTATTGTGCTTGAGGCAAGACATTATCAGAGAACAACAACGAGGCAAAGCCAATGGAGAACTGTCTGTCATATCCCTAGATAAAATTATGGTTGTAACAGGGATATAAGGCAGAGCACCCAACGTGTCTAATACACTTACAACAAGATTTCTGATAGATATGCTATATGACTTAAAGAAAATTTACTTCTATTCTTATTTTGCTAAGAGCAATTTTCTGTAAAAAAAAGTTTTTTTAAAGAAAATTTTTTCTGTGCATACTGGAAGTATTATTCATTTCTTTTCATTTAGTCTGTTAGTGTGGCATATTTTAATGATAGTTTTTCTCATGTCATATTATCTTTGCCTTACTAGGTTAAAACCGATATGTTTATAATACACACAAATGCATGCACAGTTATGTTGATGCAAAAGTAATTATGATTTATGTCATTACTTTTAATTTTTTGCCATTGCTTTTACTTTTTTTATGGTTAAAACCAATAGGTTTATAATACACACAAATGCATTCACAGTTATAGTGATGCAAAAGTAATTGTGATTTATGTCATTACTTTTAATTTTTTGCCATTACTTTTACTTTTTTGCCATTACTTTCACCTTTTTTTGCCATTGCTTTCAATATACAAGGCTTGATAAAATTTTTAAAGGATTTTCACACACCAACATTCAAAAATTAGATTGTAGCAGGTAGAATTATTGCCGCCCCGCTCCCATCACCAAAAATATCCATGACCTAATCGTCAGAACCTGTTAGTATGTTGCTTTCATACAAAGGGAACTTTGTAGATGTGATTAGGTTTGAAATGGGGAGGTTATTCTGGATTACCCAGGTGGGCCCAAGGAATTTACATATGTCTTTAGCAGTGAACAACTTTGTCCAGCTCTTGTCAAAAGTAAATGTTACTGTGGGATAATAGAAAGAAAATGTGCTGGCTTTATAAACAAAAGAATGGGTTGACTACCACCCAAGGAATGTGAGTGATTTCTAGAACAGGAAAAGACAAGGAGATAAATTCTCTCCTGGAGCCTCCAGAAAGGAGTTTAGCCCTGAAACACCTTAAGTTAAGCCCAGTGAGACCCATGACAACTTTGTGACTTCCAGACCTGTAAGTTTATTTTAACTTAAGTATTGTGTTAGAGAACTTTTCTTCTTATGTCAGTATCTGAAAAAGTTTGCATTTCATAAAGGATATTTTTTCCTTAAGAGTTTTGTAAACCCATCTGTAACACCAGGTGACAGAAGTAATTAGTACAGGTAAATTTATTTTCTAATTTAATTTACTCTGTGATTGTTAATTTATTCAGAAATTATATTTTCTTATGATTTATTTTTCTTAAGACCCACCTATGATCATACCATGTTTTAAAATGTAATATTCTTTGGAGATATATATATATATATATATATATATATATATATATATATATTCATATGTTAAATGAAATAAACCAGGCACAGAAAGATAAATAACACATAATCCCACTCATAGAACAAATCTAAAAATGTTGATTTCCTAGAAGTAGAGAGTAGAATGGTGGTTACCAGAGCTGGAGTGATTGAAGGGTAGACATTGGGGCAGATGTTGGTCGTAGAATACATTTCTGTTAAATAGAAAAAGAATAAGTTCCGGAGATCTATATACAACATGGTGACTATAGTTAATACTGTATTAAGTTCTTAGAATATGCTTAACGAGTGAATGTGATTCTTCTCACCCCAAAATGATAACTATGTGCAATAATACACGCATTAACTAGATTTTATTATTCCATGATGTGTATATACTTCAAACGTGCTATATAAATATATACAATTTTATCTGTCAATTTATTTTAAAAAAATTATGAAAAATAGATGTAGATGTTAGCTAATACTTTCTCTACACCTAATGAGATGATCATATTATCTCTTAATATGGGTAATTATAGGGATTAAGTTATAAATATTAAATAAGATTTGCATTTGAAGGATAAAAAATTGAATATTCAGTTTTGTAATAATTCATGATTAATTTTTTTCATTTTGTCTTGAGCAATTTTACTAGAAGCAAGACAATTTTATCAGGTGTTTTTCTGTTTATTTTAAAACCAGCTTTTGATTTTGATTGTCCTCTCAATGATTTCTAGTTTCTCATTAAATTAAGAAAATTTTTTCGTTTTCTTAATTTCTTTAGGTTAACTCTGTTAAAATGGTTCTAGTAAATTGAATTCACTTGTTTTCAAACATTTTTGAAGTCATTAATGCCATAAATATATTTTATTTTATTTCAGAATTTTGACAATTGATAAATTCATTTTAATCAGTAATAAATATTAAATTATTTTATAATTTTATCTTAACCCATGTGAGTTTATATATATATATATATATTTATTTATTTATTTATTTATATATAAAAATAAGACTTAATCCTTTAAAATATTTTTATATTATGGTTCAAGAATATGGATTGGGTGATATACATTTTTTGAAATATGATGAAACTGCCTTTGCAACCTATGATATGGTCAAATTTTAGAAATGTTGAAAAGGACACTTGAAATCAATGTATTTTTATTTTGTATTTATTGGAAGCAGAGCCCTCTATATATCTTTTAGAGAAAACTTGTTCACTTAGTCTATATCTCATTAATTTTTGTCTTCTTAATCCTTCATTTTATTAAAAACATTGACGCATCTGCTATGATTATGCATTTTAAAAATCTTGTACTTCTCTCTGTTTTCACTATTTATAATGTGAGACTATCCAAATTCACAAAGGTTCCATCTTCCTGTAATAGTTTTTTTTTAAAAATTTTTACACTATGTATTTTAATTTTTATTCTTTAAATGCTATTTTTTTATAAAATTAACATAGTTAATATATTGATTCAGATTGGAATTTTAATATTTTTAGACTTCATTTCTCTATTCAACCTTCAAGAAATAATGATCTTTTAGTTACACTATTCTCAGGATTTGAGGGTTCTGGACTACCCTGACCAATGGTGGACAGGACTGTACTGTAGTTTTGGGCAAAATTACAACAGTAAAACTGTTTCACTAGCTCTCTCTAAACTCTCAGTAAAAGATCATATTTCAGATTTCACTGAAAACAAATAGATATAAAGCCTGGATTTCTTTAATTTCTTAATCTGCATAAAAAGTTACATCTCTGTCCATCATCATTTCTTTCTCTGGAAACCAAAGAATCCTGTCTTCTGTTTGAAGCTAATCCTTTCACCTGTGTTTCTGATACTAATTTCCTGTATCACAGGTACTTGCTCCCTTAGCCACCCACCCTACTTTCTCTTGTATGTATAACTTTTCCCTCTCTACTCACTTATTCTCCAGTAGAATATGTACAAACGTTGCATGTTATCTACAACATTCCAGTGACTCTCTGTCTTCTACTATGACCTAATATCATCTCTCCTTTTACAGAAAACTATAATATCTAATATATCACTTCCCTCTCAGTCCTACAAAATCTGAGCTTATGCTTTTAAAAGCACACTGAAATTGTTTGGCACAATTTTCTATATTTCTCTATTTTCAAATCCAATGCATTATTAGGTTCTTATCAAGAAACATCTCTGAACTATTGATATGTTGATATTCTTATTTTAGTTGGCTTTTGGGATGACACTCTTCTAAGTTTCATACTTCTTCCCTCTCTCTCAGTATCACCAACCATGATCCCCATACCTCTATATCCAACCAATGTTATTCCACAATGGTCTGCTTTTAGGTTCTTATCTCATCTTACATCCACTTTTTGTTGATGACATTTTATTATTTAAATTCATATTTACATTGTAATCACTCCTAAGTCCACTTTTCTGGCTTAGTTCTCACTTTTAGGTTTCTAGGGAAAAAAAATATTTTCTTTGTTTAACAAGGAATTAAAAGTCCATGTTTGCTGAACTACTTTATATTTGTGATGGGAAAAAAAAATAGAAAAAAAAAATAAAGGAAGTGATTTTTGGTGTCAGGTTATAGCAGAGTACACTAGTGAAACAATTTGAGCTCTGCTAAGTAGGTAACAAAAAGTTAGCAAATGTTTCCTGAAAAAGACAGTGATTTTTATGGACAATGTATTTCAGAGAGTGTACAATGTATCATTGTATGGTAGACAAATTAGCCAGAGATAGAATAGAATAGAGATGGAGAGAAATTAGAATTAAAAATTGCATAAGAAATTGATGACCTAAAGTATGATATCAAAGAAAAAGAAAATTTAAAGAGATAAAAAATCTCATGGAATTTATAAAATGCATTATAAAATGATTTATGAATATTAGAGTGTGAGAAAAAATAAAAAGAGCCTAAGTATGGTGTTAAATTATGCAATGCAGCTGAATAGGAAAAGAACATCCCCATCGGAAAGGGGTTAATTCATTTTGTCTCACTTTTAAGGTACCAGTTAGACTTCTCTGTGAAAAAAAAAAAAAATCTGCAGGCATTTGAAAAAGCAGTTCTAACATTCAAGGGAGTAGTCATGCTAGGGATAAAAATGAAGAAGCTATTCAGGTGGATGATGGATGTTTTATAAATGGAAAAAGTCCTCTAGAGAGAGTAGTTTAGAGAAAGTACATTGAAGACAGAATCCTCAAAAATGACAGTATTTATGTATAGATAAAAATGAGTAGTTGATATCCATGAGAATACAAGAATTATCACACACACAAAAAAGAGAACACAGCATTAGGGAGCTAAGAGAAGACAGAGCTCCAGGAAGTAGATTATGGTCAACAGATATAAAAGGTTCACAAAGATCAATGCATCAGAGATTTTTTTAAAAAGGGTCTTTGGTTATATAGCTAAATTGGGCAACATAGAGTACCATAGAGTATACATTTTTTCATTTATTCAAAACCTATCATTGAAGGTTCATGATAGTGGAGCAACAGCTCTTTCCTATTGCAGATTAGCACCATGGCATGCAAGGGGCACCCAGTAAGGTTTGTACCTTGTATTTGAAAGGTCTAGTAGACACTGGAAATTAGCCATGCTTACTGCCTTTAAGGATGTCCTAATTGGCTTGCAATAGCTACTACTTTTGTAGGTAGAAATATCTCTCTAACCTAATCAATGCACTCAAGTGTGTATGTACTGTGACAAAAACAGGGTTTTCAGTAAACAACCAAGTTCAGCTTAGGCATGACAAGAGAGTTACCTACTCTCTTAGGTAGGTAGGAATCAGATCATGAAAAACATTGTACACTCTGAAATATAGACTACCATAGTATCTTAAGGAAGAGAACCATATTGCAGAAGAATATTTTAAATTATTAACAATATTCGTCTATTACTTTCTCAAATCTGCCTGTCCTTTTTCAAGCAAAAAGATATTTTTTACAAATTGCCAATGTAAAAAAAGAGTGGCTTCACTGCCTAGATAGAGTACTAAAAAAGCAGGAATTTTCTAGAAAGAAACAAACAAGGCCACTTGATGTGTTTAAAAGGTGGGGCCTCAGATGGCGTTACTGAGATTCTCTGTGCCCTGCGTGACACAGAGTAGCAGAATGATTTCTGAGTGTTTAAGAATAGAACAGATATACAGAGATCTACTAGACTTCAAAGGACCATGTAGTCAGGGTTCTGAAGTACCTCCAATATAACCTGTCTGTGCAGACAACACAGAAGATACACCTATTTGAAGTAGTTAAGCCTGCATATAAGTAGTATCAATTTATGTATTTCAACTTGATCTTTTCCTTCAAGTTACAAACAGCTTCAGTTCTTTCAATTTTGACTCTGCATATTCTTGAAAGCATTTCAAAATCAGGATCATGAATTCCCAATAATTTTAATTGCTATATTTACTTTTTTTTTTTAACCACTACGTGTTACCTAACATTAGAAACAACAAGAAAGTCTCTCAGCAAAAAGGATATTTCAGGACAAGACAACCCAGAATGGCTATCTAAGTCAGATTATGTTTTGACTTGTTAAAAAGAAAAATAATGGGTATCAAACTATCTCTAATTCAATTATATAGTGTGTGTGTGTGTGTGTATATATATATATATATATATATATATATATATATATATTCTTCTATACTCTTTTACAGTACAGTGTTAAAATACTTACATTCAAATTATATATTATGAGATTTAACTGAATAAAAGCCAAATTAAATATCTTAAAGCTAACACTGAAAAGCCATTCTCTGTAAAAGATGGCCTAATGTTGAGATAAAAATGTCTTTGACACATTAGGAAACCTTTGATCCCTTTTTTCTTTATTATATCTTCCTTCACATCTGAAAGTATAGTGCAAGTTGATAATATATTATAAAATAACCTTCACAAATCTATAATAATGACTGTCTAGAACAGATTATGGTATTACAGATTACTCAATGAATAATGAAAAGTTTTAATGAAAAGAAATAGTGAAACTTGTTTGACCCTGCCACTTCTATATGTCCTTCCAGAGAGTCATAGTAATAGCTCAGTCCATTCATTCTCTATAATTTAATCATTTCTGATTTCAACATCTTTATAACTGCAAGGGGATTAAAAAGAAACCCTCTGGAAAATTTAATCTAGTTAATAAAATTAAGTTAAATGGTAAGGAAAAGCAGTAAAATTTCAGTGACAATATTTAATTAGAACTTGGATTATCTGTAATGCCAACCATATTTAGAAATGGAGAAGGTGCCTATATATTATTTTAACAAAACCATGTTACAAAAGCCTCTTTACTAAAACAACTAAAATAATAGTAGTTTTCCTAGAAAACATTTTTAATGTTATTTAAACAGAGAGAAGCTAAAATAGTTAGACAAAATTTAATATGTTTGGAAGAAATATTTTTGTAGAACTAATCAATGCAAGTTTGTCGATTTACTAAAATATCAATTTGAATTAATTGACTATAGTTTGACATCGTGGGATCGTGTAGATTTTACTATTATCAAATATATTAATGAACTTTTAAGATGTAGAAAATACTTTTAGTTGCTACTTTTATTTTACCAAAATAGAACTAAGTAAATCAATACTGGAAAATTTCACATTAATACTTTTATACCATGTTTTAAAAGTTTAAAACTGTCAGATACCTTCCATGTGTATGATTTGCCTGAACAAAAGTGCTAAAGTAGACTGACTCAGGTTAACTTTCCTCTCTAAAAGGAATTAATTTCTTTTTGTTTTTGCTACAATAATGACTGATTCACATTTCAGCTTTCAATGTCATATTGCCAATACCCAATTTTTATTGTCTCCTTTACTATAAAGCATGTCCTCTTCTTGTCAAGCTCAAAAGGGCACTGTGATGAACCTTGCATTGCATCAGCTCATGATCATTTTTCTGTCAACATCTATCACAATATCACAGAAAGAATATCTTTCCTACAGTTACCTCAGTGAGGCTATTATATAATCAACACTTACTATAACTGAAGATCACTGCTCAAAATTGCATTTATCAGGAAAATAAAAAAGATATGCTTGCCTGTTCTGATTAATAATGTGCAATAAGATACATATGTTTTAAAAGAAGCTATCATTTAAAAGCAAATTTGCTGAATTATCCAAAAGTATCAATAAATAGTGAGTAGAACAAATATGGGTCAACTTCAAACTTGAATTTAAATGTTGCTTTATACTTCCATAAAGCCAGTGGGATTTTTATGACTTCAGAGAAAAGGGCTTTTTTTGATATTTCCATGGAGAAATTGACAGAGCAAAATTAACTAAGTTATGAACTGCAAATAGACAAGATGAACAAACTGTGTGGTAGAAATAGTTAAGAGAATATACTGTGAGGAAACGGAAAGACAAGTCTGTGAAACATAATCAATTTGCCAAGTGAATATTCTATGGCAGCGATATGGAAAATCACTGTCATTCCCTTCCCACTGCTCATATTTTAGGTGACCCAAACGTGCTTAGTCTTGACATTAGACTGTTCTAGGTTTAATTTTGTGCTCTGCTGCTTTCTTACTGTGCTGCTTTCTTACTAGTGATGTGACACTGTGACTATAATTTACATTGCTCATCCTTTAGTTTTATCTTCTTCAAATGATGCAAGCTTGATGGGTAGATTAAAGCTAATTTTATAAGTATATATCATCATGGTTCATTTCTAGTTTTATGATGATAATGGGCATGAAAATAGTTTAAACAGTAGTATTAATGAGGCTATTTTAAAATCTCTGTTCTTATGTCAAAGAAATCCCTTTGATCTTCAAGGTCTAGTGAATCATTAAAAAAAATTAGAAACACTTGCTGATATTATTCTGGGAAGAGAGCTTCTTACATAGCCTGCTGGAAACTGTTCCCTTAAGATTAGATTTAAAATGCCTCTTACCTTTGTGTAGAGAGCAATTTTTCTTTTTATGCTTATGAGGAGTTTATGTTTCTTACTTAAAAGTCAGAAATCTCAGCCTCAGAAAACAAAAAAGAACAAAAACAAATAAAAATTAAACAATTTCAATTAAAGTAGAAGGAGTTGATTTTGTCTTAACAACTAAAAGCCAACTTGAAGTAACTCCGGAATTGAATTCTTCAAAATAGGTAGTCTAGGCAGGTACCATGAAAGAGGGAAACATGAACATTATTGAGTCCCCCTTTTGGTTTTAGTTTTCTGCCAATATTTCTGTTTGGCAGTCTCATATTTCAATTCAGTTTTTTCCATAGGATTGGAACCATGTTCACAAATGGGCATTAGATGAAATATTTTTAGCAATATTACTTAGGAAAAACCTTCATTTTCAGAATTAACACCCTTGCAGACAGTTTCTAACTGGCCTAGGTTGGATTATTTTATAAGTCTTGGAAAAATTAACAAGTGAAGATATTTGAAACAACAGAAATGTCCCAGTCTTAAATTATTTGCCTATCATTGTGAATTATAGGAAATCTGTTTTTCACTTTCCAGTAGAAGAACAGTTTTGTCAGAAAGAGACTCAGTTCCCCTGAGTATCAGGCACTAAAATCAATAAGTGGGAAGAAATATGTCTTATAGTTACAGTGGGAACTTCCTTTTATGTTAACTTTAGAAATTTGTTATTTGACCCATACACAGCAAAAGACAATATAACTTATAAAAATGATGATCATGAAAAGAAATAAAAGTGACTGTAATAGAGAACAAGATGGGTTAAGACAAAAAAAGAAACAAGATGGATATAGTGACTTTTATGTCTCAAGGAGAGTTTGCTTTTTCTTTATATCTCTATGCATTTATATATAAAGTTTTAAAATTATCCAGATTACTTTTTAATACATTTATATATGTAACTCATATGTCATATACAATTCATTTTATTCTAAAAGATACATTTAACAATTTTGTAATACATTGCTTTAAATAATGATTCTCTGTACATTCTTATTTGCCTAGTCATATGACATGTTACATGAATGTTATTAGTTTGGGTGTGTTCAGTCACAATTAGCAGAAGACATTACAAACAGTGGCTTAGAAAGCATGAATATGTATCTTACACATCAGTAATCCACACTGGCATGGAAATTTATCTCTGTCAATAGAAACCTATGCCCCTTCCATTGTGCTTCTCTATCAGCTTAAACTGGTAGCTTTCATCCCTATGATCACAAGATGGCAGCCACACTTCTAGGTATCAAGTTTTCATTGAGAGAGAGAGAGAGAGAGAGAGAGAGAGAGAGAGAAAGGCAAATAGAGAACAAACAAGTTGTATTTCCTTTTATAAAAAATTTCCTGTCATTGGCCAAAACTGCATCATAATGGCATTCTCTGGTCCTTAATGTGAGAAGATAAATAATTTTAATTAGCTGATTGATACCCAAGTAAAATTAGAGTTCTTATTAGTAGGGTAAGAGAGACTAGTAGCTGGATTGGCAACTATTTGCATTGAGAGTCCATCATGACATGAACCTATCATCTGTAATTTACCCGACACACAGGAATTAATAGACATCTGATGTTACAGATGGAAACAATAATCAGAAATTATAGTTTACCTTCCAGGTTCAAGCAATTCTCCTGCCTCAGCCTCCCAAGTAGTTGGGATTACAGGCATGCGCCACCATGCCGAACTAAACAAAAGCTCATTTTCAAACAAAGGATGAATTATTACAAGCCAAAATATTTTATATTAATAGAAAAATGTATTTTCTTAACATTTCTAAGCTTTGCCTGCACATGTTATGTCATCAGTTCATTAATTCTTTTACTTTCTCATCCATTTACTTATCAAAAAATATCAAAGAGCTATTCTAGTTTTGCGCTTTGCTGGATGCTAGAAAATCAGCAGAAAGCAAGACATGATTTAAATAGGGAAAATACCAAATAAATAGTTATATTTATAATGAGAAGAACCATAATGATGGAATCAATAAATGGTAGTGAACAAATGCTGAAAGAAAGTGTAGATTACTAAATTTTTATTTTTACTAACTTCTGTGTATTCTCACAAAGCTCTTTCACACTCTCAGTTAGGATATACCTTAATTTTTTTCCCATTCCATCTTTGACCATCCAAATATCCTGGGAATATTGCTTTTATTTCATATTGTTTGCTTTGTTGACTTCAATCTGTTTGGGCTTACTCCAGCTGTTTGGGGGTCTTTGGAACATTATTAAAGAGACTTAACTATGTGTTTGCAGTTTATTAGAGAGAAAGTGTTAATTTACTTCTTAGCATTTTTAATTAGCTCTGGAAACCTCTAAGCATCTTTGCAGTAATTCCAAAGAAACTCAGGCTTTGTAGTGAGTAGAATGATCTTCTAATTACCCTTTCAGACATTCTGGCCTGATCTGCCTCTTATGGTAAAAAGAGAGAGAGAGAGAGAAAGAGAGAGAGAGAGAGAGAGAGAAATTGGGTTCTATTCTGCCTGTTTGCATTTACATCTTTGTTTTATTCCACTCAGATGTAAATTCCTTTGACAGTAAGTATTACATCACCATAACAGATGCCTTTATCTATCTGGTTTTGAAGACTTGGCTCTGTAAAAAGTGACTGTTTTTGAAAAACTGACAATTATTCATTAGTTAGGCTATACATACTCCAAGTTTAAGAGCTTATTGTTTGTAAGCCTAAGCAAAACAGAAGTTCTATAGCAATAAACTGATCATTAAATTTACCAAATTGTAAATATAGTAATTCTAATTTATAATTTTTAGATTCATTTATGTTGAAGAATAGCAGTTTAGTATATAATTATGATTCTAATACTTACATGTACTGAATACATGTGAAAGATTTTATTAAACTTATTTGTTAGGAGAGAACCTGATAAGGCTGGGTGCGGTGGCTCACGCCTATAATCCCAGCACTTTGGGAGGCTGAAGCAGGTGGATCACGAGGTCAAGAGATCGAGACCATCCTGGTCAACAAGGTGAAAACCTGTCTCTACTAAAAATACAAAAATTGGCTAGGTATGGTGGCACGCGCCTGTAGACCCAGCTACTTGGGAGGCTGAGGCAGGAGAATTGCTTGAACCCAGGAGGTGGAGGTTGCGGTGAGCCGAGATCACGCCATTGCACTCCAGTCTGGTTAACAAGAGCGAAACTCCGTCCTAAAAAAAAAAAAGAAAAACAAAAAAAGAGAACCTGGTAATAGTTTCCAGTTTGCAAGTAGTACAAAGGAGAATTCAAAGATTGGAGAGGCATATTAGAAATAAGGAACTCTAAAATGTGCTTACAGGTAGATGCAAAACAAATACGTACAGGACAATAATCAGTTACATTCCACAGGATGCAATTAATTTGAAACTATATAATCAGCAATATTTTGTATTACTATTCATTTGCTAAAATTTTTAGAGTTTTAAAATAGCTTAAGATTATAAATTAAAGATTTGAAAAAGTAAGCTGGGCACTGCACCCATTACATTAGTCTTATTGTATACATTTTGAAGTTTTCCATAACCCACCTGTCCCCATCTTGTGACTACAATAATTCTATAGAAATACAACTCAATTACAGAATAAGTTTTACACATTGGGCTTGGGCAGATAAATTATACAGGTATAGAAAGAGTATTACTTTATTATATGAAGCCTCCTTCAATTTGCTTTGAAAAATCTAGAGCCATGTGGTATTGAACTTTTACCAAGATCACAAAATTAACTTCTGTCTGAAAATTTTCTTTTAGACTCTCAGGTAAGACATTTAAAAGCCTGTATTATTTGATATCCAGAGACTACGAAACTAAGCCTAAGACTCTGTGCAACATTTCAACTGCTTATACATTTGGGGAAATAGTCTCTTGTAGAGACTATTTGTAGAGACTGTCTGTAGGTTAAGTCAACCAAGTAATTTGAAAGTGGCTTATACCTGATTAAAGAAGCATCATTCACAAATATGACACTCCAGGTCAAGCCTATCTTGTATAGTGTATCAAATTACATTCTAGAGAAAGGAAAACAGATTCTTATTGAAACTATATTAATAATAATACTACATAAAAAGAAAAGACAATAATGACTTAGAGGTTTTTTAAATTGGGAGGATCAGTGAGAATCAAACTTAATTTTAAAATGTTTCATCATAGTTCATAAAAGCAGACTCTACTAAATTTTTTTAAGTTAAAGAATAGCTTAAGAATCAGAAAAGTCTTCCTTAAATATCTGGAAAAAACAACACTAAAGCCACATCAAAAAATTTCAAACAAATTACAGTAAAATTTCCCTGATCAGTTCATTTAGTCCCATATAATTAGTTCATATTCCTCTTGATCTGTGATTAACAATGTCATGAAGCTGTCTGTTGTTTGCATTTTTTTTTTTTTAATCTGGAAATCCTGACTTAAAGATAGGGGTATGGTCTGAATGTTCTGTCATCTAAGCAATGTCTGCTCAAAGCCTATACCCAGGAATCTATTTTTTGAAATGTCAAAAGTTGAAAGTACGGAGTTGACATAGGCGGATGTTGAACAATGAGAACACATGGACACGGGGAGGGGAACACTACACACCGGGGTCCGTTGGGGGCAAGTAGGGGAGGGATTGGGGTGGGGAGGTGGGAAGAGATAGCATGGGGAGAAATGACAGATACAGGTGAGGGGAAGGAAGGCAGCAAACCACACTGCCATGTGTGTACCTATGCAACAATCTTGCATGTTCTTCACATGTACCCCTAAACCTAAAATGCAATTAAAAAAAAAAAAGTACGGAGTTGAATTGTTTTCCATGTTCTGAGATTGTTCTTTGTTGAAGAAACTAAATTTCACCTACATCAGAGTCTTTACTAACAGCATTAGAATTAAAAAAACTATTTTCAAAAACAGAAATGTAATGATAATTGTTATTTTATTACTGAAAATTTGCAGGTGTAAAAAGTCTGTTGAAAGTTCATAATAAGAATAATGAAGCTGATGAGTGTTTCCCCTCTAGTATAATACAAAACAAAGAGATTAAAAAAAAGTCATTCAAATAAAAAGAATTAGACAAATAAATTTTTAAGGATAATGATAAAATGACTGTCTATTTTCAAATAAGTTAGTGAAAGTTGCATCAGATTTTTTAAAATGAATTAATAATATGTATAGAGGAAAAAAGCTGTAGATATGATATATAATAAGCCTGAGTCATTAATCCAGAAATATCAGCAAAATCTGGGGTTGAGTTTAGATATCTGCATTTTAATAAAATTTGTGAATGAATCTAATGTGCACTGGCCTAGAAGAAGCTAAATTGAAATTAAAGAATTAAAAATGTAAACAAATTAATATTTTAAATAATAACAAATTATAACTGACAGTTTATACCTTTGTTATGTAATATAATGAAACAAAACACTATCAGGATGCCAGTAAGTAGAAATTCAAAAGAACTACAAAAGAATACTGAGCTGTGCTTTTTCTGATGTAAAAAGATATCATGGACAGCCAGAGCATTGGCACATCTGCAGGGAACCTTCCCCAAATCACATATGTTTTGACTTACTAGTAAAAACATATTAGCTCTCACTTAATGTTGTTATGTTATTGGAAACTGAGACTTTAAGTAAAAAGATTTATAGCAAAACCAATGTTAACATAGGCTAACTGATATAAACAAGTGTTAAGTTCCTGTGGCATATTTCTGGTCACTAAAACATCACTAAACTTCTGGATAAAAACGAAAACACTTATTTAAATAACCATGAGCTATATATACATTTACAAAATATTCATGAAACAAAGTAAGATAATTTTTTGACCAATTTTTAGTGAATTGGTGAGTGATAGTAGTTAATTGTGGTGGAGTTAAATGAAAAAATAAATATTTACAAAGGAAAAATTGTAAGAAGCGCCAGCTACAGTTCGCAAATTGTAGCACAAATATTCAGTAGCAGATACGGTGGAGGCTGGCCTAGTGCTAGCTTACCACATCGTTTATTGTCAAGAGTTTGTATTACTTTACAAAGTGTTATTTGAAAATTAATTTGTATTTATCCCTTCATGCAGTTTCCAACCTACTTATTGCAGTTCAGGGTAACGGGTGCAAGGAAGAACCTAGCCCTGGACAGGATATCATTCCAACACAGGATGTACTCACACATGCACGCGCGTGCATGCACACACACGCGCGCGCGCGCACACACACACACACACACACACACACACACACAGAGGCTGGGATCATACAGACACATGCACATCTCTGGGATATGGAGAAAAAACAAAGTGCCCGGAGAAAACCCACATAGGCATGGGGAGAACACGCAGACTCCACGGAATTCCCTCATCAACTTTCTAACAAAATGACATTGAACAGAACGATGTTGTTCAAGGAGCTGCTGTATGTATATTGATAGCTTTTTAACTATAAAAATCTAACCTAGAAAAAACCGTATGTCTCTTTTGGTTTAACAACTCTGCTCAGGAAACTGTTCAAGCAAATCCAGTTATTTCTACCATCTCTCCTATCGTAAAGTTAAATAATTTTTTTGTGTGTGTGTGATTTTCCAGGAGCTCTCAGAAAAATTTCAAAAAGAGCTTTAAGGACCAGTAATATCCTGGAAATGTTTTATATTTTTCTATGTTTAGCATCTGGTAGAAGAAAATTTTTAAAAACTGTGAGAAGAGACTTGAACTCTTGATTAAGATAAGATCGTGGGTCCCTGAGAAACCATACCTGGTTACTTATTTAATAAACGTAATAATGAAACACTTAAAAATAAATATAGTATACAATAGGTAAAACATATTGTATTTTTCTTTTTTTAAAACAAGATGATCAAGGTCTTAATGAAGTCATCCAAAAGGCAGAAAAGTACTCTCTGCAAACAGTATTTGCTATCTAGGCAGATTGCAAAGAAAGTAAAGAACAAGCGTTTGTTTTTAGGTTTCCACCTAAATACCAGGAAACCAAGCTTATCATAATTGAGCAGGTTATGCTAAAATTTTAACACATTTTACAGTTTATTTTCAGAGTTGAGTATTATAAACCAAGGCAACTACAAACCACTTTTAAGTGTTGCCCTTCTTTATGCTCTTTAATATTCTAGAACAAAGTGCCATGTTGAGGACAGCTCTTAGAACGTGCCTGCCTAATAGCAGTACCACCGGGGACTACTATTGTTATTTCTATTGTAACTGTTATACACTATTGCTCTTTTACAGGGCAAAATAGCAAAAACAATTTAGAATGTTAGTATAAATTATGGGAAATAATTCATTAACTGAAAAGAATTTTTAATGCAGAAGAAATACTTTTATTTAAAAGAAAATCACTCCACAAAAAAGAAATAAATCACTCATGTAATGACTATTTGTAACCCCTTGGCATATTTTAGTTAACCAGTAAAAAGACATGCAACAGAAAATTAGTTTAAGAGGCTGTGATTTTTCTTCCAGTCAGATTAACATTTGAATCATAACTTGGTCATATGTGTGCCAGGAAGTATTAAGTGCATAAAATGCGGTCACATTGCTTAACACACAGTGAAATCTTAGTACACATTACTTAAATATTGAACATATAATTGTGTAGGTAGAGCCAATGTGCTGGGAACACTGAGGCTTCTGGAATAATAGCATAAACAAAGGGTTATTGACTCTCCTATAATGTCCTAAACAATTAATAACATTGAGCAAATATCTTTTAATATATACTTATACTAAAAACAAAAAAAGTGAGTATAGCTCTTTATTTCTCTCATGTAAGGCAGGGAATAAAGCCAACATTTAATTTCTTAGAAGTGGTTTCCATGAGGCACTTTTAAAAGAAATCTGGAGGTACAGAATGTTCTTTCTATGCCAGCTTAATCTACTATATTGAACTAAGCCTAAATTGGATATATTTTACAGCTGGTAAATTAACTTTCACATAGTAATAAAAAGTTCTATAAAAATATTCCCATTAAATACTTTCTATGTCCCCAGGAAACTCAGTAAACTTACCTTCTCTTAAACTACCAAATTAAATTGGTAGAAACTCTGTGAGTTGACAGTGACCAACTCTGCAGAGCTGTTGACTTAAGCCAATTACATTTGGGAGTACATGTTTTAAAAATGATGATTTTAAGAGTGAATGCTCTTAAATAACTCCCCCTGAGATAATTCAGTGATATGTTAAACTCTCTGCCAAGGCCACCTCTAAGTCGGGGCAATAAAATTAGATGAATCACTGAAAATATATTTATCTTGATATTATCTGTGGTGGCAGAAGAAATAGAGTCAATTCCCATAATCAAAAAACAGTTTAACATGGCTAATATAGTCTTTCAACATTTGGCTTTGTTCTACACTAAATTAAGATGTGATGTTATGCAAGGAGATAATTCCTTCTGCTCAGAGTACAATAAGCTAAATATTTAAAGGAATAGAAGAGAATATTTAAATTTTTATATCATGTAAATTTTATAATTATTCATGTATAAATAATATTTGTGTTTAGTTTTTTTTTCAGTAGTCCTTTTAGAAAGGAATCTGATTTAACTTTTCCTTAATAACCTATTCAGTTTCTAAAAGAGATATTTCTGCTTTCTCACATTCTTGAAATAAACCAATCACTATTCTTGAAGAAATGCAAGTGATTAATTTCCACCATCATCATTATAATCATAATTTTTTAAATCTTGAGTATATTTTCATCATACCTGACTATAAGATATTCTCAAATTTCAAATAAAAATTCTCACTGCAAAAAATCTAATATAAATCTTGGGCAGTCGATGTAGACTTTGTGTAATGAATTTGTATACAAAGTATTTTAAATATCTAGGTAAATATATCAATACTTTTAACTCTTACTGAATGTATGCTAATAACTATAAGATACTCCAAATGTTAATGAATATTTTTCTCTTAATTTTCTTAACTATAAATCAAACACATTTTCATAGTGTATTATAGTATTGCATGTGGTTCCTTATTGTCCCTATACAAATATAATTTATTTTATAAAACAAACATGTTCTTGGAAACTAAAATAACTTTCAAAAATGAAATATTTCAAATAATGTTTGGAATTCATTAATTATATGCATAGTACAGTAAATTTGTGGATGAAAGAGGTGATTGTTATGTAGATAAAAAATTTCAAACCAATGTTTGTGCTTTAAAATTTCTTATTTTTAGATAAAGAGAAAAACAATGCTTACAGTTGAGAACACCTATATAGTTCTCAGATTGTAAGTTGGAAATCTTTTGAGATTTTTAATGCTTTATAATAATCATGTGAAAGTGGTGTTCATTTAGCTTCTAAGTATATTTTTCCAAAATGTACTAAGAATGCCTAAATAGATTGACATATTGGTTTATTAGCAAGGCACAATAATAAAATATTTGATGAGTACTATGCTTCATTATCTAAGTTGACATCAAACCATATCTGTGATGATATATTCTAGATTTCCTAATATATAAATATATGTGCATATGTGTGTACGTATTTTCAAAGTAAACTAACTTTCAAATTAAGTTTTAAAAATTAAAACCAATAGAAAAAATGAATTTAAATGATTATGGTATAGCGTATATGTTGATTAATCTTTGTTTTATGTAAGGAGACCTCTAAAATTCAGGAAGTGGAACAAAACAAGAAAACAAAATTGGTTACTACATAATATAGTTATTGTGATATTTAACGTATTTACTCCTTCTATGGGCCTTTAGAAAACTATGTCAATATGCTAAAGAAAAGATTTTCAGCTAACCAATTAGGCAACCCTAGAAACCTTGCTTCACCTCTTTTTTTAAAAAAAAAAATATTTATCATACTTTAAGTACTAGGGTACATGTGCAGATCATGCAGGTTTGTTACATAGGTATACACATGCCATGGTGGTGGTTTGCTGTCTCCATCATCCTGTCATCTACATTAGGTACCTCAATTTCCTCAACTGTAAATGCAAAATTATGATAATCATACTTATACATTTGCTATGAAAATTAAATAAATCAGGCATTTAAAACTGTTATCCCAAAACCTAGCAAGTTTTAAGTACTCTCTAAGTATTGTTTTTTGTTTCTTTTCCTGTTGGTTGTTATATAATAAGTAGAAAACACGGACTCACTCTGAGACTTTTCTGGTTGTTTTTCAAACAGAAATGCTCAATTTGTACAAATACAAATACATCATGTAAAAAAAATATCTAGTAGTTAATAGTCCATTTGGGAAATGACTGTCAAAGTTAAAGTCGTAACTGGTGGTCAAGAAAAACAGAGTATCTGTTAACAATTATGATGATGATGACTACTAAGCCCATTTTTTGAATATATAATTCTTAACTTTTCAGTCTTGATTTTATTTTCAGAACTGTGTGTCTCTATTTGAACACAATAAATCAGTTGTTTTCACCAACTTGATTATGTGATTTTATAAGCCCAGATAAAAATAACTTGCCTAAATGTACATAGTTTTGCTAAGCTATCTCAGTCAAGACAAAATCTCAGAGACTACCTTTCAGTATTTTATTTAGAGAAGAATTACCTCATGAAATGTAAAAACAGAAATACAGAAGAAAGCAATATTGAGAAAGGCTATATTAAAAAATTTCGAGAGACAGAGGCAAGTATTAGTCTGGACTGATGATTGCTGGTATCACATACCAAATTAGTTTCCTTGTTTGCTGGTGCACTGGAGTGCATATATTGGAATATCTCCAAATTCCACACAAAAACATATTCTTGAATATATAACAATATTTAATAATATTAAAAATAGAGTACTTTTCCCAAATTTCTCATCTTCTTTTATACTGAATTTGGTGTGATACAATATTTTGTAACATGTTTGTAACCTGTCATTACTACCTGAGCTCTGCCTCCTGTCAGATCAGCAGCAACATTAGATTCTCACAGAAGTGGGAACACTAATTTTTAACTGTGCATGTGAGGGATAATAGGTTGCACACTCCTTATGAGAATCTAACTAATACATAACGACCTGAGATGAAACAGTTTCATCCCCAAATTATCCCCCCACCACCCTGTCTCATGGAAAAACTGTCTTCCACAAAACTGGTTCCTGGTGCCTAAAGGTTGGGGACCACTGACCCAGAAGCTGGAAAAGCCAAGAAACGAATGCTTCCCTAGAGCCCCAACAAGGATACCTTGTTGCTGACACCTACTGAGACACATTCTGTACTTGTGATTTACAAAACTATACAGTCAGTGATAAATTAGTGTTGTTTAAGCCATGAAGTTTGTGGTAACTTATTACAATAGCCTCAGTAAATTAATACAATCATGTGTTGCTTAACGATGGGGATACATTGGGAGAAATGCATTAGGCAATTTTACTGTTGTACAAACTTCATAGAGTGAATAATCACACAAACCTAGATGGTAGCACCTACTACACACCTAGGTTATATGGTACAGCCTGTTGCTCCAAGGCTGCAAACCTGTACAGAATATTACTACTAAATACTATAGGCAATTGTGACACAATGGTCACACTTCAACAACTAAACATATCTACCATTAAAAGGGTACAATAAAATATGATATTATAATCTTATGGAACCAACATTGTATATGCTGTCTGTTGTTGATTGAAACATCATTATGCAGTGAATGACTTTACAGTCTCCTTCATAGAAATACTTACATTTTCATTCAGCAAGTATTTCATATGTTATATCCATCCTTAGGCTTCATATAGTCTTTGCTATATTAAGAATTATGAATTTTCTACCAGTTATTGTTGAGCTATATTTGTTTCTCAATATATTACTGAGCTCTACTTGTTTTTTATCTTTTTCTATTTCTATTTGGTAATACAAGGCATTTTAAAAAATGAACCCAATATTCAGATTAATAAGGGTAATCACTTTCTAATTTTACAAGAATCAGAATTATTTATATTCGTTTTCTTTTTATATTTTGATTAAAGCAGGGCCATTGCAACCTTAGGAACCTGGGATTCATGTAACAGTGGGGGTCACTTACGCTTTCCTTTGGGAATTTAGCTCTGCTCTTGATAAACACACTTCTAAGATATTGCCTTTAGTTTGCAGTTTGTCTGGGATACAGTGCAGGAAGAAAGCATGATGAGGTCATAGTAATAACAGCATCTTAACAATGTAAGAAGACAACCATAAGGTAACCAGCAAAAAAAGACAAGCTGGCCGTGTTCTCAGGGGTCTCATGAATGTCATCATCTTATTGAACTTTCTAAGCTAGGGGTTCTGGCTGTAATCATTGTCAGCTGACTAAGTGTAGCTACTCTATAATTTCTCTAAAAAAGGGACTTTAAGAACAGCTGGAGTCTATGGGAATATCTTTAGGCTGAAATTTATATGACAAGAACACTGATTTTAATTGGACTTTATTATTTTGAAGATGACTAGGATGAAAAATTCTGAAGACTAAGCAACAAACAAAAACAACCCCGCCCCACAAGCTAACCCTGGTTATAATCATAGATAAAACATCTTGAACTGTTAAGTTGAGAATGGGTTGCCTGCTTAGATTTAGATTCAAATTTACTAGTCCCATACATCTAATTTTAAAACTAAATAACACATGTTTTGTTGCCAGAGGTATACAGAACAGAGTTGTCTGGTTTCAGGCAAATCCTGATAGTTTGAGACCCTTCTGTCTTTTCAAGATGACTTTGCCTTACCAATATTTTGATAATTCAGTTTTAACTCTCAGAGCAATTTGACCAGTTTTAATCCCCTTATTTTTATTTCTTAGAATAAAATATGGTAGCTCCTATACAACAACTGCAAGTTTCTTTTAGGAAGCTAATATCATAAAGTAATGAGTCCAATTATTTCTTTTCCTCTAGTCTTTAAAATCAGCAGAAGTTGGCTTGACCAGCAAATGATATTATATATCAGGTATGTTTTTTACAGAGGAATGGTTCAGGGAAGGTTTGATGGCAAGTAAATAAGGTAGCATTGAAAAAGTAAGCTGCTGGTGTTCAAATCTCGTATCTCCAATTACTGAGGAAATACCTCAACATCTCTTCAAACTGTGCTACTCTCCCATTCCCATGGCCACAATATGGTTCAGGCCTCATTATTTCTTATCGAGATTAATACATCAACCTTCTAATTGGCATTCCCTGTCATCAATCTTATCCCTCCTCCAATATACCTTCCTTATGGTTATCAGAGTAATCTTTCCTCAACAGAAAATGTAATGACATCCCTTCTCTGTTAAAAATTCTCCAATGCCTCTCACAGCCTGCAAGAGAAAAGTCCAGATTCTGAACCATGTTGTATAATCCCAGTGTCACACAGTAACTCCAGTAATACACTGTATAACCTTAGTATACACAATTCTTGAAATTATTTAATTACTCTGAGTTTCTGGAAAGTATCTTGCTTTCGTTTGTTTATTTGTTTGTTTGTTTGTTTGACCTTCATACTTTTTTCACTCAGTATCTGGACTATCCCTTTTTTCCAATCTCTCCAGACTCATCTGTGATAACACTTTTCTTGTTTGCACCTTTCTCTTCCCTTAGGTTTACTTTATCTGTCATAGGCCTTATCACAGTTATGTATTTGTTTGTTAACTATTCTGCTTAGTTTGATTACAACAACTTTGTTAGTAGAAACTTTACTTTCAGCTTCAAGGGGATATCAGGCTTATTTTTTTTTTTTTATTTATCTTGGAATTAATGAAGAGGTCCATGAATATACAAGATTCTAAAAAAAATTATCAAAACCACAAAATCTAAGTGGCCTCCTATATTTTGGATACTTGTATTTTCAAAAACATTCTCCTTTCTTGAGGTCCCAACAAGATGGCAGATATTAGTTTGCAGAGATTGGATTCTAGAAAGAAAGAAATTCCAGTATTTCACTAGCATAATACAATAGGAACTTGTTTATTGTGACAGTCTTAGTTGAGTGGTCAAGATAAAGACATGATTCTCCTTCATGCAGTGATCCAGGGACTCAAGTTCCTTCCATTTCGTGGCATGCCTCTACTAGGAAAATACAATTATGTGCAGGAAGCTAGTGGAAGGGGAATGAGATGAAGAAGTAATGTGTTAGGTGTCAAGAAGCCAAAAATTGGGTTACATCACTACTAGTCACATTTTAGTCCCACTGTGTGATTAAAGAATTCCACACAGCTGTACTTAACTCCAAATGAGGCTGTTAAATTTATACCTCTATGCCCAGGGGTAGGAGATTGATTTTAGTGCATAGTATTGCATCTCTCATAAGAGGACAAACAGCCCTTTTGATGCTAGATGGTTGTTTTGCCTGTTAGTTGATACAGTTTCTTCATTGTGTTGATGCTCTTTACCATTTGGTATGTTTTTGGAGTGGCTGGTACTGATTGTTCTTTTTCTTGTTTAGTGCTTCTTTCAGGAGTTCTTGTAAAGCAAGCCTGTTGGTGATGAAATCTCTGAGTAATTGCTTGTTCGTAAAGGATTTTATTTCTCCTTCGCTTATGAAACAGTTTGACTGGATATGAAATCCTAGGTTGGAAGTTCTTTTCTTTAAGGATGTTGAATATTGGCCCCCACTCTCTTCTGGCTTGTAGGGTTTCTGCTGAGAGATCTGCTGTGTATCTGATGGGCTTCCCTTTGTGGCTGACCTGACCTTTCTCTTTGGCTGCCCTTAGCATTTTCTCTTTCATTTCAACCCTGCTGACTCTGACGATTATGTGCCTTTGGGTTACTCTTCTTGAGGAATATCTCTGGGTGTTCTCTGTATTTCCTGGACTTGTATATTGGCCTGCCTTGCTAGGTTGGGGAAGTTTTCCTGGATAATATCCTAAAAAGTGTTTTCCAGCTTGGATTCATTCCCTCCGTCACATTCAGGTACGCCTATCAAACGTAGATCAGGTTTTTTCACATAATCCCGTATTTCTTGAAGGCTTTTTTCATTTCATTTTACTCTTTTTTCTCTAATCTTGCCTTCTCATTTTATTTCATTGAGTTGATCTTCAACCTCTGATATCCTTTCTTCTGCTTGGTCAATTCAGCTGTGGAAAGTTGTGTATGCTTCACAAAGTTCTCATATTGTGTTTTTCAGCTCCATTTATGTTCTTCTCTAAGCTATTTATTCTCGTTAGCATTTCATCAAACCTTTTATCAATGTTCTTAGTTTCTTTGCATTGGGTTAGAACATGTTCTTTTAGCTCAGAGAAGTTTCTTATTACCCACCTTCTGAAGCCTGTTTCTGTCAATTTATCAGACAAATTTTCCATCCAGCCTTGTTCCCTTGCTGGTGAGGAGTTGTGATGCCTTGGAAGAGGAGAGACGTTCTGGCATTGGGTGTTTTCATACTTTTTGTGCTGGTTTCTTCCCATCTTTGTGGATTTATTTATCTGTGGTCTTTGTAGTTGGTGACTTTCAGATGGGGTCTCTGAGTGGATGTCCCGTTTGTTGATGATGAAGTTATTTCGTTCTAATTCTTAGTTTTCCTTCTAACAGTCAGGATCCTCTGCTGTAGGGCTGCTGGAGATCCACTCCAGACCCTGCTTACCTGGGGCTCACCTGCAGTGGCTGCAGAAAAGTGAGGGTTGCTGCCAGTTCTTCTGCTGTCTTTGTCTCAGAAGAATGCCTGCCAGATGTCAGTCTGAGCTCTTTTTTATGAGGTGACTCTTTGGATAAATGGGGGTCAGGGAGCCGTTTGAGGAGACAGTCTGTCCTTTATAGGAGCTCATATGGTGAGCTGTGAGCTCCGTTGTTCCATTCAGAGCTGTTGGGCAGGTACGTTTAAGAGAAATGTAAATCAAAACTATATTGAGATACCATCTCACACCAGTTAGAATGATGATCATTAAAAAATCTGGAGACAACAGATGCTGGAGAGGATGTGGAGAAATAGGAACACTTTTACACTGTTGGTGGGAGTGTAAATTAGTTCAACTACTATGGAAGACAGTGTGGTGATTCCTCAAGGAACTAGAAATAGAAATTATGTTTTACCCAGCAATCCCATTACTGGGTATATATCCATAGGATTCTAAATCGTTCTATTATAAGGACCCATGTATACTAATGTTCATTGCATCACTGTTTACAATAGCAAAGACTTGGAACCAACCCAAATGCCCATCAATGATAGACTGGATAGGGAAAATGTGGCACATATACACCATGGAATATTATGCAGTCATAAAAAATGATGAGTTTGTGTCCTTTGTAGGGACATGGATAAACCTGGAAACCATCATTCTCAGCAAACTGACACAAGAACAGAAAATCAAGCACCACGTGTTCTCACTCATAGGTGGGTGTTGAACAGTGAGAACACATGGACACAGGGAGGGGAGCATCACACTCACACACTGAGGTCTGTTGGGGGCACCTAGGGGAGGGACAGTGGAGGGTGGGAAGTTGGAGAGGGATAACATAGGGAGAAAT
This sequence comes from Saimiri boliviensis, assembly GCF_048565385.1. NCBI lineage: Eukaryota > Metazoa > Chordata > Mammalia > Primates > Cebidae > Saimiri > Saimiri boliviensis. The sequence goes on along the minus strand of NC_133450.1, from coordinate 107,186,015 downwards.
GTCAGATATAGGTGATGGTGAGGAAGGCAGCAAACCACATTGCCATGTATGTACCTATGCAACAATCTTGCATGTTCTTCACGTGTACCCCAAAACCTAAAACACAATAAAATATATATTTTAAAAAACCAACAAGCAAACCAAAAAAAAAAAAAAGAGGACAAACTGTTATTACTCATATACCCTACTTCTTTGCAGTTTCGTACCCCCTTTCTTTTAAAGTGTGTACCTCAAATAGCATGGACTTCCAACCTGTGTTCTTGATCAAAGCCCAGGTTTTCCCTAATGGTTCCTAGAATTCACATATACTTGTTTTGTAAGTGTACACTTCTTGTTGGTCGCCTGGCACTTCGTATTCTGAAAGTTTGCCTCAGGTTCATTTATGACTTTGGATTATCTTGTGCTGTCTTGTACTATTCATTTGAGTGAGAATAGGGAAGGTATGTCATCTTCCAAGTGATCGTTAAATATTTGTTATATGGTACAAAATTTTCATGAAATTTTTGCTATACTGGGAAAAAAGTATAACAGAGAATGCTAACCAGTTACAACAAACATCATTACCACTATCATCACCACTAAAATTTATTGAGCCTATCCATCTTTACTGACAGCCAGTTATCTAGGTCTCTCCTATATTTTGGGGCCCTATAAGTACCTTTCAAGTGCTTGCTTTTCCTGAAATCCCTTTATCCATTTGGATTTTCTTTTTTGAGACGGAGTTTCGCTCTTGTTACCCAGGCTGGAGTGCAATGGCACGATCTCGGCTCACCGCAACCTCCACCTCCTGGCAATTCTCCTGCCTCAGCCTCCTAAGTAGCTGGGATTACAGGCACGTGCCACCACGCCCAGCTAGTTTTTTGTATTTTTAGTAGAGACGGGGTTTCACCATGTTGACCAGGATGGTCTTGATCTCTCGACCTCGTGATCCACCCGCCTCAGCCTCCAAAAGTGCTGGGATTACAGGCTTGAGCCACCACACCCGGCCCATTTGGATTTTCAAGGCAACAAACTGTAAAACATCAACATAAAACTAGAACTTATTTTCTTTAATATATAAATCAATCCAACACAATTAAGCTATCTGAAGATCAGTGTACCTTGAGACAGAATCCTCTTCTATTACAGAATGTTGAACAACTACAATGGGAATGTTGAATGGCGACAGTAGGGGTTTTTGTTATTGTTGTTGTTTTTAGTTTTTCTACTATTTTTACAGTGCTGGAAGTTTATTGTGCAACTATAACTCTATTGTGAATTGGAAGGAGAATTTGCTCTACTGCCATGCAATTGTCATAGTCTATTGTTCTGTCAATTATGAGATAGGAAGTAAGCTCAATAAGTCAGGTCCTTTAAAAGAGTTGCTCAGTCAGCAATTTTATCCAAGTGATCTGCTTTTCCTCTCTAATTTCTTTGCATTTACATTATGAAAAATGAGACCTAAACTCATTTATTATGGTACTAGTATGAATGATAATTCTACTTTTTAGAGTTCTCATTATTTATCTCAAAATTTAGGAATTTCTCTTGTTCCCTGCTTTTACTGTTCACTTTTCAGCTAGTGCAATATTACCCAATACAGATATCTATAGGTTTTGTATTGGAAGGCTTCATTTCCAAAGCAAAGGACATGGTATAGAAAATGGAAAGTTCACCAAAAATAAAGAGGAAACAATCAAAGCAACCAAAATAACACAATTGTTCTTCCTTAACCACTGTCCTTAAAATTGTATATGGCAAGCATAGAAGATTCATGGTCCATCAGTATATTATGACACATTTCAAGCAATGATTTTAAGACTACACAACACAGACATTTTCTCTCTACCAGTCAATAATATTTTGGGTTGCTGTGAGCTCCAGAAAATGGATTATCATAGACACCTCACCTCTTTGATTATCAGAATTAATTGTGCTATTCTGATATGCCCTCTTATATAGCATCAGAGAGAGTAATGCTCCCTCAAGAATATAAAAGTCAGATTTCTATTCTTTATGTAGAAAAATACATGTTAGGGATATTGTGAAGCAAGAGTTAATTTTCACAGTAGAAGAGAACCTGAATCACAGTCATTAATGGCCTTCGAAAAATATTGAAAAATAGTTCTAAGACCAAGTTCCTTTTTGTCATGCCTATCACATTCCTTTTCTTGTTTACTTATACTTGGAGGGATTTGTGCATGTACATACATGTATCTGTGTTCACCATAGATATCTGTGGCAGGGTAGCTGCTGTGCCAGTTAATACTCTTTTGTAATTTTAAGCATTCAGTTTTGCAAGAGAATACTTTGTGACACAGTGGTTTAAATATAGGCCCCTTTACCCCCTTATTTAGTCTACCTTTCTGATACTTTCCTTTAAAAAAAAATTACATGTGTCATGTCCTCTATTTCCTGCAGACTTTTTCATGCTTTCTTTCTTTCTTTCTTCCCTCCTCTTTTTCTGGCCATCCATACTTCTCTTAGTTTCTCTTCCTTGACTTGAGAGAATGAAGGGGATAATTATTAAGAGGGGCAAAATATATAATTGGTTCAATGATCATGATTCTCATAATTCTTTAATTTTTCTATTTTTTCCTTAATATTTTTGACCTTTTTGTCAAGTGGCAGAGATAAAATATAATTTCAATAAATTTCCTAAGACTAAGAGATGTTAACGATGCCTATATTCTTGAGTCTATGGTTACATTTTTACAGTGATGTTTCCATAAACCTAGAAAAACAAATATTGAGTATAAGCAGTTAATATTTTTAACTTAATATTTGAAACAATTTTTTATTATCCAATTTTACTTTTACGATACATTTTAATACTGAAGTGTATTATAGTAAAAGTCATTTTTGAAGTTAGGAGCCAATTTCATGATTTTATTATTTTATAGTAATACTTTTAACAACTTTAGAAATAATTAGTGGCTTTTCTTAGAGATATAAAAACTACTGGAAAAGGAAAGTTAACTTTTTCTTTATATAATCTTATATACAAATATTGAATTCTTAGGATACTACAAAGAGACTATTAAAAAGCATTAAAAATAAAAACATACATACGACTATATAAACATATAAATTAAATTATTTGTGTATTAAGAAAACACAATTTTACTTTTAAACAAATAAACAACAAAGAAAGGATGCTAAAAGACCTAAGTGCTGGCACTAGTGATGTAAACTTTGTGGATTTCAGTATTCTGCATGCCTGTAGTGCATGTGAGGGTGGGATACATGGTATATGTATGAGGGTCACGAGTGATGTGGGTGTGATATATTTATATGTTGTGCATATGTGTATGATATAGGTGGCTATGTAGTATGTTGTGGGAGTGATTGTGTGTGTAGTATGAGTTTGGTGTATGTATATGTGCATTTTTGTTTATGTGTCTAATACGTGTATGTCTGGCCATAGTGTGTTAGTATGTATATATATCCACACCCATTGTGTAGCAAACCTAACATCTTTAGCTATTTGTCACTTTTGATAAAACATAGCTGTTATATTTGCATGTCTGTGCTGGGGAGAAAATACAATCATAGTCAGAGGAAGACTGGAACATTAGAGATAAAGATGAAATGTGACTAGTGCATCATTGCCTTTCTTACTGCCTGGTGAAATGACCTTTTCTGTGTCCTAATGTCAAGCCATGTCTTCAGCCATTTCTTCACCTGCATGCACTGCACATGTTTTATTCTGTCCTGCTCAGCCACCTCTCTCAAATGCCTAGTTTTGCCTACAGGGAGGGTTGTACACCATATTAATAGATGAGAATAATAATAGAAAGCCAGGAAGTACTGAACAAGTTTGATATAAGAACAAGAGTTACGGTGAGGAAACATTCAGGTAAATACTAATAATTAAATATAAAATTAAATTGTGCTGATAGCAGGCAAAATATGTTCCACACTAGCTTCAAAAATAAACATGAATAACTACATGTTATATGATGATTTTGGCATTATGTAACTGATTTACTAAAATAGCTGGCTTAAAGTAACAACCGATTGAACTTTACAATGAGCTCATTATTAGTGAGAGGAAATAACAGCTGTGTAGTAAAAACTTCCATAAAAGTCTTCCCCTCAAAAAGAAAAGGAAGCATTATGATCTATCAAAAACAATTTAAGTTAAAAAATATACCTTTATTTCTTTTTTTGTGGGGGGAAATGGAGTCTCACACTGTCGCTAGGCTGGAGTGCAGTGGCACGATCTCGGCTTACTGCAACCTCCACCTCCAAGGTTCAAGTGATTCTCCTGCCTCAGCCTCCCGAGTACCTGGGACTACAAGTGAGTACCACCACATCCAGCTACTTTTTGTATTTTTAGTAGAGATGGGATTTCATCATATTGGTCAGGATGGTCTCTATCTCTTGACTTTGTGATCCACCCACCTCGGCCTCCCAAAGTGCTGGGATTACAGGTGTGAGCCACTGCATCTTACTATCAAATATACCATTTTTAAAGGTCTGGACTACAGATATTTTTAAGTGAACCATAATTTTTTCCAACATTATAATGCATCTTAATTTTCACTTAAGCAAAACAAAACAAAACAAAACAAAAAAACAAAGCTGATTAATGCTTGAAATGTTCTATATAAAATGGTCTTGGCTTACTAGTGGTTATAGTAATAGTTACTAAAACCAAAAAAATTTAACATCACATAAAACTTTTATATTTGTAAGGAAGGGGAATTAACACCCAGAATCTAATTCTGATTTTTATGAAAGAGTCCACTAGAGCTAAATTAGCTAATGATATAAATGTATATTTATTTCTTTTTTATTAATGAGTCAGTACAGTGAGTATCAAAAATTATTAATGTCATAGACTTAAATTGTAAGGACTATTAATATGTGTGAACAGGAGAAATAAATCATTTGATGGAGAAAGAATCTTGAGGGGGCAGTTTAATCATTCCCCCTCCCAATCTTTTTAATGGAGAGGGAATACCTGCTCTTAATATTTCCAAGCTCTAACACTGTGAGTACAAATTAGGTCACATTTACAATAGCTCACAGCTTGATACTCTTCATTAGAGACTTCTGCTGTTCACCCATGACTTTCATTGCAGTTAAATGAAGCCACGTGATCTAGAATTGGCAAAGATTTCTGAATGGAAATAATGTGTCATTCAGGGCCAAAGCCTTTGATTACTGGTCGGAGACCACCTAGCACTCTTTCTCTTCCAAGTAGACAGAGGAGATAGCAGACTTCAGATGGAGTACTTATAACGTAATGGAAACTTCATTAGCCTGGATTGCTGAGTTGCTGCAAAAAGAATGGTTTCCCTGGAAAGCTGCTTAGAGCCTCAGACAACTTACAAAAACTAAAAATGATTTTGCAGTTGTTTACTACCTCAGTATATCATCTAGGTTTTCTTGAGTAATAAATGTTCCATGTCTCCTATCTTGACCAGAAAGAATTTCAGGCATTTTTTAGAATTTCAAAGTGTGTCTAGAATATTATACTTCTTTTGAAACAGTTTTGATTTTTATCTAACCACATTTGGTGGGATGGAAGTCCTTGAGGGCAAATTCTGCAACTTAAATCCTTTTGCCAACTTTGAGAATGTGTTTTCTCAATATATTCAACTGCATCTGTTGATCTGGGTTTGTTAAGCATCCCTAATACCTGTGACTAAGGCAGGAAGTTTGATCAGATGTCACTGCTTCTTATACCATACCAAAAATGGGGAAAGACATCTGCTAAAATGAATGCCTTATATCCCAAGATCTTATAGCTTCAGTGAGAAGACAAATGAAAGGAAGTGATTTTGGTTCATTTACCTATGGTTGTCTTTAATGTAAATAGAAATTTTAGGTAATTTATTGAGGCAGAAATTTTTCCATAAAATGAGAATGCTCTCCTCATATCCTTCAGTAATTAGCTGAGAGACATATTATCACGAAGTGGTTTGTGGCCTGAAGTGCTGCAGCAACTAGTTGAAAGATTGTTTTAGAGTCTCCAGAATCTTATGTGTCTGCAAATCATTTCACTTAACTCCTTGAGCTTCAGCTTGAGTGCCTCCTATAGCAATCTTCTGCACCATTCACACCTCTTGTGATTTTCTTACTAAGAATAATGTTCTTTTGTGTGCTACTCAAATAAGTAGCTTGAGGTCTTCATTTTGTAGCATGCCAGATTAAATAATCTACAATTTACTTGTTCTTCTGGGATCCAGATATAATTATAATCATTTTGATGACCAGAACTTTTAGATACCTGGCTCCAAGTCAAAAGGCTATGTGTGATCTTTGAGATTTGACTACAAGTAATTACAAAGACCTTATCTGGAAAACCTCATGAAGGAAACCTGCCTTCCTTGCACCAGGCTTGGTACTCAGCCAGTGCATTGCAGTCTCTGGAGAGAGTTGCAGTCAAAGACTCAAGATACCCACCCACCTCAAGCCAGACATGCTCATACCATATATAAGCATTCCTACCTCAAGAACCTCATCTCTGAGGCCTTTGTTTTTTCACCCAGACACCTCCACTGAGGTACCTTTCAGGCAACTTTACCTATACTTCCTTACTGGAGGCACTTGACTGAGATACTTTGTGTTGCACTGACTCAATATTTTTCCAGTCCTAGGTCTCCCCCTCTCAGTATCCTCAGCCACCCAGGTCCATAAAACTGCCAAAGGATTTTGTTCAGTGCTCCTCCATAGTGATATTTCTCATGCCTGAACTGCATGTCATCTGTGTGATCCATGCCTCAGATAAAACTAGAACATTTTGAATATTACACTTATATTTTTCTTTGACTCTTGCCTCCATTATCACAGTGAATGCATAAAATTTGATTGTTACTTTACTTTACTTTCCTAATTAACCAACTTAACACCTGGCAGCTCAGCAAACTTTTTCAAATGTTTTCTTCTAACTTTTCTTTTTTAGTGATACAAAACAAATAGGCTGGTTGGGTTTGGAAAGAAGAGGACTGAATGCTCCACCATTTTCACTGTTTCTTTATCCTCTCCCTTACTGCTTCTGCAAGAAGAGGACAAAACAATGACAACAAAAAACACACACACAAACAGAGCCAGTAGTTACATTCCTCATGATCAAAACAGCAAATCCCTACAGAATAACAGAGTGCAAATAACTATACTGATTATACATACAAAGACTTCTACATGCCAATTAGAGCATCATTATAATCTTGGCATTTGCTGAGAATTCACTAGTGTATGCAGTTTCTTTGTGAATCTCATTCCCGAGTAGCTGGGACTACAGGCGCACACCACCATGCCCAGCTAATTTTTGTATTTTTAGTGGAGACGGGGTTTCACCATGTTGGCCAGGATGGTCTCGATCTCTTGACCTCCTGATCCACCCGCCTCGGCCTCCTAAAGTGCTAGGATTACAGGCTTGAGCCACTGCGCCCGGCCCTTAAGTAATATTTTAAAAATGAATGGATGAAAGAAGAAAATTGGTATATATTGAAACTATAATAGCCTAATATAAATACTTCTCTTAGAATTGACATTTTTTTCTTGACATAAAGATCATTCTCTATTGTTCCTCTGAAATGATTAGAAAATATTAAAATGTAAAACACCATTTCTATATCAAGAAATGTGGCTTTATTATGGGATCTTAAATTAAAAGATAGGTAGGGCCAGGCATGGTGGCTCATGCCTGTAATCCCAGCACTTTGGGAGGCCGACTCAGGCCGATCACAAGGTCAGGAGATCCATACCATCCTGACCATCATGGTGAAACCTCATCTCTATAATACATACATACATACATACATAAAAAGAAAGATAATAAAACATTATTTGGTATGAAATCACATTTGCAAAATTGGTTCAAAAAAAGGAAATATAATAACGTTTAAAATGTGTGGAAAATACATATTGATGGCTGGAATTTACTCCATTTATCTCTTTAAAGAAATAAGATGATTAATACCAGAATAAATAATAAAAGTTTTCTCAGCTAGATGTATTCAAATAGACTATCTACTTTCAAATGTCAATTGTGATAGGAAACAAATCCTAAATAAATGAACAAAACTCCTACATTTTTGAGCATTACTTTCTCTAAAGATATGTAACAACCCAAAATTCCTATTGAACACTTGCGCTAAAAACAACATTCTGAACTTGATTGTAGACATTTTGGAGGATCAACATAGAGACACAATACATACTGTATTGTGAAACACATACATCCTGGTTTCCTGGTTTCTTTTTTTTCTTTTTTTTTTTTTGCAGATGGAGTCTTGCCCTGTTGCCCAGACTGGAGTGCAGTGGCATGATCTTAGCTCACTGTGACTCCAGCTCCCAGGTTCAAGGGCTTCTGCCTCAACCTCCTTAGTAGCTGGGACTACGGACGTGTGCCACCACCACTTGAACTGCTGACCTCAGGTAATCCGCCAACCTCAGCATCTTAAAGTGCTGGGCTTAAAGTTGTGAGCCACTGCATCTGGCCTCACAGCATCTTGGTTTATTATTCTAAAAGAGAAATAAGAATATGGCTGAAACAAAAATAAGTAGCCAAGCATAACAGCATCTCTAAAGCCTGAAAAACAAAGATGAATAGGTCAAGCGAAAAATAAAACAAAAAAGAAAGAATAATTATATTTTTCAAGTAATAGAAGAAAATAAGAACACTGAAGAGATAAATTATACCAGCTAAATGAAATTATAAAGATCAAAATCACCTGATAAGGCTGATTGACCATGCACACACATACACACACACATACACACACACACACAGAGAAATGTGTCAACATATGAAAGCCACATAACAATAAAAATATTCACCAGTTTCTGAAATATCTTTAATGCTGTGGCAAATCTCTTTGAGAATGCTCAGTTGATTATTAAAGAAATAAATCTTTTAAAAATTAGCTCACAGTTCACATAGAAAAAATTTGCAAATTTTGTGGAATTATGTTTTATAAGCAATATGCTTTTAACCAAAAATTATAAATTTGATAAGCCAATCACTTGATTGACAGTATATTCTGAATTCATTGCCAGATAGACGATATTATTTTTTTCATACAAGCATCTCATACTGTATTATGATAAATTTGTTTTTCCAACTTTTTGTATAACAATTGAAAAATGACAATTTTGTAATTGGAAAGCAAGCCTATAATCTGAGAGGTAGCATTCATCTTTGTTTAGCTCAGTGCTTCATTGTAAATGTTTTTGGTATCACCTAACTTCTGTGGTCCATTTTATGTACTTTTAATTTTACCTCTCTCCAGGGCATTAGATCACATGTTCTGACCTGGGTAATAACTGCAATGAAAAATATGCATATGATCCAAAAACTATGTGAAGGCACATTCCAGTAAGAACTCACCTCATAATGTGTAACACACTTACTGTTCCCTGCTCCCTGCTGATATTAAGTGCTGAAATGCTGTGAAACCTACTAGTGTCCCCTATATGCCACTGGAATGTGCAAGAAAAATAGTGTCCTATGGCACAAACCACTGATCAATGTGAAATGAAACCTAGCATATAAAAAAGTATATTCCTCCTTCCCCGGAGGGGAAGCATCCATTTATATTTACTAAAGGAAGATGATCCTAATGTTTAAGCAACTAGTTATATTAAATTGATGCAAAGGTTTTTGCCATTTTACTTTTGTGCTAACCTAATACTTGACAAAAAGCAGATTTGTAAAACTCCCTTGTTATTTTTCCTATTTTACTTCCTTTTTTCTCTATTTCCTGTTCTCTAGGACTCACAACTCTATGGAGTTGTGAGGCTTTCTTGGCCTCAGATGCTACTGACATAGAAAGTAAGGCCAAGGTACTTGGAAAACCAGGATGACTCTAGAAAGTAGCAGCTGTGGATAAGATCTGAAGCTAGATTATTATACACAGTGGTATAATGGACATTGGCAAGGCATGGGAGGGCAGTGTTGGAGGGAACGAAGGAGGAAAAATTACCTCTTGGTTACAATGTACCCTATTCAGTTGACAGTTACACTAAAAGTTCAGACTTCACCATTATATAATTCATCTATGTAACCAAAAATCACTTAAACACTTATGTCTACTAAAATAAAAATGAAATTAATATGCAAGCAAAATTATGAATATGGCAATTAGAACCTTATCTCTGGTAGCAAGTGAGGTGGTGATAATACTTTTTATGTAGCAACTTTAAAATTATCAAGGCTTTAACAAAGTTGATTGGGACAGAATACAGATATGCTATTAGTAAATGCTATGGGCATGGCAAATGGAAGATATTGCAGCAATGATATAAAAGTATAAATCTGGATGGTTGCAGTTACAAATATTGGAAACTTTGGCAAAACTAAATGGAGGGCCCAGGATAACCAACTGTCAATGCTAAGAAATTATAAAACTCTGAATTAGAGTGGAATATATGAAAGGCAAAATGTGCTGAAAAATTATTTCGATGATCTAATTGTGCATTTGGAAGAGACTAAATGCATATCTGTAAAATCTGAGGAACATGTGGGTTTATAAGCCTGACAATCTAGTAACCTGAAACTTATGGGAAGAAAGAAGGAAAAAAAAGAAATTTTGATGCGAAGGGTCTTGAGGAAAATCATAAAACTGACCTTTTCTATCCCAACCAATATAATAATCAGAAATAGCATTGCCGTGCATTAGATTCCCAAAACTTATTTATCTTATAACTGAAAGTTTGTATTTTTAATCAACATCTCTGCATTTCGCCCATCCTTCTGCTCCTGATAACTACCATTCTGCTCTCTGCTTCTATGAGCTCCACCATTTTAGATTTCACATATAAGTAAGATTATGCAGCATTTGTCTTTCTGTGTCTGGCTTATTTCACTTAGCATAATGCCCTTCAGATTCATCCATGTTACTGCAAATGGCAGGATTTTCTTTATTTATGGCTAAATGAATACTATTCAAAAATGTAATATTAAAAAAGAAATAGCATTGCCAGGAAGGAAAGAATTTAGAGATCAATGCTACCAATAAACTAAATAGATCTTGAATAATGGAGGTAGACTACCATCAGAATAACCAGGTAATTGCCCTAATTACAGCTGCATTTTGAATTTTTATTGGAGCAAATAAAACAAAACTTCTGCTTCTTTATATATGGTCAATGATATGGTAAAAAATTTCTTCTCAAACCTAATCAGTGGAGAGGATCAAGTTTAATTTGCATCTACATGTTAAAGACAGTGATGCATGATCAATATTATATAGAGATAATTTGCTTTTAAATTATCTAGCAAGGGACAGGGATTTTACTGAATGCTAAGTGGAGTGAGAGTTTTATTGTTTTACTTTTAAATAAAACTTTTTTTGTCTTTTCTAATTTCATGGTGTCATGAAAGCCCCCTTTTTATTATTTCTTGATGGAAAGTTGTTTATTAGATTTCCATAGAACTTTCATAGTTGTAGCCACATATAGAACCATTAGTAAAATTGAATTTTAATTTACTTCAAGAACCTCTGGGTTTAGTTTTCTTTAAAACTATTTCAATAGATTTTACCCCATTCAAAACATTTTTTTTTAGAATTAAACAAAGATCTTTATGTATATTATTAACTATCACAATGGTAATCATCTTTTTTTAAGCAGTTACAACTACTGAAGGTATTGCTGTGAATATGTTGATATGATTTAAAGTCTTCTTTACCAGTCACATTTAGCAAACTAGAGAAGTATCCTATTAATTAGTTAAGCAACCTGTTTAATTATTTACTTATCTTTCCTCAATTGTACTACTTATTTTTAAAGTTTAAGTGAATATGAATGTGCATTTGTGGGAGAAATGAAAGGCAAAAATATTTCACCCTTAAAAACATATTGATGGTAAGAAAAGCACAATGAATAAAAAAGAAACATCAATTTAAACATATCTGGGTTAAATTTGGGGCCCAAACATTTTATATTTTTGAAACTTAGGGAAAATTACTTTATCTCCCTGAAAGCTGGCTTTCTTATCTATAAAAAGAGATATGCCTATAACATAAATTAGTTATGTGGAATAAACGAAAAGGCATGTAGAACATATAAAATTGAAAACCTCTTCAGCATCAGCTTTAAATTGGCTATGATAATTTATAATTTTAGAAAAATCTTTATCTGACTGTAGCTATGGTTGCGGTGAGTGGAGATTCGGCCATTACACTCCAGCCTGGGCAGGAAGAGTGAAAGTCCATCTCCCCCCACCGAAAAAAAAAAAAAAAAGTGATAGAAAATGAGCTTTTGTATCTCCTTTTCAAACTGTCATTTATTTCCACTAAAGAGCCAGAGTCAGTTTTTTAAAATAATACAATGCATAGATCTTATCCTTCTGCCATCCAGAACTCCCCCAAAGTCCCCTAAATGGCAGTTTAGCTGACATACAAACTCAATCCTCCACCTGTGAGTCCCTGATTCCATGAAGCATCTTTTACCATGCTCTCTCTTACCCACTCACTCCCTAACTTTAGCCTGACTACCCATTCTGTGTCTCTGAGTCATGACAGTCCCTTTCTTGCCCCAGAGTCTTGCTCTGTGGTCTTTCCTACTCAAGGAATTATCTTCTTTTCCAAGTTTATTCAGAAATGTGATCAAGTATCAATTTCTTGGAAAGATCTTCCCTAAGGACTCTATCTTTTTACCTTACTTTTAAAAACATGGATAGCACTAATTCATTATTTAAAATCATTTTATGTATTTATGTATTTAGTCATTCACTGTCTTTTGACACACACACACAAAAACCTTACAGTTTTTGTTCACATCTTTATTTGCACAGTAAAGACTGTGCCTAGAAAATAGTACATATGCAATACGTATTTGTTGAAATAATGTTTAGATATAGAAGTATCAGTTTAACTTTTGTAACTAATTGTGTTTATAGAAAGATTCAACAATGTAAAGGTTAAGTTAATTTTCAAGTTTTGAGATCCAAATAAGAATTAGCAACTAAGATTCTCTTCTTGATCAAATTTGAGTCAGGCTCTTCTAAGCCCTGTTTTTGAGGCCTTGACTTTGGGCTCTGTCCTTAGCCTACTTAGTCCAGTTTTAGCCTCTACCAGGTCAGTTTAACAAAAATCCTTCACCCTTAAGACTGACCAAATTCTAACATAGACCCTAGTAGCTATGGCTACTTGGTATAGGACAGTCTGGTATCATTTGAGGGGAAGCATATATATATATATGGTATATCATGTTTTTAAAAGTTAATTTCCCTGAGGTAAAAAAAAAAAAAACAAGTCTAGATTGCTGCCTCTTACACAAAAATTTAGTTGAGTCAGAGACCTAAATGTGAAAAACAAAATGTTGTAAAAATTACAAAAAAAAAATGTGGAGAACAACTTTATGACCCTGAGATAGAGAAGTCTTTCCTAATAAAGAAATCACACACACGCACGCACACACACACGCGCGCACACACACACACACACACACACACACACACACGCCATAATGGAGACAATAGATAAATTCAGCAACAACAAAATTAAAAACCTTTGTAAAGAAAAGACTATAAAATGTCAACAGAGAAGCTACAGTATAAAAAATATATTTGTAATCCATAGCAATGAGATTAATTTTCAGGATGCCTAGATATTAATAAAGAAAAAAAAAAGAAAACAATAAACTCAGTATGGAAATATGGTAAAGAATGTGCACAGGAGATTCGTAAGAGAGGACGTGAGAATAGAAAATAGTAGCACCTGATTTTAAATGAATATATTTTTAGACCAAGTTGTAATTATCAATCATTCTTCAGCTTGTTTAACTGTATTTTTATCAAGCAAAGAATAGCAGACCCCACACCCACACCCAGCCAAAGTGCTCACTATAGCAGGAGAGTGCCTTGTCTTTCAACCCTTGTCCTCTAGATCCTTTCTCAATGGTCTATGGCTCAGACTCACAGGATAATTAGCTGATGGTTTAAGTTCAACTTTGTGGGTTAATTAGCAGATGGTTGAAATTACTTACTGACTTTTACTTCAACTAAAATTATCACAGGTATGTGTGTTCCCTAGCCTAAAGTAATTTCACAAGGACATTTTCAAAGATAAAAGAAAGAGAACCACCATTTATTCTGATATTTTTGGAAGTGAGTTGCTGAGTATAATGATAATTTGTACAAATGTGTTAGTCTCTTCTCCCTCCTAATAGTTCTACTATTATCTACTGGAATACCAAATTTAATTTGTATTACATTTGGTATTAATTTAACATTTTAATTTAAATTTGGTGTTAATTTAACTCCCTTCTAATAGTTCTACTATTATCTACTGGAATACCAAATTTAATTCATTAAATTATTCATTAATTTAATGAATATTAAAATTAGGAAATATCTTCATCCATACTAAAACTGGAGATAAGTAGCATACTAAATGGAGATAAGCATACTAAATGGAGATAAGTAGTATCCATACTAAAAAAATGGAGATTTTTTGCTGGAAAAATCAAATTATATGTATGTGTGTATGTGTATATATATATATATATATATATATATATATATATATATATATTTATTTATTTATTTTTCAGAATTGATCACAATGAAGAAAGTGGGACTTAAACAAAACTTGCTGTAAAGGAATAGCTTGTCTATAGGTTAAATGGAAGAACCACAATTTCAGTAATCTTCCCTAACCTGAAAACCAAGATAGAATGTAAGACAGTCAGGAGGTGCATCTGATTAGAATAAGTTACTTTCTAAAGTGCACTAGGTTTAAGGCCACTAAATTTTTTATAAATGGCCTATTCTGGTTTAGACAGACATACTACAGTCAATACTATGGCTCACATCCAATGAAGAAGAAACTGCCAGGCAAAAGGCAGCACCACCCCAAATAACTGCTGGCTGCCACTGGAAACTAGGGAAGAACATTTCTGGTTTTACTTCAGCATCAAAATAAGTGTCATGGCTGCCTTGGCTTAGGCCACATTCCTTATCTGCTATGGTTGCTCTTAACACTAAACAAGCAAATTCAAATAATGACAGCTCTGATCTCTTTCAAGGAAGCTTAAAAGAATTGGTCAGATTTACAAACTCTTATCTCAGTACTAGCTAAGATTAGTCTTGATATAAGGATGGTCAACAGGAAAAGTCTACCAAATTTAAAAAGTTTACATGAATAATCAGAAAATACTCTTTGTTACATAATAAACCTACTGCAAACTTGTAGGAAAAGATTGTATAAAACATTTGACTTGTGATCACAACAAGGTAAGAGGGCATGTCTTCTATGCTACTAGACTTAGAAGTTGCAAGTTATTTTGAAAGTAATTATTAAAGCAAGAAAAAATGCTTTGCATAATGAACAATTTATGAAAATTGTTTTGCATGTTGAAAATATTTTACTATAAATAGTATAATGGTATAAAACTAATTGATAACTCAACAAATTCTAGTGTGAATTTTGAATTTTAAGAATTAAGAAATAATCCCATAAAGAGCCAGAACAACCAATCAAAACATAAAGCATTTTGCCCTGCTGCTTCTCAAGAAGTATAATGGTCCACAACAGAGAGGTGTGTATAATAATGAAGATAACATTCAGAAAAACTGTTTCCCCTCTTGCCTGTGAATAACTGCTGCTGAAAGGTAGAGCATGGTTTCTTTTTCTTTTGAGACAGAGTCTCACTTTGTCACCCAGGCTGGATTGCAGTGGTGATATCTCGGCTAACTGTGACCTCTGCCCTCCAGGTTTAAGTGAGTCTCCTGCCTCAGCCTCCCAAGTAGCTGGGATTAGAGGTATATGCATCATGCCTGGCTAATTTTTGTGTTTGTAGTAGAGAGAATTTCGACATGTTGACCAGGCTGGTCTTGAACTCAGGGCCTCGGGTGATCCACCCGCCTCAGCCTCCCAAAGTACTGGATTACAGGCATGAGCCACTATGCCCAGCCTATTACTAAAGTTACAGTTTGTCAGTGGCAGAGTTCAGATTAAGTTCTGTGTCTTCAAAGTCTGGATTGTTGACTACTGTGTTTCTCAGAGTTTTGTGTGAGAAAGATTGAGAATCAAAAACCCAATCTTCAGTAAATTGGTCTTCCAGTTCAAACACAGAAAAACATATTTACATATTACCATATTTCACAAATAAACTTCTCACACAGGCTTTTGGATTAAAAAAATGCAGACAATCAAATAAGTGTTCAGGAATGGACATGTCAGGACTTAATAATGACAGTGATTAAGAAAAAAAATTATAAACATTGCAAGACATAATGTAAATCCTAAATTAATCATTGCTAAATTTTAATGTAAATATCAGAACGACTTCTTTGAGAAAAATTGTAGTCAAAATTAATAAAATTATTCTACATCTAAAAATTGAAATTCGATTTAATACAAAAGTTAAATGGAAGAAGTAAAGGAGAAAGGAATCAGTATGCCACACTTTTTGGAAAATAGATATAGTTTCAATTTTATTAAAAAATTTAAGTTAAAATATGTTCTTTTTTTTTTTTTTTTTTTTTTTTTTGAGACGGAGTTTTGCTCTTGTTACCCAGGCTGGAGTACAATGGCGCAATCTCGGCTCACCGCAACCTCCTGGGCTCAGGCAATTCTCCTGCCTCAGCCTCCTAAGTAGCTGGGATTATAGGCACGCGCCACCACACCCAGCTAGTTTTTTGTATTTTTAGTAGAGACGGGGTTTCACCATGTTGACCAGAATGGTCTTGATCTCTCGACCTCGTGATCCACCCGCCTCAGCCTCCTAAAGTGCTGGGATTACATGTTTGAGCCACCGCGCCCGGCCCTAAAATATGTTCTTATTAATTACAGGTAATCACTAATAGATAAAAATACAAATGTATACCTTTTAAATCAAAGATGGAGAAAAAAATATATAATATGTTGGGGAAATGTCTGTAATAAAATATTGTAAAAAATGTGCACTCGGTGATTTTATTTTTGGTTACATTTTCCTTATATTTTTCACATTATCTAAAATCAATTTTATCAAATTTTGAGTACAAAAAATGTTTTAAATGATAGATTACAAAAACAAGAGGCTCAATTTAGTCAACTCAAACAGAAATTTAGAAAATGAGACAAAGAAAAAAAGAACAAGGGAGAAAGGAATGTGGGAAGGAATGTGTTCAATAGTTTATTTTGTTTTATATGAAAACTTCATGTCAACCTCCAAGGACAAATAAAAATTAAAAAGAAAAAGCTTCATTATTCCTGATAATAGTAAGTCTTCTCTCCTTATTTTTTTAAACATTTAATTTAGGACATTTGTAAGTACTTTATTTTCTCTTTGAAATGTATATAAATCCTTTTCAAAACTAGATAGGTCTTTCTGTCAGCTTTATGACCCAGGGATGTCTTTCTCAAAGATCTGAGAGCCATCTCTTTGACATGTAAAAATAAAGGGAGAGGCCAGCCGCTGTGGCTCACACCTGTAATCCTAGCACTTTGGGAGGCCGAGGTGGGTGGATCACCTGAGGTCAGGAGTTCAAGGCCACCCTCACCATCATGGTGAAACCCCACCTTTAAAAAAATAAGTAAATAAAAATAAAGGAAAATAGCACCCAATCTCCAACTTTTTGTGGGAAAGCAGGAGCCTAACTTTAGTGCCCTTACTCCAAATTTTAAAACTACCTTCTGCCATAAAGAAATGACAAGATTGTTTCTCCAGAAAAGAAAGGCAATTAGCTAACTTGGATGGTCCCCCTAATTACCAGGTAAAGTGAGGATGAGCTATGTGGACAAATGATGCTGTCAAGTCCTCTTACTTGAGGACTAGTTACTGCTTATCTCATGAAAATGTTGTGTATCTGCTTCTCTATATAAAAAGGTGACATTTCTTTCTGTCTTTGCAATTTCTTAGCAGATTGCCGGTACTGAGCATCACGTTCTGATTTGATCTTATTTGGTAGTAAAAGAATTTTCCTTCTTACTATTTTTGTGGAGAGAATTTTTGGGCTGGGAGAATGTGTTATTTTTAATTATATTTTCCCGGCAACTTACAGCACTTCATCTGAATTATGAGTTTCAGGATATTATCTCCTTTATTTCTCTTTTCCTCTCTGTCTGAGCAAATAATGTATTAATTGATCTCTATTTAGTAAAGAAGAAATTTGAATTGTAGAAAAAAAAAAAAGAGATCCTAACAAAACTTTAGGTACTATTAATACATTACAAGCATTGCCTCATAAAGACTTCTAAGACATTCTTCCACAAAGTTCAGTCAAGCTCTAAATATGAAGTCTCTGATGCCTAGACATTCTTGAGGTGATGAACAGTATGTGACTGCAAAATAACCCTTGAGTTTTAGAGCATTCATCTTCCTATCTTAAGGAATTTAGGAGTACAAGCTCTCTGGCAATCCAGAAGAAACATTGTCTGAATTCAATTTCTATGGACTTTTCTTATCTATCTTAGCCTGTTCTTCTCCTCAGACAAGGATCTCTTCTTTCTTATTTAGGATCAGAGCCCTAGCAAAGGTTGATTGGGTTGACTCACTGTGTGTGCTTTCTTCCATAAGATATATTTATTTTGTTTAGACACACACCTGGGCTTATCTTTGTGAAAATTTATAATAAATAAATAAATTCTAGGTCCTTCATGGAAGAAGTAAATATTTGTCATTTACTCAAATGCCAACTGAAATTATTGATAATGAAAAGTTTGCTTGGCCCTCACAAAGAAATACATTAATCTAAAATATAAATACTGAAGAAACTTGCTTCGGAATAGAACTTGATGACACTGATTTTTTTTGGGCAAATTTTTGGTGAAGCCACTCCTAATCCATATTGGGTCCCAGTACTCTAGATTAGCATTTCAAATGTTTCTCTTCCATCTCTTCCTTATGTCTAGGCACCTACCGTTGTTGGAATCAATTTCTCAGATTAAAAAATGGATTTTCTCAGCCATGAAAAATCATGGCTCTAGATATCTCATCTAAGAACATATTCCAAACTACAGGACTTATTAAAAAAACACAGGGAATTGTGAAAGGTAAATTGCACTGAGGTACATTCAAACTCAATTATTACCTCACGAAGACTACTGAACATCCTGTTACAGGCATCTTTCAGAACATGTTATTCATTGCCAACAGATCAAAAATAACACCAGTATTAATTGTGCATTTTAAGAACACTTACAGTCTCCATTTACTTGGAAGGTCAGGTATCAAAAAAAAAAAAAAAAAAAAAAAAAAGCTATGGTAGATTTAGTGAGTTATCACAGAATTGATCTATAAATCACAAAGCTGTGGTTTTGTTACTGTTGAATTAGGATTAGAGTAAATATTACGTTAGTATCCCACAGAAATTCTGGGTGAAATATATATGCATGTCTATGTGCACTGGAATGTGTATGTCTGTGGGCCATGTGCAGTGAAGAGGGTGCAGTGTGCAATACCTCTGTCTATGGGCATGCTACTCCTAAGAATATAGGAGAAAGCTTAAGTCACACAGCAGTGACAGAAGTGTCAGGGTCTACTGCTACCTGCTGGCAGCTTCCAATGAGTTCTATAGGAGGATGCTTTTGAGCTAGCACAGTAACAAGAGCGGACAAAGTTCACAGTCACCAAAGTGCCATTATCCAGAGGGGTTTTGAGCCCTCAGATGCTTGAGGGATTGCCTGTTTGAGGGCAGCCTTCCACAAGAACTGGAGCAAGGTCCTACAATCCTTTATTAGGAGGAGTGGCTCTTGCCCCAAGCCTGATAATACTGAACGCTGCTGCCTGGGCCATGGATTCTTGTCCTGGTATAACTGTTTTTCCCTTAAATCATGCTCTGCACCGTATTTGCTCCAGACATTCCTCCAACTATAAGCTGTTTATTCCTTAATTCATGCTTGTACTGTGTGTACTTTAGGCATTCCTCTGATTATGAACTAAGATATAGTTATATATATATGGAAATAACTGAGTGGCAAGATTTTTTTTTTTTTTTTTTTTGTAGAAAATGATTTATTGAGAGAGAGAGAGAGAGAGAGAGAGAGAAATAGAAGGAGGGAGAAAAAAACAGCTAATTCTCACACTGAGTGGGAGAATGCAGAAAGATGGAATCCAGGAGAGGAAAGCAGCTTCCACACTGAGTGGAAGGGAACAGAGATGGAGTTTAGGAGGGGAAGACAGGCTTCTGAGAGAGAGTGTGGAAGGGGACTCCAGAAGGGAAATCCAGGATAGAGAAAAACAGCTTCCACAAGAGTGTTCCTGGAAGGGGATCCAAACATGGAGTCCCGTGGTAAGGTATTCTTTAGGCACTCATTCTATGAACTAATATATGATTATATATAGAGGATAATATAAAAGGAAATAATTGAATAGTGACACTATTAACTGAGATATTTTTCAGGCACTAATTGTGCCAGGATTCTGCTTAGCTCTCCTTCCTCAGTGCCTATATGGAGGGTTACTCACATGTCCCAATAAACCTGTTTTTACAATAGCAGATGCTGGGTGAGATTTGACTCATGGATTCTAGCTTGTTTTTTCCTGTCCTACATTGAGATTAAATTAAATATCTCAACCGGAAATTCAAAATCCATGGTGTTGATTTTTTTTCCCACATAGGAAGGTTAGGGAGACAAAAAACTTCAGACCCCACTGCTGCAGTTGGTTCTAAGGCAATTAAATAGTAATTGTCATCACCTTCTTCTACCGCCCACTCTAGACTCCTTCTTTTTTTCTTAGTACCTGTGCTGTTTCACTATGTGGCATTTCCGAAGGTATGACCCAGGCCCTTGTAACTCAAAGGTTTGAGTTCCGGGGTACCATGCCCCTATCAAATCATGTACCCACACTTGTCCATTTACAGATAAGTGGAGAAAGAAGCTACAAAAATAGGACCCTGTAAATTACCTGAGCACCAGAAATATTCCTCCCTGTCCCCAGTGTGAGGTAGCATCTTCTCATCATGATCAAAGTCAACTACTTCCACAGTGTAGTGGCTTCTTTCTGTGCTTATTTTTCTACCACTGCAAGAAGACCCACATGAATGGATGGAAGCTTAAGCTCTATGTTAAGCAGGATTCTTATTTTTCTCACCTTCCCCAAGAAAAGTGTTATCCATTTGCGAGCCAGCATCATTAGGGCCATTGATCCTAAGGAGTAGGAGTACAAATCATCTATGTTGGTTTCTGAAAGCAATGGTGACTAGGGATACTTCTACTTCTATAACCTCATTTTAAGATCCAGGTATTCTGCTTAGTAACACAACAACATATAATGAGGTTCATTTAAGATGGTCATTGTACCCTGAAGCCTAATACATCATTCTCAGAGGGTGTTATCTCCAAGCTGGTGCCTAGGCTACTGCTAAAAGATGCTGCTCTAATTCTCTATTTGATGGCAATTTCAAAATGATGCTGTTTGTGGTAGGATCAATGCTTCCCATGGCAATGAGTCCACTGCCACTATAGTGGGAAGAATCTGGTTTCTACTTGGCCTTTTGAAGAACCAATGTGAAGGTTCTGTCAAATGCTATGTCCATTATAATTACACCACACTGACACTGGGAAATGACAACCGGGGTACTATGTGGGGAGCTTGCAGCTAAATTAAGGTTCTGTATAGGTAGCAACCCTACCTTAACAGAAAACAAAAGGGAAATAGGCATAGGTGTTTACAATGTGCCTTTCAGGGGATACTTCTTTTACCTAGCACATGGCCTAATGCCTAGTTGTCCTACATGAGACCAGGAAGTCCTTCAAGTGCAAAATGTGTTCATACTGATAGATGCCCTTTTAGCTCTTATCTTACCCATGTTCAGTTTTATCTGCATGACCATTGTTTTGTTATTAGGAGAGCACACTGTTATCAGTGTTCTCAGAAATGAAGGATTGGAGGGGATTCCTGGGAAATTTGGCCTAGGGCAGTGCCTAGTTCAGATGGAGCACAAATTTAATATATCACCACAATAGGAAATAAGTTCAAAGGTGTTTTCTTACAAATCCTGGGCAAGCAAGATGTAATTAGTTGGGAGGACATTCCTCCATTTCTGGGTCACTCAAAGCAAGAATAAAGAGTCAGCAGGCAGAAGATGAGAGATAGCATGCATGTGAGCACCTGCACATAGCAACTAGCAGTATATGCAAGAGAGTAGAGCATGGGCCACTTTAAATTTGTGGGCAAGTGCCTGAAAACTTAAAGGAAATGGAAACCTGATGGCTCAGTCTGCTAGGTGAAAGAGATGCCACTAAGTTCTTACCTCTGGCCACTGGCTTGAGCCATTTGGGTGGGAGGGTTGAAGGATAAACTGAGAGAGGTCTATGATCCAACTGCCTTGGAAGATAAGAGTGAGGAGAAGGCTGTCTATGAGGAAATGGTCCCTTACTAGACGACAAATCTTCTGGCTGCTTGATCTTAGACGTTTCACCCCCAAAACTGTGAGAAATAAATTTCTTTTGTTTATAGGGCACTTAGTCTCTGGTATTTTGTTACAGCAGCTGGAACAGACTAAGACACTTTGCATCAAATAGCCTTCCAAACCCTACATGTTTTTCCTTTTTTAAAAAAATATAACTACCCAATAATATAACCATATGGCCCTTTGTAGGAAGACAGGAACTCACTACTGCAAATGCTCCCTGTGGTGCTGCATGGTTTTTTCTCATGAGGTCTCAACCTCTCCTTCAGTCACTAGTTTCTAAGTCTGAGAACAGATTCAATTCAGAAAAGTGGGTAATGGACATGTGAAATGTGAGTTAGTTTGGGAAGGCTTGCCTCAACCTTTTGCTCATTCGTTCTTGATCCTTTCTGTATATATAGAATATGTATGCAGAATCAACATATAGAGAACACACATAATCTGTATATACAGAAAAAATCAAGAATAGATGAGCAGAAGGCTGAGAGAAGCCTTGTGTTTCTGTGTGTGCTTGTATGTAAATACACATTTAAATGTACATGTATTCTAGACATATGGATGTATACCTGTACATATTTCTCTGTATATGTGTAGAAAACATCAAGAATATATTTCATATTTGTGTACATAGATATACATACATATGTATGTCTGAAAACACATATATAGAGATATAGAAAGATAGATATATAGGTATAAATAGATATAGATATAGATGAAATAGCTAGATTGAGATATATTGATACAGATATTATTGCTGGCTTCCAACATACTGCCCCTATGAATATTACATTCTCTATGTAAGTTTCAAAGATCCCTGTAAGTCAGGGATTCCTTGCTGCCATTCATACATGCTACTTAAAATTACATCCACATTGTTCTGATGGATATATGCTCTCACTTGGCCCAACAATTCTGAAATCCTGTTATCTCTGCTGTTACTAGAAAGCCCAATTGTTTTATAGCATTTCTTATTACCCCAGCCTATAGAAGATGACACCACTTAGCTTCTCAATAATGCTTGTGCTTCTTTTATCATGTCATTTCTCACTAACTTGGTAAATGGAATGCCCTCCTGCCTTCATATAGAATATAATGAGCTGGGGACATTTTGGTCCTATACTGTACACCTATTCTAGCATGCAGAATTCTCTGAGCTTTTTCTCTTCCTCCAAAGGGCATAGCAGATCTGGCATTATTTAATATGTGCTGTCACTTTCATATAGCCCCCAGGATCTATCCAGTTTGTGTATTACAACATTCTCCCGGGTCCTTGCCAAGATGTTAAATACTATGTCACAGAAAAGAACCCCTATATGTTTAACTCACAATGTAGGAAAAATCTCAACATAACTCAAATGGGGAACAAACTTTCATCTAGGAAGAAGTAGGCTTTATTTATTTGTTTGATCCAGGCCACTCAAGATCTATGTTAGGCTTGTTCTCCCAGTTTCTGCTGGTAATATAGTTTATTTAGGATGTTGCCCCTCTATAGGCGGGTGTTGAACAATGAGAACACATGGACACAGGGAGGGGAGCACTACACACTGGGGTCTGTTGGGGGGAAATGGGGGAGGGACGGGGGTGGGGAGGTGGGAAGAGATAGCATGGGGAGAAATGACAGATACAGGTGAGGGGACGGAAGGCAGCAAACCACACTGCCATGTGTGTACCTATGCAACAATCTTGCATGTTCTTCACATGTACCGCAAAACCTAAAATGCAATTAAAAAAAAAAAAAAGAAATACTCTAGTTAAACTATGCATTTTCCCCTAGCTTTAGGAACCTGGAGGTTCAAGTTTCTGAAGTACATATACCTAGTATCCCTACCCCAAATCTCACATATAATCACTTCCCTCTCAGGTCTCTGACTTTCTTAGGCTAAATAATAAGGTTTCTTTGAAATTCTGCCACTCCTAAAATTAATATTCAGCTCTGTCTGCTATCCAGATGTAGGAGAGAAGTCTTTTGCAATGCTGCCAAGGAAGTACTCTCACATTTTGCATGAAAATATGCCAATCTGAGAGAACATACAAATAACAAAATGTGAGTAAAAACTTAAAAACACTGATGTTTATCATTGGCACAGAGATAAAAAAAGGAACTCATATGCTTTATGTTATAAATTATATATTAAAAATATAAATTGGTAAAACACTTGAATAGAAACATGGGACTCAGTAATGCATTAGCTTTGATTATTATTCAGCAAATATTATTTCCCCTTCCCTTTTAACCTCCATAGAAAGAGTATCTTTCACCATGACTTCAGTATTGAGCTTGACCAGTGAATTTCTGTAGTCAGTAAGAGGTCATCAAATGAGTCATAAGTATAGACTTTAAATGTGCTTTCCCTCTAGTGTTCCTTCCTTTTATCATAAGAAGAACATACCTTAGGTAGCTGCTGATCTGTCAAGGATAAAAGACATGTAAGGATGACTTTGACCCAATCCTCAGCTTAAAGCAAAGCCTAGCCAAATGATTACCTGAACATCAACCAAGTTGCCGACATATAAGTGAAAAGTAAATGTCTTTTCCCACTTGCCACTAAATTTTGCAGTGATTTGTTATATACATCATTACTGTGGTAATGGATGATTGATACATCTTAATTAGAAGATGATCATATTCCATGACCAAGGTTTCGTGTATTATGATAAAAGAAAAACTTCAGCTGAATTAAATTTAAAGGAGTTTAATGAGCAATGAACAATTTGCAAATTAGGCAACGCCCAGAAATTCACAGAGACTCCAGCGCGGAAGATCTGTAGATAAAAAAAGGGAAATGACGTACAGAAATTGGAAGTGAGGTACAGAATGGCTGGTTACATCTCAGTGTATGCCTTATTTGAACACAGTTTGAACACTTAGCAGTGTATAAATGTTGGAAATATGGCCACTGAGATTGATCAAGAGTTAGCTATTGTTACAGGTGCATGCTCCTAAGTTAGTTTGTAAGCCTTGTCTGATTGTTAAGCTAGGTTACAGTTCACAAGGACTCAAATACAGAAGCATGAGGTTCTTTTCAGGTCATATTTAGTTTGCTTTAACAATGTCTATCCTGGACAAATTGTCATACATGTGTGTAAGGAGATGTAAAATTATGTTCATGGCAGTACTATTTGTACTGCAGAAACTGCCTCACCTGCATAGTTAATATTTTTTAGGCCATATCTCCTTTTGAAATGTGTGAGCCACCCAGCCTTAACTTAGAAGGTTTTAACATTGTCGTGACCTTGGGTAATGTGACCATACTTTTTTTGTCTTTCAGCCTCATAAGTCAATGCTGTTAACTATACTTTTAAAAATTGATTGTCATCTCATGAATTCATAAATCTAGCCATATTTTAGTATTTCCATAACTTTATGCCATGCTGTAAATGTTATTTGAGCAATTTCTGATGTGGTCTCCTGTATCATTGGTGAGTTTCCTCTTCCTTTCTCTGGATATACACTATTTTTGAATCATTAATATTGAACTCATGGTCAACTGCACGTTGTTCAGCTCAAGCCTGAGCAAAGATTATGTAACACATGTATTTTCTTTATAAGGCACATCACAGCCTTCTTGTGCTTAAAATGTAGACAGCCAGCCTGTCCAGTACTATGCCTAAGAGGCATGTTCAAAAGCAAAAAAAAAAAAAAAAAAAAAAAAAATCAACAAAATAACCAAAAATGCAAACACTGTTCTAGTAAATAAACTATAAAAATGACACACATTTATACTATGAGAACCAAAAGAAGAAAGTAGAATGAGTTTCACCTTGTTCAGCATCAACTAGAAACAGGCTCATTGGGTACTTAAAACTTCTTGTGCTTCTATGCAATTCTATGAATGAGTATGAAAGTCTAGTGAGTATCAATGTGACATTACAATTCAGCAAGAGGACAAATTCACAAATATGTATTCTGTGAAAATAATAAGGATTGGCTATATTTAATTACAGTAGAATGTAAATATATATGTGGAACAGTATCATAAAACTTCAGGATAGTGCTTAAGTCCATCAAGGAAGGAGGTAAAAAGGATGTTTATGTGGGTCTTAGTTTTATCTATAACATTTCCTTTGTTAATACAGAAAAAGTTTTCAAACAAATATTGCAAAATCCTGTCTCTATAATCTCTAATGAGTATAATTATTTTTGTAATCTTTTCTCTAGTTTTAAAATATTTGAAATACTTTTAACATTACGTGTTAAACTTTAAGAACATTAACAAATTCTTTTTGGAAAAAAAAATTTTAATAACAAAAAGTTTCATGGGAAGTGTAAAATTAAGCCAGGCTGTCAGTTTTGCCACAGAAGGGAGATTTTGAAATGTCTATTGGTTGAAGCACAAATCTGGCAAGTGAAGTTACAGAGGCCTAGATCTCCACTGTTTGCTAAAAGGGTCTCTTTCAATATATTTAGAAAATTGTTCAATTGTTGTAATTTTCAATACATATTTGGCTGTGAGATATTAGCATTCGTGATATTCAGTGACTTAAAATTTAATTTTATTAAAGTATCGGAAGAAAGCCTATAAGGTAATCTCCAATTATTGATAGCCTGCTCTTCGTATATATCCCCAATATTGGACCAACTCTAAAATGGTGACTTCCTATTCCTTAACAACATTTATTTCTTTCTTTCCTGCATATGCTATCCAAATAGAATGCCTGCTATTTTTCTTGGACAAGTGGTAACCCACAATTTACTGATTAAATACTCTGAGGACCAGTATGGTTTTAATTACTTCTTTTTCTACACAGATGATTGCAGTACTTTACTATGAACTGCCTGAGGAAAAATAACTTATTTTTTTAAAGCATTATACCAAAACTATCTGGACCTTGACCACTATGGCTACAAATAATATTTATAGCCCAATCTGCACAAGTTCAATAAAGACTGTGATTATTTTCAGCAATCAGAAACTGCATCTTCTAACTGTAGTGTACTATCAAACATGGCAGGAACATTGCTTAAATGAAGCAGTGAGAAATTTCAAAAGGTGTAAAACAGATTCTCATCATCCTCCTTATTTCTTAAACATTATTTATTAACCATATCGAGACCAACTTATATGAGTCTCAATATGGTTTTATATATATATATATATATATATATATATATATATATATATATATACACTACAGAATACTACTCAGCCATAAAAAAGAATGACATAGCAGCATTTTAAATAAGCTGGATGAGACTGCAGACTATTATTCTAAGTGCAGCAACTCAGAAATGGAAAACCAAACATTGTATGTTCTCACTGATATGTGGGAGTTTAGTTATGAGGATGTAAAAGCATAAGAATGATATAATGGGCTCTGGGGACTTGTAGGGAAGAGTTAGGGGGTGAGATAACAAATATGGTGCAGCGCATATTGTTCAGGTTATGGGTGCACCAGAATCTCACAAATCACCAATAAAGAACTTACTCATGAAATCAAATTCCACTTGTAAAACAGTAACTTACAGAAAAATTAAATTAATAACAAAAAAGAAAAAAATAGAACAGTTACCTTGGCATACAAGGATACAAGCCTGCAGTCAAAGACAGGGATAAGATGTTGCCATCTCACCCAAGCCTCTTTAATCATATGGTTTCCAAAGACATTCTAATGATTAGGAGGAAATGAGTACTGGGATGGAGCTGAGCATGGTCTGTAAGGAAAGAACCAATCTTCAGAATCCACCTACATCTAGGCAAGATCTCTAGCTTTTATTAGTTATATATATCTCCAAAACTAAGTTATCGAAGAATTACTTTCACAGAAAATCAATCTTGGCTTGCAAACACCAGTATTTGCTTAGTACCTAAAGTTAGTAGGAATAACACTCCCAGTCTTCCCAGCCCCCACCCTACCACCATACTCACAATAATTACAACAGCAGGATGCTGGCTAGGAATTTTGCAGTCCTCACAAAGAACATTCTTAACACAGTTAACTTAAGATGTGACCATGAAAAAATCAATAAGGAAGAACTTCCCAGAGAGTTATGGATTGCCAGGTTAGCTAGCCAAGGAATTTATATTTTATAATTCATATATGGTAAGATCTGATCATTATTACAGACATATAAATACTATACGTTTCTCATTATGCTTTTTCACAAATGAGAATATCATGATTATCTTGTGTGCTCATGCATTTGGGGGTGGGTAAACTATGCCCCAAGGACAAATCTGACTTGCTGTAGTGTGTGTGTGTGTGTGTGTGTGTGTGTGTGTGTGTGTGTAAGTGTGGCTTTATTGGAACACAGCCATGCCCATTCATTTTGTCTCTGGCTGCCTTCACCCTTCAGTGGCCATTGAATAATTATAATAGAGACAATGGGGAGGCGGCCTGCAGAACTGAAACTATTTACCATCTGGCCCTTTACAAAAAAACGTTTGGTGACCTCTAGTTTATATTATTATTTTATATCGAGCATGTTGAGGCCAAATGAGTTGTTTCTAGACTAATCATAGTTAGATCATACTGAAAGGATAAGATTGTACATTGACTAGAGTATAAGAGAAAAATCCATTCTTCTTTCTATGAAAAACAGACACTTATACAGATATCTACACTGCATATTTTTGGACCCCTGAAAAAACATAGTTTTCTTCAATTATCCTTTTTAGTAATAACATCTATTTATGTTAAGGGTTCTTGTAATAAATAGTCCTATGAGGTTTTTATTGTATATTATAAAGATATTATTGAGTTTTTAAATTTATTATGTTGTATCATATTGCATATTCATTTTTCCCAAGAGAAATAATCATGGTGCCTAAGGATATTAAAAATCTTCTCAGAAGTTTGTTTTTATCTCATGAATGTAATAAATTATATAAATGATATTAACTTTGCCCTTTTTTCAAATTGAAATTTAAATGACAAATTTATACTTCACTTTTGGTGAATTGGCAAATTCTGAAATTTAAAAGCACTCCAAAAGTCCATGATACAGTAATTTTTAATATTGCTGAAACTGCTGAAATATGTGTCATTAGGCTGAGTTAGGCTAAAAGAACATCCACAGCGAGAGAGGAAGGCTACCCTACCACCTGGCATCCAGCTTTCAATCCAGTTTTCTTCTTGTATTTACATAGGCAATAGCTCATAAATATAAAAATAAAATTGGATGTTTACAGGTGAAAAAATGCCCAGATATGACATTCAAAAACATATATAGTCATTCAATAAAATAGGTTTATGGAGTTTTATCACCACTGCAAAAGTTGCCCAATAATAGTGATATAATTTTAGTAAAACTTGAAAAGGCAGGTAACTGGTTCTTTGAAATTGTGTAGTCTCAGGAAACATGGGATTATTTGAAAAAGTTCTTCACATTTTTGAAAGCACAAGAAAGAAAAGCGCATTAGTGTTTCTTTCTGACTAGGGAAAAATATTTAGAAAAGAAGGGGTATAACCAGAAGAAGAGACAGCAAGAGTAATGAAACTCAACCTAGTTTTAAAGCAAGATGCCCTAGAAAAGGGAATGTCACATTTAAATGCAAGCAAGTACATAGTGATTCTTCCATTGTGGCAACGCGGAATGTTTGCACTCTGCCTAATCTATAGTCGTGCTAATCAAAATCATGGCAAAAAAAAAAAAAAAAAAAAAAAAAAAAAAAAGGAGAAATCTTATTCTTCAATTAAAATGTTTGGAAGAATTTTAATGTTTAAATTATTTTAATATCCCATTAAAATTCTTGCATCATGGCACAACTTATTTTAACATGATCTCACAGTTATATGTGTGCTAAACTGGCAATTTACAAATATAAGTTTTTGAAAAGACTATAAGTGGTTTTTCTTATGAATGTCAGAATTCTACTCAGGTTGCTTTTGCCAAAGTCACCTAAATTGAAAAGATCCCTAGCTGACTGGCATAGCTTCACCATATCCAGTCTTTAAATGGTTTCATTTCAGCAATATTGCTGAAATCCAGCTGGCTCATACCCCAATTATAATAAAAATCCAAAGTGTTGCTAATTGGCTAGAGAACGGAATTTGAAATTCTGACAGGAAATATTTCCTCACCCTCGATTGAGAAAAACAGTGCACAGATGGTCAAGGTGATGCACATTTGTGTGCCCTCAAGGATTTATTTATTTTCAATTCTTTGTTGAAATAGTGCTTAATTAAAAAAAAAAAAAAAAAGGAAGTTCATCTTTAATCTCTGGTTTAAAGTGTGTTCATTGTTAACTCCTATTATAATTTAAGTTTTTAGCGGATTCACTCACCCTTGCCTGCCTGTAGTTTAGATTACTGCATGCAATTCCAATTCTACCACAAGCAAAAGTTTCTATGGCAATTATAATTATTTCTGAGGACAAGAACACTGAGGTCACATCACATCAGAACTTTCTGCCCTGTACTGATACCGATCAAATTCTGAAAATAATTTAAGGCTTTGGTCCTTAGCCCTAGGGCACAAAACTTGATAGAATGTAGCAATTTCAGAAATCTTATCATGTTCGACACCACATTACTCACTGCAACTATTTTCAACAAGCAATCTGTGGTATTGATCCTAAAACTGAAATAGACAAGATTCTAGGTCAGAATAATCCTTTAAAATCAATGGAATTGTAGCAATTAGTTTGAAAAATTCTGTCAGGACATTAGAACATTCTCAAAGAACTTGGCAACAATTTAGCATGTTTATTATTTCACTTATTTCTCAAAATATTCTTCAAGCCATAATTGTATGAAGTTCTCTCTCCAATTTTCAAACTATTTTAGTTTCTCAAAGTCACGTCCTCCATTCACTCAGCTTAATTCTCCACATCTTTACCACTTACTTGACAAAAAGTCAAAAGCCAAATATCAGGAACACCTCTGTCTGGTGTTCTTCCACCCAATTATATCTGTATTTGCAAGTAACAACTCACTCAAAATTGTTTAAGTAGCAAGCTGTTTATTTTAAAATTAGCCTTATTTTTCTCACTCAATGCCTATTACTTTTATCTGTCCCTTTCCATTTCCTTTCTCTTTATCCTCTCTTAACAGTGGAACATAAAAAAAAAAAAAAAAAAAGAAAAGAAAAAAAAAAAAAACAAGTAACTGTAAAATAAAATTAGATTTAGAACAAAACTAAAAATAAGGACAGCAAACAGAGAGAACCTGAGGTCACAGTCACCTGGGTAAGAGGTATTCACTCTTACTAATCCATGAGACTATGTAATTTAGACCAAACTGAACCATCCCAGAGAGTGGATCTTGATTAGTTGTAACCAACGACTTAAGATATTACCATGAAAAGTGTACCTGGTGGCCCCTGGGAAGTTTTACTCATTCTTAAACAAAAGATTAACAAGTAGGAAAAGATAGTTTCTGTTTATATTAGTCATAATATGTTCAGAGAAGCAGAGCCATACTCATTCCTGATTTCTTTTCAGTTGGGAGTAAGCAGGAGTAGTAGGAGATTCAACAAACTAAAAATATAGAAAAGAACTTCTTCAATATGATGAAAGATATCTACAAAAAACTACATATTACATCATGTTTAATGCTGAAATAATGAATGTGCTCTCCCTAAAATTGAAAACAAGGCAAGGATGTCCCTTTTACCACTCTTATTCTACATTGTACTGGAGTTTCTCTCCAGAGCTATTAGTCAAGAAAACAAATAAAAGTTATGCAGATTGGATTAAAACTGTTTTTATCCTCAGAAGACATGTTCCTGTCTGTAGGAAGTACACCCATACTAGAACTAATAAATATGCTTAGGAAAATTGTAGGAAACAAGATCCATACACAAAATAAATGAAAGTTTTCACCGTGAAAACTAAAAATATTTTCTTAGAGAAAATAAAAAAGGATCTAAAGGAAATGAGAATTATTCCATGTTCATGAAATGGAAGACTCTGTTTGATTACAATAAAAATTCTCTCCAAAAGATTCATTGCAGATGCTTTTGCCAAAATTGACAATCTGTTTCTAGAACGTATATGAAAAAGCAAAGGACTCAGAAAAGTAAAAACAAGTTTGAAGAAAGAATTAAGTTGGAGGACTTTCCCTCCTTATTCTCAAAAATTACTGTGAATCTACACTAATCAGGATAGTATAGAGTAAGAATAGATACACAAGCCAATGGAATAAAATTGTCATTCCTGAAATAAATCTTTGTATTTTTGGTCGATTGATTTTCAACTAAGATTCAAATTCGTTGAAAGAATAACGTTTTCAATAAATGGTGCCTTTCTCCAC
Source organism: Saimiri boliviensis (assembly GCF_048565385.1). Lineage (NCBI taxonomy): Eukaryota > Metazoa > Chordata > Mammalia > Primates > Cebidae > Saimiri > Saimiri boliviensis. Next base: position 107,153,536 of record NC_133450.1, on the reverse strand, counting down.
CTCTCCTAGTTTAGAATTAGTTTCTTATAGTCTATATTTTAGTGATAGTCTTCTACAGTTTATTATTATTTACCAGAAAGATACCCTAATACATTTTGAATACTTACTGTTTTTAATTCTTGGTTTCTAAAAATCCTTGATTTGATTGAGAGCTGTTTGAAAACCACCCTACAATTTCCTGTGAAAGTTTAGCAGATGTGCGTAAGTACATTTTTAATAGAATGTCAGAGGAAATACTGGTCAGGACTTTTTTTCTTTTCTTATTTGGAGACAAAGTGTCACTCTGTCGCCCAGGTTGGAGTGCAGTGTCACAATCTCTGCTCACTGCCACCTCTGCCTCTCAGGTTCAAGTGATTCTCATGCTTTAACCTTCCAAGTAGCTGGTATTACAGGCGTGTGCCACTGTAGCTGGCTAATTTTGGTGTTTTTAGTAGAGTCTGGGTTTCACCATGTTGGCCAGGCTGGTCTTGAACTTCTGTCCTCAAGTAATCCACCTGCTTTGGCCTCCAAAAGTGCTAGGATTACAGGTGTGAGCCACCGTGACCAGCCTAGGTCAGGACTCCTAAAAAATCTTTCTTTAAAAAGGGGTCTGAGTTAAGTGGGAGGCCATTTTGCTCTTGACACTTCTTACTAGCTTTCTTAATTGTCTTAATGTCTTGCAATTGGCCACGATGGGAGATGGTGCAATCACTGACTACCAATGAAGTGCAAAATATAACAGGAGAAAAAGTCTAGATTTCTGATGACAATATGGAGCTGCCATATTTGCCCTAGACAGCCATCCTGTTGTTTTATTTTATATGATATAAAATAAATCTCTAACATGTTTAAGTCAGTCATTTTGGATTTATGTTATCAGAAGCCAAACATAATTTCTAGTAATACTAAAAAAACTTTACTTTTAGTTACTAGCCTCACACCCCTTTCCAAAAGTTACTTAAAACAAGTGAAATCTAATCATCTTCATCCTTTATGGTAAGGTGTGGTTGTCTTTAACCTTACTTAAACATATTTTTGGTGCCTTGTTTTATTAAGCTCACAAAATAGATTTCTTAGTATTGCTTTATAACTTGATATTTATTTCAGTTTATTTGAATTTGTTTTCTCGTTTGTTAAAATGGCTTATATCCAAACAGGCAATAACAAATGCTGGTGAGGATGTGGAGAAAAGTGTACTCTGGTACTGTGTTGGTGGGAATGTAAATTAGTAAAATCACTATGGATAATAATTTGGAGGTTCCTTAGAAAACTAAGTATTGTGCTACCATATGAACCAGAAATTCCACTACTGAGTATATAACCAAAAGAAAGGAAATCGGTTTATCATTTCTTCTTGACCTCAGCTCTGTCTTATGATTCATTGCCTTTCTTACTGAAGTTCATTCTTTAAAACTTTTTGCTGTTCATCTGTGGACAGTATACTCAGTTTTTATTTCAGCAAACGTTGATCTAGCTTGTGAAAGACAGATAGCTTGGGACTTGATTCAAAGTTGAACTTTTCATCTATACTTTTAGGATATTATGTTACTTTTCATTTTTTTTTACTTGGTACTTTTCTATCTTCTATTATTTTACTTGAGAATTCTGCCTCCAGTTTAATTTTCTGTCCTTGGAAAATGATCTGCTGATCCTCTCTTCATTATTAAATTCACAGATTTTATCAATTCTGGAATGTCATTAACCATTCCCTGTATTTTTTATTTTTGAAAATGGCTATATAACTCTGTCTACCAAATCTATTAAGCTCCTTGCCATATTTTGGATTTGATTTTCTCTCTGTTCTGTATTTCAAGAAGATTTTCCGTGGAGTTCTTTCTTCAAGCTTCCAAATGTTATGTTTACTTATTCATAATCAATCAATTAACACATTCATTGTACTGTCTGACTTTACTTTTTTTTTTTTTCAAATTATCCTAGAAATGTGGATAAAGAGGCGTAAGCCACCATGCCAGCTGTTATTTTTGTACTGTTGTTTCTCCTGATTTTCACTCATTGTTGGTTTTTTCTTTCTATGTTATATACAAGGGTACTTTAAACTAAGAGATGATTTTGAGAAAGGTGAGTAGAGAATGGTCTACAAGTAATCATAAGAGGTACTTTAGCCACTTCAAGATCTTGTGTATATTGATTGTGAGAAAAATATGTTAAAACTGTTGCTATGTGAGATGACTGAATGGGCAAGAAGTGTCTCCATGGGAAATCTAGGCTTCATTTAGAGAACAGGAAGAAGGAAACATTCAGGGAAGAAGTAAGGGTATGGGAAAAATGTTGTATACATTATTAGATCCAACAGGCACAATAGAGGCATTTACCAGAAGAGGGACAGCTTGGTAAGTGACTGAATCAGATCAGCAGATATATAGAGAAGTAGGGGTATAAGTGAGTAACAATTAAGAATTTGCTGTATGCCAGCCGTGATCTCCATTTATTTCTCCCAATACTTATGTGACAGATACCTTGTCCCCATTTGCAGATGAAGATGTAAAACACTGGAAGTTTAACTGCCCTCAGTTATAAGTAAGTTTGTCCTATCTTCACTTTGCCTGGTGTCTATTTTCTCCTTCCTTGTGCTTTCTAACAGTCTATGATGCATAGCTTCAGGTAACACAGGACTTACACCCAAGGTATGATAAATTTCTTGTAGCTCCTGAGGTATGTTATTTTTTAAAATAACATAATAATAAATAAGTGCTCTGTGGGACCCAGATATTTTCTTCTCAGCCCTCAATGTTACTATAAGCTTGTTGGTCTCTGCCCAAGGGTTTTCACTGGTCACAAGAGTGTAACCGCCCAGTGGATTCACCTTGCTGGCTGCCTAGACAGAACTGATTTATCAAGATGGGAATTGCAGTGGAGAAAGAGTAATTCATGTAGAGCCCACTGTGGGGGAGACTAGAGTTTTGTTATTATACAAATCAGTCTCCCAAGCTTTCAGGAATCAGAGTTTTTAAGAATAATTTGGCAAGTATGGGCTGGGTAAATTAGGAGTACTGATTGGTTGGGTTGAAGATTAAGTCATAAGGGGTAGAAGTGAATTCTTCTTGCTGATTTATGTTCCTGGGTGAGTTGAGCCAGTTCCAGGTGGTGTCATCTACTGCATTGGAATTCAGGGTCTGCAAAGTATCTAAAGCACTGATCTTAGGTTTTATAGTGGTGATGTTATTCCCGGAAGTAACTGGGGAGGTTCAGACTGTTGCAGCCAGAGCCTGCATGGCCCCTAAACCAAAATGTATTAGTCCTGCAAAGGCAGACTGGTCCACAGGCAAGAAAAGGTTTTTCAGGAAAGAGGTATTACCCATTTTGTTTCAGAGATTAAAATATAAACTAAATTTCTTCCCAAGGCTAGTTTCGCCTGCACCAAGGAATGAACAAAGACAGTTTAGTGGTTAGGAGGAAGATGGGATCCGTTAGGTCTGATCTCTTTCACTGACATAATTTCCTCACTTATAATTTTGCAAAGGTGGTTTCAAGAGCATGCTTACTTTCATACAGAACAGATACTTTGTAGCTTGTATTGACTTTGAATCTGTGGACATGAACTAAAAGTGAGCTACAATGACTGAGCTCATCAAGGAACTCCTGTAACCTCTAGAGTTTTCCCAAAATTTCACTTCAAGCCAATACAGTATAGTGATAGTGTCCTAATAGATGAGATACCACAGTGAAGAGTGTCACATTGGGGGGAATTTTGAATCTTTTTCTGTCAGATTTTTATCTTAATATTGTATAGCCATTTTTCAATTAACTGAACTAAATGTTTTTCCCTTGCCATGGAGAATAGAAATAGTAATTTTCTACAAAGATGGTTTAAGTATCATAAATTAGGCAGGTCCTTATTTGGAAAATTGGTCATATTTTCTAATTATTGCATCAAATGCTCTAAAATAATAAAAGCTATGTGTCATACATTATACTAAAACCTCCAAAGGTTTAGTACAGTGGTCTAAATTGTATCATGTGTACAATGGTACAGTCTTTTGATTTTTCTAGGAACAGCAATTCTAGAAACTAGGTAATGAAGGAAATGTGGCACAGTCTGATTAAATAACTTGCCAAGTTACTTGGCTAGCAAGTACCAGAGCCAAACCTAAATCCAGGTAGTCCTTGAACTTGAGTGTTTGATGCTCTATAAACTATCTCTAGAGTGCTCTAGTGATCATATCTATTCACTCCTGCCTTTGATTACATGAAGCTTCTGTTTTAAATGGACTTAGAACAGGAGGTAATGATGAAGATTGGAGACAGTAGAAGTGCTAACCATAGGGAGCAGTTATTATGCTGTGGAGCTGTGTAGATGCTGTTTGGTAAGGACACGTGCTTTTCTGGAAAATACATATAGGATGGATGGATTTTTCTTCTGTATTTATTGTCTTTTGGATTCAATTTCAGTGATCAATATGTGCATCAAGTATTTTTTTTAGTAATCTTATGTATATTCTGTATTTAGAAGTGTTGCTCTTCACTATCTCAGACCATGGGTACTTCGGGATTGGTTCAAGAATCCTTAAATATTCAGATCTGTTATTTTCTCTAAAGTTTTCATTAGTCCTTCATATTAGGGATGATTCTGCACAGTACTGCTTCTTTGCAAAAAACACAATTTCAACAAACTGAGTTTAAGAATGTAATTGTCTTTTATCAGTGATTCATAAATCTGGTAACATTCCATCTATAAAAAATAGAAAGGTGTTCCATTAGGCCTAGCAGAACAGTCTTTATAAGGTAACTTCGACAGGGACAAGGAAACAACCTAATATAAAAAGCCGACTGGTTAGCATCAGGCTATCTTGGGTTACTTTCGTTGTAAGTGTTAAAGCAGAGGTATTTATCATGCTGGCTAAAACTGGTCTGTTTGGGGATTTGGCTATCATGTCTCTCTTGATTTCCCAGAAGGTCAGAACAAGAACTTAATTTCAGCTTAATGACCTGGAACTTTTAGCATGAGTGACTCCATTTTGGTTTGGTCTTTTGGATTCTAGTGCAGAAGCTTATTCCAAATAAACAATGACCTTCCATAAATTGTATTTACTATTCTCATAGAACAGTAAATACAGTTTGAATTTTAATTACTCAAATTTAATTTTAATTATTTAGTTACGTATCTATCTCTGGTCTTGGTTGAACCAACTTGAATATCCCTCTCACCACTTCCAAGTCACTTCCATGTACTCAATGACTACAATTAAGTGACAAGACCACTTATTCCAATTCCTATCTATATCCTTTTTTCCTCTCCCATTTTCAAAAGCCCATCTTCAACCATGCAGGAGAAAGAGTCGATACACTCTGTTAAAAGTATCATCAACTTGAGATGTAGTCCATATAAACAAGCAAAAAGTTGTTTTATCCTGGAGATATTTGACCCAGAAAAATGAGAAATCCTAAAAACCTTTCCAATGACAAACTCAAATTATACTTATTTTTTGATAGGAGAGTATTGGTTGAGTAGAGATGTGTAAAATGAACAAATATTTTCATGAAGAGATAAAGAAAGGGACCTAAGATATCACCATTTAAGGTTGACTTGGTAGAAACATTAAGAAACAGTATAGAACAACTTCTATACATTGTGTATTTTTAAATAATAGTTTAGTGATAGTACTTTCTGCTCATAAAATTTTCCATCTTATTCATATGTAGCACACAAAATTAATTGGCTATGCATAGAAGGCATTTCTTAAATTTTGTAAAATGAAGAGTTTTACTTCCAGAAAACTACATACAATAGTGCTTTGTTTGTTATAAAATATGTACTCCTAAAACACAAACAAACAAAGAAAAACACTTTGTAAATCAAATGAGTGTAACACTTCTTGATTTAAGGAATTCTTTGGAACCCATTTATAAGACTGAATATGAATGATTTTTGTATTGCAGATACTAATATTATTCCTTGTAGTGTCTTTGTTAGGAATATTCTATTCTTAAGCATATGAACTATAGATGGGAATAGGGAGGTTCAGAGCATTTGTTTATGAAAAAGTTCTCATTTTCTACAGGCTTTCAGAGTGGTGTTATATTTCAAAGCCATCTCCCCTAATGCATTTAAAATTATGTGCTTGATTTTTAAAATCTAATTTATATAATTTTTCTAAATTTACATTTCATGTACAAAGCAAAAGCTAAATATTTTAGTATTATTTGTTACTATTTTATTTTACCAGGTTTTTCCATCTATTTATATGGATATATTTTTCATTATTCATTGACCTTCAATTTCACTATAACCTTTAATGGATTGCTTCTGACACAGAAAAGCCTCAGATTATTATTTTATCTAATATTAAAGGGAATGAGTAGGACTATCTGTCTTTTACTCTTTCAGTTACAATATTTGATATATTACAGAAAGCACCTAAATAGCCCAATAATGACACTTACTGGGTTTATGAAAGCCTAATAGCTATGGTTCATGCACTTTCAATTTTCAATTTTTGCTGAGAGATTGAGGTTTGCTCAATGGTGTATGTTGAATTGAATCTTTTATCTGTTTGCTATCAAGTATGTCTAATTTTTGTCTTTAAACGATGGCTCTTGGTTAGGTGATTATTATACCTAAGTGTATATACTGAGAGACCTAATTGAACATTTAAAATAAGAATCCTTTATAAATCACATTTATCAAAGAAATAAAGGCTTGCTTTTGATTTGAAGTGTTGATTTTCTGGCTAGCCTTTCAAGGCAATTCAACTTTATGATTTGTTTACCAGAAGCTAGAGAATATGGTTACACAATTATTTATTAAATCTAGAGAAAACACTAGTATCTGATCTGCATGCTAATGATCCCATAAACAGAGCTTCTCATTAGTACCTGTGTTTTACTTTTAAGATCATCAAAATTGGAAAGTGTGATAATATTAGCTTATTATCTATCTTTTAAAATCACTTCAGAAAAATACAGCTACCAGTAAATCACAGTGTCTGATTTACTATTTCTTCAGTATCAGAGGATAATTTAAGTTTTATATTATTTGCACAATTGAAGCTCATTCTTTATGTTAATTTAATTTGATTCTTCTCTTAAAATATTTTGATGTAAAGATGCATATATGATTGGGTGATAACCAACCTAAGAACTGATTCCAGATTATGACCATTGTTCTTTGCAATGGTGTCATTTTATTTGTGCCATTGGATTTTATATCAGACTAATTTTTGAGGCCTTTATTACATTCTTATATTTATCATCTTTTCATTGAATAATTTCTTAATCTTTTTAATGGAACCCAGCTACATCTAAGAAAAGATTATGAAAGATATTTATTGCAAGCTTTCTTATTTGAGGGCTTTCATGAATGTTATTGAGGCAGTTTGTGCATCCTCTGAAATTGCAAAGTTTCACATGCATGTATGTCTTTCTGGGGAAAGAACCCAGTTACCCAAAATGTTAATAACACTGTTCTCTACATTCTTGAATACTAAAGCAATAAAAGAAAATAAGGGAGTTAGAAAATTAGAAAATTAATGCAAATATATATAATAATATATAAACATATATAATTTAAAATACATATCACACATATATATATAATGTAAACATTTATGTTTAGATTGATAGTAAAGAAGCCTAAGTTAAATCATTTCCTGGAAAAGACATGTTGAAACTGAAGAAAAGCAGAGTATTTTAATAAGAAGCTGTAATCTGATGGACAGAAGGCTCCATGCCTAAATGTAATAAGCATTCAAAAATAGTAAATGCTACATTTTCCTTAGTAGGAGATTGTTTATTAGTTGTTGTAACAGTGACCCCAAAATATTGTCAGCAGTATGTGATATCTAGCTAGCTTTATAGGACAGATATACCCCAAATTACACAGAAACCAAATTTCTCCTATTATATGGCTTACTGCTCTTACTAGTTGTTGTCCTTGGATGAGTGTTTAAGTGCTGGTTACTGCCATAGTTGTGTTCCAGTTAATGTAAAGAGGATAAGAGGAAGTACAGATTATTTTCTTCTAAATTAGTATGAGCCAAATACTAATCTCAGCATTTTATAATGTTTAGATTGCTGAGTGGATGAATGTGCTCAAAAAAAATTAATTTTTCCAAGATTTTCATCTAACTAGTTAACTAGTTAACTCACCCAACCACCTCCTAAGTACAAGCTGCCATTTGTTAAGCTCCACACATATTTACAGGTTGCAAATCAGCCTTCTGAGAGACTTATTGAGAAAATATGCAAAAACAACTGGATAAACCTCTGTAAGTGATAGTTAGCTAAACACATAGATGTATTTATTTATGGTAATACCAGATTGTCAGAAGGAGGAAAACTATACATCCTCTTCATAGATGTGATTCTTTTTTTAAATGACCTATTTCTACTAATATGGCAAATGTTAATAAATCACAGTCATTTGTCTCAGTTATTTTTCCATATAAACCCATTTTAGCAAACAATATAACACTGAAAAACCCTTAATCTCATTCTCAACAAGCCATTGATGTCTTTCTGTATTTTTTTGTCAACCATAATGGTGAAATATATTTTAAATATATTTATATGTGTAGAACTTGAATTCTATAATAATAGTATTTTCCATATATAAAATAGAATCTGCAGAATTGCACAGGACATTTGAAATATAATTATTTTTACATCTGAGTTATTATTAGTAATTAGTCATTGGTCATATAAATATTTATATGTCTTTTATTTATACTTATATCATTTTCAAGGGTTTATCTTCATAGGGTACTTTGTAATTGGGATTAAAAGAAAATAAGACATGACTAATCTTGTAGTACTTTTAGTATTTGTTGACCAGATAGTAATTATGATATAGTGGACAAAATGTGACTATATCATTTTAGGTTCTCAAAGGTTAATTTGAATCATGGTTGTCTCCCTTATAAATATCTGAGTGATCTATTTTTTGTTATATGACTTACTATTAATTGGCTTTTGAAGTTTTGAGTATTTATCACTTTGATAAAAAATGTTTTATTTTAAGAAAGTATGTTTTTATGCTCTAGAGGCATATACATTCTTTTCATAAATTGTTGCAGTGATAACCATCAAACAAACCAACTTTATTTCCTTAATCATGGGTTTTCTCTTGATTTGTATGTATGTAATAAGCATTTTATATATTTATAATTTGAGGTATTTTTCGTAGGGACAAATGCATAATCTTAAAGTGTACACATTTATGAGTATTAAAATAGGTATATATCTGTGTAACCATCACACAAATGAAAGTATGGAACATTTAAATCATGTCTTAAAATTTTATTTTTCCTCTTCTCAGTCAAAAAGACTATGTTACAGAAGTATTTTTTAAATCAGAAAATACTATGAAATCCTATGCATTTTCACCATTGTTTTTCATTCTTTTCTTCCCTATGTCATAATCCTATTGAAAGAGACAAACATAATCTACCCTTAATTTACTTCCTTTTCTTAATGCTGTTCGTTTTTTCCAAACAACTAATTTTTTCTCTGTTCTCATTTATGCCAGTCAAAATAATATTATTATTTCAAGACTTATCTTAAACTTCAGTTTCTACATAAAGTCTTTCTGGATCATTAATTGGCTTCTTCTATAAATACTCATAGACCTCATCCAAGACACTCTATTTTAAGTATAAAAGCAAACTTATTAGAATGTCTATAAGTTTCTTCATAGGTGTTCTTCTGCCCAACCTACACTTGAGGTTCTACAAATGTGTTTCTCTTTTATCTAAAATTTGAGGCATTTCTTATGTCATTCTCGCTGACTGAAACTCTTATTATTCCTCATTGCTTTCATCTAGCATTTGACTCAACTCTAAACATGCCTTTACCTGGGAAAGACGTCAATGGCCCTCAATTGGCCTAGACTGGTTTAGGTGTCTTTCCTATAATTCACTCAGCATTTTCTGCATACTTAGAATAAAGAACCTCATCTGAGCATTTGCCACATTACATTGTACTTTCTGATTTATCTGGCTGTCTCCTCTACCATAATATAAGCTTCTCTAGGAAAAAAAAAATTATCCAACTTACTGTTGATGCTTCAGAACCTGGTATAATATACATTGTGTATACCATACATACATTGCACATTGTGCATGCACTCAATGTGCATTTTTAAATAAACAATTATTTAATAAAATGAGGATGTTTCATATTCTTATTTGAGGCATATCTTTATTTACTATATAGTTTCCTGAAGTTAAGAATTTTCTTGTAATCTTAACTTATTGCTAACTGTACCTAACCAAACATTCAATTGATTATCTTTGGATTTAATTTGTGTTAAAGGTGCTTATTTAATGATAATTGAAATGAAATTTAATTTATGACAAATTATCTATCATATATGCCAATTACTTTATTTATTCTTAGTTTTTTACCACCCTCTTTACATATCACAGGCAGTGTGTCAGATTAAATTAGTTCATCATCCACAGAATATAAAACCTTTAATAAATAGCATAACCTGAAATCTACTTACTAATTAAAACATTCTAGAATTTCAAAGCATCTGTATAATGATTCCATAGCACAATATGCAATGCATGGTGTGTGTGTTTATGTATGTGTGTGTATGTGTGGAGGCATGGATGAATGAGTGGATGGATAGATTCATAGATAGATAGATAGATAGACAGATAGGGACACAGACACACTTTATAAAAATCAGAACTACAAAACTCTATTATCATCATGAAACAGTAAGAGAAAAATTATGCTAGGAGCAAAATCCTCTGAAAAGAGATTAAATAACAGCAATATCACTCCTGAGAATCTTACACATTCTAATAGTTATCACATCCATTTTTGCCAGTGCCATCAACTAACAAAGTAAAGCAAAAATACTCAGCCTTATTCAACTTCTTGTAGTAAAGAAAAGTAAAAATGTTGATGCTAAAATATTCTATAAGAACTTTTATCAAACAAGATCCTTTTTGAAGATGGCAACTATGCATCTGTATTTGTATATCATAAAATATTTTACAAGCTATAGATAAATATGTTATTTGGTTGATAGGTAAGAACAGATAATTCCTTTTCACAGTCATGCATTATCTTTCTCTGCAACTAGAAAACAATCTAGTAAAATACACATTCTCTGTTACCTTCCTCTGTTGAAAACCATTAACAATCTCCAAAATTGTTGTGATAGCATTCCTCTGGAAAGGTTTCTGCTGAGTGACTTGGCTTTTCATTTGGAAAAATAGTAATCCACAAACTTTAAGCAAGGTTGCATCACAATGCATTTGGTAAGTAATGTGATCAAAATATTTGTCTTAGTAAGAAGCCTTTCTTATTTGCCTCCCAGAACTGAGTCAGGGATCAATGAACTCTATGACTGGCTTCAATATATTTAAAGCTGTTCATTCAAAAGAATAAGTAGCCAAAGTTGCTTAAAGGATCAGTATAGCTGCCTAGAATTCAATTGTGACATGTAAGAAGACTTAACATGGCTTTTTTACTACTTTGAAATGTTTTTCAGTACCATTAAATGATGAATTTAACAAACAATGATAAAATTATCAGATTATTATATTAGTAAGACATATGAATAATTGAAACCCTCAAACCTAATATAGATGTTTGATATTTTTTCTTTGACTAATGAGAAATATTATAGATGAAGTGAGCATTAGGGCACACAGGTGGACACATTAATTGATTGTTAAATAAGTTATAATTTGTATTAAGGTATGTTAAAAACATAGTTAAATTCATAGATTTTAAATGCTTAGTTTGATTAGCTTTCACAAATGTATACAACTATGTCACCATAATCCAAAGATCAAGACATAGAACATTTCTCTTATCCAGACATTCTGTGTCTCTTTCTGGTTACCATTACGCTCCAAAGACCTAAGCCATTATTTTCAGGGCAATGAACTACATATAAATTGAATATATAAAGTACATATAAATTGACTCATACTAAATACTTGTGTGTGTGCTTGACTTACATTGTACAACATGATGTTTTGAGATTTATACATTGTATTAGTCCATTTTTCACACTGCTATGAAGAACTCCCTAAAATTGGGTAATGTGTAAACAAAAGAGGTTTAACTGACTCACAGTTATGCATGGCTAGGGAGACCTTGGGAAGCTTACAATCATGGCAGAAGGCAAATGAAAAGAAAGATATGTCTTACACAGTGGGAGGAGAGAGAGAGCAAGGCAGAAAGGACCACACCTTAAAATCATCAGATCTCTTAAGAACTCACACACTATCATGAGAACAGCATGGGAACCACCCCCCGCCCACCATGATCCAATCACCTCCCACCAGGTCCTTCCTTAATGTGATGATTACAGTTTGAGCTGAGATCTGGGTGGGGACACAAAGCCAAGCTATAACATAGGTATTGCTGCTGTTTTGGAAATTTTATTTTTTATGTGGAATATTATCTTATTATGTAAAAATAAAACCCTTTGTTTAATCATTCTCTTCTTTATTGTTATTTGGATTAGTTCTAGTTTTGCCTAATACAAACAATGCTGATTTCAATGCTCTTACACAGATTTGTTCATGAAAATGATTTCATTTCCATTTAGTAAAGAACCATGTGGGGAATTTCTGTACAACTAAAGTAATCCAGAATTCAATTAGATTTTCTTAAAGTGTCACATACATTGAAAATATTTAAGTAAAAAGCTTTGTTATGTGTTAATTGCTATATTGGAATCTGAGAGAATCATGTGTTTGTTGATGATACTGAGGTAGTTTTATGGGGAAGCATCTTCAGAGCAATTGTAATTTAGACACATTAGATAAAATTATAGTTCATGCCAATGATCAGAGAGTTAACTTTGGGTAAAGTCAAGTATTTATTTACAAGAACATGCAATTTGTTTCCAGATAGCGGTAGGTTAACATACTTATTATGTTCTATGTGGAAGCTCTGTGACATTGCTCAATTCACTTCAACTCTCTAAGCTTCAGTTTCATTTTGTAAAAAAAAAATTAAAATGATAACACCTACATGAAAGGTTATTATAGCATATTATGTAATGAGTATGCTATTTTCTCCTTCTCCAAGTTGTAAGTGGTATTCTGGTGAAAAGGAGTGACAGGGACAGCCCCTTTTAAACAAACTGCATGAAAGTTTATCAAGTAAGTGACTTAGAAAAAGATAAGTGTGTGGTCAGTCACAATCCTCATGAAGGCTATGAGCCTGTTCTGGATATCTACAAAGTCTGAGTAACAGATCAAATAATTTTATTTGGGAAGACAAGCAATAATATCTAACCCAATGGTCCAAATGAATTCTTTTTTAATTATGTGCTGTACCAAATATAGGGAAAAAGCACAGAGACATAAACTCTGTGCTACAACAAATCTATGATACATAGGGAATTATAGGTACATATGAAATCATTTAAGCTTTGAAATTAAATGTAAAGACTTAAGTACAGTTCATTTAAAGTATAAATATTTTTTTAAGAAACTAGGTTGGCTTCATTTAAGTTATAAAAACTATTGTTTAAGAACATAGAGTTTTATCCTGCTCTTAGATGAAGATTTTATTTTGATGACTGACTTACATCTTTTTCTAATAGTCTTCTGATGAGAATACTGTGGTGAAAGTATGTGAATTTTAAATATAAATGGTTATTTTATAAATTACACAGCTGGAGTTACATATTGATATTTACTTAAAAAAGGTAAGTTTGTGTCCTTTGTAGGGACATGAATGAACCTGGAAACTATCATTCTTATGATGGTTTAGTATGTAGTATGAGTCAATTTATATGTCATGTCAGCAAACTGACATAAGAACAGAAAATCAAACACCGCATGCTCTCATTCATAGGTGAGTGTTAAGCAATGAGAACACATGGACACAGAGAGGGAAGCATCACACACTGGGGTTTGTTGGTGGAGGATAGGACAGGGATAGAGGATGGGGAGTAATGTGGGGAGAAATGTCAGGTATAGTGATGGGGGATGGTGCCAGCAAACCACCTTGCCATGAATATACCTATGCAACAATCTTGCATGATCTGCACCCGTATCCCAGAATCTAAAGTCCAATTTAAAAAAATAAAAATAAAAATTATTCCTCTTATTTATTATTACCAGAAACTCCTTATGGAATCAGCAATTCCACAACTGCCTATATTTTTATTTAAAGCCAGTCATATAACAATAGTAACAAATTCATACAGTGAAACAAAAGATGATCTAATTTATCGTTATTTTATTGTAAGGCAATTTTACTCTATTGAGGTTACAAATCCAGCTTTCTGATTCCTTGCCCAAATTATTCTGATAGAAAAAAAAAAGCTATGCTGTGAAGATAACCTAGGTATCATCACTCATGGTAGCTCTACCTGACTTCTGGGAGATCAGAAAATCCTGTTAGCATAAATATGCATCAATTTTTTTCAGTTTCCTCTTTCTAAATGAGGACTCTAAAACATTATGCCACTGGGATTTAGAGTCTTAAATCTGAAAACTTCATAGACAGAAAAATGATTTTGTATAACCACAGTTTTAATGCTTTTTTCTATGAGAAATTACCAAATTATTATTCTTTCATCAATAACTAAATATTTTCTTTTATATTTTCAATGCATGGTCCCTGAGGACAAAGATAATTGAACACAATTAAAAAGGACGCAAACTTTCTGTTGGCAACCAAAAAAGATGGGTTCTTTTTCCAATTTATTTTTATTTAATCTATGAGACTGATGGATCCCTAGTGAAATGATAATATGAATTCAGTAATCAGGTCATTATTTTAACATCCCCTACATGTCATATTAGGTTCCTACATGGCATTCCCTTGTGTCAGAATGAAGACATAATGGAGTGTTTGGGAGCATAATTTTTGAATGTTGATTCATTAAATCAGATATATCTGAGGCTCCAAGATGATCCAAAAATACAATCAACCAGAAAATACATTTTCTAGAGATGTTACATGACACTACTTAGCACTGTGTTGGATACAGAATTATATAGCTAAGTTTATTGCAGTTGGTGATTCTAGATATTACCAAAGGAACTTTCAGATATTTTTAAAAATATGACCAACTCAAAAGTGGACAATAAATTTAGTAAAAGCCCAGGTTTCTGATCCTCAATTTGGTTTTGTATCACAAATGTTTTATCAGCAACTTTTACTGAATTAATGGCATTACTGGACCAGCCTTAGATTAGTCATTTTCATGTGTTTTTTTTTTCCACTATAACTCTCTAAGTTCCATCTTTCCAGGCAACTTAGCAAAACAAGTGGTTGATCTTTATGCGTTATAAAATTAGATGATAAAAATGCCCAAATACCGGAGAATCTGATAGAATGTACTGCTTTATCATTGTTTTTGTGTTCTTTTTTAATGTATTGATGACAGTGTAAACCATTACTCTGTTAACTAATCCAAGATTTAGAGTCAGCATGTAAAATTCAAAATAATTACAGGGATACATTTTTGATATGTGTAGCATGTAATTTTTATTTATGCTTGATTCTATTAAACCTTACAATGAATGCAGCCAAGAAGGGCCTTGTGTAAGGTACAGATTTTTGGCCATGATAAAAAATGAAATAATGCATTCCACTTTTTAAAAAAAAGATTACTCTCCAAAATTATCTAAGACTAAAATTGAAGAGCTTAAAATATGATCTAAAATTTCCAGTGCAGATAGTATAATATATATTGTGGTGTTATTAAAGTAGAAATGTCTATAAAGTCCAAAAATCAAATTAGAATGTATTAATAATTATACATAGGAAAAAAAAGAATTAATTATAGTCTACAAAATACTTTTAATTACTTAAAACTCTAGGTTAAGAAAAAAATAGGTAAATTCTTAGCTTTGTATTTAGTTTTATTATACTAAATAAATTGGATAGTAGACACTATACTTAAAGGGAATGATATAGTAGTGTTTGGGTAAAACTATTTGCATTAATTGAATTATTGAATTATCGTTTAAAATAGAAATCACAGTGAAGGTAAGATGAAAATGGAGATGATAAAAAATTTCTAGCTGGATTATCTACTGATTAGTACACAAAAGGGAGAGATGCTGGCACTATTTTATCTGAATGAGGCTTCACTGTGTAAAATGTGTACAGCTGAGATAATTTGGCAACTGTTACAATAAAATGTTGCAGCTTATTCTGATTTTACTGTAATAACATCAAAGTTTATATTCTAACCATTTGCAAGGGCACATAATTTTTACCAATTATTACAAACTTAGCTGTTCATCTCTAAAGTCTATTATTAAGATATCTTATGTGGACAATAGATGCAATGCTAATTTGTGGGACTGTTTAAAATCATACATTTATTGATAAAGATTAGTAACTTTTTTTTCTAATTAGATTGAGTGAAGAGTTAATGACCAAGCTACCATGATTTTATGGTACCTACATTTACTGTAGAAATAAGAAAATGTTTAAGTAAATTTTGGGAGATGTTGAATTCATTAGTAGATACATAAAATTAGGCTTTAGGGATATGTCTCTAATTGGCTATTTTTGAAATTTTAACACAATCTTTTTAAAATAGTTTTTTTTATTTTAAAAGTAATTTTAAAGAGTGTAATTTGATTATTATTTATTTAACTGAAAAAATTTAGTAACTTTCTGCAACCCAAATTCAATTAAGCCTTTTATTTAAATAAAGTTACATTAATGTATAAAACTCAAGTGCCCAAATCTTATCAATCTATTACTTGAAACTGTTTCACTGGCTTTTACTTAAAGTTGTTATAGTGCTTAGCTGCTAAAAATCTAGTCTTTTTTTTGTTTCCAAATTCATATTCTTTTTTGGGAGATTTCTGGGGCAATGTTTCTGAAACTTAGCATTCATTCACATTTCCCAAAGAGTGAAATTGTTGGATCCCATTCCCAGAGTTTCAGTTTAGTAGGTGTGGGCTGGGTTCAAGAATTCATATTTCTAGTGTTCCAAGTTGATGTTGATGCCGCTATTTCTGAGCCCACCATTTGAAAACTATTACTTTTAGGAGTGCTTATAAAAAATCCACGACCCATTTTATCCTTTGCTCACTACATTGGCCAGCCAGCTGATTATAGTATTTTGAATTTAGTTTTATTCTTAGTTGACTGCTTCCGAGCAAACGAACACTTAATGGCAGACATGTCTCCCATGAGCTGATGCTGCTAAGCACAGTAGCAGTTTGTCCTACTTATAAACATACATTAATTTTCTTAATTTTCTGCAACACAACTAAGGGCACCTCCAAATATAGCTTAAACTGAAAGCTTCATTGTCATGGGAACTTCCTGTAAGTTCCATTAGCTACTATAGAGTGTTAGGAACTACCTAAATTTGACAGAGATTTCTCTGTCTCTCTGTGAGTATGTGTTGCACTCAGAGGCTCATATGTTCTCTTGCGATGTATTAAACCTAACTTTTGAAGTTTCTCTTGGACCAAGGAAACTAATCTCTTCATATCTGTTATTACTCAATACCAATTCAGAATTTCTTTTTCTTTTCAGACATAGACTCAGCACCAATCATAGTTATCCTTTGACTTATTTTTGCCAGAAGCAACCTGCTTCCATATAGATAATTTGAAATCAATAGAGACATTAATAGGGCAGTCAACAAACTCATCTAACCAGTCTTCACTTTGTCTTATCACTGACACTTTAAATTTTAAAATATGCATTACCATTTATATGAGAGAATCGTAAAAATCATGACTTGTTCAAAATAACATTTACTGCAGAAAAAAAAAAACAAAAAACTAGTAAAACATTTAATTCCAGGATCTATTTTATAAGTCAAGGCAATAGGTGTAATAAAAATATACAAATTGAAATATTGCTAAATTATTTTATCAAAATTATAATGTATTTTATTGCCCTGGATAACTTGGTAATAATGATTATGACATAAAAGATCACTCTATTCTGCTTAATTTGGGATAACTAGTGTTAAATTTAGTAATCTGGTAGTTAAATATTAGCCTGGGTGTCTATGAAATAACAAAATAATTGGAATATGGAGAAATAAATCACTTGAAAGGAATCTAAAATTGCATAAATTTGAACCTGTTTTTCTCTACAGAGAAATGAAAATATATGACAAAACTTGCAAGGAAATACTACAGAGAATTCCCAACTAAAGATGCAAATGTTCTTTATCTTCACAGACAAAAGTACTGCAGATCTTAACAAGCCTAAAGCTTCTTTCCTGATACCTATTAACCAGTAGAAAATAGGCCCCTTCAAACAAATTCCAGTGATTATTTTAACACCAGCACTCCTTACTGTTTCAGTTAGAAAACCGTTTTTTTACTGCTTTTTAAATGTCTTAAATAAATTTCCTAACATGATAACTGTCCAAGAAAACACTCCATGCAGTGCAGACCTGAGGTGCATAAAGAACTTGAGAGAAGAAGACCACATGGCCAGAACAGGTTATAGTGTGAAGCATAGTTTGAAATCTGTTGGGAATATAAGAACAGCACCATTATGAAAAGTATCATAAATTAATAAGGCATTTGGGTTATTTTAAGTACAATAGGAAGTTATTAGAGAGTAAAAGCATTAATTCATGTGTATACAATTTTTTAAAGTGACTATAATGGCTTTATAAAATTAAATTAGAGCAGAAAGCCTATATTTATTTTACTCAATATTATGTCCATTAAACAATTTCATCACAGTTTTCCTGATGCATGACTCTAGGCACAAGAAAATCGATGCGCACAGAGTCATGCATCAGGAAAGCTGTGATAAAATTGTTTAATGAACATAATTTTGAGTGAAATAAACATTGAACAAGAGAAAATACTTAATCCTCAAAATTACTGCATTCAAATTTATTTCTAAAATACATTTTTTGATTATAATAAACATGGAAATACTTTAATATTTCAATATAAAACATGCATGAATTATTTTCTATTATATTTGAGTCCATCAAACATTGTATTACCTAATTAATATAAAGAAAAAAAACTAAACCTGACATTTTTCTTTTCTCTTTTTTAAAATTGTATTTTATTTTAGATTTGAAGGTACAGGTGCAAGTACGTTACATGGTGCATATATTCTGTGATATTGGGGTTAGGGCTTCCAGTGTATGCATCATCCAAATATGGAAATTATACCCAATAGGTACATTTTCAGCCCTTACCCCTTCCTACCCTCCCTACTTTTGGAATCTCCAATGTCTATTATTTCCATGTTTATATCCATGTGTACCCATTGTTTAGCTCCCACTTACAAGTGAGAATATGTGGTATTTGATTATCTGTTTCTGTGTTACTTCACTTAGGATAATGGCCTCCAGTTCCATCCATGTTGCTGCACAGGAAATGATTTCATTATTTTTCATGGCTGCATAGTATTCTATATTGTATATCCACCAGGTTTTCTTTATCCAATCAATCATTGATGGACACTTAAGTTGTTTCTGTGACTTTGCTATTGCGAATAGTGCTGCAATAAACATACAAGTTGCAGGTGTCTTTTTATATATAATGATTTATTTTGGGGTGTAGATACTCAGTGGTGGGATTGCTAGTTCTATTTTGAGTTTTTTGAGAAATCTCCATATCATAACGTTTTCCATAGAGGTTGAACTAATTTTCATTCCCAACAACTGTGTATAAGTGTTCCTTTTTATCTGCACCTATACCAATATCTGTCGTTTTTTGACTTTTTAGTAATAGTCATTCTGACTGGTGTAAGATGATATGTCACTGTGTTACCAGCAATGAATTTGTACAGGTCTGCAGCAACTTCAATTCTTACCTCCTCAGAAGAAAGAATTTGACTGAGGAGCGTAAAGCAGAAGTAGAGACTGAGGCAAGTTTTAGAGCAGGAGTAAAAATGTATTAAAAAGCTTTAGAGAAGGAACAAAAGGAAGGAAGGAGGAAGAAAAGAAGGAAGAGGAAGGAAGGGAGGAATGGAGGGAGGGAGAGAGAGAGGGAGGGAAGGAAGGAAGAGGAAGGGAGGAAAGGAGGAAGGGAAGGGAAGAGAAGGAAGGAAGGAAGAAAAGAAGGAAGGAAGGAAGGAAGGAAACACTTGGAAGAGGGCCAAGCAGGTGACTTGAAAGCCAAGTACAAGGTTTGACCTTTTGACTTGGTGTTTTATGTGTTGGCATACTTTCAGGATATTGCATCCCTTTTCCCTGATTCTTCTCTTAGGGTGGGCTGTCTGCATGTGCAGTGGCCTGCCAGCACTTGGGAGGGGCTGCATGTGCAGTGTTTACTAGAGTTGTAAGCATGCTTACTTGAGACATTCTTCCCTTACCAGCTGAATGTCCCTAGGAGGTCATATACCAGTTAAACACTACCATTTTGCCTCTTAGTGCCTATGTGCGAGCCCACTCACCCAGATCCTGAGATCTTATCTAGAAACTGCTGATCACAAACTTCAGGTTCTGTCTCTTGGGAGACTGCCTTTCCCTGGTGCTGGCTGTGACCAAATATTATTTCAGAGAGATAGTTAACAACTGCCTGACCATCGCCTGATGGTCGCCTAATACTCTCAGTGTGTGTGGGGCTAGGGTTGACGGGAGACCTCTACTGCTCTGCTCCTGTCTGACTAGCTATCTGCTGTAACTACTGTGATTTTCATTTGCATTTTTCTGATTATTAGTGATGTTGAGCATCTTTTCATATGTTTGTGGGTTGCTCCTATGGCTTCTTTTGAAAAAATATCTTTTTGTGTCCTTTGCCCACTTTTTGATGGGGTTGTTGTTTTCTTATTGAGTTGTCTGAGTTTCTTGCAGATTCAGATATTATTAGTTCTTTGTCAGAGGCATAATTTGCAAATATTTTCTCCTATTCTTTAGGTTGTCTGTTGACTCTTATTTCTTCAGTTGTGTAGAAGTTTTTTAGATAAATTAAATCTCATTTGTCTATTTTTTGTTTTAATTGCATTTGCTTTTGGGGTCTTAGTTTTAAGTTCTTTGCCCAGGTCAATACTCAGAATAACTTTTCCTAGGTTTTCATCTAGAATTTTAATTGTTTCAGGTCTTGTGTTTAAGTCTTTAATCCATCTTCAGTTAATTTTTGTATGTGATGAGAGATTGGAGTCCAGTTTCATTTTTCTGTATAGAGAATTGGTTAGCCAACTTTCTTAGCACCATTTATTAGAGTGTCCTTTTCCCGTTTGTTTATTTTTATTGACTTTGTCAGAGGTCAGTTGCTTGTGGATATGTGACTTTACTTCTGTGTTCTTTATCGTGCCACATCGATCTGTGTGTCTATTTTCATACCAGTACCATGCTGTTTTATTTACTATAGCCTGTAGTATAATTCGAAGTCAAGTAATGTAATTCCTTCAGGTGTGTTGTTTTTGCTTAAGATTGCTTGGTTATTTGGGCTCTGTTTTTGGTTCCATATAAACTTTAGGATTTTTTTTTTCTAATTCTTTGAAAAACAACATTGCTAATTTGACAGAAATTGTCTTAAATCTGTATATTGCCTTGGGCAGTATGGTTGTTTTAAGTGTGAACCCCCAAAAATCTGAGTCAGGTCTCAGTCAGTTTAGGAAGCTTACTTTGCCAAAGTTAAGAATGTGTGCCCATGACACAGATCAGGAGGTGCTGATGACATGTGCCCAAGATGGTCAGAGAACAACTTGGTTTGTACATTTTAGGGAGACATGAGACATCAATCAACATATGTACAATGAGCAGTGGTTAGTCTAGAAAGGCAGGACAACTTGAAGCAAAGGTTGGACCACTCAAAGTGGGGAAGGGGGAATCCAGGTGATAGGTAGATGACATTGCTATGTTAAATAGGAGTGGTGAGAGTGACATCATTGTCCTGTTAGCATACTTAAGGGGAATGCTTTCAATTTTTTCCATTTAACCTTTTTTTATTATTATTAAATACCCTACACCTCCTTCAAATATCTAATAACTATTTCTCTGTATCTATACTTAAAATATCACTGCCAAAATTCAATGTGGAATGAAAAGATAATTTACCAATTCCAAACATTATTATTGAATGCATAGCTCACTTAATAGTCTCTGTAGGTCTATGTAGACAAGAAAATATGGAACAGGACCTGTGACTTTTATTTCATTTGGTCAAGGCTGATTTTCCTCATTCAGTCCACATGCTTCATTTGAAGATGCATTGTTTTGCTTTTGTAGGAAAACATTTTTAACACATAAATCTTATCCTCCTAAAATGTGACCAATCAGAAATATCTCATGCATGAGAAAGAAGAGCTTAAGGTCTAGTTATAAATGAGACTATCTGTAGAGAATATTATTCAATCTCAAGCAGCAAACAAAGGATGAAATAAAATCTTAAACATTATTTGACTTGTACTTTTTTTTCCCACAAGAAGACCCTGAAACAAGGATTTATTTTACTTATTTATTTATTTTGAGAAGGATTCTCTGTTGCCCATGCCAAAGTGTGGTGATGCAATCTTGGTTCACTGCAACCTCCCCTCCTGGGTTCAAAAGATTCTCATATCTCAGCCTATGGAGTAGCTAGGATTTCAGGTGCCCACCAGTACACCTGGCTAATTTTTGTATTTTTAGTAGAGATGGGGTTTTGCCATGTTGGTCAGGCTGGTCTTGAACTCCTGACCTCAGGTGATCCACCTACCTTGGCCTCCCAAAGTGCTGGGATTACAGGCATGACCCACCATGCCCGGCCTGAAATAAGAATTTAAATGTAGGTAGATTATTTGAGGTCATTCCATCAAGCACTGGTAGTTGAACAAGATGGAATTAGGGAAGTATGGAGACCAGTACAAGGCATATTACTAAGCAGGCAGCTAATATGCACAACTTGGGTTAAATTCCACTGGGACATGTGGGAAATATTTGGCCCCATTGGTAAGCAAATGTTCTGCTGTATTTATCCACTGTAGGGAACCAGCCCTACATCACCCATGGGTACCCCGAGTTCACTGGTGACAAAGGAATGAGAAAAAGACAGATTAAGAGAGACAGTGGGACCGGGAGGCCATCACTTATTACTCTGGAGGAGGCAGTGAAAGCCCCAAGCTCTGATCATCTACTCTATTTATTGATTACAATCACTTTTATCTATAGTGTAGCGGTGGAGTGATGGTGGAGTGAATCAGTGAGCCGGAACTGGTGTGTCATCCTAAGGATTGATAACAGTGGCAGTTTGGAAGTTTCACAAAACAAGAGCATGTGGTTGTCCTTAACTTATTATCTATGTACAGCTGGTGGAACTCAGGCCTTCCAAGGAGCCTACAAGTCTGGCTATATCATAGTGCTATGAAGGGGTTTTATATCCTTGAGCACAATGTTTATGGTAACCGAGTCCAGGTCACCCTGCAATGACACATGAGGCATGGAGATGCCTTCCTCCTCAGAGGTCTCCTGTGGCCTTCTGCAGATTGTCGTTCCATGTTTATATGTTATCATAATCAATTTATGTGGGCACTCTGTAAGTCCTTTATCCTTTGCTGCTTTTCCCAACAATCCACCAATTTCTGTTCATCATCAATTGAAGGATACTCCTGAAAGTGTTAATTCCTGGCAAGTACAGCCTGCTCTGTTTTATACAAGGTAGAGATTACAAAAACTGGCTAAATATTTATCAAAGCTAAAGATGTCTGCCAGTTGCTGTATTTTTAGGGTAAAAAATTAATGATTATGATTTGACAAGGAGAAAATTGGCAAAGACTTCTAATATAGTTTGGATCTCTGTCCCTGTCCCAATCTCATTTTGAATTGTAATCTGCTATGCTGGAGGTGGGGCCTGGTGGGAGGTGTTTGAGTCATGGGGACATATCCCTCATGGCTTGATGCTGTCTTTGTAAGTTCTCTCAAGATATGGTCATATAAAATTTTGTCTCCTCTGCACCCCATGTCACTTGTTTCTGCTTTTGCAATATAACGTACTTGCTCCCCTTTCACTTTACACCATGATTGAGAGCTTTTGAGGCTAGAAGGTAAGCTGATGCCAGCACTGTATTTCCTGTAAAACCTGCAGAACCATTAGCTAATTTAACCTCTTTTCTTTATACATCACCTAGTCTCAGTTATTTCTTTATTGCATTTCAAGAACAGCCTGACACAAGTTGAATAGTAATGCCTAATAAACTAATAGAAATATATGTGGGTGGAAATGTGAAGCTTATTCTTTAAAAGAATGGCATATACTAAAATCTAGATTAATTTTTAGGACCATCTATGCAGTTACTTAAACTAAACAAAGCTACAAAGTTTGTGAGCCCCATTCAAAGGGATTGTATTAAATATATAAGGCAAATAGCACAGTCAGTGGTGTTTTGTAAGATTTTAAAAAATGCAATCTCACTTCTAACAAATACATCTAATCTTTCCTTTAAGCATTAAAATAAAAGATTTAGGTAAAGCAAAGATTTATTAATGGTCAAAAATGTAACTCAGGAATAACCAACAGAAATCTTTGTTTAGTAGAAAAAATTCTACAAGACTGGTTATAAACTAAAGTAGTGGAATGAAAGAGAACATTTCTGACAGCTGTAAATGGTTGTATGTAACTTCTATATCTGTCTCTAAGGAAACAACCATTGCTTTAAATGCACATGGGTCCCCCAAATACATAGATGTTCAATAGCTTTATACTGTTCAATACATCACTAGTTTTAGTTAAACCATTGTGCTGTAGACTCCAATCTGCTGTTTTAACTCAAAAGTAAAATTTTAATTTCAGATATTGCATTATTTAGTTAGAAAATCTCTACATAGTTCTTTTATGTTTCTAATTGTCTAAGATTATTATGCATTCCCTCATTCTTTTAACTTGACTTCAAGTCCTTGAAAATGCATATAACAACTATTTTCTGAAGATCTTATCTGCTTATTAAGATCTGAGTCATCTTGTGTTTGTTTCTTCTGACCTTTTTACTATTGTTGCTTATGGTTATATTTTCCTTCTTTTTTTTATTGTATGCTTTATATTGTGACTAATGTACTTTTGAGAGCCCAGTTTATTGTCTTTCTTTAACGGATATTAAATTTTAAGTTAAAATACTTGTAAACCATGTGATCTTTTGGACCTTTTTTTTTTCTATACCGTCTGTTTCAGTTTTGTTCTTAAATCATATAGTTTACAGAAAGACATGGCGCATTTTTCTAAGATGTACCTTTTCTGGACTTTCAGCTGAATTGCCAAGATGCTCTTCAAGGTCTCTCTGTATTCTGACTGGGTCACAATGTCAATGTATTTTATTTCATGTGATCTCTTATATGTCCATTTGAGTCTTTTGTTTTGTCTTTATAATTATTTATTATACTTTAAGTTCTGGGGTACATGTGCAGAACTTGCAGGTATACATGTGCCATGGTCGTTTACTGCATCTATCAGCCTGTCACCTACATTAGGTATTTCTCTTAGTGTTATCCTTCCCCGTTTCCCCCACCCTCTGCTATCCATCCCCTAGCCCCCGTGTGTGGTGTTCCCCTCCCTATGTCCATGGGTTCTCATTGTTCAACACCCACTTATGAGTGAGAACATGCAGTGTTTGGTTTTCTGTTTTTGTGTCAGCTTGCTGAAAATGATGGTTTCCAACTTCATCCCTGTCCCTCCAAAGGACATGAACTCATCCTTTTTAATGGTTGTATAGTATTCATGGCATATATGGAATTTTCTTTATCCAGTTTATCATTGATGGGCACGTGGGTTAGTTCCAAGTCTTTGCTATTGTGAATAGTGCCACAATAAACATGTCTGTGCATGTGTCTTTATAAAAGAATGATTTATAATCCTTTGGGTATATACCCAGTAATGGGATTGCTGTGTCAAATGGAATTTCTATTTCTAGGTTTTTGAGGAATTGCCACACTGTCTTTCATAATGGTTGAACTAATTTATACTCCCACCAACAGTGTAAAAGCATTCCTATTTCTCCACATCTTTTCCAGCATCTTTTTCTCCTTATTTTTTAATGATCACCATTCTAACTGGTGTGAGATGGTATCTCCATGTGGTTTTAATCTGCATTTTCTAATTACCAGTGATAATGATATTTTTTTTCATATGTTTGCTGGCCCCATAAATGTCTTCTTTTGAAAAGTGTCTGTTCATATTCTTTGCCTACTTTTTGATGGAGTCATTTGTTATTTTCTTGAAAATCTGTTTAAGTTCCTTATATATTCTGGATAATAGCCCCTTATCAAGTAGGTAGATTGCAATTTTTTTTTTCCATTCTGTTGGTTGCCAGTTAACTCTAATGATTGTTTCTTTTGCTGTGCAGAAGTTCTTAAGTTTAATTAGATCCCATTTGTCACTTTTGGCTTTTGTTGCCATTGCTTTTGGTGTTTTAGTTATAAAGTCATTGCCTATGCCTATGTAATGGTGTTGCCTAGGTTTTCTTCTAGGATAACACTGGGAGAAATGCCTGATGTAGGCAACGGGAGGGATGGAGACAGCAAACCACTGTGGCATGTATGTACCTATACATGTGCACTTGTACCCTAGAACTGAAAATAAAATAAAAATAATAAAAAGTTTTTTAAAAATCAGAATTTGACATCACTGTCTGTAATATAATGCTTATGAATGTTTATTTCAGGTATTTTCTCAGTTCTATTATAGTTAACCATGGAAGCATAATTTTAATATGCTTATTACATATATGTAATATAATAAGTTTAATATTCATATTCCAGTTATGCTTCCATGGTTAACAACAAATGGCACTTACTGCATCATAGCCAGAACTTTTAAAAATGTATTTATTAACCATTGAATTAATCTTATTAAAAAAGTAGGCCTTTAAATTGTAATATTTAAAATATAATTTAAAGATCTAAAACCATATGAAAACTTTATTACACAAAATTTATAATAAAAAGACAATATTAAAAATAAAAAAATCCAGGAAAATGTCAAACCAATGGAATGTCAGGATGATAGTCTTAAGTAAACACTTTATGAGTATATAAGGATATATTGCAAACTAAAGAGAGGGAAATTTCAAAGATATTTCTGAGGTTTCTATCTTGTGCAACTGGAGTTTTCATCGTGACATTTATTTATGTGAGCAATTTTAAAAGTGGAACCCATGTGTGTTATTGTTTCTTGACATTGTCATGTGTGGCATAATTGTTTAAATTCCCGGAATTACTGCAGCCTTTTTGCTACAAAACTCAGTCAGAGTCAAAGTCTCTCAGATTTTCTTAAATCTGAAGAACACCCAAAGTCCTGATATATAATGCATCCAACTCTTCATTTTGATTTTTTGGTTTTTTGACATCATAGGTTTATTGCTTATAGCTAAAATCATTTTTGCCTGACAAGAACTCTCTAGTCATTGCTTTGTGTCCACCAGACCAGGAACTATAGACCTGCTCTAGGTGCCTAGGTTCTGCCTGGATTAAGCCACGTTTGATAAATATTTTCTCTAGAAGATTGTCACGTACATAATAACCAAGGCTGGAAACTAATAAGTAACTTTACTGATATAATAGTTTGCAATGAGTTCTTGCAAATACATTTACCCAAGCAAAGACTATGCTTATCTGTGAAACAGTGCTCACCTATCAACAATTTTTATCAAGATTTACCTCAAGATCCCCATCTCACTTTTTCCAACAATCTTCACCTCTCATGTCACAAACGTTGCCCAGTCCCAGAGAGTTTCCCACATTGAATGACCCAGCTTAAGAACATAAGCCCAAACTTCAAAGCTTGATAAGTACCCTTTGGTCCATTTAGTCCTTTTGAGATATTACCAAGAATTAATCAAGGTGGTGTTTTCCCTTGCTTCTGTAGATTAAATAATAAGTAGGTTTCTCTGGTGGTATTTCAGGGGGCAAATAGCCTTAGAGAGCCCACTGAGATAGAAACTGGCATACTCACTACTACAGCAGAATCTCTCACTATGTAAAAAGTGTACTTATCAGGATATCATTGAATTTATAAATTTAGGGTTTCTCAGTCCTAAGACAAGTGTCCATAGGAAATCATCCACATTGAGGCTGAGCTCTGATTACTTTTTTTTAGCCTCCAAAATTGCAAGTTTATCTTGTATTCTTGGAATTAGGACTCCTTTTTTAGAGATCCTTAGATTATTTTACCAGATTTGAAAATAATTTTTCTTGGTATTCATTTTTCCTGTTACTATGGAAGTTAGTAACTTTTCTGTTTGTCTCTCTGCCCCTGTTTCCTTCTGTTGTGAGTCTATAAGAGCAAATTCTAAAGTGGAAGATAGGAAAATAGTTCTGATAAATGCATCTCTGGAACTAATTTTACAGACTCACTGATAATAGTCTCTTCTAGACTTCTTTCCTTATTGGATAGGTACATCTACCAAAATTTATGAAAACTTTCCTCAATCTTATCTTGTTTTGTGAAAGTCTAGTTAAAAGAAATATCTCATCTGAAAATTTCTTGTCTATCAGAAGTTGCAGGTTGATTGGGTCTGCAACACAAAATGGCTAGTCGTTAGATGGTAACCCACATATAAAATGCATACAAAATGACTGAATGTTGCTAGACTCTCGTGGATTTATCTTAGCCTAAGGACACAATTTCTTCAGCACAAACTCCTGCTTTTTGTGCTATAAGACTAACTTTTGTGTTTATATTTCGAAATGGTATAATTTCATGAAGAAGAATTTACAATTATAGTGGTCACTTTGATAACTTTAATAGAAAGGAAATTGAAGCAAAAGGTGAGCAAACTTCCAAACATTCAGTAGTCCGAAATTTTTGTATGAAGAAACTTTCAAAATAAATCAAGATTCCATAATTTTATCCTAAAGTGATTCATTGACCAAGTCACCTTAAAAAGATAAAAAACTTAAATATCTTTCTCTGTGTGTGTACTAAGGAAAGGCCACACGAGTACACAGTGAGAAGCTGACAATCTGCAAGCCTGAAGGAGAGCCTTTACCAGGAACCGAATTGGTGACACCTGGATTGAGGTTTCCCAACCTCCAGGACTGTGAGAATACATTTCTGTTTAAGCTCTCTAGTCTAGTGTTTTGGTATGGCAGCCCAAGATGATTATTAATGTACTTTGCTACTCTCCTTTTATTACCATCGGGGGAAGCTAATATTAGCTTTTGTTTGTAAACTATGTTCTAAAGAACATAGAAACCTTTCTAGAAAAACCCAAATCTAATCTCTTTAGCTCATAGGTCATACCTTAAGACTGAAACAGAAAAATTTCAAATTGTACCACTAAACTAGAATTCCATTCAGCCATAGAAAATTGTTGCTTTTCAGAAGCACGCATCAGCAGAAATGGTAACTTCATTGCATTTATCAGAGTTTGCCATTTGGCTAGTGATAGAAGAATCAACATGTAAATTGGTAGCAACATACTTTTATGGCAGTGCCTAATTTTGGAATGCTTTGGAAGCAGTGAGGTTTCTTGACATTACCTAGGAAAGCTAATTTAAATGGTTAACAATTAAATAATTTTTTTTCTTAGAATCTTCTTAGGAAGTAATAGAGCACTGTGCAAAGTGTTCTTTTATATATAAAGTTCTTTTATAAGACCTTTTATGCACAGTTCTTCATACTAGCTATCTAAGAAGATATCTAAGAAGATAGCTAGTATAAAGGTAGGAATGCATATATGAAAGGAAAGTAGGGAGGCTTAAAGAAATGTCCAAGCTGATCAGCGTGACAGGCAGGCAGTTGTTCCTAACATCCTGTCCTCCACTACATCTCAAATCAAAAGACCAAAACTTTGGAAAAGTTCAATGAGGCTATATAGAGTGCTAGTGATCTAGATTCAGATTTTTTTTTTTTTCAAACAGTCTGATTGCAATTTACATGATGATAATTTCTGGCACTTTCAAAATAGCTGCTGAATAGTACCAAAGTAACTCAAAAGAAATCATCCAAAATTTTAAATAAAATTGCCTACCAAATAAAATACAAATTGGACAATAGACTCAATGAATACTGGTGGGGAATGTTATAAAATTTGCTGAGTAAGTCTCTGTTGCCTGATTCACCCATCACGAATATAATCTTGCAAAATGATAAAAACAAGGCACTAACAAGATACCAGGATTCTAGGTCACTTTAAAATTTCCAAACTGTTTCATAAGACTAACCCTAAATAGTTTTGAATACATCCCTGTCATTGTCTGCTGAGCCTCAGGATAGAGTGACAATTTTCCTTGCCAGAAATCTACGTAGCAAACATCTGCACTCTGATCATAGCAAGTAAATAAATAAATAAATAAATAAATAAATAAAAGCAAGCTTAAATTTGTGTTTCACTGAGATGGTTATTAACAGCTTTGTAATAACTTTGTAATAACAGACTCAGAAACTTCACTGCTTTGTCACCCTCAATCACTGCAAAATGTAAGAGAATTGAATTCCCAAACTAAAATCAGCAAAGCTCAACTATACTCAAACTTCCATGTCATAAAGTAAAGCTATGGGCTTTAACAGCTAACTCAACTTCTGGAGTTAATTGACTCTTCCCTCATCATTAAATAATAGACCAACTCAATCCAAACATGGATGAATACTGAAAAACAATACGTTAAACATATTAATATTGGTTATACCAATACCATACAAGTAATATACCATATCTGATAGCTTTTCTTCAACATCCTACCAAACAACTCTTACATGACCTAAAGCCTGAAGACCTAGTCTTCTAGAAAAATGCAGATAAATACAGTTCCTGAAACACAGTTGAAAGGACCACATCAGGTAATATCAACTAGTAGGATAACACTCCAGAAAGTTAATCCTTGGGTTCATACTTTTCAATATAAGAAACGTAAACCATTCTCAGATTACTGGAAAACTGTCTCAACCAAACATCTCAAGCTGAAGATTTTAGTGATTGCTCAGAAGCAGATGATCTTTGGAAAGGAGATAATGTAAAAAAAAAAAAAAAAAAAAAAAAAAAAAGAAAACTCCTACAGAAATTAGATTGACATGAATTGAGCCACAGATTACCAGGTTTCAAGTAACATGTATGTGTTCTCTATTTTTACATCTTCTTTTTTTTTTTTTGCCTTTTTATTTATTTAATGTCTTGAACTACAGCTTCTCTTACAATTGATTAAAGCACAAAACCAAATCAAATAATGGATTTGTACTTCCTTTTTTAAAAAAGTGTATTTATTATACTTTCAGTTCTGGGGTTCATGTGCAGAATGTGCAGGTTTGTTACACAGGTATACAAGTACCATGGTGGTTTGTTGCATCTATCACTCCATCATCTACATTAGGTATTTCTCCTAATGCTATTCCTCTGCTATCCCCTCACCCCCTGCTATTCCTCCCCCAGCCCCCCAGCCACTGACAGGCCTCAGTGTGTGATGTATAGTTACTTTCTTTTAGAGTCTTTCTTTCTTTCTTAGGATTTACCTAAAAGAAAGTTGATATACATCCCTCTCTCTTTGGTACAAAGTCTGTTTTAATAAATGAGTTCATTTCTTAGGTAATTGAATTTACCTCAAATATGATTTTCAATGTAAAATACACAATAATAGGCCAGACACATCATACCAAAAAAGAGAGGTTGCTATCTCCACTGAGATAACACTTGTTTTGAAACTTTGTAGACCTTAAAACTGAAGTTTCACAGAAATGGAGATTAGAAATATCCTTTGAAAATGGTGTCATTGTGGAAGCTTTCTTACTTTACAGACCTTACAAAGAAGTTCTTTACAAAGAAGTTTTCCCTATTTAAACTCAATCTTATGTTCTTTTGCTTAAATGTACCTACTTGGTAATCACTGTACTATTAGTATCATCACTTGTGGACAGTACGCTTCTCAGTGACAGCCAATCTATATATGATTTATTAATCCATTGGAGTGTTTTGGCTGAAATTAGATTATTGTGTATTTCCACCATCACCACCATTAACTGGTATTAGCTTTGTTCCACAAAAGTCTATCATTCCACAAAAACCTATTGGTTAAACTTTACAAGGAGATCAGTAATTTGTTTTCTCAATAAATTGATGAGTGCATTCAATTTATTACTTCACTTACAGTTTGCTTTATCCCACCAACTTTCCACTCCTATCAAAGCAGCCCTTAAGATAATTTAATTTAAAAAAGAGAAAAATTTGCTATTTGAAACTGTGAAACATACCCCTGAAAAGGAATTTGTTGTTAACTTTTCTGTATTGCATGTCCTTTATTTAATGCTTACAATCATCTGAAAATTGGAAAAAAAATAATTCTATGTGAGATTTTCATGGGAGGCATTTCACTAAGAGCACAAATTTTCCTGTCCTTGAAACTTGTGACCTTGAATAGGTTATGTTTCAAAAGAGAGGACTCCTAAATATAATACCAGCCTTTCAAAGTAAAATATAGGTGTTCTTCAGTGAAGAATGTTGTACCTAATTCTTGGATACTTTCTTGTATTATTAATATTAGTAAAAGATTGAAAAGTAAACAAAGAAATCAGGAAAATGAGTAATTTGACTAATATCCCTATATTGTTTTCCTCTGGGCTACTCAAACTGGGAATTGGAAATGTGGACATGCTAGTCTACTAACTGAAAGTACAAAGCAAACTATAATGATAACAATAATCCTTTTCTTAGAATCTGTCTGTATTATTTAGCTTGATTTCATTTTTTTTGGGCAAATGTGGACATGGTAGTCTGCTAACTGAAAGTAAAAAGTGAACTGTAATAACATTAATAATCCCTTTCTTAGAATCTGTATTATTTGGCTTGGACGGCAATAACAAAATACCATAGGCTAGGTAAATTAATTGGCAGAAATATATTTTCTGAGCATTCTGGAGGCTGGTAAGGCCAAGGTCAATGTAGATTTGGTTATTTGTGAGGGCCCTCTTTTTGTCTTGTAGATAGCCACCTTCTCATTGTGTCTTCACATGGCCTTTCCTGGGTGCATGCTCATGAATAGAGAAAGATCTCTTCCTCTTCACTAATTCCATCTTAAGGACCCCTCACTCATGACGTGATATAAACCTAATTACCTTGCCCAGGTTCCACCTTCTAATATCATCACATTGAGTATTAGGGTTTCAGCATATGAATTTTGAGAGAACACAAGCATTCAGACCATAGCAGTTACAGTTATCAAAATGATTTTGTCCAGAAGTTGTCCTATGAAATGATCCAATAAATGATTATTGAGAGAAAAAAAAAATGACAGCAAGAGAGAGAGAGAAAGAAAAAGAGAAAATAGAAATAACTTGATAATGTTGAAGATTAAAAGAGCTGCTTTCTAAAACATAATCCACAATCATAATTCTTCAGTCCCACAGCACATTATCCAAAGATCAGTAGCAGTAATGTAGTTAAAACCGATAGCCTACTTTTTGTACCTTCTATTTTCTTTAGTATCAATTAATCCTGAGTACTACCCTTCCGAATTTCAGTGTTCTGGTGGAGTTATCATTCACTCTGCCAGGAAACAGGCCAATCAAATTCTCTCCCTCCATAGAATTTTAATCTCAATCATCATGGCAGAAAGACAGGAAGGCTTTCGGCTTCTCCTTCTAACATCAATATGGAAACTAGTCATCGGCTCCTGACTTGCAATCTGGGTTATCCTGACTGCTATACAGGTTTTCCAAACTTTTTTAAACAAAATTCTTTGTAATTCCTAGTGTCTGATAACAAATTTATTATAATTTAGCTTGAGTTTGATTCTGTTACTTATGAAAGGCTCCTCATTGATTTCATATTAGCATGTGTGCACCAACATATGCTCATTCTCAAAGCCTTTCTGTGCTCTGAATTCGTTTCTGAAAAAGAAAAGGGAAACAGTTCCAAGCCACATCAGGCTTAGTGAATTGTATCAGCAGCTGCAGACCAAAGGGTTCTCTTTAATATTCTAACAGCATACAGAAAGCTACTACAAAAGGCTCCAGGTTTTCAGCCACACCCCAAAACCTAGAATGATAATACCAGTCACAGTATCATTTTCAGATGCAAAGGGGACAAAGTCTTTTATTATTAATGTGTTTCTCATATCCTATTCTTAAAGAAAATCTATAATTAGAAATTCCTGGCAGAATAAATCCTATCCTGATCAACTCCTCACCTTCTAAAGCTGCATACAGCCATAAATGAAGATAGACAATGGCTGACTCAATAGAGCCCTCATTGACCATCAGAGCTATAAATATTAATTCCATAAGGAAACTTGGAGGAAGGGAAAAAAAATCAATGACTAGCAATGGAGAGAAAAATCAGGTCTGGGGAATTGGCTAAGGAGGCTAACTACCTAAATTATCAATTTATGTGAAGAGCAATGACAATAACCATTAAAAAGGCTTTAGGCTAGCTATTCAAATAGAATTATTATTATTTAAATCCTCTCTCACTTTACAACCTTCTCTAACTACTTATAAACATAATCACAACTACCATATTACCCAGTGCAGTTAATGCTTGTTGAAAGCATGAGTATAGGTTAGTGCTATGTCTTCACTTTTTGCTTCTTATATTTCCACAGCCTGGTTCTTTTTAAGTCTGGCCTGAAGTTTTTTCAAACTTTGGGCCTCAAGGTCTGTGCTAATTTACATAAAGGTATGAAGAAAAAATACTTCATAAAATTTTCATGTAGAAATTGAAAGACTTCTATGTAATGCACTAGTTAAATTTGGTGATAGATTGTTTTCTCTAGCCATCTGGTTTAATTCTGCAAAATGCAATGTGTTCTTCATGAAAAAGATAAGAAATGAAAATTCCAGAGGGGATTGTTTTATAACAAGAAAATATAAAAAGTTGACAGATTTTAAGGGCTCCCTATAAAAAGATCCCTTGATATATATATATTAGGGCTCACTGCAACCTCTGACTCACTGGTACAAGCAATTCTCCTGCCTCAGCCTCCTGAGTAGTTCTTATTACAGGTACGCACCACCATGCCTAGCTAATTTTTGTATTTTCAGGAGAGTTGGAGTTTCACCATGTTGACCAGGAAAAAAGATCCTTAATATATTGTATTAACTGTTTTGCTTATGTGGAAGTAAATAAGTGATTGCATATATGATTAAGTAGAAAAGTACTCATAGATGTTATAGCTAATCTGACTTTAATAGCTATTTGCTTAATCAGTTATAAAGGCTAATTTAGTTCTTACAATCTTCCCATTTCAAAGCAATTAATATACTAAAAATATTTAAGAACAAAGTTGTCTACCTTAGCTTCAAAGATGTGTAACTTATTTCTGTGCCTTTTGCATATGATAGTCAAATAGGTTATTAAATCTGTTGTAGTCTATTAAGTCTAATAAAAACAGAACGATAGTTAAGAACTAGTAAGTTTCATTGCTTACTAGTTCTTTCTAGTTACTTTTCTTCTGAGACCTTCTTTCTCAGGATTCTAAGCAGTATGTAGCAGGATATGTAGTAAATACAATATTATTTAAACAATATGTAGGAAAGAAATAGCATTCTAAGAGAACCAGAATAGTCCATTTTATTTTACTGAATGTTTGCATTTATTTTCTTTGTGATTTATTTTCTTATCGTATTTCTATTTTATTGTTTATAATAGTAAACAACATGCAAACAAGAAAAAAAAAAAGAACAGCTTTGACTAAATCTCTGAACTGGTTCATGTAAAAATAGCTTATTTATGTAGCTTGTATGACATGATTTTTCACATAGCCTTATTCAATCTCGTAAATAATAAAGGCAATTACATTGGATATTTTATTTTATTGTTTCTTTAAAAACATTAACTCTTATCATAATGCTATAGTTTTTGATACAAGATAAATTTTCATACTGCCCAATTATAAAATATTAGACAGCACAAAATTACCTGACTATTAGCAGATATGTTTTTAACCAGAATCAGTGCATTTCAACTAGTTTATTACACCATCACCCCTGACAAAGACTTTCTTTTTGTTCAAACTAAATCAGGTTCCTCTGAGTTGTCTTCTCAATTAGACCTGTTTTTGGTAAATACTGCTATATTAGTTTAGCAAGAACCCCTATCCTTTATTTCTGATAACTTGAGCCTGCCTTTAGTAAGAATCCCCTTACCCTCGATGTCTCCTCTTAATCCTCTTAATTCCCTCACTCTGGTCCTTGGCTATGAATCGCCAGTCTGTCTTTGCTGTATTTGGAGCTGGATTCACTCTCTTCCCTGTTACAGTAGAATTGACTTCTATTACAATAGTCCCTGTTAGAGCCTTCTTTACTGTTTTAATGTGTCAGAATAATTTTTTTCTTTAATACCATAGATGTCTGTTTTTCTCTTCTAATGAATAGTTGGATTACTGACATCACTTAAAGTTCTTGTGAGAAAAGGAGGTATTGGTTCTCACAGTTGTTAAGTGGTAGACTCTCCTCTCCTGCTATTTTAGCTTAGGATGAGAATTTGGGATTTACTTTACCAAAAATTTAGAGACGTCAAATACATGACTCAACTGATCTAGCATAGGATTATTAGACAGGCTTGAATGCCTAGATAATAAAAGGATAGTTAATACCAGGGGAGAGTATTGAAAGTTAAAGTATAAACAAATCACATACAAAGAAACCAATGGTCACCTGATATTACTATGAACCAGAGAACCAAAGAGACTGAAGTGCGTGTTTCTTCAAAAATGGAGACTAGGGAAGTCAATTAATAGCTTCATCTCTTGTATTATAGACATTTCCCTCTTTTTTTCTTCTTCCCACCTGTGTTTTACACATAATTACAAGTATCCCTCACCACCATCACTCCTCAAATGAATCTCTCAATTCTCTAGTTTCAGTTTTTTTTTTCTTTTTTCATTCACATACAAGACTTATGAAATAAAAATTCCCAGTTTTTACTTTTACACCACTTATTTACTCTACCTCAAACCACTGGACTCTGTGTTTTGCTACCACTAATTCATTGAAACTGTTCTTACCAAGTTCACTAGTTCTTCCTTCCAAATACATTGAAAGTCTTTGAGTTCTTATCCCACTTGCTATGTCATTTTATAATGCTGACAACTCTCTTATTTTAGGAATATACTTTTGGCATCTATCAACACTGGTTCTTTTTATCGTATTCTAGTTTAGGCTTTTTAATCTCCTTTGCAACTCCTTCCTCCTAAGATTATCCCTTAAATAGCGCATGAATTTTCCCCAGGTTTCAGCCATCAGCTTCCTTCTTTTCTCATTGTATACACTTTCTGTATCTTCCATCATCCTGTATGACTTAACTACAATCATTAAGCTGACAACATTCATATCTTTTTTTCAACAGGCCTTATATCACACCTGAAAATCAAAACCATGTATCTATCTGTCTGTTGATGTAGTTACCTTTCAGATTCACCTACCAAAACCAATCAGCTTTCAAATTCAACATATCCCAGTGTAACTGATTATCCATGGGAAATAGTTACCTTAGTTATCCAGGGAGAGTCCTACAACTATAACAGCTTTGACTTTCAATAATGAAAAGCAGCCACTGCCTATCTGAAGAAAGAAAAAAAAAAGATGGAGAAATAAACATGAATTCAGGAAATAAATATCTAAACTTTACTTTCCTCTCACCCTCTGATTATTTACTAGTGCTTGCCATTGACTAAATCTAACTGGGACCCACAGGGCAAGGTAGCTTGCTGATGCAATCTCTAAGGTTGAAGCTTCCCCAGTCACAAAGCAAAATGAAGCAGAGTGAATGCAGTGTGGGTCTGGAGAGTGGATCAGGATGTATCTAGCAGAGTCCAATACTTTTACCTTGTGGTACCTATTCTTGTCATTTGTCTGAATAAACATTTTATCTCTTCAAAAAAAAAAACAAACAAAAACAAACAAACAAAAAGCATGGCCGGGGCAGCTGCTGCCTGTCAGCCTTGTACTCCATAAAGTAAAAAAAAAAAAAAAATATATATATATATATATATATATATATATATATATGTTTTTTTACCCTTGGTTTTGTTGCAGGTCCTTACTCAAAGCACTCTGTTCTTCTAGTTGTTCAAAGGGCTTCAAGTCTGTGAACAAACACACAAAAAAACTCAGCAATAATCCTTGAATTTCAATTATGGTGACTCGAGTTAGGTGTCTGTCTACCAAATAAATGTACCAATACTTCCATCAAGATGAGCCTAATTCTCCTGTTGGTTTTAGGCTATATTTAG
Source organism: Saimiri boliviensis (assembly GCF_048565385.1). NCBI lineage: Eukaryota > Metazoa > Chordata > Mammalia > Primates > Cebidae > Saimiri > Saimiri boliviensis. The sequence goes on along the minus strand of NC_133450.1, from coordinate 107,115,579 downwards.
TGACTCCATTTGTAATGAAAACGTGGCAGAACTGATAAAGTATAACTTCTGAGACTAGATCATCGAAGGCATTTTGGTTTCCTCCTTGCTGACTTTCTCAGATAATTCCTTCTAGGGAAGTCAGCTGCCATGTCATGACAGAAACTCAGGCAACCTATAGAGATTTCCATATGTCAGGAACTGAAGCCTACTGTCAATAGTCATGTAGGCAAGCTGTCTTGGAAGTGGATTCTCCAGCCTCAGTCAGGCCTTCAGATGAATGCATTCCTGGCTGATGTGTTCACAGCAACTTGATAAGAGACCTGGAAACTAGAGCCATGCAGATAAGCTGCTCCTACATATGACCCTTAAAAATTATGAGTTAATAAACATGTAATTTTAAGCTGCTAAATACTGGGATAATATGTAACGTATGTCACAAAATATAATCAATGATCAATACATCTATATAAGTCAACTATTGCTGCTCCTTTCAGGGGATCTCATGATCAATTTGTCAGTACCAAAAATCCCAACAAATCAAAATAGTCTACTATTCTGTTCCTATGGCTTATTTTAATAACTCTATTGTCTCCATCTATTTTTATCCCTATAGGTCTCATTATTTCCAATAAGATGAGGGCATCCCTCGTAGTCAACTCTAGCTTACCAGGAAAGCCACCATGGTACTCATCAAGGACCCTTCATGACTGCTTTTTTTTTTTTTTTTTTTTTTGAGATGGAGTTTCGCTCTTGTTACCCAGGCTGAAGCACGATCTCGGCTCACTGCAACCTCCACCTCCTGGGTTCAAGCAATTTTCCTGCCTCAGCCTCCTGAGTAGCTGGGATTACAGGCACGCGCCACCATGCCCAGCTAATTTTTTGTATTTTTAGTAGAGACGGGGTTTCACCATGTTGACCAGGATGGTCTCCATCTCTCGACCTGGTGATCCACCCGCCTCGGCCTCCCAAAGTTCTGGGATTATAGGCTTGAGCCACCGTGCCCGGCCATGACTGCTTTTTGTAATGGCCTAACAGAGTATTCTCTGGTCTCTACTGAAGAGTATACTAAGGGAGTAGTTAAGCAATTTGCTCATACTCTATTCAAAAATTATCATCTTCCTAAGCATTCAGATTATTTTCCAGAATGACAGTGGAACTTGTACTCTTTTATCCTCATTATCTGTGAGACTACCAATCAGTCCAGGCATCAGTTAATCAGTTCAGTGGATTATTAATACTACATCCAACTGCTCAAGCTACTATATTAAGTCCTGAATCCCAGGCGAGTATACCCATGAATTTGACTCCATCTAATCTAATATTTCAATCTTTTTCATCTACTTCCCATAAAATTCATCATTATATACATTGCTTATATTAGTTTTCTAGGGTTGCTGTAACAAAGCATCAAAAACTGAGTGACTTAAAATAACAAAAATTTATTTTCTCACAGCTCTAAAAACTAAAAGTCCAAAATAAATGTGTTGGCAGAGCAGATTTTCTCTGATGCGTCTAGGGGAAAGTGCTTCTTTGCATCTTAGTTTCTGAGATGTGCTCCAATTGTTATTGTTCCTTGGCTTTTAGATGCATCCTGCCAGTCTTCTGGCCATCTTCTATCGCTCTGTCTTCACTTTATCTTTCCTCTGTGCATGGTTGGCTTTTTTTTTGGTTCAAATTTCCTCTTTTTATAAAAATAACCAGTCATATCATATTAGGACCCACTCTGACAACTTCATTTTAACTTGATTACTTCTGTGAAGACCCAATTTTCAAATATGATAACATTCTGGGGTACTGAGGGTTAGAACTTCAACATATCGTTTTTGGAGGGTGGGTCACAATAAACCCATAACACTCTCCAGCCTCCTTCCAATACAAATTGATAAAGTCCCTTGTCTTTTCTCTCTATCTGAAATCATCCCAGGCAATACCTTCCCATACAGTTCTGGTACTTTGCTTTTGTCCATGCTGGGTTTAATTCTCTTGAACCTGGAGGAGGTGAAGATTGCATTCTGAGAAAAAATTGGAATTCTCTTGTGAGACAAATAAGATAGCTAAGACTTTTAAGGAAAGAGAGGAGTAGGTTGCTCCCTCTATTGGCAAGAAGAATTCAAAGATATTTTGGATTCCAAACTTCTCAACCAATTCTGTGGTGGCCCACACATTCCTTTCCCAGGTACCATGCACAATTTAAATTTCCATCAGAAGTGCCTGAGTTTCTGTTACTTTACTCCCTAAAACTAGGCATTGCCTTTGTTTAATCTGAATCATCTTGGTGAACTTGGAGTGGTTTCACTTTGTAACTTTAATCTGTATTTTCTTGATGTCTAATGAAATTCGATGAATTTTCTTATATTTTTGACCACATAAATAACCTTTTATTCCTATTTAAAGTTCTTGCCAATATTTTTATTTATTAATTTCTGACTTTCTTTTACTAATTATAGAAGTTCTTATTAGGTATTTCAATGACATTTCTGACATGGTGGCTTAAATTTTCACTTTCTAAATGGTGTCTTCAGATACATAAAGTTTTTCTTTTAATCTTAGTCTATTTTGTAAATTTTTTAAGTGCGTATTGCTTTTTATAAAGTGTTAAAATAAATTTTTCCTTCTATCAATGTAATTAAGAAAATTCTATATTGTATTCTGATAAATTTATTATTTTTCAACCTGAAGACCATTCGTATAGGGGAGAGTGTGAAATGAGGTTAATTTTTAATTAATCAATTTATTGTTTTATACTAGATTACTTAGACTTGTCCTTAGTTGTTTGCTATTTTCTGTGGCTATTATAAAAATGTCTATCGATGATAAACTGGACAAGGAAAATGTGGCACATATACACTATAGAATATTATGCAGCCACAAAAAATGATGAGTTCATGTCCTTTACAGGGACATGGATGAATCTGGAAACCATCATTCTCAACAAACTGACACAAGAACGGAAAATCAAAGACCGCATGTTCTCACTCATAGGAGGGTGTTGAACAATGAGAGCATATGGCCACAGGGAGGGGAAAATCACACACTGGGGTCTATTGGGGGGGTTACGGTAGGGACAGCAGGGGGTGGGGAGTTTGGGGAGAGATAATATGGGGAGAAATGCCAGATATAGGTGACAGGGGGATGGAGGCAGCAAACTGCCTTGCCATGTATGTACCTATGCAACAATCTTGCATGATCTGCACATGTACCCCAGAACCTAAAGTACAAAAAAAAAAAAAATTAAAAACAAAAGTATTTTAAAAATTTTCTAGAAAAAAACAATACAACAATCTCATTATCATAATGAGAAAACCCAGGCAGAGTTTATGTCAAGTAAGTTATTAAAGACCATACTATTACTTAGTATAGTGTATCCAAGAGTCACTCCCAAGTATTATAATTCTTCCTGTGCATAGTTTTCTTCATTACCATGTCATATCTGAAATATTATTTTAAATTTTGTCACATCAGTTTATAATGCTATATATAAATCATAACTCAATGATTCTTAATCCTGACTGGGACCAGTGCCCTATCCTGCTGTGGCTGAGCTGGTATCCAAGATGCAAGACAGAGCCCTCTCCACTCTTCTCTGTCTGCTCCTTAAGTGGAAGAAAGGAGTCCTTTTTAGAGCCACCAGCTGTGCAGCCTGGGGTTAGGAGGTGGGTGATGCTAGCACTTCCTTAGCCACCCAGATGGTGTTTTAGTAGGTGGCATGCCTTGCCAGTCCAGTCTCTGGGCTTGGTTCAGCACTAAGATGTTCCTAAGAGTTGCAGTCCTTATGGCCTATACTGCCTTTCAAGTTTCCTTAGAGACAAAGAGAATTGTAGCCTTCGGTGACAAGATTTGTGGGAACTCAAGTTTGGATCATTGGGATAGGCAATTCTCCTCTGGCTAGGTCTGGTTTAAATGCTGCCTCCATGAAAGGTCATCAGCTGAGTTTGGCTCAGTCTTCTTTGCAGCTCCAACAGGATAACACTGAATTCAATGCCTCCCCCAGTGATCAAAGAGACTCTCCATACCACACTGCTGCTGTCAGAGATGGGAGTGGAGAGAATTGTGGCCAGGGGGTTCGGGGACTGGGTGGGGTGGAGGTCAAGGTCAGTGGAGCCTCCTATTCCTCCATCTTGCTCCACCTCCCCTCTCTCATTTTTTACTTTCTTTTCCATTGATTACTTCTTCTTATTTTTTTTCCATTGACAGTTTGGTATATAATCTTTAAAACTAATTTTAGTGATTATCTTTGCAATTTTAGCCTACATCCTTGAATAATCAAAATCTAATATGAATTGACAATTTACTCTCTTCTCAGATAATTTAAGGAACACTAAACACTTTAACCCAATTCATCTCCTTTTGAATTATTTGACATTATTTCCATACTTTATTCTATGTGTATCTAAAATTCAACAAGATATTTTGTCATTTATTTACTCAACATTTTTTTTAGATTTACTCATTTTATTTTATTCCTTCCTGTATTTCTAAATTTTCATCTTTTGCATTTTAATTTTTGTGGCTATATAGGTGTATATATTTATAAGGTACATAACATTTTTCAAAACATTAAAAATAGAGCCACTCTATGATCCAGCAATCCCATCACTGGGTATACACGCAAAAGAAAAAAAAAATCAGTATATCAAAGAGATACCTGTACTTCCATAATTTTTGAACTTTCATCTTTGATTATGTTTCGTCTGCCTGAAGAATCTTTCTTTGTTTTTTGTTTAATGTGTCTCATGGTAATAAAGTTTCTCAGCTTTCTCTTATCTGAAATTAATTTTAATTCAATTAATTCTTGAGATTTTTTTAAGATAATGTGATTTATTTTTTCCTCTGTGGTTGCTTTTAATCATTTCTGTTTATCTTTTTTTCTCAGTAATTTTAATGAGTGTGGTAAGCAGTATCTTTCCTAGTCCCTGATGTACAAACACATTCTCTCAGTTAGTCAATTAAACACTCAGCCAGGGACTCCTTTGAGTCATTTTGCAAATGTAATTAAGACAACATATTAGTTGACTTCTTATTTTTTTATTACATTAGTTATAAATTAGTTGACTATTAGGTAGGGAGTTTATCCAGGTGGCTCTGACCTAATTAGAGCCCCTTAAAAACAGCGAACCCCTTAAAAGCACAGTTTTCTCCAGCTGGTAGCAGAACAGGAAGTCAGAGATTTAAAGCACCAGAAATGTTTGGTACACTATTGTTTTCTTAAAAATGGAGGAGCCCATGTGACAAGAAATATGGGTGTCCTTTGGAGAGCACCTCCCAGCTGGCAGCCAGCAAGGAAACAAAGACCTCATTCAGTCCTACTATCCCAAGAAAACCAACAAAAAGAATGAGCTTAGGAGCTTACTTTCCCTAGAACCCTCAGACAAACACCCAGCTCAACAGACACTGTGGTTCCCATCACCTTGTGATGCCTGGAATAGAGAACCCGGCTACACAGAACTGTGAGCTAGGAAATAGTTATGATTTTAAGTTGTCAAATTTGTGATGCCACAGTAGAAAGTCAATACAGGTTTGTTTTTTTTGTTTTTTTTTTTTTTTTTTTTTTTTTTTTTTTTTTTTTTTTTTAAAAAACGTAGGTTCCCTTTCTTGCCCAGGCTGGAGTGCAGTGGGGTGCAATCTCTGCCCACTGCAACTGCCGCCTCCTCCCAGGTTCAAGGGATACTCCTGCCTCAGCCTCCCGAGTAACGGGATTATAGGCACCCACCACCATGTCCAGCTTATTTTTTTTTTTTTTTGAGAGGGCGTTTTGTTCTGTGCCCAGGCTGAAGTGCAATGGTACAATCTCAGCTCACTGCAACCTCCACCTCCTGGTTTCAATTGATTCTCCTGCCTCAGCCTCCCAAGTAGCAGGGATGACAGGCATATGCCACCACGAATGACTAATTTTTGTATTTTTAGTAGTGATTGGGTTTCACCATGTTGGTCAGGCTGGTCTGGAACTCCTGACCTCATGATCCACTCACGTTGGCCTCCCAAAGTGTTGAGATTATAGGCGTGAGCCACAGTGCCTAGCCTATTAGGTTTTCTTTACAATTTTTCTGCTTAGAATGTGTTGAGGTTGCTGCCTCTGAAGAGCAATGTCTTTTAATGTTTTTTTTTTTTTTTAAACAGGCATTATTTTTTACATATTATTTTTTCTATTTTTTTTTTTTTATCTTTCTGGTTTTCAGGATAATGTATATTAGATCTTTACCTTGTAGCTTCTATGTCTTTTTTTTTTCCTTCCAGTTTTAAAACATTTTCCCTGTTCTTTATTCTTGATATTTTTTTGTGACTTATTTCATTTCCATGTATACAATCTTCTATTTAGTCAACCCATTTGATTCTTTTTTTTTAAAATTATTATTTTTTTATTGCATTTTAGGTTTTGGGGTACATGTGAAGAACATGCAAGATTGTTGCATAGGTACACACATGGCAGTGTGGTTTGCTGTCTTCCGTCCCCTCACCTGTAACTGTCATTTCTCCCCATGCTATCTCTTCCCACCTCCCACCTTCCCGTCCCTCCCCCATTTCCCCCCAACAAACCCCAGTGTGTAGTGCTCCCCTCCCTGTGTCCATGTGTTCTCATTGTTCAACACCCACCTATGAGTGAGAATATACGGTGTTTGATTTTCTGCTCTTATGTCAGTTTGCTGAGAATGATGGTTTCCAGGTTCATCCATGTCCCTACAAAGGACGTGAACTCATCGTTTTTGATGGCTGCATAATATTCCATGGTGTATATGTGCCACATTTTCCCTATCCAGTCTATCATCGTTGGGCATTAGGGCTGCTTCCAGGTCTTTGCTATTGTAAACAGTGCTGCAATGAACATTCGTGTGCACGTGTCCTTGTAGTAGAATGATTTATAATCCTTTGGATATATACCTAGTAATGGGATTGCTGGGTCAAATGGGATTTCTATTTTTAGGTCCTTGAGGAATCGCCACACTGTCTTCCACAATGGTTGAATTAATTTACATTCCCACCAACAGTGTAAAAGTGTTCCTATTTCTCCACATCCTCTCCAGCATCTGTTGCTTCCAGATTTTTTGATGATCGCCATTCTAACTGGTGTGAGATGGTATCTCAATGTGGTTTTGATTTGCATTTCTCTGATGACCAGTGATGATGAGCATTTTTTCATATGTTTGTTGGCCTCCTGTATGTCTTCTTTTGTAAAGTATCTGTTCATATCCTTTGCCCATTTTTGAATGGGCTTGTTTGTTTTTTTCTTGTAGATCTGCTTTAGTTCTTTGTAAATTCTGGATATCAGCCCCTTGTCAGATGGGTAGACTGCAAAAATTTTTTCCCATTCTGTTGGTTGCCGATTCAATCTACTGACTGTTTCTTTTGCCATGCAGAAGCTGTGGAGTTTGGTTAGGTCCCATTTCTCTATTTTGGCTTTTGTTGCCATTGCTTTTGGCGTTTTGGTCATGAAGTCCTTGCCTACACCTATGTCTTGAATGGTTTTGCCTAGATTTTCTTCTAGGGTTTTTTATGGTGTTAGGTCTGATGTTTAAGTCTTTAATCCATCTGGAGTTAATTTTGGTTTAAGGTGTCAGGAAGGGGTCCTGTTTCTGCTTTCTGCACATGGCTAGCCAGTTTTCCCAACACCATTTATTAAACAGGGAGTCCTTTCCCCATTGCTTGTTTTTGTCAGGTTTGTCGAAGATCAGATGGTTGTGGGTATGTTGTATTTCCTGTGAGGCCTCTGTTCTGTTCCATTGGTCTATATCTCTGTTTTGGTACCAGTACCATGCTGTTTTGATTACTGTAGCCTTGTAGTATAGTTTGAAGTCCGGTAGTGTGATGCCTCCTGCTTTGTTCTTTTTGCTTAGAATTGACTAGGCTATGCGGGCTTTCTTTTGGTTCCATATGAAGTTTAAGGTGTTTTTTTCCAGTTCTGTGAAGAAGGTCATTGGTAGCTTGATGGGAATAGCGTTGAATCTGTAAATTACTTTGGGCAGTATGGCCATTTTCACGATGTTGATTCTTCCTAACCATGAACATGGAATGTTTCTCCATCTGTTTGTATCCTCTCTTATTTCGTTGAGCAATGGCTTGTAGTTCTCCTTGAAGAGGTCCTTTACGTTCCTTGTTAGTTGCATTCCTAGGTATTTTATTCTCTTTGTAGCAATTGTGAATGGCAGTTTGTTCTTGATTTGGCTCTCTTGAAGTCTATTACTGGTGTATAGGAATGCTTGTGATTTTTGTATGTTTATTTTGTATCCTGAGACTTTGCTGAAGTTGTTTATCAGTTTCAGGAGACTTTGGGCTGAGATGATGGGATCTTCCAGATATACAATCATGTCATCTGCAAATAGAGACAATTTGATTTCCTCCTTTCCAATTTGGATACCCTTTATTTCTTTTTCTTGCCTGATTGCTCTGGCTAGAACTTCCAGTACTATATTGAATAGGAGTCATGAGAGAGGGCATCCTTGTCTAGTGCCAGATTTCAAAGGGAATGCTTCCAGTTTTTGCCCATTCAGTATGATATTGGCTGTTGGTTTGTCGTAAATAGCTTTTATTGTTTTGAGATACGTTCCGTCAATACCTAGTTTATTGAGGGTTTTTAGCATAAAGGGTTGTTGAATTTTGTCAAAAGCCTTCTCTGCATCAATTGAGATAATCATGTGGTTTTTGTCTTTGGTTCTGTTTATGTGGTGAATTACGTTTATGGACTTGCGTATGTTGAACCAGCCTTGCATCCCCGGGATGAATCCTACTTGATCATGGTGGATGAGCTTTTTGATATGCTGTTGCAGTCGGTTTGCCAGTATTTTATTGAAGATTTTTGCATCTATGTTCATCATGGATATTGGCCTGAAATTTTCTTTTCTTGTTGAGTCTCTGCCGGGTTTTGGTATCAGGATGATGTTAGTCTCATAAAATGATTTGGGAAGGATTCCCTCTTTTTGGATTGTCTGGAATAGTTTCAGAAGGAATGGTATCAGCTCCTCTTTGTATGTCTGGTAGAATTCAGCTGTGAACCCATCTGGACCTGGGCTTTTTTTGGGTGGTAGGCTCTTTATTGCTGCCTCTACTTCAGACCATGTTATAGGTCTATTCAGGGTTTCGGCTTCTTCCAGGTTTAGGCTTGGGAGGTTGCAGGTGTCCAGGAATGTATCCATTTCTTCCAGGTTTACTAGTTTATGTGCATAGAGTTGTTTGTAATAATCTCTGATGATGGTTTGGATTTCTGTGGAATCTGGTGATATCCCCTTTATCGTTTTTTATTGCATCAATTTGGTTATTCTCTCTTTTCTTTTTTATTAATTTGGCTAGTGGTCTGTCTATTTTGTTGATCTTTTCAAAAAACCAACTCCTGGATTTATTGATTTTTTGAAGAGTTTTTTGTGTCTCTATTTCCTTCAGTTCTGCTCTGATCTTAGTTATTTCCTGTCTTCTGGTAGGTTATGAGTTTTTTTGATCTTGCTCCTCTAGCTCTTTCAATTTTGATGATAGGGTGTCAATTTTAGATCTCTCCTTTCTTCTCATGTGGGCACTCATTACTATATATTTTCCTCTAGAGACTGCTTTAAAAGTGTCCCAGAGATTCTGGTATGTTGTGTCTTCGTTCTCATTGGTTTCGAAGAACATCTTTATTTCTGCCTTCATTTCAGTTTATCCAGTCAACATTCAAGAGCAAATTGTTCAGTTTCCATGAAGCTGTGCGGTTCTGAGTTAGTTTCTGCATTCTGAGTTCTAACTTGATTGCACTGTGGTCTGAGAGACTGTTTGTTATGATTTCTGTTCTTTTGCATTTGCTGAGGAGTGATTTATTGCCAATTATGTGGTCAATTTTAGAGTAGGTGTGATGTGGTGCTGAGAAGAATGTATATTCTGTGGATTTGGGGTGGAGAGTTCTGTAAATGTCTATTAGGTTTGCTTGCTCCAGGTCTGAGTTCAGGTCCTGGATATCCTTGTTGATTTTCTGTCTGGTTAATCTGTCTAATATTGACAATGGGGTGTTAAAGTCTCCCACTATTATTGTGTGGGAGTCTAAGTCTCTTTGTAAGTCATTAAGAACTTGCCTTATGTATCTGGGTGCTCCTGTATTGGGTGCATATATATTTATGATCGTTAGCTCTTCTTGTTGCAGTGATCCTTTTACCATTATGTAATGTCCTTCTTTGTCTCTTTTGATCTTTGTTGCTTTAAAGTCTATTTTATCAGAGATGAGGATTGCAACTCCTGCCTTTTTTTGCTCTCCATTTGCTTGGTAGATCTTCCTCCATCCCTTTATTTTGAGCCTTTGTGTATCCTTGCATGTAAGATGGGTTTCCTGGATACAGCACACTGATCGGTTTTGGCTTTTTATCCAATTTGCCAGTCTGTGTCTTTTGATTGGGGCATTTAGTCCATTGACATTTAGGGATAGTATTGTTATGTGTGAATTTGATACTGTCATTTTGATGCTACCTGGCTGTTTTGTTGGTTAGCTGATGCAGCTTCTTGATTGTGTTGATGCTTTTTTACCATTTGGTGTGTTTTTGGAGTGGCTGGTACTGGTTGTTCCTTTATATGTGTAGAGCCTCTTTCAGGAGTTCTTGTAGAGCAGGTTTGGTGGTGATGAAATCTCTGAGTGCTTGCTTGTTCACAAAGGATTTTATTTTTCCTTCACTTATGAAGCTTAGTTTGGCTGGATAGGAGATTCTGGGTTGAAAGTTCTTTTCTTTCAGGATGTTGAATATTGGCCCCCAATCTCTTCTGGCTTGTAGGGTTTCTGCTGAGAGATCTGCTGTGAGTCTAATGGGCTTCCCTTTGTGGGTAACCCGACCTTTCTCTCTGGCTGCCCTTAGCATTTTCTCTTTCATTTCAACCCTGGTGAATCCGACGATTATGTGCCTTGGGGTTGCTCTTCTTGAGGAATATCTTTGTGGTGTTCTCTGTATTTTCTGTATTTGAATATTGGTCTGCCTTGCTAGGTTGGGGAAATTTTCCTGGATAATATCCTGAAGAGTATTTTCCAGCTTGGATTCATTCTCTTCATCACATTCAGGTACACCTATCAGACGTAGATTGGGTGTTTTCACATAGTCCCACATTTCTTGAAGATTTTGTTCATTCCTTTTTGTGCTTTTTTCTCTGTTCTTGCCTTCTCTTTTTATTTCATTGAGTTGATCTTCGACCTCTGATATCCTTTCTTCTGCTTGGTCAATTCGGCTGTTGAAGCTTGTGCATGCTTCACGAAGTTCTCGTGTTGTGTTTTTCAGCTCCATCAATTCACTTCTATTCCTCTCTATGCTGTCCATTATCATTAGCAATTCGTCCAATCTTTTTACAAGGTTCCTATTTACTTTGCGTTCGGTTAGAACATGTTTTTTTAGCTCACTGTAGTTTCTTACTACCCATCTTCTGAAGTCTGATTCTGTCATTTCATCACCCTCCTTCTCCATCCGGTCTTGTTCCCTTGCTGGTGAGGAGTTGTGATCCCTTTTAGGAGGAGAGGTCTTCTGGTTTCAGGAGTTTTCTTCCTTTTTGCACTGGTTTCTTCCCATTTTTGTGGGTTTATCCACCTGTTGTCTTTGTAATTACCGTCTTTCAGATTGGGTCTCTTAGTGAGCTTCTAATTTGTGGATGCTGAAGTTACTTCTTTTTTTTTTTTTTTTAAACTTTCCTTCTAACAGTCTGGCCCCTCTGCTGTAGGACTGCTGAGGTCCTCTCCAGGCCCTGCTTGCCTGTGGATCACCTGCAGCAGCTGCAAAACAGTAAGGGTTGCTACCAGTTTCCTCTTCTGCTGTCTTTGTCCCAGAAGGATGCTCGCCTACTGTCAGTCCGTTCTCTCCTTTATGAGGTGGGTCTTTGGATCTGTGCGGGTCAGGGAGCTACTTGAGGAGACAGTCTATCTTTTATTGGGGCTTAAGTCCTGAGTTGTGAGCTCCGTTGTTCGTTCAGAGCTGCTGGGCAGGTATGTTTATGTCTGCTGCAGCTGAACTCATAAAGCACTTTTTGTTGCCAGGTGCTCTGTCCCAGGGAGTTGGAGCTTTATGAGTTTCCGTTGCACTACTGCCTTTTTTTCTTTTTCTTTTTTTTTTTTTTTTTTTTTGAGGCGGAGTTTCGCTCTTATTACCCAGGCTGGAGTGCAATGGCGCAATCTCAGCTCACCGCAACCTCCACCTCCTGGGTTCAGGCAATTCTCCTGCCTCAGCCTCCTGAGTAGTTGGGATTACAGGCATGTGCCACCATGCCCAGCTAATTTTTTGTATTTTTAGTAGAGACGGGGTTTCACCATGTTGACCAGGATGGTCTCGATCTCTCAACCTCGTGATCCACCCGCCTCGGCCTCCCAAAGTGCTGGGATCTTTTTTGATTTTTCTTTCAGGTCTGACCGGCCCAGCTAGCAGCACGCCTAGCCACTGCCTGCCGGCAGGGGCTTTGCTGAACTGCTGTGGGGTCCGCCCAGCTGCCCTGAGCTCTTCCCTGCAGTCCTGTTTATATGGGCGTAGTTAGAACTGTCTGGGCAATGGTGGCCCCACCTCTGTTATGGAGGACTCTCTCTGTTGTGGCAGGTTGCCTCGGCAACGGCGGGTTGCCTCGGCAACGGCAGCCTGCCTCTGTAGCAGTGGAGAGTCTCAGTAATGGCGGAAGCCCCTCCCCCACGGAGCCGGACCATCCGGGTTCAGCTGTGCTTGGTTTGAAGGGCTCAACCCAGAGGGTTTCCAATTACTGTTTTTGTTTTCGTTGTTGTTGGGGGTGGAGGGGTGGGACCAACCGAGCCTGATCACTTGGCTCCCTAACTCAGAGTCTTTTCTTTTAAGTTGAATGACCCCGACCCCGCATTCCAGTCGCTTGTTGAAAAGGCGCCGGGATCTCCCGTTCTGCGACTCACTGAGTCGGCTCGAACTGCGGAGCCGGCTCCTGGCAGATTTTTTGCCTAGGAATCTCCTGGCCTGGCTCGCTATTTCAGATGAATGGGCAACTCTGCCATCTCAGGGCTCCAATTGCCAGCTAAGAGGGCTCCCAGACCAGTGGCTTTTGTCTGGAGAACCGCAGCAACAGGGCTTGGTCACAGCAGCCACGCGGGCGGAATCAGCCCCACGGGGGCTCAAAACAGCCGCACCGGCTGGGACTGCGACGCTGGCGACCCCTCTGCCTGGGTATCTCCTGGGCTGTGGGCAATAAGAGTTCGTCTGGAAATGCGGCATCCACTCAACCTCTGCACTTTCACTGGGAGCCGAAGTCCTGAGCTGTTCTTAGGCGGCCATCTTCCCAGCATTCCCCCATTTGATTCTTTATTTGAGTAATGAATTTGCCAACTTTAGAATTTCCACCTTTTTATATTTTCCAGTTTTATGCTTATATTCCTATTCTTGTCTTTTATTCTATTAAGCACAGTACATTCAGTTACCTGAAGAGTATGTGAAGTGGCCAATATCTCTTCCCCTGTGGATTTGTTTCAATTGTTAGTTGTTTTTCATTATCTAATGTTTACTGTGTTACTTGATTTTTGTTTTCTTTTGGGTTGGTTTGGTTTTTCCCTCTTACTTCTTTGGTGGTCTGGTAATTTTTGTATGTTTGTCCAATATTTGTTTTAAAATATTTGTAGATATAATTTTGAGAACTAGAATATTTTTCCGTTACGTATTTTTGTCTGCTTTCTTGAGGAACCTGTTAATGCCTATAATTAGGATTATCTTTATTTAACCTCCTAGATTTATATGTAAAAGCATATAGGTTACAGGAAATTATTCTGGTTCATTCTGGTTCACTCTTAGTCCCAGATTACACATTTTTATGTTCTCCTCCTAAAGCCAGGTGGATCCACCAGCCATCCCTTCACCTTTGATAGAACCTGGACATCAATTTCTGTCACTTTAGTTTTTCAAAATCCTCAAAAGGATCTCTCAGTCTCTTGCCTTCTGAATTACTCAGTCCAGCAACTATAACAAAACCTTCAATCTGATTTAAACTTCCTGGTTATTTCCCTTTCACCCAATTCTAATCCAGTATTTTTACTATTTATTAGTTCACTAGTACTATCAAACAGATGACTTTAGTAATTGCATTTGTCAGGATTCTCTAGAAAAACAGAATAAGTAGGATGTAGATAGATAGGTATTTATTATAAGGAATTGACTCATGCCATTACAGAGGATGAGAAATCCCAAGATCTCTAGAGTGAATAGGCAAGTAAGAGACCCAGGGGAGCAGAAAGTATAGTTCCAGTATGAGCCCAAAGGCCTGAAAACCAGGAGATCCAATGCTGTTGTTCCAGTTCATTCCACTTTGACAGCTGGCACACTTGAAACTCAGGAGAAGCCAAGATTTTATTTCAAGTGTGAAAGTAGAGAAAAGCTAATGTCTCAGTCCAAAAGCAGTCAAGCAAGAAAAATTTTCTCTTACTCAGAAAAGAGTCAGCCTTTTAGTTCTATTCTGGCCTTCAGCAGATTGCATGAGACCCACCCACATTAGGGAGAACAATCTGCTTTACTCACCCTAACAATTTAAGTATTAATCTCATCCAAAATCAGTCTCATGGGAACACTTAGAATAACATTTGATCAAATATGCCTAAATATCTGAGCACTCCATAGGTCAGTCAAGTACCCATTATTTAATCATCACAATAATTTTCCTAAGTTTTCTTTCTGTACTTGAATCCAAAAGTAAACATGATTTAAATTTAAGCTAGTATTTCTGTGCTTATGCAATATAATCCAATTTTTTTAGTATGTGAAGTTTGGAACAAATCTGACCCTAGTGAATTACTCGGACTTTTCATTAATAATCCTACTTACACCATGGCCACTGCTCAATGCTTGTTTTTTCTGCATATTCCATGCAATATTACATTTTATCATCATGGTTAAATATTCTGCCTTCTAACAAGAAGAAAAAATATTCCACCTTTTTAGACTGACAAAAGTCTACTTACTCAATAAGATCTCTTTCTTAATTGTTGCATCATTTATAGAAATGTTCTTCAGTCCTCTCAAGCCCAGAGAAGAAATATCATTTTCCTTTCATTCCATGTTACATATTTAGTGTGTATGTGTAACATGTTATGTCACACACACACATATATATATATTATGAAACTTATAATAAATGATCCTCTGCTAGTTTTCTACCCACTTATAAATGAGACCACTATCAATCCTTGAAACTATCTATTGCTCTTATCTTATTTCATATCACTCTTGCCCTAGAGATAATCACTCTTTCTTATTCATCTTTTTCTTGATTTATTGTTTTTTTCTAAGTTTCTAGCCTAATATCATGCATTTATTTTAAACTGTCTTACTTAATATTATGTTTATAGCATAGTTCCATAATGGTGCCTATAGCTGAAGCTGAATTATTTTCTCTATTGTATAGTTTTTCATGGTGATGAAATAGTACAATTCATTTGTCTAATTTCTTGTTAATGAAGATTTCACTCACATGCCCTGAGTTTTAATATTAAACACATGGGTGCAGGATATTCTGGTATACATCCAGAAAATCTTGGTTTAGAATATTCTGGATACAAGAGATTCTCCTATGAAGGACTTTCTCTAGAGTTTATTGTGAGAATTGAATTGTTAAGTCTTACTGTAAACTCATGTTCAATTTTAGATAGCAGCCAATTATTTTAGATTATTATTGTCCTAGTTCACACTCACACATAAACCAAATACGTTTCCATTGTTTGAAATAAAGCTCAGAGTCGTAAGAAACAATGGGCACTCAGACAAAAGATTTCTCAGCAAAGCAAATTTACTTCTGTGTAGAAGGGTGCCTCTTATAGGGCTGGTTGCCATAAGAGCACCCTAAACAAAGGAAAGTGAAGCTTTTATTCCTAATGTGATTCCTGCCTCTGTGTCCTTCCTTATTGGCTTGGTTGGACTGCACAATCTAAACTAGACCTGATTTGCTAAACATTTAAGCTTTCTTAGATAAGGTGGATGCATGATGGTAGAGGGGAGAGGAGGAAAGGGTGCTCTGTGGTGGACTAGAGAGCCAGTCCTTTCCCAAATAGGGAAAGGAATGTGAGCTGAGTCTGTGGCATGCCTGGGCATGTTGTAAAATCAGAAAGAAAAAAAGGAGAAGAAAGGGGGGTGGCTACTTGGAATTAAAGAATAAAAGGTTGAGCAGTCTGTTTGAAGAGAAACCTTGCCATAACTCACGTCATTATTTTGTATCATAATCAACATTGGTATTTTCAGAGTTTTAAACTTTTACCAATCTGGATCATGAGAATAGGAACATCTCGTATTAATTTCTCTTGATCTGATTGCTAATAAAGTTAAATATCTTTTCATATGTTCACTCAGAAGTTGTTTCCTCTTTCTAAAATTGCCATTTTAAATCTTTTGCCAATGTATCTGAAGGTTTAAATTATTTTTCTGTTGATTTATGAGTTCCTTTTATATTTTTGAACCAAGCATTTATCATTTTTATGCATTGCAGATATTTTATCCTGCTTTGTAGCTTATGTTTTCAGAGTCTTTGTGATATGCTACTTAGAACAGAATTTTAGTTTTCCAGTGTGTTCTAAATTAACCATCATTTTATATTTAGCACTTTTGTGATTAGTAAATTCTTATGCATCCTGAGGTCATGAAGTTATTTTTTAACATTTTATTCTATTTTCTTTAATTGCCTCATCTCTTTTCCCTATGTATTTGCTAAATCTCAAAAAAGTTTTATTCATTTTCATTAAGAAACAAATTTACTTTTTTCTATGGTTAGTTAATTTATCTGCACCATTACATGAATGGAACTTCCTTTCCTCAGTCATCTACCATGTCTGTCATATATTAGGTTTCTAGTTATGCCTAGGTTTTTCTAGGCTTTCTATTTTGTTTTGCTTATGCTAAAACTTCATGGCCTTTACTTGAGGTTTTAATAGGCATAAATATTGAAAGATATCTGGTAAACATGGCAAATCTTCCACCTTATTCTGCTTCAGGAGAATCTTGGTTCTTCTTAGGCCTTCACTTTTAAATACCAATACTTAAAATCAACTAAATAAATTTCTTAGAAATTTTGTGGGATAGTGATTTAAAATCATGGCAGGCACAGTATATCAACCAAATAGTCCATATACTCTCGGCTATGGTCAGAATGTTTTTGTTCCCCCAAAAGTCATACCTTGAAACCAATCCCCAAGGTAATGTTATTAAAGGACAGGGCCTTTGGGAAATAATTAGACCTTGAGGGGAGAGTCCTCATGAAAGTGATTAGTTCGCTTTATAAAACAAACCAAATCCTTGAGAGCTCTGTACTTCTTCTACTATGTGAATACGCAGCTGGAAAGCATCATCTATAAACTGGAAATAAGACCCTTACCAGACACTGAATCTAACTTGATCTTGAACTTCCCAGCTTCCAGAATGATGAGTACATTTCTGTTGTATATAAGCTACCTGGTTTGTAGAATATTGTTACAGCAGCCCAAATGGACTAAGGCACTCTCATATTAGGGAGCAGTGGTGAGTCTATAAGAGAAAGTATTGCTTGATAGTTCTGGATGAAGTATTTGAGAGTGGGTGTGATTTCTCCACATTCCCTCTTCCCCAGACTTAGTGACAGGTTTTATGTGGGAGATGAAAGAGTGTTACAAGATGGAGAGAGTTTGAATTCTTAAGGATGAGATAGGAGGATGATTTTACTCTATTGGGGTAAAATTCTTCTCCATTGGCCTCTTACATTTTGGCATTTTTAAAGAGCAGAGGCATTGATTTCCTTTGTCTGGACTATGTTTCCAAGGACTATATATGGCCAACAACATTGGAGGACAGACAGGCTTATTCTCTGTATAAGATTCAGGTTTTCTAAGCTCATGATTCCTCCCTGTAATGCAGCCCCCTTAGTATGAGATACCACCTGGCCTCTTTGAACTTTCCTGGAGAATTGAGGCAATAGAAACTAAGCAAACATGGTGTGCATGCTGCTTCCTGTCATGAGGAATAAAGTTCATTATTTCTGATGCATTGGGCTAATTTATAGCTTGCAAGTAGGGCAAAATATGAAACCCTTGATGCTTTTGACCTACTGAATTCAATATTATATGATGAAGAAGTAAATATTTCTTGTGTTAAGACACTGGAATTTGGGAGATTTTTATGTTATTTCTGAAAGCTTACTCCAAGCTGATATAAAATAGCATGAAATCCTATTTTGTTTTCCCCTTGTGAAATTTATTTATCTTGTCTTTCTGTGCTGTTTAGGGTCTCTAGTATGGTGCTAAATAAAAGTGGGACAGTGGGTATACCTTTTCATAATTCTAAGAAGATTGCTTATAAAATTCCTCCATTAAAATAATATGTGCTATAGGTTTTAATAGGTTTCTTAGCAAGTTAATGATATTTTCTTCTAATTTTAAGATATTTTTGTCACAAAAAGTTTATTGCAGTTTATCAGAATCTTTTAAAGCTCCCATTGATATGATTATACATGTTTTATCCTTTGATATGTTACATATTTTTCAATGTTAAATCACATTTGCACCCTAGGACAAAACCAATTACGTCATGATGCACTATCGTTTATGTATATCAATGGGGTTGTTTCGGTTCTGATTTGTTTGGATCATTTCAGAAATATTCATGAATAAAATTTGCACAAAATTTTTTATTTGTCTATCTTTTGCAAAATAATTATGGCTTCTTAAGCTAGGACATATCTGATTCATTTTTATATCTTCAATACTTAGCAAAATGTCTGGCCTACATATTTTACTAATAGACTTTTTTTTTTAAATGCACAGTTGAGCAATTATACTCTAATGCAGAAAAGAACTTACATATAGGCTTTCAGTATTCTCAACTTTAAATGAGATAGCAAATATTCATCAAATTTCTGTAGTGACTTTTCCATTTCTCTATTCACTCAAACCACAGAGATGAAATAATTTTAACACCTGACCATGCTAGACTTTTTAAATACTACCTCCAAAATCTTATTGTAATATCTGCATCTTGTCAATTTCCATTCTCCCACTAACGTAGAATAACTCACTATCACCTTCTACTTGGGCTATTGTAAATGTATTCAGATTGGCTTCTCTAATTTTTAATTTTTTTTATCCCCCAATCCATTACCTCATGCAGTTATCATACATAAAAAGTCAACGTGATCTTAATAAAAGACTAGTAAAATTTTTATCCCTCCTTACCCCACTTAAAACCTGTCAATTGTTTTCCCTACACTTGGGAATAACTTCTTAAATATTACCTGACCATTAATTCACTGCCTACCTGCGTAATCTCTTGTCTACTTCTGCCACCTCCTCTCAGATGTCGCTTGTCTAGTTCACTACCTGACAAACATACTGACTCACTTTCAATTAAAATACAGCATTTCTACTGCAGCACTTCCCCCTTGGCTCTTTGCTTAGCAGACAGACTAATGCTTCAAATCTTAGATTCCTCTTTAGAGTTCTAGGTCCAAATTAGCATGCTCTCTTGTTTTTTCCAAATTTTGTTATTATAAGTATTTGTGTTTGCACATATCTCATTTTCTAGTATTTTTTCTGTGCTTACTTGATTGATGTCATAAATATAGAAAGCATGTCTATTTTACCTATCATTGTGTATTCAGTTTATAGCTGAATGACTTGAAGTTTTATATTGTCAATATATTTTGTGAATGAAAGAAGAACATATAACTTGTGTTATATAACTGTTCATTAGTTTTGCTCTAGTTATTTCTCTTTAAAGATAGACCAACCAGCAAACAACTGAAAATAGTGTTCTGCTACTTATGAAGATACAATTTATAAATGATACCCGAAAACTAAGTAGGGAATTGACTAACTGAAATTCATTAAAATTTGTGTATGTAAAAACTAAGCTACATTAATAAATGCAGAGTATTTACACAATATAAATGTAGCAGATGTTTCTCCTGTGGTCTAAGCATTATTTGCAGCCCAATCTGGATATATCTGGGAATAACTGGCATATGCCTAACTGAAATCTCTTTTCATGAATAATTTAAGATTTTGAGTGAAATAACTCAATCTTTTTGTTAAAGAATTGCTCAGATGAGCTTGATTTAATGTCAAATTTTTAGTCTTAAACAGGGCCAGGTGACTTTGAAGAAGACATGGTGCCTGACATTTAAATTTGTCTCTTGGTCCTAACCCCTTACACAGAAAGACCAGCCTCATACTGTTATATTTGAAAATTTAAAGAGTCTTCTATTAAAATTTTTATATTTCTCTTTTAAACACTGATTGGTTATTCTCCTGCAGTGTGCATTATCAACTGCAGGCCAGGAGACAGAGAAGACAAATCAACTAGGGAGTCAGGACCATAGCATGAACACAGAGCTTCTACTCTCCCACCTCCTATAGCCCCAGGCTAACTTATAGATCAGGTATGTAGAGACTGGACAGCTGCATGGTCTTGCTAGAGTTAAATGGGGTTCACTTTTTGGTTTTAGCCTGGAGGTGCATGCTACTGCAATTATTTTTAGATGAGGTCTCACTCTGTCACCCAGGCTGGAGTGCAGTGGTGCCATCATGGCTCACTGCAGCCTCAACATCCCAGGCCCAAGTGATTCTCCCAGCTAAGCCTCCCAAGTAACTAGTTCCACAGACACATGACACCATGCTTGGCTAATTTTTATATTTTTGTAGAAACAGAGTTTCACCATCTTGCCCAACTGGTCTTTTAACTCCTAGGCTCAAGCAATCCATTTACTGCAGCCTCCCAAAGCTCTAGGATTACAGGTGTGAGGCATCTTACTCAGCATAGAAAATTGTATGAAACAGAAAAATTTAATCATAGCATGTCCTCAGCCACCTTCTCTCATCCCTTATCCCTCTGATTTGACTACTCATTATATTCCTCAACTCCCTCTAATCAGCAATCAGTTACACCTCACTCGTTTATAGATGATGATCTTTTCTTATATGACCAAATCTCAGATTGTTCATGACTATAAAGTTCTCCCAAATTGGAGACCACTTTATCCCTGAAGGCAGCAATGAACGAAGGCAGGAAACCACAGAGCTTGCCTGACAATTTGGTGGTTTGTGTAAAATACAGTGGATCCAAATAATCCACCAGTGAGCAGGTAGGAGCCATGGCCAAAAGCAATAGGTTTGGTGGTGCCTAAGGACCGTGATCTGTCTATGTCCAGTGGGGCTGGGGAAAAGTATTGAAATAAAACCAAAGTTGCCACATCATTACTGAGAATAGTCTGTGACCATATGTGAAACAGCCTTCAGAGAATCCAGAAAATATTAAAGGTAGAATGAAGAGAGGAAGCAAAATGTGAATTCTATGTAAATAAATATGTATAACTGTATCAACCACAATTATAAGAGAAATAATATTAACTGTAGTTTTATATAGAGTAGTTTTTCATGGTTTCATATATATTTTTAATTTAATCTGCTTATATTATGTTTTAACTTAAGATTATTTTATCATTAAAAAAGATATACACATATTAATATTTAATAAAAATATGTTAAATCTCCAATATACAACCTTAAATATTTCCCCAAAGGAAAAGCTTGTCACTGCTGTTGAAAAAATGAGTTAATCAGGAAGGAAAGAGCTAAGCAGCTGAGTCTATGGAGGTACGGAGGGCCTTTTTGTAAGGTGAATGCAATGTTACCAAAAACAAGTAACACTCTGGTGACAGGCAGTCTGAAAGAATATTCGGAGACTGACAGTTGGTACTAGAAATGAAATATCTATGTACTGGCAAAGCTGAATTCAATCCGAAGGTATATATTGCTAAAGTGGTTACTTAAATGAAATCTATCTAAAGTAAGGGGTTTGTAGGTTTGCTATAGAGAAAAGGGAAAAAAGAATGGTTGAACATATGCTGTGAACAGAGTGACTGATTAGAGCTCTGAAAATGTATTGTGATACTCTGCCAATACTTTACCAATCAAGTCAGATTTTGTGGACAAATATTTTATTTAATAGTTAGAGAGTTTATTTGTTGTCTTAGTCCATTTGTGCTGCTGTAACAAAATACCATGGACTCAGTAGCTTATAAAGAACAGAAATTTATTTCTTACACTTCTGGAGGCTGAGAAGTGCAAGATGGAGGCAGATTTGGTACCTGATGAGGACTCACTTTCTGGTTCACAGTTGATAGTGGCTCCTTCTTTTTGTGTCCTTATATGGTAAATAGGAATCTCTGGTCTCTTCCGCTTTTTATAAGGGCAGTAATCCCATTCATGAGGGCGCCTCTCTTATGACCTAATCACCTCTCAAGAGCCCCTCTTCCTAATACCATCACATTGGGAATTACATTTCAACATATAAATTTTAGGGGGATACAAATATTTAATCCATAAAACTCGTTAACATTTGATGATGCCCTTAGAACAAATTCAGCAAATTAGGTGCTAGTTTATACATTATTCTTATTAAAAATAAATGAAACACAGTCCCATTTCCTCCTCCACAATCTTATTATACATAGTTACTTAACAGACCACTTTATTAAAGTAGTTTATACTTGTTCCTAGTTGGTATCATCATATGGAGCTGAAAATAGGAAACAGTCTCAGAAAATATTGAAAACAATAATAAATATATAGGACAGATTATCAATTCCCAAGATATTTTATGTAGTATTATTCTTAATAATAGTTCTTTAGTAATTGAGAGAAATGAGCACTTAACTCAATAGTTTTGTCCTATAAAGCAATAGTGGATAGTAGACTGAGTTATAGTAACTCCCTTCCACCAATGTCCTGTGTGTCAAGACTTTGTCCATAAAATGTCAAGTCACCCCTTCTTCCATTTTGATAAACCTGCTTGAACATACAAAATCTCAAAGTGTAAATAGAAAGGAATTCAATTCTTAACACATTTTTTGAAAAGCAAAATTGGTTATTGAAGATCTCAGGGTAATACATGGTAAGCTAAGGCAGAAGATAGAAATACAGATAAAGAAAGAAGTTTTGATAAGGCTATGAGGAATTTTCAAGTGGAAATAGAATAATTGTACTTTCTATCTGAATTGCAAGGTGGAAACATTTCTATGCCAAATGTTGAATCATACGGGAGAGTAATGTGCATACTAAACTAAAATTTAAGAAACCCAAACCAGATTCTAGTTAATTAAAAATAAGCAGATCTCCACAGTCTAATCAGATGCAAACAGAAACAAGGTTTCAAAGATACAGTGTATATGTTAAGTGTTTTCTCTTTCATGCACACCAGAAGTATGGAGAATCCTAATAGGAATCAAGATAACTTCTTTTCAGATGTTGAAGCAATGTTCTTCATTTTAGGGATTCATTCACATATGATCCCAAATGAGAGGGATATCACTGAACACTCATTCTAATTGGGTGATAGCCAGTAGCTTCACAGCCTCAATAACATAAACTAGGGATATTTATCAAGACATTGCTGAAACTTGAATCACTTCTAGAATATTTGTAGCCCATAGATGAGAAAATAGATATGTAGTTTCAACAAAGAAGTTGTAAATGCAGGAATATTCCAAGTACTCTGTGGAAACTACACAAGAAACATCAACTGAAAAATGGCAAGACAGATGTTTAATACTTTGATCACAACTTGCTAAATTTTCTCCCATAATTTAAAATCATTTATTTATGAAATGTCCAGACACTATCCATTGATTATTTTGCTATTTTTTTCAGCTACTTTGCAGGTTAGCTTTTGTAAGAAGAAAACAGACAGACAGACTAATCACATTAAGAAGACAGAACACAAGATAGGCAAATACTGAATTATTTGACACATTATAGTAAACATTTCATGCTTATAATATCAGTTTGGTTTTCTAAAAACACCTCCACCCCACAGCCTTCCCAGTATGTACATCCTTCCTCTTAAGCTGTTAAGATCCAATTGATGTTTTCGTGTATGTGTGTATGTTTACAGTCAAGGGACCCAAAAAATATCAATATTAAGAATTTTGAATATTAGGAATAGAAATAATTCTAATTTCATAATTAAGATCTTAACTTAGAAAAATGACTTCAAAATTAGAGAAATATTCCAAGGATGGTAAACAAAAATTAAAGAGAAAAATACTTAAAGGAGAGATCTAGTCAACTTTGATGAATTAGACCTCTACATCTCAAAGGCAAATGTTTTAAGAATCAGGTAGATAATACTCAGGTGAAACGGACAAGGTGAAGACTATAGAAAATGAACAGTGTGGGAAGAGGCAGCCTAGTACGGTGAATTCAAAAGAACTTATTCAAAAGAGGCAAATTGGCTCCAATGAATTTTAATTGTGCACAAATGAAAAATCACTGTTATCCCCTTCTAATTTTTCAGTTTAATTTATGACATAAATTTTCATATAAAATGTCAAGATTTAAAATATTGGCTTTAAAAAGTGAGCACTTTGCAGCCCAATACAATTTTCTGAGCCAAATTTTGCCCTTGGGCCATAGTTTGTTACCTCTACATGAAAATGAAGAGGTAACAAACTATGCAACAGAATAAATAACTAGTGCATCTGGCACCTACCTAGGTGATGGTTTGACAGGTGCAGCGAACCATCATGGCACATATTTACCTGTGTAACAAACCTGCAAGTTCTGTACTTGTATCCTGGAACTTTAAATAAAATAAAATTAGAAAAAATATTCTGATAGGCTTGCTCAATGTAGGGTTGTCACAAACCTTCAACTTATAAAAATCACAGTATCTGCAAAGTACAATAAAGTGCAACGAAACAAAAACAAAGGAAAAAGAAAATGGAGACATACAAAGCCATTTAGAGAAAGAACTGAAGTAAGATGAGTACAAATCCTTAAGACTAATCAAAGATAACTGGATATAAATAATCATGAATCCAAAATTAACTTGTAATGGAATAACATAAACTGTAGCCATCAGCAGTGAATGCACATTCTTAATATGTTATTTTCTTTTGTTGTATCTACAAATATTTTAATATACAATACACAATAATATAAATATTTATTTAATATGAAAATATTAAACACTTTATACATGTAACCATTTTTATTTTACTATTAGCAAGTCACAAGGATAGATCAGAGAATCTGCTTATACTTTTTGAAAACTGTTTTTAGTCCGTTACAACTATATTATTTTCTCAAGAATCTTGTAACAGCATATTTGCAAAAAAGATTTTAAATAGTCTTTCTCTGATGATACATACGTGCTTAAAATATTGTCTCAATAATTACTATTAGCATCTAAACTGGAACATATAACTCCCTTCATAAACTGCCAAAGATTTGAATCAATATCTTAAAATTGCAACTATTAGAGAAATCCTTTTAATATTAACAGCTTAATTATAAAGGCTATTTCATAGTAATTTTGAACTTATTTTACCTATACCATTTTGTTTAATCTTCAAAACTATTGCATGTTCATGATAATCATATAAATAGAGTTATGAATTAATAAATGAGTTCTCTAAATTCAAAAACCAAGGCTTAATTTAAAGTTTCTGACTGCCACTCTTTTTGTAATATTTCACAATTTTATGAAGCCCAGTTGAAGACTCTGAAGTTACATATAGGATTATATATGTAAGAGAAAAGAATGAGAGTTCATAAGTCATTTGCATTTATTGTCTAGCATAATATTTAAACATCAACACTGAATCCTCTTCAGATATAGACAAAGTATAAATAATAAATACATATATTAATAAATAATGTTCTATAACAGGAATTGAAGGGTTTTAGGAAGGCAAGTTGCATGTAAATAATTTCATGAGGCCAATGGAACACATAATGTCTGTCATAGATAAAGGCATTTTGATGAGAAAAACCATTGTTGGAATGCAATTATCATCTTGGCTTTGTAACCCCCTGTACCTCATCACTTCAATACTACAGAGAAAGTTCATGTGGAAAAAGAGGCAATAGAGCACTGCAGGGAATTTTAGTGAGCTAGTAATTAATTCCAGTCTGCCTGAGATTTGAACCAACCCAGAAATAACATGAGAAGTAAGGGAGAAGGAGACCATATATCATCTCAATTACTGATAAAGAATGTGACATTATTTTAAGATAATTTGGTCCCCCCACCCCCGGTCCTGCCCCAAAAATAGAATTAGACTAACTTACTCCCTAAACCTGTTGTACTAGACCAGACTAGGACCAGTCACTACTTTTAGGAACTTTGCTTCTTACATTCTTTTGAACATGGAGAAAAGAGTAAAACATGCTTCCCACAGGTAGCTCACTCCAAGGAAAAGGAGTGAGATTACATCATTCTTCACTGAGGAGTGAGTGAGTGAGTGAGTGAGTGAGTGAATAAGAAGGTCCAAAAGTAGTAAACTATAATCTCCTACCACATGAAGTGAAAATTAAATTTGGGAAGGAATCCCTTCTGAGAGACCCTAGCGGGGCCTAAGGTACAAATCACGATGAAACCAAGAAAAGTGGGAAAGAGCAGAACAAAAGCTTAGGGTGTATCCCCAACATATGGAATGAACACTGATGTCTCCTTTCAGTTTTGATAAAATTGTCCTCTAAGCATTAAACTATAGATTCAAAAGGCAGTTGATCAATTTAAGGTATTCAACTGTCCTCAGTGGGGAAGAAAATCTTACAAGCTAGGTCATAAAAAGTATTGCAAAGTACTCCTTGGTCTTTTGCATCACTCCTTTTTGGGGCAAGACAGTTACCATGCTGTATAAACACTGAAGCACCACCATTGAAGGACTCACATGGAGAAAAATTGAGATCCCCACTCAACTAGCAAGTCCCACAATCCCAGCTATGCATACGAGTTACACTGGAAGTGTATCTGTAGCTCCCTTCCAGCCTTCAGATGACTATTACCAGCAGTTGACATTAAATCACAATCTCACAAGACACCCTCAGGTTAAATCTCTCTGCTGACCCAATCTCAAGTTCCACAGGAATAATGAGAAATAATAAATGACTATTATGATTTAAGCCATGAAACTGTGGAGTGATTTTTAATGCAGCATTAGATAACTAATATGGATTAATATAGTTTTCTAACATACACTTCCTCTCAGTTGTAGGTAGCTACTATTTAATATCTTAAAAAATAGTCTACTTGTAATCCAAGCACTTTGGAAGGCTGAGGCAGGTGGATGGCCTGATCTCAGGAGTTCGAGACCAGACTAGGAAACAAACACAGTGAAACCTTGTCTCTACTAAAATACCAAAAATTAGCCAGGTATGGTAGTGGGTGCCTGTAGTCCCAGCTACTCAGGAGGCTGAGGCAGGGGAAGGAGAATTGCTTGAACCTGGGAGGCAGAGGTTGCAGTGAGCTGAGATCATGCTACTTCACTCCAGCCTGGGTGACACAGCAAGACTCTGTCTCCAAAAAAAAAAGTACCAACTTTACATAGAAAATATTCTAAACTATATATGCATATAGATGTGCATACAAATATATAAACTGATTTAATCACCAAACCTACTGTTACCTCCATCTTATAAATGTAGACTCGGAAGTACAGACAGTAACTTAGCCAAGATCACACACATAGAAATTATCAGAACTGGGATACATTTTCTTAACCACTAGGCTATATTACCTCTCTGTCCACATAAAGGAAGAAATAAATCAATGTCTTTGAGCCTAGGACAGAGTGGAGAACTCAAAATGCTAAATGTTCCCTTTCTACCATCTTTGCATACAACTACCTGAACTTGCCTAGCAGTACCCACCCAAATTATTCTCAAAATACACATACTTGTGATGTACCAGGACTGGCAGAGGAGGGACACAGTGGAAGGAGATTACTAATTATTCCCAATTATACCAGATGGCTGCAGAGGGGAGGACAGGAAGAACCTGAAAGGCGAAGACAAACTTTTCCTCCACAATGTCAAAATGTGTTCTTGACACATGAAAGAGAAGGCTGTTGTACTGACTTTTATTATATTCAGTTTCCAACCTCATGACTCCTCTACACTTGGTCACTTAGTGATTCAGCAAGAGATTGGCTTCTTGAAATGGGTGGTTAATCTTTTCAAGCTTTGTATTTTTGCATTTCTATTTATAGATCTGGCCTACAGCATTTTGAGAGTCACAACCCAGAAAACAGAGAACCTTGATTTTAATTATTTGGTAATATTCTCAGGCATAGTTGGCTTTTTTGACAAAAACTAAAGCTTGGTTAAATTAGCAAACTGTGAGAAGAGCTGTCATATTAACCACTTACTGTTTCCTAAACATCTTCTTTAATGTCATATAAAATGTGCACATGCAATTTCTGCCAAAATGGAAAAATATGAAGCAAGTTATTCATTTTTTAAAAAATCAATGTTAGTATTTATAATTAAACGTGAGCGTGTCCCCTATGATAATGATTGAAATCTCAACTCTATTCATTTTACTATAAGAATAATGAGTTAAGAATAATGCATATATTTTATAATCTTATTTTATTCTTTAAAATAAGGTATCTTTAAAAAGCAATATAATTGTAAATTCTACAGACCTAGATTAAAAATCCAATTCCATCATTTATTACTTTGAGTTAAACACCATGTGTAGCTGTTATTGTTCATAACTGTTTACTCCCTTCCTATGAGAGGATTACATTCCCAATGATTCCCAACAGTTGTATTTCCTAGTGTAGGAAAAGTATAAATGCCTACCTCATTGACACTGAGCTTGACCATGTGACTTGCTTTGGCCAATGGAATGGGCAGATAGGACATTTGCTAAGTTTGAGCAGATGCTTCAAACGTTATTTTTACAAGGTGACTTGCTCTTTCCCCTCTTAAATAAGAATTGCATGTTCCAAATAGAGGCTGATTGTTTATACTGGGCCCTTGAATAAGCAGTTGGCTCACACATATGAACATGTAATGTGAATTTTAAAAATCATTCTTATTGGAAGTCATTGAGTGTGTGTTTTAAACACATGAACACGCATGGTAAGAAATATACATTACTTTATTCTCTTTATCAAAGGTTAATAATAACCTCAGTCTTAGCATCACTCTATTAAATACATGTTCAGGAAATGGTAGATTATCTACCTGAAAACTCATATGGCCTTCAGAAAAAAATGCAGTGACTCAAGTATGTTATTTTATTTGGCATGAGATTGCTATGATTTTGAAAGATAGCTTGAGTGTATACAAATGAATTCTAATTCTGGCCCTGCCACTAACCTTTATTATTGATTCTCTTTGTGCATCAGTTGTCACATATATGACATGAAGGCAATAATACCAATCCTACCTTCCATCAGTGTTAGTGAAGGAATAAGTGAGAGGGCAGATGATAAACTTCTGAGAGAAGCCCTGCTGTAGAGGAGAAAGCATGGATTTAAGTAATGATATTCCTTCTAAATTTGAGGTCCAATTCCACTTTTTAGAAATGGTATTAAAATAAGTAAGTCACAGTATCTATGAGTCAGTAAATTTATTTATCTAAACACTGGGCTGTTGACTCACAGGTTCAGTCAAATGAGATGATGTGATTTATTATGTAAATACGAATTATTGACCTTATCGTCAATACAACACTTTATTCTAGTGTCTTAAAGTGAACATGTTGATCTGTTTTTATACCACTATCATACTGTTCCTGTTACTATAGCCTTGCAGTATAATTTGAGTTTGGGTAAATATGATGACTCTATGTTTTTTTATTTTTGCTTAGGATTACTTTGGCTATTTCGGCATTTTTGACTTCCATATGGATTTTAGGATATTATTTTTTATTCTGTGAAAAATGAAATTATTATTCTTATAGGAATTATTTTTAATCTCTATATTCCTTTGGGCAGTATGGTTATATTAACAATATTCTTTCAATCTATAAGTATGTGTTTTTTTCTATTTGTGTCATCTACACTTTCTTTTATCAGTGTTTTGTAGTGTCTCTCATAGAAATTTTTCACCTTCTTGGTTAAATATATTCCAGTAATAAAGCCACACATAGCCAACTGATCTTTGACAAAGTTGACAGGAATATACATTGCAGAAAGGACACCCTTTTCAATAAATGGTACTGAGAATATTGAACAGTCATATGCAGAAGAATAAAATTCAAATCTTATCTTTTTCACCATATGCAAAAATCTACTCAATATGGATTAAAGTCTTAAATGTAAAACTTAAAACTATAAATATCCTAGAAGAAAACCTAGGGAAAGCTCTTCTTGACATTAACATAATCAAAGAATCCATATATTTATTGCAGCACTATTTATAATATCAAAGACATGGAACCAACCCAAACGCCCATAAATGCTAGACCGGATAAAGAAAACATAGTACATATACACCATGGAACACTATCCAGCCTTAACAAGGAATGAGATCATGTCTTTTTCAGAAACATGGATGAAGCTAGAAGCCATCATTCTCAGCAAACTAACACAGAAACAGAAAACCAAACACCGCATGTTCTCACTCCTAAGTGGGAGTTGAACAATGAGAACACATGGACACAGGGAGGGAAACAACAAACGTCAGGGCCAGTTGGTGAGTGGGGAGAGAGGAGAGGAAGAGCATTATGACAAATAGGTAATGCATGCAGGGCTGACAACATAGATGATGTATTGATAGGTGCAGCAAACCACCATGGAACACATATACCTATGTAACAAACCTACACGTTCTGCACTTGTATCCCAGAACTTAAAGTAAAATTTTTACAAAAAGAAAAAAAAGAAAATTATGCATTTATTCAATAAAGCAAGTACCATGCACACACTTAATCAGTATTTTGAACATTTTAATTGTCTCTGTTCACTCATCCATTCCCAACTACTCATCAAACCTGAAATCGAACTAAATCTGGATCCTGATGCTTTGTATTATAGGTGTTCCCACCCATCCTCCCCAGCCCCACACATCTATTACAAAGTTCTAATTTCTTTGTGGATTTCAATAAGAGTTTTCATGGCACATGGATTAAGCATCTGTTGATATGAAC
This sequence comes from Saimiri boliviensis, assembly GCF_048565385.1. Classification (NCBI taxonomy): domain Eukaryota; kingdom Metazoa; phylum Chordata; class Mammalia; order Primates; family Cebidae; genus Saimiri; species Saimiri boliviensis. The sequence goes on along the minus strand of NC_133450.1, from coordinate 107,084,785 downwards.
AATTCCATTAGCACTCAGCCAAACAAAAATATTTAATAGTGATATTATTGTCCTCATATTAGAACATAACCAATAATTTTATCATCATCTTACTAACTTGTGATTGGCAACTTAATCCATTATTTAGCTATAAGGAGAGAAAATCAGTGTTCATAATAATCTCCAGATTGTATTTGAAGTATTATAAAGTTTTAGGTGAATAGAAATAAAAATTGTGAATTCGCAATTACACAATTAGTTTGAATTGTGTAAAGCTGTATTAAAAATAGTTTACTATTCTGGACCATGTATACATCTCGAATACAATTGATTATAAAGTGAAAATTTGGGTAATCAAAAGCTCTTTTTATCAAAAGCAATCATAAAGAGAAAATAAATTCCAGACTAATTTTTCTTTAATCTGACCTACTTAGCACCTTTGTGTTGCCAGACTACCACACATTTCTCTATAAGGACAAGTATGTGATGGTAAAAGTTTAAAAACAGTGTTCTGTTATCTTTTACACCTCCCTCCACTATACACACACAAACTCACACATACACACACACACACACAAACACACACACACACACACACATATTCTACACTCTAGAGACAAGGTGGGTGTCTAAAAATTAAGTGATAATCATTCATATTTTCCGCGAAATATACTTTGATTTGACCAAAGATATTGTATTATTTTGAGCTTTCTATTGTCTTTATCACCTATCCACCCTCAACTATTTTCATCAAAACTGAAAGCCAAACTAGATCTGAATCCAGGTGCTTGGTATTACAGGTTTTATAGGTGACATTTTTCTTTCTTTTTCCTGTTACAAAGCTCTAATTCATAGTGGATTTCAATGAGAGATTTCTTGGCAAAAAAAAAAGCACCTGTTGATTTTCTGCTTTATCAAGAAGCACTGCTGCTTTATCAAGAGTGAGGAGAGGTAAACTGCAAGATGAATCTGATTATCAATGCACCCGTAGTACATAATTAAGAAGTTTCCCTTCACTTAGACACACATTCCTTTATACAGTCAATGAATATCTATTGAATATCCAAAAGGAAAAGGTGCTAGGTACTGAGATAGTCAATGAAACATACATGCCATTCACAAACTTCAGCAAACCCAATGAATATTATAAGAACTTTATTTAAATATGAGAGAGTGGGGACATTAAGTTGAATAGCATGGTTCTTTCTGTTAAATGGTTTGCAATCTAGTGCAAATGGAATTTTGTGGAAGTAAAAGCCAGGACAAGGAGTAATGCAAATTAATAATAAATGTGATAAAAGGAGAAATGTGGTATCATACTAAAGAAAAAGTTAAGGAATTTAAGCTCATAAATAAGTCAGAGTAATTGTTTTGAATTGATTATTACTATTATTACTTTAAAAGATAATTAAGGCAGCAGTATGTAAGTTAAATAACAGATAAGAAAGATTGCTCAGTAGAGGAGAAATAATACAGAGAAGATGTAGAAAGGATATAGCATGTTATCAGACGTAAGAAGGGATGGAATTCTATATGCATGCTCTGAGTTTGTGTGTACACACAGACATTCACATCCCTGTCTCCTAAAGAGCATGTCATAGCAAAGTGATTACCAACTCTAACAGGTGGGTTCAAGTTCCAGCTCCTTTACTCACTGGCTCTATCACTTTGGCAAGTGGTCATTTTATTCCTCTCATGCAATCTCAAGTTTAGAGGCATATTATAAGAAATAAATTTCATAATGCACGAAAGTGCTAGGTTCAATAACTTCATGAGGTCAATATTCAAAAAGTCTTTTAAAAATAGTCTGTTCCATAATCAAAAACTAGAATACGACTTTAGAGAAGTAATTATGGATATGGTTGTTGTATCATTTTAGTACTGTCTTACTAGGAATACTGAATAGATGAAGTGGAAATTTTTTTTTAATCTCTTCCTATTTTGAAACAATAAAACAGTAGTAAATTAAGGCCTTTAAGGTATCTAATTAGACATAATTTCCATTTTCTGTTAAAAGTTATTGTCTAGCATATATTTAGGTTGCCTGGAAGTTATGTAGGCAAAATCTCCAAGGACAGCCTCATCTCAGTCATCCCACTTGCTGGAATTCGGCAGCATCTGACACCATCAGGCTTTCTGTTTGGAATCCCTACTCATGTTTAGTTCTTAAAGGACTTTATTTTAGTTTACTTTCTACTTTCTTGACGACTCTTTCTCTGCCTTCCTTGTTGAGGACTTTTCCTCCTCTCCTGCTTTCAGGGAGAACTTTTTTCAGATTTCCCTAACCTTTTTTGTAAGGTAATTTATAAGATAACTGCTCTTACCTTACACTTTGCAATCTCTCTCTCTCTCTCCATAGATAGATGATAGATCAATCGATCAATAGATAGATGCATATAACTATATTCACTCTCTCTCCTCCCCCATGTAAACAAATATATCTCTCTTTATAATAATCTCCAATTTGTATTTCAAGTATTATAAAGTTTTAGATATACCTGTTTATATGGGGGAGGGGAGAGAGAGAATATAATCTGTATATGGGTGAGGAGGGGCAATATATCTTTAAAAACTCAATTATATATATATATATATATATATATATATATATATATATATATATATATAAAATTGTGTGTGGTACCCGCACAGCCGTCTCTTCGACCAGGCCTTCGGGATGCCCCGGCTGCCGGAGGAGTGGTCGCAGTGGTTCGGCACCAGCAGCTGGCCGGGCTACGTGCGCCCCCTGCCCCCCGCCGCGGTCGAGGGCCCCGCGGTGGCCGCGCCCGCCTACAGCCGCGCGTTCAGCCGGCAACTTAGCAGCGGGGTCTCGGAGATCCGGCACACGGCGGACAGCTGGGGCGTGTCCCTGGACGTCAACCACTTCGCCCCCGAGGAGCTGACGGTCAAGACCAAGGATGGCGTGGTGGAGATCACCGGCAAGCACGAGGAGCGGCAGGATGAGCATGGATTCATCTCCCGCTGCTTCACCAGGAAATACACGCTGCCCCCTGGCGTGGACCCCACCCAGGTCTCCTCCTCCCTGTCCCCTGAGGGGACGCTGACCGTGGAGGCCCCCATGCCCAAGCCAGCCACGCAGTCCAACGAGATCACTATCCCCGTCACCTTCGAGTCGCGGGCCCAGCTTGGGGGCCCAGAAGCTGCGAAATCTGACCAGTCTGCAGCCAAGTAAAAGCCTTTGCCTGAATGCCCACCGGTGCCGCCACCACTGGCCATGACCCCCCCACCTGTGTACTTTTGATACGTTTATCTTCTGTTTTTCTCAAATGAAGTTCGAAGCAAACTGTCAAAAAAAATATATATATATATATTTTTTTATATATATATATATTTATATATATAAATTTATATGTAAAAATTTATATAAATATATATATAAAATTTATGTATATATATTACATATATAATTTATATATATATATATATATACACACACACACACACACACACACACACATATATTAAGGATGTAACATATATCATCTTAGAAAATTCATGCCCTCTAATAAATTAAATTGTTATGCCTATGAGAATGATTTCCAAATCTTATCTCCAGTTGTTACTTTTTCCTCAGTACCTTCATTTTTCAAGTGCCTATTAGACTTGACCATTTGAAGGTCCTTACTCCTGCCACCTCAATATGTCCAAAGCGCAATTTATGTCTTTCTCTGAAACAAAGTTTTCATTGGATTCTCTTGATTTATAGTTCCACCCTTCTTCCATGCTAAAAATATGAAAATCGTCTTTACCACTTATTTGTAATGTTCTTAAATTTTATCACAGACACTTCATTCCCATTGCTACCACTATACTTCAAAAGCCTGTCACTTTACATATGAATATTCCCTTAGCATAATGAGTTTTCTGTTTGTCTCTAGACTCTCCATAAAATTAAATTTGATCAGGAATTCTTTTTCACATCTACTTCAATGTCAGAATGGTCTTGGTACACATCTTGGACAACTATAAAATCCAAAATTGAGAACACATTAAACACAATATTCTGCCTTGGTCTTTTGTTAAATGACAAAAAGTGGTTCTCCAAGGGTATCATTGGCTGTGAAAGCCAGCAGCTTTGCTCGTGGAAAAGGAGCACATAAACTGATGTAGAAGAAGAAAAACCTAGTAATGCTTTCTGTAAGAGAGCGACCTTGGTGAGAAGCAAATGGCTCTCTTATATACAGGATTTTCCTGTTAATTTTCTAACTTTCCCCATTTGCTTCTCACCAAGATCACTCTCTTACAGAAAGCATTGCTAATCTCTCTATATATCCCTGGCTTACCAGGAGTCTGCATATATGTGCAAGAGAAATACAAGAGGGCCTAGCAGAAAATAAAAGCCAGGGTAGATTTGAAGATGACTGAGCTTTGAAATGTGCTTGCAACCCATGCTAAGATCCAGTAAGGGATAGAAGCCTTTGAGGTGTTTGAAGACAACATGTGATCATTTACTGTATGACCACTAAGTTAAGCAAAAACTGCAACAACCTCCTGAAAAACCAACCAAAAATGATTAAAAATATTAAAAAATATATTAAGCAGAGGCATCAGTGCTGCATACCATGGAAAGAAGCAGATACCGCAAATTTAGTCTGAGTAAGTTATTAAAACCAACCAACCAACAACAACAACTAAATAAAAATTAAAAATCTCAGGAAAAAGTCCAGAGTTGCTAAAATATATTTTCAAAAATATGCAGGTTAAAAAATGTTAAGAGATATGCAATTAATTCTGAAGGCCTTCTCCAGCCTCTTTATATTATCTTCTCAGATGGTCTCATTAATTCCTAAAGTTTGTAACCAATATGCTGATGATAGATCATTAAGAATGAGTATTCTCAACAGATATTCACAACCAACTGATTGTCATGTCTGTCTCCTAATCAGTCCTGTTTTAAGGCTTCTAAGCCAGCAAACATCTGAAGTTTTTCATATTCTAAATTACATTCTAATATCTAAGATGAACTTGTAATTTATCTATTGTCAAATATTTTGCCTCATAATGAATGCAGAGAACCTAATACTCAAGTTCTTACATCCACTTTGGCCTAATGGTGCTTGTAAATAATGCATTTGCATAATGAGCAATATTTATAAAAGCCAATTACTTCTAATGTGTATGACCTTTTGGCATCAAGTATGCTAATAACCTTTGAAATGTTGACTAGATTACATAGTGCCAAAACAAAACTTAGGTATAATAGGAGCCAGGCTCCTTGTATATATAAGAATGAAGGTTAGTTTCTATTTTGGCTGCACTTTTAAAGAGGTGTTAATTAGATATGTGATTTGAATTAAAAATGCTGGTGCATTTTCAAACAGAATGCATTAAAAATGAATTATGTTGAAATGACTACAATGAGTTGCAAGAGCCTTACTTTTACAAAATAATTTCTAATGAAATAGAATTAACTTGTAACATAAATACTGAGATTCAGATATTTTCAAAGTGTTAATCATCTACAGTTGCTACACAGTTTATATTTATAGACAGAAGATTTTGCAGTTTTTTTGTTATTTCGTATGTACTTAATATAAATAAATATTAATAAAAATAGTAAGGTTAAATTTTAACTTTTTTAAAAAATGGCCATGATAGGTATCCTCAAACACTTAATTCACTTTTTTTTTGTTATGTTATAAAATGAATCTATTTCACCTAAATACTGGTAGATTTATAGGTCTTTCTATTAAAGTACTTTAGTTTCTGTATATCACATTTTAAATTGCTTATTTAAAACTATAGATGGTTTAATATGGCAGCTTAGCCATAATGAATTAATATAATAGAGCCATAGAGCTGAGTGTGTTTTATAGCAACAAAATAATAGTGCAAAATATACTGGAATTTGATTTTTGCTTCACTGCCGTGTTCTATCCTACTTGAATTATTTAGAGATCCAAATTCAATTCTCCAAAACACAAATAACATTCAATTGCTTATCAAATAATTTTCAACTTTGGTAACATTACCACAGGTCTGCTCTGATATATTGCTCTAATGCTAGACAAAATCACCTAAGTAGAATTAGTTATTCTGAGTAATTCATTCACTTAGATTTTCAACTCTATATTCACCTTTTAGTGACCTTGTACTAAACACTAAATTTGTAATGTGAGCATTAAGAATTACTCAGTGATTATTTAGGTCTACTCGCTGGCCCTTAGTCATGGAATCCATGCAGTTATTTCATCTCCTTTTATCAATCTTTTTTTGTAACTTTCTTTTATTTTATTCCTAAATTATTATTTATATTCAGTTTTCTCAACATTTTGTTTTTGTCAACTAATGTGACAAAATAATTGTAATAATTTAATTTTTAAAAATACAGAATGTGCAAACCTACTAGGAGATTAAAAATACTACCTAAAGTAATTTATACATTCAACGCTATCCCCATCAAGCTACCATTTACTTTCTTCACAGAATTGGAAAAAAACAACTTAAGTTCCATGCGGAACCAAAAAAGAGCTCACATAGCCAAGACAATTCTAAGAAAAGAAAAAAAAAAAAAAAAAAAGCTGGAGGCATCATGCGACCTGACTTCAAACTAATACAAGGCTACAAGTAATTTTGATTACTACAAGTAATCAAAACAGCATGCTACTGGTACCAAAACAGAGATATAGACCAATGGTACAGAACAGAGGCCTCAGAAATAATGCCACACATCTACAACCATCTGATCTTTGACAAACCTGACAAAAACAATGAGGAAAGGATCCCCTATTCAATAAATAGTGTTGGGAAAACTGGCTAGCCATATGCAGAAAGCTGAAACTGGATACCTTCCTTACATCTTATATAAAAATTAACTCCAGATGGATTAAAGATTTAAATGAAAGAACTAATATCATAAAAACCTTAGAAGAAAACCTAGGCATTACTATTCAGAACATAGGCAGGGCAAGGACTTCATGACTAAAACACCAAAAGCAATGGCAACAAAAGCCAAAATAGACAAATGAGATATAATTAAACTAAAGAGCTTCTGCACAGCTCTTTAGTTTAATTAGAGTGTACTGTTCACAAAAGCAAAGACTTGGAACCAACCCAGTGTTCATCAATGATAGATTGGATAAAGAAAATGTGGCACATATACACCATGGAATACTATGCAACCATAAAAAAGGATGACTTCCTGTCCTTTACAGGGACATGGATGAAGATGGAAACCATCATTGTCAGCAGACTGACACAAGAATAGAAAACCAAGCACCACATGTTCTCACTCATAAGTAAGTAGAGAACAATGAGAACACATGGAGAGAGGTAGGGGAATATCACACACTGGGGCTTGTTGAGGGGGAGGTGGGTAGATCAGGGATAGCAGAAGAGTGAGGGGCTAGAGGAGGGATAGCATTAGGAGAAATACTTAATGTAGATGAAGGGTGATGGATGCAGCAAACCACCATGGCACGTGTATACCTATGCAACAAGCCTGAACATTCTGCACATGTACCCCAGAACTTAAAGTGTATTTTTTAAAAAGTGAAAAAAAAACATAAATGTAATTTTACTTTCTCAAGGCTGATGAAGTCTAGTAGGTGAGCTGCAAGTATACAAGATAACGTATAATAAGTGCTGTAAGTATCAAAGTTGATGATGCTCCTGAGATTGGACCTTATTTATTATTTTATGATTTAGTGATAATTATTGCTCAAATATTTTTACATGGAAGTAAGTATTGGTAAAATGACTTTTCTTCTGAGTTGCCCGGAAAGGTATCATAAACAATTTGTTGTTTACTCTTTGCTCTAAAGAAAGGCTAAAATTTCTACTGGGTGGTGCAAAAGTAATTGCAGTTTTTGCTATTAAAAGTAATGGTAAAACCACAGTTATTTTTGTACCAATCTAATATCAATATAAAAGAAATATGAAACAGTTCGGAATAAGCTGAAGAGAAATCATTATTTAAAAAATGAAATAAAATTTCTAAATAAAATCATGCAATGTCTATATTGAAAAATAATGAGAAGTCTCAGAAATAAGATTAGAACATTCTGTGCCTTGAAACATGAAAATGTGTACTCAGGCAGGGTGAGCTGAGTCTATACAGAGCAAGAAAGCCTTATCGTGAAAAAATTGTTACTGTAAGCATGTTAGTAGAAATACTATTTAACAAAGTAGCATAAAAACCATGACACAGTCCATCAGAAGAGGTCCAAAAAGTATGACAGTTAGTGCCACATATTTGCATACAACCCATAGACATTTAATGATCTGGTCTGTGAGTTTGAAAGGTAGAGTTTAAATACTACCATGGGCATGCTCCTTGACAATGAGAGAAATTTTTGGAAGGCGATTATAAAAAAGATAAATGTAGGGCAAGACATGATTTTAGGACAATAAATATTTAGGTAAATTGACTTTTTAAACGGTTTTAAAATAGCCTCAAATTGCCATCTTTCATTTAATACATTTATGTATAATGTCAAACTCCCTCCCTTTGTAATTATTCTCCATATCCTGACTCTTTAGCAAGGCTTTGTTTTTGATAGTAGTCAAAACATCTTTGTAGAATGTGCTGAAAATTATAAACTATCTCAATCAATCACATAGTATGTGATATGATAGTAATTTTATCTTTGTCCCAAATATTTTTTTGCTCATTTTTCAGTTTCATAACCTTTTAGATTGCTTCTCCAACTTTTTATGCTTGAGGTTAGCAGGCTGAAATGCTGCAGAGACACCTAACTTAAAACTCAAAGCCTGAAACCTGTATTATACTCTCTCAAAGGGATCAAACATCTGTAAAAATACAGTTAAAGGAAAAGGGGGGGAAATGGGTCAAACATTTTGTGTTGGTACTATTTTCAGTGGAAACATTCTTATTACTTAAAACCTGTGAATAGAAGTTAGCTATCAATTCTGCAAGAGTCACTCATGGCTAACAAAACACCAAGATCATTTCACAGTACATGATGCGTTCTACCTTCGTGTTAGTGAGCACTCACAATTAGTAGCATTAGACTCTGAAGGCTACCTTAGGGACTGCACACTCCTCCCTAATCTCTCAAGCTCTATCCTCATTTCCTAAAGTTTTCTCCATGCACATATCAACACAGAAAAAAATCTTTTCTCTATATTTTCTTTCTTTTTAAACTTTTTTATTACAATATAATATAGAAAACATAAATAAATGTCTAAGTACAACTTCTGAGTAAACCGTTCAGTTAATTTTCACAAACTGAACACACCCTTGTAATCAGCATCTGGATAAAACAGAATATTCCAACATCTAGAAAAGAAACATGTTGAAAAGAAACATTTTTTAAAATGAATAATAGGTATGTTAACTGAAATGAAGATGAGAAAGGTAATCTTTTCCCATGTATATGCACATGTTGACTCTACAATATACCATTTCCAAAAAAATGGGTTTACAGAAGACTTCCCAAGGGATTCATATGTTATTGTTTAAGAACTTTTGTCATGATAATGATTTGGAGACGTGTTGAATTAAAGCTAGTCAAACAAGTTTACTGCATAGGAGATCTTCACAAATTGAGACCCCAGGGTCTACTCCCTGTTGGTTCTCAAGTTAGGAGAGAAATGAGAAAAATACTTCCTGTCTATTCTTATAATTATTATTTTTTTCCACTTGGAGAGAACTCAGTGTAAATTGTGGCATCTCCATCTTTTATGTTTTTTTTTTCCCCCAGGAGAGTGATTCATCAATTGATCAATTTGGGACAAATGATTTAGGCATGTTAACAGGAGTTCTGCCCTTATAAACTGCCTTGAGAGTGAGCTACCTCCAGGGAGCAAGCAGAATTGGCTTTATAAATGTCTCACCTGTGTGGCTACATAGAACTTATTACTGAGAAAAGCCCTCCTTGGTTTAATGTTCTACCGTTGCCATCTTGAAATTCTTAATAATTTTATCTTTAAACTGTATTATGGAAATAAAGTCCAATCAGAAAATGGAGCACACTTAGAAGTAGAGTAGATAAATGCAATATATACATCTACCATTTTTGCTGCTTCATTAGCATGGGGTGTTCATAATGCCCCATGAACAAAGTATTTCTGTGGAACCACCATGCATGGGAATTTAAAGAGATTCTAAAGGAGTTTAAGGTGAGCCTGTTACATCTCAGACTGAAAAAGTAGGAGTGCTGACGACCTAGAGAGACCACGTTTTCCATTCAAATCAGAATTTGATCCTAATGCGGAAATAAGACAATGGTGTTTTCAGAAGCATGGGCAACCAAGAGAGCTTTTCATTTACTTTATTACTTGTGTTACTTCTCTGCATTAGCCAACCACTACACTGAAATGATGACATAGAAGAAAGGGGGAGAAATAGAGAAATCCTTGTTTTTTTTGACTTTCAACAATTCTCTACTCATCAGTAGACCAAAGGCAAAGTGTTGTTTAAATGGGTATATATCAAGAAGCGAAATAAAAACAGTTGAGTTAGTTTTGTGCATCATTTACATGGTTGCAGTAAGAACAAAATACATAGGTTGTATATAAACTACAAAATACAGATTGAGTAATTGTGGTAATTCTTGCTAATGAGTTAAATTCTCTTATAGTTTCATTTAAAACTGCCATTGCAGAATATAAAATTGAGCAGTAAAATTAATGCTAATAATTTAAAATTTTAATTTTCATTTAATTAGAATGACATTAGCTAGCAAATAAAAATGTCTTAATTGGGAAAGAGAGAGAGCTCATGTAAGAAAGAAAATAATCGTTTTAATGTTTTAATACATTTTTCCAACTTACTAAAGAAGTGGCCCCACATTTTCACTCTGTGCCGGGCACCACATAGTATGTCGCTCACTCTAGAGGCAAGCATTCTCCTCTGATCCTCAGGGACTGGATCTGACTCTCCAGCAGGGGAAGCCTGCTGTTATGACCAGGCAGATAACTCTACCTAGTTCTTGGGTTTCATCAGTAAGCCATTTGGTTCTCACACTGAGCTGCATTTCCCAACCTCACTTCAATGAATAATAAAGGTGATATTTGGGATTTTTCTACTACTTTTAGTTTTATTTTTCAACATCCGAATGTAGGAAGATACCCAGATGTATCTGATATCCAGTCTAATTTTGGACTACACTACATCTATAACTCAGGATATCGGAGTAAAGTCTGTAGATTGTACCAATATCAATGTCCTAATGCTGAAGTTGTACTGCTTGGAAATTGAGCAAAGTATACCTGGGACATCCTGTACATTCTTTTGAAACTTCCTATGAGTCTATAATTATTTCTTAATAAAAAGCAAAAATTATAATAATTTTAAGTGTATTAATTTTATTTTAATTAAACTACTTTATGTTGGCTATTGCTGAAAAAAGATAATGTTAATAATATTTAATAATAACAGTTAATATTGACCAAGTTTACTACATACCAACTATTATCTTAAGACAGAACATGGTACAAGGTAATGTTTAAGTAGTAGGTTTGCCATGAAAATTTGAATAAGTACATGAATTAAAGATTAGTAAGTTACAATATTTGAGGCTATCAAGGAGGTAAGAAATTACTACAGTATTATAGCAAGTGAAAAGAACAATATTACAAAATGAGTTTTGTTTTTAATGGCTGGAGGGAATTAGTAGCATTAGACTTCAATGTAAAACTTGGAACTATTAATTTAGTGCTATGCTATAGTACAGTTTTTCCAAAGCTCTAATATAACTTTGATTAAACTGCAACCATCTTCCAGGAGTATGAATTTCCAACTAAAAAGTCAGCATTAGCCATTTCTTTTGGTTAATAAAGAACATCACAATGACTCATGAAACCTAATATTTAGGTAACTGCTTCTTTTTTAAAGCAGGATAGCCAATCTCTGCATCCACAAAAGGCAACTCTTCAGTAAAGGAAATTTTGGAAAACTAATATTAATCACCTGGTAGTTGTTTTAAAAGATTATTCCATGAAGTATGAATTTATATGCTGACAGGGAAATAAAATTCAATTGTTGGCTCATGGTACATGTTTGTACATTTGGGAAAACCAAGGTGTTTAAAAGAAGTCAAATTTTCAGTCAATATTTAGAGAAAGATCTTCATTACTAGGCAGAATTCAGATTATGCGGTGATACAATAATCTTTTAATTTTAATTGAGATTCACTTTGGTTATTGCTAATCCAATTATATTCTTTCTACTAACTCAAGATCCTCTATTATGTGCCATCCCCACCTATCTACAAATAAGTTTTTAAATGCTGCACCCTGTGTATCTATTCCTTCAAACATGGAATCTCAGTACTTTTCCATGTGATTTCATTACAATGATTTTGTTTGGAGCATTCACTCCACCCACATACCTTTTTCTCTTTATTATACCTAGCAAAAATCTAAAATCCAGCTCAGCAAAAACAGTTTATAAGTATAATCACTTATGTGCCAGTCATTGTGCCGATATCCAAATTACAACTTACAGTGTGGTGGGTACAATTATTATTCTTACTTTCCAAATGAGGAGATCTAGGGTTTGGAAATGTAAAGTAATGCCCAAAACTTCAATAGTAGGGTGCTGTGCATTTGGATAACAAAAGAATTCTGGCTACCCAGCCACAGAGACTATATGAAGAGGCACTGAGGCTACAGAGAAAGGCAGAGAGGTCCAGTCATCATACTCACCAAGGCTTTAGGCATGTGAGAGAAATTGACTTTTTTTTTTTAATTTTATTAATTAATTAATTTATTTTTTATTGCATTTTAGGTTTTGGGGTATATGTGAAGAACATGCAAGATTTTGCATAGGTACACACATGGCAGTGTGATTTGCTGCCTTCCTCCCCTTCACCTATATCTGGCATTTTTCCCCATACTATCTCTCCCCACCTCCCTACCCCCCACAGGAGGCCAACAAATATATAAAATTGACTTTTTTTTAAATCAAGACCAGAGCAGCTGCTCACTAAGCCAGTCAATGTCCCATGGAGATGTTTAACTTTTTAGCTTGGCTTCTTCCAAATTCCTGACTCATAACATTATAAGATATAAGAAAACATAAATTCCAAGAGAATTAAACATCAAGCCAATCCTCTAAACTAGCATGCTAGAGACTATAATCACACTCAAGACTCACTTTCTTAATTATTTAAATTACTCATTTCATTGTGGAGGAAGTATGAGATAATTAAAAATAACCCTTAGTAATAAATATCTTGATATTTCAGCAAAATATTTCAGTGCATTAATTTCTGTCTTGTCTGGAATCCTATATTAGTTGTAGTCTAGAACGCACAATTCTATGTTTAATTTTTAATCCATCATTTTTTCAATGGTTTTCAAACCTAAGAGATTAGAAACTCTTCTGCAGTATCCTTGAAAAGCACTCTGAGTATGATTTGCATTATTTCTTACTTTTGAGTCCTAACACCATTTTGACTTTCCTAGTAGATTCTGTCATAAATGGTGCTATCCAGAGAACTAAAAACATTTATTTTGAAAACCTTTTGGTGAAAAATTCATAGACAATGTCAAATTTAGAAGTCAATTTCGAAGTTGAATTTCAAAGGTAGCAATATCTCAAACTAGCTCCTACTTAATTTTACCTTTCTCATTTTCTGCCTCTAGTTATTTTCACCTTCCTTTTAAGAAAATATTTTTATTACCCAGTTATTTTTAATGGCAGCTTCTTTAATTAGTGTATACAATAGCTTAAATAGGAAATTAGAAAAAAATTGCTTAGCATGACAGTAACATTAATATGCTAAAGTGCACAATACTAACTACATAGAACCTAGATGACATTAGCAATACATGGAGTACTTGATACTTACATAGGTGCCAATAATATCTATTCCTGCCTATCCCAGAGCCTGAAATAATACTTTACAGAGTTGATCTTTCAATTTCTGAATGCCGTTCAAGCACCAGGAATTTTGTTCTGGTGATTTAAAAAAATTAATTTCTTTGAACTTTTCTGATGTTATGAAGTGAATTGTTTATGTGTCAAGTGGTTGTACTTAGTGGGATTCAGAAATAGGGGCACAGAGTTATCTGTGGGTGGTGAAAGTTCCTTAACCACCAGGAATATTGATCCACAGGTTGAGTTTTAGGTAAGCCAGAGAATAACTACACACATATCAAAATCTACCTGACATCCTAAACTAAAATACTGGAGAAGATTGTATAAACCATTGTTAGCAACAAGTCCAGCTAGATGCTAAGAGCGTAGATTTAAAAATAAGACTGATGTATGTTGGAATCCCAACTTTGTTACTCACTGTCTGTAATATTCTGAAACTTAGTTTTCTCACTTGTAAACTAGAGTGATACTGAGACCTACCATTCATTTATTACAAAAGAAAGGTATTTATTGAGTATATATGACATGGAGAACATTATACACTTAAGATACCCGTAAATACCATGGACAAAATACATCGCACTTACTTTCTTTCAGGAGAAACAGATGATATAAAGAAGACAAGAAGTGATATGAAAAAAAATAAGCAGAGAAAATCATTAGAGGCTGCTGAGAAAACAGAGTATTAAAATTTTAAGAAGGCCTGTAACCCCCAAAACTTTAGGAGGCTGAGGCGGGTGAATCACTTGAGGTCAGGAGTTCAAGACCAGCCTGGGTAGCATGGTGAACTGCCATCTCTACTAAAAATATAAAAATTAGCCAGGTGTGGTAGCACGTGCCTGTACTTCCAGCTACTCAGGGGGCTGAGGCAGGAGAATTGCTTCAATGCGGGAGGTGAAGGTTGCAGTGAGCCAAGCTAGCACCACTGCACTCCAGCCTGGGTGACAGAGCAAGACTCTGTCTCAAAAAAAAAAAAAAAAAAAAGCCGGGCGCGGTGGCTCAAGCCTGTAATCCCAGCACTTTGGGAGGCTGAGGCGGGTGGATCACGAGGTCAAGAGATCGAGACCATCCTGGCCAACACGGTGAAACCCCGTCTCTACTAAAAATACAAAAAATTAGCGGGGCATGGTGGTGCGTGCCTGTAATCCCAGCTACTCAGGAGGCTGAGGCAGGAGAATTGCCTGAACCCAGGAGGCGGAGGTTGCGGTGAGCCGAGATCGCGCCATTGCACTCCAGCCTGGGTAACAAGAGCGAAACTCCGTCTCAAAAAAAAAAAAAAAAAAAAAAAAAAGAAAGAAAAAAAAAGAAAGAAAAAAAAAAAGAAGGTGGTGTTAAAGCCCATATTGAGAACCACATTTGAACCACCTGGAAGGAGGCAAGAGAGAGCACCACTGCACTTCTTTATTAAGAAACAAAACAAAAACTACATGCTAGCTGGAAAGAACAGTAAGTGTAAAGATTCAGAGGTGGAAGGTTTGAGCATTCTATTGCTGAGCACTAGCAGGCAGGAGTACAGTGAATAGAGGAAAAGGAGATCCACACACACTGTTGTTGTCAAGCAGTCCCTATAAATTTTATTTTTCAAAAATAAGTGTCGGCCGGGCACGGTGGCTCACGCCTATAATCCCAGCACTTTGGGAGGCCGAGGCGGGTGGATCACGAGGTCAAGAGATCCAGACCATCCTGGTCAACATGGTGAAACCCCATCTCTACTAAAAATAATACAAAAAATTAGCTGGGCATGGTGGTGCGTGCCTGTAATCCCAGCTACTCAGGAGGCTGAAGCAGGAGAATTGCCTGAACCCAGGAGGCGGAGGTTGCGGTGAGCCGAGATCGAGCCATTGCACTCCAGCCCGGGTAACAAGAGTGAAACTCCATCTCAAAAAAAAAAAAAAAAAAAGTGTCAAAAAACAAAATTTTAACAAATTGAATTTAATGATCAAATTGGCTGTTTTAAATGATCCATGAGTCAGGTAGCATCTCATCTACAAAATAGAATGGTGCTCCTGTGAGATGAACAGAGAGGATGAGCGTTACAAACAGAAAAGGTTGAAGAAAGCAAGAACAGGCAACAGAAAGGAGATTAGCCCTTTCAAAGTTCCTTTCCTTAGAGGACTAAGGCAGAAGGGATCTTCTTATCATGCAGACTCATGTTGGCTATGCTCCTTTTGATTGTTTGCTGTATCTCTCCTGTTTTTTGGAAAACTGACCAATTTCTAAGTTATATTTCATTACATGGCACCAAGCACAAGTGACTCTCATAGTTCGGTCTGATGTCTTTGGGTCTTGTGCAGGATCTCAAGACAATGGCTTCCCATAAATTTTATTTAACATAATGAAAACAAACACAAATAATAAGGGAAAAAACAGTTTGAAAAATCTCAAGAATAGCATATTGAAGTTTCAGAAAAATAATATATTTTATTTATCATAATACACATAATTTCAATATATTTTAACATGTCTGAAATTAGGACTCAACTAACAGTGTATTAAGAAATTTTATGTTATAACTTAATTTTCAGTATTTTTTTCTCTCTTATAAAAAATAATGATGCATCATATAGTTAACTATTGTAGATTCAATAAAATATGATGGCTATGGAAATTACTTGAAAAATAGCAGAGATAAAAAATTTAGCAAATTTTTTACATTTTTAGTGAAAGATGAGAGTCTCAATTTCTGGAAACATACACACACATACGAAAACAGGCACAAGGACATAAGAGGTTGAGTTAAAAAAAAAAAAAAAGATATAATGACACAAACCAAAAAGAAAAGAGATAGAATGGAACAAAATTATCACAAGGAAATCCGTATTTCATTATGAAAATTAAATGTATCCCTGGGGATGGTAAGGATTGGAATGACTATGGCACAGTGATGAGGATAAATTTGAAAAGTTATCCTTTTCCTAGAACAGCAGAAAAGAGCAAAGAGATAAAACTAATAAACAAGGAGGTGATAGATATGATGAAACAACATGGAAGCCTAATAGTAGATGTTCCTCAGGGTAATAAATATGCAGAACAGGAACTAAAGCAGTAATCAGAAGTAAAACTGGAAATAAATATTCTTCCTCTGAAAATGATACAGATAGGCTGGACGCAGTGGCTCACATCTGTATTCCCAGCACTTTGGGGGCCTGAGGCACGAGGATCACTTGAGGTCGGGAGTAGGAGACCTGCATGCCCAATATGGCCAAATCCCATCTCTAAAATACAAAAATTAACCGGGCGTGGTGGTGGCCACCTGTAATTCTAGCTACTTGGGAGACTGAAACACGAAAATCGCTTGAACCCAGGAGGCAGAGGCTGCAAGGAGCTAAGATCATTCCACTGCACTCCAGCCTTGGGGACAGAGTGAGATTCCATCTCAAAAAACAACAACAGAAAAAAAAAAAAAAGGAAATTATACAAGTATATATAACAAAATAATTTAATCATTTGTCTAGAACACATGACAAGTTTTTTTTTAGTTTTTTTTTTCTTTTTTTTTATTGCATTTTAGGTTTTGGGGTACATGTGAAGAACACACAAGATTGTTGCATAGGTACACACACGGCAGTGTGGTTTGCTGCCTTCCTTCCCCTCACCTGTATCTGTCATTTTTAGAAGAAAAAGAACTACATGTATTCAGTGAGGAGAAGACATAACAGAAGTAAAAACTGATTATTAATATGTAAACACATGCCAGGAAAACCCCTGCTTTTCTTCTGCATTGGTAAATGCTTGAAATTAAAGCAACAATGAATAAAAAAATTTAAGGAAAAATATGTTCCCCTAAGAATTTCATACTCAGACAAACTGTATTTTCAATGTGAAGGCTGAAACAATCCTTCCAATCAGATGATATCTGTTCTGGGTGTTTTTGTTATGCTTATAATGAAAGCCAAATCCACCCTCAGTAGAATAACTATATTTGGAAACTTTGTCAGAATATAATCTTGACACTCCTGTTTTCACTCAAGAAATTTCAAAAACTTGATTGTGACAAGCAATATTTATGGAGAACTTTCTGTAGCATACACCTTCCAATTTCAGTGCCAAATATTTCTCAAGTTGTGTCCATGTGAAGATAAATATCCTCAGAATTATTAATAGAGAAAGATAAAGGAAATTTTCTGTGATAAAATATCAGGAACACACTAAGCTACCATAAGTTAAAAAAAAAAAATTATCTTCCTCAAGACTCCTCAGAGCCTTATAACAAACTAAGGTGGCTTGTACATCTGTGAGAGCAATATAAGTGTGTAGCATTCAAATGTATTCACTTCTGCATCCTCAAAACACCCACAGATGACTGGTCATGATTTCACATGTTGTCAGTATTATACAAACCATAATTTGTGAAATTTCATTTGAGATACTTTTAAAATTCATTCCTACAAAAGCCATGTTTGTTTCCATCAGTGCAGTCTGTTTTGGGAGACAGAAATTTTAGCTATGGAACTCTTGGTCATATCAACTTTGTTGCACAGAATTGTCGTCTTTTATAAAACAGCAGGAGAAATGTTTCACTTGTGTTGATATGAAGAGTGGTCGTGTTTCTCCTAAGAAACAAATCATTTGTTTACTTTGGTTGCTGTGAACCTTATAATGTACTGAGTGTTCCTTTTGATGTTGGCTGCCAAAAAGGTTACAGAAAGAAAACAAAAAACAAGAACACTGTGTTCAGCTTCTCTGGGTTGTGTAAAGAAGAAAGGTACAAAGAAGAAAGGGAACAATAGGCTCAGTGCAGTGGCTCACATTTGTAATCTCACACTTTAGGAGGCTTAGACAGTAAGATCTCTTGAACCTAGGAGTTCAAGACCAGCCTGGGCAACATGGGAAAACCCTGTCTCTACTAAAAACACAAAAAATTAGCTGGGCATGGTAGTGCATGCCTATAGTCCCAGCCACATGGGAGGATGAGATGGGAGGATGGCTTGAAACTGGGAAGTTGAGGCCGCAGTGAACCAAGATCGTGCCATGGCACTACAGCCTGAGTGATGAGAGTGAGACCCTGTCTCAAAAGAAAGGGAACAGTAGCACAATGATGGGGCATGACAATGTCTGCTACCCAGATCTAGCCTTATTTCTGGACTTTGCCCTGTAAGTCCTTCTGGAGTGATACAGAAAAGATTCAGAAGCTTTTTCCAAGAGGAATCTTGTGAGACTCCGGCTATAAGCAATGCTGCTCTGGACCCAGATGCCAATGGGAAAGGCATATTAGGAGACAATATTTATGTGCTCCAACACACTGAGGAAGGACTGTACTTACTTTTTTGCAGTAACAGTAGGCTAAGCATTGTACTAGAGAAAGACACCTTCTTCCCAAAGTGTCAGTAGCAGCTGGCACAGCAAAGCACCAGTGGAGACAGCAAAGTTGCAGCCTGGTAAAAGAGAACATTGTCTTAAAGCATGTCCATCCTCAACATTGAGACATATGGAACCTCTAGGAATGCATGAGAAGAAATTCTTAGGGATACTAGTTCCTGCATTTATGACAGTGAGTGCTAAATAAAACTAAAATATGCGTACAAATGCTAATGTTAGTGTGTCTGTGCCCTTAGAGTGGTGGTGTTTTGGATTATTCGGGCTCTTTATTTAGTAGTTTTAACACTAGCTTGAATTTCCTACTCTTATTTTGTTTAACTCCACGTTTTTTACATTTAAAAAATTAATATTCTGATATTATTATACACTTTTTCTTAAGCAAAATTAAATATTTTTTTAAGATAGTAGCAAATAAATGATTAAGTAATTTATATTTTAAAGTAGAAACTCAAATGAAAAATAAACATGTTATACAAACAAATTTTGTGATAGACCAAGTAATGACACCCCCAAATATGTCCACTTTTTACTTGTATCTATGAATATGTTATCTTACATGGGAAAAGGAACTCTACAGATATGATTAAGTTAAGGGCCTTAAAATAGGAGATTATCCTGGATATATTACATCAGGTAGGACCAACATAATCACAATGGTGCATATAAGACAGAAGGTGGAAACAAACGAGTCATGGAAGGAGATATGATGGTGCAAGCAGAAATCAGAGAGATGCAGCCACTAGCCAAGAGATACAGGAAGGCCCTAGAAGCTGGAAGAATCATTGAACAGATTCTCTCTTCACAGCCTCTAAAAAGAATGCAACTCTGCAGAAACTCTGATGATTTTTGTGCTGCAAGAGCCATTCTGAACCTCTGACTTCCAGAAATGTTAAGACCTTACATGTACATTATTATTCAATACTATATTTGTGGAAATTTGTTACAGCATCAGTAGGAGTATAGTACAAGACTTTATTGAGAAACACTTTATTCCTACCAAATTGCCTTTTTCCCCTAGGTAACACTAATTTTTAGTAAAGTTCAGTAAAAATAATATGTATCACTGGTAAAGTATAAACTGAAACATTTCTAGAAGTAAGCAGCATAGACAAAGGTCTAAATCCTTAAAATAATTTTAATATTTTGACCAGGTAAATAAATCTCAGTAATTTAAGATCAGAAAATAATTAGATATGTATATAAATACCTTTACACAGTGCTGTGTGTTCAAACATTACATATGCTGAAAATAGATCGACTTATATGGCTTAGACAAACTCTGCTGTATCCATGCAAAGAAATATATTACACAATTGTCAACTGCATTAAATGCCAAAGGAAAGAGACAGACACCTAAGTTATGTATATTATATCTCTGATATAAAATCTAACTAAAAATCAATAATTGTGAAAGAAAAATAATAGGAAATATATTAATATAACTCCTTTTTGAATGAGATGTGTGATGTGTGTTTTTGCCTTTACATCATCCCGATTTTTTTCATTTTTTCCTGAAGAACTAATACATTACTTCCATAATCATGAAAAGTAAATATGAAATGTGTATTTAACATGTTTTTTATGAGGAAATTCAATAAATAAAGCATATTATCATTGCTGTGCTGGAAATGAATGTTGTAAGCCCAGAATCCTCACAATAAGACAGCATCATTCTGTTAACTGGTAGTTGGAAGACTATCGGCTGGTATGTCTGTGAATTCAATTGTTAATCTTTTTTAATATTAATAAATCTTTTTAAATGTAATCTAAATTATTGTTAAAATTTTAAAAATTAACTAAAGTGCCAGGATTTGTGAATCATCACCACAGGGTTAACAATAAGAAGCTGTATGACCTTTAGTTCATTCCTTTAATTTCTGGAATACAATCTTCTCACCTAAAAAACAAATACATTTCACTAGATGATTACTCAATTTATGGTTTTCCAGTTGTGACTTTTGTAAGGATCTAAAATATTTATGGCACATACCCCTTCTGTTATGAAACTGCTGTTGCTCTAATATTCCTGCCTAAATCTTAATCTTCCCCATAAATTGCTCTGTAATCCTTCTTCACTCTTTACATGCCTTCATGTCTCTTCTAGTAGATTAAATAAGGATGCCTTTTCCACTGTGAGCAGGTATATTCAAAGTTACCTAAAAAGTCAAGGGAGCTGAGAGGCCAAAGAAAGGGACTGACAAGTCCAATTTCTCAGAAAGAAACATTTAATAGGGGCTTATGAACAGAAGCAAGATCTCAGCAGTGAGAAGGTGGTTCCCATACCAACCTCCAGAAAGTATTCTTTATATAGCAAGGTTTTTTGGTAAAATATGTGCAACTGGTCATGCCTCAGATCCTTTTGTGAAACTCTTGATTGCTGAGAAAGTTAGGTAGCTTCTTTATGAGGGATTATCTATGCTACAGGCATTGTTTTTTGGTCTTGCTGCAGGAATACCTTGTTAGCAGGAGTCAAACATCAGTCATTACATCTGCTTAGTTTCAAGTTCACGTCACTCCTGCCATGCAACAGGCTGTTTTACTATGGTTCCTTTATTGATATACATTATTTTATTTATTCACATTCATTCAGCAAGAGTTAGCTATATGCTCAATGAAGTTATTGGTAGGTTACAGTATACTATTTGAAAAAACAAATTAATGTATGCAGAACAAGTCAATCTTCAATTGGAAATTGTGTTAGGCCAGTGAAAAAAATAAATTCATCTCTCAATTATCAAATATATAAGTATACATAAGTACGAAATCAAGTATTATAAAATTCCTGTGCAGATCCTTACTTGCTACAAAAATAGGTAAGTCCATTTTTGTGTACTTTTCAGAAAAAAATAGTGTAATTATATAATGAAGGGAAATTTGAAAATATTTTTCTGGAGACTTGTTAAAAAGTAACTGAACATAAAAGAAAACTGGACAGATGTTCTTAAGAATAGTTTTCAAAATCAGTAAGAAAACTATTATTCTAGAAAGAAAACTTGCTGTGCTACTAGATATCTGTTTTTAGTATATTGAAGAAATAGATATTTCAGACTATAATGAAAGCAGGGCCTTTTTTACCTCTGTCAATTTGATGAAATGATATTCATATCTAGTCTAAATAGTT
This sequence comes from Saimiri boliviensis, assembly GCF_048565385.1. Taxonomy (NCBI): domain Eukaryota; kingdom Metazoa; phylum Chordata; class Mammalia; order Primates; family Cebidae; genus Saimiri; species Saimiri boliviensis. Next base: position 107,062,556 of record NC_133450.1, on the reverse strand, counting down.
CCATTGAAGGTCACAAAAAGAATACCCAGGAAGAGAAAGTATAAAGAAAATAACAAAAATCTGTGCTTGAAATTATAAACACTTCATTGTAATCCCCCAAATATTATTAAATTAGATATTTTAATTCATTTTCCTTGCCATCTTATTAATCTTTGCAGACAATTAGGCATATAATCAATAAAATGTTCCTAGATGCAAGTTCACCTAAAATTGGCTGTAGTGTTTTATGCTTTTGAGATCATAACTTTAGGCTACTACCTTTTCTCATAAAAAGTCAGTTTTGGATGAAATCCAGCAGAGAAAATATGTATGCCTAGGGGTAGAATACATTTCACCCTTATAGGCACTCAAATTGAATCTTTTTTACTCACCATCTATTGCTCATATGGCCATGATAAATTTTAAAAATTCACAAATTCACTTTTCAAATGAAACAATGAGCATTTTTCTACTGAAATCCCTAAATAGGTCCCAACAGCAAACACCATATTCCACATTTTCTGCAATCATTCTACGTATATGATTTTCTTGAGATGGGAAACAGACTTCACAGTAGAGAAAATAAATACTGCTCTACTTTTAGTTTGGCTGTTCAGGAGAATGTAATGTAACAGGTACAGGTTCAGCCTATGAATGTAAAGTGTCTATTCATATCCTTTGCTCACTTTTGAATGGGCTTGTTTTTTTCTTGTAGATCTGTTTTAGTTCTTTGTAAATTCTGGATATCAGCCCCTTGTCAGATGGGTAGACTGCAAAATTTTTTTCCCATTCCGTTGGTTGCTGATTCACTCTACTGACTGTTTCTTTTGCCGTGCAGAAGCTGTGGAGTTTGATTAGGTCCCATTTGTCTATTTTGGCTTTTGTTGCCATTGCTTTTGGCGTGCTGCTCACTCTTTGATGAGGATGTTTGTTTTTTCTTGTAAATTTGTTTAAGTTCCTTGTAGATTCTAGATATTAGACCTTTGTCAGATGGGTAGATGGCAAAAGTTTTCTCCCATTCTGTAGGTTGCCTGTTTATTCTGATGATAGTTTCCTTTGCTGTGCAGAAGCTCTTTAATTCAGAATCCATTTGTTAATTTTGGCTTTTGTTGCAATTGCTTTAATAGATGCTGTCCAGGGTGTGGAGAAATAGGAATGCTTTTACACTGTTGGTGGGAGTGTAAATTATTTCAACCATTGTGGAAGACAGTGTGGCAATTCCTCAGAGCTCTAGAATCAGAAATATGATTTGACTGAACAATTCCATTACTGAGTATAAACCCAAAGGATGGTAAGTCATCCTACTATAAAGATACATGTACATGTATGTTTATTACAGTACAATTTACAATAGCAAAGACATGGAGCCAAACCAAATGCCCATCAATGATAGACTGGACAAAGAAAATGTGGCACATATATACCATGGAATACCATACAGCCATAGAAATGAATGAGATCATGTCCTTTGCAGGAACATGGATGAAACAGAAAACCAGGAATAGAAAACCAAACATTGCATGTTCTCACTCATAAGTTGGAGTTGAAAAATGAGAACACATGGACACAGGGAGAGGAACAACATACACCAGGGCATGTCAGAGAGTGGGGAGCAAGGACAAATACCTAATGCATTTGGGGCTTAAAACCTAGATGATGGGTGGATAGTTGCAGCAAACCACCATGACACATATATACCTATGTAACAAACCTTCACATTCTGAACATGTATCCCAGAACTTAAAGCAAAAATTTTTTAAAAGTGCATTATCCATATTCTTTAGATTGCACAGTTTGAAGTTTATATAATAAATTATTGCTGGTGTCATAATAGGAAACTACATTTCTTATAACACACTTGCATTTCTTGTAATTGCCCATCCCTTCATAATAGGATTAGTCAAAGTTTAGCTTGCACGAATGTGACTAATGATTTATTTACACAAGCGAATGCAGAAGCCCACAAAACTGAAAAGAATATGGAGAAATAAAAAAAAAATTGTATAAACACATCTTGAACATTCTAGACAACCAAAGAGACTTAAGAATAAGTAGATCTTTCACATTTCCAAATTATCTAAAAAATAGAAAACTGAATTCTTTCCAAGTGTAATAAATGTCCAGTTAGAATCAGCAGGGCAAACCAACAACTTGGAAATGAAGTCTCTTTGTCAGTCTCTCCCAGGACTCCTGTCTGTTTTTCTCTTTACTTCTGTTACTGCTCTGATACTGATGATTTTCTACTCTTTGCTTATCATTCTATTTTTGAACAACTGCTCTAAGATAGAAATCAATAGGGCAACAGGGATTATACAGGATGCTTTAAACTTTTAGATGGATAGCTTCCCTATCTGGGAGTTACCACAAATGGCATACCCTGAGAAACCATCTCTGATTTCATAAAACCACTGTTTTATAAAAGGTCCTCTCTCTCTGCTACTCTATGCACCCAAGGTTTGAAATTCATTATTTTTTGAGCTGTACATTGATGCCTATTTTAAAGCCTTTCATTGATTGACAGATGCCAGCTAAGAAAGTTTGCAGGTGGCAAATCACAAGACATACTTTACTTAGAAAGCAGGAACACAAAAATACCTGCTAACAAAATTCTGCCTCTTTTAAAACTGATAAAGTGGTTTAGCTGATAAATCTCCCCTTGATATAAAAAATATAAAGTTATCTGTCAAACTATTGCATAGAATTTAATTGTTAAAAATAGCATTATTTATTTTTTGAAAAAGCATTTTACTTTTTACAAATTAGGAGAAAGCCTAAATTAAAATATTTGTTTTATAGATGTAATGCCATCACAGTTGGCTAATATTCAGTTACTTACTAAGGGTAAAATGTTGATGAATTATGTGTTAGATTTGTCATACAACCAAATATAAACTAAGTTGAAAAATTGAAGATAAAAGAGAATTTTCTTTCTCCGATTCTCAAGAACCAAGTTTAATAAAGGAGAAAAAAAGATCTTCCATCAATAATAATTTTCAGCAATTAAAAAGTATAAAACTATGAATATATTCCCATTAATAATGTGTATACATAATTTTATATATTATATACATATATATACACATATACATTGTTACATACCTCCAAATATATACACATTTTATATAATACATTAAACTCTCATCTTTATTATGTGTATACGATGCAAAATACATTTTCAATATTTTATTGTAGCAAAATATGCATAACAAAAATTTTGCTATCTTGACTGTTTCTAGGTATACAGTTTATAAGTATTAAAACATTTATATTGTTTTGCAACTGTTTCCCTGGGCAATTTCCAGAATTTATTTATTCTTGAAAGATTGAAATTCTCTAGCAATTAACCAATAACCTTCTGTTTCCCCCTCACCTCAAACCCTGAAAACAAACTTTGTACATTCCGTCTCTATAATTTCAACTACTCTAATTACCTCATGTAAGTGGAATGATATAATGCTTTATGTTTTGTGATTGATAGTTCAATGATCATAATTTCCTCAAGCTTCAACTGTGTTATGGCATATGTTATATTTTCCTTCCTTTGTAATGTTGAATAATTTTCATTATACGCGTATATCACATTTTACTTATCAATTTATCCATTCATGGGCACTAGAGTAGCTTCCATGTTTTTGCTATCTTAAGTAATGCTGCTATGAATATGGATGTTTAAATATCTCTTTAATATCTCTTTTCAGTTCTTTCAAGCAAATATCCAGAAGTGAAATTGCTGTACCATATACTAATTATATATATATATATATATATATATATATATATATATATATTTTTTTTTTTTTTTTCAGGAAACTCCATACTATTTTCCACAAATAACTGTATCTACATTCCCACCAACAGTGTCCACGTGTTCTAATTTCTCTACGTGATTGCCAGTATATTTTCCATTTTTTTTTTATAGTAACCATCCTAATAAGTGTGATGTGGTATCTAATAGTAGTTTTGATATGTAGTTCCCTAGTTTTAGTGACTTTGAACATTACACAGTTTGTTGAGCAATATCAATTGGGTTCTTTGGTGCTGTTGTTGTTTAGTTCAAGTGTTCTCCCTATATTCTGTAGAATACTACCCTATCAGATACATACTTTTCAAACATTTTCTCCCATTTCATGGGTTACCTTTTTACTGTGTTGGCAGTGTCTTTTCAGGCACATTTTTAAAAAATTTCCTTAAGTCCAATTTGTCTACTTTTTATTTTGTTGTCTGTGCCTTTGGTGTCATATTCAAAAAATAATTGCCAAATTTAATGTTTTGAATCTTCTGTCCTATATTTTATTACACGAGTTTTTTAGTTACAGGTTTTACATTTAGAACATAGATAATTGAATTAATTTTTATATATGGTGTTAGGTAAGGTCCAACTTTATTCTTTTTTATGTGGATGTACTCTATGTTTTCCCAGGAGCATTTGTTAAAAGATTGACTCTTTCCCTTCAGATGGCCTTGGCACCTTGTGGAAAATCATTTGAACATATATTTTAAGGTTTATTTATAGATTTTATTTCATAGGCCTGTATGTCCATCTTTATGCTAGTACCACACTGTTTTCATTACTATAGTTTATAGTAAGTTTTGAATACAGCTTGGTAGTGTGAATCCTCCAGCTTTTGCAGGATCGTTTTAGCTATTTGGGGTCCCTTGAGATTCCATATATATTATAGTATAAATTTTTCTAATTCTGAAAATCATGTCATTGTGATTTTGATATAGACTACATTACATCTGTAAATAGCTTTTGGTAATATTGACATCTTAACTGTATTAAGGTGTCCAATCCATGAACATGGATATGTTTTCATTTTTTATGCCTTTTACAATTTTTTCAACAATGTTTTGAAATTTTCATTATACAGTATTATACTTTCTTGGTCAAATTAATTTCTAAGTATTTTATTCTTCTTGATTCAATTGTAAATGGAATAATTTTCTACATTTTCTTTTCAAATTATTCATTATTAGTATATGGAAACATAATAGATATTTCTGTGTTAACTTGGTATCCTGCTATTTTGTTAAAATCTTTTATGAGTTCTGCTTTGAGGGGAATCTTTAGATCTTTTTCTCCATATGTAACTTGTTATCTATGAAAATAAATAATTTCTGTTTTGTCTTACAATTTGGATTTTTTTCTGCCTAATTTTCTCTCTCTCCAATGTTTAGTACTAAGTTGAATAGAAATGATGAAAGTAAGCATCCTAGCCTTGTTCTTTAGTCTAAAATAAAAACTTTCAATCTTTCACTATTAAATTTGAGGTGCACTGTTTTTTCAAAATATATTTCACTAAGTTAAGGTAATTTGTTTCAATTAATAGATTGTTGAGGTTTTTTTAATCATGAAAAAGGGATGAATTCTGTGAAATTCTTTTTCTGCATCTTTTGAGATGATCATATGTGTTTTTTTTCCCTTCAGTCTGTTAAGTCATACGATATATTGATGACTTTTGTGTGTCAAACTATCCTTGAATTCCAGAAACAAATTCCACTTTGTCATGGTTTATAATTCTTTTAATATGTTACTCAATTTGGTTTGTGAGTATTTTGATGAAAATCCTTACATCAGCATTTATAACATATTTTGTTCTATAGTTTTCTTCTCTTGTACTGTGTCTGTCTTTGGTTTCAGAGTAATGCTAGACTAATAGAATGAGTTGGGGTGTGTTATTTCCTCACCAAATTATTGGAAAAGTTTGAGGATTGATATTCATTCTTTATTTTGTGGAACACACTGGTAAAGCAAGCAGGTCCAGGGTTTTTCATTGCCAACACATTTCTGATTGATGATTTAATAACCATAGCAGTTATAAGTCTATTAAGATTTTTATTTTCTTGTTATTTAGTCTTGATGGGTTTTCTAACAAGTTGTCCATTTTATTTATGCTGCCTAATATATTTGCATATAATTGATAACTTAGTCTATCTAAAAGTTTGTCAATTTTGTTGACTTTCACAAAGAACCAACTTTCAGTGTTACTGCTTTTCTCTATTATTTTCTATTTTCTTTAATATCTCTGTTCTAATACCTGTTATTATTTTCCTTCTGATAGCTTTGGGTTTAGTTTGGTTTATTTCTAGTGTCTTACATTTGAAGTTAGATTGTTGATTGGAGATCATTTTTGCTTTTTCATGTAAGCACTTAAAGCCATAAATATTGACTTGATGCTGTTTTTGCTGTGTCCCACAGTTTTTGTATGTTATGTTTGGCATTTTATGTTTTAATTTTCATTTGTTTCTAAGTATTTCATAATTATCTTATGATTTCTTCTTTGATCCATTTGTTTTTTAAGAATATATTATTTAATTTATAAAAAATTATGAATGTTTTAGTTTTCTTCTGCTGTTGATTTCTAAACCCATCCCGGTGTGTTTGGAGAAGATACTTTGTAAGATACATATTATTTTAAATCCACTGAGATATAATTTGTGGCCTAACATATGATCTATCCTGAGAAATGTTACCTGTGCCCTTCAGAAAATGTGTATTATCTTTTTATTGGATAGAGTGTTCTTATATATCTGTTAAATCTATTGTGATGTTCAAGTCATCTATTTTCTCACTTAACTTCTGTCTGGCTGTTCTATTATGGAGAGTGGAGTATTGAAGTCTTCAACTATTATTGCATAACTTTTTATTTCTATCTTCAATTTCATCAATGTATACTTTATGATTTTATAAGCTATTACTATAAGTATAAATTTTTTGTAATTGCTATATCTTCTTGCTGCATTAAAACTTTTACTAATATAGAAAGCCTTTGTCTTTTGTGTAAAGTTCATTGATTTAAAGTTTATTTTGTATAACATTAATATAGCTGTTCCTCCTCTCTTTTGCTTACTATTTTTTCCATGAAATATCATTTTCCATTCTTACACTTTCAACCTATATGTGTCTTTAAATCTAAAGTGACTCTCTTCTAGACAACATATAGTTGGGCCATGTGTTTTTACTCACTCTATCAATCTCATTCTTTTGATTGAAACATTTAAGCCATGTATATTTTAAGTAATTATTAATCACTTATGTCCTTTTGGTATTTGTTTTCCATATGCTGTTTATTTTCCTCATTTCCTGTATTGTTGTATTTGTGTGTGTATGTGCTTAGCTGATTTGTGTGTGTGTGTATGTGTGTGTGTGTGAGAGAGAGAGAGAGACAGAGAGAGTGTGTGTGTGTGTGTGTGTGTGTGTGTGTTTAAGTATTTAAAGTCCTTTCTTATTCATTTTGTACCTATTTTATAGATACTCTTTATAGATACTCTCTTTGTTGCTTTCATGGGTATTTAACAGCTCAAAGTTATAATATTCTAATTTGAATCATTACAAACCTAACTTTAATAACATATCACAACTCTATTTCTTGATAACTCTGTTCCCACCCATTTCAATTGTTGATATCACAAAACGATTTCTTTATACATTATTTCCAAAAACATAAACTAATAATTTTAAAATGTATTAAACTTTTAAGTTATGTAAAAAAAACAAATGTAAAGTTATCAATCAAAGTTGCAATAAATACTGTCTTTGAAACTAATAGTTGTTTGGATTTTGAAAAAATGTATTAATTGCTTAAATCATGCAGAAAACAAAAACTGGAGTTACATACCCTTGTTACACTAATACTAGCTTTTATAATTATTTGTGTATTTATTTGGCTAAGATCTTTACTTCTGCTGATTGCTTTTAGTTACTGTAAAGTGTTCTTTCATTTCAAACCGCATGACCATCATTAACATTTTTTGCAGAGTAGGTCTAATGATATTGAGATCTCAGCTTTTGTTTATCTGGTCATGTCTAATTTTTTTCTCACTTTTGAAGAACAATTTTGCCGGACATAGGATTCTTAGTTGACATTTTTTCTTTTAATATTCTAAATAAATCATCCCATTACCTTGTGGTCTCCAAAATTTCTAATGAGAAATTTACAGACAAATTTAGTGACGACCTGCTATATGCAATGATTTACTTATCTCTTGCTCCTTTCAAAATTAACTCTATTTCAAATTAGTGGTTTGACTCTAATGTCTCTAGTGTGGATCTTTTTCTGTTTATTCTTCTTGAGGTTCATTGCAATATTTGGATGTTTATATTAATGTCTTTCATTGAGTATGGTGAGTTTGAAACGTTATTTATTCAAATACTTTCTCTGCCCTTTTCTCTTTGTGTTCCCCTCTGGAACTCCCATAATGCAAATCTCTGCTAGATGTTGTCTCACAAGTACTTTTGGCTCTGTTCACTTTTCCTCAATGCTTTTTGTTTTGATTCTTGTTCTTTAGACTGGCAATCTTTATTGTTCTATCTTCAAGTTTACTGATTCTTTCTTCTGCCTGATCAAATATGCATTTGAATTACTCAAGTAAATCTTTTATTTCAGTTATTGTATTTTTTGACTCTAGAATTTCTGTTTTCTTTATATGTTTTCTCTTTACTAATACTAATATTTTGTTAATGTATAATTATCTTAAGCTTCTTCTCATCTTTTAGTTTTTTGAGCATCCTTGATATATTTGTTTTAAAGTCTTTTTCTAATAGATTCACCATCAAACGTGTTTTAGAAAAAAATCTGTTTTTTCTTTTCTTTGAATAGGCCATACTTCCCTGTTTCTTTCCATGCGCTGTGATTCTATTTGGTTGTTGCAGAAAATCAGACAGTGGAATTTAATTATATGGTAACCCCGTAAATCAGATTTCCCCTCTCTCTGGGTTTGGTATGTTTTTTGTTTGTTTGTTTGTTTGTTTGTTTGTTTGTTTGTTTGTTTTAATTGTTATAAGTACTCTCTGTGCTCAAGGTCAACCTGAGGTATAAAGTCAAGGTTTTCTCAGATCTTTTCTGGGCCTATGCCTTTTCCTGGGCATCCACATTGTGTAATTTCCTCAGTATATGCAACTGGTTTTGAATATTGTAGTTTTTTATTTCAGGTTCTGAGAAAATTTAATTGGAGGTAGCATAGAGAGGAGCACCAGCACTTTTAATCTTTTGGAAGTTCCTTTAGGTAATGAAGGAGGGGCTTGCAATAATGGAGGAGGTGCAACAATAGTGGCTGGTGCTTCTTTGTGTGCAATTCTGTAATCAGAAGCAGCAATCAGTGATCAGAGAATAGATGCAGATATTTGGAGGACACGGTTGTTTATGTACACTCAGCTCTTGCAAGTTGTATGCAATAAAAACTTCTGATGTTTCCTCGCTTTTCTTGTTTCTTTCTTGCTTTCTGTTTTTGAGACAGGGTCTCCATCTGTCACCTAGGCTAAAGTGTAGTGGTTCAATCTTGGCTAACTGGAACCTCAACCTCCCAGGCTCAAGTTATCCCCCACAACCTCAACCTCCCAAGCAGATGGAGCAACATGTGCACACTACCATGCATGGCTAATTTTTTAATGTTTTATAGAGATGGGGTTTTCCTATGTGGCCCAGCCTTCTCTTGAACTCTTGGGCTCAAGAGATACACCTGCCTGGGCCTTCCAAAGTGCTAAGATTGTAGTCATGAGCTACTGCAACCAGCTTCTGGTATTTCCTAATCTACCATCTTTCCAAAATTACTCATCTGTGTGTGTGTGTGTGTGTGTGTGTGTGTGTGTGTGTGTGTGTGTGTGTCTGTATACCCCGTTACTCTTCTGTTAACCATCATCACTTATATAAAAAATACATAAAGCAAGGAGTCCTAGAGGGATGCTGTTATATGTAGATTATAAAGCTTCATACAGGAAAACATTGCTTATGAAGCAGTTTTATTTTTGTACAGTTACAGCTTTCACTCTTATACACTCAAATCTGTATTTTTTATTCTTTAACCATATATTGGGTAGATTCTATAATTTCCAGAATACTTTTAATACCTTTTAGTCTTATTCCATGTGTAGTGGGATAGCATCAGGTGAATCACCATTCTGACTATGATATTCTCAGCACTGAAAAACTGTGTTGGAGCAAGGTGGAGATTCCATTTATCAAGTAATGATATGTCATGTTTTGATTGCCTGTTATTGCATAATAAAAGACACCAAAGCCTAGTGCATGAAAAAAAAGCATTTGTTTTCCTCAAAATTTTGCAATTTTAGCAGTGATAAAATAGAGACAGTTGTATCTGTTCTATGTGGCAACACCTGGGGCAGCTCCCTAGACTAGAGGACTTCCAGGATGACTCACTCAAATGTTTGGCAAATTGGTACTGGCTGTCAGCTGAGTGTTCATTTGTGGCTGTTGGCCCAGGGCATAGTTCCTCTGTATTATATCTTCTCTGAGGAGCTATTTGGGCTTCCTTGCAGAATGAAAGCTTGAATTCAAGAGATAGCATTGAAAGAAGCCTGAGTGAAAGCTACAATCTTCTGACCTATTCTCTAATATCACAGAATATAACTTTTGACAGATTGTATTATTATGCATGTCACTAAAGCCAACCTAAATTCAAAGGTAAAAAGGGAAAAACTCCATCTCTTAGTAGAAGAAGTGGGAAAGAATTTGTGTCCATCATCATACTATTACCTTAATAAATATTTACTAAAATACTACCAATATTAGAGGCTGTGATAAATTGAATCTTCCGATTCTGTTAGATAGTGATAAAATAGTCATGCTCTTTTTGATAATAATAATTTTTAAAACCATGATCATGAGGGTAAGGAATTGTTTTGAGAACCCCCAGCTAAATTGGGATTTCAGTACAACAATTTAAGAGAATCACCAAGACAACACCAGTCAACAACAATACACAATGGTGTAAAGCATCCTGTAGCAAGCAATGGTTCCTTCCCAAAGGGACAGGGCCCCTCCTTTTGATTTGATTTGCACAGTTCAGATTCATGTTGTTTAACAATCAACTGTACTAAAGAGAATATCTCATATTTATTATTATACAAAGAATGCTAATTTATATATTGGACAATCTTTTCAATAAGGTTTTTATAAAATTATATTCCATTTTCTTTATATGGATATTTTGAATGTAACCTTTGAAAAAATCAAAGCCATAATGAAGTTACTGTGAGGAGGTTAAAGAAGTAGAATATAGATGTGAAGATTTCTGATTTGCCTCAGATGCAGATCCTAGAGAAACTAAAGCAGTGATTCCTAAGGTGTTGTCTGGGTACTGTTAATGAGACCATTCAGGTCTGTCCTAGTTCTACTGAATTCACAACTTCAAGGGCAGGGTGGAAGATTTCTAATTTACCAAGCCCTTTAGGTGATAATAATGCACTATAAAGGTTAGAACCACTGACCTAGAGGGACATATTTCAAAATGTATTCTGTGGAACATTAGTTTCCCAAGGTGTCAAGTGGTATTCCAGGAATATAAAAATTATTGTTCTAGGTTAAAATAAATGTTAGGTGAGAAAAAATTAAACAGTAATTGTTTTTGCTATAGGACTTTCTCAGTGTTTAATATCATAAACTTGCCTTCATATTCAAAATTTTGTTCTCCAATCACCAGTCTCATTATCCTATAGGAGTGTCTTAGAAATGAGGTGTATCAGATCTCATCCTGAACTTAGTAAATTTTAATCTTCATTTTTAGGCACATAAAGTTTGAAAAGCACTGTGTTAATGTACTTACCAGGGGATGGAGCAGAGATATGATAAATAGTCTGTTCCAAAATGCACTGAAGCCAATAATGGGAAAACTCATCTAGACAGGAATGTCTAACATGGTTAGACATCACTCATGTTTAAGATGGCCTAGATTATACAAGGGAGAAGAAAGATATTCCCTTATGATATTGTTTTCACCATAGGAGTAGGAGGTACAGAGCTGGGGTTAGAGGAAGAAGATGACTTAGAAACAACTAAAATAGTTTCTCTAAAGCATTACATGTTGTCCTCAAGACACCTTCAACCAGTGAAATAAAAAGCAAGAATCTCAGTTTTAAAAAAAATAGAAAACAAAGAAGCATGCAAAGGTAGGATTTTTTTGGTTGATTTAACAGAGTATATTAACATCTCCTTTTTTAATGAAATGACTTTAAAAGCAAAAACCTTATAGTGATTCACACTAAAAGAATAGTTACAAAGAAGGATTTAAATAGCATCAGTATTAATGTAAACTAAGAAAGCCCTTCTTATAATAACATGCTCACATTCAATCGTTTCTTCCCTTAGACCACATGATATCTTCTTTAGATTCTCAACCAGGCATCATCTGGATGATCTCAATGGGCAACACCTGTACACAGTAGAGATAGTAAAAGTAGTTAGCATTAAGAACTCAAAGATATAATGATGTCCTAGTTATATTAATATATGTTCTACTCTAGCAATATATAATTGTTATATGAAAAATTAGAAGTAGAAATAGGAAGATAATTCATTTTATTTTGTAAAATGTGTGTACAAGATTAAAATAAACATTTTAGAAATTTTCCTATTTGAATAAATACCTTAGATATTATTTCTCTATGACAAAAGTGACTCATAACTGTGAAGCAAAATAAGATGCAATTTTATTAAACTATTAATTTTTAAATAATAATTCTCTGGAAACAGAAAGATCTAGAAAATTATTTTTACTATTATTAGAATATGTTTTTGACATCTCATATAGTAGTATTTTAGATATTTTCTAGTGGAAAGGAGCATACTATACCAAATATATGTAACTTCTTTAGAATGTTTTTTTACTATCTTGTGAAAATTAAAGTACTTAATGTTTACACATAACCTAAGTATGTAATTAAAACTAGATCAGATAAAAAATAACTAGTCCTAGGAATTTGTGATAACTGGGTCTTGACAACAAATAAAAGAAAAAAATCTACTTTGCAATATCATAGAAATTCTGATTGTGATTAAACTTACTAGAAAAGCCATTTAAAATCGACTCTTTTTTTTGTTTTTTGAGATGGAGTTTTGCTCTTGTTGCCCAGGCTGGAGTGTAATGGCACCATCTCAGCTCACTGCAACCTCTGCCTCTTTGGTTCAAGTGATTCTTCTGCCTCAGCCTCCCAAGTAGCTGGGATTACAGGTGTGTGCCACCACGCCTAGCTAATTTTTATATTTTTAGTAGAGATGGGGTTTCTCTATGTTGATCAGGCTGGTCTCAAACTCCCCATCTCAGGTGATCCACCTACCTCGGCCTCCCAAAGTTCTGGGATTACAGGCGTGAGCTACTGCGCCTAGCCAAAATCAACTCTTTTACAACTATAACATATTTATTGATGGGACTATGTAAAAAGAGTAAACCTGTGATTGATTGGAGTACACAGAGAGAATGGAACCAAATTGGAAAGCGTATTTCAGGATATTAGCCAGAAAAACTTCCCCAACCTAGCAAGACAGGCCAACACTGAAATTCAGGAAATACAAAGAACCTCACTAAGATACTCCATGAAAAGATTAACCCCAAGACACATAATCATCAGATTCTTCAAGGTCTAAATGAGGGAAACAATGTTAAGGGCAGTCAGAGAGAAAAGCCAGGTCACATACAAAGGGAAGCCCATCAGACTAACAGTTATCTCCCAGCAGAAACCTCACAAGTCAGAAGAGAGTGAGGAAGAATATTCAACATTCTTTTTTTTTTTTTAATTTTTATTTATTTATTCTTTTTTTTAAAATTGCATTTTAGGTTTTGGGGTACATGTGAAGAACATGCAAGATTGTTGCATAGGTACACACATGACAGTGTGGTTTTCTGCCTTAAGATGCTTTTCTATACAACAAAACAAACAAGCAAACAACAAGTGAAAACAAGCACTAGACAAGAAAACTACCACACAGAAAGCAAGTACCCATTTTTGTGATGCTCATCAACATTCTTAAAGAAAAGAATTTTCAACCCAGAATTTCATATGTAGCCACACTAAGCTTCATAAGTGAAGGAGAAATAAATTTTTTTTCAGGCAAGCAAATGCTGAGATAATTCATCACCACCAGGCCTGCCTTGCAAGAGCTCCTTAAGGAAGCATTAAATATGGAAAGGAAAAGTCAGTACTCACCACTGCAAAACACATAAAAATATAAGGACTATGAAGAACACTATGAAGAAATAGCCTCAACTAATCTGCACAATAACCAGTTAGCATCATGATGACAAGATCAAATTCACACATAACCAATAAAAAGACACAGACTGGCAAATTGGATAGAGTCAAGACCCATCAGTGTGCTGTATTCAAGAAACACATGTCAAGTACAAAGACACACATAGGCTCAAAATGAAGGGATGGAGGAAAATTTACCAAGCAAACGGAAAGCAAACAAAAAGCATGGGTTTCAGTCCTAGTCTTTGACAAACCAGACTTTAAACCAACAAAGATCAAAAAAGACAGAGAAGGGCGTCACATAATGGTAAGGCAATCAATTCAACAAGAAAAGCTAACTATCCTAAATATATATGCACTCAATACAGGAGCACCCAGATTCATAAAACATGTTCTTAGAGACCTACAAAAAGGCTTGGATTCCCACACAATAATAGTGGGAGAATTTAACACCCGATTGTTAATATTAGACAAATTAAAGAGACAGAAAATTTACAAAGATATTCAGGGGTGAACTCAGCTCTGCATCAAGTAGACCTAATAGACATTTACAGAACTCTCCACCCCAAATCAACAGAATATAAATTCTGCTCAGTGACACATGGCACTTACACTAAAATCAACTGCATAATTGGAAGTAAAACACTCTCTATCAAATGCAAAAGAACTGAAATAATAACAAACAGACTCTCAGACCACAGTCCAATCAAATTAGAACTCAGGATTAAGTAACTCACTCAAAACCACACAACTACATGGAAATTGAGCAACCTGCTCCCAAATGACTCCCGGGTAAATAATGAAATTAAGGCAGAAATCAAGTTCTTTGAAACCAATAAGAACAAAGAGAAAATGTACTGGAATCTCTGGGATACATCTAAACCAGTGTTAAGAGGGAAATTTACAGCACTAAATACTTACATCAGAACGCTAGAAAGATCTCAAATTGACACCCTAACATCACAATTAAAAGAGCTAAAGAAGCAAGAGCAAAGAAATTCAAAAGCTAGCAGAAGATAAGAAATAACTAAGATCAGAGCAGAACTGAAGGAGATAGAGAAATAATTATTCAAGGATATGTGGCCATATACACAAAGCTTTTGATGCATTCGGAATTCCTTTGAACTGAGAGTGAGAACTGTTATCATATATATATATCATATATATATGAGATATATATATCATATAGCTATATGATATATATATGATATATATATATCATATATATATCATATAGCTATATGATATATATATGATATATATATATCATATATATATACATATCCCAAGTACCTATCACATTCCTCATTGTGAAGGGACTCATTTGTTTGTTGGATGTATTAACAGCCAGCCAATTGAGTGACTAGCAGAGTGGCAAGCAGAAGGACCCTCTGCTTTATGCAAGCAAGATGTATTAGAAAGGTTTTTTGACTATATTGGCATGAATGAGTATAAATACTAATTAATAATTAAAGTAGTAATTATTTATGTAGTACAGTTGTTGAAGTTGCAGTCATTTAAGACTACAGTTTCTTGTTTGGGTTCTGTGGACTCTTGAAGTTAGATTGGAGGTATTCACATTATTTTTAATATTTCAAAAAGCCTAAAAATCTAGACAGACTAAGTAGTTACAGTGATTTTGTAGAGGCAGGTATATATTATATTAATTAATTCTACCTTAGTATATATACTTTTAAAATACACAGATTTATTTTAAATATGATTTAAATAAACAGATAGTAAAAGATGATTTTAAAAATTGGGAAATGGTTCATCATTGCCAAATTACTTATCTAAGTCAATTATCTAGTTGGTAAAAGAGTAAATACTAAAATGTAACTTTAGTTTCTAATCTAATATCTATTTTCCTAGAAATAGAATGTTTATTTTACGATAAAACAAGAACTGAGTCCAAGGAGAAAAAAAACCACTACTTTTCAAATTTAATAATGTAACAAAGGTGGAAATGATGAACTTATATTCCCTACATAGCAACTAGATTGTAGAAAATAAATGATAAGGCAATTATCTTTACTTTGGAGAAAAAAGAATTAGGATGAAAGTGTTGATTACAGGCCCAAGACAGGCCATTGATTCTTAAAAAAAAAAAATTAATATTATTTCTTTATTTTAGAACAGTTTTAAATTTACAGAAAAACTGTGAAGACAGTACAGAGACTTATGTATTCCACACACAATTTCCCCTCTTACTAGTGTCTCATATTACGGTGGTATACTTGTTGTAGTTAATTAACTGATATTGGTATGTTATTAATTATTAAAATTCTATTCGTCATATTTTGTTTCTACATAGTATATTAGAGACTTCTCTGATCTCTAACAGTTTCTGAGACTTTCCTTATTGATGACTTTAACAAGTTTGTGGAGTACAGATCAGAAATTTTGTAGAATGCCCTTCAGTTAGGATTTGTTGGATGTTTTTATGAACATTAGATTGGGGTTATATATTTTGTAGAGAAAGACCATCATTGCAAAGTGCCATAGGATCATATCATATCAAGGATATATAATGCCAACATAATTTATCATTGGAAATGTTAACTTTGAACACCTGGCTGAGACAATGTTCATCATGTTTCTCCACTTTTATGTTATTCTTTATTCCCCTTTTCACACAGTATGTTTTGGAAAGATATCACTAGGCAAAACTCAACTTAGGGTGGGGAGTTAGCATGACCTCCTTGAAGGAGGGCTGTGGACATAAATTATTTGGAAGGTTGTTGCATATAATGTTCTCACCCTTTTTTATTCAATAATTTTTTATATCAGGACTCATGGGTACTTACTTTGGGAGTGAGTTATAATCCAATATGACTTTATTCTGTAGTCAAATTGTTTAGCTTTGGCCATTTTTCAGGGGGCTTCTATGTCTCATCATTGTGGATTTTTAACTGTTTGCTTGTCTTTTTAATCACATTCTTACTTCCCGGAACAAGATGCTTCAGGTTAATCTTGTCTGTATCATGTCCAAATCTTATAATTAGTCATTTTTTCAAAGATTCCTTTTTATTAGAGAATGTTATTAGAAACCAAGAGCTAGGTATATGGTGTGTTCATTGCTACTAAACTGTCTCTGTTTCTTGACTCACACACCTGACAGAGCAAGAAAATATACTGACATAAATATACTAATGTATACCAATCCATGAATATACTCATAACTGTACATATTTAAATATATGTAGCCATTTATATCTACAACAAGTTAAACATGAGTTGATACTGATGTCTCCAGTGTTAGATCACAGATTATTCTAGTGGCCTACCCTTGCTTATCTATAACTATCCACTCAAACAGTGAGAAATCTAGCTTCTACTGTTCATCATTCATTTACCTAATGTCCAACTCCTGTATACATGTTTATAAGTATTATGGGTTGAATTACCAGATCTCCTGAAACTTCAAATGTTAAAGTCTTAATTCCCAGTTACCATATGTGGAAATAGGCTCATCACATGTGTAATTAAGTGTACCTTCAGAGGTCCCACACAAATAAGATGAGATCCTAATCTGATGTGATTGGTATTCTTATAAAAGGGAGAAATCAGACACAAACAAATAGGGAAAACACATTGTTAAAATTAGAGTAAATATTTCTTACTACAAGCCAAGGAACTACCAAAAGCTAGAAGAGAGACAAAGAATAGTTCATTATGGAGTGCCTTCAGAAGGATCATGAACCTACACTGTATTCCAAAATGACTGTATTATTTTGTATTTATACCATCAAAAAAGGAATATTATTGTTGCTTCACATAGTTACCAGCAATTGGCATTTTTAAAAAATTTTAGCTATTCTAGCATGTGTACAGTGGCATGCTATGTTTTAATTTGCAATTTTCTTGTGAGAAATGATATTAAGCATATTTTTCCATGTTTATTTGCCACTTGTGTATTTTCTTTGCCAAGTTAACTGTTCAGATGTTTTTAAATGTTTCTTTTTAACAGTTTTCTTATTTTTGAGTATTAAGAGTTTTTAAATGTATTTTTAATGTAAGTCTTTATCAGATACATGTTTTACAAATATTTACCACCATTTCATAGCTTGTCTTTTCATTCTCTTGATAAGTGTCTTTTACAGAACTTCTTAATTTTGATAAACTTCAATTTATCAAATTTTTCTATCATGTATTATAAATTGTCTCTTTCTTTTCCTCTAGAAATTTTAATTTTGTACATTTAGGTAAATAATTTTAGGTACATTTTTGTGAAAGGCATAAAGTCTGTAGGGCTATCATTTCTACATTGAATTGTCTTTATTTTTTAATGATGATCTTTTGGTTACATTTGTGCAAAAAAAAAAATCTAGGCTCCCTATTCTATTTTTTATTGATTTATGTATCTATTCTTTCACCAGTACCAAATTATTTTGATTATTATACCTTTGTAGTAAATCTTGAAATTGGATAGCATGGTAGGCAAAAGAATGCCCTATAAAAGATGTTCATGTCCTCCCCTCTAGAACATATCACTAGTTTAGATCTTATGACAAAGGGTAATTAAAATTACAAAGCAAGTGAATTTGAGATGAGGAGAATATCCTAGATTGCCTGGGTATGCATAATGCTATCACAGTATGCTTTTATGTGGAAGAGGGAAACTGATATATTAGTTTCAGAATAATGTAGTATGAAAGAGAATTCACACACAAAAAATACTGGCTTTAAAAACAGACAGAGCCACAATATCTACAAAATGAAGGCATTCTTTAAGACTTAGAAAAGGCAAGGAAATAGATTATTCCTAGGGTCTTCGAAAGGAGAACAGCCTTACAAACACCTTGACATCAGCCCAGCAAAACTCATTTGGGACTACTGACCTTTCTAATTCTAAGACCATAAAAATTATTGTTTAAAACCACCAATATTGTGTTTATTTGCTACAGTAGCTAGAGAAAACAAATACAAGTATTGTGAATCATCCAAAGTTGTTCTTCTTCACTACTGTGCTAGCTATTCTAGGTCGTTTGCTTTCTTATATAAACCTTAGAAACTAGTTATATCTAAAGTATAGATTGTTTGGATTTTTGATAGATTGAATTGAATCTATACATCATGTTGGGAAGAGTTATGTTAATCACATTGAATCCTTCAATCCATCTACATGCAATATCTTTAGGTACTCTGGTTTCTTTAATCAATGATTTTTAGTTTTCAGCCTATAGGCCCTGTATACACTTTGTTATACCTAAATATTAAATTTTCTTCATGCTGAATTAAATGAATTTTATTAAATTTCCAATTTATTTGTTGATTGTTGCTAGTATGTAGCAGAACAACTGATGTTTACACATTAGTCCTGCATTTTGCCATCTTGATAAACTTGTTTGTTAGTTCCAGGAAGTTTTTTGTTGATTCTTTTAAAGTTTTTACATATACAATAATGTCATATGTTAAAAAAGATAATATAATTTCTTCCTTTCCAATCTTTATAACTATTATTTCTTTTTCTTGTCTTACTTCACTAGCTAGGACTTCACCCATAAAGTTAAGTAAGAGTGAGTACATTCTCACATTTTTTCTAATCTGAGGGAGAAAGTGTTCACTACTCACCATTAAGTATGATATTAGCTGTAGGTTTTATGTTGTGATTTTTAGTTTTCTGAGAATTACTATCAAAAAGAGGTATTACATTTTTAAATTTTTTTTTACATGAGTGGATATGATCTTATAAAATTTATTGTTTATCCTGTTGATACAGCAGATCACAATTATTGACTTTTCTAATGTTGAACCTGCCTTACAATATTGGGATAAATCTTGGTCATAGTATGTAATACATTTTATAAATAATTATATTTGACTTGCTAATATTTAGTTTAGAAGTTTTACATCTATATTCATGGGAGATATCTATAGTTTGCATTATGTTTAATAACTTTATTTGATTTTGATGTTCAGGTGATGCTAACCTCATAGAATGAGTTTAGATGTGTTATCTCTGCTATGATTTTCTGGAATCGATTGCAAAGAATTGATATCATTTATTCCTTATTTGGTAGTGAAACTTTGTAGACCTGGTGCATTTGTTTTTGCAAGGTTATTATTGAATCAATTCCTTTAATTGATGTGGGCCCGTTCGGATTATCCATCTCACCTTATGTGAGTTTAGGTAGTATGTATGTTTCTTTCAAGAAATTTGTCAATATAACCTATCAAATTCATGAGCGCATAGTTGTTTATAGTGTTCTTTTTAAACCTTTAATGTTCATGGAATAAATAATGATAATCTCTCTTTTGTTGTTAATATTAGTAATTTGCGTCTTCTGTTTTGTTTTTGATTTTTTTTTTCAGGTTAACCTTGTTAGAATTTTACGAATTTACTAATATTTTCAGAGAAACAGCTTTTGGTTTCTTGATTTCTGTGTTGGTATTCTGTTTCAAAGTTCATTGATTTCTGCAATATTTTTTATTATTGCCTTTCTTCTGCTTGCTTTATGCCTAAATTGCTTTTCTTTTTCTAGTTTCTGAAGTGGAAACTTAGGTTATTGATTTTAGATCTTTCTATTCTAACAAATTCCATTTAGTGCTAAATATTACTCTTTAAGCACTACTTGTACAAGTTGTATTTTCATTTTTTTCATTAAAATTATTTTTTTAATTTTTGTGGATACAGAGTAAGTGTATATATTTATGGGGTACATGAGATATTTTGATAAAGACATAGTGCATAATAATCCTGTCAGGGATATGAAGGTATCCAGAACCTCAAGTATTTATCCTTTCTTTGTGTTATAAAAAATCCAATTATATTCTTTTAGTTATTTTTAAGTGTAAAATAAATTGTTGTTGACTAGTCACTGCGCTGTGCTATCAAATACTAGGTCTTATTTATTCTACCTAACTACATTTTTGTACTTATTAATCATCCCCATTCCCCAGACCCTTCCCAGACTCTGGTAACCATCATTCTATACTCTATCTCAATGAGTTCAATTGTTTTAAGATTTTTAGCTCCCACAAATAAGTGACAACATGCGAAGTTTATCTTTTTGTGCCTAACTTATCTCACATAACATAATGATCTTAAGTTCCTTCTATGGCTTTGCAAAGGACAGTATCTCATTATTTTTATGGCTAAATAGTACTCAGTTTATATGTAATATATTTTCTCTATTTATCTGCTGATGACACTTACGTTGCTTCCAAATCTTGGCTGTTGTGAATAGTGCTGCAATAAACGTGAGAGTGCAGATATTTCTTCGATACACTGATTTTCTTTCTTTTGAGTATATCCAAACAGTGGGATTGCTGGGTTATATAGTAGTCCTATTTTTAGTTTCTTGATAAACTGTTCTCCATAATGGTTGTACTAATGTACATTCCCATCAATAATGTACAATGGTTCTCTTTTCTACACATCTTTTCCAGGTGTTATTGCCTGCCTTTGGATAACAGTTATTTTAACTGACCTAAGATGATATCTCATTGTGGTTTCAATTTGCATTTCTCAGATGATCAATGATGTTGAGCACCTTTTCATATTCATGTTTGCCATTTTTATGTCTTCTTTTAAGAAATGTCTATTCATGTCTTTTGCCTATTTTTAGATCAGATTATAAGACTTTTTCCTGTAGAACTGAGTTCCTTATATATCTGGTAATTAATTCTTTGTCAGATAAATCATTTGCAAATATTCTCTCTCATTCTGTGGGTTGTCTCTTTACTTTGTTGATTGTTTCCTTTGCTGTGCAGAAAGGTTTTAACACGCTGTGTTCACATTTGTCTATATTTACTTCAGTTGCCTGTACTTTGGGATACTACTCCAGAAATCTTTGCCCAGTCCAATATCCTGGAGAGTTTCCCAAATTTTTTTTTTTTTTTTTTTTTTTTTAGCAGTTTTACACATTGAGGTCTGATCCTGGATTTAAGTCTTTAATTCATTTTGATTTTATTTTTAAATATGATGAGAGATAAAGGTCCTTTTCTCACTTCTGCATGTGGATTTCCAGTTTTCCCAGCACGATTTATTCAAGAGACTCTCCATTCCATCTGTTTTCCAATGTGTGTTCTAGGCAATTAGTCAAAAGCGAATTCACTCTCGATGTATGGATTTATTTCTGGGTTCTCTCTTCTGTTCCAGTGGTCTATGTGTCTGTTTTTATGCCAGTACCATGCTGTTTTGGTCTCTATAACACTGTGATATAATTTGAACTTAGGTAATGTGATTCCTCCAGTTTTGTTTTCTTGCTCAGGACAGCTATGGCTATTCTACAAATTTTGCGATTCCATATAAATTTAGATTCTGTTTTCGATTTATGTGATGAATGTCATTAGTATTTTTAAAGGGATTGCATTAAGTCTGTAGATTGCTTTGAGTAGTATGGACATTTTAACAATATTGAGTATCTTTTTTTTTTTTTTTGCTTTGTCTTTTGTTTCAGTATCAGGTTAATCTGACCATATAGAGTGAATTTGGAAATAGTCCCTCCCCATCTATTTTGTAGAATAGTTTGAGTGAGATTTGTATTAAGTCGTCTTCAAATGATTGCTAATTCGTTCCTGGGCTTTTCTTGCTGAAAGACTTTTTATTATTATTTCATTCTAATTATTTGCTAATTATCTGTTTTGATTTTGGATTTCTTCATAGTTTAATCCTGGTAGGTTGTATGTGTCTAGAAATTTGTGCATTTCCTCTAATTCTTCCTATTTATTGGCATACAGTTGTTCACAGTAGCCTCTAATCATTTTTTGATTTCTTCAGTATCAGTTGCAATGTCTCTTTTCCATCTCTGATTTTATTTATTTGTGTCTTCTCACTTTCTTTCCCTTAGGCTAAAAGATCATTAATTCTTTTTATCTTTAAAAAAAAAAAAAAAAAAAAAAAAAAAAAAAAACCTTTTCTGCAATAATCTTTTATTACAATTTCACTTAGTTCTTTTCTGATCTTCATTATTTCTCCTATAATTTTAAGTTTTGTTTGCTCTTGCTTTTCTCCTTCCTTCCTTCCTTCCTTCCCTCCCTCTCCCCTCTTTTCCCCTCCCTCTTTCCCTCCCTCCCTCCCTCCCTCCCTTCTTTCCTTCCTTCCTTCCTTTTTCTTTCTCAGAATCTCACATTGTCACTTGGGCTGGAGTGCAGTGGTGTGATCTTGGCTCACTGCAACCTCCATCTCCCAGGTTCAAGAGATCCTGTTGCTTCAGCCTCTTGAGTAGCTGGAATTAGAGGTGCCCATCACCACGCCCAGCTAATTTTTTGTATTTTTAGTAGAGATGGGTTTCACCATGTTAGCCAAGCTGGTGTTGAACTCCTGACCAGTCTTTCCCACGCTTCCTTCCCCTTTCTATAGCAGAAGAATTTCTCCCTTTGGCCATTAACATCCCAGGCCCATGGCAAGTACTTCCTGGCTACCACTGTGGATTATTTATTTTTATTTTTATTTTTTTTAATTTATCCCCCCCATCCCCTTCCCCGCGCTGTTGCCTACATCAGGCATTTCTCCAGGTATTGTCCCTCCCCATTCTCCTGCCCCCACCATTGTCCCTCCCTTCCCCACCCCTCCACTTCCCACCTAGCCCTGTGAGTGTTGTTTGATGGTTTCTAGGTTCATCCATGTCTCTATAAAGGACAAGAACTCATTGTTTTCTATGGCTGCATAGTATTCCATGGTGTATATGTGCCACATTTTTTTTGTCCAGTCTATCATTCATGGGCATTTGAGTTGGATCCAGGTCTTTGCTATCATACAGTGCCACAATGAACATACGTGTGCATGTGTGATTTATAACCCTTTGGGTATATACCCAGTAATGGCATTGCTGGGTCAAATGGAATTTCTATTTATAGATCCTTGAGGAATCGCCACACTGTCTTCCATAATGGTTGAACTAATGTACACTCCCACCAACAGTACCACTGTGGATTATTTAGGGCCCAAGGCCTCTTTAGTTAGCAGGTGATGAATCTTGCCAGACTTGGCCCTTCCCTTCAAGGCAGTGGATTCCCTCCTGGGGATGTCATCCATTAGTGAGGACCAGGAATGGAATCTCACAATTCTGCCTGGTGTCCTATTATAGCAAGTCTTAGCTGGCACCCAGTTGCAAGACAATGTCCTCTCTACTCTTCCCTCTCTGTCCTCAACAAGTGGGAGCTATGAACTACACTTTCTGGAAGTGGGGAGAAGTGATCCAATCACCTCCTTTGCCACCTCAGCTGGTATCTCATTATTTCATGTCCCCTCCAAGTCCACTGACTCTGAGCCCAGCATGGCATCAGGACTTTCCCAGGAATTGCAGTTCTTTATTCCTAGACTGTCTTTCAAATTTATCTAGGATCCCAGAATCTTGCAGTGGCAGGCCTTACTAGAACTCAGGTTCTGAATGTGAGACAGACAATTTGCCTCAGGCCAGGGCTGGTCTAAATGCTCCCTCTGTGAGAGCTGGATGAGTTCTGTTCCATGTTGCTTTCTGTTGTGACGGGGCAGCATTGAATTTCAATGCAAAGTCCTACAATCACTGTGCTCTCCCTCCTGAAAACACACAGATTCTCTCCCTGTGTCACACTGCTGATACCGCTGGGTGAGGGTAGGATGGTGTACGTGATTCGACACTGTCTTTTCTAGCCTCTTCAGTACTCTGCAGTGCCTTTTTCCTTAAAATAATGTTAAGACCAGATACTGTGATTGTTCATCTTATATTTAGTTCTAATGAGACAACATTTTTGTGTAGATAGTTGTCAAATTTGATGTTCTTGCAGGGGAGACTATCACACCAGGCTTTATGTACACATCTTGCTCTTCCTTTTACCTCATTCAACATATATTCTAATTTATTTTGAGGCTTTTGTGACCCATGTATTATTTAAAGCATGTTTTAATTTTTTAAAATATATGGGGAATTTCTAGGTATCTTGCTGTTAGTGATATCTACTCTTATCCCATTGCGGTCTGAAAGCACACTTTGAATGATTTTTATATTTTTTAAAAATTTGATAAAATATGTCTTATATCCAAATGTGGTCTGGCTTGGTGAACACCTCATGCTGAGTTTAAGAATGTGCATTCAAGCTGTTCTTGGATGAAGCATTCAGAGTATAAAATGGATTTGAGTTGAGAGTAATAATTAGGTCAACTTTATTCTTACTGATTTTCTGCTTGCTTAATCTTTTCATTTCTGAATGAGGATAATGGAATATTTGTCGATTTCTTTTTTCAGTTTGATCATTTTTTTCTTATTTCGACACTATTGTGAGGAATAGACACACTATTGTTTATCATCTTGAAGAACTGATTCCTTTATCAATATGTAATGCCTCTCTTTATTCTTGATAATTTTCTTTATCTTGAAATTTTCTTTGTCTGAAATTAATTTTGCTACTTTATTCATTTTATTTTGTTCAGTAGTAGTATATCTTTTTCTATCCCTTTACTCTTAATCTGAGTCTTTATATTTTAACTGGGTTTTGTACATACAACATACAGTTGAGTATTGTTTTATTATATAATCTGACAACCTCAGTTACTTAATAGTTATATTTAAATTAATTGCATTTTAAGTGATAATCACATTAATATCTACCATATTTATAGCTTTTATAGTCATTACATTTCTTGTTTTTTTGTCTTCTCTAGCTTTAATTGAATGTTTTATATGTTTCCATTTATCTCATATCTTCTTGTGTCAATTATATTTTAAAAAGAATGTTATACTTATTGTACTAAAGTTTCCAGTATACCTTTTCAGATAATTTAAGTCTACCTTCAAATAATGCTATAGAACTTCAGGTATAGTGCAGGTAACTTATAACAGAATATTCCTTATTGTTTTCTCCAGGTTTTATTAATATTGATTTATTTTCTTTATTAATACACTATCATCACCCAATAGATTGTTATTATTACTATTTTGAACCCAGAGGTTCAAAGGATAAATTAAGAATGAGAAAAATAAAAGGTCTGATTTACTTTTATATATTTCTTATCTGACGTTCTTTCTTCTTTTATATAGAACCAAGTTTCTGAACTTTATCTTTTCTTTCTCCCTGAAAAACATTTTATTTAACTTTTTTTTTATGGCAAATGTAGGTTTTTTTTTGGGGGGGGGGCGGGCTTAGAAAAACTTTGTCCATTTACAAAGAACAATATTACTGGATATATGATTCTAGGTTGGTGAATTTTGTCGTTTTAAAATATTTCATTCCATGATCTTCTTGATTGCATGATTTCTGATGACAAGTTCACTGTAATTTCTCTTAGGTAATTTCTAATTTTCTTTTAACTTTCATTTTAGATTAAGGGGGAACATATACAGGTTTGCTATGTGGGTATACTGAATGGTGCCAGCATTTGGATACAAATGATCCCATTACCCAGGAACTCAGCATCATACACAATACTTTTCAACATTTACCCCTCTCTCTTCCCCTCTACTTTAGTACTCCCAGTTTTTATTGTTGCCATCATTATGTTTACAAGTACACAATTCTTAGCTTCCATTTATATGTGAGAACATGTGGTATTTAATTTTATCTGCCTGCTTTACTTTATTGAGGATAATGGATTCCAGCTGCATCCATGTTGCTGCAAAGACTATCATTTTTTATGACTGTGTAGTATTCCATGATATGTATGTATATATATGTACATACATACATACATATATACATACATACATATATATATACATACATACATATATATACACACATACATATCTACACACACACACGCACACACACACACACACACACACACACACACACACACACATATATATATATATTTATATCACATTTTTGTTATCCAGTCCACCATTGATGGGCACCAAGGTTGATTCCATGTCTTTGGTATTGTGAATAGTGGTGCAATGGACATGCAACTGCATACATCTTTTTTATTGGATGATTTATTTTCTTTGAGGTATACACCCAGTATTGGGTTTGCTGGGTTGAATTGTAGTTCTATTTTAAGTTATTTGAGAAAACTCCAAACTGCTTTCTACAGTGGCTGGACTAATTTGCATTCCCACTAATAGTGTATAAGTGTTCCCTCTCTGCAGCTTCACCAGTATCTGTTGTTTTTTGACATTTTTATAATACTCTTCTGACTGATGTGCGATGGTATCTTTTTGTTTTTGATTCGCATTTTTCTGATGGCAAGTGATGTGGAGAATTGCTTCAGCTGTTTGTAGACCACCTGTATGTCTTATTTGGAGAAGTGTCTATTCATGTATTTTGTCTATTTTATAATGGTTTTATTTGCTTTTTTGCTTTTTCAATTATTTAAGTTTTTTATAGAGTCTGGATACTAGACTTACGTTGAATGCTTTGCATGTAAATATTTTCTGTCATTTTGTAGGTAGTCTGTTTACACTGTTGATAGTTTATTTTACTGTGGAGTAGTTATTTAGTTGTTGTCAATATTTGTTTTTGTTATATTGATATTTACAACATAGTTATAAATAATTTGCCAAGGCCTATGTCCAGAATGATGTTTCCTAGGTCTACTCTAGGATTATTATAGTTTGAAGTCTTAAATACTTAATTCATCTTGAGTTAATTTTTTTATATGGTAGAAAGAAGGAGTCCAGTTTCATTCTTCTGCATACCAACCTATATCAGCAGCCTTTATTAAATAAGGAATCCTTTCTCTATTTTTTATATCCACTTTGTCAAAGATCATGTGGCTATAGGTGTGCAGCTAAATTCATGACCTGTCTGTGTTCTTCTTTTTTTTTTTTGAAATGGAGTTTCGCTCTTGTTACCAGGCTGGAGTGCAATGGCGTGATCTCGGCTCACGACAACCTCCGCCTCCTGGGTTCAGGCAATTCTCCTGCCTCAGCCTCCTGAGTAGCTGGGATTACAGACACGCGCCACCATGCCCAGCTAATGTTTTGTATTTTTAGTAGAGACGGGGGTTTCACCATGTTGACCGGATGGTCTTGATCTCTTGACCTCGTGATCCACCCACCTTGGCCTCCCAAAGTGCTGGGATTACAGGCTTGAGCCACTTAGCCTGGCCTGTTCTTATACTGCTCTGTATATCTGCTTTTGTACCAGTATCATGCTTTTGAGTTACACTATCCTTATCATATAATTTTAATTTACATATTAATTTTATAATAACTTTTTTTCTAGTTCTGTGAAAAATAAGAATCGTAGTTTGATAGAAATAGCGTTGAATCTGGGAACTGCTTTTGGTAGTATGGCTATTTCTACAATGGGCATTCTTCCAATCCATGAGCATGGACTTTGCTTTTTTAAAAAAAAATTTTTTTGTGTTATCTCCGATTTATTTCAGCAGTGTTGTGTAATTCTCCTTGCAGAGATATTTTACCTACTTGTTTATATATATGCTTAGATAGTTTTATTTAGTTTTTGGCTATTTTAAAAGTGACTGTGTTCTTGATTTGACCCTCAACTTGAACATTATAAATGTATAGATATATTACTAAATTTCTAAATTGATTTTGTAGCTTTAAACTTTACTGAAACATTTTATCAGTTCTAGAAGCCTTTTGGTGGTTCCTTAAGGGTTTTCTAGGTATCAAATCACACTGTCAGCAACGATAAGTAGTTTGACTTATTTTCCTGTTAGGATGCTTTTTACTTATCTCTCTTGCATGGCTGCTCTGGCTAGAACTTCTAGTACTCTATTGAAAAGGACTGGTGCGAGTTAGCATCCTTGTCTTGTTACATTTTTCTAAGGGAATGCAATCAGCTTTTTCTCATTCCTTATGTTGCTGGCTGTCAGTTGGGCATATATGGCTCTTACTCTTTTGAAGTCTGTTCTTTTGATACCTAGTTTCTTTAGGGTTTTTAACATGAAGCAATATTGGATTTAATCAAAAGCATTTTCCAGATCTATTGAGGTGATCATGCAGTTTTTATTTTTAATTTTGTTTATATGTGAATCACATTTGTTGATTTGCATATGTTAAACCAATCTTATATCCCAGGAATAAAGCTTACTTGCTCATGGTGAAGTAACTTTTTGATGTGCTGCTAGATTTGGTTTGCTGGTATTTTGTTGATAATTTTTGCACTTATGTTCATCAAGGATCTTGGCCAGTAGTTTGTGTGTGTGTGTGTATGTGTGTGTGTGTGTGTGTGTGTGTGTGTGTCTGACAGATTTTGGTATTGGGAAGATTTTGGTTTCATTGAATGAACTAGCCAGGAGACGCTCCTCCATGACTTTTTGTGATTGTTCCAGCAGAATTGGTACCAGCTCTTTGCATATGTGGTAAAATTTGGCCGTGAATCTATCTAATTTAGGGTTAATACTATTGTATTTATGTGCCTTCAATTGTAATGTCATTTTTTGTCACTTTACATAGTGTTTATCTGGATCTTCTCTTTTTTCTTTGTTAATTTGGCTAGTGACCTATGAATCTTGCTTGTCCTTTCAGAAAACCAATTGTTTGTTTCTTGATTTTTCCTATGGGTGTTTGGTTCTCAATTTTGTCCAGTTCTGCTCTGATTCTAGTTAGTTGTTCTTTTTACTGATAGCTTTGAGGTAAATTTGTTCTTGTTTTTCTAGTTCCTCTAAGTGTGATGTTAGATCATTAATTTAAGATCTTTCTAACTTTTTGATACAGGCATTTAGCACAATAAACTTTACTTTTAACACTGCTTTTGCTGAATAACAGAATTTGGTATGCTTTGTCTCTGTTTTCATTAATTTCAGATATTTTTTTAAGTCTGACTTAATATTATTGATTACCCAAAAATCATTAAGGAGTAAGTTGTTTCATTTCCAAATTACTATGTATTTTTAGGAGATCTTGTTGGCATTGAATTCTAATTTTATTGCAATGTGTTCTGAGAGTATGAGTGGTCTGATTTTAATTTTTTTTTAAATTGTATTGAGACTCGCTTTATGGTTGAGAATAAGGTTAGTCTTAGAGCATGTTCTGTGTGCAAGTAAGAAGAAAGTATATTTGTATATTCTGTGGTTTTGGGTGTTTGGGGGAGTTTTCAGTATATATATCTGCTAGGTCCAATTGGTCAAGCATGAGTTGAAGTCCAGAATTTTTTTTTTCTTTTGTTAGTTTTCTGCCTTGATGATCTAACACTGTCAGTGGAATGTTGATATCCCCCCCCCATTATTATTATGTGACTGTCTATGTCCTTTCACAGGTTTAGAGGGACTTTTTATTAATCTGGTGGCTGCTCCAATATTGGGTATATAAATATTTAGAATACTTATATTTTCTTGTTGAATTGAACACCTTATCAGTATGCAATGCCCTTCTCTCTCCTGTTTTCCTCTTGTTGGCTTAAAGTCTGTTTCATCTGGTATAAGAACAAGTGACCACTGATTTTTGTTTTTTGTTTGCATAATAGATCTTTCTTCATTCTTTTATTTCATTCTTTTACCTGTGGGTATTTTTATGTGTGAGACAGGTCTGTTAAAGACAGAAGTCAGAGTTATTTATTTATTTATTTTTTAATGCAACTTGCCACTCTTTGCCTTTTAAGTGGGGACATTCAGTTCACTTACCTTCAAGGCTGTATGAGGTTTGGATCCTATAATCATGTAGTTAGCTGGTAGTTTGTAAACTTGATTTTGCGGTTGCTTTATAGTATCTGTGGGCTGTGTGGTAAGGTGTGTTTTGTGGCAGCAGGCATTGTTTTTGTGTTTCCATCTTTAAAACTCTCTTAAAGGCCACTTGTAAGGCTTGTCAAGTAGTAACAAATTCCCTTAGCATTTACTGGTATGGGAAGTATTTTATTTTTTCTTTGCTTATGAAGCTTAGTTTGGCAGAATATGAAATTCTTGGTTGGAATTTCTTTCTTTTAGGATTCTGAAAATAGGCTCTCAATGTTTTCTGGCTTGTAAGATTTCTGTTGAGAAGTCCTGTGTTAGCCTGATGAGGCTCCCCTTTGTAAGTGACCTGACCCTTTTCTTTAGCGGGTCATAGATTATTTCTTTCATGTTTACCTTGGAGAATCTTTTGCCTGTATTTCTTAAGGATGATTATCTTGTATAGTATCTTGCAGAAGTTGTCTGACTTTGTATGTTGACTCTATATAGTCCATTTCACTATAGTGAAACTGGAGAAATTTTTATGATCTATATTCCCAAATTGCTTTCCCTCTCTCCTTTCTCATGAATTCCAATGTGTCATATGTTTGGTCTATTTACCTAACCCCATATTTTTTGGAAGTTTTGCTTATTCTTTTAAGTTCATCTTTCTTTATTTTTGTCTGACTGTGTTGATTTGGAGGACGGATCTTTGAGTTCTGAGATTCTTTCTTGAGCTTGGTATATTCTGCTGTTACTGCTTCCTCCTGCATCATGAAATTCCTGTCATGAGTTTATTTTCAATTTCAACAATTAAGTTTGGTTCTTTTTAAAAGCAGCCATTCAAATTTTGGATTATTTTGCTGGCTTACTTGGATGAGTTTCAGCTTTTTCCTGAATCTCATTGAGTGTCTTTGCCATTCAGGTAGTGAATTCTGTATCTGTCATTTTAGTCATTTCATTCCCATTAGGAGCAATTGCTGGGAAGCTAATGTATTTACATGTATATGATGAGACACTCTGACTTTTAGAATTTTCAGAGTTCTTGTACCCATTATTTCTTATCTGAGATGGATAGAGTTCCTTTAACTTTTTGAGGTTTCTGCCATTTAAATGAAACTTTTTGCTGTTATAATCTTTATTTCCTTTGAAGGTGTGATGTGTGTTGAGTATATTCAATTAGCTTCATTTCTGTGTGCTTTCAGAGGGCCAAGGCTCTGTGCAGAATCTTTATTTGGGGCTATATTCCTACATTGGGTTTTACCCAGCCATGTGTGCTGAAATAATTTTTGTTTGGTGGTGTAATTCCACTAGATGGCAGTTAAAAGTAAAGACCGGCAGATAGGTTCAGCTACACGCCTCTCATATTTCAGCACTTTCACAGCAGTGTTCTGGGGTGGGACAGACAGGAGGTGAGTAAGAGATGACCTACTGACTATATCCATTCATTGGCCTTTTAGGAGCCCCCTCCAATCACTGGGCCATGCCCACATTTCCTTAGTAGTTATGGGGTCCCTAGTGGGCTGCCCTCCTTCCTCTCTTAACAGTGGCTGGAACCAAAGTTTAGATTGCCAGGTGACCTGAAATTTTCGAGGGGCCTGCTGGTTCTCTGTGCTTTGGCAGAGTCAAGTGGTTTGTGAGGTATGTCTGCAGGTGGTCTGTTGATGTCGAGGGCAAAAGGCAAAGGATTCCTAGGGAGCAGGAAAGTGTTGCTGTAGGGGGTGGTGTGCATCTATCGTGGTGCCTGCAGCCCAGATATTTTTGCCCTGCAGATGGCTGTGGACACTGTCTATTTCACAGTGCCCCAATTGGGTCTCCTTGCTGTGTCTGTCCCAGTAGCTGGCCCAACCAGCTAGTTTTGTCCTAAGACTTCTGCACCTAGATCACTGGGCTATTTGATGTTCTAGGCCACAGGGCTCCCTTAGGCAAAGACTGTGGATGGCAAACAAGCTACATCCTTCCTGAACCAGTCTTACCAAGGGAAGCACACCCAGCTCCTGGGCTGGCCCATGAAGCCATGCCTCACTCTTCCCAGTGCTCTGAGAGTGGTGCCTTCTCCCCCATTTGAGCTCCAGCCACAAATCTCAGCTCCATATTCCAGAGCTGAGGGATTGGGACCAGTCCTCACACCTCAAAGGATTGGGACCAGTCAGACAGTTTTGTCCTCTGGCTGCTCAGAGTCAAATACCAGTTGTGCTGGAGGGCTGAAGTACTCCCAGGTCACTGGAAAAGCACCTAGCTGGGAAAGTAGAGGCAGTGCTGTGTTATGCCCTCGTGGGAGAAGCCAGATGGGGTACTTTGGAGGGGCCAGTTAACAAATGAGACATAGGTTGGATGCACCCTGGTTCCACAGGAAAAAGAGCCCTACTATCAAGAAGGCTGGCAGTCAAGAGGGACTGGAACCCAGCCTTAGGGAATGGGTGCCTATGATCACATTTTGCCTCAGTTGCCCCTCACACAAAACCATCTGGGCTCCACACAGGCCCCAGTTTTGTCTCTACCTGTTCTCTGAGCAGTTCCCCCTGCCAATTCAAATGTCTACGGGTGTTGTAAAGTCTCCTGTGGACTCCCAGAGGCCCATAGTGGGAGTGTGTTGCCCTTCAGTTTCTTCACTTATCCCTTTTTAAGGAATTGCTCAGGGTTGGAAGCTGGTCCGGACACTTGGCAACTCTGCACGCTTCCTGGCTTCCTGAAGCATCTACCTCAGTATCTGCATTACCTCTCCGTTGACTTTCAGTGCTTTTTCTCAGAAGATCTCTTCAAAGTGCGAAGGTTTACTTGGTGTTTTGGTTTCTTAGGGTTAGAGAAGTGCTTCCTGGCTATCTAGTTGCCCATCTTTTGCCCCCACCTCTGAACCTTGCTTTCATTGCCTACTTCAAAAATGAGACAGGGTAAAGCAGAGTTTCATTACAATTGCTGTTCCTGGATTGTCAATCCAGAGCACTAGGATTGTGAAGTGAGGATATAGATATTACTATTAGATGAAATTAAAATTTAACTACATTGAGTCACAGTTAATTGTGAAAAATAAAAGAAAAAGTGAAAATTTCAATATCTATTCTGAGTTTCACTTTTCTGAACTGCCTCATAATGGGATAGATTTTTTCAGCCGGCATCGTCTTTTTCTTAGTGCATAACTGTTATGACTCTTCCTGATCAATGAGCTATCTTGGAAGGCTCACATGACTCTCAGAGAATTCAAATGCTACTGTTGCTGTAAGAGTACTGCTTCTCTAAGTGATGTATTCCCAAGTTTTGTGAGAAGATGTGGGCTGAGATCTCCCAGAAGAAGATGTAATTATGTTACAGAAAACATCAGGTGGCTTTACAACATTTCAACTGTGCTCAGTTTTGGTATCTATGTATATAGTCTTAGCTCTTTAGCACTCAACTTGAAATAAGCAGCACCTGTTCTAAGTGCTAAGAACAGGTTAGTAGAAGGGATCACTTCTTCACATGAGCTCCATTCCTTTTCTACCCAGGAGCAGATGACTCTTTCTGGGAGTTAACCTCTTCCACCTAAGTCATCAGGATAGTTCATATCCTAGTATACTATTCTATAATGTTTCCTCAGCTTAAGTCTCAGCATTATTTGCTATTAGGATGAGAAATCAAATACTTATGCTGTGTCTGATATCAAGCCACTTCAAATTTACTGCACAGCATATTGGGAAAAACACCTGCCTTTATAACCTATTCAGCCATTGCCTCCCACTTAAAGGTGTCTCTGACTATTCAATATACCTGGTTTATTCCATAGAAGTGATTATTATAATTTTACAGGATAAATGGAAAGGATAAGATTATACAAGAGTTGTCTTAGAGTTCTTAGATTTTATAGTTAACACCAATGCCTTCAGAAAAAAATGTAGCTATGGAGAATCAGCTTATAAGCTCTCATCTTACATTTACATTAACTCTTACATTTCACATAAAATTTCCAAGTAGTGTCAGATAGAATATTACCATTATTTGGTCAATTTATTTTGCAGAGATACTGGGATACAAAGAACTGAAATTTTTGCCACACTTCTTCCAAATAGAAAGTTAGTTGTGTAACATGTATACCTATGTAACAAACCAGCATGTTCAGCACATGTATCCCAGAACATAAACTCAAATAAAAAATAAATAGATAAATAAATAAGAAATAATTGTTTCAGAACCACAAGTTCTTTTCACTGAAAATTGTCATGTTCATATTTTTTTCACACATTACTGCATAATATAGCAACATTTTATATAAAAACATTGTGCATATTAGTAAAAACACCTCTTTTTCATACCCTCTGTAATAATCACTGCATAAATAAACTATTCACCATCAAAAAAAAAAAAATACAAGGTAAATAAATACCAAATGATCATTTCCATAGATGCAGAAGAAGATTTGATCATTTTAATATACATTCAGGATTTTAAAAAATAAAAACTCAACAAAATAGGTACAGAAGGAAATTTCCTCAACATAGGCCATTTATATAAACCTCATGGCTAATACAGGCATTGATCGACTTACGACCTATGCAACTTACGACCATTCGACTTTACGACCACAATTGCTAGCCACAATCCGCATCTGGCAGCGCAAACATTGTCCAGCTGGGCTTACAACACTGCGGACTAGCTTCCGGCAGCACTACCATCTCTGTGTGCACCATTTCAACTGTTATCCCAGACTCGGTACAGCAATTTGTGTTTTGTGTCTTGGATATTTTTCATCAAACCCCTCCCAAGATGTCTACCAAGAGGAAATTGTCTTTGTCTATGCCTCAGCCTGCCAAGAAGGAAAGAAAGGCCATCCATCTCAACACGAAAATGAAGGTAATTAAGCAGTATGAAGGAGGAAAGAAAGTGAATGTGATCACACGTGATACGAAGTTATCACACTCGACTGTGTCGACAATATTGAAAGATAAAGAATTTGTGAAGCTGTGAAAGGTTCTACACCCATGCAATTAACAGTTATAACAAAGCAACAAAGCAGGCCCATCCACGAAATGGAGAAATTGCTATATATTTGGATGGAAGATCAAATTCAAAAACAGACACCATTAAATCTTTTTACTATGCTGATGAAGGCAAGAAGTCTATTTCAGACTCTGAAGGAGCATGCTGGAGAAGATTACAGTCAAGAATTTGTAGCAAGCACTGGCTGGTTCCAGAGATTCAAGAAAAGATTCCAGATGCATAGTGTTTGAGTGACTGGAGAAGCAGCGAGTGCAGATGAGGAAGGAGCACGTAAGTTTGCTGATAGTCTGGATGAATTAATTACAGATGAGGGATATTAGCAGAACAGATTTTCAATGTTGATGAACTTACAAATGAAGAGCTAATCAAACTGGAAGAAGAAAGAATAGAAGCCAGAGAAAGAAGAGGAGGAGCCAGAAAGAAAGTTCATCACTAAGGGATTATCAGACGGTTTATCTTTACTGAATAAACTTCTTATACATTTCGAAGCAATGTACCCAAACATCGAACGATTTGCAAGGATTGAACGGATGGCGCATGATGTGTTTCGTCCGTATAGTGAAATTTATGAAGAAAAAAAGAAACATACAATTCAGACAAAGCTCACCATGTTTATAAAAAATCAACTCTGGTAACCTCAACTGCTGCCTCAGATGACGACATCAACGATCTGCAGCCAAGCACCAGTGGCCAATAAAATGTTTTGTACATGTTTATATATTTTGATATGTTTTGCAATGGGAAAATGTTTCCTATGGTATTTTTTACACCTGTATTTTGTATTTTTGTATGCACTTGTATTTTGTAATTTTGTATGTTTTGCAAATATTAAACCAGTTGTACTGGTAATGCAGTGTTTTACTTAAACCTGACTAATGTAAAAATACAGTAAGAAACAAAATGGTGCAGAGATGATATAAATGGCATAAAATGAACAAAGAAAATTATGATATATAACAATAATGAAAGAAAATTATGATAAAATATGACTTAAAGATTTTTATAACGTCATTTCACAGTACTGTACATACAGCCTACTCAACTTACGACCAAATCCTGTTACGACTGGTCGGTCAGAACCAATCATGGTCGTAAGTCGAGCACTAGCTGTATTACAAACATAAGAAAGCTAGTTGCATAACAAGGCAATATTGTCACGTAGGAAATAAAGAGTGACATATGGTGCTTTTAAAATGCTTTAATGTATTTATTTATTTTGAGTTCAGGCTATGAGACTGGATAATTTTTGTATTTTTGCTACAGATAGGGTTTCATGCGTTGTCAAGGCTGGTCTCTAACTCCTGGGCTTAAACCATGCACCCTCTTTAGCCTCCCAAAGTGTTGGGAGTACAGGTGTGTGCCACCATGCACAGCCCTTTTTATTTCTTTCTAGTTATTAAATGTTTAACTCTCACGGAGACCTAAAAGAGCAGAGTAACATCTTGGGCATTTCCTCCATAGACTTCAATTTTTGATACTTCCAAAGCCTGCAACTGATGCTCAGTATAACTTCTATTATTCTTTTGTTCCTCTTATCCATGTGTTCAGAAAGTAATTATTTAAGCACTGAAAGGAAGACACAGTATTCTCCTCATGGAGGGGATCAGAAAATAATTCAGTGCATTCAGTGCTCTGTTAGGAGAAAGTACCCACGCTAAGAGACTACTTAGAAGAACATTTAACCCTCATTTGAGAGGTGTGAGCAGCCAGGGAAGGTTTCTTAGACATAATAGTTGGGCATATACCTAAAGGCTAAATAAGAGTTGGAGAAGAGAAATAATCAAAGGAAATAAGAAGGATGTTTTAGTTACAATAAGTGGCATGACCAAGACCCAGAGGAGAAATTAATGGATCGGGGGAAGCAAAGTCTATGTTCAGAACATTTGGAACATAACATACAAAATAACTAAAGTGATGTGATAGTTATGAGCAGGCAGTGTGGGGGAACAATAGTCAGAGACTTCTTTTTCTCTCTGTCTCCCACTCAGTTTTCTGGGTCAGAAATCCAAGGTAAATTTTCCACAGTCCTTTTGCTCCAGTCTTGTTCTGTGGTTTTTTGTTTTTTTGTTTTTTGTTTTTTGTGTTTTTTTTTTTTAGTAGTCCTGTTAAAGCATTTTATAATTTTATTTAAAAAACTTTTTAATTTTTTAAAAATAAATTTTGTTTCTATTTATGGTATACCACATGATGTACTAAGATATGTGTGTGTATATATATATATATATATATATATATATATGTATAGATACACACACATATAAATATGTGTATACATGAGTAACTATGTTAGATGATGGATATATTTTTTTCAGTATATTTTGTTATAGTGAAAAAATCTATACATAGATGTATATATTACCATATATAATAGTACTATATTACTATTATATATAATAGTACTATATATATTACTATATATAGCAATATATATAGTATTATAGTAATACAATTATACTATAGTAATTATAGTACTGTAGTAATTATGATAATTATATAATTATTATAGTATATAATAATTATAGTACTATAGCAATATAGTAATATATTACTATATATTATATATTACTATTATATATTACTGTTATATATTCTTATATATAATATATAACTATAGTAATATATTACTATATATATTATATCATTATATGTAATATATATAACTACATAGTAATATATGGTATATATTATATATTATATAATATATAGTAATATATACATATGTGTATATAGTAAATATATATGTATATATGGTAAATATATATATTTACCATATATATTATATATATAGTAAAATTGCATTATACTGAAAAAATAATATATCCATCATCTAACATAGTTACTCATCTTCCTCTCCCAACATAGCAAGAGTAGCTATAATCTACTCCTTCAACAAAATTCACGAACATAGTGCATTACTTTTAATTTAGACCACATGTGCATTAAATCTTTTGACTGGTTAATCCTACATATTTACTAATTTGCATTCTTCTTATGTTACATTCAAAAATGTTATCACCTGACAGTCTGGGGAATCTTTAAGGACATCAAAAACTGAACTTTTTGACATGAAAGGAACAAGTTAGGCTGTAGGTTGTCTCCTATCATGGGAATGACAACGTGAAGCATGCAGCTCAGCAGGTTGTCAGTGTTCTTAATTTTCACTCTTAATTTTCTTACGTGCTCTTAATTTTCACTCTTTCTTTTCTACTGTTAAGCTTGTGGGAGAGTGGAAAAGCAAGAGAAAAATCTGGGAACTAACTTAGAGCCCTAAGTCTTAATAATTTATATTTAAATAAAGATGATTATAATTTAAAATACATAATAAAAAAATACTAAAAGAAATTTTGGCAAAACTGTTCAAATATCCTAAATTTGATAAACATATTGCATAAGTAGGAATAGGGTAGAAACCACAGGTGAGTATATACTGGAGCAGGGTTTATTAACCTTGGCACTGTTCAGCATTTTGGACCAGACAAATGTTGTGGCAGACATCCAAACATCCTGTGTGCTACAGAATGTCTGGCAGCATCTCTGGCCTTTACTTACTTAGTGCCAGTATCACTTCACCCCCTACCCAAGTTATAACAATAAAAATGTCCCCAGACATTTCAGAAGTCGTCTGGGGGGCAAAATCACCCCCTATTTGAGAATCACTATGCTGGACTTTAGTAGGTATATAAATGCCTAAGAAGTCACTCTTTTCCTCAAGGAACCTGTTGTCTGGTAGAAGAAATATTTACCAAAAACCTATTTTAGTTCACCTAATTCAAATCAGTTTGTGATTAGTATAAGCAGAAGAATTTCAGCAAAATTTCATGAAAACATGGTAAAATAATTCAGAGGAAAAGCAAGTAAGAAGAAATATCAGTAAATATTCTATAAAAGAAGTGAAATGTGACTGTAGACTTGATAGATGAGTAGACCAAAAAAAAGGTATAAGGGGACTAAAAAAACAATAGCACACACAAAGGCTGAGCAACATGAAAGCTAAGTAAGTATTTGAGAAATAGTGAAAATCCTTGATAGTTTAGGGTAAGTTATGGATTAGGAGACTGGAAGATAGACTGAGGGCATATTTTGGAAGATCCTCAAGTCTAAGATAAGAAATTGGACTATTTTTTCTCCATCAAGCTCTAAACTGCTACTATGTTAAAACATACTGGCATAATATTTGTTTTATGAATATAATTTTTGAACAGTATATTTTAAGATAATATTACAAAAAACCATATTTTCAGAGCCATAGCCAAGGTTGATGATGGTTTTATCAAATGGCAGGTCACACATCTCCAGTGGAATGAGTAGCTTCACGAACATTAGCCACATAAGCAATCCAATTCCCAATCATGATTTCTAATTCTCTGCTTTCCTAATGAAAAGATGACTGCTTCAAATAACAAAGGCTGA
Organism: Saimiri boliviensis; assembly: GCF_048565385.1. Taxonomy (NCBI): domain Eukaryota; kingdom Metazoa; phylum Chordata; class Mammalia; order Primates; family Cebidae; genus Saimiri; species Saimiri boliviensis. Next base: position 107,022,732 of record NC_133450.1, on the reverse strand, counting down.
AAATTATCTACAAGATTTTTATGACATGTAACAAGTAAACAAAATATAAATATAAATTTAAATAAAGACTCTGATTGCAATAGACTCTGTAGAAATACTTTGGGGTGATGAATCTAGCCAGCAACTAAATTAGGGTTGGCTGTTGTCCACAAATAGCATAGAGAGCTACTTGGATCTTCTCAGCAATGAGTCTGGTTCTCAATGAGCATAAACAATGTTTTGGCTGTATGCACTGTGCTTGGATTTGGATAATATTTTGATAATCAAGTAAAGATTTTATTTAGCAGTATTCTGCTATGGGTCTTTAAAAAGCCAAGTAAACCTTTTTTGTTAATGAGGTATTGTTCACAAGTGAATCTAAATAAGCCAAATAGTATTCTTTTGTTTTAATTTCCGGGAAAGTGGTATATGAACAAAACAGTGAAATGAAAAATGTTGTAATAAATGTAGTTTTAAATGTTTAATCTGCATTATTTATACCCCTGCATTTAAAAATAACTTATAAGTCTATTGTGCCTTTTCTTTTTCTATCATATTTTGTTGCCAGAAAATATTTTTACATATAATCTGATGGGTAGAGACAGAAAATAATCCAATAAAAAAGCTAAATATCAGCATGTTAGTAAGTGATGAGTGATATGAAGAAAAGCAAAGTAGAGCTAAAGTGTAGGGCATACTGCTGGGAGATGAAAAAGAATTGAGATCAGTGAAGTCTTTACAGCAAAGATGTGAGGGAAGGGAGCCATCCACATGACTATATGATGATGATCCCTTTCCTCACCAATTATAACAGTAACAACCAATACTGCTGTAACAAAAGACAGGTTAACAATAGAAAAGAATGACAAATTTATTTAATCAAAGTTTTACGTGATATGGAAATCTTCAGAAATGAAGACCCAAAGACCCAGGGAAAACTGTCAATTTTTATTCTTAGCTTCAATAAAGAATGAAAAGCCATATAGAAATGCGATTGAGAAAAGTAGGATACATCTAATGGTAGCAGGTTGAGGAGGAGAACCTGGTAAGCCCTGTCCATTCAGATGCTTTATGACCTCTCTGTGTGGCATTTCTTTCTCCTAATAGGGTATAGGACCCCTGTGGAATTAGGGTCTTAAAACCTACTATCAGACAGGGTCAGACAATTTCTCCATGGGCAACTTCTACACAGGAAGGCAGGAGAAAGAGCATATTTCTAGGTTTTATGGCTTGCTTTAGGAAAGAGGGGTTCTAGTTTCTATCACTCACCTTAGAAAATAATAATCCTGATTTTTATGACTCAATTTTGGAGGGTGTCAGTAGGAGGGGCAGGAAACAAGAAAGCAGAGAAAGGGCGGAGATAGACTTTGCTTATGAAACTGTTTCTGAAGCCTTCCAATCTCCTTCAGTTCAAAGAAGTAAGCATGTCAAAGCATCACACTTTTGTATATCATTTTCTGAGCCCCAACAATAATAGAGCGTTTACAGGCAGAACTAGCAAATACAAAGATCTGTGGTAGCAGGTGTGTTATATTTGAGGAAAAACAAGGAGGCGTAGTAAAAACAGAAGTTTTTAACTACTTTGTACTGTCTTAAAAGTGCTGACCTCATAATAGGGGCTTGATAAATATTTGTTGAATCACTCCAGTGTGCTAGATAGAGTGCATGCAGGATTTGAAGGAAAGATTGTAAGAGATAGAGCAGAGAAGTTCCAGAAGGACCTTGTCAGGTATTCTATAAACTATGACTTTCAGTCTGAGATAAATGAGAGGCCATTACAGTATTTGAGGAAGGGAAGTGACAGGATCTGGCTTGTTTTATTAGGACCTTCTAGTTTGTGTTTTCAGAGACTTAAGAAGAAAATACTAGAAGCCGGGAGAGAAATGATTTTGGACCAAAATAGTAAAAGTCGATGTCACAGAAATGGCCAAATTCTGTATATGCTTTGAGGCTGTACATTGTAGCACTTGTGACAGATTTATGGGTGTGATTTTTTTAAAAAAGAAGAGTAAAGGAGGATCCTAGGAATCTTCCCTGAGCATCTGTATAAAAGGAATTAAAGTTGTGGAAATGGAGAAGATTATGAAAAGAATAGGTGGAGAAAAGTTGTGATATAAGGAATTCGTCTGAGAATATGATGTTTGAAATGCATATTAGAAACTGCATAGAATTAAATAGACAATTGGAAATGGAATGCTGCTGTTGAACTAGAAGTCTGGAATTGTGGGTTCTTAACATAAATGATACCCAGGTGCAGTGGTTTATGCCTGCAATCCCAGCACTTTGGGAAGCCAAGGTAGGTGGATCACTTGAAGCCAGGAGTTCAAGACCAGCCTGGCTAACATAGTAAAATCTTGTCTCTACAACAAATGCAATGTTTAGCCAGGTGTGGTGGTGCACACCTGTAATACCAGCTAATCAGGAGCCTAAGGCACAAGAATCGCTTGAACCTGGAGGTGGAAGTTGCAATGAGCTGAGATCCCTCCACTGCACTCCAGCCTGAGTAACAGTAACCTTGTCTCAAAACAAACAAACAAACACACACACAAACAAAACCCCCAAAACATGGATGATGTTTAAAGCCATATAATGAGATCACTAAGAGAGTGAGGATAAAAGAGAACTGTCAGCCACTGAGCCCTGGGCACACCAATATTCATTCAGAGGAAGATGAGGAGAAATTCATAAATAAGACTAAGGAAAAATGGTCAGCGAAGTATGAGGAGAACCAGAAGAGAACTGTATGAAGAAGGAAAAAGTGATAAAGTCAATAGATTAACAAGATGAGAACTAGTAGGTTGAGAACTAGGAATTGTTATAACAGCCATTGGTGATTTTGACAAAATCTGTTTCATTGTAGTTGTGAGAAAAAACAAAAGGCCTAGTTGGAGACTTTTCAACACTGAATGAGAGGAATTATAAATGATAAATCTAAACAAATCTTTTAATAAATTTTGCTTTAAAATTAGCAAAGTGATAGGGTGGTATCTGGAAGGATATGTGTATTCAAGGTTTTTGCTCATTGACATAGACAGTATTACATCGTGTTTGAATGATCATGAGAATAACTCAATTGGAGTGGAAAATTTGATGTTGCAGAATACAGAGGGGGTCCATTGTCCATTGCTAAAGCTTAATCCTTGAGTGGATGAGAGCTGATATGACTGAATGAAGGGTGGTTCTTATATATAAATGCTCTTAAATAAAAATATTTAAAAAAGGAAGACAAAATATGATTATATTAGATAATGAGATATGGGAATGTGTACAAATAATTTCCTTTCTTCCGTTTTCTCAGTGAAACAGGAAGCAAAATAAATACAAGGAGTCAGCATGAGGAAGGAAGAAGCACAAAGTAGGATTTAGAAGAGAAAAGGCAAAATAGTAGTCTGAGAGTGGGAGCAATAAAAAAATAAGAAGTATATTAGACTTCCTAGGCAGTGTTAAAGGCCAAACAGGTAGTAGTACATTGTCCGTTAATTTAAAATGAGACCAATGGGCATGATTATGTCTTTTTCTCTGACCATGTTTGCTGCCTGATATGAGCAAGGAGGAGGAGAGCTAAGCATAACAAGGATTTTGAGTGAGGAGTTGTCATGAGTAAACAATATATTCTATGTAACATACATTCACATAGAAGTAACCTCAAAGTAAAAAATACCAGGCCATATACACATATATGTTTAAAAGAAAAATAGAATCTACTAACCTTAAGGTTAAAAAAACAAACTAACCACTCTTCTTTTGGCCACAAAATCCAAAATAATCAGATTTAAAATAATGTATGCTTTATATATACATGCAGGCACTGACATTTAAATGATTGTCTTTTTAGCACAAGTCAATTCCCACCCCCGTACTTGTCTTTCTCTATTCAAACTTCTTCTCTACACACCCCCAGCATTTTATTTATTTACCTGTGATGGGGAAATAAATGGTGCCTAGATCCTGATCGAAGATTAAGAATAATCCTTATATTTTCATATCTGATAACTACAACTACTTCTAGTGTGAGTAGTTTTCTTCATTTAAAGAGAGACATACAACAAAGTACCATTTTGTTTAATGGGGCACATAGTCACTGTTCATACAACATTTAAAATAATATTTTCTAATAGGAGGGAGCCATCTATGCCAAACTCACACAACATTGTACTGAATGGGCCAAAACTTGAAGCATTCCCCTTGAAAACCGGAATAAGACAAGGATAACCAGCCTATTCAACTTAGTAGTGGAATTCCTGGCCAGATAAATCAGGCAAGAGAAATAAATAAAAGGCATCCAAACAGGACAAGAGGAAGTCAAAAATAAGATGAGAGGAAATCAAACTGTCTCTGTTGGAGGACAATATGATCTGTACATAGAAAACCCCATAGTCTCTGCCCAAAAGCTCCTTGATGTGATAAACAACTTCGACAAAATTTCATGATACAAAATTAAGGTACAGAAGTCAGTAACATTTCTATACATGAACAACATCCAAGCTAAGAGTCAAATAAATATGCAATCTCATTCACAATCATTATAAAAGAATACAATACCTTTCTGCACATTGCTAGCCAGTTTTTCCAACACCATTTATTAAACATGGAGTCCTTTCCCCATTGCTTGTTTTTACTTGGTTTGTCAAAGATCAGATGGTTGTAGATGTTAACTCTAGATGGATCAAAGATTTAAACCTAAAACCTAACACCATAAAAATACTAGAAGAAAATGTAGGCAGAACCATCCAGGACATAGGCATAGGCAAGGACTTCATGACTAAAACAACAAAAGCAATGGCAATAAAAGCCAGGATAGACAAATGGGATCTAATTAACTCCAGAGCTTCTGTTCAGCAAAAGAAACCATCATTAGAGTGAATCGGCAACCAACAGAATGGGAAAAAATTTTTGCAATCTACCCATCTGACAAAGGGCTAATATCCAGGATCTACAAAGAACTAAAACAGATATACAAGAAAAAAACAAACAACCCCATTCAAAAGCAGGTGAAGGATATGAACAGACACTTTTCAAAAGAGGACATATATGAGGCCAAAAAACATATGAAAAAATGCTCATCATCACTGGTCATTAGAGAAATGCAAATCAAAACCACACTGAGATATCATCTCATGCCAGTTAGAATGGCGATCATTAAAAAATCAGGAGACAACAGATGCTGGAGAGGATATTAAGAAATAGGAACACCTTACACAGTTGGTGGGAGTGTAAATTAGTTCAACCATTGTGGAAGACAGTGTGGCAATTTCTCAAGGAATAGAAATTCCATTTGACCCAACAGTCTTACTATTGAGTATATACCCAAAGAACTATAAATCATTCTACTATAAAGACACATGCACACGTATGTTCATTGCAGCCCTGTGTACAATAGCAAAGACCTGGAACCAACCCATATGCCCATCAATGATAGACTGGACAAAGAAAATGTGGTACATATACACCATGGAATACTACACAGCCATAAAAAATGATGAGTTTGTGTCCTTTGTAGGGACTTGGGTGAATCTGGAAACCATCGTTCTCAGCAAACTGACCCAAGAACAGAAAGCCAAGCACCATATGTTCTCACTCATAGGTGGGTGTTGAACAATGAGAACACGTGGACTCAGGGAAAGGAGCATCACACAGAGGGGACAGTTGGAGGGGGTAGGAGAGAGACAATGGAGGGCGGGGAGAAAGGGAATTGTGGGAGGGTTAACATGGGGAGAAATGCCAGATATAGTATGCACCTAAACTAAAATAAATAAATTATTAAAAAAAAAAAGAAGAAGAAGAATACAATACTTAGGCATACAGCTAACCAGGGAGGTAAAAGATCTCTACAATGAAATCAGAGATTAAACAAACAAATGGAAAAGTATTCCATGCTCATGAATAGGCAGAACTGGCATTGTTGAAATGCCCAATGCAGTTTAAAGTTTCAATGCTATTCTTATCAAACTACCAATGATATTCATTACAGAATTAGAAGAAAAAAAAAAAAACTAGCCTCCAATTCAAATGGAACCCCAAAAAACATGCCTAAATAACCAAGGCAATTCTAAACATAAAAAGAACAAAGCTGGAGGCATCACACTACCTGACATGCAACTATACACAAAGTGACAATAACCAAAACAGCATGGTACTAGTACAAAAACAGGCTCATAGACCAAAGGGACAGAATTGGGAGTCCAGAAATGATGCTGCACACCTACACCCATCTGATCTTTGAAGAAACTGACAAAAACAAGCAATAGGGAAAGGAGTCTGTATACCATAAATGGTACTGGGATAACTGGCTGGCCATATGCAAAAGGTTGAAACTGAAGCTCTTCTTTACACCATATGCAAGCATCAACTCAAAATAAATTACAGACTTTAACACAAAAACCTAGAACTATAAAAAGCATAAAAACCCTGGACGATAACCTAGGGAATATCATTCTCGACATAGACCCTAGTAAAGATTTTATGATGAAATGCCAAGAGCAATTGCAACACAAACAAAATTGAAATATATGACCTAATTAAACTAAAGAGCTTCTGTACTGCAGACACGTAGAGAAAACAGACAACCTACAGAATGGGAGAAAATATTTGCAAACCACATCTGGCAAAGGTCTAATATCCAGACTCTATAAGGAACTTAAACAAGTTAACAAGCAAAAACAAATCTATTAAAAAGTGGGCAAAAGACATGAAGACACTTCAAAAGAAGACATTTATGCAGCCAACAAGCATATGAAAATATCCTCAACCTGATTTATCATTCGAGGAATACAAATCAAAGCCACAGTGAGTTATCATCTCCCACCCGTCAGAATAGCTATTTTTAAAAAGTCAAACAATAAAAAATGCTGGTTAAGTTGCAGAGAAAAGGGAATGCTTATAGCCTACTGGTAGAAATGTAAATTAGTTCAGCCTCTGTGGGAATCAATCTAAAGATTTCTCAGATAACCTAAAGCAGTTTAATATTCCTATATTAAACATATCAAGATAAAGCAGACAGGGTGATCATGATCAGGAAACCAGGGGAATAAAATGAAGAAAATGAAGGACGCCAATTGGTTTGGTCTTACAGTGCCAAGAGAAAGAGAAGGTGAGAGATTCATTCTTTTTTTTTTTTTTTTTTTTTTTTTTTTGAGACGGGGTTTTGCTCTTGTTACCCAGGCTGGAGTGCAATGGCACGATCTCGGCTCACCACAACCTCCGCCTCCTGGGTTCAAGCAATTCTCCTGCCTCAGCCTCCCTAGTAGCTGGGACTACAGGCATGTGCCACCATGCCCAGCTAATTTTTGTATTTTTAGTAGAGACGGGGTTTCACCATGTTGACCAGTATGGTCTCAATCTCTTGACCTCATGATCCACCCACCTCGGCTTCCCAAAGTGCTGGGATTACAGGCTTGAGCCACCGCGCCCGGCGAGATTCATTCTTATGTTAATAAACAGCCTGGTAGGTTTCTGAATACCGGACAAATTGTCAGAGGACTCTGAGGGCCAGATCTGTGATCTGACCCCAATTATATTGGTAATGACTATATTTGTTTTATTATATTATTTGAACTAGAATGGTAAACTACATACAGGAGACAAGAAGACAAGGAGGATGTTCATACATATTGGTCCTATTAAAAAAGAAAAGGATCAATATCTAGGAAGACTTTCAGAGTGTTAAGAGGGCTAATTTGCTTGTCTTGCACTGTAGACTGCTCTCTCTCTCTTTTTTTTTTTTTTTTTATTATACTTTAAGTTCTAGGGTACATGTGCAGAACGTGCAGGGTTGTTACATAGGTATACATGAGCCATGGTGGCTTGCAATAGTTCCTCTCACCCTATGGTAACCATTCCTTTCCCACTCTTGCAACAGTCTTCAAATAAACCTCTTTATCTAAGTCCAGAATTGTGTGGGTTTTTTTTTTTTTTTTTTTTTTTTGATACTAGGAAAAGAACAGTATTAGAGAACACATACATACATTTGTACAGAGGAATAAATGGTTCTGTTATTTATAGGATAGTGAAGAATTAGCCTAAGCAGAGCAAAAGAGTATATTTTGCAGAATACAGGGAAATATTATATGAGCAACCTGGAATAGCCTGACTTTGATTCATTGTCAAGCCGAATAATCATAACCAACAGCTGTAGTAAAGACACTGTCATCTATAATGCATTGAGTGTTTACACTATGCCAAGTGAATTATGTGCTTATGGAGGGTGGCAGAATATGCCATCCCAAAATATGCCACTTTGGCATGAGGATTAATTCAAGCTAATAGCACTTGAAAAACAGCAGATGAAGAAGAACGTGCTAATTTCTCCATTTCTTCCTGAAAAAGGGGGAGGGAGGTGGAAACACTCCTGTGTGAATGATGTCCTCCCTGTACCAGGAGAAAAGAAACATTCTTCAATGGGGAGTCATCGTCAAAATTACTCCGTGCAAACATTGTTAAAATAATTCTTATCATCATTTAGCCTCCTCACGCAATTTTGTTACTTTTCCACCATAGCCTCGCTTTTTTCAACCTAATGCAAAAGTACAGAGTTTTGCAGTTTCTTCAGATCTTCATTTCTTTGTGAGTGTTCCCATGTCAAGTAAAACTTATACGAAATGTGTATACTTTTGTTCTATTAATTTGTCTTATGTCAACTTGATTCTTGGGCCCAGCTGGGATCCTAGAGGGTAAAGGTATAGTTTTGCCTCTCCTACACTTACCTTCTTTAAACTTAACATGAGCCCTGTGAATTACACACCACTTACTATAGACTGAATTTGTTTCTGTACCAAATCTTAATTTCAAAGCCCCTAACTCCTAATGTGACTTTATTTGATGATAGAGCCAATAAAGATATATTAAAGATTAAATTAGATCATAAGAGAAGGGCCTATAGGACTGGTGTATTTAGAAGAGAAAGAGAACAGAAATCTCTCTCTCCTTCTGCATGCATACAGCAGAAAGTCCGTGAGAGGACACAATGAGAAGTTGGCTGTGTGCAAGCCAGGCAAAGAGCTCTCACTAGAAACCACTCTGATAGCATCTTGATCTGGTGCTTCTGGCCTCCAGAACTGTGAGAAAATAAATTTCTGTTGTTTAAGCTACACCATCAGTGGTATTTTGATATGACAGCCTGAGCTAATACGCTGGTATTATCCTCATTTTTAAAATGCAGAAATTGGAGCATAAAGAGTAAGTCCTTTGGCTGGTAAATACAGATCTGGTATTCAAACTCTCTGATGGCAAAGGCTGGTTCTTAAACCACTCTGCTGATTTCTATTAATGAGTGGGAGCTGCCAACAGTGCTAGTGAGATTTCGGTGGAAGGGGTCAGGTGGCAAAAACTGACCAACAACTTAGCAAGACATATCAAGTCTCAGAAAGGTATATAGATAAGGTTAACTTAGAGTGCTTTAACTCCAGATTCTTTGCTCCTATAACCCACACCAGGGTGACTAGATATAGGACAGGGTGATGATGAAGGAAATACAGATACAGCAAGAAAAATGTTGTGTATCGGAAACACTTTTAATTCTAAAGCAATACAAGGCACTTATTGGAAAATGTTCAATAATATTTTAGTGGAAAGTTAACTTATCCATGTTGTCTCAGGCCTCAGGGTCATTCATGCCTTTAATTTAATACAATTCCATGGCATTTTCAATGCACACCTATTCTTTAATTGTTTCTACTAAACCGGGTTCCATTGGCTTCCATCACATAACACTGTATTACAGACATTATTTCAGGGTATTGTTTACAAACCTACCAGATATTTGTTAGCTGTTTTCTCATATTGTATTTATCATATTATGTGATATAGCTTACTTAATTTGAGATATATCAATGGGTCTTTAGACTATTTAAAATTTTTCTTTTTTGTAATTGATGAACACAAATTCTAGAATTAAAGAAAACAAAACGCCTTTTAAAAATGTGTGTATAAATCCAAGCATACGTTTGTGCAATTGTATAAGAATTTATTCTAAGACTCTGAGGTGTAAACTTTCTAGCTTTAAATGTTATACATATTTTAAATTGAGATAGAAATTCCCGAATCACTGTTTAAAAATAGATAAGCTTTATTGCTCACTAACTAGAAATTAAATGCTAATAATCCTTAGCAACATTAAATTTAATCAATTGTTTACATTTTATTTTTCTTCTGTATATAATAAGAAACTTATGATTTGTAAGAACATGTAATTGAAATAAAGAACCTGCTTTGTTATTAGGACTACTTAATTGGCCTTGTTTTTAAAAAGGTGTGGGAGCATGAAGTGAAAACTAAAAGTATCCTGAGCCTAGTCTCAGAATTAATATCTGTGAATGGTTTTGACACTGTTTGTGTAATGAGTAGTGTTGTGCTTTTTTATTTACAATATCCTGGATATCCTTTAATATTATTAACATGCTATTTTAAAAACATAAGGAGTATTTAACTGAATATATTTACAATATTGCATTCAGTCAGCTTTGTACTGGTAAATATTAAAGTTGTTTGCTATTTTTATAAAACCATAATATACATTCTTGTGTATAACATCTTTGAGCATTTTTGTCAGTATACCTAGAAGACAATGAGATATTATAAATGAGGGGAAAGAAGACTGACTCAGTGACGATAAACATAGCTTTGCACAAAAAGGTGCAACAATCAGACCACACAAATGTGACGTTAGATAATAAGTAAAAGGAAAGAGATGGAAAACTTTGGTGCACGGTACATGCAAACCAATATTTAGTTTGGTAAATAGTAATATGCTACAAAATGTATAATCATAATTTTTCTTGAAACCAAACCTTTAATGCAGCAAATATCATCCTTCATTTTAAGAACAAATGTTAATCAAACTCATGAAGGAAGGAATGTGTTTATGCAAAAATTCATATTGGAAGATATGACTGTCACTCAGACCAAAAATCATTTGCCCATACAGCAGCCCATAGACTGAGGGGCTTGCCCTGGCTCACAGGCATATTGGTGGTAAAGCAGATTAATTTTTGGCAAAAACTTATGTGGTACGGTATAATTTTGACACATATATACATTGCTGAGCAGTCAAGGCTTTAAGGTATCCATCACCTGAATAACATACACTGTACCCATTAAGTAATTTTTCATCATCCATTCTCTCCCACTCTATTACCTTTCCTAGTCTCCCTTGTTTCCCATTATGATGCCACTCTCTAAATTTGAATCCCGGCTGGCCAATCCCAGAATCTTCCCTCTTTGGTACCATACTATACCACACCAAAGAGGAAAGGTTGTCAAAAACAAGGTAGACAGTATTCTTAGAAAACCTAATGCCCTGTCTGAAAATGTTACCAAGACAAGAATACAAGCACTGGGAATAAGGCAGATGCCCAGGTGTGAGAAACTGGAGGGATCTTTTTATGCCCAGTCTTCTATTAATATGCTTCGAAGTGGAATTCCAGAGAACTACACCTGCATATGGAGGTCAATGGGCCTCCAAAAATATGAATGTTATATTTGCTGAATATAAGCAAGGACTTGAAAGCACTATACTTATCTAGAGAAAAATTGGCATTAGCAAATTTTAATCAATGTAAGAATAAAATATTGTAATAAAATTGCACAAGCAACATTGGTCATATTTCAAGCATTAAATATATATTTATTAAAATGTTTTATTATTTTATAAAGTTGTGCACATTTAATAACACTATGCTAGAAGTAGAATTTTAAAACATTTTATTAATTCACTGGAAACTATAAAATTTGCAAGATTTTCACATTAAATAACGGTAAATAGAAACATGAAACTTTTTAAAGTCATAAGTGTTGCTAGCCCATAAATGAATTAGAATATTTAAATGTCACCCTTGTTGGGAAAACTAAACCAGACTAAACAAAAAAATCACTGAATAATAAATGTATTCATCTTAATATGTGTAAAGTCCTAAGCAATCACAGAATTTAAAACAAATGTATCCAACTACCAAGTTCTAAGTTACTGTGGACTTCACTATATATTAGATATGTATTTTATTAATAGAGAATATAACAACTACTGACTTCAAGTATGGCTGACTTTCATTAATGGAGTAGAGGAGAGATACCATAAGCCATTATTATGTGTCTATTACAATGGAAGAATGTACTTTACACCACTGTACAAATAGAAACCTGAGTTTGTGTTTGTGTGTGTTTTTATATAGTCAAGGAGTAAAATAATTATCTCATTTTAATGAAATGTAATTTTCACTATCGTGTCCCACAAATGAGTTCATAAAATGTTGTCAGACATTCTTGTTTTGAAAAGAAATTTATCATACAATTCCTTTAATGAAATGTGCTTGCTAGTGCATTTTAAACACTTTTTTTTCGGTTACACTAAAAAGTTAAGCACAGTTGAATTATGAAGTATTTGAAATCAAGTTATGGTATTAATATAATGATCTTTATGTATATATCAAACTGTTTCTACAAACTGCCAGTCAAGAAGAAGATTTTCATGAGCCTGTAAAGGGTCATTTTTAATTTCCAGAGGAAAAAAAAAATGTGAATAACTTCTCCTCCTGTGGAATAATCAAAAAGAAAGATTTATCTATGTTGTAACTCCAAATATTGTTATTCTGGATCCAGAAGCTATACATTTTAATTAGAGGAAATACTTTGTAATTTATTTTAGGTCAACCAAAGTTTGGTGAACTACTAAGAAGCACAGATTGCATTTTACAGTGGTTAAGAACAAAGATGTCAGTCTATGTGGACTGGGATCAGACATTTAACCAGCTGTGTGACTTCAGCAAATTCCTGGGAATTCAGTTCCTTCATAATTGTGCTTTAGTTTCCTCATCTGTAAAACATAGATTAATACTAATATTAATAAAAATTCCTTAGCAGCATTAGAAGACTGTGGGTTAACTTATGCAAAGCACCTAGAATAGTGTCTAGAACATAGTAGGTGCTGTGTAAATATTAGCTGTTGTTATTAGTTTTGTTGAACTATATAAAGTAAGATTTTTCTGTTTAACAAGCTTATCATCTAGCATGTGTTAGGCTAGCTTAAAGAGTACCAGGAAGAAGTATCATTGTATGGTGATAAGTACTAAAATTGGATAGCTTCATAGTGTCTCATGTCGTGTTTTACAGGCAGGATGCTAGACATCATCAAAGATATAATTTAATAGTTATAAACCTCCTGATAAATATACTTGCCTGTGATAAGATATCTTTGTCAAAGCTATTTGCCCTTTAGCATTTTCTTAGACTCAGATATAATTGAATTTTCTCTTTGCAAGGCTTTGGAGAGTTCCACATAGAAAAACACTAATAGAATGTGTAGTGTCACCAGCAACCAATTGCTATACAGCCAGTTTAAGAGGTGAGCATATCAGAGAATGATAGAGTCTATTGCCTACAAATAATAAGACATTATGTGATTACTGATGCCATTCATCTGTTGTTTTTCCCCAGTCTACAAAATACCAATGCCTTAATATTTAATATTGGAGAAATACTTATGAAAATCAAATAATCTAAATGATATTTTCTAATTTTTATTTTTAAGGCCACAACTGTGCCAAACACCTAATCTTAAGACATGCCAAGCCTTTTAACTTTTTAGGGAAGTTGGTTAGATATTTAGGAGTGGACTGGCCCCTATATAAATATAATTGTTTAAGTATCTCTGCAATTGCTTTTAAGCTTTTTCCCCTAGGAAAAATGGAAAATACATTATTATTATTGTTAATTAAAATGCATAACTGACAATGTATAGTGTTATTCAGGATTCTTAGAAGGACAGTCCTCTTTCTTTCTTCTTCTCTCTTACCTTTCTTTCTCTTTCTTTATTTCTTTTCTTTCTTTCTCCTTCCTTCCTTCCTTCCTCTCTCTCTCTTTCTCTCTCTCTCTCTCTCTCTCTCTCTCTCTCTCTCTCTCTCTCTTTCTCGCTCTCTTTCTTTCCTTTTTACAGAGTCTAGCTCTGTTGTGCAGGTTGCATTGCAGTGGCACAATCTCAGCTCACTGCAACCTCCACCACCTGGGTTCAAGTGATTCTTCCACCTTAACCTCCCGAGTAGCTGGAATTGATTACAGGCTCACCACCACGCCCGGCTAATTTTTGTATTTTTAGTAGAGATGGGGTTTCATCATGTTGGCCAGGCTGGCCTTGAACTCCTAACGTCAAGTGATTCATCCACCTTTGCCTCTCAAAGTGTTGGGATTATAGGCGTGAGCCACTGTCCTCAGACAAGTATTCTCTTTCTAAATCCTAAACAATAAAACTATTTTTAAAAAATCGAGTAGTTATCTTTTCTTTTAAGCTGCAGCATTTTTTTTCCTGACAATACAACTTATTCAAGCTCTGGTCATCACCCTTTTACAACAATTAATATTGTCCCCAGAGACTTAAGATTTTTCAATCCCTGAAGGAGTTCTGTGTGTAGAACAGACCAAATATCTACATCCACGCACATCATGAAATTGCAATTAAAGCCAGAATTATGCCCTAGAAATCTAGTCAGCAAGGATCTAAATCCTATCTTTTGGCAAAACATAAAACAGGTAACTTAAAACTTTTAAGGAATCATGATATACTCACTAGAAAATGACTCAAGAAGCACAAAGACGTGGGGCCCTACACTGAAGAGGGACCCAACATTGAAGAGGCCACAAGAAATTTGATTGAAATTGTTAAGAGATGCCTAATGAGGAGCAGATCCTCAGATTGCTAAGGAGTAACTACTCATGGAAATACAAAAGGAAGAGGTAAACAGCAGATGGGGGAAAACTCTAGAAGAAAACTATATTCTCTGCTTACTCTTCACCTGCTATATATGTAAATAGCAACAAACTGAAGTGTCTCTGTACTTTAGAACTCTTAGATTTCTTTCATAATAAATAACAATGTGAAAACTTCTTAATTAAAAATTGTAAGGTAAAATATGTATCCAGAAAGGGAAGTTTATTAATGGCATTATCTTTACTCTGAGATGAAAATCTTGTCACTCTCATGCAGAGGGAAATGGCTCCTGATAGCCTCAGAGACATCAGGTTTACAACATTCTGTGTCTCTCATAAGAGCTATGAAGAATGATAGTGTTTTCAGATGAAAACTCAGAATAAGTAAAATTAATTCTTCTCATGAGGGAGGTTGAAATTTTCTTTTTCTTCTTTATAGAATCTATAGCTAAATAAATCTAAATTCAGTAGGAGTTTCTCTGACTGTGTATATGTAATTACACAATTTTAGATCTAAAATGGTTTTTTTTTTGGTCTTTTTATATTTTTCTAAAGATCATGTCTAGATACAATATTTCTACTAACCCTAAATTCACAGTTAATTATACGTTATTTTATATAATTCTCTATGTATACTCCTTTGTACTTAGAAGGATGATAGAGCAAAATGATAGCATTATTGAAAGTCAAGAAAGTTATCTGTTCCTCCTCATTTGTTTGATTTTCTGAATATCATCTTTATTCTTTATACATATATTACACTAAGCATTAACTCAGTATGCCAGCTACTACATAAAATGCTTTGGAAACATTGTGTCATTTACTTTTCATGATAATTCTAAGACTTCTGTACTATCATTATATCCAATTTTCAAGTAGGGAAACTGAGATTAAGTAACTTGCTTAAGAATATGTCACATAGACAGTAATTAATGATAGACAGGTTGACATCAAAGTTCACATGCTTAACCAATATGGATTCTGCCCTTTCAAAACAAGAAAGGCCTTTCTATGAAGACTTCCTGTAAGCCTCCAATTCAATTGAAGGTGACTTGAAGCCTCAATTCAAATAACATTCTTCAATTTATGTCCATTTTAATTCTTATGGTGAGTCTATAAATACTGTTTTACAAAAGTGATCCCATCACTGTTCTCTATGCATATATCTGGTGCAGAATTTAAGGGGTGAAGTTACTCCATAAAAGATATTGGTCCTGCTGTTCATCTTGTATGTGTTGTAACTTACATATAAAGAAAAGGCACCTCTCTTAGCTTTATTCTGAGTGCCCCTTTGTTAGTCCTGTCTGGAGTCTGTGCTCTTCACAACAGTTCAACGGTGCATCCATGTTAATCAGTTATGATAGAAGAGCTGGTCAACATGGTTTGAGGGCCGGCAGCCTTGTTCCTGAGATCTGTTCATCTGTTTACATGGTTTAGAATTTGAAATACTTCTCCAGGCCTCTCAGTGTCAGTTTCATTTGTTATCATATTATATCTGATTTAATTCATGCATTGAATTAAATGGTCATACTATACAATGACCATAAACCTGCCAGTGATCACTGTCTAGATCAGGGAAATGCACAGACTCTGCTCCTCCTGTTAAAGCTCTGTGTACTACCTCATACGAGAGGGTGGGCCCACACTGTGGACTTGAGCCTCACTTTTACTGAGAGGATTTATGCAACCACACCCTTCTAGTACTCCCTCCTTGTTCCTCCAATTCTTTTAATATGCTTTTCTCTTTTCTGTCTTCCCTTAGTCCCTTTCATCAATTATGTATCTATACTAAGCATATCTTTACTATTCTCTGTCCTTGATTGGTACTCAGCTTTACCTCATTTTTCATGTCCACAAACCACATTAAAATTTATATTCTTTGCTGCTTTCTCTTAAAAGAGTACCTAACAAAGATATGTTACTCAATGAATATCAGCTTATACTATTATTTTACTTCCACCCATTCCAGACCCTGGGAAGGTGTAGGGTCTACGATTTTCTCTGAAATTGCCAGTGCTGTGTAGCCTAGCTCAAGTATCTCGCCTCTCTCTCACCTGAACATGAGTGTTTTGGGGATAGGGGGAAATAGGGAGAAGTGGATCTAAAGTTTTCTAATTATTTCAGACTCATATGGAACTGCTTACTAGCATGTGAAGATACTGTGTATATTAGTTCATTCTCACACTGCTATAAAGAATGACTCAAGACTGGGTACCTTATAAAGGAAAGAGGTTTAATTGACTCACAGTCTCACAAGTCTGGGGAGGCCTCAAGAAACTTACAATCATGGCAGAAGGGGAAGCAAACACATCATTTTTCATGTGGTGGCAGGAAGGAGAAGTTCCAAGGAAAGGTGGGAAAACCCCTTATAAAACTGTTATATCTCATGAGAGCTCACTTACTATCACAAGAACAGCATGGGTGTAACTGCCCCCAAGATTCAACTACCTCCCATCAGGTCCATTCCAGGACACACAGGGTTTATGAGAACTACAATCAACATGAGATTTGGGTAGGGACATGGCCAAACCATATTAACACATAAATTCCTACCATAGCTTCTCTGGTCTTGTGCTCATATTTGCCTTCCAATTTGATTTTCTGTTCTTAAAAAAGAACCTACCACTTCCCAAACTCTTCCCTATCCACTCTACACCCTAATGTTGTTTTTCTTTAGACTCCTAAAAATGATCCAGTTAAGTTGTCTTTTGTCTGATTACCACATTTGTGTCAGACAAAGGTAAGCCTGTTTCCAATTTTAGCTCTCTTGAGGACCCCATCTATCTAATGGGATAAATGTACTGACGCACACATACACAAAAGCACATACTCATGTTTGCACAGCAATGAATGAAAATTTTTCCCTTTAATCCAGAATAACTAATCAGAATATAAGACCTTATAATACATTAAATCAGAATGAATAAACAAAGCCCAAACTTACAACTATATCATAATAAAATCTTGCATGTTCAAAACAATTTCTCCCAGCATATGGACTGTTCAATTAGAGTTTTTGATGGTAAAATTTATTCTAAATAAAACCTCACCTGCATGCTGTACCTTTTCTACATAAGAATTGGAGAAAACTATGCAGATCCTGCACCTGTTGAGTTATACAGAAAACCTACAGAAAACAAGAGTGCAAACACATGTGATTAAATACAAAAGAGTAGAATGAAACCTCAGGTGGCTGTGATTTCTGCTGTTATTTTAGCTCTCCATGCTCCTGTACGTCATATATCATTAGGGGGCAAAAATCACATAATAATAAATTACTAGCCTTATGTTCAAAATTCTTAGACAATGTGTATTATGGGAACATCTGTAGCTATTCTGAGCATACAAAATGCTTAAGCCAAACAGAAAGGTTATCAGGTTGCGTTTACGAATTTTGTTAACTAGTGGCAGAGTGGTTCACATGTCTGTGACTCTGGAGAGCAGATTTAGGTTCAGCCTTGTGGCAGCTCCTGCAGGTGCTAATCAGGAGAGCTGCTGTGACTAAAACTGAAGTGAAAGGTGCAGCTGCCTGGGAGATGATTTTCATTCAAGCTGCCTGCCAGTGGCAATGCAGAATCCAGACTAGATTTTAGAAACAAAATGTGACACTTGCAAGGTATCTGGACATAGTATTTATAATTTCCTAATGGTGCCATTTTGTCTTTTCATCATAGAATAGAAATAAAATCTTTAAGCAATTATTGACATACAAGTTACCCTATAACAAACTGGCTAAATGTGAACATTTCCAAATTTTCTCATAATGCATATATTTGCTTTGCCATTAAATATAGATGTGTTTAGCATTTAAAATTAGCTAAAGATCTAGACAAAGACAGAGAATAATTCTGAATTGTGTTAATGAAAGTGTGGATTACCTTTTTCGTCTTTTGCTTTATTAAAATATGGTCATATCACTTTATCACAATGAAATTAATGTAAGTGATGACATGCAGTTTCATTCATTTAAGGACAAAGGTTAATCTTGAGTTAATGTATGTATATGTGTGTATGTATACCCACTCAATACCCTGCATTCATCCTTGGTTTAAAAAAACAGAACCCTATTTATGTAATTATTTCTAGTATGACAACATATTTAAAGGAAAAATGACTTTCAGGAAACCTCTAATGTCTATAAGTCAGAATGTTTATGACTGTTAATAGATTTATTAAATACTATTATCTTAACTATGTTATTATTAGTCTGCTGATTCTAGATGATGAACTGTAAAATAATCTCTATGTAAGGACTTAAGTTTTATTGAGACAAATTTGATTCTTAGAAAGTAGGTCAATAACATGGAGACGCACAGTAGTATTTTCCAAGGGAAATAACGTGAGGATGAGTCACATAAGCTCTGTATTACAATATTGGTATTTGGCCTCAGACTAAAAGAAAAATCCACTTCTCTCCATTGCTATATCTCAACAAATACATTATTTCTTTCATCACGTGCATGTCTTACTTTATTTTTTAATGTAAGTGAATACATAGAGAGAAATAATAAAGACATGTCTTAGTACAAAACTATTCCATGCCATCTTGCCTCTAAGCACTTTCCTAACTTGTTGGATATTCTTTCTATGCCTTTCGTAGTATCCAGTAGGACTTCACAATTGTGCCACATCTTTGCCATATGCTATGTACTTAATAAATATTAGTGTACTAAATGAATCATTCTAGTTTTTACTACTACAACTGAAAGTAATTCAACCTGTTGTCCTTATCTCGCTGTAATCCAGACAGCAGAAAGTCTGGATATTGGAAAGATTTTGAAGTAGTGGAAATTAAATATCTGAAAATTTATGATTGTTAACCAAAAAAAGGTTGTTGTTAAGAGTATACATTTATAATAGTATTTTTAAAGATAATCATAATAAAATGACTTTTATTTTAGTCATTAGGATCTAAAGTTATGTTTTGAGCATCCAAAAGAAAAAATAAAATTAATCCACAAAATCCATGAAAGGAAAAAACCAAGAAAGTAGGATGAGGTTTTTAGAAACCTCTCATATTGCCACTAAATAGTGCCAGGTAAGGGCATTACTGCCTTAAACCATATGAAAGAAAGAAAGAAAGAGCAACTGATTGACAATGAGGCTGCCAAAAAGCCGTAGAACTTGCCTCTCTCTATGGATGAGTTTGCTACCTCTGCTTTCAGGTGCCAAGTGATAAATTCTGAATGTTTATGTATAATTTCAATATATGTGTGTAATGAATGAATGTAAACACAGGGGTTGCTCAATTCAATTACTGTTTAAGTTCCTATAAAATGCTAGTCATCATATCAATTTTTCTACTTCAATCCAAGAATAATTCCTTTAGCTTAATGCTTAGTGCACAACTGCCCCCAAATTAGTAGTTTATCTCCTAGTTCTAGGAATCGATGCTGTGATTTAGAACAGGGTTTCCTAATGCAGTATCCAGAGTGCCTTTGTCAACAGCACATTTGTTTCACCTTTTATTACTCTTTCTATATTTCTCCATATGGGTTCAATCCAGTGCATTATTATATAATCTGAATCATAATTATAAACTAAAGTTTTTGTGGTTTAAGATCATTGTCCTCTCAGCTGAGACTAAGGGAGTGAATAATGTGAGAATGTAAGAGGATCAGTTCATGCATCATCTCTCAAAATATATCTGATATAGCTGCATTTTCTATACATGCCAAAGACTTGCTGTTTATGAAAATCCATGCTTACAAACTGTTGCCTTAAACTGTATATGAGTTTCTGTATGCATCTCTTATCATATGAATTCATGTAAGAAAGTGAGTAGACTTTTCACATGCATGCTCAAATTACTTTTTAAAGTATATGGAAAAAAGTCATTTCCTAACCTGAAGGAATATGAGTATCAATTTTGTGGATATTTGGATCAGGAATCATTTACTAGTAATAGTTATAACAGGAGTCCATGAAATGTATAGGTATAGATGCCCAAACTCCACCACCCATGTAGATTCTGATGTAATGTTGAGAAGCATCAAACCATCTGTAATTGTTTAATAATCTACAAGCTAGAATTTAAATTTCAAAATCTATTTGATTTAAAAATACTGTTTTAAGTAGGATCTCTTATGTGCACTATTAATATATTTAACAGTAAATATATTAAATGTGAATATCAGGAAGAGATGGAGGAGAAAGGAATGAAGCTAATTAAGGTGATAATACATACTTGGCAATAGGTTAAATGTGAAAGTTTTCCATTTATATATACCTATACTCTGCTAACCCTAACTTGTGTATATATGTAACAGCTAAAGAGATTTCTGCTGACTGTAATATCCTAACCTCAAAAATAAATTGTTTTTTTGTAGACTAGGTAACTAGCAATGATTGTCATTATATGTGAACTTTAATATCTGAAAAATCCTCACAGGAACTTCATGCCATTAATTATGAAAATGTGTTGAATTCTTGACTTTAAATATCAGCAAATGAATTTTGTACATTATTAATACTGCAGGTATGCAATAATCTCCCAATACACTCATTCTTACACATACATAAACAATCATTACAATTGGGAATATTTTTTAAAAAGAAGTCTAATTAATTATTTCTACTTTAGACATAACATTTTTTTTCAGTAATATAACTGCAGTACTTAGCCCATTATCATGTTACTAAAGTTGAGGCTGCAAAGTTTTAAGCAAAATTAAAACAAATCTCTGTTCCCTTAAAAAACAGAAATCTTAGAAATTTTATCAAATTTTTTACTTTAGTAAGAAAGAGTGGTGTACTATATTTTGTTTAGCATTGTGGATATTGTTACATAAATTACAAAGAAAACTTCTACAAATAGAATAATGGAAGAATGGAGTAAGAAAAAAAGAAAAAAATAGTTATAATTTAAAATTTAATTATAAGAAATCATATAAACATAGCAGAGATGATCAGTGCTTCTTCAATGAATAAAAGACCAAGAGAAGTGTATATAAACCTTCTTTTCTTTCTTTACCATCGACTCAAAATTGCCTTCCTTCATCCAGCACTTCAGCTTACATTTTTTTGTTTACCTACTTGGGATGGGTACTAGATGATTGAAAGCTCTACTCCTAAGAAATCTGAATTCTTAGTTGGCCTGTCTACATTCTTCTTCTAATACTTACCAGTGATGGTCACATAAATGAAAAAACTCAGGGAATGCCCTGGATTCTATTCATACTATTCCCTGCCCCTATTCTCTGGCATCATGTTACTTTCTCCTTGATAGTAAACACCATAACCTCAGTCAACACCTTATACTCCTAGTGTGTCTGTTTACTTAAGAACATACAGAGGCTGATATGAGCAGTTTTTCTTTGACACTTGGACATTACAATCTCTAAACCAACTGATTCCCAAGTAATAGAAATGGAAAACAGTTTTGTTCCTGTTGTTGTTGCCGATTGGTCGTGATATATATGAATGAAAGGTACCACCTCTATTTCTATTTTTTGTTTTCAAACTTATGTACCCTATGGGGAAAGAAATATTTTATATTGCTGACTGGCTTGGAGTGCATACCACACATTGCTAGAGGGTACCCCAATATTGACAAGATACTGTCTCTTAACTGTTTCCACATTAAGCCTTCAAGCAGCCAGTCCAGTTTTCTTTATGTCTAGTGACTTCTGGCTGATGGAAAACCTTATAGCAACAGTGAATTATCTGAACATTTGTCAATCATTTCACTTTGTTTACTATAGAATGAGCCAATTTTAGAAAGTAATATTTTATGAAACATCATGACATTGTATAAGCAGTCAGAAATTCAAAAGATGATTCTAGCTGAAAAATGATGAAAAAGAAAATAATTGAAATTTATACTATTTCTATTTTCACATGAGAACAAAAGACTAGCTCAAGCAAGTGAGTCTAATGTAATCAAACTTTCACCTGTAGCTTGCAGTGCATGTCCTTTCAAGGAAGCATCCCATTTGGTTGCTCAATATTGGTTGTTCCTGTTAGAAAGGCAGACACTTAGCTAGAGCATTAGCTACATTAGCCTTGTGAGAAAATGTTGGTATTGAGTCCATGAATAGCCTCCAGTTTTAGGATGCTGTTTTTTTGGCCCTATTAGAAAGCACTGAATGGGCAATTTATTTTTACTTTACTTATTTTAGGACATGTGGGTGGGAATATTTATATAATATACAAATATTATTAAATTGTGGGTATAAGTCCATTACTAGTGGTCCACTCAAATATCTCTTCCATCAATCTTCTCATAATTTCTCCTGTTTTGTTTTCAATTCTATGCAACCCAACTCCCATGTATTCTCTTAAAGCAATATAAATGTTAATTTTGGGCCATCTCTAATTTTAAGCAATGTAGACAATAGGATTTACAATTTGATGTTCAGCCCACTGGAACAATTCTTTCCTGAGTGCTTCTTGGGGCCCTACCTGAGTGAGACTACAGCAATGCCCATTTGGCTGGCCAGCATATCATGCTGGATCCATGCTCCAATATTTTGCTACCTTGTCAAGATGTCTTAGAAAATGCTATATGAGATCACTGTTTTGGACTAAGAGGGAGAACCAATGTAGAATTACATATACCTAGAATGTGACTTAAAAATACAATGAAGTGGGAATCATGTTACTGAGGTATAAATTGTTACTCTCATGACTTTGAACCTGGGATGACTGCTCTAGTATAGTCTACTTGATGTGAAATCCAGGAAAAGGTGATTTTTCAGAAATATATCTAGATAGGCAGGCAGAAAGTTGTCATTGCATTGTCTGGGCATAGTTTTCATTGCATTGTTTCCTCCAGTTATGGAGGAAAATTATATAGACTACAATTCTAGTTCCTGAGAGAGCCTCATCTTAATAGTAGAACAATGATATCCAAAAATCTACTCTATAAAAACAGTGAGAACAAATGCAAAAACTGTCAAAATCCACAAATTTTGGTATCAACCTTTTTGGAACTCTAGAAATTAAAGACTTGGAACAATATAGAGAGCTTATTTTTAATAGCTTAATCTCAACAAGAACAGTGAGCTATGTTTTATGCCTTATTCCAATCTTCTTCCTCCTGAAATCTATAGTAGTTTTGAAAACTAACAGCCAGATAAATTACAAAATTTATGTAAAGTCACCAATTAGAAACTTGAAGGGAACAAAATGAGATTGGAGCACTCCAAAATTCCAGATCATAGTTATTATTTGACTTATCTGTCATCTCACTAAAGTTCTTCATTCTCAAGGCTTGTCTACATTTGATGTAACTGAGAGATTCCTCTGCAAGAGTAGTTATATCCTCAAGAACAATTAGTGGAACTTGTTTATCATCATAGCTGCTTGGATAGCATTACCAGTTGGAGATAATAAGAGGCTGATCAAAAAAATGTAAAAGAAAATACTGGGGAATAACATGTCCACAGGGGGCTTTCAAAGCTCCAACAAATTCCTGGTGACATGGTTTAGCTCTGTGTCCTCACCTAAATCTTATGCCAAATTGTAATCCTCACATGTCAGGAGAGGAACCTGATGGGAGGTGATTGGATCATGGGGACAGATTTTCCCCATGCTCTTTTTATGATAATGAGTGAGTTCTCACCAGATCTGATGGTTTAAAAGTGTAGCACTTCTGTCCCCCCTTCTCTATCTCCTGCCACCATGTAAAATATTCCCTACTTTCCCTTCGCCTTCCACCATGATTGTATGTTTCCTCATCATGTGTTCCCCAGCCATGAGGAACTGTAAGTCAGTTAAATCTCTTTTCTTTACAAATTACCCAACTTCAGGCAGTTCTTTATAGCAGTGTGAAAATGGACTGATACACCTAGGAATCTAAAAAGCCACATACTTGTTCAAGGCTGTGTACATACTAATGAAAGACCTGAGAAGGTGCTAATCTCTGCCCCTTAGCTGACCTTGAGGGTCTGCACAAGTAGAAAGTAAAGACCAAGTCAGAGTTGTCAACTGCCTTCTACAGCACTGAAGATGTGTTTCCAGTATAAACACATCACTCCTAAGCAGTATCTGGCACATTCAAATTAGTTCAAGCTATCGAAGGAAATCTCTTATTCAATCATTAGCTGAGCACAAACTGAAGTAAGCAGAGACTTGGCTAACAAATGTGACAAAGAATACTTAATCTACAGTTTGTCCAGAAAAGTAACTAAATAACAAAACAGTAACAATAACAACCTCCAGAGTAGGAAGGGAGGTGATCTGATTTTCAGAGTTGAAACATCATATTATATAAAATGTTCAGTAAAACAAACAAACAAAAAACACAAGTATGAGATATGCAAAAGAACACTATAATATGAGCTATAAACAGGAATAAAAGCAACCAATAGATACCACTCCCAAGAAAGCCTAGATGTTGAACTTAGTGAAGACTTTAAATTAGTCATTTAAAATATATTCATGGAACCAAAGGAAACCAAGTTTAAAGAACTAAAGGAAAATATGAGATACATTTCTTATCAAATAGAAGATATAAATAAAGAGATAAATATTTAAAACATAACTAAATAGAAATTCTGGAATTTAAAGTACAATAACTGAGATTTTAAAATTCAGTAGAGAGGATCAATGCCATATTTTAGCAAGCAAAAGAAAGAATTCACAATTTCAAAAATACCTTAATTTAGATTATCCATTTTAAGGAAATGAATAAAAGGTATGAAGAAAAATAAACAGAGCTTTAGAGACTTGTTTGACACCATAAATTACACTAACATAAAATGAGAAATTTTAAAGGAAAGAAAAGAAGGAAGAAATATTTGAATACATAACAGCTAAAATCTGCCCAAATTTAATTGATCTGCACTGCTAAGATTAAAGAACTACAAGCTCGATAAATTAGTATATTCACATGTAAACATATCATAATCAAAGCTTTGGAAGGCAAGTACAAAGAGAAACCCTTGAAAGTAGCTTTAAAAAGGACTTCACATATGTACTCAATAATATTGACATCAGAAACCATAGAAGCCAGAAGTCAGTGGAAGGACATATTCTAAGTTCCAAAAGAAGAGACTGCCAGTCCAAACATTCTATCTTCTGCAAAACTATTCTTCAAAATCAAAGATAAAGTAAGACATTCCAAGATAAAAATAGAGTGTGTTACTAACAGATGAGCCCCAGGAGAAAGTTTGTTAAGCTTGAGTAAAAGCAAACTAAATATTAACTTGAATTCAAAAACAATAAAATAAAAAGAAATTGTACTGGTAAATCTAAATATACAGGTAAGTAGGCAGTATACATGTAGATTTTCTTTGCAATTGTTTTATTTTACTGTCTGATTTAAGACACAATTGTGTAAAGCAATATTTTGAAAACATTATTGATGGGCTCATATGCACAGACATGTAATTCATATGAGAATAATTATACAACGAAGGAGGAGAAGTAGAGCTGTATTGTAATGACTTTTAAAATATGTCATCTAAATTAGTTCAGCATTAATCTGATCTAGATTTGCAACTGAAACATAAATTGTAACTACCAAGATAACCACTAAGAAAATGACATAAAAACACCTAGTATGAGAAACTCCCAAAGCATTAAGATATACAATTAAAACAAGGCAGTTTAATAATTAGATCAACAATAATTGATTTAAAAATCAACCATAGTAACACATTGGAATAATCACTTTACTATGTTGGTGTTTACCTTTTGATATGGTTTGACTCTCTGTCCCCACCCAAAATCTCATCTCAAATTGTAGATGTCATGTGTCAAGGGAGGGACAACGTGGGGGTAATTGGATTATAGGGTGTTTTTCCCGCATGCTGTTCTCATGATAGTGATTGAATTCTCATGACATCTGATGGTTTTATAAGTGTTTGACAATTACTTTTTCACACTCTCTCTTGCCTCGGCCACATAAGATGTCCTGCTTCCCCTTCTGCCATGATTGTAAGTTTCTACCTATGAGGAACTGTTGTTCAGTTAAACCTCTTATCTTGATAAATTACACAGTCTCAGGTATTTATTTATAGCAGTGTGAAAATGAACGAATACACCTCTTTAATCTTTTAAAAAATGTCCACATGTATTTATAAACACTTATTTATTTTAATTTAACATTTTTGGCATCAATTTGGTATTTGAAGTATCAGGCAGAAAATTTTTAAACATGTTTTCTGCATAAAGTGAATTCTGTATTTATACACATAGAAACTGGTATTTTATGTTACATATAATTAAAGATTTATATGGATTCATGGCATATGCTCATGTATGTTAAACATATAAAATATTTTTAAATAATTGCTTATGACTTGGTAATTGAGCAATGAACCTTAAAATTAAATTGCATACATGTTTGCATATTCTTATGATTTAAAGAGCTACCAATAGTATACATGATATTACCTGTCATTTCCTTAAATAATTTTTATTCATTTAAAAGCTATTTAACAATTCTTTAACCAGAAAATTTTAAAAGTATATTAATAAACAAATGTTGAAACAATTAAGTTAAAATTAAAAAATTTAAAATAAAATGCTCCATTGAAATGCTTTTGGTTTGTGGGCAAATGCAAATTGGTTTGGAGAAGTTTTTCTCTCAGCATTCCCTTCACATGAGGATTTATGTGATGTTTGTTTTCACTAAGAAGGAGAAAAATGAAAAAGCTATTTCAGAACCTGATTTGATTGCTTTGAAAACAAACAAAGTCCTTTTTTCTAGTAGTTTTGGCTTTGGGCTAATTGCTCTTCCCTTCACTATCTCTACATATGTATGTGTGTGTGTTTTTACTTTTTCTATTGTCAAGGTAGACTTAAAAGGTCATGGGAAAAACTTTCTTCATTTACTTCTTCCTTTTGAGAGATATTTTCTTCTCTGTATTTTCTTGTCTTTCTCTCTGAAGTCTCATTTTAGGGCGGAGTTAATAATGCACGTGCCAGATACTTTTATTTTACTTTTCAACTTTTAAGGGTCTTATCTAATGATCTGATTATAGAAGTGATATGCCCTTATTGCAATTCTGCCCCTAAGAAAACTGTATTATATCCAGAGAGCCATACCGTACACTTAGCCATTCACTGTCAATCCCTTTACCTATAAAATAGTGACGGGGGTGGGGAGGGTGGAAAGCCCTTGTCAAATGAAAGCACTTCGAGTTAAATTTTTTTTAAGTGAAGAAATGTACATAATTAACTTTAAGGATTTAAAAATATAAGATATATACACTCATGTCATCAATAATTGCTAACTTTGACATCAATGCTTATTCTTGAAATACATGTATCCAGGTTATCTCTTATGCTATTTTCCTACATAAAAATAATAGCTAATATTAATTTAACACAACATTCAGTAAGCACTATTCTAAGTCCTTTGCCTGTGTCAATTTATTTAATATTCATAATAACCTGTTAAATAGGTTTTATTATTACTGTTTGTTATAGTAAAAGATATTTAGGTAGAGAGGGATTAAATAATCTGCTGCAGAATTTGAACTCAAACAACATAATGGCAAACAAAGCCTGCAATTTTAACCTCTAAGATTGTTAAGTATGAAAAATTATCAATGAGAAAAATGCATTTAGGATGAAAGATGGCTAGTGTCTTTCCTAGTATAGAAAAGATAGACATATATGTAGTAACATGTGTCTATCTTTTGTATACAAGGAAAGATACTTTATCTTTATCCTAGTAAAGATATAGATATTTGCTTAGAATAATTTAATTTAGTGGAAGTCAGAGTTTCTCTGATGATTAAAGTTCTATTCACCATAATATAGTAACTTGGGAAGAGGGTTGGAAGTAGACATTTGTCAAATATATTCTTGTGACTGGTTAATTTAAAAGTGGATGTTAGAAACCTAAGTCTGGATTTTTTAAGTTGATTTTTTAGTGATTTAACAAAATGCACTGTAATCTAAATAAACAAACAAAAGGCAATGCTTTATTAAATATTTAAATAATATATTAGTTAAACTTATTTTTATATTTTTATGAAAGAATGAAAAGTATGGCTCACTAAGATATATAATAGAATTATATTTGTGGTTGGGTCAGAGACCTTCAGGACTAAAGCAATAATTTATAAATTTAGGATGAATTTATACTTTTTCTAAAGACTGAAGAAAAACAATAATAACAGAACAACAAAAAGCCAAAACCATGTATCATGAGCTTTTATTAATATTAAATTTCATTTAAGTATACTTTAACAGTACACACTTATTGTATGTCAGACATTCTCCTATGAGTTCTAAAATACAGCGTTACTCATCTTTATACCCATTGTGTGGTGGTTGTTGTAACCTGCATGCTTCAGATGAAGAAACTTAGAGAAATTAAACTACTTGCCCAAAGTCATACCACTGAGATGTGACAGACACTGAAAGTAAAATATAGGTTATAATTTCAACGCCTATGATCCTAACCACTGCTCTGTCTTGTATATCTTAGGCTTTTAAAATTGTCATCGGTTCTCTCTCTCTCTCTCTGTTTCACAGACATATGAGACACTGATTTACACTCAACAACTCTGATCACACAATTGATAATAAAATATAATAAAATTTCCATTACTTTCATTTATAGCATTCAGTTCTTAAAAAACTCACACATTCAGATATGTTTCTAAAGTTTTTGAAGTTGTACAAAAGCATTAAATACATATTAGACCCATGCCTTACATAATTGCATAAGACTTGTAAGAAACACTTGTTTTTAAAAAGAATGCTAATGAACTCTAGGTAGTTTTTAAATGCCTGTAAGGTATAAAAACAAAGTACAACCATAATAATGCTAATAATTTGTAGTGGTGATTTTTATTCCAGTTCTTTTAAGTTAGAGATCAAATTTTGTGCTGAGTGGAATTTTAAAGATCATCTAGTCTATGTTACTGATAAAGAAACTATAGCTCAGAGATATTATGTGACCTTCCAAAGCCACGGAGCCAGATGGCAGCAGAGTTGGAATAATCTCAACATCCCAACTGTCAGATCAGTTTGTCTTCACTATTTATAGAAATAGTTATACATGGTTTCTACACATGGCTTATATGAATTACCTGACTAATAATATTTTAAACAATAGCTGTTAGTAAAAACAGGCACAATCTAAGTCTCTAAGTATATATGTAACATCTTATTAAAGGGTCAGATAATCCACGGGCATTATTATAAAGCTGACTTAATATGCAGCTAATGGAAAAGTTATATTACTCTATAGTCTCTCTCTCTCTCTCTCTCTCTCTCTCTCTGTATATATATATATATAATGTATAATATGATATATAACTTATATTTGTTATAATTTTATATATAACATATATAATATGATATGTAATTTGTATATCTAGTAAACCAAGACTATATATAGTTAGATATTTAAGTTATATATCATATATTTTATATATATATATATATATATATGAGAGAGAGAGAGAGACTGTAGAGTAATATAACTTTTCCATTAGCTGCATATTAAATATTGACTGCTTATGAGTAAGTTTTTAACTCGGTTTAGAATGCCTCTAGGTTTTAATTTATGTGTTAATATTTTTGTCTCTTTCAACATTCATCCTGTAGGATTAAAAAAAACCCTCTACTTCTGTTTTTCCATCTTGAATTTACTCAAGTTTAATACATTATTCTTCTTCTTGTTTATCTTTAAGAGGAATCAAGAGACTTGTTGGACCTATCAGGGTTTTCAGGGGAAACATAACTAAATAACAACAGAACATTTATTTTTATACATACACATATTTTTACTGTTCAGATAAACAAATTTTCTTCTGTAAAGCCTAGAAAGTCTTAGTCTAAAAAATAGAATGTTAAGCAATATGTACTGATGTTATAGAAATAATGGATACTTCGTTTTATACATATTCCTAGTAAATCAAGATTTTATAGTTGTAGTAATTGAAGCACTTTTAAAAACACAATTTCATTAGACTATAACCAGCTAAAATATCATTTACAAAGCTTTGGGTCATCATTTTTACTACAAACGGTTTTAATCAAAAGAAAATGCTTAGAGGAATGGAACTGACCAGTATTTTCTATAATGCAACAGCTCCCCCATCTTACAGACAAAAGAATATAAACTAGAATTTTTTTTATATATAATATTAACAAGGCCTATATAATGTTGAGTTAATTATATTTTCTTTTCTTAAGCTAAGTTGAACTTGATGTATTTTCTTTTCTCTTGTAAAAAGTCAAGTCTTGTTATGGATATACACATTCCAGAAGTATCTTTTATATGTACATAATCTTCTGAGAAGGTAAGAATTTATCTAGAACACTGAAGATGATAGCTCAGTCACTGAGATATTTAAAATTCATGTTATAAGGATGAATACAGTATCCTGAATAGTCTGAGATTTTTGATCGTGTTCTGAGAAAATACATTTTTCCATTTATCTTTTTGTATACTTTCAAGTGATGTGTTTCTTTTTGCAGTCTTTTGTAAAGTTTCATATACTTTGGTCATTTAATTACAGTATTTAGAGATTTCTCTTCAAAATTAGTTTGACTCGATATTTGAGCAAATATTTATTCTCCATTTTTAGTCTTGAAAAAAGCTAAAGAAAATACTTAAGCAATTTACCTCAGATCCCGTTTATAATGATTACACAAATAATCCACTTAAAAATCCTAAAGTTATTTACTAAAGACAACTCAGGTGAAAGGATTATTTTTGATATTCTAGAAACATTGTACTGCATCTTTATAAATTAATATTTCTGAGATGATTTTTCCATAATATACAAATTAAAATTTTTTACTCTTAAAAGTTCAATCAAGCCCTATAGACTACAGAGATTTTCTGTATTTTATAGTATAAAACAAACACAAATGATATGAGAGCTAGGAAAAAAAATGCCCACTACATATAAACATATAATGAATGATTTATATGTATAAAATATATATATATATGCTTATATATATATACTTATGTATATATACTTATATATATACTTATATATATACATATATATATATAGAGAGAGAGACAGAGAGTGTATATATATATATATATATATATATATATATATATATATAAAGTATAACGAATAAATTGAAGGAGAATTACAGATATTTTTCATTTTACAATGTAGGTACTTAGCCCACCAAATGTAAAGCAATTTTTTTGAAACCTCACATTTTAACATTGTCACATTAATATGATTCCATTTTGAAAAATCCCCACCTTGCCCCCATATCATCACCACCAAGATTTCTTGAGAGCATTTGGCAGATAATATACTGGCTAAAGTTCTTGAATATTTGATAGAGCCGTATGAAGACACTTTTAGAACGCTGTAGCCAGTGGTTTGCTGAGACCAGCTTGTTGACGAGCTGAAACCAATTATGCACATTTCTTCCCAAATCTGTATTCACTAAACTGATTTTCACCACATCCATGTCGACATCTATTGTTTTCTGACTTTTTAATTGTGGCGATTCTTGCAGGAGTAAGGTGGAATCTCACTGTGGTTTTAATTTGCATTTCCCTGGTGATTAGCGATGTTGAATTTTTTTTATGTTAGTTGGCTGTTTGTATATCTTCTTTTGAGAATTGTCTATTCATGTCCTTTGCCCACTTTTTAATGTGATTTTTATTTTTTGATGACTTGTTTGAGTTCCTTGTAAATTCTGGATACTAGTCTTTTGTCAGATGCATAGTTTGTGAATATTTTCTCCAACTTTATGGGTTGTCTGTTTAGTCTTCTTATTATTTCTTTGGTGTGCAGCAGATTTTTTGTTTAATTAAGTCCCATTTATTTATTTTTCTTTTTGTTCTTTTTTCTTTTGGTGTCTTAGTCATGAATTCTTTGCCTAAGCCAACGTTTAGAAGAGTTTCTCTAGTATTATCTTCTAGAATTTTCATGGTTTCAGGTCTTATATTTAAGTCTGATCTATCTTGAGATCATTTTTGTATAAGGTGAGAGATGTGGATCCAGTTTCATCCTTCTACATGTGGCTAAGCATTTTTCCCAGCACAATTTACTGAAAACAGTATACTTTCCCTAATGTATGTTTCTTTGCTGCAAAAGAAAATATACTTAGAAATATACTTAATCAAGGAAGTGAAAGATCTCTACAAGAAAAACTACGAAAAAAACTACTGAAAGAAATCATAGATAATACAAACAAATGGAAACACATCCCAAGACCATGGATAGAAAGAAAGGATATTGGGAAAATGATCATACTACCCAAAACAATCTACAGATTAATGCAACTCTAATCAGAATACCATCATTCTCCATAGAACCACTCCCCCCCCAAAAAAATCCTAAAATTCATGTGCAACAAAAAATGAGCATAAAACCAAAGCAATAGTAAGCCAAAAAAAAAAAATTTGGAGGCATCACATTACCAATTATGCTACAAGGTCATAGTAATGAAAACAGCATGGCACTGGGGTAAAAATAGGCATGTAAACCAATGGAAGAGAACAGAGAACCCAGAAATAAAGCCAAATACTTTACACACAACTGATCTTCGACAAATCATATAAAAACATAAGATGTGTTTTATAATTCCAAAAAAATGAAAATTGTTTAATATTTAAATGAATGTAATATAAATTTGGAATATCTGTTTTTAATCAATTGGTCCTTGTTGGTCCTTTTACTGTTTATTATAGGTAAGTTTTAGCCTTAAAGATAGTGGTTCTCAAAATATAAACAGCACAGAATTACCTGGAAGGCTTGTTAAAAGAGATTCCTGAGTTTCTAGTCCAGTAGATCTTGGGTAGATCTGAGAATCTGCACTTCTAAAAATATGCCATTCTAAGGATCATACTTTGTGAAGTGCTGCTTTAAAAGTGAAAATCTTCTAAGTACTGACTTTGTCAATGTTAACCATCCTGACACTGACAAATCACTCAAATCTTTGAAACATGAATGCTAGTTAATAAACCTCAGTACCTTTTAGAAGTATAATTAAAATCTTATTGAGGTTATTACTCGCAACTAGTTGACCCACGTCATGGAAAACACAGAGCTCAGATTGTATTAAAAATAAATTGGATATTTTCTGAAATTCCGCAAGTCAAACAACCATTCTGAATTTGCTATTTCCTATATTATAAAATAATACTTCCTTAATGTTAACGTTTATCCATAAATTATTTGTCCTTGGAATCAAAGTGTGTGTTTGTACCATTAGAAGAAAATCCTATACCTATCCAAAGTCTAGAAAAAACTGTAGTAGTTGGTTAGGGGGAACCACAGTGTGCTTGAACTGTTTTGTTTTATTCTGTTAGTTTTTAAATTGAATTTTATATTGTGTTTTGTCATTTAGTTTTTTTAAAATAGTTTCCGACTACTAATTTGTTTATAGATTTTTCTTACACAATTTGTTATAATAATACATGTATCAAGGACCTTTATGCCTCAAAAGTAAGACATTTAAATAATTTTACTACATTCCATCATCCTAAATTTAATTTAACATATCAGTAAGAAAAGTCATACAACAGTAAATGGAAATATTTATGAAAGAGCTTGGACAAGACAATATGTACCAGCTTCTGTTATTCTTCTAGAAAGAAATGTTCCTTCTGCTTGGAGTTAAATCTCTGCTAGATACCCTACTAACTCCTTAGGTATCTTGCTTCAGCAATTTATTTACTCTTGTCTTAGTTCCTTTGTGTTGCCGTAACAAAATATCATAAACTGACATACTATTGTTACTTTATAAACAACATACTATTGATTTCTCACAGTTCTGGAGGCTGGAAATTCCAAGATCAGGGTCTCAGTAGATTTATTGTTCAGTGAACTTTTTTTTTTTTTTTTTTTTCATAAATAGAGACCTCATTGTGTTCTCAGATGATAGAAGGGACAAAGAAATTTTTTCATATTTGAGTTCTCTTTTGAAAGAGCACAAATTCCATTCATGAGACTCTTCCTTCATGACCTAATCACCTCCCAAAAGGCTTAGCTCTTAGTACCATCTACTATGATTTGAATGTGATTTGTCTGCACCAAAACTAATGTTGAAATTTAATTACCAAAATAATAATATTGGAAGGTGGGATCTAGTGGGAGCTGTTTGGGTCATGGTGGTGAATCCCTCATGAATAGATTAATACCATCATGTGAGAGTCATATTTCATTCTTGAGAAAGTAGATTGGTTACTTTGAGAGCAGGTTGTTATAAATCAAGTTTCCTTCTCATGTTTAGTCTGTTCACACACATCCACTAACCTTTCCACTTTTGCACCATGTCTTGATGCTGCACATTGCCCTAAAGAAGCCAAGCAGATCCCAGCCCAATGCTCTTGAGCTTTCCAGTCACCAGTATCATGAGCTAAACAAACCTCTTTTCTTCATAAGTTACTGTCTTAGATATTCTGTTATAGCAACAACAAACTAAGACAACATCAATTTGGGGGTTAGAATATTAATATAACAAATTTGAGGGGAATACAAACATTTATAGCATAGTAATTCTCTTTTCTGTATATTTATCTTTTATTTCTTGATAAGACTTGACAAATCCTTCAACCCCATCCATCTGCACTTAAGTCTTCTCATTTGAATGAATGATCCATAATCTTGTCTTTGATTTCTTATCTATCATTTCTTTTTTCCCACAATAAGAAGGACCTGTCGTCTGTTCCCATCACTTCATTGAGAGTGTTTTGCTAACATAATCAGTGATGATCTAGAAATCCTCTCACTTTACTTTTTATGTGACAAATATCCATCAACTTTTAATACTGTTTGCCAATCTGTTTCTTGAAATTCTTTATATCCTTGCTTTTCTTGATGTCATTATCATCTATCAATTGAAATATATTGCTTTTCGACTTATTTTCATTATTTTAAAAATCAATTCCTTGGCTCTGTTTTACCTCTGGTTCCCATAAGTCAAATGTTTAATTCACTAACTCTCATTTAGTTTCATGGTTTTAATAATCATTTATAAGTTAATAATTTTCCAACTGTATCTTTATCCCAGATTGCTCCCCTGTACTCAGTTTATACATACAAATGCCTCCTGATAATTCTTTTTGGGGAAACACATCTTAAAAGGGAATTAGTTCTTCTTACCCAAATTCACTTTCTTTACACATCCATATATTGTTGTACCAAAGACCACAAAATGTTCTTTCTAGGGTTTGAAGTTGGAACATAGACAAAATGTGGTATTAGCAGTGGGTGATAAATTAGGAAAGTTATGTGAGATGACCATATATGAATCATATGCTCTGATGATCAAACAAGATAAAAGTATATCTGAAGAAAAAGGTTCAAGAAATCCAATGTAGAGAGAGCAGCAGAAATGAGACACTGTGAAAATAAATGTAGGTATTTTTCCTGGTTCCTCAGATCACTTTAGTTCTTTTGTACAACCTTTTCTTGGATTACCTAAGATAGTCCGTATAGTTCTAGCAAATTCTTCTTGAGATAACTGGGAGTAAACCCTGTCTCTTTAATAGTGATCTAATTAGACATTAGACCTTATGAATACTAACTTCTTATAAACTTTAAAATCTAATCTTTCCACCTCAATTCAGGGCCATAACATCTTGTTTGTTGCTGAAACTACTTTGATTTTCCTTTAGGAAGTCTTTTTTTTTTTTTTTTTTTTTTTTTCCGTTCATTCATCTTTAGACATACCTCCGTCTTCCATACTACTGGCAGGACTATTCCTTCTAAATTAGAAATGTATATTTATTATTCTGCATGAAACCATTTGCTAGCTCCCCGCTGATTATTAGAGGAAGTAAATCTCCTTGACAAGGCACACAAATCACTCTACATCTAAAACCAGGCCTCAAAATAATAACATCATACTGTAATAAATGGACAAAAGCTTGAAGCATTCCTCTTGAAAACTGCAACAAGATAAGAATGCCCTCTCTCACCACTCCTATTAAACATAGTATTGGTGCAATGCCACATTTTCTTTATCTAGTGTATCAGCTAAATGATAAGAACACATGGACACACTGAGGAGAACAACACACACTGGGAACTTTTGGAGGGTGGAGAGTGGGAGGAGGATCATTATGGAGGATCAGGAAAATAGCTAATGAGTATTAGACTTAATACTCATTAGTACTAGGTGATGAAATAATCTGCATGGATGACCTTCAGACCTCCTACTACATAGGATGCTTAAGAGAGTTTACCAGAACACCTCCTGATGACATAACCAGAGACATCCAACTGCCATCCTCATTCCACCATCTAAGGATGCTTCAAACTCAAATCTAGATGTCTTGACTCGCTACCCTGCGGACTCACAAACCAAGAACATAATTTGGTCCAAATATTAACCTTTGTTTTTCTTTTGATTTCATAGAAAAATACCTTGAATTCCTTTCAAGCAATACAATCTGAAATGAACAACTGCAATAGTACTTCAAAACAGAAGTTCTTGCTACCTTAAGAGCCCTATAAAGAAGAGCATATGCTGTTATTGATTTTAAAAATGTTGCTTCTGTGTTAATCAGTTTGAAATGGTTGCTCAAAATTTAAAGGCTCTTAAGAAATAAATATAAGTATCTTGCTTAGTAAAAAAAAGTAAAAATAAAAATAAAACTCCCATGACAAGTTTACCTATGTAACAGACCAGACATGTTCTTCGAACTTAAGATAAATGTCAAAAAAACAAAACAAAACAAAAAGCTAACATGGTATCGGAATTTCTGACCAGAACAATCAGGCAAGAGAAAGAAACAAAGGTCAACCAAATAGAAGGAGAGGAAGTCAAACTATCCCTTTTTGAAGATGAAATGATCCTATATCTAGAAAATCCCATAGCCTCAGCCCAATATCTTCTTAATCTTATAAACCATCTCAACAAAGTCTCAAGATACAAAATCAGTATGCAAAAATCACTAGCATTCCTGTAAGTGAACAGTAAAGCTCAGAGCCAAATCAGGAGCGTATTCCCATTCACAATTGTCACATAAAGAATAAAATACCCAGGAGTACAGCTAACTAGGGATGTGAAAGACCGCTACAAGGAAAACTACAAAACACTGCTCAGAGAAATCAGAGATGACACAAACAAATGGAAAAACATTTTATGCTCTTGAGTAGAAAGAATAAATATCATTATAACGCCCAAAGAAATTTATAGATTCAATGTTATTCCTATTAAACTACTGTTGCTATTTTTCAAATAACTTGAAAATATTAAAATTCACATGGAATCAAAAAAGAGCCTGAATAGCCAAGGCAGTTCTACGCAAAAATAACAAGCTGGAGGCATCATGCTACTCAACTTCAAACTGTACTACAAGGCTACAGTAACCAAAATAGCATGGTACTGGTAAAGAAAGACACAGAGACCAATAGAATAGAATAGAGACCCAAAAATAAGGCTGCACACTACAACTGTCTGATCTTCAACAAACCTGATAAAAAACCAGCAATGGGGAAAGGAATCCTTATCAGATAAACAGTGCTGGGATAACTGGCTAGCCACATGCAGAAGATTGAAACTGAACACCTTCCTTATATCATATGCAAAAATTAACTAAAGAGGGATTAAATCCTTAACCATAAAACCCAAAACTGTAAAAACCCTGGAAGAAAACCTAAGCAATACTATTCAGGACATAGGTATGTACAAAGATTTTGTGATGAAGATGTCAACGGCAAATGTGACAGAAGTAAAAATTGACAAATGGGATCTTGTTAGATTACAGAGCTTCTGCACAGTGCAAAGAAACTATCAACAGAGTAAACAAACAACCTGCAGAATGGGAGAAAAATTTTGCAAACTATGGATCCGATGAAGGTGTAATATTCAGCATCTTTAGGAAACTTAAACAAATTTATGAGAAAAAATAAACAATCTCATCAAAAAAATGGGCAAAGGATATAAACAGACACTTTTCAAAAGAAGATATACATGTGACCAACAATCATATGATAAAAAAGCTCAACACCATTGATCATTAGAGAAATGCAAATCAAAACCGCAATGACACTATCTCACACCAGTCAGAATTGTTATTATTAAATAGTCAAAAAAATAACAGATGTTGTTGATATTGTGGAGGAAAATAAATGCTTATACACTGCTGGTGGAAGTCTAAATTAGTTCAACCATTGTGAAAGACAGTGCACCAATTTCTCAAAGACTTAAGATAGAAATATCATTTGATACAGCAATTCCATTACTGGTTATATACCCAAAGGAATAGAAATAATTCTATTATGAAGACACATGCATATGTATATTCATTGCTGTACCATTCACAATAACAAAGGCATCAACCTAAATGTCCACCAACAGTAGACTGGATGAAGAAAATGTGGTACATATACACTATGGAATGGTATACAGCCATAAAAATGAATGACATCACGTCTTTTGCAGGGACATGGATGGAGGTGGAGGTCATTATCCTTAGCAAACTAATGCAAGAATGGAAAACCAAATACTGCATGTTCTCATTTAGAAGTGAGAGCTAAATGATGAGAACAGATATACACCTAAAGGGCAAGAACAGACACCTGGGCCCATCAGAGTGGGAAGGGTTGCAGGAGGGAGAAGTTCAGGAAAAATAACTAATGCGTACTAGTCTTAATGCCTGGGTGATGAAATAATCTGTACAACAAATGCCCATAACATAAGCTTATCTATGTAACACACTTGCCCGTGTATCCCTGAACTTAAAATAAAAGTTAAAACACACACACACACACACACACACACACACACAAAACGTGTCTAACATCATATTATCCACAGTGCTTACTGCCTTGTATGTTTGCATTTGGATCATGTCATTCTTGCTGCCTAAAATATCCTTCTCAACCTTACTGCTTGGGTCCCTCCTATTTATATTTTCAGACCCAACTGAAGTATCTACTTTTGCAAACCTTCCCTGATCTGCAATATAGTTTATTACTTCTTTTTTTTTTTTTGTAATATACACACAGAAACACACTCATACTCTCACTCACATACCTATTTATTTTACTTTATTTCATTTATTTGTGTCTTTTTGCTTTCATTCTAGAATATGAAGTCATTGTTGATGGAAAACAACACTTCATTATTTATCTAGCACTGATTTATTATGATCTGCCTATACTTAGAAAGTGATAGGTTTAACCTGACGTACAGCTGGGTTTCAGGATCCTAACAAATAGCCACTTGCCTATGTTTTAATCTATAATCCAATTCACTTCATCTTCAAGAAACAGTACAATTTAAAAATTATTATAATTCATACTGCACCTCATTTAATTGTGAAGGAACTCATAAATTCTGCCTTGTTCAGATAAATGATATTCTTCACTGCACTTAAATTGTGACACATATTACTATGTTTACTTAGAACTGTTATTTATATTTTCCTACTCAAATTCCATAAGTATTTTTAAAACAAACTTCTTTTATCTAAATGTGGGTGAATCTCTTCTCA
Organism: Saimiri boliviensis; assembly: GCF_048565385.1. Taxonomy (NCBI): domain Eukaryota; kingdom Metazoa; phylum Chordata; class Mammalia; order Primates; family Cebidae; genus Saimiri; species Saimiri boliviensis. The sequence continues at coordinate 106,982,714 of NC_133450.1, read as the reverse complement.
TCACAAGAAACTTCATTAATATGCTTTGGAGAGCAGAGAGAAGGAGTTAGTATAGTCTAGTTGATTTATTCCTTTCTCTACTTTTCTCCAAGCTTACAGTCTTTGGGCATCAGTTTTGTTTTGTTTCATTTTGTTTTTGTTTTATTAAAAATAGCAGTTAAAATACCTAATCTAAAAATTCCTTTCTAACTTAAAATTTTATTCTTGGGAAATTCAAGCATTTCCAAATATGAATAAATGGAGTAATTTATAAGGTAATTATTACTGACCTTCATGCACTCCTATTAATGTTTAAAGGCATATATTACTTTTCATATGAGCATAGATAAAAAAAACACAATCAATGATGTGTTTATTTGACAGGCCTGGGACAGTTACTGGATGCTGTTAATATTTACACTACAGTTGCAAGTAAAGTGTCCCGCACTTTCTGTCTGATTGTGAAAGCTAAGATTAAATGAGGTAGGACAGGAATTCCAGAAACATGGCTGGGAGGGAGATAATGTTTATGACACAGAAATAATCTTGTAAACAGTAAATATTTTTGTTTTATCCCAATAAAGGAATCTAAAATTTGAATTAAACATATGTTTATAAATTACTTTCTTCTTCCTAGGCTGCAAATATCAACAAAATATTTTGATTATAGTAACATACATATAAATCACAGGGTCTATATGTTAATAATAAATGTCAATTATGTCATTATAATTTTGACTAAATCAGAGATATAGTACAACTAAATGTCAGATTTGATAAAGTACTTGTTCACTTGGAGTTAAGCTTAATAAATTGTGTACCAAGATTGTTTCATCATTAGTCCATGCTTATAAAGTCTGAAACAGAACCACCACTATCAGAAACAGAATATGAAATAATCAATTGCTTTTTTATCATGATTGCTAAATTTAAAAGACTTCTTATTGTCTTGGATTGTAGTTTCTTAAAGTCAGGTATTCTGTTTCACTTATTATACCATTATTATTTTAGAACAAATATAAATATATTTTCAAATAAATATGATCTACCTCTATTGAACAACATGCTCCATGTAACTTTTATGTATAAAAACATATGGATATAGTTAATATTAATATCAAAAAGGAGAAATTTAGGCAGGTGTTTGATATCACAAAACAAATGGTTAAAAAAAAGCCTGGCACATTATCTTATGCATTGCAACACTTAAGAGATAAAATAATAAATACTAAATTTGAAAAAACAAAACAAACATTTAAGGATTCTTTGTACTGACTACATTTTTAAAAAGTTATCACCTTATACAAATGTGATCTGCATAGAATATGAGACTGAATTTGCAGACTGGGTTAGAGCTGAAACTATAGACACATGTCACTATACTATGGATTATATTCCTTCTTTTTTTTTCCCAAAGTTTAACAAATTTGTTTAAATGTGGGTTTTGTTTTTCATGGGCTGCACTCATTAATGTTGCTTTTCAATGTAAGCATTCACTTCTGAGTATATACCATGGCACAGATGCATTGCACCAAAGCACGAAAAAAAAAAAAAAAAAGAAAAGAAAAAAAGAAAAAGCAAATGAGCCCCAGTGCGAGAGGTTTTACACTTAAAAATCAAAACAAAGCACAATCAAGAAAGTGTCAAGACAAGACTTTATACATTTCAAAAAACAGAAAAATATTTTTAAGGGAAGTATTATTAGCTTTCAAAGAGTAGTTGCCACTTGAAGTAAACATTTGCTCTATGATTATAAGCAAATGTTTTTAAAACTATTTCCTTGCATAGTTTTACAAAAAAGAATGTTGTCGCATTTACCTAAACCAGTGTAGGCATGGCCACCCTACACATATTTTTTTTCTTCTTTGGCAATTAAAATTTCTCGGTAAGTTTCAACTGGCATGTTCTCTGCAACGTTTTCCAGAAGCTTCTTTCATAACTTTTCAAAGAGGTACTCTCCTATTTCTCCAATTCCAAGAGACTCATTCTGATGCAGGGTAGGCAAGCCCTGAAGTTGGGCTAAGCCAGCCAGGGTTCTTGGCTTTGCCCAGGGAAGAATTCAAGGGAAAGCCAGAGGTAGAAAACACCTTTACTGAGGAGGCAGGGTTATAGCTCCAGAGGTGCTGCTGCTTCCTGACTGCTTCTGCAGGGCTACCCCATACTTAGTAGGAAGAGGGTAGCAGCTCAGGGCAGTTTAGCAGTCACATTTAAATACACTTTTAATAACATGTCAAATAAGGATCCTTTTACCAAGGGTAAATCAGAAGTTTTTTAAATAACAAAAGCAAGAAAGAGAAGCTAGTTGCATATTATAAAGACAGAACACAATAAGCCGTAATGAGTTGAAGAGGTCGAGAAATCCATCTCATAGCTCACTGGAAACTTTCTAAATGAATGAGTAAGTGTAGTACTACTGAATCCAATCAAAATTTCCAAGATGAGGTCACTAGAAAAAGAAACTTCCTTATTCTAGTTCACTGCCTCACATAAGTGTCTGTTTCAAAATTAGTAAAATTTTTATTTTTTACATTATGAGTATTTTCACATTTTAGAAAGTTAAGATTTAAAATTGCATCTCACCATTCACCAAATTGAAAAATAAAACCTTAATGTGTTATAAAAATCCATTATATGTGCCTGGGGATAGGTGCATGTTTTTCACATTACTACTTGTCTTTTTAATAAATCATTCATTTACCCTCATCTTATTAAAAGTATAAAATAACTGTCTCTGTGGCATATAAGACAATGTTTCTGCAAATATAGAGTTTAAGTTTAAATAAAGCATTTCTAGATAACATACAGAGAATAGTTTATGTAGTACTCAGTAACCACTAACTTAGAATTTACATTTATTATTTGCTTTTTCTTTTCTAGATATATTGTGATTTTTAATGTGAAAGAAAACTGGAGAGTGATATGTCTTAGTAAATGAAGTCAATATCAGGAGGTACCGAATCCTAAAGCATACTGTTATGAAAATGAATGAATGAATAAATGTAATACTGATATTTTTACACTTTTGGCTACATTCTTTAGTATAAAAGAAAAACAAAACAGTTTTGAAATTTATAAGCCAGAAAATGTAGCAAATCCTCAAATTCGTAAAATAAAAAAAGGTAGACACAAATTTGAAAACAATATAGAAAAGACTATAATGCCATATTATTTTTCACAAAGATTTCCCATGCAATTTCTCTTATTCACTATTGTTGATAATAAAACTATTATAAAATATATAATGAGTTCCCATAATCAGTGTCACATTGATTTTTTAGCAATATATTTTTTATTTTAAAATATTCTGTTATATTACAAAATGTTAAAATACATCATCAAACACAAAATAAAACAATAATTTGTTTTTGCATATCCAAGCAGAAATAAAATATATTATTTTATAGCTCAAATTAATAGTTTATTAAATTAATAGTTTAATGTTGACAATAGACAAATTTATTTTAAATAAAGAGGAAAAGTACTATATAGCAATATAATAGTTTTAAAACTATTAGTTACATTTTCCACAAATATAAATGTGAATGTTTAATAAATGGATGGTAATAATTTAAAATCTTCATACGGGTGTTTCACAAACTACCTCCCAAGGCAGTCTGAATAAATGTGGGAAAAATAAACCAGAAACCAAGTGCAGTAGAGAAGCTATTATTGGAGTTAATAGGAGGTGGTTCCAGAGGTCTCACAAAAGAACACACTTGGGCTTGATAACAAATTTTAGTTGTGAAATAAAAACAAGATAAAAATGTAACAACTAATTTGTTGGTCTATTAACCTCTACTAAATGGTAAGCTCTATTATGAGGGACAAAGGTCAAGAGAATTACCTTCAGTCTTCTTTCTCCAGTGCCGAGTGCAAGGCACTGGCTATAACAAGGCATTCAATGAATTTACATGGAATGACAAAACTGCAAGCAGAGAAATAAAGGCCACTGTGTAGAGAAAGACGGTTGATGCTAAAGAGTCACAGAAAGAATTCCCTTTCATTGCAGAATTCACAGCCACTAAGAGCTGAGATATAAATCCAAAAGAACTTTGACACCAAGCTAGCCAGGTTGCAGTCAGGTAAAGGACCAAGAATACTATGGAAGTCAAACATGAGTAAAGAAAAGAACAGTAATTCAGTTTTCTCTCTAAAGAAGCCACGACTAAAAAGGGAAATGAAAAAGTACCAGTAAAGAGATTAAAAGGCAAATGACCTAATCATGTTTTAGAAATGTGTTAAAAAATGATTGATCTAAAATAAATTATCTGATTTTATGTAGATAAAACTTATCACATATCAGTTATTTTAATGAAAAACATCTTTAATAAAATAAATCAAAATTAAATCTTCCTTCTAAATCTATGGGGGCTTGTAAGAAAGTCCAACCATGGGGTTACAACCACGTGAGAATGTCACAGTACTGCCCACTTGTGGTCACCTGCCTGAAATTCAAGGACAGATTTTGAAGCTGAATAATCAAGAAACTGAATCTGCTTCAAACAGATTCAGTTTTCTAATTTGGCACTGGAGGCCATTATCCTTAGCAAACCGATACAGGAACAGGAAACCAAATACTGCATGTTCTCACTTACATGCGGGAGCTAAATGATAAGAACACATGGACACATAGACGGAAACACATACACTGGGGCCTTTGGGAGGATGGAAAAAGGGAGGAGTGAAAGAATCAGGAAAAATAACTAGTGGGTACTAGGCTTAATGCCTGGGTGATAAAATGATCTGTACGAGAACTCCCAAGACACAAGTGTACCTATGTAACAAACCTGCACATATGCATCTGAATGTAAAAGTTAGAAGCCAAGCACAGTGGCTCACACCTGCAATCCCAGCACTTTAGGAGGCCTAGGCAGATAGATCACTGAGGTCAGGAGTTCGAGACCAGCCTGGCCAACATGGTGAAACCCCATCTCTACTAAAAATACAAAAAAATTAGCTGGGCATGGTGGCAGATGCCTGTAATTCACCAGTTACTCTGGAGGCTGGGGCAGGAGAATCACTTGAACCAGGGAGGTGGAGGTTGCAGTGAGGTGAGATCATGCCACTGCACTCCTGCCTGGGCAATGAGAACAAAACTCTGTCATAAATAAATAAATAAAATTTTAAAAAGAAAACCTGTAAAACTAAAGCTAAAAAGCCAAACCTTTGTTATATAATTGTACATAGATGTACTTGATAGCAATAACTCAAACATACCCTGAGAAGGCTATGGTGCAAGAAGAATGTTTGTATGGAATTCTGACCTAAGAAAATCAGGAGTAGCTAACCTGGAGATTCACTCCTTAACTCTGAAGGACATCTGAACCCCTAGCCCTTCCCTTGGAACACAGGCCATAAAGATGACTGAAGAGGCTGGGCACAGTGGTTGACACCTGTAATCCCAGCACTTTGGGAGGCTGATGAGGGTGGATCATGAGGTTAGGAGTTCCAGACCAGCCTGGCTGACATGGTGAAACCCCACCTTGAGTACAAATACAAAAATTAGATGGGCATGGTGGCGGGCACCTATAATCCCAGCCGCTCCACAGGCTGAGGCAGAAGAATCACTTGACCCCGGGAAGCAGAGGTTGCAGTGAGCTGAGATCATGCCACTGCATTCCATTCTGGGCAACAGAGCAAGACTCCATCTCAGAAAACAACAAAAAAATGGGGACTGAGGACCTTTGTTTTGGGTAAAATGGAGATTGCTAGCTAGAGATGGTCCTAAGTGAAAATGCTATATATGTTGTATGCTTTTTATAAACAGTAGCAGTTTTCCTGTCCAGCCCACCTCTCCCGGACCAAATTGTATGTAACTCCTCAGTAAATGCTGTGTCTGATTCACTGGCTCTGGGACTCTCCTTCCACCTCTCAGACAGAGTGTCATCCCTATTGAAGTCAATAGGGGTCCTGCACAACAATAGTTTTTTGTTGTTGTTGTTGTTGTTGTTGTTGTTGTTGTTGTTTTTCACCGCAACCTCCGCCTCCTGGGTTCAGGCAATTCTCCTGCCTCAGCTTCCTGAGTAGCTGGTATTGCAGGCACACGCCACCATGCCCAGCTAATTTTTTTGTATTTTTAGTAGAGACGGGGTTTCACCATGTTGATCAGGATGGTCTTGATCTCTTAACCTCGTGATCCACCCACCGCGGCCTCCCAAAGTGCTGGGATTACAGATGTGAGCCACCACGCCCGGCACAACCACAGTTCTTAATCAGACTTTTAACATAAGTGTATTGAAAAACTGAATTCCACAGACATTCAAACAACTTATTACTTCTACCTAATATGATTTGGTGTGCATACCTGTACTCCTAAATCAAGTCATAACAACAATTATTCTGATGTTTTATTTTTAAGATAATTGCTTTACAACTAGATTCATTTTAGAAAACAGTTTTCAATATCTAGTGGACAACTTTCTGAAATGCTATCTATATATACATACATATAAATTTTTAAAATGTTTCTTTCAAAGGTTAAAGCTAGGTGTAAATAATTTTCAATCGCATTATCAAAAATACAAAAAAAGGAAAATATAAGATATAATACCATCCTTATTATTCAATTTGGCATATAAGGCTAAGAATGGCTGAGATACCAGTGCTTCCCATATGTATTAATGCACTTTTCTAGAAAGTCTACTTTTTAGAAGTTAAGTTGTCTTCATATTCCTGGTGTAGGTGGCTTAGTCATTCACACTTTAGCTTAAATTAGTCTGATACAATTTATTTTTTCCTAGAAGCTCAATTAGATTTATCTACTGTGACTTAATGGGAGTTTTGACAAGAAGTACAAATTGTAATAGCATAGAATTCTTCTTTGGGTTAGTCTTTCACAGCATGATGCATTTTGGAGCTCTTGGGTAACTAAATAGGAGCATCAGACAAATATGAGCTGACATCAACATATAAGCAAAGTAGCAAGAAAAATATGAATGGAGATGAAAGATAAAATTTACTTCTAACATTCAGTATGGTTTAAGAATTGTCCTTCCTCTATAGTAACGCTTATCTCTGAAATCATTCCTTTCCTTCAAGCTCTCTCAAAAACTCTCTGCTAAGGATATAATCTTTAAAACACATTGCATTTGTGTTTTAAAACATTAGGTACAAAAATCACTTTTCTTAGTTAAATAAATGTCCACTTTCATCCAATAATTTATTGGGTTCCTAGTGTTAGTTCCAGTTTTCATCAAGTAGACCTTCATAGTTGACTATTATCATGATCTATAAAGGTTAAAATGTACAACAGAGATTCAGAAAGAAAGGAGAGAAAATGTGTTTTATATAAATCACGTTTAAAACATCAAGATACAATAAAATAAGGAAAAAATTTCTGTAACTCAAAAGAAAATTAAATACAAAATATATATTTGATTTTGCTCTTGTTGTTTCAGTGAGAAATCTGTTTGTTTATGTATCCCAGAAACACGTTAGGTCTTCAACTTTGTTTTGAAATCAGTTGAAATGTATTTTTGGTGAGATCTGTTACCAAAATACACTGTATTCTAGTACTTTAAGGTCAGTTAAAACATTTGAAACATGCTCCTAAAATAAGCACACTTCTTTTACATTTTAAAACTACATAGATTAAAAAAAAAAAAAAAAAAAACTTCGATGTTTGGATTTCATTTATTCTGTTTAACTCATTTTTTGTAAATGATAGCCCTTCATTTCAAAAACTTGTATATTTCCTTGTTGTTTCTTCATAGCAACTCCCAGTTTTGAACTGTCAGAGAACTTAATATATTATATTACATTATATTAGTAAAAATAATCAAAGGCTTGTAACTCAGTAGCAATTTTTCACCTAGGGAATTTGAAGTTAAGGTATTTCTAATTTATAATAAGCCTCTTCAATTCTACATAAAACAAATTAATGAATTAAATGATAACTTACCACATGGTTTAATCTACATAAATAATAAAATTCATGAGATATGCAAATTAATTGTTAATACCATTTATAAAAAAATAGATCAAAACTTTTTTCGATCTTAAAAAGAAACTCACATATTAAATAATTATATAAACAGAATCTCGGGTTATCTTTTGATATTCATCACTTTAACTAGAAAACATTCACATTTTCATTAATTACCTGAAATCTTGGATATTCTGGGAAAATAAGGAGACCAACACTTACTGCCATTGGTCCTTAGAAAAATGAGCTGGGAGAACAAGAAAGCTGACATTATTTTAAAAGTGATTTGGCATATACAGTAAATCAGGGAACATATTAACAAAGTAAGGCAGATATTCTATAGAGGTAAAGAGTTAAATCTAAATTATTTATGAAAAAAATTTCTCTTTAAATGTTAATGTTTAAAGGAACCCTATTCTACAAGGAACTTGTTTGAACTCTTAAAAGTATGTCAACCTCAGAGTGGCTAATAACGATAGTTTTATGAAAAACTAGAACTTGTTCTTGCAAACATCCTGGTTTTTGACCTGCTGGGGAATAAAATGTAAAGCAACAACAACAACAACAAAACTTTGCTAGCTCTGACATCACTGGAAAAAAAAAAAAAAAAAAAAAAAAAAAACATTCCGGTCCCTCTTAAGGTCTTGCCATTTTCTAGCAACAATCACCAAACAAAATAGAAGCTTTCTCCGTCATCTCTCTTTGAAAATTCTAATCAGCTTGTGTAGAAGGGAAAAGAGCAAATGCTGAATCTGGAGAGTGAAAGTTATCTGGCTTTAGCAGAGATTATTGAGATGAAACGGGGAAAGTAGAGGAAAGCACTTTCAAATAAAATGCATGGTATTCAGAAAGGCTACAAGAAACGGAAAGAAGGTGTTTTCCTGGGCCTGCCAGGACTTGCAACATGAAAGAGCAATGAAAAGGTAAGCATAATTACTCCCAGCAGTAAGGAAACGTTGATTTCATCTTTCTCAAGCTCTCTTTCTCTTTCTCTCTCGGTCTCTCTCTCTCTCTCTCTCTCTCTCTCTGTCTCTGTCTCTCGGTCTCTCTCTCTCTCTCTCTCTCTCTCTCTCTCTCTCTCTCTCTCTCTCTCACACACACACACACACACACACACACACACACACACTTCCAGTATATTTGAACTTTGTCTTGTCCCAACTCCTGACTTCTTACAGCTGGCTCAGTATATTCCTTCCCTACCTCAGTCTGGACACCACAAAAGAGAAAAACATAAAGTTATTCAGCCCAGTGATGCAAGGTCTTTGGATTTCTCATTCAACATTTTATACTTTGATCCCCTGAGGAAACAGAAAATCCTAATGCCTAGACTTTCATTGGTTCCTATCAGCTCAGATGGAAAGCTTGGCAAGTGGGACAATCCTGAAGAAAAAGGAGTCACCCCCACGTCCTAAAGTACTTGGAAGTGCTCGCTGGGATCCGCTTGTACTCCAGGCTGGTGCAACTCCATCGCCCTCCAGTGAAGTCCCAGAAGCTATCAAGTTTAAAGTGAAAGGAGGATGGAAGCATTTTTTCTCCTTGTGCCTCCGGAGTCTGTGGCTTCAGTTTGCTGCAGATTCTCTCCGTGACTTCTCAGAAACCTTAATTTTCCACTTAGAGGGACAGAAAGCTACAAGGAAAACGCTGATGGCTTTAGCGGAGACCCTCCTGGAAGTCAGTGGTGTCCTTTGGTACATCTGTCCGTGGTGTCCCTTTGGTTTATTTCTTTGGTCTTGCTGCGCAGTCCCCAAGCTGCGCGGACTTTGGCTCTCCAGCTCGCCGACTTGGATCCTGAGCTTCCTAAGCTCCCGCGGAGACCCTGGAGCCCCGGATCTGGCGCCGCTCGGCGACCTGGAGGGGGTCTGTGAGGCTGGAAGTGCAGTCCCCGGAGCCGCGCTTCTCTGGAACAAAGCAGCCAGACGTGGCTTGACTGGATTCCTAAGCCCAGGATTGGACTGGGAGCATCAGGGGCAGAGACTGGGAGCAGAGGAAAGAAAGAAGTGATCAGCTGCCACCTAAAGCACTTTTCAGGTTCTTCCCGGAGATAGCTGTGTGGGTCTTCCTTACGCATGGGTGCACGTGTGCGCGCTTGGAATGAACCCATGCTTGTGCTCGAGTATACGCGCGCTTGTGCACCTGCAAGGCAATGGTAATGCCTGGCAGAGCTCTTTTTGGAATAAAATGAAAGAGCTCCCTATCCACCGAGGCCATCAGCGTGAGCCTTTGACAAGTAGGCCAGAAGTCCTTGTTAGCCAGCTTCCCTTTGCAACTTCCTACTCTTTCATAGCCTTTGGGTACAAACTGGTGTCTTGGCTGGTTAGGATCAGAGCTGAGAGTGAAGGTGCGTGCAGTGTCTGAAGACCACGTGCTGGTGAACCCACAACGAAAAACGGAAGGGTTTCAGGATTCTAGCAGAAAGGAACAGCAAGATTTCACTAAGGAGTTCTTAGAAGAAAGCATTAACTTTGCTTACTGGCTTTTCCAGGCTGGAGGAAGTGGGGCTAGGGTCGGGGAGAGAAGCACTGGGAGTCTTGTCGGAGTCTCAAGCAAAACCAGGCGAGGGCTCCGGGCAGATCCACTCCCACAGGGCCGTGTCTAACCTCCTTTCCAGTCGCACCTCTCTTCTGCTTTAGACCCTGCGTCTGTGCCGGTGACCTTAGAGACCAAGCCTGGCTTATGAGGACTGTTAGGCTCCCTTTCTGCCTTTGACTTACCAAAATGGGACCAACTGCAGTATTCGTAATGTCTGATGCTAAGCTGAGTTGATTCTCAAATGTAAATGTTCTTTTCAGAATCTGCTCCCATCTGATTAGTAAGCAAATCACCACCTACAACTAAGGGGACAGCGGAAGCTTGCATCAGATGACTGAAACCCCCAAGTCAGTAGCTTTCCTCAAAATTTCCGGCGTGTTATAGCTAATGACTTTTCCCACCGCCCTAAGCAGCGGAAGCTTGACTCAGTGACGATTTTCTATCCCGTAACCGCGAGGAAGTGGGCGACCAGCAAATTGCCCTTTTGCAGGAGGCTGGGGACGCCCCTGGAAGTTCGCCTTCGTCCTCCAGGTTTTCTGCCTTTTCCCTTCCCCCTTCCTGCAACGCCCCCGCGCCTGCTCAGCCTGGGGATTTCCCGACGCTTTGCCGGCCCTCTCCGAGTCCCGGGATAAATCGGTTTGGAACACATCTGGCTGGGAGGCGCTAGGGCTGAGAGCAGCTAAGCGGCCCGGGCCAGGGTCTTGCGGACTCTCTGGGTCTGGCCGACGCGGCCGCTCCCGTCACTGCGGCGCGGGCCGAGCTGACGGCCGCGCGCCCGCCGCCGCCGCCGCCGCCGCCGCCGCCTCCATGCTGCAGCGCGGGGCTCAGCTCCACTCGGCCAGGAGGCCGCGGTTGCCCGCACACGCCGCCTTGGGAAGCCCGGTTCCCCGGCCCGCCTGGGCAGCGGCCACCGCCCCAGACCTCAGCCGCTCGCCTAGCGCCTGAACTGCGGACTCGCCCCAGCGCGGTGGCCAGCGGGCGGGGCGCTGTGTGCAGCCGCGCGCAGGGAAGCGGTGAGCGTGTGCAGAGCTGCCCCAACCTAGGACTGTGTATGTGTGTGCGCGTGTGTGCTTGTGTTTGCGCGTGTTTTTCCTTCTTCCCTTGAGGGTGTGAATTGTTTCGCAGCTGGCTGCTCCCTTAGGATTCTTGACTTTGGGGAGCTCTGGGCTGTGAGCACAACCCACCCATATAATCCATTTTGCACGGTCGGTTATATCAGGGGAAAAAAAAAGCGCAACTGGACGGGGGTGGGGCAGACCGACGAAACCTTCTGGAAATACACAGACACACTCACAGGAGAGATGAAAAATTCAAAGACTTGAGAAGACTTTGATAACCTCCCTGCTGGCCCTTCTGTTTTCCGGAAAGATCTTGGATGTTGGCTACCTTTTCAAGTCATCTTGGCATGTCTCTAGTGTTTTGTAAGCCGCTTTCCAGCTAGCTGCGTGTGTGTGTGCGCGCGAGTGTGTACGCGCGCGCCTATCTCATGCATTTGACTGTCTTTTATCCAACTGCCCAGAATGTGTTAACTCGGCGATGCCCCTTCATGCCCAGGTTCTTGCAGAGCTCTGAGGACGCCCGGACCCATTTTCCTGGCTGGATTTAGAGCGGCTGCTGGGCTGTGGACCCAGGTGTGTGGATCACTTTACCCAGAAGCTTGGAAAGCGCCAGTATTAACCGGCTTCCAGGTACATCACAAGGTCAAGAGAGGGTCTTGCAGCCCTCTTGTTTCCGTGTATCTACACTTTCTCGTCTTGGCTACAAGGATATTTACGTTTTGTTCCACAGCATTTGAAGCCAAAAGTTCAGCCCTTCGAGCTGCTTTGCTATACAAAAAGAAAAAAACAGGTAATGAGGATTGCTTATCAAACTGCCTAACATAATCCTCACTCTTCCGCAGCCTTTTCCCGGCTTCCTCCTCCCCACCAAAATGTCACCAGCTCTTGAATTACGTGGATTCGGGTTGGAGGAGAACTTGAAGGAAACGTGATTAAACGGCTATGCGAGAACGCTCTCTTTGCTGCCCGCGGTCCGGTGGGCTTCGAAGCCACTCGTGAGAAGGACTGCTTCCCTCCGTGCTGCCTTCCTCCCGGTGCAGCGTTGGGTGTGAGTGTGCAAGTGTGAGTGCAAGTGCGCGCGCCTGGGTACGAGTGTGTGAGTGTGAGCGTGTCTTGTGTGTGCGTGCGCGGCCGCCCTGCCTCTGCCCGCTCCCCAGGCGCGGAGCCGCGGGTTTCATGGGGCGATTGCCGCGGATCCCCCACCCAGCGCGACCTGCGGGCAGCGGCGGCAGTGTCAGGAGCCGCCTTTCCGACTCCCTAGGATGCGGGTGCTGAGCTATGGCAAAGGGCAGCGAAGTGACGAGCTAGACCCGCGTACGACTGTGAAAGCCACCTGGAGCCACCTTGTCGGGATTGTACCTGCAGGCAGAAAGTCTTCCTACGACCGTCTTTTCCCCTAGAGGCACCAGGTAACAAGCCAACCACTACGCGCCTCACCCAATTTCCTTCTGATCTTGTTTCTAGTGTCTTATCTGCATTGCAGCCTACTTTACTTATTAATGTTTTGAAAATCATTGGGAAGGGTTGGATATCCAAGGGCGCCTGCTCTGTGATTTTGTAATACAATTTCTAGTAGGTGAAATATAAATCTATACCTGAGCACTTAATCTAGTAGTGGATGCTTTGGGAATATGGTTGTGCTCCACCCTGAGGATATTTTTTGAGAGTTAGGCGTGTGGAACCTGTCTGAAGATGCCAGAGATCAAAATTCTGTGTTTCCTTCAGGCTATGGTTGCCACGGACCATTTGGTACCCAACCCTCTCCAGATTGTGGAGTGTGAGTGGGTGTTTGGTTTTCACCCATCATTTAAGCCAAAGATGTTTTTTACACTTTTCTACCTCTGGTGCCAGGTTGTTTTCCTTTCCTTGTTGTGGAGGAGCTTGCCAGATCTTTTCAGTAGTTGTAAATTACGCATCTGGAGACTTTGACTGGAAATGGAGTTTTCTTGGAACTTGGTTTGCATGAAAGGGAATATTTTGCCACGGGTGTGTGTCTTGAGATATGGTGTTTAACTGCCAGGGCGTGCTTTTATGTAGCAGAATAAATCCTTGAAAGAAGTCATTTTTATATCTAGCAGAACCAGGCTAAAACGATAGCCACCACCCAGCATCCTCTCCAGCTGTATTGTCTCCGTCACAGAGAGGGGCTACTGTGCGCGTTTTTTTGTTTGTGTGTGTTTTACTTTGTCTCTGTATAATAGGTATTTTGATTTTTTTTTTTTTTTTTTCCTGATGCCTTGATTTACAAGGAGCAGGTTGGATTTGCTACGGCCTAATTAACATATTGGGTCTGATATGTTAAAAGGAGATTCCCAGGACAGGCTGAAGCGCAACAAATTTAGTTAACTTACAAAGCCCCTTACCCTAGCACCTTTTTCCCCTGAATTCCCTTTCGTCTCATCTCAGCGCCCGCCGCCAAAGGAAAATTTCACTCCCTTCCTGAAAACATTAGAATTAACAAGATAAAGCACTTCCAAAGTAGTCTCATCAATGCTTTATTCCGTAATGAAGACGGTCTGAATAATTTAGCTAAGGAGTGTTCGTTTGTCTCCCGCCTTTGGGAGCTGGTTACTGGCTACATTCAGCGGAGGATTTTGCCCAGCCAAGCTCAGGGTGCCTCGCTCCGGGAGGCAGTGACGGGGGCTGCTGGGGCGCGGGGGCTCTCTTTGCTAAAGCCGCTTAGAAAGTGTACGGGCGCTGCCTGATTTTCCCCCACTCGCTGCGTTTCTATAGATATCCATATGATGGCATTTGCAGACTTCGAGCTGGCCCATAGCTGCTCTGCTTGTCCCTGCGCGCTGACGTCCCCAGCTCCTCCTCGAGTCTGGGCTCCGCTGCTGCTGCAGCCCTCGCAGGCTGGGGGTGCTGCAAGGCCGTGAATTCAGCGGGATTTGGGGGCTGGGCTCTGCCACTGCAGCTGGCAGGCTGGCTTTGACACTTTTTTGGGGCGGGGCGGAAGAGCTCAGAGGACCCCCTGGCAGACAGCAAGCGGATCGTGGCCGAGGTGGCCGCCTGGATGTGAGAGAAGGGAGATGCCCACAGCCACAGAAGAGCATTGAGGGCGGTGGTGACCTGCCTTTGCCTGCAAAATCCTCTCTCTCTTTCTCTCTCTCTCTCTCTCTCTCTCTCTCTCTTTCTCTGTCTCTCTTTCTCTCCCCAACCCCCATGAATATTCAAGAATATGGAAGGAAAGCTGGCTACAAAAATGTCCTAATATTCAAATGCTCCATGATTTATCAGGATTAAAATCCTGAAGCTAAGTGTGTGTTTCCTGGATTTTCATTTGCTCTTCTTTCTCCCCTTCCCTCTGGGTTTGATCAGGTCATTTATACCCGTTTTGTTTCCAGTCGAAACACCTCTGTAAAGTCAACTAACCTCCAACCCCCACCTGGTACCCAATAAACGTGAAAGAGGAGGACAGAAGGGACACTATTCAGATTTGCTTTGTGACTTCAAGCTCCAGGGAGAACCAAGGGATGATACAGAAGATATCTCAACTTTAACAGAACTTCATCCTGTGAGAACCAATGAAAAAAGAGAGAAATGGCCTAGATTAATGAAATAAATGAAAGATAACAGATAATTGGGAATAAATTTAAAAAGGATTTTTTCTTCATATCTTCTCTTTTTTAATTTTTTCTTTTTTAGTGAATTTACTTCTAATCCTCCTATTACTCAGATAATCTTAAACAAATCTGATTTGTTTATTCTAAACGTCTGACAGCGATACTTCTTTGTCTCCCTCCCCAAATTACCCCAGAATACTATTGCAACAGTATTGATATCATACTTACAATATTTGTTAGCAAATAAGTCATACCTATCTAGAGAGTGCCCAAGGAAAAAGAAATGCTGGTGAATATAGGTACTTGGAAAATAAGGTGTTTTCACCACCTCCCACCTCATTTCACTTTCTTCTGGCCTTTTCCCACTAAGGAAATCTTTTGCAGGTTAAGTTTTGTTCTTCCACCCTAAGCGTCAGGGAAGGTAAAGCAAATGCATTAAAATGGATGCTGAATGCTCAGAAACCTAAACATAGATGATGGTGTGATGCATGCTTGAAAATGTCACTCATCGGTGCAGATTAGAGTTATGTTAAAGATCATAACTAAATAGAGCTCCTAATACAAGGTTGCATGGACAGAAGTTCCTAAAGTGGGGGAAAAGATTTCTGCTGCCTTTTTCTTCTCCCTTTTCTGGAAAAATGGAAAGGGTACAAGTTACTTTGAAAATCTGAGTCCACTGTTCTTGTTAAGAATCATCTTTAGACAGAGCTAGCTTCACTCACTGGCCTGGCTCACTGATGAGTTAACACTGTCAGATATTGATAGGAAATTTCCAACAAAAAGCCTCCATCTTTGTAAGTCCTCTTTTAGTTATTAATAGGAACAGAACAATAGGGTATCTATAAGAACAGGCATAAGCAGATAGGTGGAAAGAAGTTGCCGCTTGATTCCTGTGCCCTGGATCATTTCTTTTAGTCATTTTATTCTCTTTCTCTTTTCAAGAGGAGAATGACCTTGAACACCAGCCTTCTGTTCTTTCACATATCTCTCTCCTTCCCTCATAGATGCAATGTGTATACGAGCACACACACCTTGTTTTTGAAATATGAGATTCCTGTGCTGGTGTTCTGGGAGAAGTTCATAAAGATTTAGTTCTGACTGATACCAGCCAGAAGTGATTTCTTTCTTTTTTCTTAAGAGAGGATAGCAAGAGCTGTAGTTACCTCTGGGAGAATTCCCCCACCCTCTTCCCTCTTCAGTTATTTCTGTCTCCTCTGTCATTAAATGGATTCTGGGTGTTAAAGCAGTATCTGGTTATGACATTGGTGTTTAAATGATAATCATATGTCATATCATGTTTTATCACCCTTTCATCTTTTCATAAATGACTGTCATTTTCCTTTGTCCATTTAAATCAGTGATCTGGTTCTTGCTGTTTGAAGCACTTTTGGCTTAGTAGTTTTGCTGAGTTTTCTTGCTGGTGAAATTGAGATCTTGCTTTCTGCTGATCTATTGCTGTGTTCTTGTATGGTTGGGATGAGATGCTTACAGATATCTAACAATATTCCTGCCTCTCCATGAAACTACTACATAATATCTACTAAATTATCTATTTAAAAATAAATTATCATAAATAAGATTGCTAATAATATTATTGCCCATTTTGAGGTTGGAAAAAGGAAGCTACCAGAAACTTCCTAAAGGTTTAACTGGCTAACCTACTAGCTTATTTCAGTGATTTTTATTTTCTGTTTACTTACAAATGTAACATATTGACTTTATCTTCAGGATTTCGTATATAGTATAAGCATTTTATGTTTTACGTATTTTTGAAGAGTAAAACTAGAAATTTGGACCTTATAGGTGTGTGGGCCCCTAGAATACATAACTAGAAGATAATTTTGCTAAATTATTCCAACGATACACATGTGCATACTCTGCCTTGTTCAACAAGCCTTGAGAGTGAGACTACTTATTCTAGTTCTAGAGCCCACATTTTTATTCCCCTGGCATCCTTCAATCATTGAGAACTATTTAGAACCTAAGGCTGTATAATTTGTTCATTACATGGTATGTGCATGGTGAAATTAAGAAGTATTATGTTCATAATTATTGAGGCTATTCCCTTTAGAGGTGAACCATTTTTATTATGCTCTACCAACATAAATTGCATGTTATTATGAAAATTCCAGTTTCATATAACAGAAGACAGAAATATAAGAATGTAATTCAAATATAGCCAGAGCTACTTTTAAGCTTTTTCATCATATTGTTGTGAAAGATACTATGTTGACAAAATGATTTTTGCTAAACATAATTTATTTTTATATAAGAAATTTACATGACATAATTTAATGCTAATTATGAAGTTAGTTAATAAGTAATAAAAATTACAATGGAATTACATGCTTATATAACTCTGCTCTCTGTCATTTCACTGATTTCAAGTAAACAACATGAAAAGAATTTATTGTCTAAACTATAAATTTGTAATATTTCTCAGAAATTGGTTTTTATAGCCAATGTTTGTTAAGTTACATGGTCACATTGGCAGGAAAATTTCAATTGACAAATTTTGTACTTCTTAAAAAATATGTCCTTCTTTGGTCATATACCTTGTAATGGGATTTCGAATGGTATTTTTGGTTCTAGGTCTTTGAGGAATCACTACACTGTATTGCAGAATGGTTGAACTAATTTACATTCTCACCATGGCACATGTTTACCTTTATAACACACCTGAACATCCTGCACATATATCCCAGATCTTAAAATAAAATAAGAAAATATATCTTTTTACAGAATAAATCTGTCAAAACTTAAAGCTCACACTGTTCTTGCATTTTCTTTGTGGGAACATATATATAATGTATTGCTCTAAAATATCTTCCAAGAAATATTTCAAAAAGGTATTATAATCCTTGTGGAAAACAATTATAGAATTTTCATAGAAAATTGAATCTATTTTAGATTTTACAATAAAAAAGACACTAGAAAAGTAGCAATATGATAAATGATTAAGGTTTTAGCATACTTTTAACAAACTGAGAGCAGTTTCTGAATTCTTAGAGAAAAACAAAAAAAGCCCTAAATCATTCAATAGATGCTGAATCAGAAATAGTATATTTAATCAGGAATGGAAGCCTAAACAATGCCATTTATCTCGGTCTATTTTCACTCCACCCTGTGCTGCTCTTTTGAGGAAGTGCTAAAGAGCCCTGAAGGACAACCTTTAGTTTCTTTCTTGATTGCAGTCTTCATTTTGACTCCTTATTTTCTATCTTTAGGTAAGTTTTTCATGGATTTTAGTGGTATCATCTCCCAAGTTATAGAATATTTGCATTCAAGTGATTTACTAGTAGGGACATATCAACTACATTCTATAAAACTTAACTTTCTCTTATCTCTTTTGGAAGTATAGGATATGGTACTTTTCTTATTAATTAGGTCTCCTTTTATTATTTTTTTCATGGTGTGAAGATTTGTTAAGTTTTTGAACGATTTATTTGCACTTGTTTTTATTAGTGATTAGTCATTTATATAGCAGCATTAAAATATAATTTATATGGCAGCATTGATCACTACATGAGTAGTACATATACTTTATTTTATGTAGTTAGATATCTTGATATTATTAATATTCACAGATATTTGAATTTGGAATCCCACACTCAATAAAAATAGCCCCTACTTTAAATGAAAACTTTAAAGTCATTTTTAGGAATTATTTAGGATATTTGCTATATATCGACTGTTCAAATGTCAGGCACTTTAACAATCTGTAACTGGACATTGGGTCCTGACCTCAATAACTTATTTTCTTAGTAACATTAAAAATTTAAATAAATGCAGAAAGTTGAAAGTAATTTATTAACTGAAACCATTAGTTCTATTTTGGTGTTCTGTGCTTTGTAGTAGGGAAGAGAGAATAAAATAAGAAATCATGGCTTTGTTTTATAGGGATTGTATTGTGCAGTAGTTAGAAAAAGAAACTATGGGATTCTACCATCCTTGGTCTCAGCCCTGTATAGCCATGAACAAGTTTTTGAACTTCTCAGAGCATCAGAATCCTCATCTAGGAAGTGGGGCTAGTAATATGACATATGCAATCAGGCTGTCTGGAGGTTTCAGTGATACAGTTCATTAGGTACCTGATTGTTATTATCATTACCACCACTACCATGATCACTTCATCATTAGCTAGCATGAGCATGGTTAGGGAAACCATAAAGGAGGTGATAATTGTATGGCTTCAAAAGCTCATCAGACCAGGAGTCATATTCTTCAAGAACCAGGAAGAAGATGTAAAGCAGAAAATCTTGCTGAGTTTAAGAAATCATAGGGTATATCTTTAATACACTGGAGAGAGCATGACTTACCCAAAGATGTTCACATTTATATTCACTTTAATCTCTGATGGACATGGATTCGGCAACTTGTAAGTTCTCCTGATGTATATATTCAGTCTTGAATTTTTTTAAAGCATCTCTGCTATGTGGTCATCTTGACTAAGCTTCAGTAACTTTAGAGATTCCAAACTCACTCCAATTAAAATAGATTATTTCATTATTATATAAATGTATTATAATTTTCTCCTTTAACTTGAGCCAGAACTCTGGCACCTTGTAGCTTCTAATTGTTTTTAATGTGGTAGAAGGAGGCACACAAGTCTAATTCCTAATGATAGTACTTCAAGTGTTTGCACTGAGTTCCTTGAAATTTCCAACCCACAATTGCTGTGCTTGTGACTAAACATATCTTGGCCCGAAACTGGTTTCGGACAGTTTTCAATGTATCATGATTTCAAGTCCTTTTTCCTTGAATTGTCATTAAATGTTAGCTATCATTCGTCTTCATCATCACCTTCTTCTGGAAGGTTTTCATTTATTATCCAGCTTTACACTGAAGCATGCCAACAACCCACGTGGGTAGACTACTGTCGAGTTAAGCAGGACCATTACTTTCTTGGTTTTGGAGCAGAGAAAACAAGAAAATGCTGTAACTCCTCAGCTTGCACTCATTTTAGATGTTACAATTTGACCAATGTTTTCTTTCCTGCTGAGACGTAACAAGACACTGGAGTTCTTAACATATAGAACTATTTTTTAATTAAAAATTATTTAAAAACATTTCTATGGGCAAGTAGTGGTGTATATATTTCTGGGGTACATGAGATGTTTTGATACAGCCATGCAATGTGAAATAAGCACATCATGAAGAATGGGGTATCCATCCTCTCAAGCATTTATCTTTTGAATGACAATCAAATTACACATTTTAAGTATACCTCTTCAAGATGTGACAAATGGTCAAGCCAAGTTTGATCACAGGGTTAAACGTATTTGCTGTTAGGAGTCGACACTTCAAATAGTCAGATCATGTGATTTACTCCTGATGACCAAGTTACTTACATTTTTCCACTAAATAATGAGAGAAAATTCACTGATATATTTTAATGTTATTGTTCATAATAAATATGAACAACAATGAAATGGAGCAACACAAGAAGAGTAAATTTTCACCTTACACTAAAATGATAGGCTGACTGCATCGTGATCTCTCTGTTCTAAACAAGAATGACTCAAGCCCTTTCTTTAATTCCTCTAACCAACATTTATTTGACATTTAATGCATACTTGGATTTTCTGGTAACCATTTCTCCTTTGAGTCACAGAAGCCAAAATAGCACAGATGCCACTCTAGAAAAGTTGCAATCTAGAGTGAGAAATAAATATTATTTCAGAGAGTAGCCCTAGTCCTGAATCAGTCTTGGTGACATTCTCACACCTTTTCCTCTAATGCTCTTGATCTCTAGAGTATTTACTAAATTAATATTTGTTACCTCCTCCATTATTTAATAAAATTGATGATTAAGCTCCTAGCAGCTTCCTCAGCCCCTGTATCAGGTTATCTAATTTCTAAAAAAGGGGGAAAATAATTTAAACACAGAAGAAAATGACATGTAAACCTTCTTGACTAAGTATCTTTGTAGACTGAGTCTTTTGGTTATCCATATTATCCATAGTCTTGAATGTTTTCTCTTTAGGCATCCTTCTTAAAAATTATTAAAAGTTTTACATTTAATGTGAATTCAAATAGTTGTCAAGATCAACATAACACATCAAAACATAATTATTTTCTTAATGATTCATTTATTGTAGTTAGTGATTGTAGACAATCCTTGGGGACCAATCCAAGACATGTTTAAGGCAGTTTATAAAGTTGCCCCTTCTTTTATCCTTTCTGTCTTTACTGTAAAGTGTTTCTTTGATTTTCTTTGCTCTTATATAGCCATTTTTTTGGTCAATGTACTTGCTTTCCTTTTAAACTTCCTAATAGGAACTTAGTAAGAAAATATTAAGATTTTTAGTTATGTTTGTAAAGTAAGAACCTGGAGCTCAATAAAAGTCTAAGGCTTCATCCTCTGAGACAAGCACATGAGCTTTCTGTGTATTTGATGAGGACAGCACTGAAAGATGCTAATATAACTTGGATAATATATAATGGATGATGATGGTGATCATCATCAGCATCATCTTCATAATATTCTGAGAAGGTGGTCTTTTCCTGGCACGTAGATTTCTACCTTTCCCTACTCTATGCAATAACCCTACAGCTTTTTCATGATTGTTTCCATTTTTTAGAGAAACGTATTGTGGCACAGGGTGGTTAATTTGCTTGTCCGTGATTATACAGTTATGATGATAGGGCTAGACTTAAATTCAAACACTTTTTATTCTAAAGAAGATGCTCTGTTGGCTACATCTAGGGGATTTCCCTTTTCTCCTACTGCTTATGGCTGTTTTTCATTGATTATTACAAAAAACACATTTTTAATCTTCTGCAAGGATGATGAGCATCCTCTGAACATATATCCTATTTTTAGTTTCTCATGTGGTTATGATACTCTATGAATTGCCATGTCTTATATCTGGATATGTATAAAAACACTTTATCCACTAGGATATTCTGCAGTTGTTTATATTGAGAAGGTATTGCATCCTGAGTCTGGGATATACATACATACAAAGACTTTTTGATAAAATAGACACCCAGATGTGCCATTTTGGGTGATTTGCTCTTTAATTTTCAGTTCCCATATGCAAGAGTGACTGGCCAACCATTTAAATGGATTGGTATGCTATAAGTAATAAATACATTTTCAGGTTAACATGTTTCCTAGTGCTAAACAATCAGAACATACTGCAGTATCAGGATGGGATGAAACATACAGATCATTCTGTCCATCATTAACATCCTGGCATTTGTCTCACCATACCCTACCTTCCACTCACTTCTTTTGCTGTGTTATTTGTGTAGACTGCTGTTGATGCTCTTAAGGAGTGCTTCAGGTGTTACTCCTGTTACCTTTTCCCTTTGAGAGAGGGCCAAAAAGACGGCACTTGATAAACTCAATTTCTGAGTTTGAATCACTGCTATTATTTCTATGACAGAGGGGCTTGATAATGGGCAGTGAAATTCTGGGCTTAATTCTAGATAGACCTGTTTTCAGGACAAATCTTTTCCAGAATAAGCCCTCTGATGTTTTCTTATCTGTAAGTTACGTTGTTATCTCTTGAGGTGAAGTCAAAATGGCCACAGATTTATTGCAGTGCTTCTCATCAAGAATAGATGTGTGTTTCTCTTCCTTTTGAATCTGGTCTGGCCTTTTTACTTGCTTTGAACAACAGGGATTGCAGAAGTGATATAGTTTAATTTTCAAGCCTAATCCTCCAGAGACCATGTGGCTTCTAGTCTTGTTCTTTTGAAAAGATGTTACCATTATGTGAAGAAACATGAATTCCTCTGCTGAGGGCAAGTGGGCTGTCCAACAGCCAGCTCCAATAGCCAGACATTCACACATAGTTGAACCTCCAGATAATTGTAGTCACAAGATTGACCCCAGGTGAGACCAGCAGAAGAACTAGCCAGCTGAAGCCAGCCCAAATTGCTGACCCACAAATAATGGTTGTTACTTTGAGACACAAAATTACGGAATCAGAATAGACAACTGAGACACCTATCTTAGGTTCTGAGACATAGCCAACCAACATACCTCTTTGAAAGGAAAGCCTAGCTGTCTTTTAAAAAAAAAATACTTTCAACAAATATTTGTTAAATATCTACTATAGCTAAGCATGATGCCACTGAATCCATGGATTCATATATTTTTGAGGCAGAATATATTCTTTTCTTACATCTTAGGAAATGTTTGCTGATTTCTCAGTGGGTAACTTTTTCTATAATATTTCCTAACACGTACGTGATAAGTAATTTTGATTTGTCTAATTTATAATGTAGTGACTTATCATTGCATTAGAGAAACTTCTCTTAAAAAGTTGTCCTCTTGTGCTAGGAGTCATACTATTCACCTAAAACCCAAGGAAAAATTAGCTTTTTTTTTTTTTTTTTTTTTTTTTCCTACAGGATGCATTTGGGCTTGTTTTAGTTTAGTGAGATATTTTGCCATTTCTCCAAGATTTCATTTTATCTTCTAAT
This sequence comes from Saimiri boliviensis, assembly GCF_048565385.1. Lineage (NCBI taxonomy): Eukaryota > Metazoa > Chordata > Mammalia > Primates > Cebidae > Saimiri > Saimiri boliviensis. The sequence continues at coordinate 106,959,216 of NC_133450.1, read as the reverse complement.
TATTTTTTGGTGATTCATATTTACTATTCATTTCTTCTGTAAATTAAACCTAGATTGCACAATTACTTTATTCTGGGCCTTGATATATACCTCCTTTTGTTTAATAATATTCTAATTTATGGATCAAACTACAGGAATTTGACATACTATTACAGGTATAATAAGGTACAGGGCATAGGTCATAGGACATTAAAATGATAATTTCATAACTTTCTGATAATTATTTATTGGCAAAAAATACATAATTAAAATGAGCATATTTGACTTCAGTGTTTGTATTTTTAGTAAAAGAAATATATTTGTGAAAGGGTACATGAAAATGCATGCCACATTCACTTAAATATTTTCTTCAAAGGTATTTTTCTTCAAAAGTGTTTTGTAATTATGGATTGAAAACATCCCTGGATTATGTTGAATGTAAAATATTTCATGTATATTTTCTTTTTGGTACTTCTTACTGTGATCTTAGAGTCTAATGTAAAGTAAGTAGTGTTATGTTATGATTTTTATTTGAAATTTCCACTAGTAAATTCTAAAATAACAAGTTCCATATGCCACAAATAGCAATATATGTATACCGAAATATGTGTGCACACACATATACATATACACACACACACACACACACACACACACACACACATACACACTACATGCACTTTGTATATTGCATACAGTACATAAACACTGATTTTCTTAGCATATTTCTCAGTTTACTTATCTGTAGAATGGGGCTAATGTTGGTAATCATCCCAAAGGCTGTTGTGGGGAGGCAGTGAAATAATGTATGCCCAGCAACTCACACATCAACTGGCAAGTAATGGAATGCTCAAACATCGCTAGCAATTATTATATATCTAAAGTGAGAAAATTACAATTGAATGTAAAGAATAATTACAAATATTTTTATACATAACATGATGACTCTTTTACAAAAATACATCTGTTAGACTGTAGTATTTGGCCTTATTAGATTCTCAGCTTTCAAGTCTATTTCCAGTTTATTCTATGGAGACATAAGACAAAGGAATCTTATAAAATAGTATCAAGGCAGTAATTTTCCTTGAAGATTGATAAAGAAATTTTAAAAATATAATTAAAATAAAAGCAAAGTTTTCTACAGATCTATAGTAACTAAACATTGTTACACTAACTGGGATAATATTATAAAAGCAATGTTTCAATTAACGTATGGTCTTTGGAACATGGTTCTAACAGGCAGGACAAATCCAGGTGGCTTGGGGTTTTAAAGTAATACAATTTAGGAAATACTTTAAAGAAAAAAATATGTAAAGTCACAAACACAAAATGTAGGTTAAAGTATCTTGGAAGGGGCTTGTGTATACAATTGGTTTTGGGGTATATGTGACCCTCTTATTAAGGACATGTTCGAAGAACTGAGGAGAGATGAGTAATTTGATTTTGTTTTCTATTTGGGAAAATTGACCATATAGTAGTTTAGACTAATTTGTGTAACTTTTTTTCCCATTGATGTCCATCTCTTTAATAGTTATATTTCTTTGTTAAATTGAAAATTAAAATATTGTTTAAATAGCTATGTGAGTGTATGACTGTTGCACAAATTATTTTATTGGTATCAAAATAAATGGACAAATTAATATGTGTAATTAATGACCAAATTTTCCCAATAATGTTGGGAAAAGCAATTTTTTCTTCAATTCTAAGTGTTATCTATACCATTATATTTTGAAAACATGGAATAAATTATTATCTCTATTGTCTTCCTATGTTAAACAAAGGAAGCAGATTCAAGGACAATTTAAAACCAAGACAGGAAGTTTAAGTGAAATATATCACTCTTGGTATAAAGTGTGTATTCAGGAGGTGCTGGTCAAATACATGAATTGATATGTACATTAATAAATAAATATTGATTTTTGAATGTGGCTACAAAACACTAGAATTTATTTGTATGTACCAGTAAAAGGAAACTAATTTCATTTTTTATAGTCAATACCTCTTACATTGTTGTTCATACTTTTAATGATAGTATTTTGTAACATTTGTGATACACAAAAATAAGGATCCTAATTTTTGAAATATGAAACACCTTGGAAAAACAATGTCATATCATTCTGAAGATTTATTTCTATACTCTGTGTCCCTATATCCCCTGTGTGAAATACAATCTATATTGGGAATAAGAAGTTAGTATCAAGTTTCTCAAACTGATTCAAAGCCCATAACACAAAACTTTCTTGAATGGGGTAATTGGTATAGTAGGATTATTAGTGACTCTTAAGTGGATAAACTATGTGAGCTGAATTTAAATAGAGTTAGCACTCACTGTTGCTGAATTGGTGCTAACAATAGTAATTTGAAGATATGCTTTGCCATTTTAAACTGAAATGATAAATTGACTATAAAGCAGTCCCAGGAGGAGTTGACACCTACAGGTGAACGATGTGAAATAAGAGTGAGTCAGGTGGAATCATATGATGGTCCCAAGCTTGTTGGAGTTCAGGTTCTGTAACTTGCATGTAACAGAACATTTCTGGTTTCAGTATCTAGAATTAAGGATGAAAAATAGGGTTGTATCACTTAGAACTCATTTAGCAGGAAGTAAAAAATGCAACCCAAATTGTCTCGGCAGCAAAGGAATTTTTTTGTTCAGACAACCACTTTCAGGATTATCTTCAGGCATAGCTTGACTCAATATTTAAAAAGTTGAAAAATCTGGATCCAACTTTCAGCTCTAATTTCTTTCCATTGATTCCTTTCCCAGATTTGGAAAGGTGGGTCAGTGTCACTTTGCATCATAACAATATGTCCAAAGGTAGATGGAGAAAGACCATGAAAGAAAGGAAGGGAGAGAGAAAGTGGAAGACAGAAATCGATTCCTAGTAGTCATAACAAAGATCCTTAAATTGATTATTTTCAGCCCTAGTTGTTTGACTTGGGGCATGTTACCATCTCTGAACTTGGTTGAAAAGAATCAATGCATTATTTGATATATTTAACCTTTCCTTCTTCTTGTCCTGTCTTTCTCTTTCCATCCATGTCTATTTTTCTTTCTTTCAGAAATAGTTTATCTGAGATGCCGCTTTTCTGTCCCTCGTGAAATTCAAAAGCCATTATACCGTTAGTGAACTTTTAATATTTTGGCCTGTTAAATAATGTTTCCTGGTTTAAGATTTCTTAGCATGTTTTGTTATTTTAGGGAAACAAATGGAAAATTGTCAAGCCACAGTTTTGCAGTAAAATATTAGAAATGGCTGGATCTAATAGAATTTTATAAATAAAATTGCATCTATTTTTCATTGAGAAGCTCACAACTGTAATATTTGTATAAGCTAAGCTTTGTTTTACTATCATGAAAGAGTAAAGGAAGGGAGGCCGGGCACGATGGCTCACACCTGTAATCCCAGCACTTTGGGAGGCCTAGGTGGACGGATCATGAGGTCAGGAGTTTGAGATCAGCTTGACCAACATGGCAAAAACCCCATTTCTACTAAAAATACAAAAATTAGCTGGGCATGGTGTGCACACCTGTAATCCCAGCTACTCAGGAGGCCGGGGTAGGAGAATTGTTTGAACCCAGGAGCAGAGGTTAGAGTGAGCCAATATTGCACCATTGCACTCCAGCCTGGGAGACAGAAGCAGAAAAAAAAAAAAAAGAAAGAAAAGAAAAGAAAAAAAAGAGTCAAGAGCCATATACATGTATGAATATACAAATACTTTCAAATAAGCTTATCTATTTATATCAAATACTGAATATCTATTCATATGCATGCTATATATTGTACCATTCATAATTACCATGCCTTAAAAGAAGATTACAAATAAATTATAAACAAGTTTGTGGAAATATAATCATCTTTTATTCATTTTAAAATGAAATAAAGCATAGTAAAATTATATAAGAGAATATGACAATGCCTGCACTTAAATATAATTTTTCTTAAAAGTCTTAAGTAACTTTTTTTGATAGAGATCATACAAGTACTGAATAATTATCATAGCTTTATATTTTTTATCATGATCTATTTTTAAATAATCTGAAATATAGAATTCTCCATTGTGATTTATCCTACTCTTTTTTGATAGGGATAAGTCTATATTTTCTTATCAAATGCCTTTTAGCTTTGTACTATAATTTAATTTTAAGCTTATAGGAGACAAAAATAAACTCAGTTTTAAATGAGTTATGATCTACCATATTTTGTATTGATTTCTGGTAGGAAGTAATAAACCTTTGACCTGGTGAGGGCTAGGTCAGTTTGAGAGCCTCTGTTTCAGCAGAAGTTCAGCTCTGCTGTTAAAGCTCAGCTTTCCAACCTGCTAAAGGGTCATTAATTTTCTCTCAGGACCACAGCATTTCTACAATCATTGAATAAAGAATTCCAGCAAACCACCACCATGGCACATGTGTACATACATAACAAACCTGCATGATCTACACATGTACCTCAGAACTTAAAGTATAATAAATAAATAATTCCCATTTGATGAATAAAACAGCCAAAATTAACCTCCTGTGATGCTTTGTTAGATCTTGTGTTCTCACCTGAATCTAATCTTGATTTGTAATCCCTATATCTGCCTCCTTTTGAAGAAGGTGCCTTGATTCCCTTTGCCTTCTACTATGATTGTAAGTTTCCCAAGGCCTCCCCAGCCATGCTACACTGTAAGTCAATTAAACTTTTTTCTTTTGAAAATTAGTAGTCTTGGGCAGTTCTTTATAGTAGTATGAAAATGGGCTAAAAACATTGGGAATTTAAAAAAATTATATGTGTTTGAGTTCCCACGTGGCATCTCAGCAAAGTCATCAAACTCACCTGTGTTTTATAGGAGACTCAAACATAGTTCAGTTACTTGTTTACGCAGTCTATATTAAGTGGTTTTAAAATTAGTTTTAATAAGTTTTCAGTGTCTTTGCTATAAAGCTGTGTGAGAACATTAGAAATATATAGTCCTGACTCTCTAGTCTTTTTTCTTTTTTTTTTTTTTTTTTTTTTGAGACGGAGTTTCTCTCTTGTTACCCAGGCTGGAGTGCAATGGCGCGATCTCGGCTCATTGCAACCTCCGCCTCCTGGGTTCAAGCAATTCTCCTGCCTCAGCCTCCTGAGTAGCTGGGATTACAGGCACGCGACACCATGCCCAGCGAATTTTTTGTATTTTTAGTAGAGATGGGGTTTCACCATGTTGACCAGGATGGTCTCGATCGCTTGACCTCATGATCCACCCGCCTCGGCCTCCCAGAGTGCTGGGAATAAAGGCTTGAGCCACCGCGCGGCGGACTCTGTAGTCTTAATTGAAAACTGTAGGGCAATATCAACTCACATTATTATTATTATGTTTTAATTGCACTAGGCAGTCTTCTTAAAGTCTAACACATTCTTTAAAAGTTGTATATTTATTTTGCTTGCTCCAATATTGTGGAGATGGAAATCTGAAAGTTCCCTTTTCATAGTCATTTTTTGGACAGAGTACTCTAAAATTTATTAACTAATTATGGTGAAATCACAACTCAGCATTCCATTTGGGAGGAAGTTGCTGGCAGCCTGTGAAGAAAATAATGCAGTGTGGTTAACTAATGTTCCTGTTTCCTCTAGTGTAATGTAACTAGTTTAATAAATTTTATATGCTACAATAATTTCCTGAATTATGAAGAAGGAAAAAGTTCCTAGGCCTTTACAAATAAGATATTTCAGAGGCAAATACCTTGAGCTTCAGAAATTCAGATTTTGAAATAACCACTGTTCCTAACTTTAGCATGAGTAGCACATAATTCATATATTTCACTAGAAAAACATAATTTGAAATACTTAATAATTTAAGTATAGTCCAACGCATTATACTTTTAGTCATTTTAATCAATGTGGACTGAAATTTCAATGACTGGTTAATTTTCCTGCAATTTATTCTTTTGTGAAGGTTTCATTGCTACTATTTAATTAAAATCAACAATAGGGTGTTCATAATTATGAACAAAAAGAATATATTGTAATGTAATATTATATCATTTGTAGCCTCTTCAAATAATTCTTCAGAGAAGAGAAACATTGAACTAGAAGATTAACAGCAAAAGTAGCATATAGCAAAAAGTAGAAAAATAGAGTCTTTTCCAATTTGGGTAGAGAACATTTACTGTATGATTCTGCTGGGAATCTGCAGAGTGCTCTCAAGACTCGCTTTTAATTGGGATAACCCTGAGTTTCTTGAAATGTAACCAGTGACAGACTAAAGGAACATTTTGATTCAGCAATGTTGAATTATGAAATACTATTACTCTACATTATTGCTGGAAACCTTAATTGTAGTGCAGAGTCTGACTAAAAGAAACAAAGGCAACTAAGCAAAAACAAAGAAGGACAAGTTCTGAATCATGCTTTTTTTTTTTTTTTAAACAGTTTCTTCACAGTTTACCCCCATGGGTACATACATGCACATACATTTACAAGATTTATAAATTTTCTCATTCCCTTCCTTTGTTCTTCTCCTTGGATTAAATAAAGACTGTCCCTCATGTTCCTTTTTTTTTCCTATGTCTTATTTGCAAAAAGTTGACTATTTTCAGATAAAATATCCTACTCATAGGCAATCAATTGCCAGTTTAATTTTTAATGAAGCAGCTTTAAAGATATGCTTTTTTCTTGTATTTTTTCATGTTATTCTAAGATACAGATTGCTTTATTATCTTCATCATGATTAATGAATGTTTAAAAATAAATAATGAATGAAAGAGGATAGTACAATTATAGTCTGCTGTTCTTCATATAGTACCCTGTGTTGTACTCCAACATTGATATGGTTTGGCTTTCTGTCCCTACCCAGATCTAACCTTGAATTGTAATTACTTCCACATGTCAAAAGCAGGACCAGCTGGAGTTAATTGAATCCTGGGGGCAGTTTCCCCTGTGCTGTTCTTGTGATAGTGGATGAGTTCTCACGAGATTCATTGGCTTTATAAGCAGCTCCCCCTGTGCTGGGCACTCATTCTTTCTCCTGCCACGAAGCAGGAGGTGTTGAGGTATCTTCTGCTGTAATTTATGTTTCCTGAGGCCTCCCCAGCGATGCAAAACTGTGAGTCAATTAAACTTTTTTTAATAAATTACGAAGCATCAGTTATTTCTTCATAGCAGCATGAGAATGGACTAGTACAACCTCATTAGAAGTAATAGTATACAGGTGTGGCACTGGATTTATTGCACAGACATAGTTGAACAGGTAAACTGTAATGAAAAGAAAGTTTATTGCTCTGTGACAATAGAAAATAGCATACACTGGTCTTTAATGATCATTTTTAAAAGTCATTTTTCTCAAGTGTAACAGCAAAAACACATTAAAAATTAAATAATTGTATACAACCTAAGTATTCATCAATGGTGTGCAGGTTTCTTAACACTCTTATTCTGCTGTTTAATGAAATGAAATAGGTCTATTTTGGTAATACAGTAAGTTGCTGAAAATACATGATTACATAAGAATGAAAGCCATTGTGGGTATAATGTTTCTTTGTGTTGAAACATATGTGCACACACATATTCAGATATACATAAATGCACATTTATGAATTTACATTTTCTGGAAGGATACATAGGCAAAATAATAGATGGTAGTACTTTATAGGGTGGGAGGTTCTAGGGTAGGAGTGTCAAATGATATGCAGCTTTATCTTTTTTATAGAGTTTGACACTCTTACCTTGTTTATGTAAAAATTCATAGTAATAAAAACAAATATATGTTTTAATAGAGATTATTATTGTAGGTCAAATAGAGTTAAGTATTAGTATTTTTAAATGATGATTGAAAATGAGTATATGCTACTCATTGTACTATTAAATATGTATGTGCCAACTAAAACATCAGTGATATTTGCAAATTTATTTTCTATAAATAAATTGTAGAAATTTAGCAATCATTCTTATCTATAATGTAATTCATGCTATGTACAACAGGTGATATGCCTGGCTACTAAAGGGAATTTCACTACAAGTGTGAAACACCAAAAATACTTTTTTTTTTTTTGAGAACTTTTGCCATGACTTAAAATGTAATTTTATGAAGGAGAGGTGGTACCTGTAGAACCTGAACATTTAATTTAATTAAAGTAATGCTAAACTTTTGACTTATGTGATAAAGGATATGTCATTCTGAGGCTGTAGTTATGTCTATGGTCTTAAGTTTACAGAGACAGAAATGTTGACTGTATAGTGCATCTCTATGTCTAGCCTTGGCACAATGTTCACTCTGTATATTAATGATTACATCATTAAGTTAATATCAAATATTTTGTTCTAAAATTTTAACGTAATTTTGATTATGTTTGAATAATACAACTATGTATTCTAATTTACTCTAATTTATTAGACAAATGAAAAGGATAAAAGGTTCTGCTAAGATGCTCTTCTAGAAAATTAATAATAGAAAAAAAAACTGAATTCCACATTAACTGGGATAAACGTTTTATTTGGGTTTTGTACAGAAGAATGAAACTACACTTTTGAAAACTATTTTATCTCATTTTGACAGAAATGTATTTGCATCAAGTCATATTCCTACAACAGAAGGAATATTCAAATCTTGTCTTTCCTCTGTACATTTTCACATAAACTTGATCAATAGTATAAAAGGATAGTTTTCACATTTAACTTTCACAGCAGAACTCTAAGGAGGTTAGCTTTTAAAGACTAATCTTCAAACTTTTTATTCAGATATAATTCACATAAAAATAATTCATTATTTTAACATGTACAATTTATGGTGTTTATTATAATTACAAGATTGTGTAGCCAACATCACCATCTAATTTCAGAATGTTTTTATTATCCCTAAAAGGAACTCCATATTTGTTAGGAGTCACTCCCAATTCCCCCTCTGAGGAGGTCATTTCTGGGAAACAAGCAACGAGCAAAAGAAAAGCAAACACACATACACAAATATTAAACTTTATTAAAAATTTGTTTTCCCAAGGGCCTTTTTAAAAACTTTTGGGTAACTAAACCATTTTTGAAGCATCCCTCTAGGTAGTTTTGTCAAGTGGTTTGATTTTACCAGATTCTTATTTATTAGCAGCTATAGAGTTGAGTCTAGGAGTTATCCAACAAAATTTTCATTGACTTCACGAAATCCTAACCTTTCTAAATGAAATTTCCATTCCACTTTTCTAACACTGTGTTTATGTTTGTAATGCAAAAGTGATGATAAAGGAGTTGACAACATGGTCAAAGATATGGCTATCTCTATGTTAATTTATTTATGTGTCCATTTTTCTATACTGGTATAAGGTGAAGAGACATTTGAATAGGGCTAATTACATACATGAGTAATTCCTTAGTGAATATTGTAGTGACAATTTTCTGCTATAAGCAATCTTGTTATTTCAGAGACTCAGATAAAGAATACTAGGTTTAAAGCATCTTTGCATATCACTTGAAATTGTATACTTTTTTTTTCTGTCTTGAGAAACAGTGAAATGTACTTAGTTTACATTTGTGCAATTGATAATTGAGGGAATTCATTTTATTTGTTGCAGCTAAGAAAATTTACATTTTCTTAGTATTTATTATTCTAGGTTTTAGTGACATTTGACTGATAGGTACTTTTAAGGATGCTGAGTTAGTGTTTTGTTTGTTTTGACAACTATTTTAATATGTGGCACAAACTCTAGGAAGAGACTGTTCTGTAAAGGTTAAGCTAATCTGATTATTCAACAGTGAGTTCTTGAATCTTCTCTGTAATTTTAAGTTTCTTTTCCCCCTCATTTATTCTTAACAATATCTTGCTTTTTTCTCACTGAACTATCAGTGAAGTCATTCATCAGAGTAGGCAAAAATAATAGATTTCTATCTTTAGGCTGATCCTCCTTTTCTTGTCAAGTTTTGCACCTTTTACTCATTGATTTATTAATTCAGCAAATATTTATTGCTAAACATCTTCCTGTGCCATAAGAGTGATAGTATCTAAAAACTCAGCAATGGAGTGATACGTCGTGTCTACAAATAAATTTAATAAACTAGCCAGGTATGATGGCATGCATCTGTAGTTCTAGCTACTTAGGAGGCCGAGGTGGGAGGATCGCTGGAGCACAGGAGGGCCAGGTTGCAGCAAGCCATGATTGTGTCACTGAACCTCAGCTTCAGCAATAGAATAAGACCCTGCCTCAAAACAAACAAAAACTTAGCAGTAAACAAGAGAGAGATGATTGTTGTCCTGGTTGGAATGTACAGATTACAAGGGAATCAGATTCCCAATAATTCATAGATTCAGTGTGTTGAGCTCCAATCTGATGTCTGATATGGATAGTAGCATTGAAGATATGGAGTGAATTTGCACGTGTGAGGACTGTGATAAGACAGGTAACTTAGTGTGTCCTGGAAATGTGTAAGGTGACATCTCAACATCAGACTCAGTTTCTTTTTTTAAAATTTATTTATTACACTTTAAGTTCTGTGGTACATGTTCAGATTATGCAGATTTGTTACATAGGTATACGTGTGCCAAGGTGGTGGTTTGCTGCATCCATTGCTCCATCATCTACATTAGGTATTTCTCCTAATGCTATTCCTCCCCAATACCCCTACCCCCTGCTATTTCTTCCCTAGCCCCCGACCTCCCAGGCCCCGGTGTGTGATGTTCCCCTCCCTGTGTCCGTGTGTTCTTATCGTTCAACACCCACTTATGAGTGAGAACATGCAGTGTTTGGTTTTCTGTTTTTATGTCGGTTTGCTGAGAATGATGGTTTCTAGTTTCATCCATGTCTCTGCAAAGGACATGAACTCATTCTTTTTTGTGGCTGCTCAGACTCAATTTCTTCTGTGTCTTCTGTCAGTGCATTCTACGAGAGGTACAAAGATGGTGCATGTTGGACTCCCTGTATATGTCAGGTCTGCCATTCTGATTCTTTTAACTTCCCATTTAGTGCATAAACTATTGAAATCCAGTTGTTGGGCTAGATTCATCAGCAGCAGCTTTTAAAAAGTAGATATTTGCAGATATTTATAGATCTTTAAAGGTGTTGAAGATGCCGTATGTCTCTGTGTTTGCAAAAAATACATTCTGCAGCTATAAGTTCTGGGAATTTTCCCACTTTTTATTGTACATCATGTATACTGCTCTGGCTCAAGTGCTGGGTTGAGAATGTCTTTAAAGAGTATTCTTCATTAATCAAAAACTCACTACTCTAAAGTTGTTTCTTGTATTGTATCATCAGGTAATTTATTCAACAACAGGAGCCTGGGATTATACTGTTCAACCAACTTCATGTTTACTTATTTGTGGGCTACATATCTCTGCATCTTTATTGCCTTGAAAGAGTTTCTATTACTTATTTGTAAAATCATGTCATTGTTTTGCTTCATTTCACTCTCTTCAACACACTTAGATATTCAAAGTTTCCTCTATTTATGTAGGTTACACAAATACCATTTTATTTCTCTGAATGAAATTTCCTAATTGTATAGTCAGTGTAGCTGATATATATATTGTCCAAAGATTGCTAAGTTGGTTGTAGTTCTCTAAACACACTAAGCTATTTCATGTTTTGGTGTCTTTCTTTTTGCTCTTCATTCTGCTAAAATGTCATTTTCATCATCATCCTTTAATTAGTTATTCAAAAGGATTTCCAAAATCTCCTTTGGAAGGACGCATTCCAAAGTACTTCAGAGTCGAAGTTAGTGTCATGTGTCTTAGTTCCCATACTGCACTCAAATCATATGTACTGGTAAGACCACAGATGGGTTTCTTCAAAGTAGCTTCATAAGTTGCAGAATCAGTTTCAGGATCTTTGAGAAGTTGTTTTTCTGAGACCTTTACTTTTTTTATGTAGTGGCTATTTTGTATCAGCATTATTTCATTGTCACACACATTATATTTAAATCATTTATCTTTCTATTTACATATGAGACAGGCATTAATATCTTTGAGGACATGATATATTTAGCTTATTTTAATTATTTTATGCCAGTACTTAGAAAAGTGTTTAAAATATTATCAACATGAAGCATTCAGTTATGTGTAAAGTCATTAATGATGTCATAAAACATAGGTGACAGTTTTCTAAGAGATTTTCTCTGAACCTTTTAATGTTAAGCAAGGGATTTACCATAGAGTAATATCTGGAAAAAAAATTCGTATCAATAAAGAAATAATAGGAAGAGCTAGGAAGGACCTATATAATTGTTGAATAAAATTAAAGGAAAATATTCCTCTGAATTAAATCACTTTAGGGCAAAGACTATTTTTCAGATATGTAGATACCTTTCTGAACTGGTAGTTGGATCATGTAAATTCAATGAATACTGTTAATATTTATTGTTTCAAAAGTATAATGTGAATTGTTGATCATTTTTAGGGGTTTCCGAAGACTGCTTTTGAGAAATGATGGCCTTAAAAAAACATGTTCTTTGATTACATGATTCTCATTTGTTTAATATCAATCCATATTATTTGCTCAGAACTTCTAATTTTGTATTGTGTATTATATACTCTACTTATTACTTATTTGTTGTAAATTTAGATGTGTCATAATAAAACATTGAGTATAATTTCATTTCTTTAAGAGCATTGCTATTTTGAACTATATACTTTTGAGTGAAAATAAATGGGAAAAGATAATTTTCTTTTACTTTATCATTAATACCTATCACTGCTTCAGTCATGGGACATAAAATTCTCTACTCAGATTTTCATTGGTAATTTGTAAAGCCTTTCACATATGATTAGAAATTTTATATTTTCTAGAGTTTCCTTTGATATATATATTAGTTCTTTATCATTTTGCTACTTATCATTTATATTAAAGGTGTTTTCTTTTAATTAAATGAATTTAACTGGAAGGCTTAGAATTATAATCTGGAAATCTTTTTTGACTTACCAACCATTGGAGTGAATTATGACTTATATAAAACTCTGGACTCTCTTCTTGTAATCTTCCCTCTTTTAATTCATACTGTATACTCCTGCAAGATAAATCTTCCTAAAGTGCTTCAGTCAAGTAATTTCCCTTCTCAAAAACCTCTAGAGGTCCCTCATTGCTTATTAAATTAAACTCAAACTTTCTCTCTGACATTCATAGCCCTCCAAACCCCAATATAATCCAGCCCTAGGCTCAACTATTACTATTCCTCTGTTTACAGTGTTCACAATAATAAGACTGAGTTATTTGGCTTCCACAGACTCTATTCTATTTTTTTTCTACTCTGTGTATTTTCCTGAGCTTGTTCTTCCTGGAACACTTGCTCCAGTATCATTTCATCCTGTTCAAATCCAGCTGATCCTTCACAGCCCATCTCAGAAAACCAAGCCACTCCTGATTTATTTATTCAACAAGTGTGTACCTTCCTTGACATTAGTCAAGTGTACTGTGACTAAAAAGGACAAAAATCCGTATTATCCAGGGCTTACTTTTTAGCTGGGGAAATAGATAATAAATGAAAAAACATATAAAAAATAAAGATTTAAATGTATAAAATATGAAGTGATGAGAACTGTGAAGGAAAATAGTGAATGTAAGATATCAAACGTGGCATTTGAGAGAAAGGGCTGACATTTTATTGAGAATGATCAGGAACATGCCATCTCAGATGAGAAGATATTTTTCAGAGGTGCCTACTGAGAAAAAGAATAAGTCATGAGGATATCCAGAAGAATAGAGCCTGAAGGAGGAGTGAGTTCAAGAACCTTGAGGCAGAAATAAGCTTGGCATGGTTATAAAATAGCCAAAGGGCACGTATGGCTAAAGAGAAATGAGTGAGCAGAAGAGTCACTGATGTCAGAGAGGAGTAAGTCCTGGGGACCAGTCAAAAGACTTTGGCTTTCATTATGAAAGATAACAGAAGCCACAGAGAGTTTTGAGCAGAGACATGACCTGAAATGGCTTATATTATAAAGGCTTGCTCTGGCTGCTGCCCTTGAATAGACTCTGAGGACACAAAGGAAGAACAAAGAAGGACTAAAGGCTATGCTAATCCAGACTTTCTTTGCTATTTCATAGTTAACAAAGTATAGAATTTGTAGTCAGTCTTGATTTCAAATTCCATAACTTTGGGCAAATAATTTAGACCCTATAAATCTCATTGTCTTCATCTGTAAACTGAAATCCCAAGGTTTTAGACTTATTTTCAGATTGCAAGTTAAAACAAAATGACAGTCTTAAACACAATACCTGTCACATAATATGGCATAACAAATGATTGCTATTATAATGTCCATATTATGTAGAGGTTCAGCTTAAATTATTCAACAGATAAGAATAAAAATAAAGTACCATAATATATACAAAACAAATAGATGAATATTATAACTAATAAATTACTATGAAAATCAGTTTCAACTCAAAACATTGAAAAATTTCACCATTTGTCAATATTATTACTTGATTATAGACTTTTGTAGATGACATTCATTTTCATTTTTAATAATTAATTGCATTCATTTCTTGTCACTTAGTTTTAAATGCCTTAGCAGATACATTTAAATAACTTTGAAAAATTATGGATAATCTGCTCAGGATCGCTTTTAGATATTGGTTTAACATAGGCCAGTGTTTAGTGAAATAATCCACTAACATCAGTTGCAAGCAGACTTGATGTCAGTGCTTGTTTTGTCTAAATAGAAGTTTTAGGATCAGGTACAATTCCATAAAAATTATTATAGTTAAAACATTATGTGTGACAAAGTAAATTAAGGTATTCTTTGTTCAATTATATTTTTAAAAACATCAAACAAAAATATTTTCCGTAAATGTTGCCTTCTCTAGTTAGAAAATTTTTTAAAAATAGTATAAAACAAAACTGTTTAAATGTAATTATGTACACACCTAAAATAATGTTATAGATCTTATCTTCCTCATACACAAATGTTTCTATGTATGTTTTTTCCCTATGCCTTATAACAATCCAAATAAAAAAAAAATGCTAGATACCAGTTGGTGTGACTCAACTGCATTTTTCCCTGGAGATATGGAATGAAGTAGTAAAAAATCAAATCTTTTGCAATATATTTCAAAATTATCAGTCCTACTGAATTATTGTCATATAATTATATTATTAACATTTGCTTTGCCTCTTATGAGTTATTCACTTTAGCTTTTACTTTCCTTCAATGTCACGGGATTCTTCATAGTACAGCTACTGTTATAAAATAGACTCGTGCTATGTAATAGTTCTCAGTAAAACTGGGCTCAGTTTGTGAAGGATATGCATCATAATGAGCTCCACTACACTTACTTTTAGATCTGTATGAATCACCGATGAGCCTATCTTTTCTTAAATTAGATCTTTCAGCATCTTCTATTAATATATAGGAAGGCATACTCCTTTTTGAATAGTAGCCAAAAATATGTCACTATGTTAGGAAGTTCTTCTAGTGAAGGAATCATCCAGAGATAGATAGCCCTCTGTCTAATGTAGTTTCTCCCCATGGAGTCTCCTGATGTTCAAAAAGCCATAAAGGCAAATAGCTTAATATAGAGAAAGGACATGCAGTGCTGTTGGCTAGACACAAGATCTTCTGTACTTCAACAGTAAAAATAAAATAGTAGAATCATGTAATTTGGTAATCAAAGAAGGATTTTGTAATTCTCCCTGATACACCATCTGGATAGACATAGGTCCTGAAAAGTTGAAGTATGAAACTTTCTTTTAGGGCTTAGTTAGCTATAATATAGCTTGTAAACTGACTCTAAGACTCGTATGTTCCAACATATACTAAAGACCCTCTACTTAAATTGAGTGATAAAGATCTGATTACTTTTAAGCTGTAGGATTTAGATCTGTTTTAATTTGTGATCATTTTCAGTTTCGATTTCTTTTTGGCATATTGAAAATCATTTGACAGTTAAGTTCATCCTTTTCATACATTGGATCAACATTGTTTTAAATTATTCTTAAATATAGTGTATAATATAAAAATGCATTTTTATAGTCCCCTGAGAAATAATTCCCTCCATAGTTGCAAGTTGCTCTCAGATAACAATTATAAGAGAAGGGCATGTTGAAATATTTATAATTTTAGAACTTAGAGAAACATCATTTTTGATTTATAGTGAAACTGGAACATACTACTCTCCAATATATTGTATTTTGTCAATAAACCATGCTGACGACTGAGCATTGACCTAGATATATATGTATATTCTTCAAAATGAAGAAAAATTAGAATGTGACCTTGTATTTCCTTAATGTTTCTTAGTTTTAATACATTATTTTTAAAAACATATATAGGCTATGTATTCATAGTCCTCTGTGTTGTCTAATACATACAATTTATCTGAAACTTGATACACCAAAGAACCCAAATACTCAAGTGTCATGATTTTGAGTCCAGTTTTAAAAGTTAATACATGCAGTCAAAAGTCAAGTTGAAATGTCTAATCCCTTAAGTAAATTCAATGATTTAACAAAGATTTGCCTATGTGTCAGAATATACTATGCAGCATAATGTAAGTGATTGAAAAATAGTGAAGGAATAATATTTGTTTTTAAGAAAGTTGTTATACCCTCGAGAACTATGACAACCTCACTTTTGATTCTAATCAAAGCAGAATACTAAGTGTGCAGTAAGAGACTACTGTGTTTATGGGGTTTAATGAAAAGAAAAATAAGATCAAGTTGTTAGAAAACCAGAAACATATCTCAGAGAAGGAGGCACCTGAGATTGTCCTTGAAGAAATCATTGGATTACAGTGGTTTGAAAATAGATGCAGGTATTTTAGAATAAGGAAACAGTATGAATATAACAACAATAGCTGAGGTCCAAATCATGTTTACCTATGAGGAGCAGTCTCACTATTGCTTGAGTATATGACATAAATAGGATATTCATGCATATCTTTTCTTTTTCCAAATCTATTTTCTTCTATGTAGGTATAACTCAAGGTGTCATTATTAGATCCAGAATCTGCTCATACTAGTCTCTAATTCTTAAAGAGCTCCATTCTAAATTTGCACATTTTACCCTTATCCTGTTATCCCAGCAGAGCAGTCAGGATTGGAATTATTATATTCACCCCTGTTTGGGGTGTATTTCAGACAATCCCTGAACTGACTGAGTAGACTCCATGTTAATGGTGAAAAAACACCTGAAATATTATAAAGGTAAGGAATTCATATTAGGTTTTCATGGCATTTGGGGGCCTGTGAGGTTTTCTCTTGGGAAGTTATATTGTTGGAACGTATGAGTATAATCAGATATTGGTTCAACTGATGAGTAAGAGAAATACGTGAGGCAATGAGACTGGTTAAAAGTCAGTTAAAAGATTCTGGGTGGAGGCAATGAGGAAATGCATCGTGGAGTTGGTATTGTAAATGGAAATATGGCTCAGTGAGCTTCAGTTTACTCCCATTAGAATTTAGTAATTAGGAATTTTAAAATTAGGAATTAAACATTTTCATTTTTGTTATGAAGATTAATAATGAACTCTCTTTTAATCTCAAACTTTTGGTCTGAAAGAGGAGTTAATTTCATGGATCTCTTGGACTGTTCATTACTATGGATATTCAGTATGGATTTCAGGCTCCTCAGCACCAGTTATATTGTTTAGGCCAGATGGAAAGTAGGTTCTTAGGATATGGTCTTCAGTAGGAGGTATGGAGCAGGTTTATTGTGCACCGGTTACCAACTTGTCTGGGTCCAATGAGACAGAACACACTCATATGCAACAAACCACATGAAGTGGGTTTACTACTTACAGATAAGCAATAAGGGAAAAAAAGAAGCCTAGCATCTCATATGGGTTCATCTATCAAGGTTCAACAAAGCTTCATAGGGCAGATTGAGTTTTGACTGCACAGATCCCACTTGCACCACAGCTGAGGGACCCCCCAAAGCAAACTGCCTTAAGTTATATATCTCAGGGGCAGCATGAATCACTGAGTAAATCTTTGAAGGATATTCTGCTTCCAGAAGGGTGAGATCCTAAGCCTTGGATATTGCAGGCAAATCCTGAGATACTAAACCTTGGATATTGCAGGCAAATCCTTTCTAACTCAAGACGTTGCATTTCACAAAAGGGACAAGAACAAGGCTTTAACTGCGTCAGACAGCTTCTCCCTATCTCAGGATATTCCATTTCCAGCTCATTCTGTAGATATGCTTGAGAACTATAAGCAAGAAAGAATGGAGAATTGGATTAGTTCAAAGTCACCCAGAGAACTTTCTTGTAGGAGGCCCTATCCTAGTCAAGCTGTTTAATTTCATAACTGTAACTAGGGAGAGTTGCTCTCTTTTTTGTGCTCCCATCATCTTGCAATCAACCATTTACATGGTTTCAGCTTGATATGTTCAGACATATTATTTTAATTTAGTGATTTAAACAAATTAAAACTACTAGAATCAAGTGAGGAAGGGAAGCAGATATTTTTTGTGCCTTTTTCCACATCTGCATTGCTCGTATGTTGGTGTAAATCAAGGAATCTTTATTAAATCCAGACTCTTTCTATACGAGTGTTTAATTCTTGAAGAGCTCCATTCTAAATTTGCACACTTTATCCTTCTCCTGTTATCACAGCACAGTAGTTGGAATTGGAATGATTCTATTCACTAGTGTTTGGGGTCTATTTCAGTCAAGCCCAGAACTGACTGGGTGGATCCATGTTATTCTTTGGCTCTGAGGTCTGTACCTTATTTGGAGGTTATAATATCATAGGTTGCTTATAGATAAGTGAATTTTGCAGCTTGTTTCTAAGGATAAGCCTCAAAAGTATAAGATCTTATTGATTTGCATTTTTATTAAGCACCTTGGATATGATCGCATTTTTCGCAATTCGAGGGAGTTTTTAGGACCTTTTTGACAAGATCTAGATTGTCATGTCAATTCAGCACCTTGAACAGTTCCTTTGTGCCCTTGGACTCCACTGCAGATACCTAAATAGCTTTCTAGGTTTTGCTTCAAATTCCACTTTCTGTTTAGCCCCTTGGATTTAATATAAAAACCTTCTCTTATTTCCAGGCCCATCTTGCCTATTGCAGCAACACCAGATCCTCTTGATTGTCACCTTTTGTGACTGAGCCACACCACCCATAAGACAGCTGGGACATCCTAAATGCATGCTGTAGTAAGAGAGTAAACTATTTATATGGATAACAGGACCCTAATTTCTCTACTCATCTCATAGAAATTATGTACCCTGAAGACTTTAGCATCTCTAGGATTTCTGCCATTAGTAGTGAGGACTTTGAAAATGTCAATATATTTTCAGGTGACACAAGATATAACTTGTTCCTCTTAATTAAAATGACAGCGAGTTAGAAACCAAGAATGGCCCTACCAAGAGCTGTGCAATTCTACTTAGAATGCAATGAAAGCATCTCTCAGTGTCAATAATCAATTCTATATTGTCAGAGGGGCTGCTGTGTGTACCAAGGAAATGCTGCAGGATAGCACTTCTCATTCTTGCTTGAATATAATTTTAGGGAATGAATGATGGAAACAATTTAGTGAAGAAAAATGGACTGTGAACATGTCATATAACTTTCTATTGCTAAATGAGCAAAAGATATTTAAAAAATCTGATTTACCAACTTTCTAGCTTGTAACTCTCCTAGTATGTATATTGATTCTGCCTACTGAAATTCATGTTTTGTGAGAGAAAAATCTTAGTTCTTTAATAAAATAATTCTAGCCAATTCAATGAATAGATGCATTTTAAAATTAATGTCACCTAGTATGATAATGTATAAATTTTAAGAACATAAACTAAGTTATGCAATGTATAAGCACATATAAATTTTATAAAGCTTAGAAATCATAATTAAATGTGTTAACATCTCATATTTTTATTAGAATTTCAAAAATATGCTTCTAGAAATACAGTATCAGTGATAAAGCAGACATGTTTCAAATATAGACAAACATAATTTATATTTGTACAAAACTTTGGCATCTGTTAGAAAACATTTATCTTATTTAACCCTTACAAAAATGCTGTGAGGTAGAAAAGGTTAATGTCATTATATTTACAGTAAAGAGAAGAAACTTGTTCAATAAAACATACCTGAAAAAAGACAGAAATGCAGCTAGAGTCTTATGACTCCTAGTATTAGTTTGTCTCTATTGAAATGCTCAAATTATATATGTGTGTATGTATATATATATATATACATACACATGCATATATATCTATATATTTAGGAGCTCTGGCTTAATTATATGCAAGCTATTTATATATATTTAGTTATATATAACTAAAGACAGAACCCATGAATCATTTGCCCAATAGCAAGAATCTGTTGTGTTCCTCCTTTTGGCCAAGTATCTTTCAAGGCACAGGGAACACAATGTTCATGAGCAGGTTTTCCCTCAAAGGATGGACAGTCTCATCAATACACTAATTTAGAATTCACAGACACAAGGAATAATTTATCTCTTTAACAGTATGATGCAGACTTCTCTTTTCCCCTACAATGTTGTTATTGACCAAAGAGAAGCTCATAGTTGTAGATCTACTTGTTTTATTTGCAGGTTAAGTGGAAGTTCTCATCGAAAGAGAACCCTTCCAATCATGCCATTGCATTCCAAGAACTGGACACTTAGATTCCACTTTTGACTTGTTATTAATGTGATGTGTAACTTTGAGAGTATTATTTAACCTTTTTAGTTATTAGTTTGTTCATTTATGAAACAATAAAAATAAAACTTGACCTACCTACCTCATGGGATTGATGTGAGGAAGAAAAATATGATTTTATAGGTAAAATCAAAATTGAAAAATGTAGGAGGACTGAACAGATATAAGGTAACAATGTTTAATTCTGGATTGTATGGAGCAATTATTATCAAATAACTAGAGTTATAATAAAAACTGTTGCATTGATGGTATCCAGCACAATTTTATCTTTACTTTTATTAATCTAAATTAACTAATGTATTTATTTATTGAGATGTGATCTTGATTCATTGCTCAGGCTACAGTGCAGTAGTACAATCATAGTTCACTGTAGCTTGACCTTCCTCAAGCGAACCTCCTACCTCAGCCTCCAGAGTAACTGGGACTACAGATGCATGCCAATGTGACTGGCTAATTTTTATTCATTTATTTTGTTGTAGAGCTGGGATCTCCCTATATTGCACAGGCTGGTCTCAAACTCCCGGGTGTAAGCAATCCTCTTGACTGGGCCTCTCCCAAAGTATTGGGATTACAGGTGTGAGCTACTATGCTCAGTCCATATTCTTTAATTGGGCCATGTCTCTGGGATCCTGAGAGAAAAGTAAACTTAGGTGATGAAAGTATCAGAGGTGAAAACACATTTCCTTGTCCCTCTGAAGACCCTGACAATCCAAATAAGCTTTGCCAATATGGATTTATAGACTGGGGTAGATTTATAGGCTGGTAGAGTGCCACTTTTGCTTTGCCTTAGGCTGTTCATATAAAACATACATTTTTTATGCCAAACCAACTGGGAATAAATTATTGTTAGAAACGTAATGATTTCAGATTTTCAGAACAGTAATGGACATCAAAGAACTATATATTTGTGTAGTTCTACATGGAAGGCAGAACCCTAATTTTGGATAAGCAAAGTGAGGATGGATTTCCATTCTCAAGTGGTTTCTATCATGAACTTTTTATATCACATCGTACTTGTGTTTATATCTTTGAAGGAGAAATACACAGGAAAGATCAGGACACTGTGGAGCCAGAGTCATGTGGAGCACTCATAAAAAACTAAATGCCCTCAGCATTCATGGAAGTAGGTCATTTCATTCTTAATTAAATTTATATATCATAGTCACTGATTAACTTGTACCTGGATATTAGATACATCTGAGCCTTCCTTATTGGCAAAACTATTGTACAAATAAATATATTGTACATACAAAACTATAAAAAACAAGTAATATATAGTTAAAAGATTATCCAAGAAGTTTCTTCCTCAAGTTTTATTGTCATTTATCCCATATTTCATAATTTCACGCTTCTGTCTTGCATACATCTGGGATTCTCTGTCTAAATGACCTATTTTTATCTTTGATTGCTTATATCAGCAAAAGATGGGAAAACTCAGGTCTAAATAGAATACACAGGGCATTACCTTAACAACTGTATGTGAATCCCTGGTGTTAGAATTTCAAGGATGAGTATTTAAAGAAATGTCACAAAAAGCTTGATGTTTTTCAAAGATGTAGAAAGCCTGAATAGACAAAGAATTTAAAAAAATTCACACTCTCTAAAGTGCAAATTACATGTGCTGTGGGCAGATAAACCCCTCCTAATGTGAAACCACAGCACAGTAACTTGAGACATATTTGATCATTCCTGGAGACAGGAAGATCTCTTTAGAGGGCATTTGAAAACATTATTCTGAAGGTCTAAAAGGACATTGGATGGGTCATATAAAATATTAACTATGAATTCAGGTATTAAATTAGAGCACTCTACAGAAATGAGAATGCATTTGGTGGTGGATTTCATAAAATGGATGAAAGAAGTGAATTCATACTTCTCTTTTACTATCGTTAAGACAGTTTCACCCATACCATTTTTTTTATTACTGCTGGTTGGATGGGAAGACTAATATTTTGGTTAATTTAAGTTCCAAAGTTTAGCTATTTTATGATAACATATTGTTTAATATTTTGAAGCACCATACTATAGTTATAACATTACTATTTTCCCATTTTACATAAGCATCAGTACTTTTAGCATGAAATGGCTTTTCTGTAAATTTCTATACATATATTTGCAGTTTGCTTGGGAAGATAATCAATAAGAAATTCAGTGCCAAAGTGCTCTTTAAATTCCATAAATATACTGCCAAAGTAATGGTTATCAGATCCATAGTGTCCCAAACCAGATATTACCATTGTTCCTTGTGGTTTGATATGGCTTTATGATTTAAATTTTAAATAGTTTGAAAGATGAAGGGTAATTGTACTGAAACATCAGCAAATGAAGTTTTGAAACTTTATTATAGTCACACGAGTCAACTGATTTCCCTTTGTTTTTGTAGTACAAAATATTTCTTTGCTGAAAATGAGTACATCAGCATAAAAGCCTCTTGAGTGAGAAAAATGTATATTGATCACTATAAGTGCATTTCTGTACTATCTTGAAGTTATTGAAATTGACCCTAAACTGTGTTCTATTTCTGACAATGGATCCTTTTCATGTGTTATTGATTTACAGCTTAATAGAGATCCAAAACTAATTTTTGTTATGAAAAACACATGAACGACCTTGTCGTACTATTTGAATTTGTTTGTATCTTTAAGAAAACATCAAACACATTATACTCAATATAGGAGCTAACAGATTAACCAACATAATTCTTATACCACTTTATCCTTCAATAATATGTTGAAATAAATACGCATACTGAACCATCTATAGGACTGCAAAGTACAAACTGGCTAGTGCACATGTGGAGAAAATAGATTCTAGAGTAAAGGTTGTTTGTGTTATAGTAAAAGTTGTTTGTGTTATAACCTAAATTCTACTCTTTCTCAGATCTACTATATCATAACTTTGCACCTCACAATTTCCATTTGGAAAATAGTGATAACATTAGTCTTCCTCTAGCTCAATAGTTGTTATGAAAATACAGGAAGCAGCATATGTGAACAGTTCACAGAGCTTCCAAAGAAAGTTGCTTTGTGGATTGAGGCAATGTATAGGTCAACTTTCATGACTAAGGCAGGTGTTTCCTCATTGATATTTAGATTCTCCCATTCTAAGGGAAAAATGGGATGCCTGCCAAAAGGCATGGATTATCATGAAGTACTGGCATAGATTCTAGGACCTGAGCCCTGACTCCTGCTTCTGCATTCCTAGTGACCTGGATTAAATGAAGACTGCCAGCGTGGATTGATGGAAAGGCAATACATGTCATGATTCATGGGCTTCCATTTGCTACTTCAAACTGTCTTTTCTCTCCTCTCCCCTTCCCCCGCCACTCTCTCTCACTCTCTTTCTTTCTTTTCTTTAACATCTTGAACTGTAAATGGCTAAAGAAGGTGTCCAGTTGTTTTATATAATATTGTACACAATGTAACATAGAGGTTTTAAATGCTAAAAATTAGAGACACAGTGAGCTGGTTAAATGCAAATAATTTGTGATACTTGTATACTGTTACTTCATACTTCATTGTCACAATTTATACCATTATCTTAGCACAAGTAATAAAATGGGATTAAGAGCTTTACATAATCAGTGTGAGACAGTCACACTGAATACAGTATTAAAAATACATCTTAACTGATTTATAATTCAGAAGCAGAATACAGCATTTAGGAAAATTATATATTTTTGATCCCCCCCCCCCATATTTTGTTGGTAAGCTAATTGAGGATTACATAGATAGATGTTCTATGATTCTTTTATAAAATAGATCAAAAGAAAAAGGTTTCAATAGGAATTAAAAACATTCTTAATTCCATTACATTTTTCCAAACAGTTTGAGTGAATAAAAATAACTAAACAACATCAGAAGTTAAATTGTCAAAACCAATGGAAGGTTAAATACATATTAGTGTAATTAAAGTTATACATTTTTACATATGCAATATCCTGTGAGGATATTAAAGTGAAAATATTTTGGAATGATTTCCTTTCAGGGAGTATTTTTGAAATGAATCCCCTTCCCCACGCACATACATCTGCTTGGCACACAAACCACGTACATTAGCTTCTAAGTGTTCTTGTGTATTTGAAAATCATTTGTCTTTGCTCATTGGGTTGATTCAATATTCTGGCTCTATCTTCAGTAGCTCCCATAATGCACTAAAAAAGGTAACTTTAATAACATTATTTCACATCCATCTTTAAACTGTTTTTCCTGGGCACAGTCTCTCCCCACTGGCATGCACATGAAAGTGCATACACACATATACACACATACACATACACACATACACAGACACACACACATACTTCCTGTTTAAAGCTATTCACTGTGACTTTTGTATATTCATTAATTCTCTGCTTTCAATGCTCTGATTTTCTTATCATTCTCTGCACATGAAACCATATTTCCCCCTCTGTGCCTATGCTCATGTTTTTCCTTACCGTAAGACGCTCCCCTTTCTAATCTCTGTAAGTCTTAAAGTAAATCCTTTACTGAATGTGTCCTAACTAATCTTTCTCTACTCAGAAAGAGTGCACTGTAAGCAATGCAGTCTAGTAGGTTACACTTATATAACATATGGTGATATAAAAATAAATTACTATTGTCAAAGGTTGAAATGGAAAGTAATTAGAATGATTTTTCCTGTTAGAAGTCATAGTTGAAAAATAAAAAATTTTGTTTGTTTGTTTCTATGCTATACAGTGGTTGCTTTATTTTGCCAACACCCAAGGATTTTAAAGTTAATAGATGCCTTGAGATTGAAAATGACTATAACCAGTTTTGATAATTTAGATATTTCATGTGTGGATCTGAGATTCCTAATGGATTTTAAATCATCTGTATTTACAACATGCATGTAGGCAAAATTCAAGAGTTATAAATTGGTCATTGAATTTATTATATAATGTCTTACATATTTAAGAACATAGGATGAAGACCATTTATGTTGCTTTCCATAACTGTTCAAATTTATTATGCATTTAGGAATATAATTGCAAGCTGCTGTTTAATGTTTCTATAGCTTAATATCGGAAAATTATACACATATCCTACTTCACTTAATATGCTTTCAGTTTTGTTAGTTATGAACCGTATACCATGCAGTGTGGCAGGGTTGGGTAAGGAGATGGACTGAGTGTGGTGTGTGTGTGTGTGTGTGTGTGTGTGTGTGTGTGTACTAGCAGAGGTTGAATTAAACCCTGTGATATAAAAGGGAACAAGGTTTATCCTAAGAAAATGTATAAAGATCTTTCTTTAGGATATATTTTATGTCCTTCCCCTGTGTCCTCCAACTTTCAGGCATTTCATTATTTGATAGTTTAATTCTCCAACGTTGAGGATCAGAACAGATGGAAGCAGAAATTCTGGGAGAATCTTGGCTGAAGATGTGGGTTTCTCTTCTGCAAAGAACACAAGATCAGAGAATCTTTAAAATGAGATGGGAATAAATTTCAGGGATCATATTTGACATTCTAAATTAAAACATGATTTATTTTTTATGGTCTAAAAGCAGCTGTCTATTTCCTTTAGAACAACCACAGTAAGGTAACTAAAACATGATTGTTAAGAGCTCTTGGTATGGATTATTCCAACTGGGTCTGTCTATTCTACCTCTCCTTGGGCACTGGGCTTAGAAATTTTTATGCTTCGGTTGCTTCAACTGTAAAATAAAGTTAGTAATAATACTTATCTTACAGGGTGCTTGAGGGGACTACAAGGGATGATGTATTTAAAGTATAACATAGTGCTTGGAAGGAAACAGTCAATGACTAGTAGCAATCTTACCTGTTTTTTGATTGATTGATTGAGATGGAGTCTCACTGTGTCACCCAGGCTGGAGCACAGTGGCACGATTTCCACCCACTGCAACCTCTGCCTCTCAGGTTCAAACGATCCTCTTGTCTCAGCCTCCCTCATAGCTGGGATTACAAGCATACACTACCACACCCAGCTAATTTCTTTATTTTTAATAGAGATATGGTTTCACCATGTTGACTAGGTTGATTTCAAACTCCTGACAGCAGGTGATCCACACACCTTGGCCTCCCAAAGTGCTGAGCTTATAGACCTGAGCCACTGCACCCAGCCAGTAATTATTTTTATATGGTTACATTTTTGAGAGTTTGTTAAAAAGTTTCTTTCCTCACATTTTAAGTCTCAAACTAGATTCTTGTTACTCCTACATGTTAGAAGAGTTTATGCCTTGTAGATGGTATGCAAAAGGACTCTCTCTCTCAAATGGGAGCCATTATAAGCATTTAAGGTAACATGTTTCTCCAAGTATTTTATTTTTGAAACTAACATAATCAGTTGTTTCACCTTTTCATAGGCTATGATTCATCTTTCTGACTATTCTCCTTTGGGAATTGAGCATGTGTTAATGTTATCCTAGAAACTAAATGAAATATTCCCTGTGGACTGGAAGGGCAGAGTCAAGTAGAAATTCTGCATACTCCTTTCTGTGTAATGTGCTTTTGGTGATGTAGGTTCTGTTCTTATTTTGGGGCTACATTTTCTTGTTAAGTTGAGGCAGTTACAAATTATGCTTTGAGCAGCATCATGAAAATTTAGCTTTCAGTCAACTCAAAATCTGAAATGAGTTTAAAATAGTTTTATTGTATTTCATATTTTAGTTGACGTAATTTTACATGTTTTGAGGGTATACAGTGGTATTTCAATACATATCATGTATAGTGATCAGATCAAGTAAGTAGAATATTCATCATCTCAAATATCATTATTTTTGTGTTGGAAACATTCAACATCCTTCTTTTAGCTATTTGAAACTATAATAAATTATTGTTAATTATAATCATCCTATAGTTCTATGGAACACTAGAAGTTATTCCTTCTATTCAGCATAATTTGTAACCTTTAATGAAATGATTTTAATCTCCTGTCCCATTGATTGGATGCTGTTGTGTTTCATTATGTATATTTGCCTGTTTTAATTGATGTTTTTAATTCTTATTGCAGAAATTTCTCTCTATTCCTATAAAAATAATTTCAGCCTCTGGTACCATCCTGTCTATTCCTGGGCTAGAGCAAACTTTGCCTCTCTTTCTTGGTGAGGATATTCAACATGGAGAAATGATGCTCCCAGATGAGGGAGAAGTCTCAGGAACACAAACTCCTTTACTGTATCCCATTTCCTAGAATCACTTATCCTTGTAGTTAACTCTCGAAATGCCTCCTTTATCCCTGAGAAGATAACACGAAATATCTTTCTATTAATTATGCCCTAATAAGCTAGCAGCATCATCTTACTTTGATTTTGTTTTTACTTTTTTCATTTTACATTAGTGTATTCTCATATTTGTAATAAATTTAATTCAATTTAGTACATTTATTGAGCATTCATGCTGTGCAGGACAGGGCTCACTGCTATTATGGGGATCTCTTTCCTCACAAAGCTCTGTTGATACTGGCCATGGATCTCCAGAAAATTTCTAGAGCCATCTTTCAAAGTACAAGTATACTTGAGAATAGTCTTTCTAACAGCCTTCAAGTCTAGATCATCTTTGAGTCAGATCAAGCCAGTCTGTGTGTTCCATCTTTAGTGTATCTAAATTGAGGCAAGTGTGGAGAGTATTCAGAGAATACCAGAGAGTTCTTTTGTTTTCCAAGCATCTATGAGAAAGTAAAATTTGGTGAAAAGTTTTGGAAGACTAAATGTTTATATGACACCTTTATTGGTATGTAACCATTTATGCACCCAACATTAGCTCCAAGTCTTATGAAGCTCCCCTGGTGTTTACATTGTTAGTGTTTAACCAGTAACTCCTCTCATCCTTTTGATGTGATTTAGGTATTTGAATAACATACATAGATTTTGATTCTACATATTCTAACATTTTTTCAGATGTCACCAATCACCATACACAGAAACAATATGACAAATGCCTACTCCTTGTCTAGACCTCATGTAATGGAGACCCACCCTCTGCTTATCTGGGAAAGCAAATCCATCATCAGATGCCATCCAAAGAAGTTTGGGCATTTTTTATAAATATTTTATGTCATGAAAGAATTTAGGCAAGAAAGAACATGACTAGTAAAATCATATGGATAGCAGAATGTAGAAGACAAGATATAGTACATCAGGAGATTTTTGCAGTGGGCGTGAGGCTGATTCTGAAGAAGCCATGCAGCAGTACAATATGCAAGCATCGGTAACTGAAGAGGGCAGAGAAATGGAGGAAGGAATTATGTTAGTTGGAGGTCATAATATGGTTTTTAACTGTAATTTTAACAAGGGTAAGAAAGGTTAATGGATATGGCCTATCAGGAGGATGAGTTGAGGTTTGAGCATGTTTACTTTGAGTTGTACATGGGATAAGAACAGAGATTCAACACTTAACAAAAGAAGAGAGCCCAAACCTGGATTAAGTGACTTGAGAGTCATCCAGTTTTTGAGGTGATTAAATGGAGGAACTAATTAGTTGGGAAAAAACTGAGAGGACTAAATCAAGATAGTGGGGAATGTGATGATAAATTTTAAATAACAGGAGAGATAATATCTAAACTCAGGTAATTTTAAGAAGAATGAAGATTGAATAGGCAAATGCATGTTATTACGGTAATGGTTAAAAAGAATATGATCAATTTAATGTTTTGAGGCAGTATATCTCTGTGTAACCCTATACTAACATAGTTACATGAATATCTTTTTATATGGCTTTCATCTGTTGTTCAATATTATACTTTTAGAGGTAACGTATAAGCGACATCAGCATTTTGCTTAGTGGGAAATCACCAAATCTGTTGTTACAGTAAAAAAAATATAATTCTTTTTACCACCCATAATATTTCACATGGTTCTAGAATGGAATTTACCATTATTGTTTAAAATGGTTCTTAAGTTGTTCAAGAAAAAAATAGATATTGGAAATGAAGAGTTGTATTTAATATTATTTTCAGATTATTTTGTCAACCCAGAAATCTTCCAAATCAATAAATACATTCAAAATCATGAGAATTGGGCTAATGTACCTGGTGAGAATATAACCATATGCAGTTCAATAGCTTGCTTTAAATAATTGGCAGTAATCTTAGCCTAGGTAACCAAGTGAGACTCCTGTCTCTAAAAAATAAAAATAAATAAAAATTGGCAGTTGCCAATTGAAAAATAAAATGATTGTGTCATCAAAATACTTTAAAACAAAAAAATGCTCAGGATTAAGCTTAATAAGACATATATAAAAACTTTATAATAAAACTATAAGTACTTCTGAGAGAAATTTAATAGGACAAATAAATTGCATTAACAAATCTCTTGCATGGGATGTCTCTATATTTTAAACATGCAACTTTCCCAAAACTCTTTAATGTATTTATTAAAATCTATCTCCTCTCCACTCCTCCCTTCCCTTAGAGTGGCACCCTTTTTTTTTAATATAATGAAATAATTCTCAATTGTATTTGAAGGATAAACCTTTAATTGAAAGTATAAATCATAAAAATTATGGTAGAGAGAAATAATATTATAGAACCTTCCCTGTAAACCTATCATGTAACTGAAAACATGTGTAATTAAATATTGGTGAAAAGTTGACAGGTAATATAATGAGAATGAAATGTTTTTAAAGAAGTAAGCACCAGTCAGCCTATCAATTTAGTTTTCAGGCTATAATTTTTATAATATTGAGAAAAGGATAAATTATTTAATAAATAATATTGTAATAGTTAAGTTTGGAAAAGCACTTAAGGAAATATCACCATAGATAAAAATAAATGCTCAGATATTTAATATTTAGCTGTTAAGGTGCTGTAATAAATGGTGTGAATATAATACATTTTACATTTGTGACAAAGATCACTTCCTTGGCTATGCTTGAGTCAGGCTTCTGAATCTTCTGCTAGGCCCGTCTGTGCACTTTATTGTAAAATTCAGTTTCAGGAAAAAACCCTGCTGAGTCAGTTTAGCAAGGATCCCCCATCCTTAATATCTGATCATCTTTGGTGTTTGATCAGGTTCCTCATCCTCCACATCACCAAATGATACCTGACAACCCTGGCCTATCTTCGCAAGAATCTTGTTAGGTGCGCTTAACCAGAATTCACCTTACCCCTGATGTTTCCTCTTGGTAATTTTCAATTCACTGAACTCCACACTGTTCCTTGGCTATAAATTCCTACTTCACCCTACTGTATTTGGAGTAGAGCGCAGCCACCCTCCCCCATTGCAAGACTCTGTTGCAGTAGTCCCTATTCCCATGGCGATGCTATGCATAAAATATTTCTTATTGGGATTTAATAAGTATCATAGAATATATGTATTTTTAAAATTGATAGTGCTCAAAGGCAATAATAATTGAAAAAAATGTAAATATTTCATTGTTTAAGCATTTTGTTTTGCTTTTGTAGTTAAAAGAAATAAAAACAAAGTCAATAAACAAATGATATACTGGTAAAAGATATCTGCAACACAGGCCTGGTGCAATGGCTCACACCCATAATCCCAACATTTTGGGAGGCAGAGTCAGGTGGATTACTTGAGGTCAGGAGTTCAAGACCAGCCTGGCCAATGTAGTGAAACCCTATATCTACAAAACTAAAAAATATAGAAATAAAAAAAAAGATACTTTTAACATAGATGAGAGATAGAGGTTTAATTTACCTATAATATTAATATAAATTGCCAATATTAAGAAGTCCAATGAGTATAAGGTGATTTGTGATAGGTGAAATTATTGAGATCTATCAAAGTGAAAATATGATTAAATTTGTTACCAATTAAAGATGTGCTTCAGTGACAACAAATCTGTAAGCAAATGAAAATTTACATGAACTCTTTGTTGAAGGATAAATTGATAGAACCTTTCTAAGAAGCAACCTGACAGTATGTATAAAACTTAAATATTAGTAAGCCTTTAATTCAGAAAATTTACACTGAGAAATTTCTTTAAAGGAAATGATTGAAAAATTACATATTTGTGTATATTTATAAAGAACAAAAAAGAAGAAAACATTTTGAAGTATTTTTATCATAGTTAAGTTAAACTACATTGCTACACATATTAGAATGTGGTATAGCCATCAAATACTTAAATCAGCATGTTCATTAATATGCTCTTAAGGAAAAGTAGACATGATAGACTACATATATAATGCAATCTCATAAAGCAAAAAAGAGAGAGGAGGATGGAGGGAGGGAGAGGAATGTGGCTTTTATGCAATGACTAAAAAGATACATATCAAAATCTTACAAAAAAGATACTGAGTCTAAAAATTCATTTTCTTCTTTGTACTTTTCTATAAATAAAATAAGCATGTTTTAAATTGAAGTTGGAAAAAGATAAAGCTATTTCTAAGTATTGTCTCATATACTTAAACATGAAGGCAACAGATATATTATGTGCTCAAGCTCATAGAAAGGGAGCAAATTTTGTATATTATTTGCTGTCACAGCACTCTCATGGGATTTTTAACAACCACAAACAATTTTAGCTTTAACTTTAAATGAACATTTAAATTAGGATACAATAATGCCCGATCACTCTGCTAACCTGAAACGGTCGTTCTCTAACTCTGGAGTTTTCTGTGGCAAATACTGAATCGCAAAATGAGAACATTCTCAAGATGTGCTTCTGAGATGGTCCCCAAGAAAATATTTCAGAGTTAAAAATGGAAAAACAAGATTAAATTTTGACATGTACACTCACAGAAAGAACTTGAAATGGAAAACAAAAACAAAAACCTTTCACATTTATTATCAAGTAGTTGTAGTGTAGGTAATTCTTTTAATGATTCTTTAATTTCTCCATGTAAGCATGTATCTGATAAGTCTTGGAAATGGTGCTGGAAGAAACCACCATTTAGAAAGAATTAAAATAGACATCCAAACACTAATGTGAATCCTATCACTTTTGTTGCAAAGTAGTTAATTCCAAAAAGTGTAACTGAGCCACAAATTTTACTAAGCAAAACATACTATGTTGGATGATTCCTATTTCAGCTATTTTCATTTGCCAGAGCTACCAAGCTTATTTGCAAAGTCTGTATGGCTCAAACAACAGAAATTTGCATTTTCACAATTCTAGCGGCTAGAAGTTCAAGATTAACGTGCCAGCAGGGTTGGTTTCTTCTGAGGTCTCTTTCCTTGGCTTGTAAATGGCTTTCTTCTCTCTGTGTCTTAATGTATCTGTCTTATCATCTCTACTTCTTATAAGAATACCAGTCAATTGGATTAAGATAAATTCTAGTGAGTTCATTTTAAATTAATTATCTTTTTAAAGACCCCATTTTCAAATAGAGTTACATTCTGGAGTACTAGAGATTAGGACTTAAACATACAAATTTGAAAGGGGGGCACAACCAAATTGTAGGAATGAATAATGGATGTATAGTATTGAAATTTTATAGCTTTAACTTTATAATATTGAAATTGTTTTTAATATATTCGTTTAAGAAGTATGCATAAAATATTAATATTATATACATTATCTGAAAATGAGTGATGATAATCTTGACAATATGATATCATTTCTATGACATTCCTAGATGTGTAAAAGGTAAGGAAAAATTTTGAAGCAAGATATATTTATTTTCATGATATGTAATCATTGTTAAATCAGTAAGTCAGTTAACAAATAATTATAGAGTAGGGTAGGCACTGTTCTCATTACTTGAAATAACAGTAAACAAAGGAGATTGAGCCCTTGTCTTCAAAAGGTTAACAGACAAATGGGAGTATAGTACGTAAATGTGCAAGCCAATCAATAAAATATCTTTAACATTTAATATTCTACAAGGAAAATAATAAAATAGAAAAATCTGACAAAAAGTAATAGGCCAGTGTCTACTAGGACCAGGGAAGGTCTCCTTCAGCAGATGAGCTGGAATTAATGACCTACCTGATGAGTAGGCTTTTTAGGCAAAAATAGCAAGAGCAAATTCCCTTAAAATGCAATTTTCCTGTCTTTAGGTTTTTGAGGAATTGCTGCACTGTCTTCCAAAATGGTTGAACCAATTTATAGTCCCATCAAGGATGTATTTCTGACCTTAAACTTGATTGATTATTTATTTAGGATTAGATCCAAGTTGAACATTTTTGGTTAGGTCACTACTTAGGTGTTGTGTTCTGCCATGGGCATTGCATTAAGAAAATCATTGTATTAGTTTCTCTGATATTGGTGATCTTCCATGTAATTATGTTGTTAAGGTGGTATTTGACTGATTTCTCCCATGAAAAGCTACCTTACCCTTTTGTCAGTAACAAGTAAGCTGTGAGGTCATATTTTAGGAATGTGTGAAAATGCTGTTCCCCAAGTTTACATCGTTTTGAAGAATCTTGACTGAAATAAACATTAAAATGTCATGACAAGGTGTATGTTTTCTAATTTGATTGTTCCTATGCCATTATTCTCTTCTGCACTACCTATATCTCTTTGTTTTGTTTTCTACCTTTCACCATTCACTAATTCCTCCCTCCCTTCCTCTCTTTCTTCCTCCCTTCTTTCTCTTGTTTCCCTTTTTTCTCTAATAGGATTATCACTGGGTACTCATGGATTTGATGTGCTATACCCACTGTAATCCTAGTGCTTTTTTTTTTCCCCTGTAAATTCCATTATGTTAAAGATTGTATGGTGGGGTCTACTGGATATCAGACACATTTTTGGGTGGCAGGCCAATATACTTACTTGGCAGAGTTGATTTGAAGAAAGCATATAGAATGATGCTCTGCACATTATGCTTACTACGTACGTATATATGTATTTTTGATGTAACTCCATCAATTTTTGAACACTTTTTAATTTTCTGACATGACAAGCCCCAGTTTCTCGTCTCCCTGACCCAGTCTTGTTATCAGCTATGTCTCCAAGAATTCTAGTTCTTTTTAATGGGAAATGTATTTAGAGAACCAAGGGGCACTAGGTTTTGCAGTGTCTTTTTAACAGCAGCCTTATAAAAAACAAGTAGAAAATAGGGAGGGCTGGGTCTTCTCACAGTACTGATATTGTAGTAGCATCGGTATTTTTTGTCACAGATTTATTTTTAGAGATATACCGCTGCACAGTAGTATAGTTATGGTTAGGTGCATGCACTCTGCAACCACATGGCACAGGTTTTCTTCAAAATCTGCCATTTTGTACTTTTGTGATTCACATAAGTTACTCTGTCTCTGGAGTCCACTGCCTGTGTCTCTTCATTTCTAAAAGAGATATACTATCGTGCCTGCCTTCTTCGGGCTGTTAATTCAATCCTTTGTTCAACATGTTTATGTGACATATACTGGTAAGGTATGTCACATATGTATGTGACACGTATGCTTATATGCTATTCACAAGACAAACTATCTATGGGGCTTCCATTAGTGTAAGGGAGATAGACTCCCCTCCTCTCCAAACAAGCAAACAAATAAAATACATGTACAGCTGCTAATAGATTCTAGGGAAAAATGAATCTGGCTCAGGGTGGGAAGCTGTTGGAAGGGTTATTATTTGTTATTATTTTATATAGACTAGTGGGAGAATTCCTAACTAATAATATTTGAACAGACACCTGAAGCAGATTAGAGACTAAATTATGAATATTCTAGAAGAGAAAACAGCAGGCCTACACCCCTTAGAAAGAAGCATGTCTAGAATGATTCAGGACAAGCAGCTCGATTAGTGGAGCTGGACCAAAGAGAGGTCTGGTCAAGATGTGTAAGTGAGGAGATCATGGAGGGCCTCTTGGAACTTTGTTAAGGCTTGTCCTCTGTGTAGGATGTGTAACCATTAGAATATTTGGGGAATAATAGTTACACCATCTGACTTGGTTTAAAGAGATTATTCTGGTATTGGGTTAAGGAATAGACATAGGGGCCTGCTTAGGGGG
This sequence comes from Saimiri boliviensis, assembly GCF_048565385.1. Lineage (NCBI taxonomy): Eukaryota > Metazoa > Chordata > Mammalia > Primates > Cebidae > Saimiri > Saimiri boliviensis. The sequence goes on along the minus strand of NC_133450.1, from coordinate 106,923,866 downwards.
AAAAAAAAAAAACGGGTTTGGAGGCAATTGCAGTAATTCTGGTAAGAGAAGACAGAGGTATGAGGCAGGCACTGGCAAGTGGTTAAATTCTATATGTATTTTGGAGCTGGAGACCACAGGATTTGTTGATGGGTTAGGTGTACAGTGTAGGAAAATGAAAGAAATCAAGGATGATCACACAGTTTTGAGCTCTGTTGTTGAGACTATGATCAGGATTCCATAGTTCATAAAAAGCATATTAAATTATGCCTAGCACATAATAAGTGCTCAATAAATATTAGCATTTAATATTTTTAAATGCTTATCAGTTATTTTATACTTTTATACTTTTATATATTGTTTTAATGCTTTTGACTTCTAGATTTCAAGTTGAGTGTAACCTTAATGCCATTTCCTTTCCGTGATAACCATCTAACTAGATATTAAACTTGAGTAATGTAGTAATCTTAGTGCCATTGCCTTGGACTGAAATTGGCATATAGCTCACTTATTACGTAGCTATGGGCAAATCACTAATCTCGGAATTTCATCTGCTCTGAAATGAGGATAATGATATTTACCTCCTAAGGCTATTATGAAAATTTAAAAAATCCAGATTCAAAAATGAAAGTCACTGCAAAGTATGAGTTATTACAATTTTTATTGTTGCCTACACTCTGAGAAGGCTCTTTATGCTAATCCTACCCACTTAAAGGCATGAAAGAAATGCATTTGAATACATTAGTTATTCACACCAAATTTTATTCTTGTTTGGTAATATTTGAATGTTTTCCTTGGTGAGATTTGTTTTTATATTTCACAGTTTGAGATTTATGAGCAGCTTTATTGAACCACTTTTTAAAGATTTGATGAGTTCAGCTCTTCCAATCAGGATGACTATTAGGCCCAAGAAGGGAGTATAGGGGAGGGGAACAATTTAGAGGCTCTGTCTGGGGCATTAAGCTTAAGTGTGCTTCATACCTTTGTGTACTTTAGATACTTCTAGAGTACAGTTATCAAACACATTGTTATGATTCAAATGCTCAGCAAATCAGTGTCTTATAATGACTGGAACATAGAAAGCATTTCCTTTATGAGGGAGGAACAGCCTTGATCACATGCAAAACTTGAGAAGACTGAGTGACTGAAAGTGTAACATTATTTTATGTCAATTATATTCACGTTAAGACTGAAGGTTGGAACAATTTTGTTTTTCCTCAGCCAGATGGAAATACGTAGCGTTATCTGATATTTGTTCATTATTTTGTATCATTTTCCCACTTATAGACAGGTCTCCATGTATTCCCATTTTAAAGTAAAAACCCTTATCCTCAACCATTAAGTTATGTTTCTTAGGCAGATATTATTATTTCTAATTGATAGAAAGGGGAATTGAGACCAAGAAAGACTAAGTTATAGGATCATTTGTTTGCAAGGAAAAGAAATGGAATACAACTTTGTTTTCCAGGCTTTTTCTGTAACTTTCTTCTATGTTTCTGATCTATGTGTTTTGCATTATGAAATGTTGGTCATTTAGGTAAAATGATTTTCCTAATTGGCAGAAGAAAGGTTGCTATTTCAGCTTTTATATTTATTGATAAAAGTTTTATGGAGAAGTGTGCTATATTTTCATTTAATTTTATACACAAGATGGATATAGGATAATTTTAACATCTTGTTCTCAATAAAAGTTTGGAGGACACCTGTATATTTATACTGTCCATTTTGGTTTTATCTTGAATGACGTAAAAGCGAGCGGAAGATTCCCTTGGTTGTCACTGGAATTAATACTCTGCTCTGACCCATCTCAGAAGGACATCAGAAAGGAAACATTTTAAAATTAGTCTCTACAAAAATAGTTATTGCATTTGATAGGAAACTCATAAGGTAATTTGGAAAATTTCTTTGTAACTAAGACAAATGCCGTTTAAAACCTTTTGATTTTAGACACCTTTATAATATGTGAGAAATATTTAAAACCATTTAAAGCATTTTAGGACTTTTGACTTGTTAGGTACCTTTGTGATCATATGATAAAACCAAACTTACCTATATACCCATAGTCATTGTAAAAGCTTTCTTATTAAAAGCATGAAATGATTTAATAAAAGGCATCCTATGGAATTGCTAGTGAATCTTAAATATATTTGGCATAAGGAATATTCTTGCTTTTTCTTACTGGAAATTCCATAGAGGCTGGAATTGTTTCAATAAGGTAAAAGAGCTTGTTGAAAACCAGTTTAGGAGAAAAAAGGAAGAAAAAAAATCCTCTGACCTATATCTAAATATTTTTCAAGACTTTATTATTAAATTCATGTGCATTCTACTTGTTTACAAAGCTCTAAATCGAACATTTAAAAACTACTTTATGATTAAAGGGATGAAAACATTTTTCTTAAATCTTGTAGCTAAAATATTATTTTATTGAAGGTCACATGCTGAAAGGGTAAGTCATGTTAAAGGAATCAGTAAATCCTTTTGGTCTCAATGCAGTCAATAGCTTTTGTATTTGTTATTTAAACAAGATATTGGAAACACATTTGTCAGGAAAGGTTGACCTTGCAAAAACACCTGACTAATTTTCCAATGAAGAGGGACTGGCATTTTTATTCATAGGACTGTAAAGGGTAAATTAAGCTATAATTTTACATGATACATTTCTGATCAGAGTGTGATTGGCACTTATACCACTTCCTTGAATCATGACTTAATTAATACATGGAACTTTGTCCAGGGAAAGTGATGAATAATAATTCATTTATGCTTTAGACCTTCACTTCTTACTTTCTTGAAAGTAATCTCTATGAACTTGTAATGTATTTTTCAAGTTATTTTTGTTTCCATCTGTAACATCTAATTTATTTTTCATATATCAAATTTTCTTATATATTAATAAGAAAAACTTATAATGGAATTTGTAAAAGTTTTACCTATATAGCCAATGATCATGTTAAAAGATTAAATTACATCTACTTTGAAATTTTTTAGCATATTTTTCCTATATAATTTTTCTCACTGATTACTTTTCTTCTTGAAGTGAAAATATATTTATTTACTTTTAGTTAATATTAACTATAACATTAGATATGATGTATCAATGGTTATTACATTTTAATATGTGTAATTTTTATTAACTAAATTGTTGATTCCTAATAATAGATCTGTGGATCAAAGCTAGTTTATCAAATTTATCATAACTGCAGTTTCACTTATTTAACTCATTATCTCATTCCCTAGCTTTTCTTTTTCTCCTTGCCTTTCTCTATGCTAGCCCCTGTAACTTCCTTCAGCTCTCTTATGACCATCTTTTTTTTTCTGAGATGGAATCTTGCTCTGTTTCCCAGGCTGGAATGCAATGGTGCAATCTTGGCTCACTGCAACATCAGCCTCTTGGGTTTAAATAATTCTCCTGCCTTAGCCTCCCAAGTAGCTGAAATTACAGGCACCCACCAGCATGCTCAGCTAATTTTTGTATTTTTAGTAGAGAGGGGGTTTTCCCATGTTGGCCAGGCTGGTTTTGAACTATTGAACTCAGGTGATTCACCCACCTTGCCTTCCCGAAAGGCTGAGATTACAGATGTGAGCCACCACACCTAGCCATATGATCAACTCATATCTTAGTGCTTCTATTTAGACCCCAAACCATGCTGCATCAAAATGTTTGAACATTTTCAGACTGTAGTTATGTGCTGGAATACAGTTGTATCTTGGTCCACAAACCTGAATGTCCCATTCCTAACATCAGAAAACATGCTGTTTTAGTCGACATGGCTATGCCAGCATTTTCTGTGCACGTTCCATAGACTGGCTAGCAGAGGATTTTAAACAGTTATTCCTTTATTATAAACATTGGGAACAGTTTATTTGTTATTCATGTATATTTCAACCACTTAAATACATCAGTGGTTCTGAAATGATAGATGAATAAGTATCTTGGAGTACTTGTAATGATACTGATTGTTGACTGAACATTCCAATTGAGTAAGTATTGGATGTAACTTGGGAAACTACAGTGTTAGTCAGAACCTCAAGTGATTCTGATGTATGTGGCCCATGGATCACTCTCTATAATATATATATTCTCTTTAAATGTATATAACATTTTATTTTCTATGAACTATTTAGAATGAGGAGTTAAATAAATTAAGATACTTTGGGTAGCAATGGCGCCTGTATGATCTTGAGAGTCTGCTGCATTGGACCTCAGCCAATGTGAGCAGCAGGAGGATAACAGATTATCTTCTTTAACCAGCGTAAAAGATGACAACTGCAGCCAGGCCAACCTTTGAACCTGCAAGGGGTGGAAGAGGAAAAGGAGAAGGTAATTTGAGCCAGCTTTCAAAGCAGTAGTCAAGCAGAGACCTACCTTCTCATACAAAGATAAAATACAGACAAACTACTCAGGATTCCCCTGAAGAGGTTTGTAACTGTGACTTCAGGAGAGAGTTGGAAGAAAGAGAGAGAGCTGCTGCAAAAGAGAGAAAAAAAAAATAGGGATCATCCAACCCAAGAACATACAACCTCCTCTTCAGTGTCAAAAAAGCCACAGTTAGACCAGATTCCTGCTGCCAACCTTGATGCAGATGACCCTCTAACAGATGAGGAAGATGAAGATTTTGAAGAAGAAAGTGATGATGATGATACTGCAGGTCTTCTTGTAGAACTGGAAAAAAATAAAGAGAGCTGAAGAGCAGTCCAGGAAGGAACAAGAACAAAAAGCTGAAGAAGAGAGGATTCCTATGGAAAACGTTCTGAGCGGAAACCCTCTCCTTAATCTCACTGGCCCATCCCAGCCTTGGGCCAACTTAAAAGTTAAAAGAAGGTGGGATGATGATGTTGTCTTCAAGAACTGTGCAAAAGGTGTAGATGACCAGAAGAAAGACAAAAGATTTGTAAATGACACACTGTGATCTGAATTTCACAAAAAGTTTATGGAGAAATATATTAAGTAATACAGTTTTATGTGCTTAATTAAAGACTGTAAAACGTAAAGGATGAAAAAAAAAAAAAAAGATACTTTGGCCAAGTTCAAACAGTCATCACTGTTTTTCATCTACCTGATATTAGTTTAATAGCTATAGCTCCAATCTTGGATTTATTGCCCTTATATCTTTTGTACCCTTGCATGACTTGGAATTATTGTTATTCATTCCTATGAGTTACAAATAATAGACACTAATTTCATATGGGTCAAAAGAAAATTTACTTGCATGTATAGTACTTTTTATTTCAACTTATCAACACAAAAATACTTTAGACATTAAAGAGATATTGTAGACAACTTATTTCTAATCCCTTGTTCCTAATTGAAACTAAAATCTCATCTTATTAAAATATTTGTTCATGAAACATAAGCTAATCACTGGTATTGTCACTAGTAGAAGATAGGTCTCTTAATCTCCTGAAGAACTCTTCTCATTCAAGCAATATTTTTCAGATTTTGCTATTCACAAAAATCTCTCAGGATGCTTTTCAAAATGAATATGCCTGAGTTCAACCTCAGAAATAATGCTGTAGTAAATAAGTATATACATCTATCTCGTTAACAACCTTCAAGGGTGATTTGAAAAATTTGCAATAAGAGAAAGCATGATGTAAGAAATTATTAATAGAAGTTAATACACACTCAGCACTGATTATAAGCATTTGATGCCTACTTATCATTATTTGAATTACTTATTTCAGCAGTGGGCTGAAAAGAGAAGAGTATTCCATGAAAGGCATTGACAAGAGAAGGGGTAGGGTTTACTGAAGCTTCAGAATGAGCAGCAAGCAAAAACTTAGGGTAGGTTGTGTCGGTAACTCACAGATAATAGGGCCAGCTTTATTCAAGGCCCTGGGCCTGAGCCTGAGCCTCTGGGAAGATGAAATTTCAAAGAGGGATCATTAAGAGTATCAAATATTGTAGAAAGGTCAAATATGAGTAAGAGCTGAGACGTCTCCTTCATGTTTGGTAGTTAGTTATTCATCACATTATTTCTAACCACCTACATCAGAATAATTTAGAAATGCTTATACATATTCAAATCCCTGCCTTCTAATTTGGGACTATTAGATCAGAATCTCTGGAGTATGCGACTTAAGGATCTCCATTAAAAAAAAAAAATAAGAGATTATTTTGTGCCCTGAACTTAAGAACCAGTTAATTAGAGAGCTAGATATATTTTGGTATGTGACAGGGCTACAACCAACTATAAAATTTTAAATAGTACAGATACAAGAAGAAATGAAGATAAAGCGAGCACCAAGAAGATTTGTCATGAAAGCAAGATAGGAGGATAATTAAAAATATGTCTCTGGGTCCACAGCCAAGCATTTTTTGTGGGCCTGGAGTTGCAGTTGGGCATCAGAGCCACCAATCAGGAAAAGCATCTGTACAAGGAGCAGAGGGAACTGTAAACTAACTGGAACCCACGAGGCATCTCTGCAGGTGTTTCTCATCACATCATAGTCCGTGAAACAATCTTCAGGAATGCTGACAGTGGTTTCACTTCTGCTTTCTAAATTTTGTGAAAATTCCACAATTGACTAACTCTAACCTGCACAACACAGGGAAGGGAATTCAAATTCTGCAACCAGCATCCCCAGTTTAACTAAGTTGGCACAGCACAATGTACCCATCACTGATATTGCCAGCCACCTTCTTTACGTTGCGTTTACAACTTAGAGTAGTTTCACATATGGTATGAAATTGTACCTAAGACATGTGAGTCATAAAGCTGGTTTACCATCACTACTACTATAAATAAGTAGCATTTATTAGCTACTTAGGATTTGCCAAGAACTGTGGAAACTGTTTACATGCAGTTTAATCTAATTTCATATTCATAGAAACATGAGAGTTGACTAATATTTTCCTAACATGTTTTTCAATTTAAAAAATACTAATTTATTAGGCCAAGGGGCGTAGCCAACTGCTGTGCTGTTGAGAGTAGGATCGGTATTTCATGATTGATCTGAATATTGGTGAGAAGAATGATCAGAGTTCAGATAGCTGTTTATATTCCTTCCTTCTCAGAGAGGACTCCCTTGCATCCTTTGATGTCAGTAGGTTGGAGTTTAACAGAAAAGCCAACCAGAAGATCACAGCTTACCAAAAAGGACTTTGAGGTCCTTCTATAGAAAGAGCCTCACAGGACTGTAAGACTGGATAGGAGGAGAATTGTTTAATTGGTGTTTACAGAGGGAAATACGTTTTCTAACCTTTATATTTACTAGGAACCTTTTAAGAATAGAGAGGAAAGAGTGGCTACCAAGATTTAGTTATTAGAAAAAAATAAGAATAAGTGAGGATTACCTTGAATGGAGTCTAATTTTCCTTTGTGAAGACATTGCTCATATGTAAAGTAGCTGCTTGTGAGACTTACCTCGCTTTTCATTTGCTAGCGTATCCTGGCGGCACATACTTAGTTGTGCATTGATAGCCTAGAGATAGTTTGGCCGTGAATTTATTCTTCTGCACTCTGTAAACTGGTCTCTATGCTCACAAAAGGGAACACAGAGTTATGGACTTGGAGTTAGAAAACATGCGAAGAGTTGCTAGTTTCAGAAGAAAAAATAATAAGATGAACTAATATAAAAATCCAATAGTTCTTTGTAAATGAAAAACCTCTCATATTGAAGAGAGATAACTTGGTCAATACACATTAAGCACTCAAATAGATTTATATCAGGTTACAATCATCGTGTTCACAGCATGAATCGCAATGTTTTCTGTTTCTTCTTCCCCCACCAATTTCCTACTTAATAGTCTCGAGTGTTATAAACATTCAATATATACCCTCTATCTCACCTTCCCTCATTCTCAGAAACATAACTGCAAAATTAAACTCTCCTTACAAATGTTTGCAAATCACGTGTAGGTGAGACACGAGGGAGTAAAAATTACAATAAGAATTTGCTCTCACAGGCGGTTGCTAAATTTTATGAGTGATGTATCTTTAACTTAAAATGCTATCGAGAATGGCTAATAAAGCCATTGTTTAGATTTAAAACTGCTAAATGTATGCTACTTCCCCAATTATAAATGGTAGCAGATCATACACAACATTGCTTAAATCAAATTTCAGTTGTCTGTGCCATCATTTTGTACATTTTTCCTTTTGACAATTTTTCTTGGTGGTATCTACTACTGATATTAATTGGTTTAAATCTCACCACTTCGAGAATTAACTAAGTCCTTATTTAAAAACTTGGGGGCATGGTAGCACTAAAGCATTCTAAAATTTCCTCTTTAGGCTGGGCACAGAGGCTCATGCCCATAATCCCAGTGCTTTGACATGCTGAGATGGGAGGATTGCTTGAGGACAGGAGCTTGAGGTTACAGTGAGCTTTGATCACACTGCTACACCATAGCCCACACAATTAAGTGAGACCCTTCCTCTGAAAAATAACAAAAAAGTAGATAAAATTTCCTCTCTAATCCAATGGCATTAAAAAAGGCAAAAAATTATGCAATATATATTCAATCACAAAAATGATTTTTTCTACTCTGAGAGAGTTCCTTAAAAATTCTTTTCTGATTAGGTTCTTTCTCCTAACATGTTGGTATTGATTGATATGAGATATGGGCCACACAAATCAATACACAAGAAGACAAGTTGTATGTGATGACAGTAATTCTATCCACAGGATAACTGACAAATGTCTGGGTACCAACGATTATATTTCAGCCAGTGGGTCAGCACATAATTTTTCAGTAAAGCATTTTGTTTTCTTTACTTCTAAAATGATTCTTATATTCTTCAAAAAGTATATTTTGCTTATATCAATATGACATGTATCCAAGACTAGAAAGCTTGAAAATGTTCATTTTTGATTTTGGCTTCCTTTTCTGGCATTCTTTAAAAGAAAAAAATGGTCTAATATTTCTAATGCTGTCTGGTTTCCAAAACTGTTTTATGCAAGAAGGTGCTTATTGCCAGATATAAGACCAGTGATACACTTGCTGTAATGTTTTCCAGTGGAGAAATTTATGCATGTGAAGGATAAAGAAAACAAAGAAAAAAAAGTAACAAATGAGAGATTAGAAATTTCTTGAACAGGCTAACAAAGGAGAGATGAGAGGTAACATACAGATAATTTATAGAACAATGTAACTAGGTAAAATTTAGAAATATCTACCCTCCATCCAGTGCAGGAAACTCACCTGGGCATTTTCTGCCAGCATTTAATGCATTCCTTTGATTCACAGCATTATTAAGCAGTGAAACACATTTTATATGGGTAAGAAATTACAATTATCATAGCTCCAGTATAAATATAATAACAAGGGAGACATATTTGGGATTTGCAGCTCGAGCAAGTCAACTTTACTATCATAGTATCCTGCTTAGTTCTGTGTCTCTTACTGCTCTGAAAATTTTAACATAAATATACAAATTCTTATTTCAAAAGCTTGTACTGGGATAAAGTTGAAACTCTAAACAGAGAAGAAAACGGTATTTTCTAAAGTGCTCACTTCAGTTTTAAAGTCTATAACTGATAGATATGATTCACTTAAATTACAATAAACAGACATATTTAGCCATTTCTAATTATAATTTAAATCCAATTATATTTGTATGTAAAATTTTATGTCTTATACCTGTTTTGAGTTCTATTGAAGTTACCAACTTTGTTGTCAAGGAATATTTTGTGTCCATATTAAATAGTTTTGTATTAGTTTATTGATATTTTAAACAAGAAGATTTCTTTCAGATAGTATTTCTCCTTTAAATTTTAATTAGCATACTCTTCTTCACGTAACAATTCATTTTACTAGCATTAATTAAAAGGTAGATAGAAGCAACAGAAGTCACATGTTTCAAGGGTTTTAAAAATTATCTTAACTGAATTTGTCTAGGTGCCTGTGAAATAAAACTGATCAGTGATGTGTATAATCTGTGCTTCTACTTTTTCTCATCTTATTGTAGCTTTAAGGAGCACTTGTGGTTAAAACATATTAACAACTGTTTGGAAGAGTTCCACAATTTAAAAATAATCTCAAAAAATTCTAGCCTTAGTGATAATTACTAGCATTATCCCCATTTTTCAGCAATGGAAATGGATATTTATAATGTTTAAAGTATCATACACTGGGCAATACTACTCCGCAAAGATGTTCCCTCTTATTGTTTAGCATTCTTGATGAATATTTCAAATCATGATGACTACTCCTGCTAAATGGCAAAATGAATCACGCTATAGATTTTGCATTTTTTTCTTTAGTTTCTGAAGGCTATTTTTAACTAGGAAGCATGCATATTTCTGTGGAAGAAATCCAAGATAGAGTTAATTTTCAACTGGTAAAAAAATTTCATATTTGGATTTCATTCTTTTAAGGTTTCAATTTTGTGGTGAAGGCATTGTCCAAATAATAGAAATAAAAAGGCCAAGGTAAAGTTTTTTCCTGTTACAATTTTTGCAGAATATGAAGTTCTTTGGATGAGCTCTTTAGTCATTTTCACTGCCGAAAAGTGACAGAAAAGAGAGATGAGAAGTGCTAGCTAGCTCTAAGGAGAGGAGGCTAAGCAATAGTGACAGTTAACTTAAATTACAATAAATGGACTCTTCCTTCCATTTGACCCATATCAATTAACAATTTACTTTTGATATTTCTTTACAAGAATAGAAACATAATGAGTATCTAAAACCATAGTTTTATATGATTTTTATTGTATTTCTATTTCTTATTTCACATTTTAAAATGTCTACAGTCTAACATTTTATTTTATTTTAACAGCTAAAGCTGTACTTAAGCTTTAAGAATTATTAATAGTTTATACTTCTGGTTAAAATAAGACACAGAATTAGTGGGTAGTAAGGATCAATGCAAGCAAAATGATGAACTGTTATGGCTTGCAGCGTAGGCTATCACTCTTTGCTTTTCTCTTTCTTAACTCTACATTCCTAAATTTCTCATGGGTATTTTTACTCCACACATCTAGGTTGTAGTCAATTCTTGATAAAATCTGAGTTAAAGCAACAGATTCATCCTATATTCAGCAAGGAAGATTTCTGATAAAGTAGTTATATTTTAGCAGTGCTGTCTAATACAGTAGCCATAGCCATATTTGTTATATCTAGCAATTGAAATGTGCCCAGTGTGATTGAAGAACTGAATTCACAGTTCAACTCCATAGGGTTAGTGGGTAATATGCTGGACAGGAAATGTATAGCTCTAGTGCTCAGAAGAGGCCACTGGTGTCCATGCTCCTGCCCCGTTCCCAAATCTGTAGAGTGCTGATTTTTTGGTGAGGCTCATCAATCTCTGCCTCAATGTTGAATGTAAACATTCCTTTTTTCACTAGTGTCAGCCTATTCTGAAGGAGTGGACCTCTATAGATAACATTCTTTTATTGGCCGTCATCCCTTAGTGGCCCCTGTAGCTTTGGAATGCTTGTGCCCTGTCTGCCTTCTCTGTCTTTTAATGAAGATTGGATCCTATTATTTCCAATCCTGAATCACACTGACAATTATTAAGAATGGCTTCTGACAGTTTATAGCTATTTATAATTAGTTATTTGTGATTCTTGTACATACAAATATTTTTCAGTGTGCAGTGAGCGTCCTGACTGTGCTCCTTAAGGCTGTATAGCTACGGAGTGTATCCTATATCCCAGATTACCAAATCTGGTGAGGAAGCTGCTGTTCTTCATTTTGTTATTGCACAGCTGGATCATGACTGGCTCTAGAACTTTTGGAAAGCTGAACCTTGTGCATCAGCTCCCTAACTTATAAAGTGGGGGCAATAGTATCTTGCTTGTTTGGCCACTCGAGAAATAATTGAGTTACTATAAGGGAGATGCTTAGAAAAGTGATTACTATGTAGATGTAGCCATTATTAACAATTTTACTGTAGTTTGAATCAGGTGATCCCATCAAAACTATTTGATTATTTGCACTTAACTCTTCATATTTATTATGTGTCCAAATACCACAACATAATTTTTATATTTATTTTTATAATCTAGACTGAATATTTTATAGGGAGAATTAGGAAAGAGGTCATATTTATACATTCAATTTCAGGAACTTGAAGTTTGCTTTCAACACTCAATTTTTATTCTAACTTTCCTGCTTTATAACTTTGGGCAATCAAATATATTCGTGGTTTTTTTTCTTCTTCACTCATTTTGCGTCACCTCTTCTATCCCACATTACTACCTGTCTAATAAAAAATCCTGGGTCAGTAATATCCTCTTAGGAAGCAGTTTCAAAAATCATCTGCTATTGATTATACATGCTCTTATGGGTTTTAGCCACTACTCCATAAAACTTTAGAATTTTTCAGACAAAATACTTTCCCCAAGACTGCTTTTCACATCAGCTTATATAAGGATACATTTTTTTTTTCATGTAATTCCCCACCTGTATTAGAGTTAGTAAGTCTCAGATTTGATATAAGTTTTTTTTTTATAATTGAGGTCTTTACCAACAAAGCAGCATTTACATAAGAATTGGCTATCCTGAAGAATAATGAAGCCCAGAACCCCATGAGCTTATCTTCATTCTGTACTATGGATTTTATCTGTTGAACCTAGTTCTGGCTTTTATTCTTCTAAAAATTCTATTTATATATAAATACAAATGTATATGCATATATGCCTTGGTAATTCCTTATGTACTTAAGCAATTAGAATCTAAATGAAGAAGAGAAAAAAATAAAAAATCAGGATGAATAATCTTGGCAACTATGTAATAGAAATGTGTAGTTTTGTTCATGAAGTCAAATGACTAATTTGTATATAGTGTTGTGAAAAATGGATAGCCAAATGGTGAAACAAAAGGGTTTAGAGCTGAAACCATAAACCCAATATAAATAGGTAAAATAGTTATATGTAAAATATGAAACCTTACTAATTAAGAGGAAAACATGACGACATTTGTAACCTTGAAATTGAATATAACCACAACTCCAGTACTGGAACCCATACAAATCAGTTACTTTAGAAATAATCTGTATAGCTAAATAAATAAATATCAAAGGAAAGATGGAAAATTATTTGCAATTCATAACACAGAAAGAGATAATATTACTAGGGTTTTCTAGAAGTCGAAAACCAGACAAAATTATTTAAAATGATACAAAAAGGACAGATATTTAATACAAGAAGATGCAAAATAGTTATTTCATGTAGAAAATTATATCTAACTTTAGGATCCTATTAGAAATGCAAATTAAAGCAACAATGATTAAACTTTTTTTTTTGAACTGTTTTTCTCTCTGTTGGATTGCTAAGCATCTGTAGGCTTCACACATACTATTGGCATGGTTATCAGTAGCAAAACAACACTTTTATATGTTGCCTGTGGGAATGTAAACAGTACATCCTACATGTAGGACAATTTTGAAAGATGTGTAATTATTAAAACAATATGTACATTTTGACCTAGCCATTTCTTATTGTAGGAATTTATTGCAATTCTATCGCTGCATGTGCATAAAATAATGTTGGCATAAAAATTTTCACTTAGTGTTATTTTAATATCAGAAATAATTTAAATTTCTATAGTGTTTGATGGTTAAATCAATTAAAGTATCCTCATAAAATGGAGTGCTCTCTGACTCTAATAATTGAAAAACAGAATAGAGAAGCTCACTATATGGAAATGTGGAAAAGCACTCAAGCTATATAGTTAAGTGAAAAATATAATTTGTTATGCGGTATAAAAATATAACAATGCAAAATGTCTAATAAAATGTATTCTACTATGTGTGTATATATATACATATGTATATGTGAATATACATATATATACATATGTGTATATATATATATACACACACACACATACACACACATACACTCACACACAGACACATACACACAAAGATAACCTCTGGAAGGAAGACTATATATTATTACAGGTGATACATGACAATTAGTTATATGAGCATAGAGATGAGATGAAAACTTTTCACTGTATTATTTGTGTATGTTTTTGATTTAATACAGTTTAAATGCACTACCTATTTAAAAATAAATAAATTGAATTGTAAAATGTTTAATTAGGAAAATATTCCCTTGAGAATTTAAAATAAAAATTATATCTATGTAGCTTATCTTTCAAGCCACCTATAATGTTAATTTTATTTATCATGTGGGTAGAGTAAACCTTTTGGCCCCTGAATTTAATTTTTTGGCAATTCATTTTTGGTTATATCCAGTTGAGTTATAAAATTGTAATTCCTTACTGAAATAGGTTCAGGATTTATCCATCATTTTTATTTTAATGGATAGCAAAATAAGACTTGGGAAGATTACATTTGCATAATGTCAGAAAACAAGGTATTAGAAAACATAATAAATTTTCTATTTTTTAACTTCCAGCCATTATTCCTTTAATGATGATGAATTCTATTACATTACACTATTATTTCTTATATGTTCTATTTTACTTTTAAAAGCTTCTGTTTTATTATTTTGTAAAAACTCTTAGCTGGCTTTTCTTCAAGGACAAAAATGTTAGCAAACTAGAATGTGAAAATTTCAAACTAAGATATATTAACATCTATTTTTAGAGTATTAATATTTAAAATACAGTATTAATATTTATTTTTCTTCTAATTTATTATTAGACTGTAAGAGTTATCCTTGTAGAGGAAATTTATTTTCTAATATTAGAATTATTTGAAAATAGAATGTCTATTTGTCTACTTAACAATGTCATGAAAAGAAATTAATAGTATCAATAAATTTTATAGTTTAAAAAGTAATTAAATTCTCAATATCATACTCATTTAAAATGAGACTATGGATTTTTCTTTCTAAAGTTTAAATATAATGTTAATGAGAAACTAATCATTATCTTAATCTTAAAAGTGAAGAAGGGCAAAATACTAACATTTTCCTTTTTAAAATATTTTCCCTACATTCCTAACAATTTCTTTTTTTGCTGCTCTCACATCTTACCAGCTATTTAAGTTTGTCATCTTTGTTTTCTCCAAGCTCTCTTCAAGCAATTAATCCTTATTTTCATCGCAATATCACTTTGAACAATTCACCATTTTCAAGGCAAGTGGTAAATTACATCTTAAAATATCACTTTGCAGTATCACTTCCAAGCCCAAGACGTTTCAATTACTCACCATTGTGTGGAGCTGAGCTATTGAAAGGTCTTGGGCTTGAAAGTGATACTTTTTTTTTTTTTTTAAGGGGTTTCACTCTTTTTGCCCAGGCTGTAGTGCAATGGTGTGATCTTGGCTAACTACAACCTCCACCTCCTGGGTTCAAGCGATTCTCCTGCCTCTACCTACTGAGTAACTGAGATTACAGGAGCATGCCACCATGCCAGGCTAATTTTGTATTTTTAGTAGAGAGGGGTTTTACTATGTTGGCCAGGCTGGTCTCGAAGTCCTGACTTCAGGTGATCCACCTGTCTTGGCCTTCAAAAGTGCTAGGATTACAGGGTAAGCCACCGCGCTCAGCTGCAAGATCAAATATTTCATAGCCAAATCTTGATTCAATACCTATTTACTAAGCATCTAACCATGTACAAGGTCTACTCATACTTATTTACCTGATTCTTTATAGTTCTCTTTCCGTAAGCCAGAAGTTTAATTTATATTCAAATTCTGGGTCTACTAGGTGATTGAGGGCAAGGATTTCTTTCCTAGATTCCTTCTTCTGTTTATTTGTAAAATTGGAATAATAAGTATTCTTTCTTAACTCACTAGATATTATAAGGAATAAGTTAGGTTAACATATGTAAGTACATGCTTAAAAATACAATTGGCATTAGGAAGTACTCTGAAATATTAGCTATTTTTATTACCTTCTTTTTTGAAGTGTCAAAGTTGAGTCTGATTTCTCCCTAGGTTCCTTTGTGTCTCATGTGTAAGATACAATTCTTTCTTTTCTCTATTTATTAAAATTCTATTCTTTTTTCAGAACATAGTTCAAGTGCCTTCTTTCTGACACATACTTCTTTGTGGACTTCAACTAGATACCTAATGGCATTGGACTAAAAATTATACTTAGCTTTTAATCAAATATTTCTTAGAAGTAGAGATGATGTTTTTAGTTCTTTAATTTCACCTAATTTCTGGGTGCTCAGGCTTCTTTTACAAATAGTAGATGAGAAATGATAAAGTAACAGATTCCTTATGTGTTATGTACCCATTTCATGGACTCAAGTTTTAAAAAGCTATAACCTTTTATCTGTTTCATTATCTCAACCCAAATATCTTTCTATTTTTATGTGAAACTCATTGAATGTCCTTTAAATACAGGAATCCTTACCCTGGAATTTGTGGGTAGGCTTTAAGAGGTATAGAAAGCCTCTGAAATTATTATAGATTTTTGGTTATGAAAATACATGTATTTTCTTCAAGAGAAATGTTGGACACAATAGTAGGAATTATTTTAATGTTTTATTATTTTTATCTATGCCTTTTAAATAGGGACAAGACTAAGAATATTCGATGTAATCAACACTGGATATTTTATCATATTATAAATATATCCTGTTTTTCTTATACTCCACGCTTATGAGAGTTCTATATTTTGTAAGTTAAATATATGGGATTGTTACATTTTGTAATTGTATTTATTGCAAATGAGGACATAAAGGAATAAGCCTTTTTCCCAGTCCCCATTTGACAAAATGAAATTTCTGCCTTACAGAAATTAATGGTGGTTAATTGACTTCCAACATAATGGAATAGTGAGCTTTGCAGACCTCTCTCCAGCAAAACAATAATTTAACAAGTGAAAATTATAAAACATAATCACCTAAAGCCTGTGAAAATTACCTAAAGGGCATACAACAAACAGATAAACATTCATTTGAGAAAATCTATAATATCTTAATAAAAACAATGAGAGACTGCTTTGAGTAATGACTTGCTTCATTATTACCCTGCCACCACCAGCAGCTCCATGATACAGATGCTTTACCATAGGTATGACCTACCAAGAAGGGAAAGCTCTCTTTCCCCTGCATCCAGTCTGGGGCTATGGTTTCACCCTGGGAGGGGCAGGCTGATAGTGTTTCTCATCATCCTCCTGCCAAATGTTGCAGAAGTTATGTATCAGCAAATGCTCCCTCAAGGACTGTATCTTCTTTTTTGTAGGTAGTCTCTTGAATGTCCCTCTCTCAACCTTCTACAGCAGAAGTTTCACACTTCTGAAGAGGCAGGCTGAGGAGATCAGGGGCTACTTTCCCCTATGTGGATCAAGAGTATTACCTTGAGAAAATCAGCAGTGGCCTATATGACATTGCCTAGAAAAAAAAGCATACCTTAAGCTTAGAAGCCACTGTTGAAGGATTTGACTTTGAAAAAGGGAATGGAGAACTCCTTACCTAAGAGCGTGTCAAGAACAGTGGACATCTTGGTTGAGAGAAACTAAGAGGAGGCCTGATGCTTTGATATGAGCAAAATGTCAAAAAAAAAAACAAAAAATTTAGTGGTGGTGAGAACCAGAGAAAGAAGCAATAACCCTCCTAGGTTTTCAGTCAACTCTCGGGGTCTAGAGAATGTTATGTATGTGTGCTAGGCAGCATCCACTAAGAGCAATTAGAGAAAAATGTGGAACAGACTGGAAAGCCTTCACAAACCTGCACACAAGACCTATAAATACAGGGCAAAACTGCTTCCTTACACAAGGGTTTAAGTAAAAACATTGATCATGCACTATTGTACAAATAGGCTATTCTGCCCCAAGGGTGACTTCCAAGGGGATAGTCTTAAAAATATTGCAGAAATTCCTGTAGATGTGGAAGACTTTGCATGCTCAACTTGTGTCTTTTTGGAAGCACTCAGAGAGGGATAAAGTATGCTACACATTTTGAGATCCTCACCAAATGTGGGATCATAAAGTGTAATAAAATATATATTTTAGAAAAGAGAGAGAGAGAAAAAAAACCTTTTTGATGTGTGCTATCAGCCTGCACAACACACATGCATCCAGTGACAAAAGGTAAAAATGTAACTGGGAATTAAGCATAAGTTTTGACCATTAAGTGGCTTATGCCAATCCAGGAACAAATCCTAGGTAGCCAAGCAAAAAAACTAAAAGCAAGGGTAAAAATAAGCGGAGAAAACAAGAGGAAAAAATCTAAGCAGAGATTTGAGAGGCTAAACATAGTTTAGAAATGGAGTTTGAGAATTAGTTCAGTCAAGTAACGAAACAAACAAAATGGCCAAGCGGACAACAACTACTACCTGCAAAGGATGAATAACGACAGTACTACAATCTGTTATCAACATATCCAGTTTTAAACAAAGACACTCATAAAGCATTCAAAGAAAGAGGAAAATGTAACCGCCCCCCCTCCACACACACACACACACACACACACACACACACACACACACACACACAAATCAGGCAATAGAAACATCCTCTGAAGGGGCCCTATGGTGGAATTAATAAATAAACATATCAAAGCAACTATTATAATTATGTTTAAAGAACTAAGAGAAACCACACTTTAAAGAATCACAGTATGGTATAATGGAAATGCCTCATAAAATAGAGAATATTTTATAAAGATACAACTTGTTTGAACGAAGCAAATGGAAATTCTGAAGTCAAAATGTAAAATAACTAAAACAAAAACTTCACTAGAAGTGCTTAACAATAGATTCGAGTTTATAGAAGAGAGAATCAGCAAACTACAAAACAGATAATAGTTATGTGGTCCAATGAACACAAAAAAATCAATAAAGAAAAAATAAGAGAAATGTGAAGCACCATTAGATATACAACATATATGT
The DNA here is from genome assembly GCF_048565385.1 of Saimiri boliviensis. NCBI lineage: Eukaryota > Metazoa > Chordata > Mammalia > Primates > Cebidae > Saimiri > Saimiri boliviensis. Next base: position 106,905,181 of record NC_133450.1, on the reverse strand, counting down.
ATTAGGAGTATGAAAAGAAGAGAGAGAGTAGGATAGGAAAATATTCAAACAATGATTGAAAGTGCCCACATATTTTTTTTTTAAAAAAAGCAATTTACAAACCCAGGAGTAAAATTAACACTAAGTATGATAAATTCACAAAAGACCAAATGACAATGTAGACTCGACTATATTGATAATAAATGTGAATGTGAATGAATTAAGCAGTCTTATGAAAATATTGTCAGAGATTGTCATAATGATTTAAAAAACAAACTGAAAAATTCAACTAAACACTATATATAAGAGGCACATTTCAAATTAGGTAAAAAGAGAAAGGATGGGAAAGCTATATCATACAAACAACAACTTAAAAGAGCTAAAGTGGATATACTAACATGTGATAAAGTACACTTAAAAATGTTATTAGAAATACAGAGGGACTTTTTATCATGTTAAAAAGATCACTCCACCTGGAAGATACATATATATCATATATATATTTCATATATTTTATATGATAATATTCACATAATGGTTGAGAACATCTCACATTTGATTACAATACATATACATCTAACAACAGAGCCTCAAATTTATTAAGCAAAAACTGTAGAATTGCAGGGAGAAATAGACAATTCAACAGTAATAGTTGGAGATTTCAATATGCCATTTTCAGTAATGGATATAACAATAAAAGATCAACAAAGAAATAAAGACTTGAATGATATCATTTTCCCACTTCACCTAACAGACATTTATGGAACATGTTACTCAACAATGAAAGAATTTAAGTTCTTCTAAAGTGCACATGAGCAATTCCCAGTATGTGTAATATTTTAGGTAGATAAACTAGTCTCAATAAATTTAAAAGAGGAAAGAGAGGCAGAGGAAGATGATTGAATAAAAGCTTCCAAAAATTATTCCTGACTCCTGTAGGAACAGCAAATTGAACTACTATCCACACAAAAAAAGCACCTTCTAAGAACCAAAAATCGTATGAGCAATCATGGTACCAGGTTTTAACTTCATATGACTGAAAGCGTCATTGAAATGGGTAGAAAAGATAGTCTTGAATTACCTACACATCCTTCCCCATCCTCTTACAACAGTCTCATGGAACAGAGAAAGAATCTTCAGCTTGGCATAGGTAGACTATGGCGATCATGAGACTTTGCATTGGAATTCAGTGATTCTCTGTTATAACAGAAAGCAAGACCAGGCAGAAATCAGCTGGTACCCACAGAGGGAACATTTACCCCATTTCCAGCCAGAGGGAAGTCATCAATCCCAGTGGTTGGAACATGACTTCTGGCAAGCCTCACCACGGGACTAAAGTACTGTTGGGTTTTAAATAAACTTGAAAGGTAGTCTAGGCCACAAGGACTGCAATTCCTGGGCAAGTTCTTGAGCTGTGCTGGGCTCAGAGCCAATGGACTTAGGGGTCGGTCATGTGACCCAGTGAAACGCAAGCCAGGGTGGCTAAGGGAGTTAATGTGATACCACTTCCCCAACACCAGGCAGCAGAGCTAGCAGCTCTGGGAGAGACTTCTTCCTTCTGCTTGAAGACAAGTGAGAGAAGAGTAAAGGGGATTTGTCTTGAAACCTGAATATCAGCTCAGCCACAGTAAGATGTGTCATCACGCAGAGTCCTGAGGCCCCTAGGTCTCAGATGATATTTCTAGACAAATCTTGGGCCAGAAGGGTACCTGTTGTCTTTGAAGAGAATGGCCCAGTCGTGGCAGAATTCATCACCTTCTGACTAAAGAACCCTTAGGCTGGGAATAATCAGCAGTGGTACCCAGGTAGTACTTCTCATGGCCTTGCGTGAGACTCAAGGATGTGCTAGCTTCAGATGTGACCCAGCGCATTACCAGCAGTGGTGACTATGGAAAAGGGATGCTTTCTTCTTCAGAAAAGGAAAAGGAAGAGTAAAGAGGAGTTTTACTTACAGCTTAGGTACCAGCTCGGCCACAATGGAGTAGAGCACCAAGCAGGCACTTGGAGTCCTCAGTTCCAGGCCTTGGGTCTTGGATGGCATTTTTGGACCTTCTCTGGGACTGAAAGGAGATCACTACCCTGAAGTGAGAGTCCCAGGTCTTGCAGCATTCCCCATAAGCTAACTAAAGAGCACTTTATCCTTGAACTAACATCAGCAGTAGCCAGGCAGTAGTGGCAGAGTGCCTGGAGTGGTGGTGGCCATGAGGAGAGACCCCACTGCCTGTAGAAAGGGGAGGGAAAAATTGGAAAGTCTTAACTTTTATGGCTTGGGTGCCAGGTCAGCCTCAGTAGAATAGAAAAAGAGGTAGAAGGTTTACAACTCCAAGCCCTGGATTCTGGACAACATCTCTGGACCTGCCTGGGACCAAAGGGAACTTGCCACCCTAAATGGAAGAATACAAGTCAAGCTGGCTTTCTCATTAGCTGATTGTATAGCCCTGCAGCCTTGAACAAACAAAGGTAATAGCCAGGCATTGGTTACCCTAGCCCTTGGGCCAGACCCAGTGCTGTGCTGGCTTCAGGTCTGACCCACTGCATTCCCAATGGTGGCAGCCAGAGTGGTGCTTGTACCATACCTCCGTCAGCTCCATGCAGCTTGGGACATATATAGAGAGAATGTATTTGAGAGAAAGAAAGGGAAGAGAAAAAGAATCTTTGCCTGGTAATCCAGGGAATGCTTCCAGATCTTATCAAAGACCACAAAGGTGGTTCCTCTCTGAGTTTTTAAGAGTCACAGCATTGCTGAGCTTCAGGTGCCCCCTAATGTAAATATAGCTGCAGTGACCAAAAGCTTAGTTCACAACCTCCAAGTCTCTTGGAATACCTGGAAAGCCATCCCAAGGACAGGTACAGGCAAGCCCAGACTGTGAAGGCTATGATAAATACCTAACTATTTAATTCCAGATGCTGATGAAATTCAGGCCATTCTGGTACACATGACCTTACTAAATAAACTAAATAAAGCACCAGGGACCAATCTTGAAGAGACATAGATATGTGACCTTTCAGATACAGTATTCAAACGAGCTGCTTCAAGGAAGCATAACAAAATTTAAGATAACAAAGAGAAGGAATTCAGAATATCAGAAAAATTTAACAAAGAGATTGAAATAATTAAACAGAATCAATCAGAAATTCTGGAACTAAAAAAGCAATTGACATAATGAAGAATATATCACAGTCTCTTAACAGCCAAATTGATCAAGTAGAAACTGGCTTTCAAATTGATAGCGAGTTTGAAGGTAGGCTATTTGAAAATATACAATCAGAAGAGACAAAAGTAATATAATTTTAAAAATGAAGCACACCTATTAGAAAGTAGCTTCAAAAGGGGAAGTCTAAGAGTTATTGGCCTTAGAGAGGAGGTAGAGGAAAGGATAGGGTAGAAAGTTTATTCAAAGGGATGATAAAGGAGAACTTCCAAAACCTAGAAAAAGATAGCAATATTTAAGAACAAGCAGGTAATAGAACACCAGGTAGATTTAACCCAGATAAAACCACCTCAGGACATTTAATAATCAAACACCCAAAGATCAAGGATAAAGAAGAGCTTTTACAAGGAGCAAGAGAAAAGAAATAACATACAATGGAATTCCACTGACTCTGACCGCAGACTTCTCAGTGGATACCTGACAGACCAGAGAAGAGTGGCATGATGTATTTAAAGTACTGAAGAAAAACAAAATAAAACACAACAAGCCTTTTATCTTATAATAGTATCTCCAGCAATAATATCCTTCAAATGTGAAGAAGAAAGAAAGACTTGCCCCGATGAACAAAAATCCAAAGGGTTTAATAAATAACAGATGGGTCCTATAAGAAATGCTAAAAGGAGTTCTTCAGACTGAAAGACATGAATGAGCAATAAGAAATAATCTAAGGGTACAAAAATCACTGGTAAAAGTGCACAGGAAAACAGAATATCATAACACTCTAACTGTATATATAAACCACTCTTTTTTTTTTTTTAAGTGGAGTCTCACTCTGTTACCTAGTCTGGAGTACAGTGGTATGATATCTGCTCATCGTAACCTCTGCCTTGAGAATTCAAGCAATTCTCCTGCCTTAGCCTCCTGAGTAGCTGGTATTACAGGCACATGCCACCATGCCTGGCTAATTTTTGTATTTTTAGTAGAGATGGGGTTTTACCATGTTGTCCGGGCTAGTCTAGAACTTCTGACCTCAAGTGATCTGCCTGCCTTGGCCTCCCAATGTGTTGGGATTACAGGTGTGAGTTGTCACACCCAGCCTAAACTACTCTTACCATAAGTAAAAATACTAAATAATGAATCAAAAATAAATGGCAACAACTTGTCAAGACATAGACAATATAATAAGATACAAATAGAAACAACAAAACATTAAAACGTGGGAAGACAAAGTTAAAAGTTTAGAGTTTTTATTAGTTTTCTCTTTACTTGTTTGTTAATTTGTTTGTTTTGGGGAAAAGGCTAGAAAAACAAAGCCAAAATTAGTAGGAAAAAAGGAAATAATAAAGATTAGAATAGAAATAAATAAAACTGAAATGAAGAAAATAATGCAAAATATGAAGTTTATGTTTTTTTGAAAAGAATTTACAAATATTTAGCCAGACTAAGGAAAAAAGAGACACAAATAAATAAAATCATAGATGAAAAGAAAGGCATCATAACTGACAACAAAAAAATCAGAGGATTATTAGAGTGACTATATGCCAATAAATTGGAATCTAGAAGAATGGACAAATTTCTAGACACCTACAACCTGCCAAGCTTCTTCCTGGTTCTTTCTGAACCAGAAGTAATTAAAAATTTGAACAGAACAATAGTAAGTAACAATATTAAAGACATAATTTTAAAAGTCTCCTGGAAAAGAAATGCTGGGGACCAGATAATTTCACTGCTGAATTTTCCCAGACATTTAAAGAAAATCTAATACTAATCCTTCTCAAAGTATTCCAGAAAATGAAGATGGAGGAAATACTTCCAAACTCATTCTATGAGGCCAGTATTACCCTGATACAAAAACTAGGAAAAGACACATCAAATATATATGTGTGTGTGTGTGTGTGTGTGTGTGTGTGTGTGTGTATACATATACATACATATATATACATATACATATATATATATATATATACATATATATATATGACATAGATACATACATACATAAATAAAACTACAGGCCAATATTCCTATTCAATATTGATACAAAAATCCTCAACAAGTTTTAGCAAACCAAATTCAACAATACATAAAAAGTATTAGTCATTATGACTAAATGGGATTCATCCCTGGGATGCAAGGATTGTTCAGCATTTGCACACTAATCAACATGATACTTTATATCAGTAGAATGAAGGAAAAAATCCATATGTTCGTTTCAATTGATGAGGAGAAGGCTTTAATAAAATTCAACACTCTTTATAATAAAATCCCTCAAACAACTAGGTATAGAAGGAAGATATCTCAACACAATAAAAGCTGTGTATGGCAGACCAACACTATTATCATACTGAATGGGGAAAAGTGTAAACGTTTCTTCTAACATCTGGAATGAGACAAAGATGTCCACTTTCACTACTGCTATTCAACGTAGTATGGGGAGTCCTGGCTAGAGCAGACAAGAGGAAGATAGAAAGGCCATCCAAATTGAACAGGAATAAGTCAAATTATCTTTGTTTACAAATGACATGATCTTGTATTTGGAAAAACCTAAAGATTCCACCAAAAACTATTAGAACTAATAAACTATTTCAGTAGGTTTCAGGATACAAAATCAACATATGAAAATCCGTAGCATTTCTATATGCCAACAGAAAACAGTCTGAAATTAAATCACCAAAGTAATCTCATTGGCAATAGGTATAAATGGCATAACATACCTAGGAGGAAACTTAACCAAAGAAGTGAAAGACCTTTACACTTAAAACTATAAAACCTTCATCAATGAAATTGAAAAGGATATACAAAAATAGATATTCTCTGCTCATAGATTGGAAGGATCAGTATTATTAAAATGTCCATACTGCCCACAGTAATCTGTAGATTCAGTGCCAACCCCCATCAAAATACCAATGGTATTCACAGAAATAGAAAAAGCAATCCCCAAAATTATATGGAACCTCGGAAAACCCAGAATATCCAAAGCTGTCTTGAACAGAAAGAATAAGTCTGGTGGAATCATATTACCTAACTTCAAATTGTAGTACACAGCTATGGTATCCCTAACAGCATGGTACAGAGACATAAAGCAATGGAACAGAATAGAGAATCTAGAAACAATTCCATACATCTACCGTGAGCTATTTTTGACCAAGGTGCCAGGAACATACAATGAGGAAAGGAAAGTCTTTTCAATAAATGTTGCTAGGAAACCTAGGTATCCATATGCAGAAAAATTAAGGTAGACCCATATCTCTTGCTGTATTATACAATTTTCACACTGCTTTAAAGAACTGTGAATTTATAAAAGAAAGACTTAATTGACACACTGTTCAGCATGGCTGAGAAGGCCTTGGGAAACTTACAATCATGGTGAAAGGCAAAGGGGAAGTAAGGGACCTTCTTCATAAGGCAGTAGAAAGGAGAATGAACACCAGACTCTTATAAAACCTTCATTTCTTGTGGAAACTCACTATCACAATTTCAGCATGTGGGGAACCACCTCCATGGTTGTGTTACCTCCATCTGGTCTCTTCCATAATATGTGGGGATTATGGGGATTACAGTTCAAAAGGAGATTCTGGGTGGGGACACAGCCCAACTGTATCACTTTTGAAAAAATCAAAACCTAAAACTATGGAACTAGTAAAATGAAACACTGGGGAAACTCTCTAGGACATTGGAATGGGCAAAGATTTCTTAAGTGATACTCCACAAGCACAGGCAACAAAAGGAAAAATGGACAAATAAGACCACAATGAGTTAAAAAGCTTCTGCACAGTGAAGGAAACAGTCAACAAAGTGAAGGGAAAACCTAGGGAATGGGAGAAAATATTTGAAAACTATCCATCTGACAAGCCATTAATAAACAGAACATATAAGTAGCTCAAATGACTCTGTAGAAAAATATCTAAAACCTGATTTTAAAAGGGAAAAACACCTAATAGACATTTTTCAGAGGAAGACATACAAATAGCAAACTGGTATGTGGAAAGGTGCTAGACATTATTTATCATCAGGGAAATACAAATCAAAACCACAATGGGATACTATTTGCCCAAGTTAAAATGCCTTATATCTAAAAGGCAATAACAAATATGGTAAGGATGTGGAGAGAAGGGAACCCTCATACGCTGTTGATAGGAAGGTAAATTAACACAAGAACTATGGAGAACAATTTGGATGTTCCCCAAAAAAACTAAAAATAGAACTACTATATTATTCAGCAATCTCATTGCTGGGTATATACCCAAAAGGGAGGAAGTCAGTTTTTGAAGAGTTATCTGCACCCCCATAGTTATTTAAGCACTACACACAATAGCCAAGATTTTAAAGCAACCTACATGCCTATCAACAGAGAAATGGATAAAGAGAATGTGTTGCTTTTGCTGTGCTGAATCTCTTTAGTTTAGGTAGACCCCATTGTCAATTGTGGCTTTTGCTGCAATTACTTTTAGCATTTTTGTCATAAAATCTTTACCCATGCCTATGTCCTGAATGGTATTGCCTAGGTTTTTTCTAAGGATTTTATGGTTTTGAGTTTTACATTTAGGTCTCTAATCCATCTTGAGTCAATTTTTGTAAAAGCTATAAGGAATGGATCCAGTTTCAATTTTCTGCATATGGCTAGCCAGTTTTTCCAGCACCATTTACTGAGTAAGAGATCCTTTCCCCATTGTTTGTTTTTGTCAGGTTTGTCAAATATCAGATGATTGTTGATGTGTGATTTTGTTTTTGAGGTCTCTGTTCTGCTCCATTAGTCTGCATATCTTTTTTGTCACTACCATGCTGTCTTGGTTACAGTAGCCTTGTAGTATAGTTTGAAGTCAGGTAGTGTGATGCCTCCAGTTTTGTTCTTTTTGCTTAGGGTTGTCTTAGCTATATGGCGTCTTCTTTGATTGTTTATGAAATTTAAAATAGTTTTTTTCTAATCTGTGAAGAATGTCAATGGTAGTTTTATGAAAATAACATCGAATCTATAAATTACTTTGGGCATTACGGCCATTTTCGTGATATTGGTTCATCCTGACCATGAGGATGGAATATTTTTCCATTTGTTTATGTCCTCTCTTATTTTCTTGAGCAAGGATTTGTAGTTCTCCTTGAAGAGGCCCTTCCCATCCATCATTAGCTGTATTTCTAGGTATTGTATCCTCTTTGTAGCAATTGTAAATGGGAGTTCATTCGTGATTTGTCTCTCTGCTTGCCTATTGGCATGAAGGAATGCTCATGATTTTGCACATTGATTTTGTGTTCTGAGACTTTGCCGATGTTGCTTATTAATTCAAGAAGTTTGGGGGCTGAGATGTTGGGGTTTTCTAAATATAAAATCATGTCATCTGCAGAGACAACTTGACTTCCTGTCTTCCTATTTGAATATCCTTTATTTCTCTCTCTTGCCTGATTGCCCTGGCCAGAACTTCCAATACTGTGTTGAAGAGGAATGGTGAGAGACGGCATCCTTATCTTCTACCAGTTTCAAAGAGAATATTTCCCACTTTTGCCCATTCAATATGATATTGGCTGTGGGTTCATCGTAAATAGCTCTTATTATTTTGAGATATGTTCTATCAATACGTAGTTTATTGAGAGTTTTTAACATGAGGTGATGTTGAATTTTATCAAAGGCCTTTTCTACATCTATTGAGATAATAATGTGATTTTTGTCACTGGTACTGTTTGAGTGGTGTATTATACTTAATGATTTGCATATGTTGAAGCAGGCTTGCATTCAGGGATGAAGCTGACTTGATCGTGGTGGTAAGTTTTTTGACGTGCTGCTAAATTACGTTTACTAGTATTTTACTGAGGATTTTCATATCAAAGTTCATCAGGGATATTGACCTGAACTTTTCTTTTTTGGTTATAACTCTTCCCAGTTTTTATATCAGGATGATTCTGGCTTCATAAAATGAGTTAGGGAGGAATCACTCCCTTTCAATTGCTTGGAATAGTTTTAGAAGGAATGGTACCAGCTCACCACAGTGAACAGGCAACCTATAGATGGGAGAAAATTTTTGCAATCTACCCATCTGACAAAGGTCTGATATCCAGAATCTACGGGGAACTTAAACATATTTCCAAGGAGAAAAGAAACAACCCTGTTGAAAAGTGGGCAAAGGATATGAATGGACACTTCTCAAAAGAAGATGTTTATGCAGCCAACAAACATATGAATAAAAGCTCAACATCACTGATAATCAGAGAAATGCAAATCAAAACCACAATGAGATACCACCTCACTCCAATCAAAATGGCAATTATTAAAAAGTCAGGAAACAATAGATGCTGGTGAGGCTGTGGAGAAATAGGAATGCTTTTACATCGCTGATGGTAAAGTAAATTAATTCAACCATTGTGGAAGACAGTATGGTGATTCCTCAAGGATCCAGAACCAGAAATACTATTTAATCCAGCAATCCCATTACTGAGTATATAAATCATTCTACTATAGTCATGAAGTCCTTGTCTATGCCTATGTCCTGAATGGTACTGCCTAGGTTTTCTTCTAGGGTTTTTTGGTGTTAGGTCTTATGTTTAAATCTTTAATTCATCTGGAGTTAATTTGTGTATAAAGTGTAAGGAAGGGATCCAGTTTCAGCTTTCTGCCTGTGGCTAGCCAGTTTCCCCAACACCGTTTATTAAATTGGGAATCCTTTCCTCATTGCTTTTGTCAGGTTTGTTAAAGATCAGATGGTTGTAGATGTGTGGTGTTACCTCTGAGGCCCTTGTTCTGTTCCATTGGTCTGTATCTCTATTTTGGTACCAGTACCATGCTGTTTTGATTACTGTAGCTTTGTAGGATAGTTTAAAGTCAGGTAGCATGATACCTCCAACTTAGCTTTCTTTTGTTTTCTTTTCTTTTTTTTCTTTTTTTTTTTTTTTTTGCTTAAAATTGCTTTGGCTATATGGGCTCTCTTTTGGTTCCATATGAAGTTTAAGGTGGTTTTTTTTTTTTTTCCAGTTCTGTGAAGAAAGTCAATGGTATTTTTATAGGGATAGCATTCAATCTATAAACTACTAACGTCACATGCACGTGCACTTGTATTGCAGCACTGTTTACAATAGCAAAGACATGGAACCAACTCAAATGCCCATCAATGATAGGCTGATTAAAGAAAATGTGATACACGTACAACATGGTATACTATGCAACCATAAAAAGCAATGAAATTTTGTCCTTTACAGGGGCATAGATGAAGCTAAAAGCCATCATCCTGAGCAAACTAACAAAGGAACAGAAAGCCAATCACCGCATGTCCTCACTCAGAACACGTGGACACAGAGAGGGGAATAACACACTCCATGGCCTGTTGGGGATGGGAGTTGTGGAGAGGGAACTTAGAGGATGGGTTAATAGGTGCAGCAAACCACCATAGCACAAGTATACCTATGTAACAAATCTGCACATTCTGCACATGTATCCCCTTTCTTTTAGAAGAAATAAAGAAAAATGAAAATTAAAGTGTGTTGCATGTACTATTCAGATTTTAAAAGTAATGAGATCTTGTCATTTGCAACAACATGAATAAACCTGAAGATTTTTATGTTAAATGAGATAAGCCAGGCACAGAAAAGACAAACTTTACATTTCTTCACTTTTTTTGTGAGAACTGAAGGTTAATAGTTGAACACATGGAGATAGCCACTAGAATAATGGTTACCAGAGCCTGTTGGTGTGTGGGTATGTGGGGATGCTTAATGGGTACAAAAATATAATTAGATAGAATGAATAAATCTACTGTTGGATAGCACAATAGGGTCATTACAGTCAATAATAATTTATTGTACATTTAAAAATAAGAGAGTATAGTTGGATTGTTTGTAACACAAAGAGGATAAATTCTTGAGGTGCTGGATACTTTATTTATCCTGATGTGGTTATTATACATTGTATGCCTGTATCAAAATATCTCATGTACCCCATAAATATATATACTCACTTGGTACAAAAATTAAAAATTAAAAAATGAGTAAATTTTAAAGGATTGAAGTTCTACAAAGTATGTTTTCTACTAACAATATAATTAAATGAAAATTATCAATTGGAAGAAATTTGTGAAGTGAAAATAGTCAACAATTAAACCAACACTTCTAAATTACCACTGGATCAAAGAAAAAAAAAACATGAGGAAAATTAGGATATAATTTGCGATGAGTGAAAAAAAAAACTATAAGTTACCAAAATTTATGAGATACAGCTTAAGGAGTGCACAATGCTCAGAGGTAAATGTATTGCTGGAAATGCCTACATTTAAAGAAGCGAATCACAGTGGCTCATGTCTGTAATCCCAGCACTGTCAGTGGCTGAGGCAGAAGGATCACTTGAGGCCAGCAGTTCAAGATCATTTGGGGCAGTATGGTGATACCCTATTTCTGGAGGAAAAAAAAGGTAGGTGTATTCCTGTGGTTGTAGTCCCAGCTACTTAGGAGGCTAAGGTGGGAGGATCACTTTACCCGAGGAGGCTGAGGCTGCAGTGAGCTGAGATCTCACCACTACACTCCAGTTTGGACAACAGAGTGAGAATCTATCTCTAAAATAATAATAATAATAATAAATAATAAGGAATGATCATAGTAATAATGAATTTTTAAAAAAGCTCTCAAATCAATAACTTAAATTTATACCTTAAGGAATTAGAAAATAGAAGAGCATATTAAACAAAACAAATAGTTGGAAAGTCATACTACAGTAAATGCAAAGTATAAAATGAAACAGAAAAAAGAAAAACAATAGATAAACACAGCAAAACAAAAATTTGGTTCTTAGAAAAGGTCAACAACATTGACGAATATTTCACTTTATTAACCAATAAAACGAAAGATGACTTCGATTACGGAAAAACAGAAATGAAAGACAGAAAATCACTATTTATCTTAAAAGGATTTTAAGATAATGCTATGGAAAGCATACGCAAACAAATTAGATAACTTAGATGAAATAGGTAAATTCCTAGAAATTCAGAAATTATTAAAATTGGCTCAGGATGAAAATGAAGAATCTATATAAGGTTATAAACAGTAACATGATAAATTAGTTTTTTTTTTAAATTACCCACAAAAAGGCTTAGGCCCCCAATAATACACTTTTGAACTATGACAAACATTTAAAGAAAAATGAATGCCAGCTTTTTTATAAACTCTTTCATCAAAATAGGATTTTAGAATTATACTCATATCGAAACCAAACAAAAACATTACAAGTAAATAAATTTTAAACTCTTCTTTATGAATACAGATGCCAAAATCTTGAACACAATACTTGCAAACAAAATGTTGCAATATTTTTAAAAAGATTGTACTCCATAACAAAGTGATATGCAACACAGACATGTGTAATTAACAGTAAAACATTACCATCTCAATAAATGCAAAAGTAAATAAAGAAAAAAAAACATTTTAGCCACTAAATAGATGAGTTCATGTCCTTTGGCTCGTGCCTGTAATCTATCTCAGCACTCTGGGAGTTCAAATGGGTGGATCATTGAGGCTAGAAGTTTAAGATCAGCCTGGCCAACACGGTGAAATCTCATCTCTACTAAAACACAAAAAATTAGCCAGGTGTGGTGGTGTGCACCTGCAGTCCCAGCTACTCAGGAGGTTAAGGGATGAGTAGCATCCCTGGGAGGTGGAGGCTGCGCTGAACCGCAGTCTCACTACTGCACTCCAGCCTAGGTGACAGAGAAAGAATCTGTCTCAAAAAGAGTAAAAAGAAATGAACATAAATCTAATGTCCTGTCAGGATAAATACCTTCGCCAAATAAGGAATAGAAGGGAATTTGCTTAAGCTAATAAAGGACATCTATGAAAACCCCACAGCTAAGTTTATATCTGTTGGTGAAAGAATGGTTTCCCTCCAAATCTGGTAAAATATTGGAAAGTCCATTCTTTCTCCCTTTTTTTTCTGTTTATATATTTGTTTGTTTGTTTTTATTATACTTTAAGTTCTGGGGTACATGTGCAAATCTTGCAGGATTGTTAACATAGGTATATAATATGCCATGGTGGTTTGCTACATCCATCCCCCATCATCTACATTGGGTATTTCTCCTAATGTTATCCTAGCTCACCCAGCCCCCAACAGGCCCTGATGTGTGATGTTCCCCTCCCTGTGCCCATATGTACCATTGTTCAATACCCACTTATGCGTGAGAATGTGCAGCGTTTGGTTTTGTGTTCTTGTGTCAATTTGCTGAAAATGATGGTTTCCAGCTTCATCCATGTCCCTGCAAAGGACATGAACTCATCTATTTAGCACTGTATTAGAGATTCTAACTGGAGAAATTCGCTGAGAAAAAATAAATGAAAAATATCCAGATTGTTTATTTACCCTTAAATCAGACTTAGTAAGTTTCACTATTTAAACATTTTATCTTTTTCAGTTGATTGCTCATATTTTGTGTGAACTCGTGTTTATATTTTTTATATTTTTAGATTCATTAGTGATAAGCCAATTTTCATTCCTGACACAGAATAAAAGAGATACACTTATGGTGTTTCTGTTTTATTTTTCATATGTTTTATACATTTAATCAATTTTATGTCTGTTTATAGAGGCAGATTTTGAGTTTGCTACTTTCTCTGTTTTCGATTTTATTAAATTTTTTCATTATTTATGTACTTTCTTCTGCCTCATTTTAGGTTTAATTTACTCAACATTTTTTTATCTCTATACTTAGATAATTGTTTTTTAATAGTGTATTGTTATTTTGATAATTTTTATATTCAATTTGATATTTAGACATTTTGAAGTCACATTTACATGTGTGGTTGATCTTTCATTGGTTGGTTCATTGTTTTAATTTGATGAGAGAGCCTACAAAGTTTTGCTGGCCTCATAGAGGCTCATAAGAGAGTGTTCTTCATAAGGAAGCTTGTCACTATTTCCAAAGTCCTGGGAGAGTGCAAGTAACATTGGAACTTAGAGACCAGATAAAGGATACATAAAATCCAGCTGTGCACCTACCTGGACCTGGTGCTGTTTTCAAAGGTAGTTCTTTACTCACATTTCTAGTATGTTCTAGGATTGTCAAAGCTTTAAGTTCATATATTAATCACCTGCAGATCTTATTAAGCTGTGGATTCTGATTCTGAAGTTTTGGATTGAGCCTATTCTTCTGTAGTTCTTTTTTTAAAATTATACGTTAAGTTCTGGGATACATGTGCAGATTATGCAGGATTGTTACATAGGTATATACATGCCATCGTGGTTTGCTGCATCAAATAATTGATTTTTTAAATCATTTTCCCATTCTGACATGGGCTTTCAAGCTACAAACTTCCTGATACAATTAATTAACATCTATTCCATATATTTTCAATTATCATCAGCATTTATATTAAAATATTTTTTAACTTTCATTAAGCCATCACATTTTACCTATGAATTCTATACATGTATATTTGGAACTTTTAGTTATCTGTTATTATTTCTAACTCTACTGTTGTCAGAAAACAAATGCTTTGTGATTTCAATGCTTAATAATATTTATAGGCCCATCCCTGGTCAAGCTTGCTAACTTCCCATATCTATTTTAAAAGAATGTTTATGTTATTGGTGCAATGTGTGTATACATATATAAGTGTACACACACACACACACACACACACACACACACACATACATATGCAAGTCAATTTATATGTAACATTTAACAATTTTAGTCATAGTTTATAGACATTAAAACACACAGTTTTTAAATGGTCGGTTTGGCCATTTTTAAACAGTTGTATACTTTATTTAACCACTACACAATTCAACATACAGAACAATTTTATATTTTCGGTTTCCTCATTCTGCTTTCCAGATTATCCCCACTCCTTACCATTCCCAGAGACTAATGCTTTCTGATGTCTAACACTGTGGATTAGTTTTCCTTGTTTTTGCCTAGTTTTGAATTTCATAGGAATAATCATCAACATTTTTGAGTTTCATCAATATTAGTGCATATATCAGTAGTTTGCTCATTTTCATTGCTAGACAGTATTTTGTGATGTTATACCACAATTTGTTTAACCATTCTTTTGTCAATGGATATTTGTGTTATTTTTCAAGAAATATTTCTTGTGGATAAGGTTGATGTGAACATATTTTCTCCAATGTTTTCGTGTATATACGTTTGCAGTTGTCTTGGACAAATACCTGGGAGAAGAAATGTTGAATGTAGGGTAGATGTATATTAAAAATCGTGGGAAACTGGTAATAATTTTTCAAAGTATCTGTGCCATTTTATACTCCCAACTTACACAAAAGTGTACAAGTGATATGGTTCCATATCATTGCCAATATTTGTTACTATTTGTCATTATTTTTCTTTATATTTTAGCTATTCTTGGAAAAAATGCTGTCTTGTTGTTGTTGTTTAGTTTTATTGTTGTTTTATGTGAGTCCTTTATAGTCCTGGATACATACCCCTCAATAAAGATACGTGTGTGTGTGTGTGTGTGTGTGTGTGTGTGTGTGTGTGTATATACATATGTATATATATATATATATGGCATTTTCTTCTTTTTTATAAATTATACTTTAAGTTCTGGTACATGTGCAGAACATGCAGATTTTTTTACATAGCTACAGACATGCTATAGTGGTTTGCTGCACCCATCAACCTGTCAGATACATTAGGTGTTTCTCCTAATGCTATCCCTCCCTCAGCTCCCCATCCCATGAGAGACCCCAGTGTGTGATGTTCCCCTTCCTATATCCATGTATTCTCATTGTTCAACTCCCACTTGTAAGTGAGAATATGCCATGTTTGGTTTTCTGTTTTTGTGATAGTTTGCTGAGAATGATAGTTTTCAGCTTCATCCATCTCCCTGAAAAGAACATAAACTCATTCTTTTTTTATGGCTACATAGTATTCCATGATATATGTGCCACATATTCTTTATCCAGTCTATCATTGATGGACATTTGGGTTGGTTCCAAGTCTTTGCTATTGTGAACAGTGCCACAATAAACATACATGTGCATGTGCATGTGTCTTTATAGTAGAATGATTTATAATCCTTTGGGTATATACAAATCATTTGGGTATATCCAGTAATGAGATTGCTGAGTCTAATGGTATTTTTATTTCTAGATCCTTGAGGAATCACCACACTGTCTTTCAGAATGGTTGAACTAATTTACACTCCCACCAACAGGGTAAAATCATTCCTCTCCAGCATCTGTTGTTTCCTTTTTAATTTTACTTTAAGTTCTGGGGTACATGTGCAGATCTTGCAGGACTGTTTCATAGGTATACACTTGCCATGGTGGTTTGCTGCCTCCATTCCCCGATAACCTACATTAGATATTTCTCCTAATGTTATCCCTTCCTAATCTCCCCACCCCCAGCCCCCTAGCCTCCAACAGGCCCCAGTGTGTAATGCTACCCTCCCTTTGTCCATGTATTCTCATTGTTCAGCACCCAATTATGAGTGAAAACGTAGTGTTTGGTTTTCTGTTCTTGTGTCAGTTTGCTAATAATGATGGTTTCCAGATTCAACCATGTCCCTGGACTTTTTAATGATCACTATTCTAACTGGTGTGAGATGGTATCTCATTGTAGTTTTGATTTACATTTAATCTAACGATCAGTGATGATGAGCTTTTATTCACATATTTGTTGACTGCATATATGTCTTCTTTTGAGAAGTTTCTGTTCATATCCTTTGCCCACTTTTTGATGGATTTTTGTTTGTTTGTTTGTTTTGTAAATTTGTTTACATTCCTTGTAGATTCTGAGTATTAGCCTTTTGTCAGATGGATACATTGCACAAGTTTTCTCTCATTCTATGTTTTGCGTGTTCACTCTGATGATAGTTTCTTTTGTTGTGCAGACACTCTTTAGCTTAATTAGATCCCATTTGTCTATTTTGGCTTTTGTTGCCATTGCTTTTGGTGTTTTAGCCATGAAGTCTTTGCCTATGCCTGTGTCCTGAATGGTACTGCCTAGGTTTTCTTCTAGGATATTTATGGTTTTAGGCCTTACATTTAAGTCTTTAATCCATCTTGAGTTAAGATAATACACGTTTTTGTATAAGGTGTAAAAAAGGGATCCAGTTTCAGCTGTCTGCATATAGCTAGCCAGTATTCCCAACACCATTTATTAGCTAGGAAATTCATTCTCCATTGCTTGTTTTTGTCAGGTTTGTCAAAGATCAGATGGTTGTAGATGTGTGGCATTATTTCTGAGACTAAAAAGGAGAAGTCAATGCCTGGCTTCAATTTTTCAAAGGACAGGCTGAATTTCTTCAGATAGCTAATGCAGCTGGTGACTTGATATTGAAGCCAGTGTTTATTTACCATTCTGCAAATTCTAAAACCATTAAGAATTATGCTATATCTACTCTAACTATGATTTATAAATAGAAGAACAAAGCCTGGATGGTATCAAATTTATTTAAAGCATATTTTACTGAATATTTTAAGCCCAGTATTCATATCTAATCCTCAGAAAAAAGGGTTTCTTTCAAAATATTACTGCTCATTGACAATACAAGTAATCATGCAAGAGCTCTGATGGAGATGTGCAAGGAAATTAATGTTGTTTTCATGCCTGCTACCAACAACATGCAGTTCATGAGTCAACAAGTAATTTCAAACTTTGTCTCATTATTTTATGTCTGTATTTCATAAGACTGTTGCTGACATAGATAATGATTTCTCTGATGGATCTAGGCAAAATAAATTAAAAATCTTCTGGAAAAGATTCACCATTCTAGATGTCATTAGGAATATTAATGATTCATTGAAGGAGGTCAAAATACAACTTTGACACACATTTGGAAGAAGTTGATTCCAACTCTAATGGACAACTTTGAGAAGTTGGAGGAAGAAACTGAAGATCTGATGGAAATAGCAGGAGAAATATAATTAAAAGTGGAGCCTGAAAATGTGGCTGAATTGCTGCAATCACATAGTAAAACTTGAATGGATGTGGGGCTGCTTCTTATGGATGATTAAAGAAAGTGGTCTTTTCAAATGAAAAGTATTCCTGATGAAGATACTGTGAACATTGTTGAAATGACAATGGATATAGAATGTTACATAAACTTAGTTGATAAAGCAGTGGCAAGGTTTGAGAGGATTGGTTCCATTTTTTAAAGAAGTTCTGTTGGTAAAATTTTATCAAGCAGCATTGCATGTTACAGAGAAATCGTTTGTAAATCCCAAGAGCCAAATGATGTGGCAAAATTCGTTATTATCTTAGTTTCAGAAATTGCCACAGCCACTTTATTCTTCAGCAGCTACCAACTTGATCAGCCTCCAGCCATCACAATAAAGGCAAACCCTCCACCAGCAAAAAAATATATGACTCACTGAAAGATCAGGTTATTTTTAGTATTTTTAGCAAAAAAGCATTTTTTAACTAAGGTGTGTGTTTGGTTCTCCTGGACATAATGCTGTTACATAATGCTATTATACTTAATAAACTATATACAGTATAGTGTAAATATATGTATATGTACTGTATAACCAAAAAGTGTTCATGTGACTTGCTTTATTGTGATATCCACTTCATTGCAGTGGTCTGGAACTAAACCCACCATATCTTTGTGGTATGCCTGGATATACCACATTTTCTGTATCTATTCATCTGTTGATGGAAACTTAGGCTGATTCAATATCTTGCCTATTGTGAATAATGCTGCAATCAATGTGGAAGTGCAACTATCCCATAGGCATGTTAATATCTATTCATTTGAATATATTCCCAGAAGAGCAATTGCTGGATTATATAATAGTTCTCAGTTTAGTGTTTTTGAGGAACCTCCATAACATTTTCCTCAATGGATGTGCTAATTTATATTCCCATTAACAGTGTACAAGGAATCCCTTTTTCCTGACTTCTTGCCAACACTTCTTATCTTTCATCTTTTTCAGAAAAGCCATTCTAATTGGTATGAGATAACATCTCATCGTGGTTTCAGTTCGCATTTCTCTAGTGATTAAGAATGCCAAGCATGTTTCATGAACCTGTAGGCCATTTGTGTGTCAGATTTTGAGAAGTTTTCACCACATTGCCCATAGTTTAATCAGGTTATTTGTTTTCTAATGGCATGTCTACCTTGCATCCCTGGTAAACTACAGTAATATAACTCAGTTCAATGTAATATTTTCTCCACAGTTTTTGTATCTTCAATTGTTAATCTGCACTTTTGGTATTAATAATATTTTTGTTAGGTTTTGGTATGCGAGTTATGATGACCTAAAATCTGTTCAGTGTACTTTTCTTCAGTATTTTCTAATGTAATTTTCATAGACATTATTATTTATTTCTTATAGATAGGTTTTTTTAATTGCATTTTATGTTTTGGGGTACATGTGAAGAACATGCAAAATTGTTGCATAGAAAACATGCAAGATTGTTGCATAGATAGGTTTGATAAATTCACATATGAAGCCATCTGGGCATAGAATTTTATTTGTAGGAAGATTTTTCTATCCTTGCTTGAGGTTTGTATTAATATTTTCAAGAAATTAAAGTTTGCTTTTTAATGTTTTAAATTACTTTCTTTTGTTTCAAAAATAATACAATGTTATTATGTTTGCTTTACAAACCAATAAAGATTATTCAATTCAGAAGTGGAAGTTCTTTTAATAATTTTGTTTCAGTACTTTATAATTACTGTTAGACATGTGTTAAAATATGCCGTCATAATCATGGATTTGTCTATTTGTTCTTTGAGTTCCATCAATTTTTGATTAAATATTTTGCGACTTATTTAAAATAGAGATTTTGTTAATTTTAATATCTTTCATGTGAATTGACTCATCCATGTTAAATCTACCATTTCATTAAGAGTTTTTGTCCTAAACTATATTAACTTTGATGTGAATATAGCCTCACTGCTCTTTTTTTTTAATAGGGGGAGGGTTTCTTTTTCTCTATTTATTTTCAACATTCCTATATTCTCCTACTTGAGGTATGACTATTACAAATAGCATATACTAGTTTTGTAAAGAATGTCTTTGTATTTTAAATGAAATAATGGTCTGTTTACACTTTATGTAATTGATTAATATATTTATACAATCTTAATTTATATTATAGATATAGTGATTTATTAAAATATTTTAGAAATTAAAAAATATGAGAGTCATAGAAGAATTAGGCTGTGTCACCAAGGAAGGCAAGGGATGAGGTAGAGAAATCAATTAGGAAGTTGTTATAATTAATATGTTTGAGATGCTGCTATCCTGAAGAATTACAGAGACTGGGGGGAAAATGAACAGAATCCTGAAAATGAAGGGAATAGTTGTAAATATTTTATTTTGAAAAGAAAAGAGCTATAGATTTATACTTAGAGGCTGGACAAATTTAAGAAGTATGTAAAGCAAAAAAATCTTATTAAAATATAGAGAAAGCATCAGAGATTACAGGAGAACCTGGATATTATACATTCAGAAATCCTTCTTCTTGGACTAGATGATTAATATTACCAAATATGATAAAGACTTCTTATTTTTAAAGTGTGATCCTAGAACAAGCAGCATTCACTTTCTCTAGGAGCTTGTTTAAAATGTGAAATTTAGGCACTGCTCCAGGCATGCTGTATCAGATTTGACATTAAATAATTGCCAAATGATCTTTTTTGCACATTAAATTTGAGCAATGTGTGGAACAGTGGTTCTCTACCTTATTTGCATATTAGTATCATCTGGGGAGCCTTTAGAAATCCCATTGCCTGGGCCATACCCTAGACCAAATGGGAGTCTGTGGGTTTGGCACTCAGGCATCTGTATGTTTAAAGCTCCCCAGGTGGTTCTCTTGTGCAGCCAAGGGTGAGATCCAGTGCTGTAAGCACATGGAAGAGAACAAAGCAAAACTAGACAATTAATATGAAGTGGCGAGGATTTTAGATAATGGATTCTAGTCTGTTCTTTCTTTGAGAGATAGTCATTCTCTATAAATTAATTTTATTTTTGTATATTTAAAAATTGTATTTAGCAAATATTCTCTTTCAGATCTAAAATTATGTGATTTTTCTGTATATGGTTTGTAAATTAGGAGATACTTGGCAAAATATAATAATGGGTGATAATCATTGGTATAGGATTGATTTGGAAATGTGTGGTAAGAAACTGTGTTTACTACAACTGTTCAGAAATTGAGCAGTTGTGATCAGAAAAAATTAAGTATATCAGAAACAGAAGAGCAGTCAAAGTTGGTTTGCAGAAATAAAAATAGATAAGCCAATAAATTTATGAGAGTATAAGTTGAAGTTAGTTTGAGAAAAGACAAAACAGGCAAAGTGCATGACAGACTTGCAGGTTTTGTTTTGTTTTGTTTTGTTTTGTTTTTCATTTTTATCACCACAAAAGCGAGAAGAACTTGATCAGTGCTTTTTGAACATTAATGTACAGAGGAATTGCCTGGAAGTTATTATTAAAATGAAGACTCTGACCTTGTAGGTCTCTGTGCTAGGTAATGAAATTCTGCTTTTTAAATAAGTTTCTAGGTGATGAAATGCTATTTCCATGGGGTCCATACTACTGCAGCAAGGAGCTGGAATTGTTATTGATACCAGCAGTGCAAAGGTCTTGCTGCTCATGCATTTTTCTTAGTTGCCTTAATAACTGTCCATTTTCAAGATAAGACACAACTTATAAAATCCACATGAAAATGAGATAAACTTCAGTGAGAGATAGAACAACGTGTTAAATGATTATGTGGAAGGAGTTTTGGGGGAGGAATTCCTGTAGTTTATAAAGATAAGACTACTTGAGGAAGAATTTGATTCCGCTTTAAAAAGATTAATAGAACTTATAAGCTTAGGAACATCTAAGTGTACAGCAGGACTGTTTTATCTGCAGCTGTCTTTGGTCATAGTCAATATAAAACTCCACATGCTTCACGAGTGCATTTACTCATCTGTTTATGTGACACTAATACTCCATGGAAGAGAGTGTTACAGGGAACAGGATTATTGAGTCATCACCAGACACTACTCAGTAAATGACACTCACATTACATGGAGATATCATCAACAGAAAAATTGAAAGGGTATGTATTCAGGGAGCATTGAAAGAAATGCAATACAAACATTAAAGTTGGAAATAAAGCATGCAGGGAGAAAAAGACCAATTTTTCTGTTTCAAGGATGAACAACTAAAACTGATTAGGGAAAGTGTGTCAGAGGGCTCTTCCATCTTGAGAGAATAGGAGCAGGGGATATCTGCCAAGAATCAGAAAAAGAAATGAAGATTTACAACTCAGGAAAAAATAGTTAGTAAAACATTACTAAAGAGCTTTTAAAGCAACATGAAGATCCTGTTTGCCACTAGACACATGAATTTGTGGTGGGTAAGGTACATACATTGTGCTGCAGTCCAGGGAAGGTAATGGAGAAGTAGATGATTGTGTGTAGTGAGGGACTTGTGACCACTGCTGATAGTAGCAAAGAACATAATTATAGAGGGGTAGTGAGGGTTACATGAAAATAGCTGACCATCAATGTTAGGAGAAGCACAGGTAGCTAGAAAGGAACAAATGAAATGAGTCAATTAGAAGAAACATTAGTTTGAAATTTTTGATGAATGTAAAGAGGAAAAAATGGATTACTTTGGGAGACCTGAAGGCAAGAAAATGTCTGAAATTTGGGGTTTTCAATATGCCATGTGATAACATGTTACAAGGCGTGGTTATATGAAACATGAATGAATGATAGAGAGTGAATATGATCATCAATAGCATGAAGGAGAGAACATTTTTACTTTTTAAAAAGCAGAATGATATGGGGTTTCACAATGTATTATTGGAGGTAGTATAGATGTCTACAAGCGTAGGACAAAAAAAAAAAGAAAGAAAGAAAGAAAAAAAGAAAAGAAAACGAGAAACAAAACATGCAAACCAGTTTGTGAACTTGTTGAGTAGGGAGAAAATGGATCCTAGTTTGAGGATTTGAAAAGAGGGATATAATCATAATATCATAGAGTAGTAAGGTTGGTAAGAAACTTAGAGCTAATGTACAATACTATAACCTATAGATGAGGAAGCTCATAATCAGGAGAGGAAATTTCTTGTCCAGAAACACCTGTCACTTAGGTAATGGTTGGGACTAGAAGATGAGGTAGTTAACCTTCCTTGTTCTTGGTAATTGTAAAGATGATGGCTGTGGTATTAATGATTTTGACCATAGTGGTGTAGGCATACATACGAAGAGCTTATTAAATAAGGTATCTTTGTTCCTAGCTAAAACTAAATGGAAAGGGAAATGATTGTTTAGCTCTAATGCTCCCTCCAGAATGCTAGCTCTGTAAGGACAGGGGTTGTTCATCTCTTATTTCTTGATAACATCTCTGATTGAGTTAGTACTCATTATATATTTTCAGAATACATGAATATCCATATTTTAAAAAATTTAGAATGTGTTGATCAGTTAGATGTTATTGTAGAACTATGAGTCTCCTAAAGGAAATGTTGTTTTATGAAACATTTATCACTCCAAGTGTTTACTAAGTATCCATAGATCATCAGAATACATATCTTTCTCAGCAAACTGACACTAGAGCAGAAAATCAAACACCACATGTTCTCACTCATAGGTGGGTGTTGAACAATGAGAACACATGGACACGGGGAGAAGAGCACTACACACTGGGGTCTGTTAGGGGGAAATGAGGGAGGGACGGGGAGTGGGGATTTGGGGAGAGATAGCATGGGGAGAAATGACAGATATAGGTGAGGGGGAGGAAGGCAGCAAATCACACTGCCATGTGTGTACCTATGCAACAATCCTGCATGTTCTTCACATGTACCCCAAATTTTAAATGCAATAAAAAAATTTTTTTTAAAGAATACATAACACTTACTGAGCTCCTACTATGAACCAAATGCTGTACCTACATTATTTTTCAATCCTCATAATAACTCTTGAAAGTAATTACTATTATAACATTAGGGACCTAAGCTTGTGTTTAAACTGTCAATTTCTTACTGCTAGAGCTCAGACCAAAAATATGTAGTGAACTTAATGGGAAGACATTACGAAAGATAATTTCTGTTTGGTAGAGACTCTATTGGGACAGAATGCCTCTTTAAACAAAAGAAGATGCCAGGCCAAAATAGATTTGTCACAAAGAATTGATTAATAAGGGGATGTTTCTGATTTGGAAGATAAAACCTGTCCCTGTCCCCATTTTACCTGCATGAATATAGGTGTGTTTTATGGGCAGAGAAAACGGCTGCTGCAATACATGCTGTAATACACAGGGAAATGTAGAATGTGATAGGAAGAGAAACTTCACCATCTCATTTGACAGAGATCACCAAGAAGACTCATTGTTGAGAAGGCTCAGGGTGATTGATGGTGACAGCATCATGGATGTCAAAGGGAAAAGTGGAGATAAGCACTACTCTGAAAGTTGTGACCTTTTAAACTTGGCTGATGGATCAACAGCATTAGTATCACCTAGAAACCTTTCAGAAAAGCAGAAACTCAAGCCCCACCCCGATTTGGAATCTGTATTTTAATAAGCTCCCCATCCTAAAGTATGAGAAGCACTGGTAGGTAGTGCTTTGGCTAAGCAGATAGTTGCAGCAGAACTTCCTGGAGCAGTGGCAATATTAGAAACAGCAGACCTGCCCAGGACTAATCACAGGACTTATTCTGAAGATCCTGTGCTGATCTGGTAGATGAATACATACTCTATGTGAACAAATGAGAGATAATTTAAATAAAATCTTACTAATTGTTATTAGAATGACTCCATCTGAAAATACAAGTTAGTGAAGCCTAGAGAAATTGAGATTTTGTCTATTTTACAAATGAAGACACCAAGACTCAGAGAAGTTAAGTAGCTTGCTCAAGGTGACATATACAGGAAATCCACGAAGTGACATGCAAGGATGCTGAAGTGAAATACAATTCACACTTTTGTGCCACTGGAACAATACATCGTGTACTTTTTTATAATTCTGGTTGTAATTAAAGGAGATTCTATGCAAGGGCCCAGTGTGATTTTTCTTGTTAGTGGTGATGGTTTTGTTTGTTTAATAAAGACAGAGTCTTGCTATTTCACCCAGGGTGGAGTGTAGTGGCACAATCATAGCTTATTACACTCAAATTCCAGGGCTCCAGGGATTTTCCTGCCTCAACTTCCCAAATAGCTTGGTCTGCAAGAGTGTGTCATTGCACCAGCTAATTTTTATTTTTATTTTGTAGAGATGGGGTTTTGTTGTGTTGCACAAGCTGATCTTGAACACCTGACCTCATGCCATCCTCCGCATGGGCCTCCCAAAGCTCTGGGACTACAGGCATGAGCCACTGCACCCAGAATCAATGTGTTTTATAAGCATAATCACACGAGTTTTCACAGTTCTCTGGAGATATGAATATACACTACTACTTAAACAATATATAGTTTCTATCTCTCAGTTGAGAGGGAAAAAGAACTTGGTGAAGTAGTACTCAACCCTCTCCTTAGGCTAAACTAGTTCAAAGTGTATATTTGCCTGTATCTTTTTAAACAATGGCGTCCCTGTATCACTTTCAAATTCTAATGTCTGATAATTATTAAAAGATCCTTTTAGATCTCCTGGTAAAAATGAAAGAGGAAAGAAATGAAATTTCAGATTTTATAAAATAGGAATATTTTAAGACTGCCATGCAGCTATCAAAGTCTGATGATAATGTCTATATTTATCTATAAATGGAATATCATTGTTTAGTTAATTAGCAATTAAACAAGTTAATTAATTTAATTACTTCAGTTAATTTTTCAGCCTTTTAAATATAGTGATATTTGATGATGAGTTCTAATTTACATACCATGTGCATATGTTATAAGGACAGATATAGTAAAATTAATGGTTTCCTCAAAAATAGCTTTTTCTTGGAAGAGAATGTTTCTATAAACAAGCATTGGAATTTTTCCTCATTTTTTTTTCCTGAACAATCAAAATATTCTCCAGACCCGTGAAGTGAAAACATTTTGTCTGCTTGTAAAAAACTGCATTAATTATTCCATTCTATTTAATCAATTTTCTCAGTTTTTTTTTAAACTTATTCCATTAAACAGAATGGCCTTCAAAGCAATGACATGTAAGGCAGTGTTTTTTTCCACAACAAAAGTGTTTTTTTTTTTTAAATTATACTTTAAGTTCTGGGGTACATGTGTAGATCATGCAGGATTGTTACATAGGTATACAGATGCTTATGTAACAGGCATGTAACAGGTATACACATGCCTATGTAGTGATTTGCTACATACATCTGCCCATCAC
This sequence comes from Saimiri boliviensis, assembly GCF_048565385.1. Lineage (NCBI taxonomy): Eukaryota > Metazoa > Chordata > Mammalia > Primates > Cebidae > Saimiri > Saimiri boliviensis. The sequence goes on along the minus strand of NC_133450.1, from coordinate 106,878,840 downwards.
CTACATTAGATATTTCTCCTAATGTTATCCTTCCCCAATCCCCTTAGCCCCCACACTGCCCAACAGGCCCCAGTGTGTGATGTTCCCCTCCCTGTGTCCATGTGTTCTCATTGTTCAACAACCACTTATGAATGAGAACATGCGGTGGTTGGTTTTCTGTTTTTGTGTCAGTTTGCTGATAATGATGGTTTCCAGCTTCATCTGTGTCCCTGCAAAGGACATGAACTCGTCCATTTTTATGGCTGCATAGTATTCTGTGGTGTATATGTGCCACATTTTCTTTGTCCAGACTATCATTGATGGGCATTTGGGTTGGTTCCAAGTCTTTGCTATTGTAAATAGTGCTGCAATGAACATATATGTGCATGTGTCTTTATAATAGAATGATTTATAATCCTCGGGTATATACCCAGTGATGGGATTGCTGGGTCAAATGGAATTTCTAGTTCTAGATCCTTGAGGAATCACCACACTGTTTTCCGCAATGATTGCATTAATTTACACTTCCACCGACAGTGTAAACATGTTTCTATTTCTCCACATCCTCTCCAGCATCTGTTGTCTCCAGATTTTTTAACGATTGCCATTCTAACTGGTGTGAGATGGTATCTCAATGTAATTTTGATTTGTATTTCTCTACTGACCAGTGATGATGAGCATTTTTTCATGTTTGTTGGCTGCATAAATGTCTTCTTTTGAAAGGTGTCTGCTCATACCATTCACCCACTTTTTGATGTGGTTGTTTCTTTTCTTGTAAATTTGTTTTATTTATTTGCAGATTCTGCATATTAGCCATTTGTCAGATGGGTAGCTTGCAAAATATTTTTCCCATTCTGTTGGTTGGTGATTTACTCTATGATTGCTGCTTTTGCTGTGCAGAAGCTCTTAAGTTAATTAGATCCCATTTGTCTATTTTGGCTTTTGTTGCCATTGCTTTTGGTGTTTTAGTCATGAAGATTTTGCCTATACCTATGTCCTGAATGGTATTACCTAGGTTTTCCTCTAGGGTTTTTATGGTGTTAGGTCTTATGTTTACATCTTTAATCTATCTGGAGTTAATATTTGTATAAGGTGTAAGGAAGGGGTCCAGTTTCAGCTTTCTGAAAGTGGCTAGCCAGTTTTCCCAACACCATTTATTAAATAGGGATTCCTTTTACCATTGCTTGTTTTTGTCAGGTTTGTCAAAAATCAAATGGTTATAGATGTGTGGCGTTAATTCTGAGGTCTCTGTTCTGTTCCATTTGTCTATATAACTGTTTTGGTACCAGGACCATGCTTTCTCGATTACTGTAGCCTTGTAGTATAATTTGAAGTCAGGTAGCGTGATGTCTCTAGCTTTGTTCTTTTTACTTAGGATTGTTTTGGCTCTACAGGCTCTTTTTTGGTTCCATATGATATTTAAGGTGTTTTTTTTTTTCCAGTTCTACAAAGAAGGTCAATGGTAGCTTGATGGGGATAGCATTTAATCTATCAATTACTTTGGGCATCATGGCCATTTTCACGATATTGATTCTTTCTAACCATAAGCATGGAATGTTTTCCCACCGGTTTGTGTCCTCTGTTATTTCCTTGAGCAGTGGTTTTTAGTTCTTCTTGAAGAGTTCCTTCAATTCCCTTGTTCATTGTATTTCTAAGTATTTTATTCTCTTTGTAGCAATTGTGAAAAAAAGGGGGATTTTATTAAAAAGGTTTCCACACACAACAGTTTTTGCTCCTTGCTGTCTTTCTTTTGGAAGAATAACTATTTTTAAATAATTGGCTATAATAATGTGCATATTTCTCAGAATAAATGCCCCAGATTTGTTGATCATTTTGTGGTAACCCTTTGAAAATCAGCACATTTGACTCCAAAGATGATAGTGTGAAGTGGTATAATAGATGTTACAGTTTTGCATCACACCTTGATAGTGTAGAAGTTTTTCTTTGGGAACTTTGACTTTCATGTAACTTCTTTTTATGGGACTTAATGCTCACATTTAACAATGTCAAGCAGAGCATAAGGATAGAGAGATTCTTCAGAACTCTGTGTCTGACTTGCTTGTCACTTCAATCTAGTTAGCTCACCAGAATTTCTTAACCTATTAATATGACATTTTACATTGTAGATTCAAGGTGATCATATCTCCACAGAAAGAGGCTGAAAGAAAATAAATTTTTTAAAACAAGTGTGTGGGCTAACAGTGGCCAAAATAGACCTTTAATAATGGCTACTGGATTGTTCTTATTTGAATTTAAAGGATTTTTTTTATCTCTAAATATATTTCTCTAAGTATGGAGGCCATCTTTAGGTATCAGCAGCCAGAGCTGTAGTTTGGGGAATTATTTATAACTTCCGGTGTAACCACATGATTTCCCTTTCTCTCTTTTTTCTGGCATTGTCTCATCACCTAGATATTTTACCTCTGGTCTCATATTGGTAGTACCTAGCCTAAAATGAGAATTTCACCTCCATTTTCTAGTCTCATTACTGTGTGTGTGTGTGTGTGTGTGATAGAGTGATATGGGGGTCTTGCTATGTTGCCCAGGCTGGAGTGCATTGGCTATTCACAGACGCAATCTTAGTGTACCACAGTCTTGAACTCCTGGGCTCAAGCCATCCTCCTGCCTCAGCCTCCCAAGCAGGTGGAACTACAGATGTATGCCAGCATATATGGATAGGCTTACTGTTATACTTGACATTATTTTTTCTATTCGCATGTCCAAAATATATTGTCACTATATTGTACATTGCAGAGGTGTTTCTTAACCTTTGTAATTTTTTTTGGAAAGTGAAGGATCATGCCACTTTTCTATTTTAGTTCCTTAGTTATATATACAACAGGAAAAAAAATGTATTTTAAAAATATTTTGGGCGAGGAAATAAAGAAGAAACCTATTATGTTAGCTGGAATATATTATACATCTATGGAGAAATAAGATTACTGTAAGCAATTAGGTTTCTGGATTCTACCTGCTCATCTTTCAAATGCTCTTAAAGAATAAAAGCTTAATATGTGATGTAGTATATTGAAGCTATGTATGTAGGCTAGTCAGCTGTATTACTCATCCATTAATTATAAGGATAAGTTATTATGTGGCTTGACTAGTTCACTTGTTTGTTTCTAGAAGCACTTAAATACCAGAATGTATCATTTTTCAAAAGGAGAGAGTAACAATTTTTCATATAAATTAACTAATATAATTGCAAATGAGCCTCAAAATGTATTTGGTGAAAATGAAAAAAAAAAAAAATCCAAAAACTAAACAATGTAGCACACTACTCTGTTCAGTTATGGCCCCAGTTGTTTTCTTAGAGACTGCAAAGATACTAAAGTGACATGAATACTAATGTTATCACAGCTGCTGGTTCTCAAAGTACCTTGATCTAGATGGCGAAAATTCTTTAGGCAAATAACATAATTTTTGAATTGTTTTGAAATGATACTATTGCAATTTGAAGTTAAGGGCCATATATAAGAAATACATATTATTTTGCATTATAAAATATTTTAGTAATCATTATGAAATAACCATTAATATTTTAGTGATTACTTTTATGTTATATACACATATACATGAGTGTGTATACACACACAGACATAATTATGATAAGATCATATAAGACTGCATAGACTGTTTTATGATGGGGTAGTATACTTTTAATTTTCTTTTTCTTCTTTGTCCAGCTCTTCTACTCTTTATCTGTATCATACTCTATCCCTACCTGGACTGTTTTATGATGGGGTAATATACTTTTATTTTCTTTTTCTTCTTTGTCCAGCTCTTCTACTCTTTATCTGTATCATACTCTATCCCTACCCAAGGTAATGTTTATGGTTTAATATGTCTCATTATGTTCATATGTCATTTATATGGTATATTATATTTATGTATTTATAGTAAGTGATATTTATAGTTTATACAATATCTGTTTTACTTTTCTCTGCAATACAAAGGTGTTTCATATATCTCTCAAACACACCCATACCCTTCCCTTACACATTTTATCACTGTTTGCTTTTGTAAACTTGTGATAATAATATACACATTAGGCATTTAAGCATACCTTGTGGAAATCCTGCCAACTTGACTACCGCACCTCCAATTTCTTCCTTTATATTCCATCATAATAAATCTGTTATAATTGATTCAACCATATGCACATTGGTATCACTTATGCTGTTTATTTTTACTACTACAAATATGCTATAACAAATTCCTGTACTTTTTTTTTTTTTGGACACGGAGTTTCCTTAGCTCTTGTTGCCCAAGTTGGAGTACAATGGTGCAGTCTCAGCTCACAGCAACCTTTCCCTACCGGGTTCAAATGTTTCTCCTGCCTCAGCCTCCCAAGTAGCTGGGATTATCGGTGTGTGCCACCACGCCTAGCTAATTTTGTATTTAGAGTAGAGATGGGGTTTCTCCATGTTGGTCAGTCTGGTCTCAAACTCCTGACCACAGGTGATGTCTGCTGCAGCCTCCCAAAGTCCTGGGATTATAGGCATGAGCACCACACCCAGCTGTTCTGCACTTTACCCTAAAATTTTTAGTACTTCTTATTTTTCTTCAATGGAATAGATGCCCAGGAGAGGGCTTATTGAGTCAAAGATTCTGTTCATATTGTCAGCTTGATTTTTAAAAAGCTTACAAAAATCTACATTCCCTTATTCATATGTGAGTATATCTTTTCATCCAGGCCATCTGTAGTTATTATTGGTCATTTAAATTTATATTAGTCTATCTGGTAGATGTTGTCTAATATCTTAGTGTTGATTTAATTTGATATTGAACATCTTTTTAAATGTGTTTGTGGCCTTTTGTTTTGTTTTCATATTAATTTTCTTTTCTTTTAGTTAAGTAGACCTAGATTTAGCTGCCTTAAATTAAACACTCTAAAATTAGTTTGTAAAGCCATATAGAAAGATAAGTCTCTGTTATAAAAGAGATCTCCAGGTTAGCAGTGCACATATTTGTGGCCTTCTACTATAACCTGGGTCCTGGGTCCAGTCTGTGTTCTGCTGTGCTTAGCATCTTCCTGATCCACGATAATGGGCTAGAACTTTAACCATTAACTCTACATCCCCGACTTTGGAATTTGGAGTCAGGAGGATGAGAAAGAAGTGCTCTTGCTCCTTTTCTTTAAAATAAGACTTCCTTAAATGCACATATTTATTCTGCCTGCCTATATAGTATTAACTGGAAGGTAGGTACTGCCACAAATAGTTACAATATAGTTTGTGAAATGTAGCATTTCACAGTGTTGGCAGAAGACTGCCTTAAATGCAAATTTCTCTTACTAAGATGGAAGGCAACAATATACATTAGGAGGTCAGAGGCATTCTCTGCCCCCCTTACCCTTTTCCTATATTACTATTGAATTATTTGTCTTATTTATTAAATTTTGGGTACTACCTCCTACTGTCAAATCTTTTTCCTCCAAGTTTTCTGTTATGGTTAATAATTCTTCCCCAGTCATTGAATGAATATAATAATATCATGTTTCTAAGATTAAATATTGCTTTATTTTGTATATTCAATCAATCTGTGTATATATTTTTTAACTAATAATGTGATGAAAGGATTTAAATTAGGTTTCATCTGTGAGATATTAGGTATATCAGCATTAATAAATGAGGAAACTCATCATCATTTACTTACTGAATTAAAACGATGAGTTCGCGTCCTTTGTAGGGACATGGATGAACCTGGAAACCATCATTCTCAGCAAACCATCATTCTCATTTTCTTCTCAAAAGAGCAGAAAATCAAACACTGCATGTTCTCACTCATAGGTGGGTGTTGAACAGTGAGAACACATGGACACAGGGATGGGAGCCCTACACGCTGGGGTCCGTTGGGGAGAAATGGGGGAGGGATGGGGTGGTGGGGAGGTGGGAAGAGATAGCATGGGGAGAAATGACAGATACAGGTGAGGGGAAGGCAGGCAGCAAACCACACTGCCATGTGTGTACCTATGCAACAATCTCGCATGTTCTTCACATGTACCCCCAAACCTAAAATGCAATTTAAAAAAAAAAAAGAAATATGACCCTTGCCACTTACTTTACTTTTATATATACTATAATATACTTCTGGACTTTATTTATCTATTTTCTATTATTCTGTTAGTATAATACTAATTTAAACTAAATATTTTCAAGTGTTAGCAAACTAGAGTGCATTGACAAATACAACCCCCTGCTGGATGTTTGTAAACAAAGTTTTACTGGAATTTACCTATGTCTGTTCATTTGCATGTCATCTGTGGGTGCTTTTGGGCTACATTGGTTAAGCTCAATGATTATGTATAGTCACGAAGACTGAAATGTTAACTGTTACTTCCTTTACACAAAAGTTTTTGACCCCTAAAGGACTAATTAATGAGGGTAGGTATTGACCTAATTAAAAGATGTTCAAAAACCAAATACCTGCTAATGTTTAAATATCAATACATGTTAACTGTTTTGAGCAATAAATAAGATAACATATATATGCCAATACAAATTAGACTATTAACAAATTATCCAAATCAATTTTTGACATTAAAAAGGATGATGAAGTAAGTACCAAAATGTACAGTAAAGTATTTCATATCAGTACTTTTATTTCCATATTCACGAAATTGTCACTTTTGGGAAAACATTTCTCATAAGGATTATATCATATTACATATTAAATATTTTTGTTATTTTGGTAACAGGAAACTTGAAACATACATTTAAAGATTATAAAGAACAGTATAATAAATGTCCAAGTATGCATTACCCACCTTCAGTGATTATCACCAAATGGCTAATCTTGTTCATTCATCTGCCTATTCTCATTCAAAAACCTAAAATGTCTAACTCCAATATTGTATTATTTCATCTGTTAATGTTTGGGCATGCATTACTAAGGATTAGTAACTTTTAAAAACAAATCTGCAATACTCTTTTCAGGCCTAAAAAGCTACTATAACTTTATTAATATAATCAAATATCTAATCACTGTTTGAATTTCCATATTTGCTTCATAAAGGTTCTTTTCATGATTGTTTTCTTCTAATCAAGATTCAAATGACTTTCAAGAATTACAATTAATTGGTGTTTTTGAAGTATCTTCAAGTCTATCAATTTTCATTTCCTACCTCTCTTGCCAGGAATTCCTTGAAGTAAGTAGGCTGCTTTGTTCTATATTGATACCTCCCATTATGGATTTTGCTGAATTCCTTTTTTTTTTATTTTTTTAAATGTTTTGTTGTTGATTGTATTTCCTGCACACTAGTAGCTAGATACAAGATACAGAGGCTTGATAAGATTTAGATTTGCATATTTTAATCAATATTCTTCATAGATAGTGTTTAGTACTTCCAACTGTTTTTATCAGGAGGTACATTGTGTCTGGTTTATCTTAAGAATTGAGCTTTCATATTTTGTGAGCCTGACACATGTGTTAAACACTTATCCATCTGGTGTTCCCTAATGATATTTTGAGCATTATTGAGAGTCATTATTAATTAGGATTTGAAAGTGATGATATTCTAGGTTTATCCTTCTTTATTTCTTAGCTGTAAATCTGCTAGAAAGTAAAACTCATACCAATTGTTTGTTACTATTAGGTACAGTTCATACAACTGTATGTTTGAGTATTTTCCTTTGTTTGCAGGTTTTCATAAAGCTTGTTTTCCTAGCACCCGACAAACATAATCAGTACTTTTAATTTTTTATCTTTTCGATGATTGCTTGTTATATACTGCTATGATGAAATTACCACAAATTTGGCTAGTGAAAGCTTCCTTTGGTTGCTCCCTAAATTCTTTTGATTAGAACTCAGAAGACTTCCTTGCTTATAGGTAAAATGAGATGATCTAACTTCCCTTGTATATTTTTGGAATCAGACTTGTATTGTATTTTTGAGGACTAGAACTTGAAATCACTTCTCATTTTTTCACATTGTTTATTAAAGATGTTGACAGGGAAATACTTCATATATTTATCTTCCCCTTCATTAATTCCTATTTTTAATAATATTTTGCTTTAAATATTTGCCTAGTTGTATGTTAAGCCTATTGAATATCTTACCTTTCAGTCCTTTCTATAGCATTAACTGTGTTGTGGAATTTCTCTTTGTATGTGAACAATGTCACTGTATGTCATCCATCTTAATTTATCTGTTGTATTTCATTTACTCGAATCTTCCTGGAATTATATTATCATTTTTGGAACATATAGCCAAAAATTCAAAATAACACAATAGGAAATATAAAATATAAGCTTATTTTGACTTAATATTTTATCAATATTAAAATATAGATTTGTCTCAGCTTTACCTAAACAGAAAAATATAATATTTTACTCCAATATAAAAACTGAAAGAAAAATAAAATGTATTGCAGCCTAAGTGACTTTACTATACATGTAAATATTCCTAAAGAAATAAACAACCACCATCAAATAAAAAGGATCAGACAATAATATTGAAATTCAGTGTCTGTATTCAGGTTTTTTTTTTCTCTGAGCACAGACTAACTGGAGTGTTTCATATTTAATTATTACCTATTCTAAACTTAAATATAAAGGTAGCATATATTGTTGTGTTTTTTAAAAATAATATGTCACATAATTTACAGTAATTGAAGACTGCAGATCAAGGTTGTTTATAGGCAAAAATTTTAAAGCAATAATATGAATATATTGAATTATTAATTTGTGTTCCAATAGAATACTGCATAAAAGTATCAATATATTTTCTTTGAAATTGGTATAAAACAGTTTTAGATATTGACCAAGATTCTCAGTCTCCAAACATTTTGAAAGGACCACAAATTTATGAAATATTTTTAGGAGCTTATTGCATGACTTATGAAAGTTACTTCAGGAATTATTTTTTAAAAGCATTTAACATATTTTTCTTAATCTTTTTGAAATAGCTAATGTGGTTATATCTTTTCAAGTATGTATTCAGTAGAGAATTTCCTGTTAATGTAGATGTGTTTCTTGTTAATGTAGGGTAACAACATAAGATACTGTTTTATGAAGATAATAATAGTTCATTTTGTTATTACTAATAAGATTTCTTGATCTACTTTGGACTGAAAAGTGATAAAGCATAAATTAAAGCATATTTTAAAATGCTGATGAATTTTTTTCATCTGACTTGAACATTTAGATAGTCAATAATTTGATGATTCCACCCTGAAAATAACAGTTGAGACTATGTATTTAAATTATATCCAGGAGTTTCTCTCTGTCAAGAAAGAAGACCAGATATCCTGAATAAACATCTTACTGCAAAGAGGAAAAAATAGACTTAAATAGGCAATACATATGTACACACACACACACACACACATTCACACATATTTGCAGGAAACTACTAGATACTGCCTAAAGCATAAAAGGCAAGTGAAAATGGGAAGCTAGAGTGGTAAGTAACTTATAAAGTAGTTATGGAAGGTTTTCAGCTTATTTTGTTTGATGGGTACATTGTGCAGAGGAAAGGGTATAAAGTCAGGGCACATGTAGATGAGTGTCCTATGAGTTGCCAACCCTGGATAGTAACATCTTACTGAATCAGGGAGATAGGAAAAATGCTCTCCATAGGAGAGAACAAGCAAATATTTCTGCCTTGAACTCAGTGCAGAGAACATATGTATATATATATATATATTTATCTCCTGAGAATTCAAAATCTCCCCATCATATAGAATAGATTTGGGAACTGAATATTCTGTACTTATGGTTTCAAATAATCTTAAACTGTAAATTACTTTTAATTTAGTCCCAGGTTTGTAGTGCTTAATGGAAAGCTTGCAGAAGCAATCACAGTTTCTTTCTTTAAAAAAAACAAAAACAAAAAAACAAAAACCCTCCTTAAATAGAAGATTCAGTTTCACAGATAAGTCATCATTAATGTAAAAATCACAGGAATACATCTGAAAATGTAGGAAAAAAGGCATTATGAATAAGACAATAAGATCAAGCAGAAGTCACAGAAAACAGAATTAGAGTCTCCATGTTCTCAGATTTTGGAATGATAATGTTGGAATATAAAAACCAGTGTGTGTGTGTGTGTGTGTGTGTGTGTGTGTGTGTGTGTGTGTGTGTGCGTGTGTGTATACACACATTTATCTAAATCAAAAAGATGTTTAGGAATAGTATACTATGAAAAATTGCTATGAGGATTAGGAAAAGAACTAAATGATATTTCATGAAATTAAAAATATGTTGTAATTAAAAATCTACCCAACAGCAAATTAGACACAATAGAAGAAATAATTGTTGAAGTTAACAAGAACTGAAGAAATGATACAACAAGCAGTGGAGGTAGTATCAGAGAATATACAAGAGAGATTGAGAGATATGAGGGACAGCTCAAGATAATCTAATATATGTCAAAACAGTCTTACAAACAGATCAGGTATATCACTTTTAAAAATTATGTTGTCTTTCAAGACAGCATTAAAAACTGTGTAAGGTTTATAATTTGCAATAAGGAAAAGATTTTGGGCTAGGCACAGTGGCTTGCATCTATAATCTCAGCACCTTGGAAGGCTGAGGTAGAAGGATTGCTTGAGGCCACAAGTTCGAGTCTAGCTTAAGCCACATAATGAGACCCCATCTCTATGAAATAAAAAAAAATAAAAGGTAAAATGTTATGAATTTTGAGTTAGTTTTATTCCTAGGTATCTTCTACTAAAATTGATCCATGGATTAAATGTCATTTCAAACAAATATATTTGTAATAGATTTTTATATAACTTGGCAATTATAAAATTAATATAGAAAACAAAGGATCAAAAAGAGCCAAAACAGAATTTTAAAAAATGAACAGGTTTAAGTCTTCTACCAAATTACAATAATTTTTATACAACCTAAGCAAGTAAAAGAAGATGGTTACTCTGAACTTTGCATAAGACATCTTTAAACAGGTTATTTTAAGCCGATAACAGCTTAAATTTGATCTCATACCCAAACTTTCCACTTTTGCTGCTCCTCACATTTTGAAGTTTAAAAGATAAATATGTGTGGTGATGAATATGTTAATTAGCTTGATTTAATCTTGTACAATGTTTGGATATATCCCAACATCACATTTACTTTACATATATTACTATATATATAATTTTTTCCATGAAAATAAAATAAAATAAAACAAATGTAAAGAGAAATATAATTTATAAAAGGAAAATAACAGCATGTGCTATTAGCAAGGCGATATTCATGGAAGAGTCTGATTAAAAAAAGAGAGCATCTACAAACAAATCTATGCAAATATGAAAGCTATATATCAGAGAAGTGTCTTTTCAGATTAGTGGGAAAGAATGGATTATTAATAAAGCTGTAGAACTAGCTACTGAATATGCATGTGAAGATATTTGAAAATGGCTACAGTAATCCCAAATCAATTCCAGCTAAACACTTAAATGTGCTAAAAACGTCTGTTTGTAATTTCAAAGTAAATAGTGAGAGAGTCTTTATAAGGGAAAATTTTAAGCAACACATTAACAATAAATAATAAAGAAAAATTTGCAAACCATGGAGAACAATATTGAGAAATTAGTCTCTTGTACAATTCAGATTTTTAAATCATACCTTGGATAAAGTACATAAAATACAAAGACAAATCTATAAACTTGTCTTTTAAGTTGAAGATATATTTAACACATAAAATGGAAAACAATTAGTATTCTTTATATAATCTAAAGTCTCCAGAATCTCAGTGTAAAGTACTTAAAAGGCATGAAGGGATATTTGCCAAAAGAGTAAAGAGAAATGATCAGCAAACCTATAAAAGTACTTTCAATGTTCTTGGTAATCAGAAAATTACAAATTAAGAACAAAGTGAGATACAATTTCAAATCTACCATACTGGCAAACTGTTAATCATTTATAATCAAGTTAGAGTGTATAGAATACAATAATTTTGCCTGCTGATGAGAAGTAAATCGATACAATCTCTTCCTGAAATAATTTGTAATTATCTTTTTTTTGTTGTGTGTTTTTTGTTTATTTTGTTTTTTTTGTTGTTTTTTGGAGATGGAGTTTCGCTCTTGTTACCCAGGCTGGAGTGCAATGGCGCGATCTCGGCTCACTGCAACCTCCGCCTCCTGGGTTCAGGCAATTCTCCTTCCTCAGCCTCCTGAGTAGCTGAGATTACAGGCACGTGCCACCATGCCCAGCTAATTTTTTGTATTTTTAGTAGAGACGGGGTTTCACCATGTTGACTAGGACAGTCTCGATCTCTTGACCTCGTGATCCACCCGCCTCGGCCTCCCAAAGTGCTGGGATTACAGGCGTGAGCCACCACACCCAGCTGTAATTATCTTGTAAAGTTGAGTATGTTGTAAAAATGTAACATTTCCAGATAAATTTTTCTTAATGTGAGAAAGAAAAGAAGAATCTTCATGCCTGTATTTCCTGTAGCAACAAAAACAATCAAATTACTGTCAGAGCAATTAATATGTAAATTGAGTTGTATTTTTAAAAGGGAATACTATACAGCAGTTAAAATGAAATGTAACTCTATGCGTAAATATGCAAAACTAAGTTACATAAGAGAAATGGCATTAATGTTGTATATCTTTTGTATGGCAATTATATCTCAATAAATTAAGGACACAAAGAAATGGAAAACATAAGATTTTATAAAGTGCTTACTTTAAGTGGATGGGAAATAGAATTTAAGGGAACAGAGGCTGGAGAATCACAATTATCATCCTCTTCAGTTGATACATAGAGGGTTATTTTTTTCTTTTTCTCTTGTCTGCTCACATACATTTGATCATGCTTCTTCTCAAGGACTTACATTAAATCATGAGCTTTGCCTTAATGAATCAACATGCTATTAATTTATTTACCTTCAATGCACAAAATATAATACTTGGCATATAATTATCATACAAGAATTGTTACTGAACTAATATAATAATCCTTTATTGTTTCAAAATTATATGTGGTTAACAAAATCAAGTTTTTTTCATTTTACTATGATAAACTAGTAATCTTTTACTATAATAAGAACTAACTTAATTGAACAGACTTGTGATATTTTCTTACGTGGGTACAGGACATTGATATTTTAGGTTTTTTTAGTCTAAGATTCTAAAAATCAGCTCAGTGTGGTGGCTTATGCCTGTAATCTCAACTCTTTGGGAAGCCAAGGTAGGCAAATTGCTTAAGCCCAGGAGTTCAAGACCAGCTTGGGCGCATGGAAAAACCCCATCTCTACAAATAATACAAAAACTAGCTGGGAATTTTGGCACACACCTGTAGTACCAGCTACTCAGGAGGTTAAGGCAGGAGAACTGCTTGAATACAGGAGGTTAAGGCTGCTATGAGGTATAATGATGACACTACACTCCAGCTTGGGTGACAAAGTGAGACCCTATCTTTTTTAAAAAAAGATGCTGAGACCGGGCGCTGGTGGCTCAAGCCTGTAATCCCAGCACTTTGGGAGGCCGAGGTGAGTGGATCATGAGGTCGAGAGATCGAGACCATCCTGGTCAACGTGGTGAAACCCCGTCTCTACTAAAAATACAAAAAATTAGCTGGGCATGGTGGTGCGTGCCTGTAGTCCCAGCTACTCAGGAGGCTGAGGCAGGAGAATTGCTTGAACCCAGGAGGCGGACGTTGCGGTGAGCCGAGATCATGCCATTGCACTCCAGTCTGGGTAACAAGAGCGACACTCTGTCTCAAAAAAAAAAAAAAAAAAAAAAAAAAAATAGATGCTGAAAGTCATTATGACTTTTTAGACGTTTTCATTTCAACAGTTCTTGGCAACATAGTCCTCAAACTTTCAAAAACATAGACTGCTAAAGGGTTATATAAAATATTGGTGGTGGAAGATATGCAGAGGCAGGCAGATTTCCAAGATCCTAATATCCATAAGTAACATATCCATAAATTAAATGAATTTTTATAGTAAGGAATATGATTGTAGAGAGAAAATTGAAACAAACTGGAGATAAAGCATCTTAAAAACCTAGTGCTTTCTCTAATGCATAGCACTGCATTACCATTCTGAAATGATTTTGTTTAAAAATCAAAGAGGAATTCTTCAAGACCATCTCTTTGGCATTATTTTATTTTTGTTCTTGTATCCTTCCTTTGTATGGAGTCATCAGAAATTCTAACATTTGATCCAATAATATGGGATGTTTAACATTTTGAAGAGTTTTTAATTAGGTTTATAATGTAGAACATTCTATGGTTCCACATGAGATGTCAGAATTCCAGCTCTGCCTCTGTGTTCTTTTTAGACCTCTTCCTTTAACAAAAATACCTCATGTGGTATCTAACATCAACCTTATTATTCAGATGGACACTTTTTTCAGAAGCAAAGGAGGTTGCTGCCTCTGTGCCTTTGTTTATTTTCTGCTGCTATAACAGAGTACCATAGACTGGGTTATTTATAAAGAAAAGAACTTTATTTGGCTCACATTTCTGGGGATTGGCACATACAGGAGCATGGCACCAAATCTGGTGAGACCCTTCATGCTTCTTCCTAATGGTGCACAAAGGTAAGATCACATGCAAGACAGAGAGAAAATTAAGGCAAACTCATCCTTTTATCAGGGGTCCAAATCTCATGATAAATAACCCACTCCTGTAATAACAGTAGTCCATTCATGAGAGCAGAGCCCAGTTACCACTTAAAGGCCCCACATCTTAATACTGTTTGTATTAGTCCATTTTCATAGTGCCTGATAAAGATATACCTGAAACTGGGCAATTTACAAAGGAAAGAGGTTTAATTAGACTTACAGTTCCGCATGACTAGGGAGGCCTTACAATCAGGGTGGAAGGCTAGGAGTAGCAAGCAACACCTTACATGGATGGCAGCAGGCAAAGAGAGCTTGATGCAGGGGAACACCTCTTTTTAAAACCATTAGATCTTAGGAGACTCACTATCAGGAGGACAGCATAGTAAAGACCTGCCCCCATGATTCACCTCCTACCTGGTCCCTCCCACAACATGTGGGATTTCAAGATGAGGTCTGGGTGGGGAAAAACAAATATCATCCCACCCAGGCCGCTCCCAAATCTCATATCCTCACATTTCCAAACCAATAATGCTTTGCCAACAGTCCCCCAAAATCTTAACTCATTTCAGCATTAACTCAAAAGTCCACAGTCCAAAGTCTCATCTGAGACAAGTCTCCCAGCCTATGAGCCTGTAAAATCAAAATCAAATTAATTACTTCCTAGATACAATGAGGGTATAGATAGTGGGTAAATACAGCCATTCCAAATGGGAGAAATTGGCCAAAACAAAGTTTTCCCAAGTTTGAAATCAAGCAAGGCAGTCAAATCTTAAAGCTCCAAAAGGACCCCCTTTGACTCCCTGTCTCACATCCAGGTCACGCTGATGCAAGAGGTGGGGTACCACGGTCTTGGGCAGCTCTGGCCCTGTGGCTTTGCAGTGTACAGTCTCTTTCCTGTCTACTTCCACAGGCTGGCCTTGAGTGTCTGCAGCTTTTTCAGGTGCACAGTGCAAGCTGTTGGTGGATCTATCATTCTGGAATCTGCAATACAGTGGCCCTCTTCTCACAGCTCCACTAGGTGGTGCCCCAAAAGGGACTCTGTGTGGGGGGCTCTGCTTGGTCAGTGTGGAAGGGAAGTGAATCCATGTTAAAATTCCTGAGTCTATCTGACCTTTGCTGAAGCTGATTGTCACCACAGCTTCCACTTTTGTTGACCAATAATTCTTCTTATTGTTTTAAGTCAGGTAAAGTTGGGTATTCTATAACTTATGATCAGATCCATCTTAAGGGTTGCCTTAGTTTTTATCATTAAGTGTCTATACTGTGTTAAATCCTGAGGCTGACATTTTACATACAGCTAGTGCTTGACTTACGACCATGGTCGAGCCCGCGGAACGGTCGTAACACGATTTGGTCGTAATTTGAGTAGGCTATATGTATAGTTGAAATGGTGCACGTGGAGATGGTAGTGCTGCCAGAAGCTGGTCCACACCCAACTGGGCGATGTTTGCACTGCCAGACGCGGGGCAGTCATGGCTAGTGATTGTGGTCATAAAGTCGAATGGTCGTAAGTTGCATAGGTAGTAAGTTGATCAATACCTGTATTTTATAATTCTAGTGAACATTGGTAAAGGCAAATTCTCTCCATCTCAGCAGTGCTACAAACGTCCCCAAAAAGGAAAGTCTTTTTCCTGGTTTCCTCGGTCTCTAACCTCTTATTTATTTTTGAAGAGGGTGATAGGCCAAAAGTTACTTGACATGTTTTAGACCATTTATATTATAAATCCTATATCCATGGGCTGTTCTTCACTATGGAATATAAGTATACTTCTCATTGTTTGTTTTGTTCTTAGCTTAAGTGATCTCTCCAAAACCAAGACAGAAAGTGTCCAATGTTAGCATCTTGTTGTACAATATAGATACAATGTAACTATATTGTAATGCATGTAGTGGAAAAATAACTGGACTCAAGTAAAATAATTGGCTATGGTCTTGGATCTTCTCTTGTTGACTAAGTGACTTTGGAGAAGTTACTTGACATTTCTAAGCCTTAACTTCCTCATCTGTCAAAACAAAATACCCTATCTGTTATCTTTTTTTTAATGCCTGATAAATAGATTCACAATAATATGGTTGTGGGATGTAACTATAGACTATGCACTTCTCTGTCTTGCAATTTAAAATATCACCAGTACAAGTGATGATTGAACTTATTGAAATTAGCCAACCATATCATTAAGTGTCACATTAAGTACCTGTACTCTGATTTGTTTGACATGGATTAAAAAGGGCAGAGAAATATCTCTTTAGCTACTAACAGGCAGAAATTCTAGTTATTATAACCATTTTAAGTCTATATTTTACATTTACTTACCCATTGTTCATGTATTTTAAATTACAACATATGATTCTTCACTTTTAGAATTTACATATTTTGGATTAGTTTCTCATGCCACATGCATATGGAAAAATTCTCCTTGTAGACAACATAGTTCCCCCAAACTCATCTCACTTCTTCCTGACTGCATATTTATTTAGATGATTGGCCAAAACTCCACATCTTGGCCCTGATTCATCTAAGCTAAAGCTAAGCTAAATCTTACCTGTCTTGTTAGCCATTGGCTCAGAAACTCTGCTTTTAACACTTTAGTGATAGACATTCCACTGATAAGAGGTACTGCTTTATAGATACCTCTGTGTTGGGCATTAATAGGGGTGGAAGTTTATTTTTCATAGTTAGAAAGAGGCATTTGCCACCTCACTTGCAGCAAATAGGAATGAGGAAGCCCGTCATAGCTTCCTCTTATGACTATGGTGTAGAAAGCCATCATACAACCACCGGGGGATGCAATCTTAGGAGGAAGCTGAACACTCTGGACTACAGAGTACCAGAAAAGAAAGATCCAAGGTCTTTCATGACTTTTGTGAACTGTCCTTTCTCTGGATGTCTAGAGTTTTCAGCCAGTGGAATCTTTGTATTTAATTAACATGCAAAACAGGAAAAGAAGCCCCATCTATAAGAGTGTGTTCTTTTCATTATTTTACTCCCATCCTGGCTGTGGGTACTCAAATCATTGAAAAGGGGCTTATATATCTATTTATTAAAATATAATGTCTTATTTGTTCCATTTAGGCTTTCCATTTGAGCAAAAGTAGTAGATTTTAAGTAAGTGGTTTATTATTTTTAAACTGATAACATATATGATATATTTTATATATAAAATGGATGACTATGGCATCCTTTTATACTCATATTGTGTGGTATTTTAATATCTGTTATACATATGTGTGTTTTAAGAAGTTACTGTTGAAATTATACTATTATAAAGGCTATTATTGCAAGTCACCTACATAGCAACCTTTATTTCTTACTACGGTTTTGACTATGCCAACACTTAACCCACTTAGTAATCTCATAACCTTTAGATTACTTCTAATGCAACTACACTGTGTTCTTTCCAATCACGTTTTTGTTTCCGATATAGCTAAGTGTTTTTCAAATCATTTTACTCTTTTCGTCTTTTAAGATTTTGATATATACAACAAAATTTTGATATATTTTGAGACGTGTGTGTGTGTGTGTGTGTGTATCTGAACTTTTCATATAAAGAAACATAGGTATCGTTCTCTGTTTATATTGATTTACTTAATAATTTTAACTTTCATTTTAGATTCAAGGGGTACATGTGTAAGTTTGTCACATGTGTATATTGTATGATGCTGAGGTTTGAGAAATGAATTATCCTGTCATGTAGCTACTGAGTATTGTTCTCAATCGTTAGTTTATCCCCCATCCATCCCTCTCCATTCTAGTAGTCCCCAATGTCTATTATTGCTATCTTAATGTCCATGAGTACCTAATGTTTAGCTCTCACTTACAAATAGAACATGTGTTACTTGGTTTTCTGTTCTTGCATTAATTTACTTAGGATAATGGTATCTAGCTCCACTCATGTTGCCACAAAGGACATGATTTCATTTTTTTATGGCTGCATCGTATTCCGTGATGTATATGTACCACGTTTTCTTTATCCAATCCACAGTTGATGAGAACCTAGGTTGATTCCATGTCTTTGCCATTATGAATCAAACAGTAGTGAATATAAGAGTGCATGTGTCCTTTTGGAAGAATGATTTATTTTCTTTTGGGTATATACCCAGTAATGCAATTTCTAGGTTAGATAATGAATTAATTTGAGATATTTCTAACTTTTCAGTGTAGGTATTTAGAGCTATAAACTTTCGCCTTAACAGAGATTTCACTGCATCTCAGATATTTTTGTTTGTTGTGTCTGTTTTCATTTATTTCAAAGAATTATGTTTTCTGCCACATTCCTGAGTTATTGGCACAACACCTTACATTAATTCTCTCATTTATGCTCTATTACCACTTTAACAAGGTGGCTAGAGTTAGGATTCACATTTTAGGTGTGGCAAACTTGAGGCTTAAACGTTTTGCCATTATCCTTAGGTGACATTCCTCGTAAGAGGAGATCTCAGAATGGGAACATTGGGCTATCTGACTTTGAAGCCCTTGCTTCAACTCTTATGTTTTATGCTTCACATTTGCTTGCATGGCTTCATCTGCTGTTTGGAGAGAGTTGACATTTCACTGCATCTTGATTCACAAGTTTAATTTCTACATATCATGTGGTAGTTAGATCAGGTTTAGAGAGACATCTTCCTGTCTCTTTTAACCCTTACTGGATATTGTCCACTGCATGGCAGATGGAAACTAGTCATCTGTCTGAAAACTAAAAACCAGAAGTCATTTTTAATTCCATAGTCATTGTACCATATTTCTAGGGACAGACATTTCTTTAAATTATACATCTTGTACCCTCAACCAAATCTGTTTTTCAGGGGTTGGTCAATATTTGCCAGAATTACTATAAATTGCCAAATATGTGTAATGTTTCCAGAGTGCTTCTGATCAAATAATATTTCTCAGTCTCCACTGAACCAGGTTGCTTTACTTCTTGAAGTTCTTTTACAATCTTCCAGGATGTGTATATCTGATTTGTAGTATATATAGATTCCTGAATACAGAAGGCATGCTCTTTTCTGGAGTAGCCAGTATTTATTTTTACCTCTCCAATTTTATATATCTTTGCTTTCTCTTATATTAAGGTAAAAAAACATGTTGGAAAATGTTACTGTTCAAAGCATTTACCTCTTATCTCCTAAACAGGAAACTATGATTCAGTTGGTTTAATTTATCATCAGTTATTTATTTGGTAGTATTTTTCCTCATTATTAAGAATGTTTGCTGTCAGAAAACTAAGCATGTACTATCAAGTATGATTGATGATCATAATACATTAATTGGATAAAAGGGAACATATTACTTAAGTAGCTTGGCCTTCTATTGACCATAGGACTGTTTCTATTTGGCGCTCAAAGGTAGGATGCATAGTCTTTGTTCCTTCGTTTTTTCTTTTCGTTAGGTATGCCCTAACTATGCTATCTGGTAAACCTGGTTGTTCAGAGGCAACTAGGGAACTTTCATATTCTTTGTCTTTCCTATAAAGTGCCTTTATTTTTCCTTTCCAATTTGTGGCAACTAAAATTTTCTTAAGTTTTAATTTGGTGGAATTTAATCTTTGTTAAATAACCAATATGCTGCGTGAAATGTTAACTCTTGCGAAACTGCATCAGAGGAAGTAACACACATGCATCCTTTTAGGACACTCTACAAATAATAACTAAAATAATGTTTATAATGCATGAATTTCCATAGGGGCATTATGATGCTGAAACTAAAGGCCAATGTGCCTATGAAACCACATTTGAACAGTAGCCTGCTCTAGTCATACCTACTCCGTGAACAAAATAATGGTTCCTTTTTTCTTCCTTTTTTTTCTTTCTTTTTTTTTTTTTTTTACTTTTTAATTGTCATCACAGAAATCTGTCACTTTGAAACAACATTTTCTCTGTTACAGGAGCGTTATTCGTTAAACTATCAAACTGTGTAAATATACATATTTAGTAGCATGGGCAATATTTTAATGATCATTGATAGATATTTAGTAAAAAGAATAAATCAACATAATGCTTGCCAGAGCAATATAGATATATAGTAAGAGTATGAACAGACAATAGGCTATAATTGTATGTATATATTAACATTTTATGTAAAATTATTTACTCTAAGTTTCTATACTACTTATTTTTTTGTTTCTTACCCTTAATGTGAATTGTTCCAAAATGAGGTCATAACATCTTGGTGTTTTATAAAACCTGTGCACTGTGTGATTAATTAGTGCTTATACATAGGCGAGACACTTCCATTTTAAGATGGAACCGCCATTGACCTCTCACAGTGACAAAACTTTTTACTAATCATTTATTTGAGGGTAATGACTTCACACATGTGTAGAAGAATATAATCTTAATGTTGGAAACTAAAAGTCATTTGTAAGTTAAAATAATGAACTATTTACTAGCAACTATCTTTTTTTTATTGCATTTTAGGTTTTGGGGTACATGTGAAGAACATGCAAGATTGTTGCATAGGTACACACATGGCAGTGTGATTTGCTGCCTTCTTCCCCCTCACCTATATCTGTCATTTCTCCCCATGCTATCTCTCCCCACCTCCCCACCCCCCATCCCTCCTCCATTCCCCACAACGGACCCCAGTGTGTAGTGCTCCCCTCCCTGTGTCCATGTGTTCTCATTGTTCAACACCTGCCTATGAGTGTTTTCTGCTCTTGTGTCAGTTTGCTGAGAATGATGGTTTCCAGGTTCATCCATGTCCCTACAAAGGACATGAACTCATCGTTTTTGATAGCTGCGTAATATTCCATGGTGTATATGTACCACGTTTTCCCTGTCCAGTCTATCACTGATGGGCATTTGGGTTGGTTCCAGGTCTCTGCTATTGTAAACAGTGCTGCAATGAACATTTGTGTGCACTTGTCCTTATAGTAGAATGATTTATAATCCTTTGGATATATACCCAGTAATGGGATTGCTGGGTCAAATGGGATTTCTATTTTTAGGTCATTGAGGAATTGTACTGGCAACTATCTTAAATGACAGTTAGTATTAAAACTAGTGCTTTATAAACATCAAATCAGCAATTGAAGTAAAACAGCCAAAGTCAGCCAGGCCTGGTTGCTCACAGTTGTAATCTTAGTACTTTGGGAGGCAGAGGCAGAGGCTTACTTGAGCCCAGTAGTTTGAGACCAGCCTGGGCAGCAAAGCAAAATCCTCATCTCTCAAAAAAAAAAAATAGCCAGTCATGGTGACACACATGTGTACAACGAGCTATTCAGGAGTCTGAACAGGGAGGATTGCTTGAGCCTAAGAGTTTGAGGCTGCAGTCAGGTATGATTCTGCCACTTCCCTCCAACATAGATGAAAGAGTGAGATACTGTCTCTAAAATAAAATAAATATATTTTAAAAATGAAATAGTCAAAATCATCCCGTATTATGTATAATACAAAATAATAAGAGCAATAATAAATAAATAGAAGCAATATCAGCAAAACATTTGATCTTGAGTCTGAAATGTATGAATCTTAGTTCTGGCAAGAGTAAGTGGCTTTGGCAGATTATGTGGCTTTGAGCCAAAATACTTTTATTTTCTGCATTTATAAAATATTTCAACTATGAAAGTTAGATGAGTATTGAGCACAAAGTGGGGTGGTAGGGGATGACTAAATTGCTAAATAGTCTCAAATGAAAATGCCCTCTCACATTTGAGTGTAAATTCTCCAGAAAGATCAGTTGCAGATGGGATAAAATTTGTCTGCTTTGTTTTCATGACACTATACTAACATACACTCATGCTTATTTTCAGGTCTTTCAGGTCTCTGTTCTTTCAGTGGGAAAATTCTGTTGATGATTTTAGCAGTATCACTTCTTTGTCTGTGGGGTTTTCCAAAATCTAAAGGGCTGTACTTCACTTTGGACACTCTTCCATTAGTCATATTTATTGGATAAACTTGCAGGGTCAGCAATCACTAAAAGCACATGGAGACAAAGTTAGTTGATGTTGCTTCTGCTTAAAGAAAACACAAAGTGGGCTATAACTATCTCTTTTTAGAGTTACAGACTAACAACTTTAAAAAGAATCTATAATCCAGAGAAGAAAAGACTAAATATAATTGCTCAGCAAAAAAGTTTGTGTGTCTGAACCTCCTATAGATAGATCATCTTAATGAGTCCAAAGACTCTCAAGGAAAAAAACCACACACACACACATCTCTGTCTATCCATTTCAAAAATGGCAGAAATATTTTACCTATGAAAAATAAAGCAAATTGAAACCATCCCTCTTTCTCTTTTAATAAAACAAGAGTGAAGATACTGCATAATCTTCATAAATGTTTGTAAATCCTTTAATTAACTCTCAGATTTCTTTTGTAATTAAGATTAGCACTACACACTGGGGTCCGTTGGGGGGAAATAGGGGAGGGACGGGGGGTGGGAAGGCGGGAAGAGATAGCATGAGGAGAAATGACAGATACAGGTGAGGGGAAGGAATGCAGCAAACCACACTGCCATGTGTGTACCTATGCAACAATCTTGCATGTTCTTCACATGTACCCCCAAACCTAAAATGCAATAAAAAAACAATATTAATTCTTCCAACCCCCCCAGAAAAAAAGATTAGAATGTATTCAATACTAACTTTCCTAATTCTTTATCATTAAGAGAATCCATCAAGTCCACAAAATTGGGAAAGATTCCAAATTTTATAGCTGCCTTCTATCTTGAAGCCAAAACATTTTATGAGTCTCTTGGTTCTAATGTTCTTAACTCAGTTGAGTGTCTGAGCATTTTAGATGAGAGACATTTTTATCACTTTGACAAAAATGGCATCTTTAATTTTAATGATTCCATCAAAAATTGATCAAGCATGTTGTTTTTTGAGGCCTTTTAGAAATGAATTCACTAACCAACAATTTTAAAGGTTCATCCATTTTTGTTTAAAAACTCCACTTCAGCTCAATACATGAATTAACTATTTATTCGCAGATGGTATCTTTTAAAAGTAATTCTGAATTGTGGTTTGAAACCCAGAACCAAGGTTTCCAATGATAAGCTCAGGTTTTGCTGAAATGAGCAATGATTTTAATTAATCATTCAGTCACGCCGTCTGATGTGGTTTGGACATTTGTCCTCTCTAAAACTCATGTTGAAATGTGATTCCCAGTGTTGGAGGTGGAGCTTTGTGGGAAGTGGTTGGATTAGGGGGGCAGATCCCTCATGAATGGCTTAGCCCCATCACCTTGGTGATGGATCAGTTATTGCTCAGTTAGTTCACACAAGAATTAGTTATTTTAAAAAGTGTAGCACTTCCCTCATTTCTCTCTTGCTCCCATTCTTGTCATATGACATCCCTCCTCCCTGCTTCACCTTCCATCATGACTATAAGCTTCTGGAAGCCTGCAATAGAAGCAGATGCCAGCCCCATACTTCCAATACAACCTGTAGAACCATGAGCCAACTAAACCTTCTTTCTTTATAATTTATAAATTTATTTATAAATTCACTCCTCTCAGGTATTCCTCTATATTAACATAAACAGACTAATATAACATTATATTATTACTTGTCCTCATTTTTATAAATAATAGTTTCCTGTTATATACAGGAAATAATATATTATTTTTAGTAAATGGTTTTGCAATTTCAATAATTTCTTACCTTTTAAAAATAATTCTTGTACGTATTTTGATATCTTAATTCTTGTACATATTTTGATATCTTAATTTGTTCTATGGAAGGCATGATTTTAAAAAATGGAAGTTTTTTGTTTTTGTATTTTCACCCCTGTTTTAAACTGAATATGTCCAAGTTAATTATTCTGTAAGTATATTTATTTTTATTAAAATTCAAATATTTAGCAATGATTTTGGAGTGTTAAATATTTTAAAATATACGTGATTATTAGGGGAAAATTTAAGACAGTAACACTTTGTTGTCAATTAAATAAAGAATAATTTATTTAAAGAGATGGTTTAATGGAAGACTTAATATTCAAAATTTTGAGGTGAAACCAAATCATATATAAACTGCAACTTAAAACATGAGAAGTAATGTTCTATATAAAGTCTATACTTGTTTGTTCAAAATTCTGTTTCTGGTATTTTAACATAGCAATAGTTTTTCTGTTCATAAATAAAGATGAAAATGTGTCTTCCAAATTATCAGTTATTTATTTTCTCATTATGGATGCAAATAAAACCATAGCCAAAAATAGACTGCTTTTAAATGGCTGTCTTCTAATTTTCAACTTGTATTGCAAAGATGATATAAAGTACTAATTAAACTGTGTTATTTAAAAATATATAAATGTCCTTATAATTTACCACCACTTCAGTAAATATGGAATAAAACAACCATATCTCTATTCCTTTCTAGTCTTTGATAATATGAAGACTTACTTTATCAAAGTTGCTACATTTTAAACAATTTAGTGGCTTATAAGTAACACTTTGCTAGATTTAGAATATGATGGACTTGCAAGAAGATGCATATTGTTTTATATTACAGGGAGCCTAAAATATGATTTACAAACCATACTTATGAATCCAGAAAGGATTTCCACAGGAAATGTAGTTTGAGTGTGAACTTGATGTTTAGAAGCAATTATAAAAAAGGTATAGATAATATTTTTGTGATTTCTTTGAACTTAACATTGTCAGTTTTGTACCATTAACACATTATATAATTTTCTTTTCTAATGACTAGATAGTGTTCTAGTCATCTCTATTTTACATAACCATTTTTCTGTTTTACAACCTTGGTTTTTTTTTCAATCCTTTAATTTGCCATTATTCATATGTCTAATAGAATATGTATATATCTATATGTTTTGTATTAAAGCCATGAAAATGGTATGGTTTTTTTAACAAAAGATGAGAGTTTTTTAAAACAATCGTTAGGGAATTTGAAGTCGCCTTGCCTTTCTCTGATCATTGGTAACATCTTTATATCTGTATATGTATATGTTAATTGAATGAAAGGTTCTCAGCTGCCTGTTTGATGGGTAGTATCCAATGGAGTGGTCTGTAAAAAAAAAAAAAAATGGACTTTTGGCATCTAGATGTTTATTTTATTTTTATTTTTATTTTTATTTTTTGAGATGGAGTTTCGCTTTTGTTACCCAGGCTGGAGTGCAATGGCGCAATCTCGGCTCACCGCAACTTCCGCCTCCCGGGTTCAGCCGATTCTCCTGCCTCAGCCTCCTGAGTAGCTGGGATTACAGGCATGCGTAACCATGCCCAGCTAATTTTTTTGTATTTTTAGTAGAGACGGGGTTTCACCATGTTGACCAGGATGGTCTCGATCTCTTGACCTCGTGATCCACCCGCCTTGGCCTCCCAAAGTGCTGGGATTACAGGCTTGAGCCACCACGCCCGGCCTTATTTTTAAAAAGAGAAGGAAATTTTGTATTTATATAGTTTAAGAGTCTTACTATCTAAGACGTTTAATAGTGCAATGTTAATTAATTTTCCCCATAGACAATGACAACGACAAAAAGCTGTAAGATAATTGAGTCTAGGACCAAAGTCTCATCACACACCAGCTCTAGGTCTCTGTCACCCTATTTTCCTTTTGCCCATGGTTGAAATTATCTAAATCACTTGGGTTTTTAATTTAGACTATATTTTCATATCATGTGAATTTAGGGAATCATTTTTTTTCTATAAGTTTGCATCCAGTACCTGAAGTGCTCCCTCTCTCTTTTTAAATTTGTCACAAACTTACCAGAATTGATATTTTCAAAGGTAAGTCCCATTATTGGCTACCATCTGTGTTCTCCAGTCTCTTGTGCTAACTCTTCACTGATATTATCTTATTTAGTTTTCTTGTAAATATGTGAGATAAGATAATTGGTACTTAGGTAAAATGATCTCTAATAATCATAAAGCTAATAAATGATAGAATCAAATTTTAAAATATCACTCTTTCTCGCATAGTTATATTTTACAGTCTTGCATCAGACAGATTTATGTGGAGTTGCATTCTTGCTATTTCCACCATCCTACTCTAAAATTATCATCTATACCTTGCGCTATGGAAATCATCCCCTAACTGATTATCTGCCTCAATTTTGGCCATCATTAGCCAGAAAAATATATGAAAAATATAAATTTGTTCATGTAATCCTTTCTTGATGTTTCTTTATCTCCTTCAGATATTTGAGCTAAATATACATGATAAGAAGGAGTTAGCTAGGCAAAAAAGAGGAATTAGGATATTCCAAATTGGCCTGTGCAGATGCTTCACATATCCAAAAGGCAAGTTTGCTGGAAGATTTGCAAGTATAATGAGAGATTTGAAGTCATTTTTAAAAGTATATATTTTAGCAGGTGATTCTGGAATGATGACATAGTGGGAAGCACCAGAAATCTGTCTCCTCACCAGAAGTCTGTCTCCCCATTGAGACAACAATTTTACTTTCAGAATACGTCTGATATAACTGTACTGAAATTCTGAAGCTTACTGAAGTATTGAAACTTCTGAAAGAAGTATTGGACAGTGAATTGTGGTTAATTTTGATCTTCCAGTTCAGCTATCCATCCCCTGCACACAGTTCCAGAGCAGCCAGCTGTGTACATGCTCCTGGAGAAGCATGTACAAAGCTTGGGGAAGCCAGAATGTACAAAACAGACTCTGTTAACTATCAGGATCTGTGCTCTGCTCATTGATTGCTGCTTTTGATAATTATAAAGAGGCAGTGGCCATTATTGTCGCACCAACCCCCATTTTTGTAAGTTTTTCTCCTTCTGGCTGCGGTGACTTTAAGGGGATTTAAGAAGTTGTTGCTTTGTTCCCACCTTTATTTTTGCCTTTGTATCATTTTGGTAGCCATACATTAATAACTAAAATATTAAAAGAAACCTCATATATTTGGTAAATTAAAAAGTCACCACAGTTGCTAAGGGGAAACTACAGACACAAATAAGACATGGAAAGACCTTAAGTTTACATTTCAGGCCAACTCTGCAACAGAGACAGCCCAAAACAATCAAAACAAAATACAAACAAAAAAGACAAGAACAAACACTATGGAAAAGGGAGATTCTAATATTCTAGGGTTAATGTATCATTAGATTCAAATGTATAGTTTTCAGCAAAATGTATAAACACACAAAGAAACAAGAAAAAATGAGACGTTAAAGAAAAAAATAAACCAACAGAAACAATTTCTGATGGTGAATCTACTAGACAAAAAATAAAATATCTGTGCTAAAAATGCTCAAAGAATTAAACACCTGGAGAAAGTCAACACATTATGTGTGAACAAAGTAAAAAAAAAAATCAATGAATTTATAGAAAACCTGAGGAGAAACAAAAAGTATAGCTAAAAATACAAGAAAAGGGAAAAAATTACTAGAGGGATTTCAAGAAAGATTTCATCAGGCTGGAGAAATAATCAGCAAACTTGAAGACAGAATGTTAAAAATTATTGAGTTTTAGGAAAAGAAAGTTAAAAAACAGATTGAAGAGAAGTATACAGAACCTAAGGGGCCATTGGCATGCCATCAAGGAGACCAACATACACATTTTGTAGTCCTAAAGAAGAAGAGTTAGGAGCAGTGAGAATGTTTGAAGAAATAATGACTGAATGCTAATATAAGTATCCAAGAAGCACAGAGAACTCCACATGGGATTAACTCAAATATATCCACACTGACATTCATTATATAATCCAACTGTCTAAAGTCAAATAAATTTGAAAGCAGCATGGGAGAAACTTGCTTATCATACACAAAGGATATTTTATAGGTAACACTGGAGGCCACAAAGCAGTGGGTTCATATATTCAGTGCTAAAAGAAAATTTAAAAAATATATCAACCAAGAATCCTGTATTTAACAAAAATGGTCTTCAAAAATGACAGAAAAATTAAAAGAATCCCAGAAAAACAAAAGCTGAAGTAGTTATTACCCCAGACCTGCCTTAAAAGAAATGTTACGGAGAGTTCTGCTGATTGAAATAAGAAGACATCAAACAGTAGTTCTCAATCCGTAAAAAGAAATAAAGATTTCAGTGAAGATAAGCATGTGGGAAATTGTAAGATTGTATTATTTTTAACAATATTTGTAACTTCACTTTTGGTTTTCTCCATGATCCAGTGATGAATACATTAAAAAATAATTACTCTAAAAGCTAGTATCATTGTAACACTAGTTGGTAACTCTATATTTTGTTTTCTACCCAATTTAAAATACTAATGTATTGAGAAAATTATTGATTTATGGGCAATAGTTCCTTACTGATTTTTGTCTATATAAACAGCCCAATGTTGACAGTAGGATATTGAAGTATCCTGTTATTATTATTGTATTGCAGATCTCTTTCTTCAGTTCTATTAATATTTGCTTTATATATTTAGGTTCTCTGATGTTGAGTTCACATATATGTGTATATATATAGTACATATGAATATATATGTGTATATGAATATATATATAGTGATGGACTTTTACTCTTTTTGCCCAGGCTAGTGTGCAATGGCGTGATCTCAGCTCACAGCAACCTCAGCCTTCTGGGTTTAAGCAATTTTCCTTCTTCCACCTTCTGAGTAGCTGGGCTTATAGGTGCACACCAATTTTTTATTTTTAGTAGAGATGGGGTTTCACCATGTTGGCCAGGCTGGTCTCGAACTCCTGACCTCAGATGATCTGCCAGCCTCAGCCTCCCAAAGTGCTGGAATTACAGGCATGAGTCACTGAGCCCAGCCTGGGTTTATACATGTTTATATTTGCTGTAACTTATTGATGAATTGACTTTTTATTGTTATATAATGACATGTTTTTCTTTTTTATAGTTTTCAACTTTAAGTCTATTTTATCTGCTGTGAGTTAGCTACCTTGCTCTCTTTTGTTTCAATTGGTATAGAATATCTTTTTCCATTCTGTTATTTTCAGTGGCTGTATGTACAAAGAGGTGAAGTAAGCCTCTTATAGGCAGTATACAATGAAGTCTTGTCTTTAAAAAAAATTAAAAAATCCACTCAGTCTCTTTATGTCTTTCAGTTGTGGAATTAAACTCATTTACATTCAAAGTAGTTGCTAATAGGTAAGAACTTAATTATACCATTTGTTCATCATATTCTGGTTAGTTTGTAGATTGTTTGTTCCTCTCTTCCTTTCTTGCAGTCTGTATTTTGATGAATTTCTGTAGTAGTAATATTATCCCTTGACTTGCCCTACCACCCAACAGGCCCTGGTGTGTAATGTTCCCTTCCCTGTGTCCATATGTTCTCATTGTTCAACTCCCACTTATGAGTGAGAACATGTGGTATTTGTTTTTCTATTCCTGTGTTAGTTTGCTGCAAATGAGTGTTTCCAGCCTCATCCGTATTTCTGCAAAGGACATGAACTCATTCTTTTTTATGTCTGCATAGTATTCCATAGTATATATGCATGACAGTTTCTACTATGGCTGCATAGTATTCTGTGGTGTATATGTGCCACATTTTCTTTATCCAGTCTGTCATTGATGGGCATTTGGGTTGGTTCCAGGTCTTTGCTTGTGAATAAACATAGATGTGCATGTGTCTTTATAGTAGAATGATTTATAATCCTGTGGGTATATACCCAGTAATGAGATTGCTGGTTCAAATGGTATTTATGCTTCTAGATCCTTGAGGAATCACCACACTGTCTTCCACAATGATTGAACTAATGTATGCCTCCACCAACACTGTAAAAGCGTTCCTATTTTTCTGCATCATCTTCATCATCTGTTGTTTCCTGACTTTTTAAAGATCACCATTCTAACTGGCATGAGATGGCATCTTATTGTGGTTTTGATTTGCCTTTCTCTAATGACCAGTGATGATGAGCTTTTTCTTCACATGTATGTTTGCTGCATAAATATCTTCTTTTGAAAAGTGTTTGCTCATATTTTTTCCCACTTTTTGATGGAGTTTTTTTTGTTTTTTTGTTTTTTTCTCGTAAATTTATTTAAGTTCCTTGTAGATTCTGGTTATGAGCCCTTTGTTATATGGATAGATTGCAAATTTTTTCTGCCATTCTGTAGGTTGCCTGTTCACTGTAATGATAGGTACTTTTGCTGTGTAGAAGCTCTTTATAGACTGCTAGCCAGACTAATAAAGAAGAAAAGAGAGAATAGTCAAATTGACAGAGTAAGAAATGATAAATGATTAGGGATATCACCATGATCCTACAGAAATATAAACTACAATCAAAGAACACTATTAACATCTCTATGCAAATAAACTAGAAAATCTAGAGGGAATGGATAAATTCCTGGACACACACACCCTCCCAAGAATAAACCAGAAAGAAGCCAAATCCCTGACTATGTCAATAGCATGTTCTGAAATTGAGGCTGTAATTAATAGCCTACCAACCAAAAGAAGCCCAGGACCAGAGAGATTCACAGCTGAATTCTACCAGAGTTACAAGGAGGAGCTGGTATCATTCCTTCTGAAACTATTGCAAATGATATAAAAACAGGGATTCCTCCCTAACTCATTTTATGAAGCCAGCATCATTGTGATACCAAAACCTGGCACAGACCCAATAAAAAATAAAACTTCAGGCCAATATCCCTGATAAACTTCGATGTGAAAATCCTCAATAAAATACTGGCAAAGCAAATCCAGCAGCCCATTGAAAATATTATCCACCACCATCAAGTTGACTTCATTCCTGGGATGCAAGGCTGATTCAACATATGTAAATAACAAATGTAATCCATCACATAAACAGAACTAATTACAAAAACCACATGATTATCTCAATAGATGCAGAAAAGACCTTTGATAAATGCAACATGTCTTTATGCTAAAATCACTCAATAAACTGGGTATTGATGAAATATATCTCAAAATAATTTGAGCTGTGTTTTACAAACCCACAATCAATCATACTAAATGGGCAAAAGCTGGAAGCATTCCCTTTGAAAACTGTCACAAGACAAGGATACCCTCTCTCACCACTCCTGTTCAACATAGTATTGGAAGTTCTGCCAGGATAATTGGAGAAGAGAAAGAAATAAAGAGTATTTAAATAGGAGGAGAGGAAGTCAAATTATCTCTGCTTTCAGATGACATGGTTGTATATTTATGAAACTCCATTGTCTTAGCCCATAAACTCAAGCTGATGAGCGATTTCAGCAAAGTCTCAGGATACAAAATCAGTGTGCTAAAATCGCAAGCATTCCTGTACACCAATGATAGACTAACAACCAAATCTTCAGTGAACTCAAATTCAATATTGTTCAAAGAGAATAAAATATCTAGGAATACAACTTAGAAGGATGTGAAAAATCACAAGCATTCCTGTGCACTAATGATAGACAAAGAGCCAAATCTTGAGTGAACTCCAATTCAAAATTGCTTCAACTAGAATAAAATATCTGGGAATACAACTTACAAGGATGTAATACAACTTACAACTCTTCAAGGAGAAATAAATTTAAACACAAAAGAAGGTAGTAATGTAGGAAATGAGTAGCAAATACTCTCTAATACATGTGGAAAACAAATAGCAACATGACTGAAGTAAGTCCCACCTTATCAGTAATCACTTTAAATGTATACAGATTAAACACTCCAATCCAGAGACAGAGATTGGTCAAACAAATTAAGAAACACACATGAACAGCATAATTCAAATATATGCTGTTCATAAGAGACTCAGTTTGGATCCAGAGACAACAACAGGTTGAAAATAAAAATATGTAAAAATATATTAATTAATTATTATGCTAATATTAACAAAAATCAAGCTGGGATAGCTATAGTAATATCAGATAAAATAAACTTTAAATTTATAAAGCTTACAAGAGAATAACATATGCATTATATATTAATAAAAGTTGAGCAAGAGCAACAGAGCAAGAAGGTAAAACAGATTTACACATGTAGTAATCCACCGTAAAAATATAAGATAAAAACTGACAGAATTGAAGGGAAAAATAGACAACTCTAGATAGTAGTTGGATACTTCAATACTTCACTCTCAATAATGGATAGAACAACTAAACAGAAGACAAAAGCATAGAGGATTTAATCAGCAAAATAAGACAATCAGATCTGACAGATAATACACCGAACACTCGTACCCAACAACAACAGAATTCACATTCTTCTCAAGTTCACCCAAGAGATTTTTTAGGATAGACCATAAGCCACAGATTAAGACTCTATACATTTTTTTTTTAAGATGAGGTTTCACCATGTTAGTCAGGCTGATCTTGAACTCCCAACCTCAGGTGATCCACCCGCCTTGGTCTCCAACATGCTTGGATTACAGGCGTGAACCACCATACCCAGCCAAGACTCTATACATTTTAAAAGATTGATATCACGTAAAATATTTACTCTGATGACAACAGAATTAAGTTACAAATAACAAAAGAAAAGCTAAAAAATACCATGAATTTGTGGAAATTAAATAATACATAATTGTGGAAATTAAATAATAGGAATGGGTCAAAAAATCACAAGGAAAATTAGAAAATACTTAGCAATGAATGAAAACAAAATCATAATCTATCAAAACATGTGGTACTCAATGAAAGCAGAGCTAACTGGAAAACTTTTAGCTATAAATGCTTACATTTAAAAATAAGAAAGCTCTTCACTGAACAATTCAACTTTACAATTTCTGGAACTAGAAGAAGAGGACCAAACTAAATTCAAAAAAATAGCAAAAGAAAAAAATAATAAAGATTAGAGCAGAGATCAATGAAATAAATAATAGTAAAATAAGAGAGAACATCATTTAAACATTCATTGATTTAATGATGGATTGCATAAAAAGTGTGGTACGTATACTCTACAGAATATTATACAGCTATTGCATTCCATAGTGTATATAGAGATGATGTATTTTGTGGAAACAAGAATGGAGCTGGAGGCTATTATCCTTAGCAAACTAATATAGGAACAGAGAACCAAGTACGGCATGTTCTCACCTGTAAGTGTGAGAGAAATGATATGACCTTATGGAAACAAAGCAAGGGGTCTACTTGAAGGGGAGGAGGGAAAGGAGAAGAAAGAACACTGCTGAATATTGGGCTTAATACCTGGTGATGAAATAATATGTACCATAAACTGCCATGACATGTTTACCTATGTAACGAACCTTCACATGTACCTCCAAACCTAAAATAAAAGTTAAAGTTCATTAATTAGATGAGAAAATTTTCATCCTAAAGTTCAATGTTCATAATCACTAAATCAATGCCAGAATTAAAAATAGGGTTACTGACGTGAGTTAGAAAACTAGCACATATTTAAATAAAATATCAAAAATGGTAACTTTTAGCTAGCATCAATAGGGAACCATGCACATTTTGAAACTGTCTCTCTAACTTTTACTTCTGTATTAAAACGTATTTTCTGCTTGGCTTATTTATTCTGAAATAAGTTTAAACATATATTGCGCTTAGCTCCAAAATAAACTGGAAACATTGTGCATAAGTGATTTTACAATTTGATTTCTATAAATTACATTTCCATTTTATTTCTTATTGTTTACATCCTTTATAATGCTATTATATGTTATACATCCTTTATAATGCTTCTTTCTTAACATTACATAGTTGAAATTTCTTAACTCTGAGTAACTTTTCATACGCGCACACACACACACACACACACACACACACACACACACACTGAGGTATAACAGAAAGAGATTCTATAGTTTGTTGTTTTACCTGCCAGCAAATAGTAGCATAGACTTGCGCAAGAGATATCATCTTTGAGCCTTGAAAATGAGAGCAAATGATAATTGTGATACTTGCTTTGTAATATTATTTTGAAGGTCACATAAAATAATGCATCTAAAAAAGCTTTGAAAATGATAAAGTACTTATATGAAATATTAAACTTTGCTTTCATTTTACTGTGATCTCACTACATACGCAACATTATTTGGCTAATGCATTTGTATTAGTCCATTTTCAAACTGTTATAAAGATATTACCTAAGACTGGATAATTTATAAACAAAGGAGATTTAATTGGTCCAGTTTTGCATTGCTGGGGAGGCCTCAGAAAACTTACAATCTTGGTGTAAGACAAAGTGGAAGCAGGCACCGTTTTCAGAAGGTGGAAGGAGAGAACACACAGGGGAAACGGCCACTTTTAAAACCATCAGATCTGGTGAGAACCCACTCACTATTATGAGAAGATCATATGGGAAACTGCTCCAGTGATCACCTCCCACCAGGGCCCTCCCTGAACATGTGGGAATTACAGCTGAAGATGAGAGTTGAGTGGGGATTCGGAGCCAAACGTTATCAGCATGTAATCTCTCTAGAGAAGAAAATCAAATTATGCCCTTGCTAATAAAGTTCAGAGTTAATAGCACTTATGGTAAAATTCAAATGCACATATATTTAGAGCTATAAACAGAGTTACAGTTTCCTTGGTCATACTTCAAAATCACAAATTAGAACATATTGAAAAAAATAACTGAAATTTTAATTCCTCCACATATGAATATTTTCCTTTCTTCCAATGCACATATGTATTTACTTAAGAATGTGCTTCTAGATATGTTCAAGGAGATGAGATATTCACACTTACGTTTAGTTTTAAATGTTTATCGCAATCACATTATAAATTCACTGGTGATACAATACAGTCAGTTTGTCTTCGAGCATGGGGTTAGCCTAACCCTGAGTATCTTACTAAAGTCAGTCTCACAGGATATTAGCATTAGACAGAATCCTCAGGGCCATCTCCTCCAAACTTAAGTCCTACACAAGAATGCCATTTTTGGTACCCATATAGAATGAGCCTATCAGAAATCATTTCACTCACTTTCTTCAGGGTGGTTCATACTAACATGGGACTATCCTAATAGTACATTCTTACTGCAAAAGTAGAGATCCCATGCAACTTTTATTCTTTCCAAATTGTGCTTTCAAATTACATTTAAAGATATTTTATCTTAGTGGGCGCGGTGGCTCACGCCTATAATCCCAGCACTTTGGGAGGCCGAGGTGGGTGGATCATGAGGTCAAGAGATCGAGACCATCCTGGTCAACGTGGTGAAACCCCATCTCTACTGGAAATACAAAAAATTAGCTGGGCATGGTGGTGCGTGCGCCTGTAATCCCAGCTACTCAGGAGGCTGAGGCAGGAGAATTGCTTGAACCCAGGAGGCAGAGGTTGCGGTGAGCCGAGATTGCGCCATTGCACTCCAGCCTGGGTAACAAGAGTGAAACTCCGTCTCAAAAAAAAATTATCTTTATCATATCTCTTTCTCAAGCTAAAATTTCCAAGGTTTTCCAACCATTTTTTAGTTGCAATGCTGGCCACAGAGTTTCCTTGAGTTTCTGTCTATGGGCATGTTTCACCAGAATTCGTAATGGAATGCGTCGTATTCCAGATGTGGTTTGATAAGGAAAAAATATTTCTATATAACTATTAAACTCGTTTTGGATATGTCTTTCCTATGAATGAATGCTGAGATTGCAGTCCTGAAACTATTGACCATTAAAGATCGTAGAGACAATTAATCCCTTATGTGTATTTCGTATAAACTACTTTAAAAAGGTATCGCTCACCTGTACTTTAACAGTTAAGTTTCTAAATCTAAGCATCTTTACTTCGGCTTTACTATATTTCATTTTAACAGTCTTGGCCCATTCATTAAACCTATGGAGGCATTTTAAAATCCCAGTTTTGTGTCAGCCGCAGATTCATGGATTTAAAAAATAACGTTTCTTGTGTCCTTTAAGTCAGTGTTAAAATGCTGAACAAGAAAACACTAAGGACAGCAGGGTTATGGTCTAATAAAATAATGTATTGGAAAGTGCTTTGCAAACATTATTTTGTATTCATCTTTAGTTCTTTATTTTTCCTTATGTCTTTTATACATGACATTTTATAACTGACCTTAGGGAAAATTCGTCCTGCACAGCTTTTACAGTTTAACTTTCTTTCCAATGATCTCTGTATCAAAATAATTTTTAATTGGATCATATAATTTTCACTTTTAAAATATTATTTTATTTGAGTTTTTTTTTTTGCTTTTAGAAACTTTGTCTTCAAGAGGTGACTTACTTGAATGTTTTTTAGTATGTAACTTTTCTTCATTTGAAGTTAAAAATTTAGTTTGTTGTATGTAGGTGAAGGTGCTAGAGGCTGCCAGGCATACAATTATTTTTATTATATTCTGGACCTCAAAGAGCTTACAGGCCAGTAAGAAATCTAAGACATGTGATGTACCATTACAGTGATACATTTCCTCTCACTTCTAATCTCTTAGTTCTTCCCTGTCATTGTAATGTGTTTTTAAATTCTCCTGACAAAAAAGGTACCTCTCATGCTTGTAGATATTTCTTACACCCATATTGCTTTTCAGAATATTTGTATTTCTTCTAAATTCCCATATTCCATGTGGTCCTTAGTTTTTCCGAGTTTATTCCAAAATCATATTTAACTATGAATCTAATTTTCAGTTGCTCAATAGTTTCCCAGGACTTATAGTCACAAGTACAGCCCACTGACTTTAATAGATATATTCTAGTATTCTTAACAGTGAACATTATAAAATATATTCTCTTTCTGTCTCTTTACACACACACACACACACACACACACACAAATATAAAGCACCAGAAATCAGCATTTTATTTTATTGGCTAATAAAGGGAAATGCAATTAGGCAAGAGCAGGTAGAGACTCTGTTTAACACCAGTCCAGCAGTGTACTTAGTAGTTGGTCATTTTATCATATCACATACCTGGGACAAAATAAAATCTCTGTGCCTTACTATAATGCCATTGATGTGGTCTGGTACCCAAAGCAAACAGCAATTCAGTACTTTTCATTGACTGATGGATTTATATTTTTTTTCTAGTTTTCTGTGAGAACCACTGTATTTCAAATGTGGTTTAATAAGGTCAAATAATTCACTGTGACAGTTAAACTTGTTTTTCTAGATATTCCTCTTTTAGTAAAGTGCTAACATTGCAGTCCTGAAACTGTTGACACTTAAGGCTCACAAAAGGCAAATGATGAACTATTATGTAGATTTGCATGCAGTTGTGGCAATAATACAGAGGGATTCCGACATGTCTTACACTTGGTTTCTCCCAATGGTAATATCTTACATAACTGTAGTACAATATCACAATCAAGAAACTGACATTCATACAACCCACTGACCTTATCAGAGTTTTATTAATTTTACATATACTTGCATTTGCTTTCATTTAGTTTTCTAAATTTTATCACATATGTAGGTATACATGAACACAGTCAAAATACAGAACAGTTCAATTAGTATGATACATTCTGCTACACTTATATAGCCACAATGAATTCTCTCCCTAATCCCTAAATAAATAAATAAACATATAATTATTAATATTTAGAGATAGGGTCTTACTCTGTTGCCTAGGCTGGACTTGATCTGCTGGGCTCAAGCATTCTTCCTACATCAGCCTTCCAAAGCAGCTGGGATTACAGGCATGTGCCACTGTGCCTGGCTTCTATTATATCTAATTTTAAAAGAATAAAGTACTCATGTGTTACTTGCATTATGAATATTAATAAACAAATGGGACATGCTCTTTCTCATTTGTGCATTAAAAATTGATCTGGCTTCTAAAAATTTACACATGAATCAGAATTCCGAAGAGAGGACGTAATGTAATATAAATGTTTTGAAATTCTGCAATGTGTTTCTTTTTTTTTTTTTAATTTAATTTAATTTTATTTTATTTTATTGCATTTTAGGTTTCGGGGTACATGTGATGAACATGCAAGATTGTTGCATAGGTACATACATGGCAGTGTGGTTTGCTGCCTTCCGTCCCCTCACCTGTATCTGTCATTTCTCCCCATGCTATCTCTTCCCACTTCCCCACCTCCCGCCCCTCCCCCATTTCCCCCCAACGGACCCCAGTGTGTAGTGCTCCCCTCCCTGTGTCCTTGTGTTCTCATTGTTCAGCACCCGCCTATGAGTGAGAATATACGGTGTTTGATTTTCTGCTCTTGTGTCAGTTTGCTGAGAATGATGGTTTCCAGGTTCATCCATGTCCCTACAAAGGACGTGAACTCATCGTTTTTGATGGCTGCGTAATATTCCATGGTGTATATGCGTATGTTTATAAAATGTACAGTATTATGATTTCTTTATGAAGTAATTTCTGATTTAGCAGGCAACAGAGGAGGTCTTGGAGGAAGGAAGGAATAAACTAAGGAAGGAAAGATGGGAGAGGGAGAGGGAGAAAGGAAAGAAGGGAATCAGGGAGAGATAGAAGAGAGAGGGCACAGGGACAGAAGGGACACAGAGGAGAGGAGAGAAGGAGTGAAGGTAAAAACTGGTAGATATAAAGGGTCTAAATAAGGGGATTATATCATAGAACAAAATGGTTAGGGATCAGATGGAGATAAAATATCCAGGAATACGCTAACATGGAGGTTTGCTTATCTAATAATCAGCTAAAATGATGTTCACAGTAAGTTCCAATGTCCATTTGGATTAATAAAGACTCACAACCTCTTCCTGATATGAATTGTAATTGGCCTCCTGAGGGAAGGAGTGCTAAGAAGCCAAAAATTACATAAAACAAATTTGAAATAGAGAAATTACTGATTCATATAAAACATTTTTTCAGGTTACAATACTTGGGTACATACGCATACATACACAGGTGTGTGCATGTGTGTAACATATCAAATAACATTCAAAGTGACACTGTGATGTAGGTATAATCATTTAAATACTAAGGGACAAAACGTTTATAAGTTATTAATACTGAAGAAGAAGAGGGAGGGAGGGAGCAGGAAAAAGAGGAAGGAAGGAAAGAAGAGGGAGGGAAGGAAGACATGGTGGATACAGGTAAAAAGAAAGAAGGGAGTGAGGGAAGAAAGAAGTATATGTAGATTAAAAAGTAGTAATTATTCTATTGATAGGCACAAACTGATATTCTGTTTTAGGTGAAGAATAGGATTACCAAAGAGATAAACTAACATACATATTAGTGTGGCCATAGTATCTGTCTGCTGACTTTTGCCAAACCACTAAGAGCAACAGGACTGTTGTATTTTACTTTTCCCTATGGTCCAAAGAACAGAGCAGGACTGACATTTATATTGCCAGAGCAGACCATGAGCTAGCAAATGAAGAAGCCAAAGGACCACTCTCTCATTTCACCAAGGGATGAAGATGTGCCAAAGTTGTCTTTGGGTAAAAATAGTTTATAGCACTTTGAATTTCTGATAAATGTCAAGACAAGTTTTAGCAGAGTAAATTTAAATTGTGAAGTTATTATTTCAAGTATTTTGTTACTATTTTGGATTGTTTTGATTCATTTGTCAAAATATTGTTGTGCAAGTAAAAGTACTTTGATAGCTCTGGGGTCTTCATCTGGGCCTGCTCTCATTTTTCTTTTGTTTATTTTTCATAGGAATTTTACAATCACTATCTAATAAACAGAAATTTTGTAATTAAATTAAGTTGTAATAATAAATTTTGGTTTTCACTGAATCAATTATTAATTTAGTATCTGCTTTTTTTCATGGTAAAAATCTATTATTTCAAACTGTCACTATGAAACATAGTGAATGAGTCAGTTCTTTAATGAAAAGCAAGCACAACGTCTACCCACCTTCTGTCTTTATACCCTGAATAAAAACCCTTCACTTGGGTTGTAGCTTACTCAAATACAGTATCCCTTAATGCTATCTTCTGTGGGTTGTTAACAGGAAATTATAAATTCAGTAATAAAATTTTTAGGTCAGCAAGATTTATACTTTATTTAACTGCTGAACTCTTGCTATTAGAGGAAAGGAATGATTAGTTGTTCTCATTTACAATGTGACATTTACATTAAGCAATACATGCTCTAGTAGTGTATGAATTTATTTGTCATATGATCTTGGATATGTGTAATAATTTGTAAATATTTTCCTGTAGCAAACGATATGGTGCTACATTTTTTCCAATAACAAATGCATTTTCATATTCAATCATTGCCTCTAATTTAATTTTTAAAGTAGGTTTAGCAATATTAATAGTGAGGCAAGCATGTTTTAATAATAGTGTTTATAGGAATTTCTGAATAATTATACTTTTAAAAAACTTATTAATATGGTGTAATTTTCCATTTTTTTGTTTGTGTTCCAAATTAGTTTTCAAGTCATTTGTCTTAATAAAATAGCATTTCCTGTCTTATAACCTCAGTTTTGGAGTAGTCCACTAAAGATAATGGCTATATTATGTCAATGAATATATTATTACATAATTATTAAATAAGTAATTGAATGAACTTCAGTGAAATAATATTATTCAATTATTTGTATATTTTGCAACAGCTGTATTTTCGCATCATGTAGGCAAAAATATTTGGATAACTGTTTAGTTTTTAATCATTTTTAACACAAGGTAAATATAACTAAAGACAAATGTAGAACATCTCACTTCTTGTTTATTTTGTACTATTAGGAATTCTAGGAATAAAAGATTGGTAATGATACAATTTGATGGATTCATAATTGTTCAAATGTTGTGAATATTTAAAATGAAGGGAATATGTGAGATGATATTCTGGTGTCTTCAAATATTTCATGGATTTTCAATGGGTCAACACTTAGGGCAGCTTTAGGAAGAATTTTGTAAGAGAAACAAAATTGTTGCAATGCCTGCAACATGGTGGTGAGACTGCACAACATGCACAACATGCACATGTGCAAGGTATCATGATTAGTACTTTCACATACATTGTATCTTGAAATAATTACAGCTTTTTGTAACTGTTTTCATTTTGAAAGAGAAAATTGGATAATGTTGTCATAGTTGTGATTTTAGTCTTTGTCTAGAAGACTTTAAAGTACTACTTTTGTTGGTTGTAAGGTTCTTATCGATGTATATGTTAAGGCAATTGATGAATACTTAGTAAAGTTATCCTAGAGGATAAAAAGTATCATTGGGTGCTACGGGAGGTGATGATTCTCACTTTTAAATACATATTTTCTAAGAAATTTTAGAATGTTGCCCATTTTTTCTACGTTCTTTCAGAGTTTAGTATTGGCACCTTATGTGACTTGGCTGTGTCCTCACCCACATCTCATCTTCAACTGTAGCTCCCATAATAACCACATGCCATGTAGTCAGAGAGAAACAGGGACAGGTAATTGAATCATGGGGACAGGTCTTTCCCATGCTGTTCTGGTGATAGTGAATAAGACATATGAGATCTAATGGTTTTATAAAGGGGAGTTCCCCTGCCTGCCACTCTGTAAAATATCCCTTTGCTCTTCCTTCATCCTCTGATACGATTGTGAGTCCTCTCAGCCATGTGGAACTGTGAGCCCGTTAAATGTTTTCCTTTATTAATTACCTAGTCTCAGGTAGGTCTTTATTAGCAGCATGAAAACAGACTAATACAGCATCCATGATAATTGTTGGAGGGATTACTGTATTTATTTTTATTTATTTATTATATTTTAAGTTCTGGAGTACATGTGTAGAACATGAAGGTTTGGTACATAGGTATACATGTACTATGGGAGTTTGCTGCATCCATCCCCCCATCATCTACATTAGATATTTTCCCTAATACTATCCCTCCCCAACCCTTCACCCCCTGCTATCTCTTCCCTAACCCCATCCCCCAACAGGCCCCCGTGTGTGATGTTCCCCTCCCTGTGTCCATGTGTTCTCATTGTTCAATACTCATGAGTGAGAACATATCGCATATAGTTTTCTGCTCTTGTGTCAGTTTACTGAGAATGATGGCTTCCAGCTTCATCCATGTCCCTGCAAAGGACATGCACTCATCCTTTTTTTATGGCTGTATGGTGAGGCCATTACTGGATATATACCCAAAAGATTATAAATCATTCTATTATAATGACACATGCACAAGTATGTTTATTGTGGCACTGTTTACAATAGCAAAGTCTTGGAACCAACCCAAATGCCCATCAAGGACACTGGATAAAGAAAATCTGGCACATATACACCATGGAATACTAGGGAGGACTATATTTCTTGGAAATACATGTACATAAACAATAACAGATGCTGAATTTTCTAGACTATGCTAAGATGGTAATAACTTGTAACTAAGAAATTGACCTTAATAATTTATAGGATGTTCCATTTCAACATACTATCAAGAAAGAATGAAAATCCTTGTATGTTCTTTGTAAATTCTGGATATCAGCCCCTTGTCAGATGGGTAGACTGCAAAAATTTTTTCCCATTCTGTTGGTTGCCGATTCACTCTACTGACTGTTTCTTTTGCCGTGCAGAAGCTGTGGAGTTTGATTAGGTCCCATTTGTCTATTTTGGCTTTTGTTGCCATTGCTTTTGGCGTTTTGGTCATGAAGTCCTTGCCTACACCTATGTCCTGAATGGTTTTGCCTAGATTTTCTTGTAAGGTTTTTATGGTATTAGGTCTGATGTTTAAGTCTTTAATCCATCTGGAGTTAATTTTGGTGTAAGGTGTCAGGAAGGGGTCCTGTTTCTGCTTTCTGCACATGGCTAGCCAGTTTTCCCAACACCATTTATTAAACAGGGAGTCCTTTCCCCATTGCTTGTTTTTGTCAGGTTTGTCGAAGATCAGATGGTTGTGGGTATGTTGTATTTCCTGTGAGGCCTCTGTTCTGTTCCATTGGTCTATATCTCTGTTTTGGTACCAGTACCATGCTGTTTTGATTACTGTAGCCTTGTAGTATAGTTTGAAGTCTGGTAGTGTGATGCCTCCCGCTTTGTTCTTTTTGCTTAGAATTGACTTGGCTATGCGGGCTCTCTTTTGG
Organism: Saimiri boliviensis; assembly: GCF_048565385.1. NCBI lineage: Eukaryota > Metazoa > Chordata > Mammalia > Primates > Cebidae > Saimiri > Saimiri boliviensis. The sequence continues at coordinate 106,835,659 of NC_133450.1, read as the reverse complement.
TTCCATATGAAGTTTAAGGTGTTTTTTTCCAGTTCTGTGAAGAAGGTCATTGGTAGCTTGATGGGAATAGCGTTGAATCTGTAAATTACTTTGGGCAGTATGGCCATTTTCACGATGTTGATTCTTCCTATAGAAATCCCATTTGACCCAGCAATCCCATTACTGGGTATATATCCAAAGGATTATAAATCATTCTACTACAAGGACACGTGCACACGAATGTTCATTGCAGCACTGTTTACAATAGCAAAGACCTGGAACCAACCCAAATGCCCAACGATGATAGACTGGATAGGGAAAATGTGGTACATATACACCATGGAATATTATGCAGCCATCAAAAACGATGAGTTCACGTCCTTTATAGGGACATGGATGAACCTGGAAACCATCATTCTCAGCAAACTGACACAAGAGCAGAAAATCAAACACCGTATATTCTCGCTCATAGGCGGGTGTTGAACAATGAGAACACATGGACACAGGGAGGGGAGCACTACACACTGGGGTCTGTTGGGGGGAAATGGGGGAGGGGCGGGGGGGTGGGGAGGTGGGAAGAGATAGCATGGGGAGAAATGACAGATACAGGTGAGGGGACGGAAGGCAGCAAAGCACACTGCCATGTGTGTACCTATGCAACAATCTTGCATGTTCATCACATGTACCCCAAAACCTAAAATGCAATAAAAAAAAAAGAAAAAAAAAAAAAAAAAAAAAGAAAATCCTTGTATGATAACACTAGAAAAATGTAGCATTAGAATCTCAAATCTGAACTTTTTCACTTTGATCATTGCATTGACCAAAATATATGGACTAAAAAATGTGTTTATTATAGAATACTTAGTGATATTTCTGAAAATTTCTCTTACACTATGAGATATGAGACATTCCATAGAGTGACATAGCCCTAGGTGAGAGTCCTCACTTTGGTATTTAGCTGTATGACCTTGCCCAAGGTTAGGAGACCTTTCTTTGTCCTTGCATTTTTGTACCACTGAAATAGAAATATATATTTACTTTGTTTGATTCTTAAGAGAATTAGGTTAGCACATATTTTATGGTACGTAGTAAGTGCCTAAAAAAATTATTATTACACAAAAGGAAATGCTGTTCTCATTAGTAATATGATCATACAGGCAATAAATTTTCTCTGGGGAATGAGAATTTAGGTTGGAGTTTTAGCTGTTACTATGCTTTTTACGCTAAAATAAAAGCATCAAAGTACTATTTTGGTCAGCAGTATATTTTTAGGGGGAGTTAGGGTGATACTTTGAGGCATTTCTATTTTGCTACCATAATGAAATAATATAAAATGTAATTACAGAATTCAGATTTATTTTTTGTAATGCATCTTTACTACAAAGAAGGAAACATGATCAGAGCTGTAGAAACAATGAAGTGTTTTAGCCTATGCAGTTTACTTAGCAGTATATTGTGCCTGTATTTGCTGATATGTGTGCAGAATACATGTATATGAATATATATGCAGAATACATATATATTCATATAAGTATGTATATATGAACATTTATTATATTATTTTCATAACAACAAAATCCCAGAAACTTGCACTTTTTCAATTGGGATAGTTTACAAGCAGATTATGCATATGGTAGATGTGCACTGATGGAATGGATGGATTCTTGCTAGAAGACAGAAATTGAATGATATTAAAGACGTTAAAGAAACAGGGCACAACAGAGCAAATGATTCTGATATATGTACAAAAATGTACACATGCGTGTGTGCACACACACACACATACACACACAATTTCTGAAAGAATGTTCTATAATGTAAAATTGGTTTTCTCCTAGGAGGATATCTTACTTTGGAAGGAGATGTACTTCTGGATTTCTGATATTTTTCTGCATATATGAATGTGAAAATTAGCTTAAAATATATTCATGGAAGGAAATAAATGAAAAGGCAACAATTGCTGTATCAATATGGTTGTCATATAATTGATTTATATTTATATGTGTTTATGTGGTCTGTCCTAGTTATTCTGAAATGCTATAATAAACATAAATTTCAAAAAGATTCAGCACTGATTGACAGATTTAGATAAATGATTAAATTATAGAAGTTATAATTTATGTAATGGTACAATTAATTGTTTATTGATTTTTAGTATTTCTGACAATGTCAGTATTAAATTAAGCAATAGCTTAATTTTTCTTTTTAAATAAATTTTTAATATTGAATATCTTAATATAATTAGTCTTTTTAATTTTGACTCTAAGATCATTCACATATCTTTACAAATGGAGGCAGCAGAAATAATATACTAAACTCAAGTTTTTGTTGTTTCACCTTACGCCTGTTTTTTATTATGATGATTTGGAAATTTATTATCTCTCACTTTTACTTCTGCAGACAAAATAAGTCATAGTTAAAGTCAAATTACAATGCTTTTATTCATTTCAAGAACATTTTTAAAACTCAGCCAATTTCTGCATTAAAAATATTAGTGGTTGGCTGGGCATGGTGGCTCACACCTGTTATTCCCTATATTTTGGGAAGTGGAGGCAGACAGATCACAGTCAGGAGTTTGAGACCAGCCTGGCCATCATGATGAAACCCTGTCTCTACTAAAAAAAAAAAAAAAAAAAAAAAAAAAAAAAAAAATATATATATATATATATATATATATATATGTAAAATACAACAATGAGCATGGCATGGTGTCACGTGGCTGTGGTTCCAGCTACTCTGGAAGGAAGCTGAGGCAGGCGAATTGTTGAACCAGGAAGGTGGAGGTTGCAGTGAGCCAAGACTCCATCTCAAAAACAAACAAACAAACAAAACTTAGTGGTTGAATATCCATTGATACTATTAAATAGATCTTATAGGAAAGAAAGTTAAACATCATGTCTCATAGAGCCAAGTTAACTATGCTTTAGAGGAAAATGAAAAGCTCAGAAAGAGGTAGAAATCATAAATCAATAATCTACCATAAAGTTAAAAAATAAATAACATGCCTATGTATTTCTTTCATAGACATCTATGTTGCAATAGACAGTTTTTTTCTGTTGAATAAAATACAGGAAAAACAAAAAAATCAGTGGTTTAATATCCATTTGTACTATTACATAGATCTATTAGCTTCATCAGGGTAGGGGTTTTTCAGGTTCATTCACTGCTATATCCTAAGTGTCATGTGCCTGTTAAACAGTAGGTGATGCTTAAATATGCATTAATTTATGCATTGTATTAACATTAGAGTGCAAGTTGAATTAATTTAAATATGATGAAATTGAGCTATGGAGCTTATGAATAATTAAATTATCCTGTTTTGATAAGAAAGCTTATTTCAGAAAGGAAAGGAGAATGCTAATATAGTTATTGAAATCATAATATGTTGTACATTCCACTGGAAAGCTTTTTCATGCTAATATATTTAAATCCTATTGTATGATAGTCCTGCTATAATTTGCGATTGATCACCCGGTTAACAATCACTATATTGTTCAAAGATACCTCATAAGCATTTTTTGATACACTCTTTTTTTGTGCTTGCCTCCTTTGAAGAACCCCTGTAAGCATTCAGCCAGGTGTTGAGAAGACATGTAGCAGCTGAGAACCCATCTTTTGGCACCATCCTCAGAAACCAGCTTTGGAGATGCTTTCACTCTGTCCGTCTTCTGCAGCAGCCAGGCAGAGTGCTGACTCCTTCACAGCAGTGAGGAACGCTTCACGCTCCAGAAGTAAGTTGATTGCATTCAGTTCAATCATTGTCAATGGTTTTAAAACCCTTAAGGGAAGAAAACTAAAAATCTTATTAACTTACATACAAATTAAACCTAGTATTATTCATCACCGATTATCTTGTTTCTTTTTTGAGTCATATATTTCTGGAGATGAAATGTCTACCACTTTTTGTGTTAATAACCTATATTCTTATGGAATTTTCTGGTTTTTCTTTCAGGATTTGTGTTTCACATGCATTGTCATAATTTATACTAATAACCGTAAGGCCTGGACAAGGAATAGATTAAAATAACAATCTTTACAAATCAAAAAAAGGTTCAAAATGGCCAAGTATTTTTTCAAATTTGTTTGTCTAATAAATTATGAAACTGGAATACAATTTCTCGTTTTCGAATTTTTAAAAAATGAGTGCTGCTTCCATGAGTGTAATGCCCAGCACTATATGGAGGGTAATGGGCTGGTGCCAGAAAGAGCACTTTTCCTGATTGGTTGGTTTATTGAATGACATGTTATCTGGGTCATTCAAGAAGGGTTTATGGAAGCCTTTAAATGTGCATACTAGAAAAAAAAAAGAAAATGAAAATCATATATAGGAAAATGAATTAAAATCAGCGGACATGAATAGTCTGTAAAATGCATAACACAATGTACTGCATAGTACCACAAAACAAATTCCCAGCCATAAATTTATTATGGGTTTTCTAACTTCTAGATGAATCAGGTAAATGCATTAGTTTTAAAAGATTATTTATGATCATAAGATTTGAAAATAAAGACAATGTCTCAGGAAAAGTTTAGACTTTCCTGGTTCATACTTTTGAGCCTGTTGTTTTGCCAAGTTTCTAGTTTAACTTTATGTTTGAGACTTTTTTTTTTTCTCCTAAATACGTAATGTAGGCATTTCATGTTGCTCTTGGGGATATATTTATATCACAATGTCACTGCACAGAAAATTGATTGTAGGCACACTTTTATAAAGAGCAAAAGTTTGATATAGCTGAAATTGTCTATCAATGATTGGATGCTTGGCAATTAAAATTTTCTTGGAGTGAACAGGTAAGAGATAATAAATCCACTTTTACTTTGCAATATATTACATGTCAATGTGCAATATGAATATATGTTAATAGAAGAATATAAAAAACTTTAGTTAAGAATTTGTATCTGAATCATGATGTTACTAATTACATAACATTTAAAATAGGCAGCCAGTATGTTGTCGCTACTATGCTCAAAGTGGTGTCGAAGGACTACTTTCAAGACACATACAAAAATAATGTATTTAGATTATATTGAGGTTAATATTATAACTGTGATGATAGTATAAAATGATGAATCTGAGTATGCAGATTAATTCAAAACATTATTTTAGTGTAGGTTTTTTCTCTTTATATTTTATTACGTGATACCTCTTGTGTACATGATTTATTCATTTATTTTAGGAATTGCTTTTGTTGATTTTCTTCTTTAGCTTTGCATTAAATGAAGCAACTTGAGGAATACATTCTAAATTTTCTGTGATTTACATTTCTTAAGGAAACAGAGGACCTTGACCAAGCTTGAGGTGATTTCATATACTGTGAAAATGTAAAAATGGATAGTTTGTTTCTCTATGCCAACCCCACGGGAAACTCCTGAGATTTTATCTTCCCAAACAATTAGTTAATTAATGATTTTAGTTTTGTTTTGTTTTCCACTGGTGAGGCTTTTTCTAGATAAAAGCATTTACTTTACGAAAGCTGTTAGACAAGAAAGTATATTAGCTGATAGAGTCTCTAGTGTAAATCACAAAACTAAGCAAATTCAAACACATTTTCATTTACTAATTGCTAAAATCAAGGCCAAAGGATTTTCTTAATTAACCTGGAAATTAAAGGCTAACCAGAAATAATTTATATATTGAAAAAGACTCTTCCAAGTTAATGCTTGATTCAGTTTTTTCAATTAGCAGTCCATTAGTGTTGAGAAGTAGTACCTCCTTTTCTCTATTTCTTCTTTGGAGTAACATTAGGTTAAAGTCTCGCATGAAATTAATCACCCTGAAAAAAAACAGAAAGTAAAAACACATTCCTAATTAGTTCCTCCAACTTCAAATAGCTCATTGAAAATTCATAGCACATCCATTAAAATCCCTTTAAAAATAAGTGGAATACCAGGAAGTTTCTTAGAGTGAATGGACTAGTAGTAGTAAAATAATGATGCAATGGAATATCCACTTGTGATTAAGGCAGGACAGCTGAGATGGTAATGGCTGCGATTATGATTATTTTTCCTCACTGTGGCATTTTCAATTAGCCTTGGACAGTAGAAGAGTACTTTTGTCTGTTTCTCTATTTGTTCTCACTTGACAAAAGTATTGATGAATTTAAACAATGCATAATCATGTCTTAACAGCAAATGTGCCTATAGGTACATGCTTTTGCAAATACATATGTATGTGTGTGTATTTAGCTGCATGTATGTGTATGTATATATTTATGTATATATGTGTGTATATATGTAAAGATAATTTAGTATACACATAATGATTATAATCATTCTACAAAGCTAATATGCCTTTTAAATATTAAGGTATCCTTAATGACATTAAATCTATAATATTTAAGGGATGTTTTTATTTTTCTGAAATGAACTCCCTTATATTTAAAGGTTGTAAATTATCACCTTTTGTGACATTATTTGAAAGTGGCTTAACTACCTATCACAATAATGGTCAACATATTATCATTTGACAATTTCTAATACTCTTTACTAAACATTAATTTATTTGCTATGTATGCCGCTCTGTGAGTAAAGTTTTCATTTCTCTATTTTCTCAACCATATGTTAGTCTGTTTTTGTATGACTGTAAGGAAATACCCAAGGCTGGATAATTTAGAAAGAAAAGAGATTTAACTGGCTCAAGAACTGTGGAGCCAACATCTGCTTCTGGTGAGAGCCTCAGGAAGGTAATCATTATGACAGAAGATAAAGGGGGAGCAGGCACATGACATGGAGGGTGCGGAGCAGGAGAGAAAGTAGGGAGGTGCTACTCTGTTTTTAACAACCAGATGTGACATGAACTAACTGACCAGCAACTTACTCATCACCAAGAAACAATTCGTGAATTATCTATCCCCATAATCTAATACCTCTCACTAAGCCCTGCCTCCTACATTGGTGATTACATTTTAACATGAAATTCGGAGGGGATAATGTCTAATCCATTAACATCCAATGTTAATGTTGGATGTTTAATCCAAACCTTGTCATTCCATCCCTGGTCCCCAAAATCACATGTTCTCATACTGCAAAATAAAATTATCGCTTGCCAGTAGACCCCAAGAGTTTTTAATCTTTCCAACATTAAGTCTGAAGTCCTAAATCTCATCTGAGACTCAGCTCCTTCCACCTGTGGGCCTGTAAGATCAAAATGAGTTATTTGCTCCCAAAATACAATGGTGGTACCAGCACTGGGTAAGCATTAGCATTCCAAAAGGGAGAAACTGGCAAAAAGAAAGGGATAATAAGCCCCATACAACTCTGAAACCCAGTAGGGCAGGCATTAAATCTAAAAGCTCTTACATAATCTTTGACTCCATGTTCCATATCATGTTGTGAAGGATGGGCTTACAAAGACTTGGGTAGCCCTCCCCTGTGGCTTTGCAGGACATAGCTCACAGAGCTGCTCTCACAACTTGGAGTTGTATGCTGTGGCTTTTCCGAGCAGAGAGTTCAAGCTGCCAGTGAATCTACCACTCTGGGGTCTGGAAGACAATGACTTCCTTCCCACAGCTCCACTAGGCAGTGTCCTAGTGGAGATGCTGTATGGAGTCTCCCTGCTTTCCCTCAGCATTGCCCTCGTAGTTTCTCCATGTGGAGCTCCACTCCTGTGGCAAGCTTCTGCTTGGACTCCCAGGCTTTCCTATATATCCTCTGAAATCTAGGTGGTAGCCAACAAGGCCCCTTTACTCTTGCATTCGGAGCATCTGTAGATAAGCAACATGTGGAAACTACCAGCGCTTATGGCTTTTACTTTCTGGAGCTGTGTCTTGAGCTGTATTTGGGCTGCTTTGAGCTGTGACTGTAGCTGAAGCAACAAGTATATAGGGAGCAATATCCCAATGCTGCTCAGGGCAGTGGGCGCTTAGGCCTGGTCCCTAAAACCATTCTATTCTCCTAGGCCTCTGGGCCTAGATCTCCTTGTCCAGAGGCCCAGGAGAATAGAAAGGTTTCAGGACCAGGCCCAAATCCCTTCAAGGCATTTTCCCTATTGTCTTGGATGTCAGCACTTGGCTTCCTTCTAGTCATGTACACCTGTCTAGAACATGGTTGCTCCATAGGTTGTTTATATTCTTTCTCTGTCACTTGGCCAGTTTGCAAATTTTCCAAACTTTTATCCTCTGCTTCCCTTTAAAGTATAAATAATTTGCTCCTGTATCTAATTTAGGCTGTTAAAAGGAGCCATGTCACTTCTTGAATATTTTGCTACTTATAGCTTTTTTCAGCAAGACACCCTAAGTCATCACTTTTAATTTTAAACTTTCACAGATCCCTAGGACCTGGATACAATGCAGCCAAGTTATTTCCTAGGGTGAAACAGGGAGGACTTTTACTTCACTTCCCAGTAACTTTCTCATTTCCATCTGAGACCTTGTCAGTGTGATCTTAACCATCCCTATCTCTGTCTGCATTTTGATCACAACCATTTAACCAGTCTTTAAGAAGTCTAAACTTTCCCTCATCTTTCTATCTTCTGAGATCTCCAAAATCTGCCAAACTCTGCCTATTACCCAATTCCAAAGCCACTTTCACATTTTCAGTTATCTTTATAGCAATGTCCCGCTACTTAATACCAATTATCTGTGTTAGTTCATTTTTTATCACTTTAAAGAAATGCCTCAGGCTGAAAAATGTATAAAGAAGAAAGGATTAATTGGCTCATGATTCTCTAGATCATAGGAAGTATGGTGTCAGCATCTGCTTTTGGTGAGGACCTCAGGAACTTACAATAATGGGAGAAAATGAAGCAGGAGACAAAGGGTCACATGATGATAGTGGGAACAAGAGAGCAAGCAGGGAGATGCCACCACTTTTTAAACAACTGGATCTTGTATGAACTAAGAACTCACTCATCACCAAGGAGATGGCACCAAGTTATTGATGAGAAATCCACCCTCATGATCCAAACACCTCCCACTAGGCTTCATTTCCAACACTGGGGATTACATTTCAACGTAAGTTTTAAAGGAGACAAACATACAAACCAAAGCAAATCTGAGATATTTTTTCATGGTTAATATCTTTAGGTATATATGTCTATGCTTGAAATCATCCTATAAAATATGATCCACAAAACATACAGATACAAAATAAAGATTATCAATAGAACAAAAACAATATGCTATCTATGAATGCTTATCTAGTTACATGAATTAAGTTCAATTAGTTTCAATGATATCAAAAGTTATAACAAATTAAACATGTTATGTTATGCAGTATTCACTTTACAAAGAAGGAAGAATAAAAAATTCTCAAAGAGCAAAACATTCTTTATAATAGCTCTCACAAATTTATATAGTATAGACCTTGATAGTCAATTCCAAATCAATATATATAATTACCTACATACCTTAAATTTAACTTGTGGAAAACTAACCTCTTGGTTATCTTGCCATATACATTCTTTTGGTATTTTTGAGCTCAGTATATGGCTCACCATTTACCAGCAAAATTCTGAATCATTTTGTCATCTCTCTCAATCTTTCATTCCACAAAAACAATTCATCACCCAATCTGGTAAGATTTACCTACAAAGAAAATTCTGAAATTCATCTACTTTTCCTTTTTTTCCACCATCAGTATGCTTACCTTGACTACCTTGATTTCTCACCTACACTCTACCCAAAGAGCCTCCTAAATTACCTACCTTAACTAGTTAGGTATCTATTCTATTTCCCATACACAGACAGAGTGAACTTGCAAAACACAAAATGAGATGTCATGACCTCATTAAAGACCATAATTCTTAGACTAAAAACAAAGTTATTTAACATGGCTTACAGTGTTGTACACAGTTTGACATTTTTCTAAATGCCCCCAAGTTGTCCCCCATCATGCCCTTCTTCTTGCATTCAAGGCACAAAGACCTTTCTGTTCTTTTTCACATAATGTCACTTCCTACCAAGGTCTTTGCACGTGTCTGTTTCTCTCTGAGCCACTCACTTTTTTGCCTAGTATCTCATTGGGTAACCTTTCTGAAGGAAGTTTCACTGGTCAGCCAAAGGAGATTTGCTCTTTCTACTATATGGTCTCATAGTATCATATAACTGTATTTCATTATAATTTTATGTTTCATTGTTCAGTTTTCTTATTAATATAGTCTTCTCCAGAATGTAAACACTGCAAGCTCAAAATCAACATCAATTTTGTTCACCATTTAAATGCCTTTTTTATTATTTTTGTATATAATCACAGGCATATTTATTTCTCTCTCTGTGTGTGTGTGTCTCTTTTTCTCTCTCTTTCCAGGTTAATATGGCTGAAAGTTTTGTGTAAAAAATAATTACAGACTTGGTAGGGAGGTAAGGCAGTATACTACAGAAACATATGATAAACAGTGAGGGAAAGCTACAAATAGTCATGTGAATTCAGTGGAAAAGGAGATTACTTTCATCTGAGATAATGCAAATATGCTTATTAGAAGTAGAATTTTTCTGGCCTTCAGAGAGAGGCTTCAGCATTATACTACTGTGGTTAATATGCTGATGTATTGTCTCTTTTAAATAAAAATTCTAAAAACTAGATGCAGAGTCTTTCTGAAAGCTCATAAATACTGACACAACAGCTAAAAATGCCTTAGCTGACAGTTGCTTGATATAGAGGAGTCTCTGCTATCTCTGCCTGCTGTTAATGTTGGTCTTTAGGTTGCTAACACTATGGTTCTTACTGTGAAGTGTCCGGGGAAGAAGTCTGAATAAATGCTCTGCTTTATAAGATAATGATTAGTTTACATTTAGGACCAGGAGAGATTTATGTAATTTGGAGAGTACTCTTGGCAACGAACATTAGACGCATGACAACAATCTTAATTGCAAAGCATTGGCTATGAAAACCAATGGAAACAATCCAATTTGTACTGACTCAATGTAAGGTTATTAACTCAGTTATTGTGATGAGCAATCCATTTTCTGAATGTGCGGTTGATCTCCATATACCACTACCGACTATTCTATGGAGTATTTTAACATGTTAAATTTAGAATTTCTTTGTAAACTGAGGCATCTCTCATCAATATTAAACAGAATATGGGAGTCTTTACAGCAAGAAAAACATTGGCAGACAACACAAAGGCTTCTTTTAGGATAATTCATGATTTACTATGGGAAAAAATTTGCAGATTGGAAGAATTGTGTATTGATTATAAATGCTAACATCATATTACTAATGATTTGTAATATGAAATTAATAAAACAAAATTTAATATTGGAACTCCATGAAAAATTTTATGAAAAAAGTCAGGAATTTTTTAGACATAGGACTGTCAGGTGAAAACATTAATAGTGCAAGAAAATCTAGAATTGATTTCGAAAAGCATTAACTTAGATGTCACTATTCACTTTGATCGTACAGTTTTCACAAATAAGTATTCAGTAGGTAGAATATTTAAGAATCCCAGTGAGGCAGAAAAGATTATGACAGAGAGGATTCATAAAGCACACCTATTGGGAATGCTGACATGTAGGCAATATATGGATTAGTTGCAAACAATAACCTCTTTCATCACTCCTGATTACGTTGTAAGGCTGGATAATGACTGTGATCTTGCAGAATGGTAGCTTGATCTTACATGTACAACTAATCTTACCTTTGGCCTCTTCGGAATGATCAAGGATAACTGACTTAACATAAAAACACATTTCCCCTGAAGTAACACAATAAAAGACCAAGCACATTAGATGTGACAATTGAGGTGAAAGATTGGGTGCTACTTTGTAAGCAACTATTTTTTATAAGGTGATTTTTCCTGTTAAAGCCTGGCAATCCCAAATACATAATAAGAATCTGGCTTTCTTTTTGATAACTGGCATGCAATTATGGATTACTATGCTAAATCTTCAAGCCTTAACATACTGTTTAATATCTGGAAACAAATAACTTTTTAATACCTGCTTACTTATTTATGTCTTCAAGATGGAGTTCTATTACAGGCAAATGAGCATCTCTTAGATTATTTCAATACCTACTGCAGAAATGATTTCAACACAGAAATCATCTACAATTGAAAAACTCCATTCATTATTTATGAAGTGACAGAATGATAGGGAAAACCTTTTTATAATGAGAATCCTTTACTTAAAAGAGGAGACTGAAGGGAAAATATTCACAAATAAAATTATATGTAATTTTAAATTAATGTTCTCATTTTATCAAGGTTATATTATGAGGCATTTTTCAACATTTCTTGTATGCATCCTGCAATAAAAGAGCAGGTGACCAAAATTTTAGGTCAGGTTTACTAAAAAATGTTTCCAAATGTAACAATTAAACTGATAATAATAGTGGATTTATGGCCTTCATGGAATTTCTTTATGTAGTTATATGCAAGCACTCCAGTCTGAAAATTGGTAAGCCAAAATGTGTCACAAAGTAGTGATTCCAGCAAACAACCAACATTGGAATCACTTCTTGGATTTGTGGTTCTATATTTATCATAACATACATTATCATAACATCTCTTTTGAAAGTTAATAGAGGTATTGTTTACATTTTTAGTGTATTTTATTGGAAGTTTTATACTGGTAATCCTGATTTCTAAATATTTGGGAACGAAACACATGTAAGTAACTTCTTGTTTAGTTGCACAAGGGTACTCATGTCAAGGGATCTATGCTGCCTCAATATGAAAAGTAATGATAGACAAGGAAGGTATTGAGGAAAATGTCAAGTAAGAATCTTTTAGTCATCACATGAATGTCCCCATTTTGGTGTCTTCTGAGTGTATTCCTGGGTCTTATTTAGTGTGGCTTTATGGGCATTCTGGTGCTTACCTATGCAAATAACCCAGAGATAGTTTTTAAATATAATGACACAGTTATCATCTCATATATTGTATGGATGCCTTAATTTAGTATATTTTAATGTCAGATTTTGTGAAACAATTTTATATTTAATAACTTGTCTTTAATTTTAAGGGAAAGGCCAGTGAGAGTGACAGTCCTTTTTACAAAGAGGAATTTTCATAAATAACTCAACATTTTAGGGAAAGGGAAAGGATTATCTCAGAAACTCTTTACCAAGATAACAAGCTTTCATTTAATGTGGTGAAATTATCAATTATTTATTTTGGGCTCTGTGTGTGTGTGTGTGTGTGTGTGTGTGTGTGTGTGTGTGTGTTGTGCCTTGTATAAGCTACCTTTCTCTGCTATTGAAGAAATAAAGATATTTTCTTACACATTCTTTTAATATTTTAAAAGTTTCTTTTCACATTTTTTTGTGTAATGTAATAATTAAGGTGGATTTGGAGTACAGTTTAGTTCCGTTTTATTTTTGCCATACTGATAACCAATTGTCTTATATTGTTTATTGAGTAATTTATCCTTTACATGTTGAAGTGGAATTCTAGCACTGCCATGTACAGTTTTCATAGATGAATGGATATGTCTTGACTTTTCTATTTATTACATTATATTCATCATCTCTGCACAAATACTATACTGTAATGTATTTATCCTATCTGTAATATGTCTCAATAGATTGTGAAATAAATAACTTCTTCCATTCCTTTTTAAAATTGCCTTGCCTAATGTTGGGTTTTTATTCTTTATCTTTCTATTTTAAATTTAGGAGTAGACAAGTTTGGTGAAAAATTGGAGTCACATGTAATTTTCATTTTAGTTGAATAGAAATATTTTATTTTCTTTTTTTAAATAATTATTGTATTTATCAATGTTCTTTATTAGGTCCTATACTAAATTTTTATAAACATCTTGAGTTTCTATTATATTTCTTCACAAATGATGCTTTTTGTGTTTTTGTGTATGGGTTTTTAAAGTATTATATTTTTAAACTGATTTTTCTGAACAGTAATGTTGCTTTTAATTAATATCTCTTCTAAGCAACTATGGTGGAGTCTAACTAGTTTTAGTAGTGTTGGTTATTCCAGTTACATATTTGTAGTTATAATATCCATGAAAATAGCATTATTAAATTTTCCTTATTTTTTAAATCATTATCTAATTGAGCAGGCTAGGAGCTCTATTACAATGACAAATGCAAATGGTGATTAAGGCCATTCTTATAATTTCCATGGCTTTAAAAATGCTACTTTTTGTATTTGCCATAGTGTCTGACATTTGCTTTAAATCATTTTATAGTGAGTAGCAACTTGGGATATATACACTCTCAAACTGCAGAAGCACAATTTTCCTTTTTATTATCCTTCGTAATGAACGTTATGGAGTTTCTATTGTAGTAATCAGTTTTAATTTTTAGTGGGTAATGATGATGAAACTAACCAAACCTTAAGTCTGTTTCTAACTCAGTCTTTAAGAAAGTAATTCTTCCCCACTTACATTGCAGGCAGGATTAAAGTACCATTAAGAAGATTAATGGGATTCTTTTTTCGGGGGGCAGTCAAAGGAGAGGATTATATTTTTGAATACTTCAAGATTTGATAATTTTTTTAAATAATATTTTTTCCAGGCTCAGACTAATGTCCCTCCTCAGCTATTTCCCAGAAAACTATTTTGGCATATTTAAATATGTCATATTTACAATAACTGAAAATAGAAATTTGATTCCCAGGCTGAATCTAGAAGCAAATAGGATTTTTTAAAATAAGTGAGCAATTACGCATATATTTCATAATTGGATAGAACTTGAAACAGCATGACTCTTCATTTATACCCGAAGAGTTAGGGTTCATCAAAAGATTAATTTACCTGAGCTTATGCAGACAATTTGTGTAACTGGCTTATCATCTTCTAGGCTATAACTTTAAAAATATAAAGTTCTTTGAGGAATATTTTATTGTTTTACAGGTAAAATTTCTTGGTTTTCTTTCCCAGTTTACTTCTTTGATTATCATTGCTTTCTATATTGCCATCTGCTGCCATGCACAGGTTGTTATTGTTATCCCATGATTATGGTTTAATATTTTAGTGAATAATAGTGTATTATTATTTTGCAACATTTAATGAAGAAATGTATAGAAAAATTATATACACTTCAATTAATAACTCCAATGTGAAAAACTATGGAGCTATCACTCAGTTCAAGAAATAGAACATTGTTATAATCCCTTTCTGCCTCTGTTTGCAATATCATCCTTCTTCACTAAAGCTAAAAGTTGTTTAATAATCCAAGCTATATAATAGTCATTTCTTTTTTTATTTATGGTTATTGTAAAGTACATGTAAATCATTGTGCATGTGCACAGATTTCCACATAAGGATCTTGTACATATTTTGTTAAGTTTGTACTCATTTATTAATGGCAAGAGTTTTTTTTAATCGATTCACTGGAATTTTCTATGCAGACAGACATGTCATCTGTGAACAAAGAAAGTTTTATTTCTTACTTCTTGATCTGTACAACTTTCATTCCCTTTTCATTTCTTATTGTACTATTCAGAATTCCAGTATACTGTTGAATAGGAATGCTGAGAGGGAACTTTCTTACATTGTTGTTGATTTTAGAGGGAAAGCATCTAGTTTTACACTATAGGGTATATATTAGCTGTAGTTATTTTGTAAGTGTTCTTTGTCAAGTTGAAGTTTTTCTTTCTTTCTAGTTGGCTAATAATTATTATTATAAAGATACTAGATTTTGTCGAATGCTTGTTCTAAATCAGTTGGTATTTTTTTGTTGTTGTTGTTTTTGCTTTAGCTTGTGATGGATTGCACTGATTTTAAAATTTTAAATTAGCTTTACATAAATCTTATTTCATCATGGTATATAATTTTTCCTGCATTGTTTGTTTGATTTGCAATATGTTATTAGGAACTTTTGGATCTAAGTTAAGTAGAGCTATTGGTCTACAGTTTTCCGTTCTTATAATATCTTTATTTGTTTTTATTATTAGGCTAATTCTGTCCACATAGAATGAGTTAAGAAGTGATTCCTTGGCTTCTGTTTCTGTTAGAATTTGTAGAGAACCAATATAATTTCCCCTTACATGTTTTGTAGAATTTGCAAGTGGAATAGTCTGGGCATGGTGCTTTTTTTTTTGAAGTTATTTATGAAAAATTTATGATTAATTCAATATTCATTAACAGATAAAGGGATATTCAGATTATCTGACTCTCTTGGTGTGAGTTTCAGTAGTTTTCTTTCAAGGAATTGATCCATTTTTTCCAGTTTATCAAATTCGTCTGCATATATTTATAATATTTTATTGTCATTCAAATACACATTGAATCAGTAATGTCAACTCCTCTTTCATTTCTGATATAGTAATTCTCTCTTTTTCTTTTCTTGGTTATTCTGGCTAGAAGTTTATAAATGTTACTGATCTTTTCAAACACTAGAATTTCTTGTTTTCCATTTATTGTACTCTGCTTAATTATTACTGTTAATTTTCTTCTGCTTTGTTTAGGTTTATGTTGCTCATTTTTCTCTAGGCTCCTAAAAGTAGAAAGATGATTGAATTTACATATTTTCTAATATATGCATTAAATGCTATAAATATCCCCATAAGCAGTGCTTTTACTGTATCTCACTGCTTTTGTTATGTTTTACGTTTTGTTTATTTCAAAATTTTTAAAAGTTCTCTTGAGACTGACATGTGCATTATTTAGAAGTATATTTCTTATTCCAAATGTTTTTATATTTTCAAGCTATCTTTCTGTCATTAATTTAATTACATTTATTTCCATAATCATCTTAGAACATAACATTTTTTCTATCCTTGTATACTTACCTTTGCATTTCTGTGAGTTTTTGCCTCACATCTCTCTTCTTCTTCTTTTTTTTTTTTTTTTTTTTTTTTGGTGAATATATTTCTTATTTAGTCATTTAGTTTACAGTTGAAACTCTAGGAATTCAAAATTAACATCCTTGCCTGTGAGCTTCTTCTAGACACCAGAAAAAGTTTCAACCTTGTGTTCCACATTGTTCTGCTGTGCTTTGTCCAAATGAACCTTTATGAGACAGCTGCCATCCAGTTTCATGTGGATTCTCTTGCCCACAATTTCACTTGGGAAGACCAACTCCTCAAGGATTGCATCATGCACAGCTGTCAAAGTAAGGCTCCTGAGATGCTTTTGCTTATTTTTTGTATGGCTTTTTCGAGTTGGCTTAGGCAGAATTCTCCTCTGAGCGATAAAGACAACATGCTTCCCACTGAACTTTTTCTCCAATTCGCGTACTAGCCGGACTTGGAATTTCTGGAAAGATTTTAATTGAGGAATGGGAACAAAGATTATGATAGCTTTCCGACCACCACCAACTTCAATTTCCTTGGCTGCCCTAATATTCAGCTCCCTGAGCTGAGCCTTGAGGTCCGAGTTCATCCCCATATCCAGAAGAGCCTGGGAGATGCAGGACTCGAACTCAACTGACTTCTCGCCAGTGGGCTTCACGATCTTGACGGTAGAGAACTGAACATGGCTTTCTCCTTGGTGAGTGCTGGTTTAGGAAAATACCCAAATCTCCTGCCTCACATCTTTTATTGCTTGTTTCCATGAATTTATGTTAAGGATTGTTATGTCTTCCTGAAGAACTGACACTTTTCCTTACTAAATGTTCCTGTTTTTAATAACTTGTATTGCTCTGAAGTCAGCTTTGTCTGAAATTGATACAGCTACCTCAGCTTTCTTTTGATTCGTGTTAGTATGCTCTATATTTCTTTATCCCTTTAGTTTTAAGAATAGGGAAAATAATTTACCCGACCTTGTAGCATCTCCGAGACAGGATTTCCAACCACTTGAGCCAAACTTAGACTTTACTTTTTCGTCCTCACTTTCTTTATGCCAATTGAGACTCTGACTTATCTTTTTTTTTTCTCCTGAAAAAAAGCTTTTTAACATTTTTTGCAGTGCATGTGTGCTTGTGAGGAATTTCCATAGTTCAAAGGACGAGTGTGGTGGTTCATGCATGTAAGTACAGCAGTTTGGGAGGCTGAAACAGTAGGATTGCTTGAGCTCAGGAGATCAAAATCAGCCTGGGCAAGGAAGCGAGACCTAATTTCTTCAAATAATAATAATAATAATAAAAATAGCAGGATGTATGGCACCTGCCTATAGACCCGGCTACTAGGGGCGCTGATATAGTAGGATCACTTGAACGTGGGAGGTTGAGACTGCAGTGAGCCATGATCATGCCACTGTAGTGAGACCCTGTCTCAAAAAGAAAGGAAAGGGAGATGGGGAGGGAGGGGGGGAGGGGAGAGAGGGAGGGTCTTACGGTTTTTATTTTATTTGAGAAAGCCTTATTTTTTTTTTTTTTTTTTTTTGCTTTTTGGAGGAAAAAATGTTGCTAGCTACAGTATCACAAGTTGGTCTTGTTTTTCCTTCATCATTTTATGTATTCTGTTCTACATTTTTTTTGTTCAGCCATTGTATATATTTTGTTTTTCTATTGCTAGTTCTTTATTTATTTATTTTTATTGCATTTTAGGTTTGGGGGTACATGTGAAGAACATGCAAGATTGTTGCATAGGTACACACATGGCAGCGTGATTTGCTGCCTTCCTCCCCATCATCTATATCTGGCATTTCTCCCCATGTTATCTCTCCCCACCTTCCCACTCCCCACTGTCCCTCCCCTATTCCCCCCTACAGACCCCAGTGTGTGATGCTCCCTTCCCTGTGTCCATGTGATCTCATGGTTCAACATCCACCTGTGAGTGAGAGCATGCAGTGTTTGATTTTCTGTTCTTGTGTCAGTTTGCTGAGAATGATCCTGATGAGAAGCCCAATGCAATTCATATCCTTGCTCTGTAAGTAAAGTGCTTTTCCCTTCTGATTTGTCTCAAGATTTTCACTTTCTAATTTAAATATTGTCTAATTGTATGTTTTTTGGCATTTGTACTGTGTGATGCTTCTCTGAGCTTCCTGGATCTGTAGGTTAGTGTTTGTCTTTAATTTTTAAAAATCCGTGGCCATTATTATTTCAAATGTTTTTTCTACTCCATTATCCTTGTCTTTTCCTTTTGTTGTTTCAAACATTTTGAATGTTCAAACTTTTGAAATTGCTTTACAGCTCTTGGATATTCTGTTCTTTATTATTTTTTTAAATTTATTTTCCCTCTGGTATTTTAATTTGGGAAGTTTCTATTGACATTTCTCAAACTTCGTAAGTCTTTCCTTAGATGAGCCCAACAAGTCATTTTTCCTTTATGTTACAATATTTTAATTTTTACCCTTTCTTTTGATTCTTTCTTATAGTTGCCATTTCTGTTTATATTGTCATCTGCTCTTGCATAATGTCTGATTTTAGAGGTCTTAACATATTAATCATAGTTATTTTAAATGCTCTCTTTGATAACTGTAAAAGCTGAGTCATATCTGCATCTTGTTGTGATGTTTGCTTTGTCTCTTTGAACTGTTTTACTTGCCTGTTGTGATACCTTGAAATTTTTGGTTAAACTTCAGACATGTGGAATTGGGTGATAGAACTGAAGTAAACGGGCTTTTAATTTGAGGATTTATGTTCATTTGGCTGGAGATGGACTTTGTTTAGCATTTGCTCTAGTTGAAGGTGCCAGAGGTTGTAAATTCTATTAGTGTATTTATTTTTATCTTTCTTCTTACTGTTGGACTTCTCTAAGTATTTCTCCTCAGAAAGTGTCTGTGTCTTATAGCTCTCACCTGAAATCCTCTTACTTCATTGGAGCCTTGTTGCAGTGGTAGTAACGTGGGATAGAAGTCTTCTACAATCTTGTGACTGAATCTGTCTTTTAGTGAGCTATATCTCTTGGCTATAATCTTTACAAGTGATCCTGTGGTGATATAGCTCTTTTGTTTTTTTTGTTTTTTCTATTAGATGGATCAGGAAGTCTAAGGTTGGCTCAACTGGGTGGAAATCCTTTCTCGGAGATGGTACAAGGTCTGATAAAATTGTTTCCTGTGGCAAATAGGACTTCCTTGTGGAGAAAAATCTGGGTATATTTCAGAATGGTTACTTTTCCCCTTTCCCTGCCAGAAGCCTCTGGGGATTTTTCTTGTCTATGAGATTATGGTAAATTTATGGAGTAAAATACAATAATATAGGGGGAAACTTTCTAACTACACCCTCTAAGGCTTTCTCACTCTCACTCTCAGCTTTCAGGAAATCACCAAAATTTCCATGTAAATATACTTTTGTCTGGCTCTAGCAGCTGCTGCTTCAGGTAAATAGGATGTCTTCTCTATTTCCCTGATGTGCCTGAGTCTCCAGACTTCACGTTGGCAGTTTTTCTTGTATCTTCATTTCTCTGATGGGTCTATGGAAAGTCACTGGTATTTTGTTTGGCTTCTTATTATTGTAAGGCCTGAAATGACAGCATCCAAGTTATTTTATGTGTTTCAGCTAAAACCTTATTAATCATTTTTAGTGGCCTTTCTGGTTGGTAGTTTACAGATTTTAATTTTGACTAATATGGCTGTCAGTTTCACTAATGACTGATGAACTTCAGTAATTTTTGCATGCTGCTTGTCCTTTTGGACATCTTTGTAGTGCAGTACCTCTTTAAAACTTTTTACCCATGCTTTAAAAAAGGTATTCTGTTATTTTTTCACTAAAAAGTTTCTTATATATTCTTTACATAACTCTTTTGTAAATTATACATGTTATAAATATCATTATCATGTTTTATTCTGAAGATTACTCTTTTAGTATCATAATGGTTATTTTTGATTAATAGAGGTTCTTACTTTTAATGTAGTAGCATTTATTAATCTTTTTCTAACTCTCATTTTATAATTTTTGTTATAAGAAAAGTTTTATAGTCTCCAAATCATAAATATACTATTTAATGCTATTTTCCATAAGCTTATTTTACCTTTCATATTTTCATGTCCATGAACATTGTCTTATATATAAGGAGCTGCATAGGATTTAAGACTTTTTCTTAATCAATAACTAATTGACCTAGAATTCTATCAATGCCGAATATTTTTTACACCACTGCTATGCTCTACCACTTTTATTTAAAATTATTTATAATAGATACTTGATATATTCTGAATGTGTCAGAGTATAGCAGTGAAGTGAATGAAGGTAGTGGTTTTTGACACTTTATTAAATGACTATTTTGTTACATTTGTATCTACACCACACTCATAATTAGTGTAGCTTTATAGTAAATATTGATATCGGATAGTGCCAATTCTTCAGCATTGTTGTATTTCCAAATTTTCCTGGGTTTTCATGATCTTTTTAAAATTTTCTTTCTTTTCTGTTAGAAACACAGCAGTCATTTAAGTTAACCCTCATACTCATGTTGCCGTTTATTCCTACTTCTATGTCTTTCTTCTATCTTTTATTATTTTCTTCCTCTGAAGGACTCTCTTTGAAATTTCCTTTATTGAAGGTAGACTGCTGCCATAGTTTTTATTTTGGTTTATCTGAAAATGTTTTCATTTCTTCTTTATCTGTCTCAATATATTTTGAAGTGTCTTTAATAGTTAAATGCACATTTAGTATTTCCATGTTCTCTGGAATAAACTGATCTATTGATCATCATGAAATACATCTCTTAATCTCTGAAAATATTCTTTCTTTTGAAATCTATTTCAAATAATATGAATATAGCCACTCTAGCTTTATTTTGAGTGTTATTTAAATAAAGTGGCTCTATCATTATTTTACTATACTGTTTGCATTTTTTAGCTTAAAGTGTCTTTCTTTTAGTGGACATATTGTTAGATTTTGCTGTTTTATTCTATTTGATAATTTCTGCCTTTTCATTGCAGTGTACAGATCACTTATATTTCATGCAGTTATTGAGATGATTGGTTTTAATTTTCCATTTTGTTATTTTCATTTTATATGTCCCTATATCTTTGGCTCATTTTTCTCCTCTTTTCTTGCCTTCTTTTAAAATAATTGAACATTTTTATGGTTATATTTTATTTTCTCTGTTGGATTATATACTTAAACTTCTTTATTTATTTTTTTATTTTGCTCCAGTATTTATAAACCTTTACCTTACCAAAGCTTACCTTTAAATGTTATTATACCATATCATATTTGGCAGCAGTTATCAAAGTTTTTGGTACCAGGGACTGATTTCATGGAAGATGATTTTTTCCATGGATGGGATGGAGGTGGCTTTGGAATGATTCAAACACTTTACATTCATTCTGCACTTTATTTCTTTTATTAATACATTATAATATATAATGAAATAATTATACAACTTACCATAATGTAGAATTTGTGGGAGGCCCAAGCTTGTTTTCCTGCAACTGGAGAGTCCCATCTGGGAGTGATGGGAGACAGTAACAGATCCTCAGGCATTAGATTCTTATCAAAGGCATGCAACCTAGATCCCTCACATACAGAGTTCACAATAGGGTTCACACTCCTATGAGAATCTAAAGCCACCTGATAGGAGGTGGAGCTCAGGTGTTAATACAAATGATGGAGAGCAGCTGTAAATAAAGATGAAGCTTTGCTAGGTTGCCCACTGCTCATCTCCTGCTGTATGACACAGTTCAAAACAGGCCACTCATTGGCACCAATCCATGTCCTGGGGTTGGGGACCCCTGATATTTGGTACAAGAAGCTTACAATAGTTTATGTCTGTATTTTTGCACCTGTCCATTGTTGTCATATAGTTTACTCCTACATATGTTATAAACTCTACAACATAGGATTACTATTTTTATTTTAAATAGGCAATCACATTTTAAAGAGGCAGACAATGGGGAAAATATTACCCAGGAGATATTTCTCATTTGTGTGACTTCATTCTGTTATCATATTTCTTTTGCCTAAAAAAGTTTTTTAACATTTCTAGTAGCATAAGTCCATAGGTGATGAATTTCCTGGTTTTTGTTTTTTCAAAAAGTATTTAATTTAGAATTATTTTTATGTACACTAATCTTTTTTCTTTCAGTACTTTAAAGATGTTTTTCAACTGTTTTCTTTCTTAGATAGTTTCTGAAAACAGCATACATCCAATCTTACCTATGTTCTTCTATAAGTAGTGTGTATGTTTTTCTAGCTGTATTTGACTTTCTTCCTTTTTAATTTTTTAAATTTGTTTCTTTGCAGAAAGTTGATTATACTATGGCTTGGAGTAGTTTTTAAGATTCCTTTTGCTTGGGGTTTGTTGAACATCTTGCATCTTATGGGGTTACGATTTTTTAAAAATCATCTTTGGAAATTTTAGCCATTGATGCTTCAAATTTCTTTCTTCATGTCCTTATTTTTCTAGGATTTCAGTGACACTTATGTTAAACTGCTCTAATGTCTCATAGGACAATGATGTACCATATCTTCCTTTTTTCTTCATTTTTGTTTTTGTTCATTTTATTGTTTTGTAGTTAGTATATTTGTACTTTATTTTAGGCAGTTTCTGTCACTAAGTTTTGACGTTCTTCAAACCTTTCTTTGACTGTGTCTAATCTGCTATAAATACTATTTTATTTTTCATTTTGTATATTGAATTTCTTATATCTCCAGGTTTTATTTGATATGTTTTACATATATTTTATCTTCTTCCTCATCATGGTCATGTATTCCTCTAAATTTTTTATTGTGTGGAGTATCTTTAAAGCTATCTTAATATCTTCATCTGCTAATTCTATTATCCTTTTCATTTCTATATTTTCTTCCATTGATTGACTTTTTCTTAATGGGGTAATATTTTCTTGCGTTTGTGCATTCCTGGTAATTTTGGCTGCATACCAGACATCATGAATTTTAAATTATTGGTTGCTGCATTCAGGGGGACTCCCATGCAGATCTTGGGAACTCTCTCTATGCATCTTCCTCCACGCTGATATCTGCAGCTCTCTGAACTGTGATCATTGTTCACCCAACCAACCAAACTTCTAGATTCTATTTGAGTCACTCCTTTCTGTGCTTTAATACAACCTGAAAACTGCCTCCAGACAGAAAATTGAAGGAGTTTTAGGGATAATGTCATCACTACTCTTTTTTTAGCAATTATAATTCTGTGCCCATTTTTGTCTCATGTTTGAAATATATAGCACTTTTTGTCTATTTTTTCTAGTGGCTTGAGAAATGGGATAGGTATATGAGTCTCTTCACATAGGTAGAAGCAGAACTCTCTATTTTTACATTGATTTTCTAAGTATATCTTACTGGGCATGGCATTTTAAGTTCATAAATACTTATTTCATGTCCTTGTTGTCTAGTTTATGTTTTTTATTTGTTTTGTCTTTGAAGGAATATAACTTTTTTTTTCCTATTGCTATTTGTATTTTCTCTTTGTATTTTTTCATCAGTTTTTATTTTATTTTATTTTTTAATTACACAACACGTTCCGTACTGAATGTTTGTGTCTTCTCCAAACCCATATGTGGCAGCCCTAACCCCCAGTGTGATGATGTTTGGACCTGTGACCTTTGGGAGATAATTCAGGTTAGATGAAGTCTGGAGGGTGGACTCTACTGATGGAATTGTTGCCCTTATAAGAACAGATACCAGAGAGCTTCCTTTGTCTCTCCTTCTACCATGCGAGGATATAGTGAGAAGGCAGCTATCTGCAAACCAGGAAAAGAGCCCTCACTAGAACTCAACCCTGCCGGCACCCTGTTCTTGGTTTTTCAGCCTCCAGAACTGTGAGAAAATAAAAATAAATATATGTTGTATGAGCTTCTCAGTCTGTAGCATTTTATTATGTGAGCCTAAGCAGAGTTATATTATTTTATTTATTGTGCTACAATTCATAGACTTAGTTGAATCTATTTCATGATACCTTCTAACAGCTTTAAGTGCTGTTCACTATACCTTTTAATATTGATTTTTTTTCCATTACATGGAAGTTAATTCTTCTGCCACTTCAATTACATGTATGGCAAATTCATTCACCACGTTCCTCTGATCTTTTAATTCTCATTTCTGTTTTTTTATTCTTATTCTTCTTAAAGTTTCATCTGAATATTTTCTCCCAATTGTGTGAGGCCCAAATATGGCATAAGTATTGTTTCGAGTTGAATGCAATTGGGAAGAAGCAGATGCAGGACAGCTCTCTGCCTTTCCTATATTTATAGAAAAGAGGGGTATAAATTTAAAAAGACATAAGACATTCCATCTCCTTTCTCCTCCAAGGAGAACAAAGAATAACCCCTGAAAACAACTGTAGACAACTGTTTACCTGGAGATAGCACCAAAGGAATTGACTTTAACATATTTTACTAACTAGCCTTTATCTACTGTTTATTTGCTTTTTAATGATTTATTGCCTCTAGGTACTCAAAGTCCTTTTCTTCGACTTGTGCCTTTTCTAAGAATCAACTGTTCTTTGTTTGAGATGATACCTAAGCTGCAATTCAAGGACAACTTTTTTAGAATTATTCATTTCCCGAGTATTTCCCATGTGCACATATGTAAAATATACACATTAACATACTTCTGTTTCTTTTTCTCTAGTTAACGTGGAATTACAGAAGTCTGTTCCAACTAAGAACTTGTAAGAGTTGAGAAAAAATTATTTTTCTTTTCCTATACTATTTTCCTTTTTTTTTTATTATTATTATACTTTAAATTCTGGGGTACATGTGCAGATTGCTCAGGTTTGTTACATAGGTATACATGTGCCATGGTAGGGTTTGCTGCATCTATCACCCCATCATCTTCATTAGATATTTCTCCTAATGCTGTTTCTCCCCAATCTCCCCACCCCCTGATATTCTTCCCCTAGCCCCCCTCCTACCCCTTAGGTCCCAGTGTGTGATGTTCCTCTTCCTGTGTCCGTGTGTTCTCATTGTTCAACACCGACTTATGAGTGAGAACATGTGGTGTTCAGTTTTCTGTTCATGTGTCAGTTTTCTGAGAATGGTGGTTTCCAGATTCATCCACATTCCTGCAAAGGGCATAAACTCACCTTTTTTATATGGCTGCAATAGTATTCCATAGTGTATATGTGCCACATTTTCTTTATCCAGTCTATTATTGATGGGCATTTTGTTGGTTCCAAGTCTTTGCTATTGTGAACAGTGCCACAATAAACAGACATGTGCATGCGTCTTTACAATGGAATGGTTTATAATCCTTTGGGCATATACCAAGTAATAGAATTGCTGGGTCAAATGGTATTTCTATTTCTAGATCCTTTCAGAATCACCACACTGTCTTCCACAATGGTTGAAATTATTTATACTCCCACCAAGTGTAAAAGTGTTCCTATTTCTCCACATCCTCTCCAGCATCTGTTGTCTCCTGATTTTTTAATGATCTCCATTCTAACTGACGTGAGATGGAATCTCAATGTGGTTTTGATTTGCATTTTTCTTTTTTTTTCTTTTTTCTTTTTATTTTTTTTTAATTTTTTTTTTATTGCATTTTAGGTTTGGGGGTACATGTGAAGAACATGCAAGATTGTTGCATAGGTACACACATGGCAGTGTGGTTTGCTGCTTTCCTTCCCCTCACCTATATCTGTCATTTCTCCCCATGCTATCTCTTCCCACCTCCCCAGTGATGATGAGCTTTTTTTCATGTTTGTTGGCTACATAAATGTCTTCTTTTGAAAAGTGTCTGTTCATATTCTTTGCCCACTTTTTGATGGGGTTGTTTGTTTTTTTCTTGTAAATCTGTTTTATTTCTTTGAAGATTCTGGATATTAGCCCTTTGTCTTATGAGTAGATTACAAAAAGTTTTTTTTCCCTTTCTGTTGGTTGCTGGGGTACTCTATTGATAGGTTGGTTGGTTGGTTGGTTGGTTGGTTGGTTGGTTGGTTTGTTTGTTTTGCTGTGCAGACGCTATTAAGTTTAATTAGATCCCGTATGTCTGTTTTGGCTTTTGTTGCCATTGCTTTTGGTGTTTTAGTCATGAAGTCTTTGCCCATGCCTATGTCCTGGATGGTATTGCCTAGTTTTTGTTCATCTCATCCTCCTAACCTGGTGGTCTTTCATTAGTTTTACAAAGGTAGTTCACTTTTGGGGGGAGGACTATTATCATTTAAACTACTAACAAAATTTATCCCAAAATTAGCTTGGCCCAAGCCTGGAAAGACTAAGGGAAGCTTAGCAGTTAAAGGCAAGATGGAGGTTGGTTAGAGCAGATCTTACTCGATCACAATTTTCTCAGTTATAATTTTTTCAAAGACAGTTTCAAAAACATATTTGTTAAATGAATAAATAATTGACTTACTCTCTTAGTTTCTTTTCTACTTTCTAAGTGCCTTATAATGTCCTGACCAGAAAGTGATATTAGCTCTAATACCAATAATCTTTCAGAATACAAATGTGCATTTTCTCTTTTTTTTTTGAAATGTCACCCCATTAATTCTAGAAATTATCATTGTATTAGCTATTACTTGTAAATATCTTTAGGCCATTTGTGATGGTAATGGTTTTACTGCAGAAGGAATGAAGATGGAAGATCAATGTGAATCAAGCAGATGGAGGGTAACATTACTAAGATTAGCTACAGAAGAAAAGCAATAAATAGCATCTGTAATTTAAATAAAAATTTGATTACAGCAAAATTATATGCCTGCCTTGCTTTTGAAGCAAAGGTTTGGATGTCAGCAAATGTCTGAACATTTTTATCAGAAAAAATGTTGGCCAGATTCATTATTGTGAAAGTGAAAAATATCAGGAATATTAGATTTTTATTTTTACATATTGCAGAATAAAATATAGAAGAACAAATGTATCAATTATGCAGATTTGGATAATTGAAAGTCCTCACAAAACCCCTCAGGGCATACTTACATCGGTTTTATTTAAGTAGAGGATACAATAGAGCAGGAGGAAGAAAGTGAAGACAAATGTAGGAGCTGAGTGACTTCCTGGTGCAGCTCCTTAGGCTGTTTTTCTTTTTGGTTGTTACACAGCATACCTTTTTCATCAGATTATGAATTATCAAAGTATGTATGAGGAATCTCGGTCAAACAGGACCCAGGCATAAGTCTTCAGTGGAATCTTTGCCCACTGGTCTTGCAGACAGACCTACACATCTGAAGATGCAAATTTCCCCCACAAAAGACAAACTTGCAGTGCCAGTTCTGTTTGCTGGCTCCTGGCAACCATCTCAAAATATATCAAAGAAATATATTTTGGGATAAAATATTTTTATGTCTTTCACTAGCTCATCTTGGCCTTACTTGAGGGTCAATATTTGACTTTCAGGAGTCTAAAATATAAGCCTAATTATACTTCAGTTAAACTGTAAGATAACCTTTAACATTAACCTGGCTAAATTAGATAGGTACATATCTAGATCATTCTGGATAACTTAAGATCTTTAGAAACTGACTGCCTTCATTGTGTTCAGCATTCAGGGAATGCAGACATATGAGCTCTCTGGTCAGCCAAAGACTTTATTGCTTTGTTAGGGAAAGGGCTAAAAAATATAAAGTGAAAAGTGTGTAATACAAACATCTAGAATAATTTGCTGATTTTTTAGGCATAATCCAGAAGTAAAAGGATAGAAAGTCTATTGCTATTTTATTGTACTTTACCTTTAGAGAAAAGGAGGTTTTGTTTGATAGAGTAAGCAGAATGATACTCCTAGAAGTGATAGCATTTAAGATAGATTTTGAGTAACTAAAAGCCTTGCTGTGATTACATGCGATGACAATTATTCTGAGAACTTTTAAATAATAAACCAGGGCCAAAGCCACATCCTTTATACTGTCAAAGTGAGCCCAGATGTTGGTGGATGATGAAATTGGAACACGGTATGATTGAGGTTTGGCTATGGATTAGGGCTGGGGATTCATTCCAAATAAATTGAGCTCTGGGGATAACTGGGCTAAGCAGATACCCTCCACAAATGAATAGGAAGTATATCTATATCTGCTTACTTGCTGTGCACAGACATGCCTGAAGAAGCATGCTGATCTCACTGGTAAAGAGCTCCGTCAGCTTACTGTTGGCCTGGACAACTCCTTTTTTATGGAGACTAAACCTTTCAGTCAAAATTGCAGCAGCCTGGGAATCTGGAGCTTTTCTGAAGCCCTACCCTTAAAATACTAAATTAAAAGGCCCAAGTCTGAAAGCCAAGGTGCTACTCTAGAGAAACAACTACACTACTATCTTTTGTTACTTACCTAGCACTTTCCAGAAAAGACTAAATTGCATGGCTGTTGAAGGAATTCATACCATCTAACCAGTCAAAAAATTAATATAAGAAATAAAGAAATATGATACATTCTGTAAGAATGTGTAATACAAACATCCAGAATAATTTGCTGATATTTTTATGCATAATCCAGAAGTAAAAGGCTATATATAGACTTTCTTCTCTACCTGTTGAAGAAATATGAACTGGTTAGAATTGCCAATTAGTTTAAAAGTAAAACCTTTTTTTTGTTGTTGTTAACAGTATGGCCATTTTTACAATATTGATTTTTCCTAACCATGAGCAGAAAATGTTTTTCCATCTGTTTGTGTCCTTTCTTATTTCCTTTAGCAGTGGTTTGTAGTTCTCCTTGAAGAGGTCCTTCACATCCCTTGTTAGTTGTATTCCTCTGTGGGGAACATTCCCGTGTGAGACCCCCAAAAGGCGTGAGTCTCACTATACAGTGAGTTTGATCCCAAACACAGTTTCCTACTGGAGGCAGTTGAGCTATCCAGAAAAAAGGAACTTAAAGATGGATGATCAGTTTCTAATATCAACCACAGTATCGTTTGGGCCTAAAACTATGCGGTGCTGCTAGACCGAGTGACCCCCTGCCAGCAACCGGTTCCTGCTTTTAACTTTTTTATGACTCTTTCTTTAAGAATAAGCTTTAACCTTTTCTTTACTTACCTGACTGCCTTGTACCCTAGATAATGGTTTAACCGTCGGGATATTTGCAAAGCAAATGCCACCATAAGGGATGGCTTTGATTTCTGACTCAGAGACTCCTGAATGGGGGAGTTGAGATAAGTTGAGTCAGGAGTAGACAAAGGAGAATCCGGTTAAAAGATATTCTGATGAGCAAAACCAGAAAACCTTCTCACATCTCAGTTCTAAAACAAGATCAAACCAGAGATACCTGCAGCCAGGAGGAATAATGTCTGGATGTAAACAAGCTTTGTGATCACAGGAAATTCTGTTACTTTTTACAACCACTGATTGTGTATCCGACTTTTCAATTGTATAGGCCATGTAAGGTATACATTTGCATTTCCTCTTGCAACCACTGATTGTGTATCTGATTTCTCTATTGTATAGGCTATGTAAGGTATACATTTACATTTCCTCTTGCTATGACGTAAACCAGAGCAGAAGAAAGTGTATTTATTCCTGGCCTTTGAAAAATAAAATTTGCTGTTTAGGCATGGCCTATCAGCCCTCCAGATCCCTGCTCAAGCGCACTCTCTCTTCCAGGTATTGGGACCCTCTTGCAGGTTGAGAGACCCCTGGCAGACGTGCCTACCTGTCCCGGACGGTCCCCGACATTCCTTGGTATTTAATTCTCTTTGTGGCAATTGTGAATGTGAGTGCACTCATGATTTGGTTCTCTGTCTATTATTGGTGCATATGAATACTTGTGATTTTTGCCCTTTGATTTTGTATCCTGAGACTTTGCTGAAGAGATTTTGGGCTGAGATGATGGAGTTTTCTAAATATACAATTATGTCATCTACAAATAGAGACAATTTGACTTCCTCTTTGCCTAAGTGAATACTCTTTATTTCTTTCTGCTATCTGATTGCCCTGACCAGAACTTTCTTTTTTTTTTTTTTTTTTTAAGACTGAGTTTCGCTCTCGTTACCCAGACTGGAGTGCAATGGCGCAATCTTGGCTCACCGCAACCTCCACCTCCAGGGTTCAGGCAATTCTCCTGCCTCAGCCTCCTGAGTAGCTGGGATTACAGGCACGCACCACCATGCCCAGCTAATTTTTTGTATTTTTAGTAGAGACGGGGTTTCACCATGTTGACCAGGATGGTCTCGATCTCTTGACCTTGTGATCCACCCGTCTTGGCCTCCCAAAGTGCTGGGATTACAGGCTTGAGCCACCGCGCCCGGCCCAGAACTTTCAATACTACGTTGAATAGGAGTTGTGAGAGAGGGCATCCTTGTCTTGTGTTTGTTTTCAAAGGGAAAACAAGTTTTCCAGTTTGTGCCCATTCAATATGGTATTGGCTTTGGGTTTGTCATAAATAGCTCATATTATTTTGAGATGTGTTCCATGGATACCTGGTTTATTGAGAGTTTTTAGCATAAAACTGTTGAATTTTGTCAAAGGCCTTCTCTGCATCTATTGAGAGAATTATGTGGTTTTTGTTTTTGGTGCTGTTTATGTGGTGGATTACATTTATATATTTCTGTATGTTGAACCAGTCTTGTATCCCAGGGATGAAGCAGACTTGATCGTGATGGATAATCCTTTTGATGTACTGTTGGATTTAGTTTGCCAGTAGTTTATTGAGGATTTTTGCATCAATGTTCATCATGGATATTGGCCTGAAATTTTCTTTTTGAATTTTGTCTTTGCCAGGTTTTGGAATCAGGATAATGTTGGTCTTATAAAATGAGTTATGGAAGATTTCCTCTTTTTCTATTGATTGGAATAGTTTCAGAAAAAAATGGTATTAGCTCCTCTTTGTACCTCTGGCAGAATTCGGCGTGAACCCATCTGGGTCCTGGACTTTCTTTGGTTGGTAGGCTATAATTGCTGCCTCAATTTGTTTTTAAAGCTCTGAATTCATATAGATGATTGAACTTTATGACATAATTGCAGACCAATACACAGATTAACAGACTCCATTGTGGTTTACTTTAGTGACATTTATTACTCTAGAGATTTTAGAAAATCAGACCTAAGAAGTTGATCTTCCTTAGATTTTGCCTGAAGAGCTATAAGTAATGATAAATTACTGCCTCATTGGGACTCCCCAAATTTTACTAAGTTTCCTGGCCTACCAGGAAGACCATAGCTACTTGTAAAGTTGGATGCTTGTTAAGACACAGAAGAAGTGTCAGTTTTTTGGTTGGAGCTTTGTAGGCATTAGTTTCATATCTGTTCTAAAAGCCTTGGTTGTAACTGTGGGCTTATCAAGCTTAGTAAAATTAGAATTATCCTTAATATGGCACCCAAGGTATTCTTGATTGGATAATTTTTCTATCAGACCCGGATGAAACAGGAGAATAGTTTTCCATTGGCCTATGTAATATTTACATTGACATGAAAAAGAAAGATTAGAGTGAAAACAAAATGCTATTTTTAAAGGTATTATTTTAGTTTTCAAAAGCATTATATTGATGGTTAAGTTGTATTATGAAGTAGGTATGAATATTTCTTATCTTTCTCATTAGAAAATAAAAACAAAATTAAGATATCAATAACACACCCAAACAACCTGCCAACCTTAGTGCAATTTTTTCTGTACTGTCCTTCTTATTTGAAAACACTCCTTCTAGTATGTAGCTAATAGGAAAGCCTTCAGGCAAGCATGAGGAAAAGCAGAAACTACATGTTGATGATAAGACTTAATGGTTGTGGGTATTTTTTATTAAAATAAAAATGATATCTGAATAAAGGACATAAAGCCTTCTATTAGATTAAAATACAGAATTATTTCATAAGGATTTTATCAGTGTTTTTCCTGAGGATGAGTATAATATGGACAGCAAGGGCTTAATAAAAAAAATAAGTTGCTTAATTATAAAATGTGCAAATAATCTGAACAGACATTTCTCCAGAGAAAGTATAAAATAGTCAATAAGTATATTAAATAAAATTTAAAATTATTAGCCATTAGAGAGGTGCAAATTCTAACTACAATAAAATAGCATTTCACATCCACTAAGATGACCACAATAAAAAGACAGACAATAACAAGTGTTAGTTAACATATGGAATAATTAGTATACTCATATATTGCTGATGGGAGTGTGAAATATGGCAGCTACTTTGGATAACAGTTGGTAGTTTCCCAAATTTAAATATATGGCTAGATATGACCCAGAAATTCTTGCCTTGGGTATACATACTCAAGAGAGATGAAAACATATATCCACATATATACGTGTACACAAAAGTTCATAGTAGCACAATTCATAGTAGCCAACAAATGGAAACAACCCAGGTGACTGTCAACTAATAAACCTATATATAAACATGGTATATATACACAATGAACTACTTAGTTCATTAATAAAAAGGAATGAACTAATGATATGTACTACAAAATGCATGAATCTTCATCATACTAAATGAAAGAAGCCAGTCGAAGAGACTCCATATTGTAAAATTCTATTTATATGAAATGTCCAGAATAGAAAAATCTACATAGAAAGAAGAATTAGTGCTTACGTAGGGCCTGGTGGGTAAGTTGGGAGAGCTTGAGAGAAGTAGGGAGTGAGTGCTAATGGCCTTGAGGTTTCATTTTTGGGGTGATGAAAATATTCTGCAATTGATTGTGGTAGTGATTGTACAACTATGTGAACACACTAGATCCCTTTGAATTGTATACTTTAAAAGGTTAAATTGTATTGTTATTGATTTATATTTCAATAAGTCTATTTAACATAATTACATAAATAAATATGGAGTATAAAATAATTCAAAGTAATTCTTTGTAGCAAAACATCTTTTAAACAGTCAGCACAATGCATGAAAAGTTATTCTGGTGAGTATGGAATATCTGCTATCTAGGACATGACACAAAAGGTAACCTTCTTCTAAACTAATTAAATACTCTGTACCAATTTTTCATTAAACCAGAGATAAAACAGAGTTCTTACTTTACACAAATCCATATGTTCTTGTATATATTCCAAAATTATATCAGATAAATAATATATAGATTGTTTTAAAACAAAATGATCAAAATAGGTCTTCATTCTTTACAGAATTTGGATTTATTATATGTTAAAATGATTTTTAACTAGGAATTTCTATGAGTTCTTTTAAAGACTAGCATATTAACAATATTATAATTTTAGCTCCTTTATTTCCTGGGAATTGTAAGAATATTAGTTTCCATAAACTTATCAGAGCAGAGCTCTTTTATTTTAAGACATTCATTTTTAATTTCTTAATACCTTCTGAAGGTAGAAAAATGTTTATACTTGACCAACAATCGACAAAGATTATTCTCAGTTACATATACAAAGGCACACAGAAAACTTGCAGCTTTATTTCTATAATTTCAGTCAGAAGTATACATATAATGTCAGAAGTATACATATATATGTATATATGTATATATACAGAATTATTTCATAAGAATTTTATCAGTGTTTTTCCTGAGGATGAGCATAATATGGACTGCAAGGGCTTAATAATAAAGATATAAATTGCTTAATTATAAAATGTGCAAATAATCTGAACAGACGTTTCTCCAGAGAAAGTATAAAATAGTCATTAAGTATATTAAATAAAATTTAAAATTTAAAATACATATATATGTATACTTCTGACATTATATGTATACTTCTGACTGAAATTTTATATATATGTATACTAGATATATAATCTAGTCCATATTGAAAAAGATCTGTTTTATTTTCCATTAGATTTGAAGTATTTTCTTAATTATTTGTGATCTCAAAAATAAAATAAAAGAGAATATCTACTTGCATTTTCTGTCTTCTTTTACTTGACAGAAAATAGATGCTGATCATCTGGAAAGATAACCTAGGGGCCCCATCACCAAGCCAGATTCCCTGTCAGGACTGTTATCAACGAGATATAATGTTTCTTCTATGTACACAAGAGACTCTAAATATACAAACTCTGCTTTGTCAAATATGCAGTCAGACTGGACTTGTCCTGGACATGTTTGTCCTAAACCTGGTTTTGGTATAACACACAGTCCCATAAACCAATTGATTTGGCTGAGAACAAGGAAGAAACACATACAAAATAAAAGGATGTAGTGAAGGAAAAAAAGCAAAATTAGTTAAAGGAAATTTCTATTGCTATTAAATTTAACTTTAAGAACACAATAATTTATATGCCTGGGCTTAGATGGCCAATGAGGCAAACTTCTTAGACCACACAATTTAACTGGTCCCAGAGAACAGGTCTTTTGTTTTTATTTTTATTTCATTTCTGCCTCAGGACCTTTGCAGGGTGAGTCTTTTTGGACATCTAAGTAAGAATTCTAGAACTATCAAAGCAAAATTTTCAAAGGGGAGCAAGTGTCAAAGATTTACCTGAGTAATTATTGAGGAAGTCAACAGGATGGGAAAACTGGTTCCTAGTCATTATTCACTGCTTCTCAATGGACTATGTATTTCATACTTTATTCAATGGTCCTAACTTTTCCTTTTCCTGAAGTTACCTTTCCTACTTTCCCAATTTATTATAGTATCACTTGTCTGTGAATGCACAGTGCTCTGGTTCACCAACTCTGAATTTTGTAATACTGTTTTGCTTTGTTTGACAGAGATTGTAATTAAATATTTTTTTTGCTTGAACAAAATGGGTTAATACAATAAAATTTGTCAAGTAAAGTTTATATAATGAAACAATGTTTTAAATGATTGCCTTCTGAGCAATATTTTATTTGATATAGATCAAAATTCTTTCAGGAGAGAACAAGGCAATGTAAGTAGTGGTGGAAAGTTTTATGAAGACAGTTATATTGTGCTAGATCTAGGAATGGGGTGGTGATTTGAAGAGGTAATCACCTTCTAGAATACAGAAAGGACATACACAGATTTCTTTCAACTGAGGAAACTAAGTAGAAGGTGCTAACTGCATAGAAAACACATGTGGAAAGTGATGAGAAATAAGATGGGAAAGCAGTTTCCAATCCTTTGAAATGGCTGTATTCCTAATAGTGATATACAGGGACAATTTGAAGATGACTCTAAATACTAAACTATCCATTTTTAATATAGTCCATTCAAATCTGTTTTTAACTATGGAGAACAATTACATTATCAATTTCATTCCTTTGTTTTTTCTTTGTATTATACATTAAGTTCTAGGATACATGTGCAGAATGTACAGGCTTGTTACATAGACATATATGTGCCATGATGATATGCTGCACCTCTCAACCCATCATCCACATTAGGTATTTCTCCTGATGCCACCCTTCCCTTGCTCCCCACATCCCAAATGGCCCCAGTGTGTGATGTTACCCTCCCTGTGTCCATGCATTCTCATTCAGCTCCCACTTATGAGTGAGAACATGTGGTGTTTGGTTTTCTGTTCCTATGTTAGTTTGCTGAGAATGATTATTTCTTCATATCCCTCCAATGGACATGAACTCATTCTTCTTTATAGCTGCATAGTATTACATGGTGTATATGTGCCGCATTTTCTTTATTTAGTCTATCATTGATGGGCATTTGGGTTGGTTCCAAGTCTTTGCTATTGTGAATAGTGATGCAATGAACATACATGTGCATGTGTCTTTATAGTAGAATGATTTATAATCATTTGGGTATATACTCAGTGATGGGATTACTGGGTCAAATCGTATTTCTATTTCTAGATCCTTGAGGAATCACCACACTGTTTTCCACATGGTTGAACTAATTTACACTCCCACCAACAGTGTAAATGCATTCCTATTTCCCCCCATTCTCTCCAGCATCTGTGGTTTCCTGACTTTAATG
The DNA here is from genome assembly GCF_048565385.1 of Saimiri boliviensis. Taxonomy (NCBI): domain Eukaryota; kingdom Metazoa; phylum Chordata; class Mammalia; order Primates; family Cebidae; genus Saimiri; species Saimiri boliviensis. The sequence continues at coordinate 106,799,327 of NC_133450.1, read as the reverse complement.
ATCGTCATTCTAACTGGCCTGAGATGGCATCTCATTGTGGTTTTGATTTGCATTTCTCTAATGACCTGCGATGATGAGCTTTTTTTCATGTTTGTTGGCGCATAAATGTCTTCTTTTGAAAAGTGTCTGTTCATATGCTTTGCCCACTTTTTAACTTTTTTTTTCTTGTAAATTTATTTAAGTTCCTTGTAGATTCTGGATATTAGCCCTTTGTTAGATGGATAGATTGCAAAAAATTTCTCCTATTCTGTAGGTTGCCTGTTTAATGATAGTTTCTTTCACTGTGCAGAAGCTCTTTAGTTTAATTTGTCAATTTTGGCTTTTGTTGCAATTGCTTTTGGTGTTTTAGTCATGAAGTTTTTGCCCATGCCTATTTCGTGAATGACACTGGATTTAGAAAGCCAATGTTTAGAGCATGTTTTCTAATTCTTTCTTATTATGACCTTATTATTCTGCCCTAAAATAGGCTACCCTTCATTATAATAGGTCTTTCTACTGACAATCAATAAATACTAATTGAACAATAGGTTTTAATTAAATTGTATGAAAGATCAATGGAATGAAGAACATAGTTCTTTCCCTAAAATAGCTTTCAATGCTTTTAGAGACATAAAAACTGCACATAGGGAACCCTGATGCAGTTATTTATAGAACCTACTTAAATGGTAAATGTTGTTAGGCAACCCAGATGCACTAAAGAAAGTCAGCAACCAGGAAATAAATCAGTGGGGACCCAAATAGACTAGGAAAGACAACCCTTTCATGAACCACATGCTGACTGAGTTTAATGTTTGCCAGTTTCACAAAATGGAATATTTTAACAATCTTAGGAGCCAAACTTTTCCTGTTTCTCACATGATTAAATCAACACTCAGGATCAATATTGCTCAAGTAGTGTGTGGCAAAAACCCTCAGAAATTTGATCTTTCTGACTCTCCATTCCTAGCTGCCTTCCTTTGATTAAGTTTCTTTCTAACTTAAAAACTATGAGAACCTGTTAGTTTGTAATCTGGAATTTGTAGTAGTGATGGGATTCTAGCAGAGAGGAGAATGTAACAAAGAGGACATTTCAACAACCTGAAGTTGACCTTTGAATCATAAGTCTTCTTTTTCATTCTACAAAGGAGAAAAATCAGTGCTATGTTTTCCTCGGTTTGAGGAGTTTTTTAATGTAGCCTGTAATTTATTCTGCCAAATAATCCAAGAGGAAGGACACAGTCTTTATTTCCATACCCAGGTTATTAGAAACTGGACCAGCTTTAGTCCTAAATATCACCACACATTAAACTCTGTTGGTTGGTGAACAATTTGTTTAATAAAAATATAACATGGCAGTATAGTTGGAATACCTGAATTTAGTATGCTCAATCTTTACTGTGCTCATTCAGGGCTCCAACTTTAGAGTCTTGGCTAGTCTCATATTCATCTCATTCCTTCTAAATGGACAGACCACAGACTACTTGATACTGGGCTTCTCCTTGTATCTTGCCAATCCTGCTGCCTTAGATAGATTTGAGAGAAGTAAATAAAGCACTATTCAATGAACTCTATGTATTATGGTATTCATGACAACCCTAAGAGGGAAGTTTTATTATTCTTATGCCATTTTACAAATGAAAACAAGACAGAGTTCTTAGTCATTGTGCAAGTACTTCTTGCCTCTTAACTGCTATATCTAATTCTTAGCCTTAGCCACCTTATGTGATTACAACATAGAGAATGATAACGTGTAGTCCTCTAGATTGGGCAGAAATATGGCAGGTGCTTGGATTCCTGTCTACCCTATCTACAAAGATTAGTAGTACCCAGTTTTCTCCTTAATTTCTTGACATAGAGAATCTGAGTTTATGTCTTAAACTCATATTCTGTAGAAAGAAGCATCAATTTATTCTGTTACTATACTGTTGGCCCTATTTCTTGAGTATTCATCCTGGTCCAACCTTGTTAGGTTAAGAGAAGCTTTGTGTTCTTCTTGGGACTACCTACACAATTCTTGTTTCTAATTACTGCTCCCCCTGCTTTGTATTTTGTCACAAAACATGTATTTTTTATTGTTAGGTATATACTGAACATATGGAAAGATTGGGAGGCATCTATAATGTTGGGTGGTGGGTAGTGAGTCCAATCGTTGGGACACTTACTGTGAAACACTTCTGAGTTACAATAACATTTAAGATTTGGTATGAAGAAAAACAAAGATTATTGCTGGTAAAAAGAGGGCAGAAAGGCATTTCAGATTAGAACAGCATGGAAAAAACATCCATGGAAAAAAGCATGGCTGGCATTTGAAGAATTAAAAAATATCTATTCCAGTAATAAAAAGTAGTATACAGATGTACATTATATTCAGTTGATTAATGGTGGTGTTGAGTTCAACTGGGTCCTTCCTGATTTTCTGCCTTCTGGATCTGTCTCTTTCTGATAATCAGGTGTTGAAGTCTACAACTATAATAATGAATTAATCTATTTCTCCTTGCCATCCTATCAGTTTTTGCTTCTGCAAAACAGATGCTCTGGTTTTAGGCACATGCATGTTAATGATTCTTATATTTTTCATGGAGGATGTACCCTTTATTATTATATAATGCCCCTCTTTATATGTAATTAATTTTCCTTGATCTGAAGTTTATTCTTTGAAATTAATATAGCTATTCTTGCTTTCTTTGGATTAGTACTAACATGATATTTAGGTCTCCACTCATTTATTTTTAATCTTCACCTGAATTTATATTTAAAGTGGGTTTCTTGACGTGATGCAGTGGCCCACATCTATAATCCCAGTGCATTGGGAGACTGAGGCAGGAGGATCACTTGAAATAAGGAGTTTGCAACCGGTTTTGGCAATATAGCAAGACTTCATCTCTACTAAAAATAAAAATAATTAGCCAGGTGTGGTGGCGCATGCCTGTGGCCACAGTTACTTTGAGCGCTGAGGTAGAAGGATAGCTTGAATGCAAGAGGTCAAAGCTGCACTCCAGTCTGGTTGCCACTACACTTCAGCCTTGGTGACAGAGTGAGACTTTGTCTCATAAAAATATAAATAAATAAATAAATAAATAAAGCAGTGGATGTCTTATAGACAACATGTAATTGCATCTTGTTTCTTGACCCACTCTGATAATTTCTGTTTTCTAATGGTCACATGTAGACCACTGATGTTCAATGTGAGCATTGTTATAGTTAGATTAAAATCTATCATATTTTTTAGTGTTTCTCTATTGGTTGCCTTTATTAGTTATACTCTTTTATTTACATTTTTAGTGTTTTCTCTAGAGTTTGCTGCATACATTTACAACTAGTCCAAGTTGCTGTAGTGTTTCACAGAACACTGTATCACTTCACAAGTAGTGTGAGTTTTATATTTTTATTTTTTACCCCTTTTCTTTTCCCTCCCTCATTCTTCCCCACATTCCTATTCTTCCTCCCCTTCCTTCCCTCTATTTTCTCTCTCGTGAGTTCTTTATAATGACACAGTAATTCTAATTCTTTTCTTCTGTTCCTTATATCATTTCTGTCATTCATTTCACATATATATATGCATAGATTATTGAACAAATTTTTGCTATTATTATTTTTTAAATTTATCTGTTAGATCAGTTAAGAATAAGAAAAATTTTTATTTTATCTTCAGTGCTAATTTCTTATTTATGTAGATGTGCATTTATGGCTTTATTGTTTTACTCCTCTCTAAATAACTTATTTTTAACATTTCTTTTAAAGCAACAAATTCTCTCAATGTTTGTTTGTCTGTGGAAGTTCTTATTTCTGCTTCATTTTTGAAGGAAAATATCATAGGGTATATAGTACTTTTTTTTTTCTTTCTTTGTCAACACTATAAATATTTCTCTTTAATTTCCTCTTGCTTGCATGGTTTCTGGGAAACTAAATGTAATTCTTATCTTTCCTATTCTAGAGATAAGATGCTTTATATCCTCTGGTATTTTTCAAACTTTGTCTAGTTTTAAATTTTCTGTAGCTTGAAAATGATATACCTAAGTATAGTGTTTTGGATATATGCACTGCTTGTTTTTCTTTGAGCTTCGTGGATCTGTGATTCGGTGTCTAAACATAATTTGGGAAAAATTTCAGTCATTGTGGTTTAAATCTTTACTATTTTTATTTTCCTTTTTATTCTTTTTCTATAATTCTTATCACATATGTTTTATACCATTTGTAATCATTTACCAGTTTGGGGATATTTTATTCCTTTGTAAAGTATTTTTTTCTCTTAGCTTTTTAATGTGAGAAGTTTCTTTTTTTTTTTTTTTTCTGAGACGGAGTTTCGCTCTTGTTACCCAGGCTGGAGTGCAATGGCGCGATCTCGGCTCACCTCAACCTCCGCCTCCTGGGTTCAGGCAATTCTCCTGCCTCAGCCTCCTGAGTAGCTGGGATTACAGGCACGTGCCACCATGCCCAGCTAATTTTTTTGTATTTTTAGTAGAGACGGGATTTCACCATGTTGACCAGGATGGTCTCGATCGCTTGACCTCGTGATCCACCCGCCTTGGCCTCCCAAAGTGCTGGGATTACAGGCTTGAGCCACCGCGCCCGGCCGAGAAGTTTCTTTTTGAGATAACCTCAAGCTCAGATTCTTTCCTCTGCTGTGTCCAGTCATTGATACGCCCATGAAGGTAGTTATTTGTTTCTGTTGCAGTGTTTTGAATTTCTAGCATCTATGTTTGTTTCTTTATTAAAATAATTATATCTCTGCTTACATCATCTCTGTTTTTGAATGCCACCTGTCCATTAGAGCTCTCAGCATCTTAATCATAGCTGTTTTAATTTCCAGGCTGAGAATTCCAACATGCCTGCCATTTGAGGCAGGTTGGAATATATATATATATGTATATGTGTATATATATATATATATATATATATATAGCCTTTTAGTTGGCTTTGTACTTTTTTCTTGATAACTGGACATGATGTATGAGATAAACAGAACTGCTATAAATAGACTATTAGTGATCTGGTGGTAAGGGATGGGGTGGAGAAGCATTCTCCAATCCTATGAGTAGAAGAGTCTTTTAAGAGCTTGTAACTCTGAACTCAGAGCTTTACACAAGCTTCTTAGTTCACCTCCACCACTCTATAGGATGCGATAACTAGAAGGGTCTGCAGTAGGGTGTATCCTTTCCTCCAGGTCACTCAGACTCTGATGAAACTTAGAGGTTAGGATTTAGTTAAATTGCCTCTTCTGAGAGCAGACTTTATTAGAAGAGCAGAATGTCTGATACATTACAAAATGTTTATTTTTATCCTTCTCTTGCTGGAAGCACTGAAATTTTCCTCCAGTAGTTACTATGAGAACCTAGACAAGCTCCTGGAGGTAAAACACAAACGTGTGAGGGTCCCTGATGCCTAGATCTCTTTGGTATTTTTAATTCTCAAACTTGATGCTGAGCCTCCAGAATTTTCTCGGTTATAGCTCAGGTTTTCCTAACTAGATAGTGGTTCCTTCTGAGGTTTATGGGCTTGGGTTTCTGCTCCAGCAAGCTGTGATTCTCTACATCCCATCATGCAACCAGAAATTCAAGGCCATTTTGATTCTAAATACTTTTCTATGACTTAATTTTCCTCTGAGTATTTTGGAATATTCACATGTACTTAATTTTATTTCCTTTAGTTCTGGAAATGTTAAATTATTATTTATATACTCATTTCCTCCTTTCTGTTTCTACTATTCTTTATTTCAAACAGTCATGCTAACTGAATATTAATTCTCTGGGTATTAGTGTTTTACTGTTTTATTCTTCTCTTCCTGTTTAGCATTCATTGCCATTTCATTCTACTTCCTGGATGAGATACTGTATCTTCATCACTTCTTTTACTTATCTTTTAATTTTATCTATTGTAATTCATGGTAATATTTTTTCCAGTTTGCTTTTTATATAGATTTCAATTTTGGCGTGTGAATAAACTTAAACAGGGAACAAAGTTTTTAATAACAGTGGCTTTTAATGGGGGATTTTTTAAAATCTCACTATTTTCTATAGAGACCATTACCAAAACTTTATTTTGGTTTAGTAACTAAATATAATCTATTTATGTATAGTCATAAATATATATGGGTATATTTTTTATTTGCATCCCTTTCTTTCAAGTGATACATGTCATCACATTTCCAATATTTCTTAAGTTCTGTGAAGGCTAATTAGCTATATTCTTGTAATCTTTCAAGTGTGTTGTGGCTACTTCTCTTGTTTCAGTTGTAACTAATGTATTGGAATATCTACTGTTATCTCTCCAAAAATTTGTATCTCTTTGTGTTGATTCTTTATTTTCTTTCTTTATTATAATTTAAAAAAATAGATTTAGGAGCACAGTGAAGTTTTGTTACATGGATATATTTCCAATTGGTGAAGTATGGGCTTTTAGTGAATCCATCACCTGAGTAGTGTACATTGTACTCAACAGATAATTTCTTATCCTTCACACCCCTCTAAACCTCGCACATTTTTAGGTGTTCAGTATCTGTTAATCCATTCTGTATGTCCATGTCCACTCATTGTTTATCTCCCACTTATAAGAGAGAATATGTCATATTTGGCTGTGTTTCTGAGTTATTTTACTTAGGAGAATAGCCTCCAGTTCTGTCCATATTGCTTCAAATTGCATGATTTTATTCTTTTGTATACTTGTATAGTCTTCCACAGTATAAAGACATCACATTTTAATCTAATCATCAATTGTGGACACTTAGTTTGTCTTTTCTATAGTAAATAGTGCTGTGATAAATATATGAGTGCAGGTGTCACTTTTATATGATGATTTAGTTTCCTTTGGGTAGCTATCCAATAGTGGAATTGTTGGATCAAACAGTAGTTCAATTTTTAGTTGCTTGATAAATTTTTGTATTGTTTTCCTTAGAGGTTGTACTAATTTATCTCATCAACAGTGTATGTATAAGTGTTCCCTTTACAGTCACATTAACATCTGTCGTTTTTGGTTTTTTAATAATAACAATTCTGATTCATGCAAGATGTTATCTCATTGTGGTTTTAATTTGCATTTCTCTGATGACTAGTGTATTAGTCCATTCTTGCATTGCTATAAAGAAATACCTGATACTGGGCAATTTATAAAGGAAATAGATTTAGTTGGCCACAGTTCTATAGACTGTCTAGGAAGCATGGCAGCATCTACTTCTGGGGAGGTCTCAGGGAACTTTTACTCATGGCAGAAAGCAATGTGGGAGCAGGCATCTCATGGCCAGAGCAAGAAGAAGAGAGAGAGAGGTCAAGTGCCACACACTTTTAAACAACCAGATATCGTGAGAATTTACTATTATCACGGGAGCACCAAGGGTGATGGTGTTAAACCAGGAGAAACCACCTTCATTATCCAATCACCTTCCACCAGGCCCCTCCGCAAACATTGGGAATTACAATTCTACATGACATTTGGGTGGGGACACAGATCTGAACCATATTACCATATTAACTATTGATGTTGAGCTTTTTTTCATATGTTTGTTGGCCACCTGCATGTCTTTTTTTGAAAAATGTCCACTTTTTAATAGGGCTATTTGCTTTTTTCTTGCTGATTTCCTTGGCTTTCTTGTAGATGCTGGAAATTAGTTATTTGTTGAATGCGTAGTTTGTTGAATGTAAATATTTTCTCCCATTATGTAGGTTGTCTGATACTCTGTTGATTATTTATTTGGCTGTGCAGTAGGTTTTTAGTTTCAGACTCATTTGTCTATTTTTGTTTTTGTTCCATTTGCTTTTGAGGTCTTAGTCATAAATTATTTTCCTAGGCCAAACCCCAGAGTTTTTCCTAGGTTTTCTTCTAGGACTTTTTATAGTTTCAGGTCTTATATTTAAATCTTTAATCTATCTTGCATTAAATTTTGAATATGATGAGAGATATGGGTCCAGTTTTATTCTTCTGCATGTGGCTGTCCCATTATTCTAGCACCATTTATTGAATAGATTCTTTTTTCCATGGTATATTTCTGTTGACTTTATTGATAACCAGTTAGTTGTAGATATTGGCTTTATTCTCAGTTCTTTGTTCTGTTCTATTGATCCATGTGTCAGTTTTTATATCAATACCATACTGTTTTGGTTACTGTAGTCTAGTAGTATAATTTGAAGTTAGAGAACATGATGCCTCCAGCTTTGCTCTTTTTGCTTAGAATTGCTTTAGCTATTCAGGCTCTTTTTTGGTTCCCTGTGAATCTTAGTTGTTGTTTTTTAACTCTGTGAATATTCATATTGATCATTTCAGAAAATTTCATTGGATCTGTATATTACTTTGGGTAGTATAGTCATCTTATCAATATTGATTCTTCGAATCTGTGAGCATGGAATACATTTCCACTTGTTTGTGTCATCTACAATTTTCTTCATTTGTATTTTACAGTTTTAATTGTACAGATCCTTCACCTCTTGGGTTAAATATATTCTGAAAAATTTTATTTTTTGTACCTATTATAAATGGAATTGAGTTATTGATTTAGTTCTTAGCTTGATTGTCATTGGTGTATAGACATGCTCCTGAATTTTGTGTGTTGGTTTGCTTGATAAAACTTAAGTCAATTTTCAAATGTTGAAGTCCTTGAGAAGAATCTTTAGGTTTTCAAGGTATACAATTATATCATCAACAAATAGAGACAAACTGAATTTCTCCTTTCCAATTTGGATGTTTTTATTTTTTTCTTGCCTGATTATTCTTGCTAGGTTTTCCAGTACATTGTGAAAAAGAAGTGACGAAAGTGGGCATCTTTGTTTTATTCCAGTTCTCAGACGGAATCCTTTCAATTTTCCCCTGTTCAGTGTGACATTGGCTGTAGTTTGTCATATATAGCTCTTACTATTTTGAAGTATGTTTCTTCCATGGCTGGTTTGTTGAAATTTTTTTTATCATGAAGGGATATTAAATTTAATTTAATACTTTCTTTCAATCTATTGAAATGATTATATGATGCTTGTTATTAATTCTGTTTATGTGTTGAATCACATTTATTGATTTGTATATATTGAATTATCCTGGAGTAAAACCCAGTTGATAATAATATAATAACTTTTTGATGTGCTTATTGGATTTGGTTTGCTAGTATTTTGTTTAGAATTTTTGTGTTTATGTTCATCAAGGATACCAGCCTGTAGTATTTTGTTTTTTTGTGGTGCCATTGCCTGGCTTTAGCATCAAGATGATATTAGCTTTGCAGAATGAGTTACAAAGAATTCTCTCCTTTCTGATTTTTTGGAACAGTTTCAGTAGGATTTGTACCAGTTCTTTGTACATCTGTAGAAATCAGCTGTGAATCCATCTGTTCCTGGGTCTTTTATTGGGGTGAAAGGAGATATTTTTTAAATTACTAATTTCATCTTACTACTCATTATTTGTCTGTTCAAGGTTTATATTTCTTTCTGTTTCAGTCCCGGGAGATTGAATGTTTCCAGGAATTTATCAATTTCCTCTAGGTTTTCTAGTTTGTGCATGTAGAGATGCTCACAGTAGTCTCTGATCTTTTTAGTTTCTGTTTTATGAAATGCAGTGTTGCTTTTTTCATTTTTGATTGTGCTTGTTTGAATCTTCTCCCTTTTTTTCTAGGCTGATCTAGCTAGCAGCCTAGAGATTTTTTGTATCTTTTTAAATAATAAACTTTTTATTTTGTGATTATTTGCACTTTTTTATCTCAATTTTATTTAAGTATTCTCTGTTCTTTGTTATATCTTTTCTTTACTAGCTTTGGGCTTGGTATGTTCTTATTTTTCTATTTATTTGAGGTGTAATGTGAGCTTGTTATCTTGTGATCTTTTCTATTGTTTTAATGTAAGCTTTTATCACTGTAAACATCCCACTTCCACTGATTTTGCCATACCCCAAAGGTTTTGGTTGTGTTTCTATTTTCATTTGCTTCGATATTTTCCCCATCATTTCTTATTTATTTATACTCTAAGTTATTGGATACATGTGTAGAACATGCAGTTCTGCCACATAAACTCTCAATAAACTAGATATTGATGGAACGTATCTCAAAATAATAAAAACTATTTATGACAAACTCACAGCCAGTATCATACTGAATGGGCAAACACTGGAAGCTTTCCGTTTGAAATCTGGCAAGAGACAAGGATGCCCTTTCTCACCACTCCTATTTAACATAGTCTTGGAAGTTGTAGCCAGAGCAATCAGGCAAGAAAAATAAATAAAGTATGTGTTGATACTTGGTTTTGGCTGAATATATGGTCTACTTTGTCAAATGTTGTATATGCTGATGAAAAAATGTATATTCCATTGTTCTGTAAAATGGAATGTAAAGATGTTCTGTAAACATCTGTAAAAAATGGAAAAATGTTCTGTAAAGGTCTGTTAGGCCCATTTGGTCTAGAGTCCAATTTAAGTACTTTGTTAGTTTTTTTGCCTTGACCATCTCCATAGTGCTGTCCACGGCATGTTGAAGTCCACCACTATTATTATATTGCTTTCAATATATTTTATTAGGTCTTGTAACATTTGTTTATGTATCCAGGTGCTCTGGTATTGGTTGCATGTATATTTAGGGTTGTTAGATCATTTTGCTGCATTCATCTTTTTATCATTATATAATTATCTTCTGTGTCTTACTTTAATGTTGTTAAGTCTGTTTTGTCTATTATCAGTATAGCACCTCCTGCTTAGTTTTGGTTTCCACATGTATGACATATTTTTTTCACCTCTACATTAAGTCTATATATGTCATTACTAGTTATGTGGGTTTCTTGTAAGTACCATATGGTTGGATCTTTTTTTTTTTTTTTTTTGTAAAAAGATCAGCTAATATATATCTTTTAAGTGGAGTTTTTAGTCTATGTTCAAGGTTAATATTTATTTGTGACTTATTGTTTCTGTTATAACGTTAAGTGTTACCTAGTTGTTTTGTACTTTATATGTGTATGTGCTTTATAAGACCTGTGAGTTTTCTACTTTCATGTGTTTTTATGACGTGATATTAACCTTTCGTTTCCACATTTTGACGTCCTTCGACCATTTCTTGTAGCGCCGATCTAACTGTGATGAATTCCCTTAGCATTCGCTTTTTTGGGAGACTATATCTCCTTCATTTATGAAACTTAGTTTAGAAGGATACAAAACTCTTGGCTGATATATATATATGATTCTCTTCAGACTTGTAAGGTTTCTGCTAAGAAGGCCACTGTTAGTCCTTTGGGGTTCTTTTATAGGTAATTAGATCCTTATGTGTTACTGTTTTAGGTCTTCTTTCATACTCCGTTGAGAAAGTCTAGTGACTATGTGCCTTGGTGAAGTTTGTCTTGCAATGTATTTTTCAGTAGGTTTTTGAGCTGCTTGTATCTTGATATTTAAATCTCTAGTGTCACTACTGAATCGTTTTCAATTATTCTCTCAAATAGGGAATATTTCAGGAAAACCTCAAATAGGTTTTCCAGACATTTTACTTTTTCTTTTTCGCTCTCAGAAATATCCATGACTCATAGGTTTGAACATTTTACATAATTCTTTATTTCTCAAAGGCTTTGTTCATTTTAAAAATTATCGTTAAGTGAGTTAATTCAAAAAACCTGTCTCTAAGTTCCGAAATAATTTATTTTGTTTGGTCTAGCCTATTCTTAAAGCTTTCAACTATATTTTGTAATTCCTTCAATGAATGTTTTATTTTCAGAAATTTTCTTCATTTTTAAAAATCTTTTTAGTGATTTTTAAATTTGTTTATTGATTTTTTTTTCTGATTTCTTCGTGTTAGTTTTCAACTTTCTACCTGATTTCATCGAACTTCCTTACAAGACATATTCTGAATTTGTAATTCAAATACATTTCTGAAATGTATTTGACATTTCAGAATTTCCATTTCTGTTCGAATTAATTGCTAAAGAGCTGGTGTGATTATTTAGAGGTGTTGTAACATCCTGTTTTTTCACACTCCCAGAATCGTTACACTGTGTCTTCTTACCTGGATACTCTTTCACTTGTTAGGTTTGCATTTACTTTTGTTCTGGTGGTTCCTCCTTCCTCCCAAACGGTGTGATTATAATGTATGTTGTATATTATCATTTTGCTTTGATTCTGGCTTTCAGGGGGCTAAGGCTCATTATGAGTTCCTTGATTGTAGATAGCTTTAGTATAGTGACCTTCTCAAATCTTTGTTGTAGTAGTGATGAACTTGGTTGTATGAGCAGGCTCACTGCCTTCCACAAGATTGGAGTTGTAGAAGTCTCATGAAGCTTTTCTCATGTTCCAGTGCTGCGCAGTTTTGTTAGCATGTTTTTTTTTATTGGTTTATATAGGTCTACCTCCAGGCCAGTAGGTGATGCTTATGGGTAAAAGCTGTAGCAGAAGCAAATGGGTATACTGTTCCATCTTTGTTTACCAGAAGGACCTCTCTGTTGTCTCAGGCAGTGGGGTGTTCTGGGGAATGCATGCCTGGTGCCCTGAGTTTCCTGCTTAGCCTTGTAGAGGGAGACAAAGCTGATCTCAGATGTCACAATTATAAGTATTGCGCCTTTTGGAAGTGGGATATGGAACCTGTGGTGAAATGCACTGTGGTCTCTGCAGGGGAAGAAGGGGCTGCAGTAGTTCCAAATCCTGGGCAAACAAAAACTGCATCCACCTCCCTGTCATATCCCTATCCTGAGATTCAAGACTCTCCTTTCAGAGAGATATTGCCATTTATTTCCATGCTGCAATGCAGCTAATAGCTGTAGAAAATGCTTGTCCCACAGCTATCTTCTGTAATGACCTCTGGGCAGGAGGTCTTTTCTTAGCCCAGAACAGATAGCTCTGCAGCTCACCTAATCCCTGCTGCAGGAACTCTGCTGCTCCATGTAGAAAGGGGGAAGGACCCTACCCTCTGCTTAAGCCCTGGCCCAATGGGAACATTGCCAGTGTGGGTGCTGTCACCCTTCATATCCCTGGAATGGCCATCCACAGAAGCTTTTGAACCAAGCCCCTGGGGAAGAAACCCTAGTGGATTGGGAGGGGAATAAGTCCCCCTCTCCATTTTTACGCAAAGTACTGGTAGTGCCTGGCTGCTGGACCAGAACCACACTCCTCCGTTTCAGAGCCCAGAGCAATACTCACGTCTCTGCCAGAAGGAGAACAATCATCTTCAGTTCACATGCAGGGAGCTCTCGGCATGGGAGAATATGCATTCTGGATTTTGGTTTCCTTTGTCCCGAGGGGCGCTCTCTTGGAATGCTGCACTCAGTCTTTTTTTTCCCCAAAGAACTGTCTGACCCTAGGGTCAGGCTACCAGTAATTACGCAGTTCCCTTGGCTCCTGTTGGCCCTTTGTGGCCGCTGTAGTCTGAGCAGGTGTTGGCGTCTGTCTCCAGGGATCAAGTGATACAGATACACTAGGGTTGACATTTCCTGGGCATGACAGTGGCCCATAATGGATGCATACTCAGTATAGTGCCTGCCACCTCCTCTTGGGTCTAGGAAGAGGGTGAATTATCCTTTGTCAGCGGCAGCTCAGTGCAATGCCCTCAAGAAGTTCTCAAACCGCCGCCCACACCAGTGCTTCGGTGTATGAGGGCAGAGGAGCTCTCCAGCAATTTGGAAACCATCACTCTGCTGCAGGGATTTGGCGAGCCAAAAATAACTCCACCTACCTTTTCCATAGGACTCCAAGTTCTTCAGGGTTCCATCTCTGTCAAACTCCTGCTTCCTCCCTTCCGAGCACCCCATTTTCTTCCTTTGTGTCTTCTATTAAGCTCCAGCATTCTCCTTTCAACATTTAATTCAAGTTATGATATTCATCTGTAACATTGATGATTCTTTCTGAGAACTGGCATTAGATATCTCTAGTCATCAATCATGAAATGATCTCACTGCCATCATTTAAAAAGGATTTTGTGAGGTGGAGTGTGGAGAGAGGAAATTCTATTGAGAATTCACACAAACTCATACTTTACAACCTCTCAGAGGTTGCTCATTACATTATGAAGATTATGTAAATACTTCAAAAGTTACTTTCTTCTTTTTAAATTAGCCTTATACCACACTCGCCTTACACATGAAGTCCCAATTATGGTTAACTTCCTTTATTTCTTCAGATGTCATCCATGTCTTTCTTATATTTGATCTTTTCTAATGCTGTACTTTTAATTTGAAATGCTATTCTTTTCTTTCTTTACCAGGAATACTGTGTCTTCATTCTTACCAAATTTTAGATGTCATTTCATCAGAATAGTGATTTACCATAACTGTCCCTGCTGTTAGTTTCAACAACTGCCTTGGGATACTATAGAAAATCGCAAATCTCTCTGTTGGTCCAATATATATTCAATAATAACAACTAAGAAATGTTTTGATGTTGGTTGACTATATACATCATTATAGTGGGTTTATTCTTGTCACGTATATCATAAAGCAGCATGGATTATTGACTAGAAGCATGAAACCAGAGTCCAGCTTGCTTGGGTTTCAGTACCAGCTCAGCCAGTGCCTACTCATGTGCCTTTGGATATGTTATTTAACTAAATGTATAAGTTTCTTCATCTAGCACTTTATATAATACAAAAGCATAGCTATTAAAACATAAGCTTATGATGGCAATTGCATTTCTCAGCTGCTCAAAAAGATCTGTACATTTATTTCTAATTTTCAAGAAGAAGTAAATGATAGGCAATGCTGGAATATAAATTTGAATTCATAAGAATAAAGATAGAAACATACTTCAAAAGTTATTGCTTGAATTACTTCAAAACGTTTACATTTGGTAAGTGTATATTTTTATGAGCTCGAGAAAATATCAAGCCAGATACATTGCAAAATAATCAAAGCAAAATGTGTCAAAGGGAAATTTTTAAAAAATGAAAATATTGAATGGCACATTTATTAACCATTCCCTGATATTCTAGGCACCATCTGATCTTAAATTTTCCTTGATGTAAATTCCAAAAACTATCACAACAAAACTGTGGACCTGCCCCTTTTTAAACCAATTAACACAAAATTAATTATATTTAAATAAGATTATTATATATTTCCAAACTTAAAATTAAGAACTATTTGTTTTGATAATTTTTTGTTTGTTTCTAATCATCTGAAGTACCAACACATTTTATTTCTTATATGCTTCTAAATTTGGGGACCAGTTCTAGTTTACAACTTTCTGTTCTCCTACTTTACTTTAGCTGTAAATGGAAGCATAACAGATATGATCTTCCTTAACACTTGCCTTGATAATGTGCTTTTAGTCTCAAAAGTATCAACTGTTACCCTTCAGACCTGCACTTGCTTCAAGGTTGTGCTTAATGGTGAGTATTTGGTTCCTGTCACAAGGGAACTATGTCTGTTCACAATAAAAAGAAGTATGTATCGTATCACAAAACTGAAGTAAGTTAAAGGGAAATAGTTAGGTCAGCTTTTTCCAGTCAGAAACTTTATGTCAGTAGAACAGACTGTACATTTTAGATTTTAAATATGAAGAAAACCTTTCAGACTCAATACAGTTCTTCTATTTATTTTTATCTAAATACAACTTCTGCTTTGCTTATTGCTATTATTATATGATACTAATTAATCTCATAATGTGTTTTCTCAAAAATAATTTTTATAGATCAATATTTGAAATTCAAACAAATCATCTATTTTGTAGGCATCAGATTAGCTAGAGAGGGTAGTGGTGCTAGGAAAATCAAGTTTATTTGCATTCTTCACAATTTCTAACCTAAAGCAAACAGATCAAGTCCTTGATGAAGAAATGCTGCATTCTAAATAAATGGTTCCTTAACAAGCACATCCAAATCAGCATGTTTAATACTGAACTCAAGATCTTTTTCTGAAATCTTTTCCTTTTTCCACACTTTTTCCATGCAGTATTTCTCGAGTCAAAAATCTGGTAGTCCTTTATGGTAACTGTCTATTTGTTTACCTATTCAAACCTAATAGGATTATAAGTTCTATTGATTCTCCACCAGAATTAACTCCCAATCTCTTCACTAAATCTCAGGCTTAATTGTCAACACTGTGATAGTCAGGGACACCACCATTTCTCTCTTTCAGTAATAATATTATACCTTTCTCCAACCCAAAGTAACTACCGGATCGTTTTTCTTAAAGTTGAAAATGCTTACCATGCTTCATTTCATGACCTCTCTAGACTTACTTCATGCCATTTCCTTGCAACAGGTACCAGATTCATGATCCTTTTTCAGTTGTTCTAAGCTCTAAACATTTCCTTATATGGGACATTATACATAATGTCTTCTTATAATAATCTTCCCTCTCTCTTCATTTATCCTTCTCCCACATTTTGTGACTCAACCATTACTCATTTATTAGCTTAAATTTTATTTCCTCAGAAAACCTTCTTACTTCTCTGATAATAAAATCACTCCTGGAGTACTCTGCTTCTTCTTTCTATTAGTCATTTGCATAATTACATGTTTAATACTTGTCATCTCCACCTCCACTGTACTCTGCCTTCCATAAAAACAGTTTAGTTCTGTGAACAAAGACTCATTTTGTTACATTTCCTCACAAATAATATAAAACCAAAACCCACAAATGAATTTTTAAAGATAATTACATTAAATTTCAATATTTACAAAAGAGCCACAGAGATCATAAGTATTCAAAGTCACAAATAAGTCATATCTTCCCATTGATTTATTTTTTAAAGTACATTTCATTAAAATATTGGTTTTTAAATAAAATTTATGATCAGATGAGCAATTTCAGACAAATCATCCACACTATCTGCTAATCTATTTATCTGATTGACCCTATCTTGAATGAAGTAAATTATAAATCATATATTCCAGGTCTATTAATTGTTTTCCTCTTGATTTTTCTTTTTTTTTTCTGAGTTAATCTGGTTATTACTGTCTTCCTAACAAAAAATGAATTTCATTAGTGATTTCAAATACATCTTTATTTATATAATTTTTTTCATTAAGTGATTATATTCATTTGTTCATTTCAAATATTGTGTATTTATATGCTTTTTAACATTTTATTAAACTATTTTCTTTTTTTTTAACTAAACCAATATTTTTTGAACTTTAGGTTTCCACACCTCTTTTTAGTAATAATTTCTTTAAATTTCTGCCTTAACATTTATACAACCATTTTTTTCTTTTCTCAAATTATTTCTCTGGCTCTTTTTAAATGCATTTACTTGAATGCTTAGTTCATCTATATTTTGTTCATTATTAACTATGAAATCATTTAGAGCTTTGGATTTATTTCTAATTATATCTCTTAATACATAAATTAACTATTGACTTTATTCATCTTATATTTTTAAAATATGAATTTCATTTTATTTTAGATCATATAGTTATTTTAACTTGTATTAACTTACACATCTTTGGTTTATATTTCTTGTGTTTATGGCTGTCTTTTTTCAATTATGGTAGAGTTATGTAGCTCACACAACTTTTCATGGTGGTGGTGTTGTTGATATGGCAAAATTTCTCTTTCTGCTTATTTCATAATCAATATTCATATGTAATAATATTCATATATTTTGTTTTCTAACTTAGCTTTGAAAAGTATGATCCTTAAAAGTCAAAGCTTAATCTATTAAACACTATTCTTATTATATTTAAAGGGTTTTCCTTATGTTTCCCATCAGATTTACCTTTGATTTCAATACTGCTGTTTGATATATTGAATATTATGAAAGATTTATCTTTATTGTACCTCATATGTTAATAAATACACCCTTCTATATCAGTCAGTGTGGATTAGGAAAGCAGAACTTCTGTAAGTTTTGAAGAATAAAGAATTAATTATAGGAGATGAAATCCAGAAATAGCACTTGTAGAGTCAGAGAAGAGTTTGTAACTAGCACTCCTGCAGTGCTGGCTCAGGTAGATAAATCTGAGCTGCAGGGAAGCTGGGGATGCCGACTTGCCGCAGGGGAACCATAAAGGGAAGGTGACAGACACGTGTGGAAGGCTGTTGCTGCTGTCACCTGCTGGGCCTATTGGTCAGCAGTGTCAGCAGCTGGAAAGAACTGGCCACGGAACAAGGGAAGCCAGGACAAGCTGCAACCTGCCAGCTCCTCTGAGTTGTCTCTTTCCTCATCTGACTGCAACAGCCTTCAGACATTAGTAGCAGTTACCTCATTTCTCTCTCACACATCTCACAGAAATTTCTCTTTAGGCCATCACTGTTTATGATAGAAATTCTGGGAAACATTGTTCCAGCTTACAGCGTTATACAGTCTGTAGCCACTATATTGTCCACTCTTGAAAACTTGGCATTTATTTTCCATTTTCTTAATCATCTATTTATTTTGAACAAAGTGATTTTAAAAGCCTGTGCAGCTGTCCCTTATACAAATGAAAACATGCTGACCTCCCCATAAGAGAATACAAAGAAGATACATGTCACTTTACCTATCTTTTAATAATGTATAGTTTTTTTCACTATCTGAGTCACATCATTCTTTAATAGCTTGTAACTTAAATACTGAAATATACCTTAATCACTACTAACACATTTTATAAATAGGAGAATGAGTAAAGTATAATAATTTTGCATGCGTAATGTTTGCTTATACATACATAGACATATACACACATTCTGTACATACCATACATATACTCTATGCATACATACATGCTACACATATATAAATATACAATGTATGCAATATGTAATATATACACAAAATGTATATTGTACACTTATATACATGTATGTGTGTATATGTGTTTATGTTTGTATGTATACACACATATTTCTCTCTATATATACATGTATGTGTGTGTGTGTGTGTATATATATATATATATAAATATATATAT
Source organism: Saimiri boliviensis (assembly GCF_048565385.1). Taxonomy (NCBI): domain Eukaryota; kingdom Metazoa; phylum Chordata; class Mammalia; order Primates; family Cebidae; genus Saimiri; species Saimiri boliviensis. The sequence goes on along the minus strand of NC_133450.1, from coordinate 106,780,594 downwards.
GCTTCCTACATGCTAGAGAAAAAAGGACTGTTACCTTACGAATATTTCTTCCTGAACTGAATATACACATATACAAATATTAATATATTAATATGTTATAAATTTTATATTTACAGCTACCACAGTTCTTGTTCTCTGTAACTAATCATATGGTTAAAGGTAGCATTTGCCTCTTCCTTCTTACCTGATGTATTTCATTTTCCTTTGCTCTTGTGTTAGTACATGAAATATCACAGACTAGGTGACTTCAGCACACACTTTTATTTATGTATTACAACTCTGGAGGCTAGGAAGTTTAAGGTGCCCACTAGTTCAGTTTCTGGTGAGAGCCCTCTTACTGGCTTAAAGATACCGCATTCTCCATGTCATCACATAGCAGAGAGAGAGAGAAAAAAAACTCGACCTTTTTTCTCTTCCTCTTCTTATAAAGCCACTAATCACATCACAAGAACCCCAGCCCCATCATCTCATCAAACTCTATTTACCTCTCCAAACCCCATCTTCAATATAAAAAATATATCTTCAATATAAAAGGTATTCTTCAAATGCCATCACTTTGGGGGTTAGGGATTCAATATAGGAATTTGGGGGAGAGGCACAATTCAGTCCCCAGCAGTCCTCATCAAGCATCTCAGCAAGTTAGGGCTTATTGTCTAGTGTGGTGACCCCGACCATTATTCTGGAACAAATTTTTATTTCTGAATTGTCTGTGACATTTCTAGTGTTGCCTGTATTGGGTTGTTGACATTTTTCACTGGCTAATAACAGAATGTAAAAGTACTAAGAGGTTTCCAAGAGCAGCTCCATTCCAGGATACATTTTATATTTTTAAAGTAGCAATACAATGTTGGGTCACTGGTCTAAGGAGCACAAAGTGATCAGTGACATTTCATTTTTCAGTTTAATGAAACATTGTTATACCCCTAAGTGGAAATATGCCTCCCTTCAGAACTAAGATTCTTATGCTAGTGTAGCACAGATTTGCAGTAATGAGAAGCAGATTTTTCACTAGAGGGTCATTAGGGGTAATCATGAGAGGAGCTGTTCACCTTTGCACAATGTGACTTCTGGGCTTAATGCTGGTTGTAATGCACTAAACTTATATTGGTTATGGGTGCACCAAAAATTAGTCCCTTTTTCGGAACATGTATCTGGACATCTCACATCTTGTAAAGCATTGCCCTAGCCCCACAATGTGTTACCACACCAATAATACCATTGCTGATTTTTCAAAATGCCATTCTACTTTTCTCTTCTGTGAGCTCTTTCAGGATAATGGTAGATATAATACCAGTAACTTCCAAGTGTGTGAGCTCATTGTCATACATTATTTTCTTTAATCTAAGATGTTGATTTTAACAGAAATATTGTGGAAAGGGAAGGCAAATCTGTATCTCTAATAAATATATATTCCCATGAGAACAACATGCAGCCTTTTCTGTTTTAGATGTGGTCTGATGTTCCGATATATTCAACCTGTCACCAGGTAGCTGGCTTCTCCCTTTCAGGGAATCATGCCATATTAGGGGTTCAGTATTAATCTCTGCTGTTGGCAGATTGCCCATTCAGTAATTTCTCTAGACAGATAAGCCCCGATAAGTAGAAATTTACACTGATAAGCTCTATCATAACTGTATTACAGCCATTATGACACTTTTTTTACGAGCCCATTGATAAGAACAGAAGTAGTCACAGAAAGAAGTTGATTAGCCATCCACAATAAAAGTCACTGTATCTACCTGATTGTTAGGATCCTCTGCTGAGGTGCCTGTGTGAGACGCATTCACAGAGGACACAAATTTTTTCATTCTCAGGATTCATTCAGAGAAGTCTAGCCACATCCTCCTTCTGTAGAATCTCTTGTTACCAATTTTCCCATCATATTCTTTCAACAAAAATATTAGCTACTACCCATGAGTTACAGAAAATCCACACCTCAGTTTATCTCTTTGCAAGCAAAGTGACAACCAGGTACACTGCTCAAAGTCCTGCGTACTGGGGAGCTTTTCCTTCATCACTGTCTTTCAAGGTCACTCCTATGTGATGATGTTTTAGTGTTACAGATGCTGTTATTCATGTTTGTGCAAAGAACATTTAGTGCAACTCTTTGAACAGGATGCCTGTATTCAATATTGGCTTTTGGAATTTACCCAATTTATTATTTGCCTTTTCTACTATCTTAACTTGGTCAAGTTATGTTTTCGTATGCTATCCATCTCCTGGTTTCTCCTTTTCCTTGGCATAAATCTCCTGGTAGGGAAAAAGTTGCTCAGATTCTCCAAATTATTCTCTTTCTTTTGAACTACTGATTCTTTAGGATGAAATTGTGTCAATATTTACTTATTATTGGGAACCTGACAACTAAAGTGATTTTTGTACAGCAGTCTATGCACCAGATATGTGAGGGGATAATATTTTGCATGAGTTTATAAATTGCTTATTTTAGTGCAGTAGTGTCCTTCTTTCCAGGGAAAGCAAGGAAGAACAAGATAACATGTTTATTTGAATGTCAGTGTGCCCTGTACTTGCTTCAAGATCTACATTGTGAGCTAAGGGTGTTAGTGAGATTACAGGGGAGGTATGTGCCACACTTTTTCCCTAGGAAAAAAAAAATATTTTGCATTCAGGGATGCTCATTGTTTTTAGGTTTCATTTTGGTCTTAGTTTGCACAATAATTAGTTGAAAGTCTTAAATATCTTTTGCCGTGTTTTCTGTTATCTTCTAAGTTTAAGGGCTCAAATCACCATATTGAATGAGATCTGTATTTACTTTTTGAACCCAACTACACTTAGGGCATTTGATCCTATTAACATTCATGTGTCCTCATAGTCTAGCGAAATCTGCTGTATGCTAATTATATAACTTATTTTAATTAAATCTTTATTTCACTTTAACCTTTCATAAAGCACACTCTTTATATCTTCATCTAATTACTTGATAATCATGTTAAGTAGTGTAAAGGGACTGATATGTTTGTGGTTTTTTTGTTGTTTTCTTTGTTTTATTTCTGACATAGGTTATCACACTGTCACCCAGGATGGAGTGCAGTGCACAATCACGGCTCAATGAAGCCTCAACTTCCCTGGGCTCAAGAAATCCTCCCACTTCAGCATTTGAGTAGCTGGGACTACAGGCATGTGCCACTATACCTGGCTGATTTTCGTATTTTTTGTGAAGATTAAGTTTTGTCATATTGCCCAGGCTGGTCTTATACTTCTGTGCTCAAGCAATCCTCCTATCTTTGCTTCCCAAAGTGCTAGGATTACAGTCATGAGCCACCACACTCAGCCTGGGACTGATATTTGAAAGTTAGTCTCCAGTGAATTTCAGAAGAAATTTAAAAATATAAAAAAAAGAGAATCTTAGAAGCCCAAAGAATGAAAGAAACATTTATTCATCATTATATATTGTTTTTCTTGAATATAATGATGTTAAAAACAAAAACAAAGTGTGGTATAAATTTAAACAGAAAATTATATCAAAGTTTTCAAATGTTCTGTTAATAACGAGAGAGAGAGAGAGAGAGAGAGAGAGAGAGAGAGAGAGAGAGAATATTGAGTAATTGAGGCCAGGATTGTTATACATATAGGACATAATTTTTACAAACCAGATGGGTTGGTCATGATAAATAAATATTACTGCTGTATTTCACTGCTTGTCTGTGCTACTTTGGCTACAGGCTGAAAACGTGGAATGTTCTCTCTTTTGCCTAAGGACACAAAATTGTGCAGTAAACAAAAGTTCAAAAAACCTTTGGTCCAAACTATTTGAGCAGTTACTTACATTTTGAAATAGAACACCTGTCAAGTACTTTGAAGTCAAATAGACCTCATCACTTCCAGTAGGGTTAAATGTAGTCAAGGGAGCATTGAAAACTAATGAGTGAGATACATGGTGAAACTCTGTCTCTACAAAAAGTACAAAAATTAGTTGGGCATGGTGGTGTGCACTACAGTACAGCTACCTGGGAGGCTGAGGTAGGAGGATCCCTTGAGCCTGGGAGGTCAAGGTCGCAGTAAGCCATGGTCACGCGACTGCACTCCAGCCTGGTGTGATGGAGTGAGTGAGACCCCGTCTCAAAATGAAACAAAAAAACTGATGAGTTAATAAATGAGGTAGAGAGACAAAGATTCTGGAAATGTAGATAAAACTTTGGAATTTATTTTAAAGTAATAATTCCAGATGAAAGTAATCATTCATCAATGAAGAGCATGCAAACCAAAAATGATTTTAATCAGGATAAAAGTTTTTCTTTTTTTTTAAACCTTTGAAAATGTGGCTTTCAACTGTCCTCAGAATTCACTATAATGCAAATTCTATAATAGTCCCGTTTGTAAAGAGAGAACTTTTAAGATGAGCTCAGAAATTATATGATCCTCTACCTTTGAAAAATATCACGAAGGATATAAAAATCCCTTACGAATAAATTCTGCTTACTTGGACTCAGGGGAAAGAAGAATAGTGTATGTTTCCATGAACTCAGACTTTAGTTTCAGCTTTTGCATCCTATTTAAAGTATGAATTGTCACGCTTCCACTATTCTGAGAACATGAATATCTCTGGAAAAATGGGGAAGTATTCTTTGACCAAGTTTTCAAATATGTGCTGCTGAAAAGGAGACACCTTTTACTTTGACAGTCTTAGCAAATAAAGTTTATATATCTACCAACAAAACAAACTCACTTGAAATGCATGAATTGCACATACTTGATATACATATATACACATCACTAGGCATGTGTATGTTTAGACATATGTATATATAATATATGCATGTGTACTTATGTGTCTGCTAATATGCATGTATAAATTTGTAATCATGTATGAATGTTTATATTTGTCACAGGATGCTACAAGAAACTTTATGTTGGCTTTGATTTGGGGAGTGGGGCCCAAAGTTGAGGATAAAAAGAATCTAAGTATACTCATGTCCCGAAGTGATCCAGCAACAACTGGATCAAATATCACCCGGGTTTTGCTAATTGACACAGTCTTTGGCCCTGTGGAATGTGTAGTGCTTATTCTGTGAGTCAGTTCCTTGTCTTCAGTATGAGTGTATGACTGGCCTAAACAGATTTATTCAGAGAAATACGAATGCCTCCCAGAGTGGCATTTTATTCCCTCTCCTTGGTTGCCCTTTGCCTCCTTGTTGGGTATCTTAATAGTCAGATTTTTTTTTTAGTGTGTTCATTCCTAAGGAGTTAGGAAGACAGTAGCAGCAAGACACAGAGAGGGAATGACAAATAACCAGAGTGTAGTCCCCGATTTGACAGGGCCGGGATGGGTGAATTTTCTTTGAGCCTTGTGGTTACTTGACTAACCTTGGGTGGTTTTGCCAGTTTCTCCCTCCCCACACAGGGAGATTGCTCCAGAGGAAAGAAGGTCAAGCCAGAACCTCTGGAAAAGTGAAAGCTGAAAAAGGTTGAGTCCAGTTGGTTTCCCAAATCAGTAGACTAGGAAGTTGGAGGTGCTAAAGGGATTTTGAAGAATTCTCTCTCACATATACACATTACACAAAAAAGAAAAAAGAATCCAGCATTGGAATAAATCTCAGTTACATCAAGAGCATCAGCAGTCAAGTTAGTGTTAAAGGAACAGCCTGCCTCCACACTTGAAGTTAAGATAAATCGGCATTTGTTTTCCCTGCCCTCCACTCTGCCCCTGTGGCAAAATGCTAGACTTAGTATAGGACACTGGAGAAAGACGCAGAAGGACAGAATCTACTTCCATTGGCTTCTTGGTCCCCTTACTCTGTCCTGAGATGTTGCATGGAGAGAGCTCTGAATCAGAAATGAATTCATAGCTGGAAGTACTAAATCTTATTAACTAAAAGCAACCTGTCGGCTGTACAATCTGGCCAAAGTAACAACCCACTTTAGTGACAAATATACATTTACATAAGGTCTGAAATAGGGAATGATATTTGCTGTATAAAGATGGAGAAGGTAGGCCAGCAAGGGGAAAAGGGACCATTTTTTTTAGTTATTCTGCTAGAGGCACTTTAAAAAAAAATGTATTTCCTGCATGTGCAAGCTCTCTGTCATGTAGAAGAATTACTCTGTTTAAAGAGTGGCTGCTTTAAAATAGCTAAAATAATTTATCTGGGAGTTTGTAAAATGATATTCAGCTTTGAAGCTTGTAATGCAAACCAAGAAAAGCTAACTGCTGGCATAATTCTAATTTAATTCTCTCTTATGGACCAATTTGTCAAAAATATAACTCATTGTAAATGTAGGAATTGTGTGTGCTTGTGCTTATGAACATACACAACGTTAACATACCCACATGAGACTATTTTTAGTATCTGGAAAAAAATTGTGCATCAACTAAAAAGGATGTAGAGCCAAATTTATGTATGTTTTTTTTTACATTGTAAAATACACTAAATGTTGTAAAAAGGATATAAGTGTGCTTATCATTAGTGTAATATCAATGTAATACTATTTTTTAACATCTACAAAATACCAATATGCACTGTTATTCTATTCTGTATTATTTATTACTAAGGCTACAACAAAGAAAATACTTTGTTCTGATATATTATGTTTCTTCTTTGATGATCCTTCATGTAATATATAAACTAGTATGAGATTTTAATGTTAAACAGTTTATTTTGGGAAGTCTATGATTACGGCATAGGCAATACTTGGTATCACATTCCCAAGGGAGATGGTAATGAAGTGGGGCTGCATGGAATTGGATTAAGAGCTGCAATCCTGGAAGAGAGATCCTATGCTCTTCTTTCCTCCAGCAGCCTTCTATAGTATCTGCCTGCACTATATAACCTAGTTAGGAAGTTGTTTCTAATTTCTGCATTTATAGCTATGAACAGAGGAATCTTAAGCAGATATAAGAAGAGTGGGAACAATGTTTATCATCGTCCTAGCAGAGAGGTCTTATGTCTTACCCTGTTCTCCTTGAGATTTTGAAAGAAACTCAGATGGGGTGGAGGAAGTAAAGAAATAAAGGCAAAAATAATTAAATGAAACAATTATTTCTAGCAATAATATAGTATGATTTTGAAAAAGTCATTAAATAATGAGGGTCTTAGATATGAATGAATGTTTAACAGACTTCTAAGAAAATTAAGCTTAGCCTGTCTTAGACTGATGTGGGAATGTTGACTAGAAAATGGATAGTGCTAAAATTATTGGTGGCCATGAATGTGTGGGGTTTTCTTGACTCACTGCCACTACACATATGACCAAAGTTATTATTTATTTTAAGGAAAGTAAAAGGAAAGCAGTTTTCAAAATATTGCAGTCTCTTTTTTTCTTTTCTTCCTTGTGGATAGGGAGAATGGCTATTGGAGAATGTCATTTTGTTGTTGCTTATGCTATATGCCTTTCTGTTGCTTCAGGTTACAATATTGAATTGTGTCTGTCTCCTCTCAATGACTTTGGTAGCCTGAGACAGTCTATTCTGTCTACTGCTGAACAGAGTTTTAATTTCATAAGTTGATCAGAATGTCATACATTTTCATAATTTCCATGATTTCAGACAGTTCTGTTTACTATAGCTATCTCCCCTTTACATATATAGACAGAATAATTCTCAGAGTAGAAATCAAAGTGGGCAAATTTACAGAGTACTTGAACTAATGTGATTTCCTAGTCGAGTTACTTTTGACTGACCATAAGAGTAGATTTTTTTTTTTAAAAGAAGGAACTTCTTTATGAAAGATGAAATGGTTTCAAATATATTGTTGGTATTCAGCAGTGCATATTTGATTTTTTAAAATTGCATTTTAGGTTTTGGGGTACATGTGAAGAACATGCAAGATTGCAAATCACATGGCAGTGTGATTTGCTGCCTTCCTCCCCCTCACCTATATCTGGTATTTCTCCCCATGCTGTCTCTCCCCAACTCCCCACCCCTGACTGTCCCTCCCCTATTTCCCCCTAACAGACCCCAGTGTGTAGTGCTCCCCTCCCTGTGTCCATGTGTACTCATTGTTCAACACCCACCTATGAGCGAAAACATGTGGTGTTTGATTTTCTGCTCTTGTGTCAGTTTGCTGAGAATGATGGTTTTCTTAAGATAGCGTAATAACAAAAACAATAATTTCAATAGGGATAACTGCATGATCAGTCTGTATAGTATCTCTGTTTTTATATTCACCTTATTATACTTATTGCCAGTCCTTGCAACCTGCTAGTAACTATCTTATTTTTTTGCCTGATGCTTTCCATACAAGCAACCCTAGGTATTTTCTCAAAAAGTATACATTCTGGAAGAAAGGGCTACATGTTCAAGCTAAATATGAACCGCTTTTTTCTTTATAACAATAATAGCTGTAAAATGTGTGAGAAAGACATAGCTCAACTCACCAAAGCTATTTCTGTGGAGGGACCTTGAAAATGATCAGCTTTTTCTTCTTGATCTAAATGCCTGGGAACTGATTGCTATACTCTTGCTGAGGTCTTTCGATTGAACTCCCCTGGCTTTAGCTAATTCAATTTCTAACCAGCAGGTATTGCTACAGCATGCTATGTGCACATATTCATAGCTTTGATAATACAGAGGGGAACAGCCAAAGAATCACCGAATCAAGACAGTCATGCTGTTTGTGCTATAAATAGTCACATTATCCTGGCATTCTGTTTCTTCATAATTCCTCCTCTCTTTTGTTCATCCATATAATCCCAATCTGTAAATTTAATTTAATGATTATTTGGAAGGATAATTTGGATGTGTGCAATAACTATGAAAGAGAATTTGGGAATTTGCATTAATTGTAGAAGATCATTCTTGCTCGACAGTATTATCCAGTCACTTAATAAATAATCCACAATGTCCTAAAAGATGTTGAAAAATCAGTCTGGTAGGTGGATTATATGACCTTCAAGGAGTTGCAAAATATTTATATATATATTTTTCTTACCAGTGTAAGCCTATCAGTATTACAAAGGACTTCAAGAAGTAAATATGTAGATTAATGACTATATATCTATAAATGCCTTAGTTCTCTTATAAAATAAATTAATATAAATACTATTAGTGAATGGTATTCTGTGGTTATTTTCAAATCAGCTATTTCTGAAAGATATTTAGGCAACAGTGCCATGGAGTGACTTCTGTTATTATTTAATCAAATCCATTAAATATTTTAGTATTATAATATGCACAAAACATCAAAATTACACAAGTAGAATGTGAAATGTTTTATTGATGCTTAAGTGCAATTTAAAATAGCCTTTTACAATTATTAGAACTCTGGTATACCTCTCCTAGGCATAAATATTTTCTGTGTACATCAATAATGAATATTCTTTTTTCCCCTCATCCCTTAAGTAAGGAAAATTGTAACCTTGCCATTATATTATTTTATAGGCCAGCTGAGAGAGCCAAAAGAGCCATATCCTTCGGATGACTGGAAGGCAGCTAAAATAATTTTAAGAGAACAGCGTAGTTTTTTTAAGGTTAATACAGTTAGCTCCTGTTGATATTAAATGATTTAATGATGTGGTACCTATTTGTTGTATAAGCCTGAGATAGAATTATTTTTTGATTCAACTAAAATATGAATCTACAAAAGGATTCTAAGTATTTTACTTTTGTTGGTTATACAAATGGACAGAGTCAATGTATGTATTACTTATTTTAGTAGTCAGAATTTGAATTTTATTTAAAAATATTAGTATTCAAGACATCTGTGTATAACCCAGAACTGACAATCAATAATAGAAGGGTATGTATCTGTAGCGATGTGGAAACAAACTATTTTCCTCTACAATAGCAATTATGTAAATATATAAATAGTACATAAATATGTAATTAAATACATAAATAGGGGACTAAAAATAAATCAGTGACCCTATTGTCACATTTTAATATATTTTACAGGCAATTATAGAAAATATGTAAGGACATTATTATCTCTTACTATCCTGATTAGAAAACCTGAAAATGAAAAAGAAATTTCTAGAATTATACTTTATATAAAAGAAAAGTAAAACTGTTTCACCAGATGAAAATAGCTAGTTCTAAAGTGAGGGGTCTAGAGATACATTGCCTTGTTTTCCCCTTGAAATCAGATTATTTATTTATTTACTTTTTATTGTGTGTGTGTGTGTGTGTGTGTGTGTGTGTGTATGTGTGTGTGTTTCTATGTATACGTACTTTAGGCTCTGGGGTACATGTACACATCCTGCATCTTGCAGGATTGTTGCATAGGTACATACATGCCATGGTGGTGTGCTGTCTCAATCCACCCCTCTCCCCATCGCCTACATCAGCATTTCTCCCTGTGTTATCCCTCCCCATCCCCCGGGCACTGTCCCTCCTCTCTCCTCCCCTCCACCCCCCCCCACCACCTAGCCCTCTCAGTGTTGTTCCCTTCCCCGTGCCCATGTGTTCTCATTGTTCATCACCCGAGGGAAAACATGCAGTGTTTTGTTTTCTGTTCTGTATCAGTTTGGTAAAAATGATGATTTCTAGATTCATCCATGTATCTACAAAGGACACAAACTCATCGTTTTTTATGGCTGCATAGTATTCCATGGTGTATATGTGCCACATTTTCTTTATCCAGTCTATCATCAATGGGCATTTGGGTTGGTTCCAGGTCTTTGCTATCTAAACAGCACTGCAACGAACGTATGTGTGCATGCGTCTTTATAACAGAACAATTTATAATCCTTTGGGTATATAACCAGTAATGGGATTGCTGGGTCAAATGGAAATTCTATTTCTAGATCCTTGAGGAATCGCCACGCTGTCTTCCACAATGGTGGCACTAATTTACGCTCCCACCAACAGTGTAAAAGTGTTCCTATTCCTCCACATCCTCTCCAGCATCTGTTGTCTCCAGATTTTTTAATGATCGCCATTCTAACTGGCATGAGGTGGTATCTCAATGTGGTTTTGATTTGCATTTCTCTAATGACCAATGATGATGAGCATTTTTTCATATGTTTGTTGGCCACATATATGTCTTTTTTTTGAAAAGTATCTGTTCATATTCTTCGCCCACTTTTGAATGGATTTGTTTTTTGTTTTGTTTTGTTTTTTTTTTTTCTTGTAAATCTGCGTCGGCTCTTTGTAAATTCTGGATATTAGCCCTTTGTCAGATGGGTAGATTGCATAAACTTTTTCCAATTCTGTTGGTTGCTGGTTCACTCTAATGATTGTTTATTCTGCTGTGAGAAGCTCTTAAGTTTAATTAGGTCGCATTTGTCAATTTTTGCTTTTGTTGCCAATACTTTTGGTGTTTTAGTCATGAAGTACTTGCCTGTGCTATGTCCTTAATGGTGTTGCCTAGATTTTCTTCTAGGGCTTTTATAGGGTTAGTTCTTATGTTTAAATCTTTAATCCATCTGGAATTACTTTTTGTATAAGATGTAAGAAAGGGGTCCAGTTTGAGCTTTCTGCATATGGTTAGCCAGTTTTTCCAACACCGTTTATTGAACAGGGAATCCTTTCCCCATTGCTTGTTTTAAATATCACTGGTTTAAGTATGTTTGTGTGTGCATTTGTTACATAAATTCTCGTAGATGGCATTAGATGGTTTGATCCATTTTGTGTATGATTTCTTCTACTCAGTGAAATATTTTAGTTCATGCTTTGCATATGTCAGTAATTTATTATTGTTATAGTTGCATACTATTCCACTGCATGAACGTTTCAGATTTTCTTCATGAATCCTCTTCCTAATGGTCTCACATGTTTTTATCCAATTTGGGGCTATTATGAATAAAGTGCTTTGAAAATTCTTATGCTTTCATAGGTTTGTACACTCATTACTTATGAGTATACTAAGTGTAGATTTTCTGTTCACAGGGTAGAAGGGTGTGCTGGGAGAATCTCATATCAGCCCATCGGGTATGCTTATTAAATGTTTGGGTGTTTTGTGGGTTAGTTTTTACACATGGACATTATACAAAATTAAATTATATAAATTTATTCTATATAATTATTGTGTAATTATTATATAATTTTAAATAATTATATAATTTATTATTATATAATTATTTTTGTGTAATTATTATATAATAATAATTATAAATAAATATTATATAATTTAATAATTATTATATAATTATTAAATAATTGTGTAATTATTATATAATTATTTAAAATTATATAATAATTATATAAATATATATAATTTTATCAATATAATTTAAATAAATTATATCAAAACTAAAGGTAATAAATCATCAAAACTCACTATGCCCCCATTATTTCACTGTATTTTACCATTATCTATACGATGAATGTTATTTATGTCTTTTATATGAGGATGGTGGAAATGCTGTATAAATATGTGTTGTAGTACAGATTTCCCCCAGCTTTCCATTCAGTGATTTCACAATGAATATGGTAGGACTAATTATACCACACAATTTCATATATGCTACAGACAAGAGCTGGGTTTGTTGTTTTTGGCTTTTCTAGGCTTAAGAAATGCTTGAGAAGATTTTACTCATGGAGGTTAAAGTAAAACATTTGTTGCATTTGTAGATATTGCATTGAGATTATCACAAACATGAAAAAATAGTGTTTCAGTATGCAAAAACTATTATCTAAGTCAGCAAATAAGTTGTATACATCATTAAAGAAACAGTGACAGGCTGTTTTGCTGATTAATGTATACCTAAATAACAACAAATAGTTATGTTAAAATTACACTTGAGTAATTGCAACTGTAAGTTGGATGCAGGTACTTAAAACAGTGTTGTATTAAAGCATGTTAGTTGTATATAATTTACCACAAATAGAATTTTGTATTTTGTTAGTACTTGTACATTAAAGGCTACACTTTAATTATATCACTAACATTTATAATAACTGTATATATATATATGCTTATATGGATTGTAAGCATTAAATACACTGATACATTTATTTTCAGAGTGCTGGTTGCTAAATATTTCCCACACCACCCACAACTTTAAAACTAGTTAATATGAAACAAAGTGCTAAAGACTTTATTTGGTGGCTGTATAACATTTTTTTACCATGAGAAATGTATGAATGTTTTCATTAATCTACATCTTCTCTAATATTTTATATTGTTGGTGCTGTAAATTGTAGTTATTTTGATGTTTTGGGTATTTTAATGTGGTTTTAAGTATATTTCCTGTGATTTAAATGTTACCTAATGAAATTATGTTGAACACCTATTTGTATTTCATCGGCAATACTTCTTGAATGAAGTATTTGATCAAGACCTTTGCCCATTCAAATATACTTTATCTTTTTAGCTTGTAATTAGTGTGTCAGTGCTTTATATGTTATTCATATCATTTCTTTATTGGATGTAGGTGTATAAAATTTCTTTATTGGATATAGGTGTATAAAAATTTTCTCCCATTCTATAGCTTGTTAAAAACTTTCTTTTTTCTGTTTTTGTTGTTGTTGTTTTGTTTTGTTTTTAGATACTGAGTCTAACTCTGTCACCTAGGATGGAGTGCAGTGATACAATCACAACTACTGTAATTTTGAATTCCTGGGCTCAAGTGATCCTCTCATCTCAAACTCCCAAGTAGCTACTGATACTGCAGGCATACCGCCATGCCCAGCTAATTTATACATTTTTTTGTAGAGATGAGATCTCACTATGGTTCCCAGCCTGGTCTTGAACTCCTGGCCTAAGTGATCCTCTGGCCGTGGGCTCTCAAAGTGCTGGGATTACAGACGTGAGAAAAACTTTCTTAATGATATCCTTCATAAGCAGAACTTTTAAATCTGATAAAATTTTATTTATCAATTATTTATTTAATGGTTACTGACTTTCTGTAGCCTGTTTATAACTTTGCCTACCACTGTGTTATAAAAACGTGTCTTCTGCGTTTTTCTCTAGAAACTTTGTAGGAATTTATTTTTAGTGAATGATGCAATTCAAATCAGTCTTTGTGTATGTTGTGAGTAGCACTCCACTGAGATACATTTACCATAAGGATATTCTGTTGCTTCAATGCCATTTGCCAAAAAGTCCTTCTTTTTATTCATAATACTTTCTTGCCTACATATACATATATATCAATACAAAATCCACCTATATCTGAATGTATGGTCCATGTATGTAATCACCTCATGAGAATGGATTTTACAAACCTGAAAGAAATGGAATTAATCACAAAGGAAAGATATAAAAGATAAACACACATGTTCATAAAGAAGTAACAATATAGAAAATCAGATATGGAAAGATATTTGCAACAACTGGCACATAAAGATAAAATTTTAATGGCCACTGTTATACAAATAGCTTACGCAAAGTAGTAATATACATGCAGGGGCCAATAGCTATTAGAACAATGGAAGTAAATAGATACTTCATTAGGGGAAAAACAAAAATCTCATGAACAATTTTTCGTTATGCTAATAATTAGATAAATGGAAAGGATAACAATGTCACAATTCAGCTCTCAAATGAGTATTTTAAAAATATACAACTCACAATAATTTTGAAGTTCTGGTAAGATGGGAATTCTTAGAACCTCCTGATTAATTTAAAAAGCAGTCCAACATTTTAAAGGACAGTTTAGTGATATAAATATCACATCTTTTACCACGTTACAGTGACACTGATTAGTATATGCACATAATCATGGTATTCTATTAATTTGACTCTGGAAAAAATAAAGCCTGGATTTGTAGCATTTGCCAATGTTTATGATGTAAGTACTCCCACCATGGTCAGTTTCAAGCTACTAACAGTTTAACAATCCACTCACAGAATTTCACAGTTATCTCTTGCAAGAAAATTCAAGCCAGAACAAGGATTCCATTATACATAGTCTTTTTTAAAAGTTGTTTTCGTATAGCTGTGAATTGTTAAACAAGATATTAAATTAGAAATCTGTCTGATATAATTATTTTAAAAAGAAATAGATTTTAATATGGCTTATTTTCCACATATGAAATGTAAAATTAAAAGATTTTGGCTTTATGGAGGCCAGTTTATCAATAAGTATCAAATCTAAAGACATGCTTGTATTTTAATACAGAAATTCTACCACTAGATTATCCTAAGAAAATAAAAATGAACATGCATAATATTTTTTTCTAACACTAGGCTCATTGAAATATCACCTATTTTTTTAGCAACTGCTGGGAGAAAACATGAGTAGATAATAAATACTTTAATCCAGTTATGGTTAAGCTAGATGATACATTAATAAGCACGCATTATATAAAATATTTTAAAATACTATTTAAAGGGTGTAACAAAATTATTACAGGATATATATTGGAAAAGGAGGCAGCCAAACAGCATGCATAGTCTTTTTTATGGTTGTTTTTTTTTTTTTTTTTTTTTCTTTCTGAGACAGAGTTTCGCTCTTGTTACCCAGGCTGGAGTGCAATGGCGCGATCTCGGCTCACCGCAACCTCCACCTCCTGGGTTCAAGCAATTCTCCTGCCTCAGTCTCCCAAGTAGCTGGAATTACAGGCACAAGCCACTATGCCTAGCTAATTTTTGTACTTTTAGTAGAGACAGGGTTTCACCATGTTGACCAGGATGATCTTGATCTCTTGACCTCGTGATCCATCTGTCTCGGCCTCCCAAAGTGCTGGGATTATAGGCGTGAGCCACCGCGCTCGGCCAATGCATAGTTTTATATTAGAAAAGGTTGTATGCATTTAATAGATTATATCTGCATTTATTGTGTTATTCATATGTATTTATAAAACAATGTGTATATCATATACCATACAATGTAAATGCTATATTTTGTCTGCATCTATAGTTACATATTTGCATGTTGTATCTAAATGAAAGCATTCTTCTTTCTATGTGAAGATTGTAAATTTTTTTCTTTCTTTGTTCTTGTTTTTCTCTATTTTCTCAATTGTCTACATCATCTCCTTGGAAACTGCGAGGTATTCTATAATTTTAAATCGGACATATAATTTTGACGTAAATAAATGTGAAGAGAGGACCCAGTTCTTTTCTAAGGTATCATATAATGTAATTTTAAATTTTAAGATTATTAGGTGCAACTAGCAACAGATAATAATTTCGTTAGTTCTCAACAATAAAAAGTTGAATACTAGCCAACAGTAAGAGTATTAAAATAGTTCATATATATATATATATGGGGGGTGTAACTGCCATCAATTCATGTATTTTTATATAAAGCGAAAGTATTTAGCGCCAGCCATTTCTGCAAATTAGTTAATTAAGTAATAAATAAGAGAGATGTTTTCCCTGCATTCCAGAGCTAAAACTAATAGGAAAGTTTAAATCTCAAGAGCTTAACACTTGGTAAAGTATTTGTTTCAGAAAGATAATCACAGTATTTTGAAGCAATTTCATAGCTCCGTCCATAACTGTTGTATAATTAGCAAGATGTACAGATGACCATGTGTCTGGTTGCATGGCAGTCAATGCAGTCTTGAAATTTTGAAATCCAGCGAACTCAAAATTGTGTCCATACATTGCTAGTGTGTATCTCAATTGGTACAAAAATATTGGATAACTATTTCCAGAATTTTCCAAAGGTGTGTATATGTGTACACACACACACACACACACACACACACACACACTTTCCCATCTGACAATTTTAATCCTAGGTATGAACTCAACATATATTTGCATATGTTTACAAAATGAGAAGAATGACTATCGTAGCCCTATTTAAAATCGTCAAAAACTAGAAAAATTCTTCAGCAACAGAATCCAAGGATACATTTTGCTATAATCATATAATGTAATAATTTATAGAAATGAAAGTGAAACAATACAATATGGATTAACTTCACAAACTATTGAGGGAAAGCAGTCACATATGAAAACATACACAGTGTGTAATTTCATATACACACCATTCAAAAACTAACAGAAAAACTGGAATTTCTATTTCTTAATTTGGATGCTAGTTATATAAATATGTTTATGTGGAAATTTGTTTTGTCACATTTATATTTTCTGAACTTTCCTATATGTATGTTTCTATAGCATAGAAGTCTGATATGGATCTCACTTAGCTAAACTCCAGGTGTCAGCAATGCTTGATACAGAGGAGAATCTCTTTATTCTGATTGTTGTTAAGAATCCATGTATTGAGGTTGTAATGACGCTGATTCCTATTTCCTTGCTGGCTGTCAGGTCAGGGGCTATTCCTAGCTTCTCATGTCACCCACACTCTTGGTCTATGGCCCTTCCCTCCAACTTCAAAGCGACAATGTTGGGCCCGGTACCTTCATACTTCCTATAAGTTTACTTCCGTCTGCAAACTTCTCTTTTCTGTGTAAAGTAACATTCACAGGTTCTGGGGTCTAAGGCTTGGACATCTTTGGAGGTGAAATTTTTCTGCCTACTGTGAGATTAGACTTCAAGATAAAACCTTTCCATGAATTGTTTTTAAAAGCATGTCAAGAGAGAACTAATTCAAGAGTAATTTATTATTATTATTATTATTATTATTATTGAGACAGAGTCTCGCTCTGTTGCCAGGCGCCAGGCTGGAGTGCAGTGGCACGATCTTGGCTCACTGCAACCTCCGCCTCCTGGGTTCAGGCAATTCTCCTGCCTCAGCCTCCCTAGTAGCTGGGACTACAGGTGCGTGCCACCACACTCAGCTAATTTTTGTATTTTTTAGCAGAGATGCGGTTTCACCATGTTGGCCAGGATGGTCTCGATCTCTTGACTTCATGATCTGCCTGCCTTGGCCACCCAAAGTGCTGGCATGAACCACCGCGCCCAGCCCAAGAGTAATTATATATATATATATATATATATATATATATATATATATATAATTATACTTTAAGTTCTAAGGTGCGTGTGCAGAATGTGCAGGTTTGTTACATAGGCATACACATGCCATGGTGGTTTGCTGCACCCATCAACCTGTCATCTACATTAGGTATTTCTATTTTATTTAGTGCCCTCAGTGGGACCCATACTCTTTGCCCTCCTTCAACTTGTGGTTAATAAACTACCTGAGATCATTCAAGATTTCTGTTAAAAGTGAGCTAGTCTTCCTATAAAAACGTTTAATTAAGCATCAAAACCTGAATGCTATATTCCTTCATGGGGAGTCATAGTATGGTATTAATATGGAAAGACTGAGATATTCTGAGGTTAAGAAATTTACTTAATTTACTTGCCTGCATTGACCCAGTGTTACCAAAATACAGTTGGAATTTTTCAAAAATATTCTCTAAAAGCTCCCAACATCATGCATAAGAAATGTTTTTTCCTGGTCTTAAAATAGAACAAAACTCAAAATTTTATAATTATATCACTATGGTTAGTATCGTTCTCCTGCTTTTCTACAAATAATACCTTTGATTGCTCTCACTATATTTTAATTGTTTGATAAATGTTTTTTTTTTCCAGAATTATTACCCTTCTTTCTGAGGAGAAAATCAAAGCAATGTTTCCAAATTTCCAGAGCTGGTAATTGGTAGAATAAGAAGACTTTTTTTTTTTTTTAATTTTAACATAAAGGACAAATTTAGTGAATTATTTTCATCTTGTACACAAAGTTATAATTTTAATGCTTTTCACATCCATGCAGAAAAAAGTTGTAATTAGATAAAAATGAAAGGAACATAAATTTCTCCAAAGGAATTTTTCGTGTCGTTATACATAAACTTAATGAGGAAGTTGCAAACACTTTCTAATGATCACAAGTTACCAAGAAAATAAAAGATTAAATTTATACACATATTGATCTATATATAAACTACATGCAAAAATGATTTAAAAACCTTATGCATTTTACTTTGACCTCTGTCCTCAAATATTTGCACAGGAGCAGAAGCTTTTCTTATGGGTAAATGACTGTGACTTGATTTAAAATATGAAAGGAAGAACCCCAGTTTAATCACAGTATTTTAAAAATCCTTTCCCAAATTAAAGGATCATTACCAAAATATAGCACCATAATACAAATATTGATGGGAGAAGGTATTCACATCATGCAGAATTAATAATAAAAACAAACACTGAAAACCCATGTTAATATCGTAAAATAAGAGGTTGATAACAGCTTTAGCTTTACCCATACACAGCAAGAAAGAAGTGAAATAATTTAAACTACCAGAAGTCCCCAAATAAATCCTAACAGGAAAAAACAAAACAAAACAAAACAAAAAACAAATCTAAGGTCAGCACTACATTTTGAATGGTAAAAGAGAATGGAGCAATTGAGTTATACGATTGTAGTTATGGCTAACACATAAATCTCCTCTGCATTAATTTTATTTTTCCTGTTTGTCAGCAGTAGGAGTTAAGAGTGTGAATAATGAAGAGGGCTTCGGGTTGTGTTTAGACTGTAAGAAAAGTCCTTACCAACCTTCAGCTGTTGATCATGGGATCGAGACAAGAAACACTTTATGAATTGGGAAATTCTAAAACACTTAGAGCATGATTTTGCTGTAGAATTGGAAGCTTATGAAACCTGGCTATAAATGAGCATCTCGTAGAATGCCAGGACTGACTGGCTGCAAATCATCTCTCTCCTGGTTTATTCAGTTCCCCATGGAGCTCCTGAATCCAAAGTACTAGCAGAGTACACCACTCAACAGGCTTCTTGTGCCTGTATTGTGGAATTAGTCCTGGGTTTAATTCAGTGAGCCTGAGAATAAAGACTGCTGTAACCCTTGCTTTGGAATATTTCTAGGGTTAAGTTTATAAGAAGATTTTTTTGAAGTTAAAGATTTGGGAAGTGTGAGGATGTCACTTTTACAGATGGTCTCTGTATCATTTTAATATGATTATTACAGTAATACTATAATATCAGCAAAGTTAAGATAAATATCCAGTTATTTAACAGCTGAATTCACACATATTTGACACAAGAATCAACTTGCATTGATGTGATCTGCATTTATGCCCCTAAAGAGTCAGTATTAAGAAATGGTGACCTGCAATTCTATACACTCTTGCACTGTAAAGTAACAAATTTTACTTCCATTAGCTATTACAAAATCTTATGTTATTAACCCCTCTTTCATAGAAAGAGGCAATTCAATGCTATTATTTCAAAAAAAAATCCATCAATTTATTTTATAAAATATTGCTCTCCTTTTGAGAAGAAGATCTTAACCCTTCCCTAGGTCTTCAGCTTTACCTTCCCAAACTGTCTTCTACTCTGGTGAAATTTTTAATCTAAAACGCAGTTTTGACTGTCTTATTTAAAACATTTCAACACATTTTTAGAAGGTATCATCCGATTTGCTAAGTGTGGTTAAGAAAAAAGTCAGGGCCTGTTTTCAGACTCTGCCAGACTGTGCCACAAGCGCGGGTGCACCTCCTTGTGCACATCCGTTTGCTCACCTGCTTCTTCATACCTTCTTACCTCTCTGTATTTTATCCTACTCTCTCTATTCCAATTGATTATTTAAATTTAAAAACAACCTCAAGCATCACCATATCCGTGAAGATTTCTCTGTCTCCTTTAGGTGGAATCATGTGCTCTTGCCTCTGGAGGGTGGTTTTAGTTAATGCATCTACTCAAAGGGTGTGAATTTCTTTAATACATTGGCTCATAGGGAAGTAGTGTTTAACTTTTATAAATTTGAAAATAGTTTTCTATTTTTTTATGCTTTAAGTTCTGGGGTACGTGTGAACAATGTGCAGTTTTATTACACAGTTCTACATGTGCCGTGGTGGTTTGCTGCACCCATCAACCCATCATCTACGTTAGGTATTTCTCCTAATGTTATCCCTCCCTCTGCCCCTCCTGTCCATCCTTCCTTGTGAAATTCGAAATTACTTTAATTATTTACCACTGATAAATAAGTAGTATATATTTACTTAACAGATGAGATTTTTAATAGCAGTCAACTTTGTTAAAATAAAACATATTTATGAAAAATATTTTATCTCATTAAATTTGCAGTTATTTGTATGACATATCCACCACTTCCCAAAATTAGATGATAAAATTTTCAAGGGTTGGGATGGAAACAATGACTTACTTAGGTTTTGGTCTTCAGCTCCAAGGACTATACAGGCACATAATAAGTGTACTATACATGCATGTATTATGAGTAAATACACATGATGTACTATACATACATTATGTGCATGTATAGTCCTTGGAACTGAACATACATAGTACATTTACATACATGCATAAGTAGAATACATGTAGGTAATGCAGCTATGTACATAATACATATCTGATACATATACTATACATGCTTATTAAAGATCTGACTAATGAGTGATTAATAAAAGTGATTGAGGTAAAGAAGGACAAGGCTGAGAGGTGTAGAGAAGATAAATCCAGTGACATAAATCTGCTTCAAAAATGAATGAGTTGTTTGATTAACTTCTGCATCTAAAACACATAGTCACTTTCAAAAAGAAAAAAAAATCTGTATTTAAGGCCCAATGTTGATACTTCATACTTACTATTACAACCAAGTTATTAAAATATCATAGATCTGTGGATATTTTGGGATTGCATACCACTCCAATGTATTTATTCTCATTAAAGTGAGAATAAAAAGAGAGAGAAAGTGAAATAGTATATTAAAAAGAATAACAGTTTAATATCTCTGTGATAATTATAGATGGTATTTTCTTTATTTGTTGAATTAATTTCAATGAGTAATTTCAGTTTCATTACCTTTATATGACCTTGGTCTGCTATAGGATCATCAGCTGGCCATTATTTTTGCAGCACATTGCAGTACCATAGTCAGTCCTCTTTCTTACATAGGACACCCTCCATATCAGAGACTATTTTCTGAAAGTTACATCTTGGCAAGACAATTTATAAGTTTGTTATTCAAATGTAATTGTAGTATTTCAGGAAAAATACAGGTTACTAAAGGATTCCTGAATGACAATATCTAAATGTCTTTTCAGTTAACAAGTGGGTAAGAAAAATGTCCATCATTTTTGCCAAAAGGCTTAGTAATAATGAATAAACTATTGAAATGTGCATAACATATTATCTTATGCATTTGCCTTTCTTGCTGAAATACAATTAATATAATTTCAAATAGATAAGTGTTTCATTAATAACAATATTATAGTGTACCATATTTACTACTCCAAGGAAAAGTTACAATAATTTATTCTAGTTTGGTGTCTCTTCTGTCTATAATTAAACTGTGGAAATTGGCACGTGAACACACATACTATATATATTGTGTAAAACAATGAAACTAGAAAACAATTCTTAGGGACTTTACAGACTTACAATACTAACATGTGAATTATATTCTGGTATATTACCATCCAGTTTACATGCAAAGCATTTTAAATGATTATTACAGTAATATCATAATATACCGATTCCAAAGCTAATTCTCACTTCAAATATAAGAGCCAATGAGTAAAGCTGGGCTTTTGATTATGTTACATATGATGTTTTGATATTTGCATAAAATACTCATGTAAAGGTTCCTTAATATGGAACACATTTCTGTGAAAAATTAAAAAACATTTCTAAAGGTACTTTTTTACATAAATAAAATTAAACAGGTACATCTGTTCAATGTGAAAACTTACGACAGTTTCATTTTTCTGAAGTTGTTCAAAACAGGGTTATTTAATATAAATACTGTAAATGTAACTTTTAGGTTAATTTTCATAAACAGGATGGGTGGCTTAACGTACCAAATGTCATACCAAAGCGTGTTTTAAAACATCAGTTTACATTACATAGGCAGTTTATTAGTATTGCATATTTCAGTCCAAACATTTGACAGTGTCAGGCCTTTCCCCATAATGAATAAACCAATATTGATGTGTCTGTGCCACATGAGAAAAATCAGAAATTGGGCTGTTTTATTAATGATCAAACTTTAGTAAAGAAACCATACCTGTATTGATGTATATGTTCTTGCAGTGATAATCCTTGCTCTAAATTAATGCAGGAAAATAAAGAGAATCTTTGTGGAAGCCACATCTTTTTTTCCAGCTTAGTTCAGATTACATTTTTATTCCTAATGAAAATTGTGCCTATACCTATACTCCCTTAAATTGCTATTTACTATGAATGATCATAATTAATGTACCATTTTCATTTTCTTCTTTTAACACGTTAAAAAGAAAAAAAGTTGCTAACGCAATCCTGTTAGAAAATGTCCTATGAACAAGATCAAATTATGCTATTTCACTCTCAGATGTTGGCAAATAACATAATCAAATGAATCTATACTTCTGTATTTTTGCATTTTGAATCAAAGATGCATTTGTAAAGGAAGAAAACTTTCTAATTTATCACTACCATCAACATTAATGCAAAATTATTAATAATCTATGAAAAAAGCATGTCATGTACATTTTCCTTTTATATATTTATTTATTTTCACTTGCTCCCAGGTAGTTCAAAATTAAATTTGTTTTCTATCCTTGATCCAAGGAACATTAAAATATCTAGAGCTAATTATGAAAGACATTCACACTTTCAGATACTACATATTTTGACATAAAGCTTTGTTTCTCCAATTTCTGCTGCCTATCTTCTTTTTGATATGCTTTTTTTCTGAGCTCTGTAGTTATTTTGTCTTTTTTGAAAACCAGTGTTTCAGCTTTGCACTAACTTTACCCATTAAGTTCTAAGGCCCTTGCCAAAACTTTAATCTCTTTAGCTTACAGGTTTTCAAAATCTTCTATGCCATCCTTCTTTCAGAGATTATTGCTCCATTGAATAAAGCTACCTGAATCATGAAACTATATGCATATTTTCTTTTTCACCTATGAAATATCACATTATGACAGGTAGAATGAATCTTCTACCTGATCTTACACCTTGTCACATTCCAGCAAGATACTTCAAATTGAGGGTGTTTTTTCTTTGTAACTAAACTAATTTTTGCATTTTCTTGTTGCCAGGTTGTCCCATTATAAGATAATTTAAACACATTAATATGTCTCTTATCTACAGTTACTATCTTTAATGCAAACTTAGTCTTAGAAGAAAGATATGGAACTCACAGGCATAAAAGTAGTAGCTAATGTATTTATAAAGCTGATGTAATAGCATGCTTAAATTTACTACCTCCAAATTTAAAAATGAGGATGGCCTATTAAAAATTTTCAAAAATTAGAATCTAAAATTAAAATCTAAATGATTTTTCAAATAAATTGTTTGCCTTGTATGAGAGAAAAATGCATATTTTAGTCAGTAATTTATATAACAAATGCTATTTTAGAGCTAATAGTTCTCAGCTCTATTCTGGATACAATAAATGGAATATTGTTGTGGACAGCAAAGAGACCAAGTAGTGGGAAATTAAACATTTCAAGCAAAAGAAACTGGAGTCTTGGTCTAAATAACTGACAATAGAGATCAAGTTTTAATTGTGTAGATTTAGGATATATTTGATTACAGAATAAGACTTACCTGTGAATTGGATGTTGCAGCATGGGAAAGGTAAAACCACACTAGTAACTCTTAAGTGGACTTTTTAGTCCCTGAGATGGGGAAAATAAGGTTGTAGGGAGTAGGTTCCTTGGGTTAAATTAGGTTTCCATTTTGGATATATTATATTTGAGATATTTCTTAAACATCTAAATATAGATGCCAAGAAGTGTATAAAGTTCTGGAACTCAGAGGAGAAGTCAGGACAAGAGATATATTTGGAGAAAATAACATTATAGGAATTATTTAAAACCAAGGGGAATGGTGAGATCACTTTGAGTAAGAATATAGATAAAGAAGAATAGAAGCTTGAAGAAGTACGGGGTTCTGGTGTTAGAGCAACATTTAGATACCAGATAGAGAGATACATGACTGAGGATAGTGTTGGTGTTAGTTAGAACAGCAGTCATAGCAACAACTATAATTTATTGTGTTCTTTTTCTAAACCAATCAGTATTCTAAGCATTTTACACTATTTTAGAAAACTAAAAATTCTCATGACAACCATATGCTGTGTGTACTATTATCACGTTCATTTGACATAAGGGGAAAGTAAGATATGAAAGAATAAAGTGACTTCTCTGGGTTGAAGGGTTTATTTTTTCTTGTATATTTGTTTAATAAGAAGGTGTCAAAACACATTTGTGTGCTATTAGAACTTTGGGAGGCTGAGGCGGGTGGATCACGAGGTCAAGAGATCGAGACCATCCTGGTCAACATGGTGAAACCCCGTCTCTACTAAAAATACAAAAATTAGCTGGGCATGGTGGCGTGTGCCTGTAATCCCAGCTACTTGGGAGGCTGAGGCAGGAGAATTGCCTGAACCCAGGAGGCCGAGGTTGCGGTGAGCCGAGATCACGCCATTGCACTCCAGCCTGGGTAACAAGAGTGAAACTCCAACTCAAAAAAAAAAAAAGAAAAGAAAAAGAAAAAAGAAAAAAAGAAATGACCTAGTAGAGAGAATGAGAAATTGCTGATGTAGGAAAAAAGAGAATTAACCACCCAAGCTACGCCCTTGAGAATCTAGAGAAAAGAAAATTCGGAATCCAAAGCTCAAAAAAATAGGTTCATCTTGGAGTAAATTAATGTAATTGGAGGAAAAAATAAAATGAGCAAATTGTACAGTGTATTGAGAATGTGCAGTTTATGCATGGGAAGATGAGGAGCTCCCTTTGATTACTTCTGTTTGTTTTTGTTATTGTTTTTAAAGAGAGAATCAAAGGAGATTGATTTGTGGAGGAGAGCATGATTATCTTGTAGGTTTTAAATTCAATATCCTTTACAAATTCACATCTCTGGTTGATAAGACAAATGCTTCATAAATAGTATGCATTTAAATATATCTATGGCATGAGTTATCTGTTGGGAAGGAAACTTGACTGCAGAAAGCAGGGTAAAACATGAATTTGTTAAATGCTCCAGATGAAAGCTAAAATTCTATTAAACTTAAAAACATCTGCATTTAAACCCAGTGATCATAAAAGGTTTCATGGAGAAAGAACATGTTTTAGTGGATACTTGTAGAATGAGTGGAATTTTCAAGGGCCAGATTTTGAGTAAAGAGTATTCCAGGCTGTGCCCAGTGGCTCACACCTGTAATTGCAGCACTTTTGGAGGCTGAGGCTGGCAGACTACCTGAGGACAGGAGTTCAAGACCAGCCTGGCCAACATCATGCAACCCTGTCTCTACTAAAAGTACAAAAAATTAGCCAGGCATGGTGGCGAGCACTTGTAATCCCAGCTACTCGGGAGGCTGAGACAGGAGAATTGCTTGAACCCAGGAGGCGGAGGTTGCAGTGAGCCGAGATCATGCCACTGTACTCCAGCCTAGGAGGCAAAGCAAGACTTCATCTCAAAAAATAAAACAAACAAATAAAAAAGAATATTCTAGATGGATATAGCAGGGTGAGGAAAGGCGTGATCAGAGGTAATAAAGCTGAATTGGCTTAAATGTAGGATGAATAAAGTTAAAATAGTGGGATATAACTCACATAGATATTAGTGCCAGATTGTAAAGGAACTTGAATATCACACTATGTATAGATTTATTATGTAATAAACTGGGAGACATGGGAGGTTTTTAGCAGTAGAGTGATGAGACAAATATATTTGGAAGTAGATAATGAGCCTTACTGTTTTGTAATTTGAAATGTGTGATATTTTGATACCACTGAACATATCTAGCTACACTTTAGGTTGACATATTTTTTTCCTTCTATTATCTTTTCTATTCCAAGCCTCGGGCAACACTTGAGGACACTGCTCTTTTATACAGTTGGGCAAGAATGTCCTAGTTACAGGGGTGTATTTTTGTCAGTTAAAATATAGCTAAATATTTTAACCACTTAGCATCCTGGAATATTTCCACTCGGAAAAATGTAACTCCAAAAGTGTTCTTGCCTACTAAGAAAACTCTTGATGACTACTGCTAGCAAGCTGCATAAACATTTCTATAAATGTTTAATGAGTCCTACTGGCTTAAAATAAATTTTTGATTCACCTATAAAAATCCAAACAAATTTCAGTAAAACAGATGTTTTCACTGCAAAACTGTTTTACCTCTTAGGATCTAACCAAACTAAATATTTATTTTGTGAAATTATGTATCACTGTAGACTGTTGTCTCAGTATATAGAGACCTTGTAGATACAACTTAAATAATCATCAATAATTATTTTTTAAAAGGATTTAGCAAATCAACCTGTTACCTTTTTCTCCCTCTTTTAGTACCCTAATATCTAGGCATTTTGATACAGTTAATTTTATGCTGTAAAGGAGTTGCGTTTAACATGGATGAGTAGTCAAATTTCAGTAGTCTTTTCATGAGAGGAATGTGGCATGTGTACACAAAGGCACTGTCTCTCTTTGTTTGTTTTTTTTTTTTCTTTCGGCACATATAGCAAATGGACTGTCTTTGTGAAACTACTGACCATGTTTAATGATCCAGACAATAAACAAAGGGAATCATCTTCTATAATCATGATCAAAATTTAGATACTAAATGTGTAATTGTAACCTGATTCATCTATGCATTTAGCAGATAGTCCTTGAATATATGTTAGCCCTTGCGAAATGTATTACATTTCTACACATAGAAATGTAAATAGTGCGTAGCCTTTTCCTTCAAGGAACTTCTTTCTCCAATAGAGAAAGACATTTAAATAGCAGATAGCTATTTAACTCCTTCAAAGAGTTAAAGCCCTAGTGGAGGCAATAATAGAAAAAACAAAACAAAATAAAACAAAAAAACCTATGGGGCATGTTTACTTCCTTGAATGTGAGCATTTTAAACTTTAACTTTCTGAACCATTTATTGAACATGTTTTGATCACCCAATACAGGTAAGGATCTGCACTTGCCAAGTTTTGTTAATATTTTGTAATTCTTTCCTAATTATTAATGACCAATAGTAACACTTACTATGTATAAAGTCTTTAAGAATTTAGTGTTATTTATTTTCACAATTAATTTAAGTGGATATTAACCTTATTATTATTGTTTTGTAGATAAAAATCTAAGAAAAAATCATTTTGTAACATATTCAAGCTCCCACAGCTTTCAGAGGCAGAGCCATGCTTTGATGAAGCCCAAATAATTTGGCCTGGATTTAACAATTTTAACTAATTTAATAATACTGTTTCCCTGGAAACAGAAAACAGAGAAATACCATTCATTGTGTTATTTATATGATAAAATATTTAGGAAATGATAGAATAATATAACTCACAGAAACTGTCTTCTTATGATTAATTTCTGTAGTATATATGCTATTTATTTTTTCTGCCTTCATGTAAGCAAGGTTATTTACAGTTGATGGTACTGCTATTTATAATTCTGTTTTTCTACTGGGTGTGACTCAACTTTTTATTCATTTGTTCATTTATTCTTAAGTCCCACATCCTGAACACTGTGGTAGAACCTGTACTACCTGTACGGTGATAAAAACATGCACAATACACACACTCTGTACTTGTTCATCACACAGTTTGGAAAGAGACAGGAAGTTGAAAACAAATTGCTGTGTAGTCTTCCAAGTTCTCTTGCAGAAGTCTCTAAAATGTTATTAGATGATAAGAAGATAGCAGTTTATTCTCAGGAGGAATATTAGTGAAGACCTCATAGAGATGAGAACATTTATGCTGAAACATGAAGTTTGAAAATGAGTCCAGAGGAGAAGGGAAAAGAGATAGCTCCGTTGGATGTGAAATAAAAGAACTGAAATGTTTGGGCAAAGATTAAGCTGGCCCTGGTAAATGAAATGTAGAGTTCCAGCAGGGAATATTGAAAGATAAGGGAAATAGAATACATTAGAGCCAAATTGGAGAAAGTTTAATCTTATCTTATACATTTACAAATATATTAAGAGATGACATTGTGAGTTTTTAATTTCGTAAGTTAATGTTTTTAAATTCAAACATTAACTTATGGAGCCTGCTGTAGGAAGAATAGACTGGAGGAGAGGAAAAAAATCACAAATAAATACACATTGTATTCACCTGAAGTTAGCTTTTCCCTAGGCAGCATCCTTGCTCACTAACCCTGGGGCTATCCTAAACCTCTACTGCTCTCTTCAAGCACCACCCAGTGATTGCCACCTTCGTGTAAAGTCTGCAGAATGAGTCCCCTTTCCACCAAGACAAAAAGGCCTTTAGACATGCATTCTCTCAAATACCTCTTTCCAGTAAAAAATTTCTCTGATTCTACCCATAATACATCTTTTATTTCCCTGCCTGCCAATCAGGATTATCTTCTCGATCTCATCAGCTCTTGGCCTCACAGAGCCCTAGTTCTATCAAGTTTTTTGTTGTTGTTGTTTTTTGTTTTTTGTTTTTTGTTTTTTTCTGTCATACACTTACTTTTTTCTCTTTTGGGGCTTTTCCTCAGCCTTGTATGGGACTGTATGATGCTAGGAACTAAACCAAGAAAAACAACAAAGTAAACCTCTTCCTTTGATCCCACATGCTTCTCTTATCTTTATCCTGTCAGTCTTATCTTCAAAGCAGAATCTTCAGAGCACTCCAAAGAAACTCACTTTCACCACTCTCTGTCCTTGCATGGTTTTACTCAGTCCAATGCACACTGTTTTGTCTCCACCACTACACATACACAAAATCATGAACTGTTGACCCTGAACTTCAGTGGATATTTCTCTATCACAATGTTTGGGCTCTCCAGGCGTTTCCTCTGGTTTACTCTTCCTAGAACTCTCCACTATCCCTACTTTGTAGCATTGTTCTTTAGTTTTCCTTCCAAATGTTTCCCATACAAATCCTGCCCTAAAGTAATGGGCTATGAGGTCTTTATAATTATGTAAATTAAGACCAAAATCATTTGGGTGGCAGGATATTACACAGTAGTGTTTTGGAATATATAAATAGCTGGCTGATGGTTGGCGGAGAAACCCTGATTTGTAGCATTTGTGACTTTCTATGGTGTAATGGCCGATTTCAAGCTACCTTTGTCAGGTGAACCAGCTCACATCATTCCTGAAAATTTAATGGTCTCTTATGTCCCTCTGAGAGCCATCTTCATCATACTACTGGATTCAGAAACTTTCTAGCTACCTGTCATGAAAAATCAGATTATATTTAGGACTAATTTGACATAGAAAACAGTTCTAAATGATTTCATTAGCCCTAGAATCTTATTCACTTTCCAAGTTCCCTGTCTACAAATTCAACTATCTCCAAATAAGATTCTGCAGGTAAAACCATAGCCATTTGCACGTTTTTGAGAGGAAGTAACCTCATGAGGAAAGGCCATTAACTTTAATGTTTGGTGAGGTCGTAACACTTTATTGTAAAAAGTAGGCAGTGGTTAAACTCTTTCTTGCCTCACACCAAACATTACAAATATCTATTGTGTAACCCAGAGGAGGAAGCTTTCAGCGGTCACTGTGCCTACTTACAACCATATTTAGGGAGTGCTATAAATGAGTTCAAATGCTGGAAGAAGCTTTATTCAACAAAAGTTTTCTAACTCAGGACAGAAAATATTCAACCATTCTCCAAATATATAAAGATTCATGAACATTCTGGCACACATTAATTAAGAAAAAAGCTGCAGTTTTAACATTTCTTTCTGTTCATCCTGAAATTTTTAATATTATACCTTTTTAAAAATTACTGTTATGTATTAATACTCTCTCACACTTGTCATCCCATTGAAAACATCATGTTCCCCTTATTTATGCCATGTTTCTTATATGTAATAATCAAGCATTTATCACATCAGTCACTATACCCTTCCTTCTACACTGGGTTTTGGAGACAGCGTGGTTCACAGACATGTATATATATATATATGTATATATATATATATATATATATATATATATATATATGGAGTATACTTGGACATGATGTGGCCATCGTAAGTTCCTATGATTAACTGTCATCCAAAGATTCTGGACTTGGTTCCAAGAACAATGGGTCCAAATAGTTTTTGCTGCCATCATCACTTTAGCACAATGCCAGCTATCCAGAAGAAAAGTAAAGTCCAGAATTCCTACTATAATCCAGAAAACAAACAGAATAAAACAAACAAAACCATTCCAGGATATTTAAAAGCATAATAAGGTACTCAGCATAAAAATAAAAATATTTTCATACTTTATCCATGCAGCAATAAACAACAAGAAAATGTTGCATTTATTTCATTTGCTTTATTTATAAAATAATTATAAATATTTCAAACACTAAAGGATTTTAGAAAATGAAAGTATTTTTTTAAGTCTAATCTTAGTTTTGTTTTGGATTTATATTCTTTTGGATATCTTCTAATATAAACAAAAATAAATATAACCAATATACAATATTTTTAATATACATGGGTTCATCAAAGTAGACTATTCTGAAGCTAATTATTTTTCATTTAACGCATTATCATGGACATAATTATATAGTACACACAGTATATATTTTTTCTCCTAGCTCATGACATACTTCTATGTTATATTTAACCAAGTTACTGAAACTGCTATTTAAAAATTAAAAGACGAAGGAGAGGCCGGGCGCGGTGGCTCAAGCCTGTAATCCCAGCACTTTGGGAGGCCGAGGCGGGTGGATCAGAAGGTCAAGAGATCGAGACCATCTTGGTCAACAAGGTGAAACCCCGTCTCTACTAAAAAAAATACAAAAAAATTAGCTGGGCATGGTGGTGCGTGCCTGTAATCCCAGCTACTCAGGAGGCTGAGACAGGAGAATTACCTGAACCTAGGAGGCAGAGGTTGCGGTGAGCCGAGATCGTGCCATTGCACTCCAGCCTGGGTAACAAGAGCGAAACTCCATCTCAAAAAAAAAAAAGAAAAAAAAAAAAAAAAAAAAACCCACGAAGGAGAGTGTTTTCTTTACATTTTCATCAAAGTTCCGGTAAGTAACCAAATGACCCTGATTTGCCTCCCGTGGCTTACATGTCTGCACCTGTGTTCAGGGCAAAATGGCAGAGAATTGTAATGAGTTATTTCCTTCCCCAGAATTACCTGGAGTGATAGAGGCAGTTATCCTGCAGACATAGGTGTTCTTCAGTAGATGAAGGAGAAAGGAATATTTAGAAACTGAAAGCTACAGACAGCCACCACAAAATGAAATCTCTGCAAATTTAAATGAACTGAAATGCATTTAAAGAATAATGCACTTTCAAAGAATACTTTAAAGCCAATTATTTTGATATTGTTCTTATAAGAAAAGTAATTCTGCTTAGAGTCCAATATAGGATTACTTGTTGCATTTATTTCTCCAGTTTTATTAGTCTCTATCTGGAACAGTTCTTCAGAATGTCATTAATGTTTATAAATTTTTAATTTACTACATTATGTCCCAGATTTCTTTGCTATAAAGTAACTATATTTCTCTTTTGAGTTAGTGATTATGAGGAGATATTTTGAGACTCTAAAAATGCCCCATTTTTCATCAAAATTAGACCCACTATTTTAACATTGGCTTATGCCTGAATCAATAATTACTACAGTCTTTGTCAAATGGTGATTTTTACTAGCTCTATTATTGACTCTTTGCTTATTCATTGCCATTCTATTACCAAAAAGAAGATCATTTCTTTCCCTACTACTTGTTTATACATTTATTTATATCTATCGCTGTTGGATGATGAATTTTAATACATTGCTATCTTGTATTTTGATGTTAAAATTAAAAATGCCTGTAACTCACTTTGAGCAGCAGGATTTTGAAAACTTTATTTTAGCAAATACTATACTGCACTCAGAGTGTCTACATGTCTCTGTATTTCCAACGTCTGATAGAGTGCTTGGACAGTAGTAGTGATCAGCAAACGTTTTTTGGATGAATAGAAGGCTGCCAACAGCTCTCATGTGAGTTACCTTAATTTTAAAGGTTTTATCGAAGTAGTGTGTAATATGCAGAAGGGTGCAAAAAGTAAATGTGCAGCTCCATTAATTATAACAAAATGAATGTTTATGTAAGCATCACCTTGGTCAAGAAAAAGATTATTGCCAACAACCCAGACACTCCCCTCATACCCTGCCTATTGATATGGTTTGACTCTGTCTCCACTCAAATCTCATCTCAAATTGTAATCCCCATGTGCTGAGGGAGGGACCTGGTGTGAGGAGATTGGATCATGTGGGCAGTTTCTTCCATGCTGTTCTTGTGATAGTGAGTGAGTTCTCACCAGATCTGATGATTTAAAACAACTTGGCAGTATCCGCCCCCTACCCCCATCCCTGCTACTTTGCTGTTTCTCTCTCTCTCTCCTGCTGTCATGTAAGACATGCCATGCTTTACCTTCCACAGTGTTTCCTGAGACCTCTTCAGCCATGCAAAACTGTGAGTCAATTAAACTTCTTTCCTTTATAAATTATTCAGTCTTAGGTAGTTGTTTATAGCAGTATGAATGGACTGATACACCCATCTTTTCCTTTCAGAATAGCCAAACCAAACCCAAACAAACAAAATAAAATCCACTCTCTTGAGTTCTACATTATTATTATTTTAGCTTGTTTTTACAAATTATACAGTGGAATTACCCAGTATTTTAGCTATGTGATTTTGTTTACCAAGTGTTACTTTTGAGATATTCATCTATATTTTTGTGTATTAAAAGAGGTTTGATTAATTTTTTCTTATATAGTGCTCAATTATATGAATTCCAACATTTATGAACATTTGAATTTCTTTTTTTTTCATGATTGCATATAATGCTCATAAGAACATTCCCATACATATCTCTCAGTGCCTATGAGCATGCACTGGTGTTGGATATATGCCAGGTATGGAAAGGCTGGATTATAATTTATACATACATATTCAACATTAAGGAGAAAATGCCAAATGATGATTGTGCAATTTACAGACAGAATATGAGAGTAGCTGTTGCTCTATCTATAATTGAAAACCTTTTTTTTTTTTTTTTTTTTGATGAGGGATCATTGGTGGATATATACATATATGTATATATAGTAGTAAAAGACAGCTATTTTATTCTGTATTTTCTTGATGTCTAGTAAGGTTGACTATCTCTTTATATGTATATTGGCCTTTTGGTAATCACCTTTGGTGAACTGTTTATATAAGTCTCTTCTTAATCAGTCTTACTACTGGGTAGTAAATTCTAATAGTTATCTTAAATAATGTTTTTGCTTGTGATCTTTCCTATTTTATATTTGCTTTTGACTTCAGTAATTTCTCTTCTTGTGTTTATTATACTGTTCTACTTCCTTAGGCTCAATTTGTTGTTCCCTTTAAAACATTTGAAGATTGATGATTAGTCATTGCTTTTCAGCCTTTCATATTTTCCAAAAAATGTCTTTAACATTGACCTATTTGTGATTTTAGTTGTAGCTCTATATATATTTGATATATAGAGTTTTGTCATCTTTTAATTCAGAATGTTTTCTAATCTATGCTATGATTTCTCTTTCTCTTTTGACCCATTGGTTATTTAGAGTTCACAGGCCAATTTCTACACAAACACATATTTCACAGACATGTTTTTCTTATTACTTTCTAGTTTAATTGCACTGTAGTCTAAACAACTACTCTGAAAATATAGTCCTTTGAAATTTTATAGGCTAGTTTTAATTTTAAAAATATTTTTAAAAAATTTTATCTGTATTAAAATGTGTATTTTGCAGTTGATATAGTCATTGATATAAATGTATATATAACATTTTTATTAATGCAACTAGTTAACCATGATTTTCAACTATTCTATATTTTTGCAGATCATTTTTAGTTTATATTGTCATATACTCAAAGGATAGAGTATTAAAATTATATCTCGTTTTGACTTTATTCATATTGCTTTATGCGTTTGAATCTTGTTCAAACCAAATAGTTTTATAATATGTATATCTGCCTGTTGAAGTATCTCTTTTTTACTCTAGATAAATGCTTTTAAATTTAAAGTCTATGTTTTATAATATTAAAGTTATACCTGTTTTCTTTTGGTTAGAGTTTGTATGTCAAAGTTTATTTATATTTCATTTTCAATATTTCTATATTTCAATATTTTATATTTGTCTTCTGTAAGCAATATAAGGTTAATATTTTTAATCCAATGAAAAAAAACTGTCTTTTAACTGGAATATGTGTTACTTTGCAAGGGCTTCTGTAACAAAATACCACAAGTGGGTAGCTTAAATCACAGACATATTTTGTCCTGCATTTCTGTAAGCTACAAGTCCAAGATCACGGTATTGGAAGGATTCCTTCCTTTGGAGGATTGTGACAGAGAATCTCTTCTAGGCCTCTTACCTAGCTTCTGTAGATTTGATGGCAATCTTGGGAATTGTTTGGCTTGTGGAAGCATCACCCTGATCTCTGTGTTCACTGTCACTTGGTGTTCTCCCTGTTTGTCTGTCTTCAAATGTCCCCTTTTTATATGGACATGACTCACATGGGATTAGGAGCCCACCCTACTCCATTATGACTTTATCTTAACTATTTACATCTGCAGTAACCTTATAACCAAATAAGGTCACATTCTGAGTACTTGGAGTTTATGACTTCAACATAAGAATTTTTGGAGGAACACAATTTAAGCTGTAACAGTGGGTACATAGTCCATCTATATTTCATCGAAATACTGATGTATTTTGGTTTATAAATACTATATTGGTATTTACATTCCATTTCTCTGGTCTATTATACTTTCTTCTATTTTCTCTTCTTTTCTGGTTATTTTTCCCTTGAGATAATGAAGAACTTTTTCTATGATTCTCATTTTTTTCCTCTATGAGGCATTACCTTGTACCTTATTTTATATTATTTTATAATATATACCCTTAATTTATTACAGCATAACTAAGTTACTTACTTTGCCATTTTTGAGGCAGCAAACAACATAACATTAAAAATAACTTATTTGTTTTGATAGAATTTTACTTTTCTATTTAAAATTATTGTTTATCACTATTTTTGAAAAGTTTTGTTGAATTATAATTCATGGTGCCATACAATATACTCATTTAAGCTGTGCAATCTAGTGGTATTTAGCATATTTACAGAGTTGTGCAATTATTACCATAATCACATTTTATAACACTTTTGTCACCCCATAAAAAACCCAAACTCAACGAGCAACTCCCGGTGCCCCATCCCCAACCCTATATAACCATGACTCTACTTTTCATCTTTATGAATTTATTGATTGTGGATATTGCATATAAAGGGAATTGTATCATATGCAGTACTTTTTGACTGGCTGTTTTTATTCATTATGATTTCCAGGTTCACTTGTGGTATTGCATATATCTGTACTGCATTATTTTTATTGCCAAATAATATGGTATTTTATGAATATGCCAAGATTTATTAATTCATTCATCTGCTGATAGACATTTGGGTTGTTTTCACATTTTTACCTATAATGAGTAACAGTACTCTCACACTTTTTGTACAAGTTTTTGTGTCACTAGATTTTTATTTCTCTGGTGTATAATTAGGAATGGAAATGCTGGGTCATATGGTAACCATATATTTAACATTCTAAGCAATTATATTTAACTAGTTACAAGGTGGCTACACATTTTTGCATTTCCAAAAGCAATGTATGAGGATATTCATTCCATTACATGTTCACCAACACTTGTTTCTTTTTTTTTCTTTGTCTTTATCTTTGTCTATAACCATACTAATGTGTGTAAAGTGATATCTCATTATTGTCTTGTTTTACATTCCCTTGATATGTAACATTTTTTCTTGGAATTATGGGTGATTTGTATACCTTATTTGGAGAAATGTCTGTTTAAATTATTTGCCCAATCATAATCAGGTTGTCTTCCTATTATTAAGTTGTAAAAATTATTTATATGTCCTTGAATACCAGACCCTAATCATAAGTATGATTTTCAAGTACTTTTCCCATTTTTTAAGTTGTCATTTCATTTTCTTTATGGGGTCATTTGATACGCAAAAGGTTTAAATTTTGATGACATCAGATTACCCATTTTGCTTCATTTATTATTTGGGATTTTGTGGCATATCTATAAAACTACTCCCAATTTCAAAGTCACAACAATTTATACCTCTTTTTATTTCTAGAATTTTTATAGGTTTAGATGTTACATTTGGATCTATGAGTTACATTTGGTATATAGTAAGGAAGTGGGTTAATTTTCCATCATTCATCTTTCTTCCTGCCTGGGAATTCTGACAATTATAGATTGTGTTAACAGGCTTTCTTGTACTAAGAAAGAGAACATAGAGAACACACCTTTGAAGGAGTTTCACATCTTCTGTAGGCTCAGGGCAGTTATGGCTGAGGAGCAAGTCTAGGTTACCATTAAAAGAGCCGCGGAGATACTCCCACTATTAAATCCTCTACTCTTGAGTCTCTTAGGATGAGATAAAATAACTGGCAGAAAAGAAATTTGACTTTAATGTTAGTTCATACTGGTGTTAATTCTTAATGTGTACCTCATCACAGTTGCTTCTCAGGTCACAGCAGACCTCCGTATTATATTCTGTTTATGTATTTTATCTCCATCAGTTCTCTGTCATTTTGTTCAGTGAGAAAATTGCTGAACCAAGGAGCCCAAGGATCTCCAAAATGTGCCAGTATACTGTGTAAGCCAGTTGATCACACTCCCTTAGACCTGCTCTTATTGCTTAGCTGCCTTTCCTTCAACTCACCCGGATAACTCCATGCAGTTTTATACTATTATAAAAAGGAGAAAAGCCTTCCACATTTTTGTTTGATATTTATATTTATATTATTACATATGTAAAACAATCGAAGAAAAAACTTTATAGAGAAAAATCACATAATCTAAAATCATCACATAATTAACAACTTGCATTTAAGTGACAAAGTGAATATACCAGATTTTAACACACAGTGGACTTAATCTCTAAACACTAACATAGATGCATATCTATGTTGTTTCCCACAAGTAATCTCAATTAATGAATCCAGAATATGACCTAGATTATTATATGAACCACATGCTCTTATTTATGTAGTTGTCAATGTAATTTCTCTTACATAGTGTGATATACCATCTATAAATCCTGAAGAACTATCTTGCAAAACTAAACTGAAAAGATTGTTGCCATAACTTTTAATTATATACATTACTTTAGGACCAGCCTTCTTAAATCCACAAAGCAGTTGAGGTATGGTATGAGAATATTTTCAATGGAGGTGATAAAACATACTCATTAGGAATATAGACTTTAGATTTAAATATGTATATTTGTAATTGGAGCTTTGAGTTTTAATAGTACTTTGACTCTTGATGATTTACTTGGACTCTTTGAACCTGTATTTTAAACCAATTATAATACTCACCTAATGCTGTCATTTTAAATGTTATTTGGTGTATTATACAAGCGCACGTGTGTGTGTGTGTGTGTGTGTGCATTCACACGGTGAAAATCCTAATACCCTGGTTTTAATCCAAATCTCTGGCTTAGGAAGAGACATTTATGTTTTATATAAAGCAAGTGTCTATATTTCAACCTATTTCCACCTGATTTTTAATTATTTCCACTCTTATTACCAGAGTACCAATTAAACTTTGTTTTGTTCAGGATGGGTGGCATGACTTTAGTGTTAGTTCACACTGCTGTTAATGCTTAATGTATACCTCATCACCATTGATTCTTAGGTCACAGCCAACCTCCATATTAGATTCTGCTTATGTATTTTATCTCCATCAGATTGCTGTCATTTGCTCAGTGAGAAAATTGCTGAAAAAAATCTCCTCATTCAGACTTTTTATTTTTGTCACTTCTCACCTTTTCTCACATCCTTTCTACCCTCCCTCATATCTTCCTTCTTTGTCTTATGCTACCTGGGTATATTTTTTCATTTCTTTTTTGTATCTGTTTGCCATGACTACAAAAAGAACTTGTGTGTGTGTGTGTGTGTGTTGGGGGTGGGGTGGGGTGTGGATATCTTCCAGGAAATCAGGTGGAAATTGTAGGACAGATCTCCTAACTCCTAGAAATCATAAATGTTTTCATTTTATTTTTATAGATATATTTCACCTATATTCACTATAGATTTGCTATCCATATGTATAAATTTGTTTTTGTACTTTTTTCTCTAGGCCATAATTTTTTAATCACCTTGTCTATGACAGAAAAGCAAACAAAAACAGCAGCAAATTAGGTGGGATAGGATATAGTCAAAAATTTTCCTCAAGACCTAGGCCTGCAAAAACTCATAAAAATGAACTTTTCTTTAGTTCTTTTTGCATTTTCTCTAGGTTTTGACTACCTATTGAATACTAGATGCCAAGATCCTAAATATTTGGCCAGTGGAAAGAATTAACAGTGGAATATGTAAGCAGAAGGTTCCCGCTCTTAATTGCTAGCTTTGAAAAACCAACTGTCCTAATTTTACAGTAGTGGGAAAATGAATTTTACCAACAACCTCAAGGAGGTTGGAACTGAGTTCTTCACTAGTTAAGCCTCCAAATGATAACTCAACTGGGCCAATACATTTATTGTAGCCGGAAACAGTAGACCTAGCTAAGATATGTTTAGATTCCTACTCCATGGCAACTGGAGATAATACATGTATACTGTTTTAAGGCCTCAGTCTTTATTAATTTAACAGCCACAGTAAACAAAGACAAAATATTTAGATTAAAAAATTGAGCTAAAAGTCAACTGTGCACTATGGTCACAATTATTGATATTGTTTAGCTGTGTCCTCACACAAATGTTATCTTAAATTGTAGCTCCCAAAATTCCCATGTTTTGTAGTATGAGGTAATTGAATCACAGGGGTGAGTCTTTCCTGTGCTGTTCTCATTATACTGAATAAGTTTCATGAGATCTGATGAAAGGGAGTTTCCGTGCACAAGCTCTCTCTTGTCTGCCACCATATAAGATGTGCCTTTTGCCTTCCACCATAATTGTGATGCATCTCCAGCCATGTGGGGCTGTGAGTCCATTAAATCACTTTTTCTTTATGAATTATTCAGTCTTGTCTATGTCTTTATTAGCAGCATGAAAACAGACTAATACAATTATGTAAAAAGTTAAACTGAAATAATA
Source organism: Saimiri boliviensis (assembly GCF_048565385.1). Taxonomy (NCBI): domain Eukaryota; kingdom Metazoa; phylum Chordata; class Mammalia; order Primates; family Cebidae; genus Saimiri; species Saimiri boliviensis. The sequence continues at coordinate 106,740,815 of NC_133450.1, read as the reverse complement.
CCTGATATAATTTTTATTTCAACAATGTCAGACTAGATAATTTGTATACCTTTTTAAGCTGAATAAAATACTAATAAAAAGCTTTTTAAAAAGCTGCATAAAGTTAACATGATGAGAAGTAACAGATTGACATTTAGGAAACACAAGATGCCATAGAGGTAAGTTTATTTCTTAAAGAGAATTTTGTCCTGAGAGCATTTTCTGACCATGAAATTAGAGACTTCCTAACAGACCTGTGGTGTTGTACAGGTGCTCAGGAGACGTACAAAAAGTGTTTTTCTTTCAGCAGTGTCATTTGTGATAATGTCAAACTGGAAACAACCAAGCTGGCCACTCAGAATAGAATAGAGCTATAAATTGAAGTGAACAAGAAAATACATAAAGCAATGGAAATAACTACTGCTCCAGTAGTAACATGTTGCTTATAAGCATAATGTTGACAAAAGAAAGACACAAATGAGTGAATATTCTAGACTCTATTTATATATACATTTCAAAAGTAAGGACATAGTTAAATGGTGATAGAATCATAACTAAAAGCAAATTAAGTGATTAACATAAATATGTGGATTATGTTTATTTGCCAGTGAATGGAGGCAACGTAGTTTCCATGGCACAGATAGGATTTGAGGGTGCTGGCATGTTCAATTTCTATGCTGAGAAGCAGGCTGCATGGCAGTCAATTTATCATTACTCATTGTACTGACATGTCTGTTTTGTGAACTTTTCAGTATGAATAATGCATTTCACAAAAAACATTTAAATGGCTTAAAATATTGAAAAGTATTCTATGTGTCCTGTGAATAGTAATAGCCTGTATTCAAATGCTTCTTCTCATTTTGTCTAATTGTATGCTAATAACATAGTGGAAGAAGTTAGGGAACAGAAGGATGTCTTCTAAAGACATTTCATGTGTATATTCCATTCGTGCCATGCATCAGTTGGGGGTGGATTGCTGGAGAACAGGGACTCATATTTATGTATACTTTGGAGAAGCCAAGTTTTAAGCACTTATTAAGGTTTTGTTAGATGAGTAAAGGACAACGAACACTATTATCACTATTAAAATTAGAACTAGTAACAGTCTGGCTGCCACCATTCATTTATTGCTTTCTTTGTGTTGGGGCTAAGCTTGAAAGAGCATGATAATTTAAAATACTACTCAATATGGTAACTTTTTGTCCTACAGTTCTAGTTCTTCAAAGGAAGGTCTAGTGTTGGCCTAATATGACATTTCCCCAAGATAACTGTATTATTTTATTTCCCTGCTGCTAATAAAGAAATACAGCAGACTGGGTAATTTATAGAGGAAAGAGGTTTAATTGACTCACAGGTTCATGTGGCTAGAGAGGCCTCATAATCATGGCAGAAGGTGAATGAGGAGAAAAGTCAATTTTACATGGCAGCCCCAACTGGGTCCCTCCCACAACACATGGGGATTATTACAATTCAAAGTAAGAGTTGGGTGTAAACACAGAGCCAAACCATATCAATAACTCTCTTTTTATTAACTCAAAGTCAGATAATTTGGAGTTGTACATACATCTGCAAACCTCCTTTATCTCCTGACATTTAATGTTGTTTAGAAGTTGCAGCTTTTAACTGAACTCAATGAAATATGCTTACACAAATGCATATACACCAGGGAGTAGCAATAACAGGAACATCTTAGATTTATGCCAGCATACATTGTAACATATGTTTCCTTATTCTTTTTAATTCTCAAAGATTTTGCATACTGTTTTATATTATAACCAATCAGGTATATTATAATTCACTTAAATACTAGATTATCAGTATATATTTAGATTATATATGTCAGTTTTCAAGGTTTGAAAAATTCCAATCATAGCTGATAAATATTTAGGCCTTGATATTCTCAGCTAGAAATAACTGTTTATAAACTGGAAAAAATGAGGCATGGGACATTATTTAAATATCATCTGATTCTGTCTTTAAAACCCTAGGGACAAACAGTAGATTCTAGATTTATCTCATTTGAAAAATGCTTGTGTCAATAGCCTTCACAATTGAAAACTTAAAAAATAATGATCAAGTCAAAAATAATTATTTCGTATAGTAACAAATAACAGTAAAAATACTCCCAAACTTATACAATAGGGTGCTATCAATAAATAGCACATACTAATTGTCTGCAAACCAGCCATATTCATCCATCATATCCTTGAATGTTTTCTACTCACAAGTTTTATTTAATACCTCTATCCTGTTTAATTCAACATCTCTCCAACCCTGATTTAAACCACAAAGTTACTTTCAAAAATAGATTACCCCAATTCATTTATTATCTCCTATCACATTCCAACTTCTTTTTTTTCCCCTGCATTCTAATTAATGTTACTGTATCTACTCTTTTATCCAAGCTAAAGTTGAGGACATAACACTTATACTTCCTCCACATATTTAACCAACAACCAGGTTAGAAAGCTTTTCTTTTTTAATTTTCCATTCTTATAGTTAGGGAATACCTGTAGGCTCAATGGCTATTTTTTTTTTAATAAGAATTTCTTTAGTTAGCTTGAAATAATAATCTCACCTAACTATCTAACTTACTATCAAGAAATGACTCAGAGACTGAATTAACAGTGCCTGTCTGCTGATAGATGACAAATGTAGGCTAAATGTGTTTACACTTTAATCATCATGTAATATTTGTTTTTAGCAATTTTGTTTAGCTTAGAGTTATACCTGTTAAAAACTTCTCTATTAGTAGATCAATTTTATAGTTCTGACTAATCGCTAGTGTGGATGATTTAATATTAAAAGAATCCAAGTTAGTTTTAACTTTTTAAAAAATTTACAGAAAAGATGTACACACAAAAGCTATCTAAAGTATCTATAGACATGTAGAATTAAATGCATGCTATGTTTCTTTCTAATGATTTTAGCCTATTTATATTTGATGCTTTAATGATGTAGAATCATACCATAACCAATTCAGATTAGTTTGGCTATAAATAATGGACTTTTAAAAATAACATGTTGGAGAGGAATTCTAGACTGGTAGAGCAAATTCAAGGCAATTAGGAATGACTCCTTATCATCCTTGCTCACAACTCTCATCTTGAAGGTCCCCTTAATGTCCAAGTTTGCTGCTAGAGTTCCAGACGTCTTATCCAAATTGTAATTTGAAAGAAGGCAAACAGCACAGGAAAAGTAGAGCAGATCCCATCTCAATTGTCTTCTTGTAAGCAGCCTGCTCTGAAGTTCTCAACATTTTTGCTTATGTATCATTGGATGGCACAATTTACATGATTATACCTACTGCAAAAGAAGCTATAAAACAAACTTCATTCTGGTCAATGCAACAGATAAAAATTATATTCTTCTTCTAAAGAAGGGGCAAGTGGATATTGGAAATGCAACTAGTACTTTCTCATACACACAACACAGACACATATGTGTGCACACAGATATTTATACAGATTTGCATACACAAAAAGTATATATGAGTATATTCTGTTTTTTCACAGAGCATCTACTTCTTTATGATTCATAAATATTTTAATAATTCGATTTAAAATTCACTGAGGTGATGTAGCATTGTTCACCCCCAAATTGGTGATAGTCTGTTTCCACGTTGTTAATGTTCTTGCCTACTATACTGCTGCAATAATGACTGCTGCTGCTGCTACTGCTGCTGCTGCTGCTTATGGAGAATCCGTTCTGGGCCAGGCATTTTGTTAAACAGTTCATATTTACATTAGGTGAATAAAACCACTTATTGCTCCTGTTTTCAGGCATAGTGCAGGATTTGAAGGAAACACAAGCTCAAATCACAGAAACACAATTAATGCGGAGTTTACTTAAATTTTTCTTTAGGAGTGGAAGAGGAGAATGCACTTCCCAAAATACAATAAAATGTACTAAATACTCCTAAACCCCCATTTTCCTAAAGCAAAAGAGAGAGAAGAGAAAGAGAAAGACAGGAGAGAAAGATAGGAGAGAGAAAGAGAGAGAGAGAGAGAGAGAGAGAGAGATTGCTTTCAGTGATATAAAATCTTCCACATGGTGTCAGTTTGTCAAAATATTTCTGTTGGAGTACTTCTGGAACTTTCCACCCACACATGTACTTAGTATTCAAACCTTTGGTAAATTCACTTTTCTTCCTTCTGTATGTGTATGTGCCTTTCTTCTTCCATTTTTCATGTTCACAGAGTCTCAGCTATTCAATTTGATTTTCTGATAGAGATAACTAGGCTACCTCAATGCCCACAAAAATATGAAGAGAAATTTTTTTTCTGAAGAATTTTCCATATTTCTAGATGACTGAATTCTGTCCTAAAGCATCTCTGTACTGATGATTATCCTTTCTGCATTTCTTTACTACTGTGCTTCTTTAACTGATGCAGAGCACAGCAGAGCCAATAAAACCACAGGGACTTCAGTTACAAGAAACATTAAGTATCCTAGGGAAACTGAAATACAATGGATAGCAATTCAATTACTGGGTACATACCCAAGGAATTTTAAATTGTTCTACTATAAAGACACATGCACACGTATGTTCATTGTGGCACTGTTTACAATACCAAAGACCTGGAACCAACCCAAATGTCCATCATCAATAGACTGGATAAAGAAAATGTGGCACATATACACCATGGAATACTATGCAGCCATAAAATACGATGAGTTCATGTCCTTCATAGGGACATGGATGAATCTGGAAACCATCATTCTCAGCAAAATGACACAAGAACAGAAAAGCAAACACCGTATGTTATCACTCATAGACGAGTGTTGAACAATTAGAACATGTGGAAACAGGGAGGGGAGCATCACACACTAGGGAGGGTAGACAGGGGCTTGGGGAAAGACAGCTGGGTGGGGAGGATGTGGAGGGATAATGAGGGGAGAAATACCTGATATAGGTGATGGGGGAATGAAGGCAGCAAACCACCTTGCCCTGTATGTACCTATGCAACAATCCTGCATGTTGCTGCACATGCACCCCAGAACCTAAATTACAATTTTAAAAAATTAATAATAATAAAAGAAAAATACAATGGATAGTATGACATCTTTATGGCTCAGAGGTTCACCTTTCAGAATTTCAAGGAAAAACTGGATAAAGTAATAATGACTTATTAGATTTGAGACACCAGTTAATAGCATTCAGTTTTGTATTGTAACCTTTTTTTATGTCCTTTCAAGTTGTCATACATCAAGGTGAATTCTGGGAAAGAGGCTGCCATATTCCTGGAAATTGGAAGAAAAAAGGGGTCATCTACTGTGCGGAGATAGCAGGATGATGATTTCATTGCATTTCACATTTGTGACAATGTTCAAGGTGTGAACCTTTTTTAATTCCTGTGACCATTGAAGTATAATTATCTTGCAATGAGATGGAATAGAAAGAGAACCTGGTGCATTAATTTAGATTGGAAACTTAGATACCTAATAATGTCAATAATGTCTTCTGACCTTCACTGACATTCAGATTCCTGATTATTCAATGATTTAGAACCCAAGATATTTTTACTCTGATGCTTTTCAAAAGGCACAGATATGTTGAGGCAAACATCTTCAGGTTTGACATAGATGGGGAGCAACAGGACAATATCACAGCAACAATATACTGTGTAACTGAAAGGTAACATCTCCGCTTACTTATCTGAACCACATACCTACCCACATTTTATGTAGAATATTATTCTTTGCTATACTTTATTCCTCATAGTGCACTTTAATTTACCAAGTAGAGGAATTTGGCTATTTTTGTTTTATTGTACCTACAAAAGCAATGCCCTGGGGAATGTACCTTTCACTAACAAGTGGATAATCAAATTATTTATCTACGCAGATATAGTAGTTCATTCTCACACTGCTAATGCAGACATACCCAAGACTGGGTAAGTTATTAAGAAAAGAAGTTTAACTGATTCACAGTTCAGCAGGGCTAGAAAGGCCTCAGAGAACTTATAATCATTGTGAAAGGAGAAACAAACATGTCCTTCTTCACATGGCAGTAGCAAGGAGAAGTGCCAAGCAAAAGGAGAAAAAGCCCCTTATAAAATTATCAGATCTCATGATAACTCATGCACCATCACTAAAACAGCATGAGGGTAACTGTCCCCGTAATTGAATTACCCCCCACTGAGTACCTCCTATGACACATAGGGATTGTGGGAACTACAAATCGAGACTAGAGTTGGGTGGGGACAAAGTCAAACTGTATCAGCAAATAACCGTCTACCCCCCAGATTAATTGTATTTACTTCCTAGAGGTGCTACTCTTTTAATTAATCAAAGTTTTAAATATAAAATTGTCTTCCTCTTTTCTACACACATCACTCCCCTTTCCCAAATATTTCCTACTTATTTTCTGAACATGAATAGGAAAAGCTCATGATCAACAGAATTTCATTTTAGGGAACCATTGCCACCTGTGACAGCTGACTCAACTCCAAACTACTGTTGTTCCAGCACTGTAGGGAATTTTCACAGCCTCTTAGCACTGGCCTTTTCTAGGCTGCTTTTTCTTCGCAAGCAATTTTCTGCAACAAAGAATACATTTGCCTTCACAGTTCCTAGTAGTATTTATCTGTAGGATCCATGGGTTCTCATTGTGACATAGTGTCTCTGAAGGGAGACTTTTGAGTAGGCATGATAGGTGACAACTCAAGCCATAAAAATTAAAGAATACTGAGATTTCTTTACATACAGAAATCACTTTCCCTTTTATGAGGTGGAATGTATACACCTGAAAGAACACTTAGCATCCTGAATTAAAGTATTTGGATGATTTCAGTCATGTCTTCACTTACCAAAGAAAAATGAATGACTATAGTTAAGTGTATCATTTTGGCTCCCTTCCAAGTTGTTCTGATGTCTTTACTGTGTGAAAGAAAATAGTCTTTAGGATCCCACACTCACAATGCCAAAGGGCAAATTAAGCTTGGAAACTGAGTCTTGCAATGCTGTCTTCCTTTTTTTCCCCAAAAGAGCTGTTATTTCACAACCCTGTGTCCTCACTTCATATGTAAATCAGGCTCCCACAATAGGTCATGTATTTACGCAGCTGACCTCCCTCACAAATTGCTCATGAGGAAATTCCTTGTAAGCTACTAAAGCTTTCAGGATACGTAGTATTTCAAGATATGTATGTATCTATATGTATACATATAAGGGAGATATCCCCTCCAATAAACTAGCCCTAAACCCAAGTTCTGTTTAAACTCACCCTGACTATGTCAATTAGCAGCCTATCTTTACAGGTGCAGGAAAAGAACAGACCAGAAATCATTCTTCCATCTACCCAGAGAAAAATGCATAATTGACTTTTTCTCTATTCTATTTGTTCCTGTTTTCAATATTTTATGTAAAATGTAGATATACTGACAACAAGAGGAATGCATAATTGGCTTTTTTCTTTACTTTCTTTCATGTGTAAAATGTAGATTTACTGAGCACAAGAATGTGACCATTTGCCTTACTGCCTACCGGCCCTCTCTTTTTTCAGCTTGCTCATTCTTCTTTAAATACTCAAGTTTCCAAAACCTCTTGAGAAAAATTACACATTACAGATGCTCCTGGACCTTGCGTTTTTCCCAGACGCATCCTCAAATGTCAGCTAAATAAACCTCTATCAGTGGAGACCCTTGTCATAGTCACTTTTGGGTTAACAATAGTAATCTGCTAGCATCTTTGAAATATAATTTTATTGTAAAGAGAGACAAGGAAAATAAAGGAGTAAATGATGAATGTAAAGTGTCATTGTTTACAATGTGAGAATTAACAGTCTTTTATGTGAAAGTTCTGCATAATCTGAAAAACAATATAAATAATATTTACCACTGGAAATCTAACATACTATGAAAAACATGGGTTTGGGAAATGGATCTCTCTTTCTTAAAACTACCCTTTTATTTACTTTCTATGCAACCCTGAGAGTATTGCTTAGATTTTGTAACTTCAATTTTATCATATAAAATTGGAATAAAGTAACTATATGCAGTTGGGCAAGTATTAAATATAATTTGGTATAAGTACATAGTATAGCAAGTCCATTTTAACTTTCTAATGTAAGCTAACAAAATTAATATGTATTGAATAAGTTTATTTTTATTTTATTTTAGTCAGGATCTCATTCTGTTGCACAGGCTGGAGTGCAGTGGTATGATGAAAGCTCACTGAAGCCTCTAACTCCTGGACCCAAGCTATCCTGCCGCTTCAGGTTCCAGAGTACCTGGGATGACAGGTGCAGGATACTATGCCTTGATAATAAATTTTCCAAAGGACATAAAACATATTTTTATGTAGCCTTGATCTCAATTTTAGAAAGCAATGAATTTCTGGAATATTTGCATATCTACAAGTTAGAGAGGCATGATCAGGACAAATTTTCCACTCAGTGAATTAACTTAATTATTAGTTATCAGTATGTTAGGCTGTTTCCTCATATACAAAATAAAGAAATCATTACTTACTTTATCTTCAATGAATGATAACTATTATTTTAAAAATTATTTGGCTTGTATAAGTAATTGGTCACTTATCTGTAGTTAATTTACGTAATGTGTGTGTAATTTGTGTCACGTTAAAAATACATCTAAATACACACACACACACACACACACACATACACACATGTTGAGAACGAAAACTACAGGATGCTATATTAAGAACTCAGAAACCCATTAGGACTATGCAAATTTAAAAATTAAAGTATAATAAGTCAACATTTTTGTAGATGGCCATCTATTTTAATTGTTTACATACCTGTTTTACACAGATCCTAACTCTCTAAGTTTGGCAGATTCCAGCATTGCACATTGTATATGTCGCAGTTGCTAAATACATCCTTCTGAAAATATTAATGAAAGGACAAATGAATGGATGTGTGTGGGAATTTTAAAAATTTGTTTTCAGTGTACTTAGCAATATTACTAGTAACTGTTATATTAATATACTAAAATATAATTGTTCTAGGTTATATGTCATATTTTGAGGCCTGAATTTTAGAGGCTCAATAATAATATTCTTAGTATGTATTTTAGTGGAGAATGCAGTTAAAATATTATGATTTATAGTATCTCTAGGAAAAAATGACAGAAAACCTAAAATATTTGAAATAAAACTATAAAAGACATTTCAATAACTAAGCTATATTATATAATATCTTTTACAATACTGTAGCCATTTAACATATCCCACAACAACTCATCAATATCAACAGATATTAACATTTACCCCCAGACATTAGTGGAGATGAAGGAGCACTAACTGAATTGATAGAGTTCTATTGAATAATGGCAAGGTAGCTAGCTACGAAGGAGCCCAAGAGCTTTCCTTTAACTCAACGTATAAATTGCTACCATACTGGTTTCTGCAGAGAATAGATTATATTCTCAGTTGGTTGTAAAATCTAGATTTGTTTTTCTATTTCATCCTGATTCCCCAATAACTGTTGATACTTTTGAGCATGTGTCATTTAATAGCCATGATGGAACGATGGATGTAGTAATGGGAAATCATTTTTCAGTTTGTGTGTAATAGACTCTTCTGTGTCTGGACAGAATTTGCTTCAAATAACATATAAGGAAGAAATATGTAACTATTATTTAAAGGGCTACAACTGCATCACTATTTGCTGAGTTATAGTTCCACTCAAATATTTAACAAAAACCTGTCTGTGTTCCTTGCATTTAACTATTTAGAGAAAGCAATAGACAGATCGTGCTCGAAATGTTTTTACTTAACTAGATTAAAAATAAGGATAGTCACACTGTCTTCCACAATGGTTGAATTAATTTACATTCCCACCAACAGTGTAAAAGTGTTCCTATTTCTCCACATCCTCTCCAGCATCTGTTGTTTCCCGATTTTTTAATGATCGCCATTCTAACTGGTGTGAGATGGTATCTCAATGTGGTTTTGATTTGCATTTCTCTGATGACCAGTGATGATGAGCATTTTTTCATATGTTTGTTGGCCTCCTGTATGTCTTCTTTTGTAAAGTATCTGTTCATATCCTTTGCCCATTTTTGAATGGGCTTGTTTGTTTTTTTCTTGTAGATCTGCTTTAGTTCTTTGTAAATTCTGGATATCAGCCCCTTGTCAGATGGGTAGACTGCAAAAATTTTTTCCCATTCTGTTGGTTGCCGATTCACTCTACTGACTGTTTCTTTTGCCATGCAGAAGCTGTGGAGTTTGATTAGGTCCCATTTGTCTATTTTGGCTTTTGTTGCCATTGCTTTTGGCGTTTTGGTCATGAAGTCCTTGCCTACACCTATGTCCTGAATGGTTTTGCCTAGATTTTCTTCTAAGGTTTTTATGGTATTAGGTCTGATGTGTAAGTCTTTAATCCATCTGGAGTTAATTTTGGTGTAAGGTGTCAGGAAGGGGTCCTGTTTCTGCTTTCTGCACATGGCTAGCCAGTTTTCCCAACACCATTTATTAACAGGGAGTCCTTTCCCCATTGCTTGTTTTTGTCAGGTTTGTCGAAGATCAGATGGTTGTGGGTATGTTGTATTTCCTGTGAGGCCTCTGTTCTGTTCCATTGGTCTATATCTCTGTTTTGGTACCAGTACCATGCTGTTTTGATTACTGTAGCCATTACTGGGTATATATACAAAGGATTATAAATCATTCTACTACAAGGACACGTGCACACGAATGTTCATTGCAGCACTGTTTACAATAGCAAAGACCTGGAACCAACCCAAATGCCCAACGATGATAGACTGGATAGGGAAAATGTGGTACATATACACCATGGAATATTATGCAGCCATCAAAAACGATGAGTTCACGTCCTTTATAGGGACATGGATGAACCTGGAAACCATCATTCTCAGCAAACTGACACAAGAGCAGAAAATCAAACACCGTATATTCTCGCTCATAGGCGGGTGTTGAACAATGAGAACACATGGACACAGGGAGGGGAGCACTACACACTGGGGTCTGTTGGGGGGAAATGGGGGAGGGGTGGGGGGTGGGGAGGTGGGAAGAGATAGCATGGGGAGAAATGACAGATACAGGTGAGGGGACGGAAGGCAGCAAAGCACACTGCCATGTGTGTACCTATGCAACAATCTTGCATGTTCATCACATGTACCCCAAAACCTAAAATGCAATTAAAAAAAAGGAAAAAAAATAAATAAATAAGGATAGTGTTCTTCATATTTATGAATCCTTAACTTATTAATTCCAGCAAAGCATGAAAGCTATTCTGATCTTCCATTCACATTGATTTTTTTCAAGTGGTTATGTATTAATATAATAAATATGTCAAGAATCAGATTGTGAGTTGTAGGAAATGAAAACTATGCTTCTTTATATGAGACCTTACCCTTTATTTTTTATAAACTTTGAAATCTTCACTTTGTCCAAATCACTTGGAAAAACTCATTAATCACAATTTATATTATCTTTTTTCATTACTCAGAGGTCTCAAACAGAAAATAGACAAGAGAATGGTCCAGACTTTACACTTACTCTTACTTTCTAAATCACCATATCTGTACTGATTATATATATATGTTGCCTGATAAAAAGTAAATCAAGCTATGTAATAGGAAATCTAATTTAAGTTGCAATGGAATTACATCTTTGAACATATATGACAAGGCTAAGAAGACTTATGTTCCTAAAATATGATTAAGTTTCTATTAACTACAGATAATGTGCCCTTTTATATTTTTTTCTTCCTTTGGAACAGATATTTAGAAACATAATGGAAAATCCCTCCTACCTTCTAAAAAAATTTAATTAGCTACTCACAATTACTAAAAAGCGGCAAGGACAGCTTGAAGAATTTCTGTATACCCTTTACCCGGATTAACAAATACTCACAGATGTGGATTTAAAAACTACCATAACAATTAAAGCACTATCACATTTGCTTTCCTCATCTTCTCCTTGTCTTCCTTCTTTCTGTTTCTCTCTCTCTCTCTTTCTGTATATGTACTTACATAGATGATTATATATAAAATTATATATTATGCATTTAAATTGTATACATAACTCTTCATATACTATATATTTAAATTATGATAGATATGTGGACATACAGACCTCCATCTTGATCTGGAATTATCTTTATGAGAAGATTTTTGTTTTAGATTCAGTTTCCTTAGCAAATGTGATATTGTTTATATTTTCTATCTATCTCATTTTCTGTGCATTTTCTTATATTAGTAGTTTGGTAATTTGCACTTTACAGTTAATTTGTCCGTTTCATCTAATTTATTGAGTATATGTATTGACATGACAGGGGATTTGCATTGTCTTATTCTCCTCATTGGCAATTTTTGGTTTCTCTTATTTTTTCCTAATTATCTTACGGGGATAGGTCAATTTTATCAATCTTTTCTAAAAAAACAGCTTTTGACTTTATGTATTTTTTCTGTTTTTTTGGGGGGTCTGATTTCTATTTTATTAATTTCTGCTGATTTTAATAATTTCATTTCTTCTATTTATTCTGGTTTCTATTTTCTAGCTTCTTAGGTATCAAGCTTAGATAACTGATTTTAAACCATGTTTTCTTTCTAATATATTTAGTCTGAACTACCATAACAATTCAGGCACACTACTTTTTTATACCATAAATTGTGTTATACTTTAATTTCATGTTTCTTCTATCAAAAAATGAGTTATTTGTTCATATGTTTTTCTTTGATCCATAGGATTTTTAATTTCTAAACATGACATAATGTCTTAAATATTTTGTCTTTATTGATTTATGATAAAATACCATGTAGACAGAAAATGTTTTGGGTAATTTATTTTATATACTTTGAGAATTAAAGTCCATTTTACAAATAGTCTTGCTAAAGTTCCATGAGAATCTAGAAAGAATGTGTATTCTCTATTTATTGAAATTGCATTTTATAATTGTAAATTAGGATAGGTTTGATGATAGTGCTGTGAAAAGCTTTTTTAGCTACTGCTGTCTTTTTTTGGTCAGCTTATTCTATCAATTATTGAGAGAGAAGAGTTTGTTTCTCCAATTGTAACTGGATTTTTTTTTAATCCCTTTTTATCTGTCATGTGTCATTTAGTGTATTTTGAAGATCTTTTGGTAAGTGCATGTGCATTCAGTGTTTTCATGGTTTCTTGATAAATTATTTTTCTCTATAAAATGCCCATATTTATCTTTGATATACTCTTTGCTTTTTTCTAATTTATAGCCACACCAGCTTTTTATGCTCAATGTTTTAATGGCATATCTTTTTCAGCCTTTTAGTTGTTCATATCTTTATTTTCAAAGTATATTTCATATCTTTATTTTCAAAGTATATTTTTCTAAATGCTTCAGGGATGGCCTGGCTATTTTAGGCAGAATAATAATCTTTGCCTTTAATTTTTACATTCTAGTTGTGTTTGAAGTTTTTTATATAGTTTAGGATTAAATGTATTACGTTGGCAACAAGTTTCTGTTTTCCCAGTGGGTTCATTGTTTCTCTTTTCCTTCTATACTGGTGAACTTCCTTTGTTATATCTTGCACAGAATATCTGAGATAAATTTTTCTTAGATTTTGCTTAGCTGTGAATACATTTTTTATGCATTTTGAAGGATACTTTTATTGGATATAAAATTCTAGGATATAGGATTTTTTTCTTATAAGTGTTAAATGTATTATTCCATTTCTTTTAACCTTAATTATTTATAATAATAATTCAATTATAAATTATACAGTAATTCTCCACATATGCAATACCTTTTCCTCTGCCTGTTTTAATAATTTTTTTTCTCTTTGTGTTTGGTTTTCAGCAATTTGTTCTTTTTGTGTACAGGTGTCTATCTGCTGCATTAGTCTTTTTATATTAGCAATGCCATCAACTCTGGAATCTTTTTAGATATTTTTCCTTCTATTATTTATTCTGCCCTATTCTCCCTTTCTTTTGGAGAGGGATTGAAATTATGACTATATTAGTGTCATTTAAATATTTTGCCCTCAAATCTAATACTTTTTGTTCTGTTTCTTCAGGCTTTTTAAAAAATCTGAATTTAGATTTTTTTCATTAATTTGTCTTTAAGTACATTTTATACTTTCTTCTGCTGTGCCTAATTTTCTGTTAATAAGATATTTTCATATTTTAGATCACATATATTTAAAAATTGTTTTTTCCGTCTCCTAAAATTTTTCATCAAATTATGCATGATGTCCATCTTTTGCTGTAGACACTTTAGAATTTTTACTATAGTAATTTTATGCTCCCTGTGGTAATTGTAATATCTGGGGTGTCTCTGGGTCTGTATCTATTAATCACTTTGTTTTTAATGTTGGTCACTTTTTCTTGCTTCTTCAAGTTCATATGTGAATTCTCACCTGTTTGGGAATTTCCTATTTAGTAAAACCTGACATCTGTGCCCTATAGTGGTTTTGTAGATCTATCTCTATTTTACAGATGAATCTCTTGATTTCCAAATTTCTGGAGGCCTCATCATCCTGCTTTATAGCTCTGGAGCCACATTTGTTGGTGGCCTAGGAGATTTTTTTGATCTTGAATTTCACCCTTCACCCTTAGTATTTTTCTTTTCTTTTTTTTTTTTTTTTTTTTTTTTTTTTTTTTTTGCTCTTTGCTGTAGCTACCCCATAGTCTACGAGTCTACGAAGGTAGATATCATTTAGGAAGGATTTTTCAGCTGCCCACTGTCACCCTAGGCATTTTGTGGTTAAAATCAGAAATATCTGTATGGAAATGAAGGGGGCTGAGCTCTCCCACACCTCTGTCTGTCCTGATAGGTTAAATCCCTGAGTGACTGTATTTTTCTTCCAGTTCCTCTGTGTCTTTTCCATTCTTTCCAAGCTGAAAAGCAGGGTTGCCTGAAAGACTTCTTTCAATTTTTCTTTCCCTCTTCAATTTTTTCTGGAAAAAAAAAAAAGACGCATCTGAGAGAAATTTCACTACGCTTTTTCTAATCCTATTTTAAAAATAACATCCCTGTTACTCAATGAAGGTAATAAGTATGATATAGGTGTTAATACTTTCTCATTGCTGCTATTGGGGCTCTTGTGGATTCTATTTTGTTACATCGACCCACAGATGCATTCTTAAATGTTTGGTAAAATGTAGGTAGGTTTCATTTTTATCCCAAGTTATGTCAAATAGGAAGTGCTAGTTTCTTTTCTGTTGGAGGAAGTAGAGCAGCAGCTATGTATTTCCTGCCTTTTGTCAAGGACTGACACTTCTGGAAGTTCGGTTCTTTACATGTCTTTGTATTTCAAATGTTATAATGTTACTATTTTTAAAAATATGATTTATAGCTTATCCAGCTTATTTTGTTTGTTTAGGGTGACAATGATGATTTCTTACTACTTTCTATATTTATTCCAGAAATAGTCTTTATAAACATAATAAAACACAACAAAAATATTGCATACATATCCACAGATGTATCATTTCTGTTGTTCTTCATCTATTTATAAAGTTTCAACTTTCTTCTATCACATATGATTTTCTTCACCCTAAAGACACTATCCTTTACATTTTCACATAAGTGCAGGTTTGCTAGTGAAGAAACTCTGTTTCTCTGTTTTCATGTTTTATAAAAGTATAATCCCACCTAGTCTGCTAGATTTTCCTTTCTTCACGAAGCACTTAGAAGATATTTTTCATTATCTTCCATCTCACTTTATTTACAATGAGAAGTCAGTGAGGAGTCAGCCATTAGTTTTGTTTTGTTTAGCTCACTCACCTTATTGTAATCTGTCTTATATCTATGTCTATATTTAAGATTATTTTTCCTCTGGTTATCTGGTTATTTAATAATGATATGTCTTGGTATGGTTTCATTGTGTTGTGCTGGATTTATACATTGGTATTTTTTAAATAACATTCAACAAATTATTTGCATTTATTTCTTTAAATATATTTCTGCCTAACAGCATCCTTCTGATATTGCAATTATGTGTATGTTTGACTTCTTAATACCATTTCACAGGTTACTGGAATTTTGCTTACTTTCCTGTCATCACTTTTCATCAGTATTTCAGGATGGTTTGTACCTATTACCCTGCCTCCACTTACATAGATTACCAGAGCTCCTATTCACTAACTCTCTTTTCTCTGGTATACCATCCCACAAATTCAAGCCACCTGAGACTCTCTGCTCTTTGTATTTTCAGTTTAACAAGAGTGTCCATATTTTGCCTTGTTTCCCCTTTTTGTGCTGTGATTTGGAAAAAGTTTCTGAGTAGTTACAGAATTTATTTTTTAACTCACTATCTCACGGATCACAGTTCTGTATTTAATCATTTCCAATGTCTAACATTTGTTGTTCTATATATTTTTGTAGTTTTATTTGTCAATGCTTATTTTGGTAACAACAGTTTAGTACAAGTTAGCAATGAACAGAAGATTCTATCTTTATTTGTTAATAATGATAATTTTTATTAACTAGAACCACATTTTCTATGGCATCCAATAGGTGTTCCGGATACCTATTAACCTCGGTAGGTAAGGATTCAGGGTCAAGAAGCCAAGGACAAGACCCAGAGCCAGCAAATGAGACACGGGGTTTGATTAGTGGATTACATACAGAGAAGTGTCCAGTGGTGGCAGGCTAGACAACATATCTCCCTTATGTACAGTCCAGTGGCAGCAGGCTGGGCAGGAAAACCACAACTGCTTGCAATTTATACAGCATTTAACACCCTTCCCTTAAGGATCTCCACCTGGCAGCCTCTATTTAACCCAAAATTCAGGGACCTCAATCCCCTGTACATCCTATGTTCCATTTGACAAGCTAGAGGCTCAGATGTTTCTCATAGACAAAGAATGGATTTCCAGATTGGCCATTCCTGGATTCCCTAGCTGAGGACACACATTCAGGTGCATGTAATCTGGGGTCATTCTAAGGGTATGTTTAAGTTATTGCTATCAGGGGCTTTTATCCTACAAAAGGCATCAAATAATTAAAAGTCATAAAATATGCTTTAATTAGAAAACTAGGCATGATATTTCCAGAATGATTTAATATTTCATATTTATATTAAGTTTTAAGGATGTATGCTTTTCTTTTCTTTCTTTCTTTTTTTTTTTTTTTTTTTTTTTGAGACGGAGTCTTGCTCTGTTGCCAGGCTGGAGCACAGCAGCACAGTCTCAGCTCACTGCCGTCTCCGCCTCTTGGGTTCAAGTGGTTCTTCCGCCTTAGCCTCCTAAGTAGCTGGGACTACAGGCACATGCCAAACGCCCGGCTAATTTTTGTGTTTTTAGTAGAAATGGTATTTCACTATGTTGGCCAAGATGGTCTCTATCTCTTGACCTCGTGATCCACCTACCTCGGCCTCCCAAAGTGCTGAAAGATGTATGATTTTCTACAGCTATTTTCTCTGATGGTTTTAAAACTTCATGTAATGGGCTGAGTAAGGTAGTTCATGCATTTAATACTTGAGCTCAGGAGTTTGAGCCCTGTCTCCAAAAAAACAAAAACACAAATAGCCAAGAGTGGTGGCACTTATCAGTAGTCCCAGCTGCTAAGAAGGCTGAGGTGGAAGGATCACTTCAACTGGAGAGATCAAGGCTGCAGTAAGCCGTGATTGCACCATTGCCCTCCAGCCTCCAGCTTAGGTGACAGTGCAAAAGTTTGTCTCAAAAAAAAAAAGAAAACTTGATGCAATATATGAGAACTTTTAATCACATGTAAGCTATTAATTTTATTTTTGAAGATTGATTTCAATACCATAAACTCAAGATCAAACAGAAAAATGAAAATTGTCAAAATGTTAATTTGTTAAATTTGGATACATGTAACCTTATTGAGATTTTAAAAGAAGGATAACAATATGATACCGTTTAGAACATACTGTTAAGTGAAAGCACTAGTAGCTGCTTTTCAGAATGTATCTTTAAAAATCCACGTTTATAACTAATAAAGTATTTTACTATTTAGGAAACTTGAAGCTATTGTGGAAAACTTTCAACCTTGTTATATTTGAGAATACAATTTTTGTGTTTCCAGTTAAGATGTGAAAGTTGGCTGGGCACAGTGGCTCACGCCTATAATTCCAGCAATTTGGGAGGCTGAGGTAGGTGGATCACCTGAGGTCAGGAGTTTGAAACCAGCCTGGCCAACGTGATAAATCCTGTCTCTACTAAAAATACAAAAATTAGCCAGGCATGGTGGTGGGCGCCTGTAATCCCAGGTACTCAAAGAGACTGAATGATAATCGCTTGAACCTCAGAGGCAGAGGTTTCAGTGAGCCAAGATCACTCCAACCTGGGCATCAAAGCAAGACTCGTCTCACAATAAAAAAAAAAAAAAAAAAAAAAAGTAAAGGCTGATCTATGCCAAGACAATTTGTAAATATAAAAAAATTAAAATTAAAGAATTTGTTACCTTCAAAGGTCATTCATTCTGCAAGCTAACAAATATTGTCCTTTATTGTTTCCTTTTAGGCTACTGAATTGACCTGCTTACAAATCTTAAAATATACTCTAATTTAAAAAATATCTTTACGTAAAAAAAAAGGTCCTTTAGAATCTAGGGGATGTTTTCCTAAACTTCCAGGCCTACAATCTGAGCTGGATATCCCTTTAGTTCAGCCATGGAGTACCCTGGACATACTTTAAAAATGGCCCTTAATTTACAGAATTATAATAATCTTTTGACTTTTTTTGTTTTTCCCACTTGATTTTAAATCCCATGAAACTATTGATGGTATATTATTCATCCCTAGTGTCCATTATAGAGTCTACTACAGAATAAATATTAATACTTGTTAAGTAAACAAGTGAAATTATTTCTCATTCTAGATTGCATACAAATATTATTCTAGTAGAAATATGAATATGAATTAAATCATTGGATGCTAACATTCTACTTTGTGTCTTCTGTTACAGGCTCTTAAATCTGATCTACAATGGAAAAAATTCTTTTTTATCTGTTTTTCATTGGCATAGCAGTGAAAGCTCAGATTTGTCCAAAGCGTTGTGTCTGTCAGATTTTGTCTCCTAATCTTGCAACCCTTTGTGCCAAGAAAGGGCTTTTATTTGTTCCACCAAACATTGACAGAAGAACTGTGGAACTGCGGTTGGCAGACAATTTTGTTACAAATATTAAAAGGAAAGATTTTGCCAATATGACCAGCTTGGTGGACCTGACTCTATCCAGGAATACAATAAGTTTTATTACACCTCATGCTTTTGCTGACCTACGAAATTTGAGGGCTTTGCATTTGAATAGCAACAGATTGACTAAAATTACAAATGATATGTTCAGTGGTCTTTCCAATCTTCATCATTTGATATTAAACAACAATCAGCTGACTTTAATTTCCTCTACAGCATTTGATGATGTCTTCGCCCTTGAGGAGCTGGATCTGTCCTATAATAATCTAGAAACCATTCCTTGGGATGCTGTTGAGAAGATGGTTAGCTTGCATACCCTCAGTTTGGATCACAATATGATTGATAACATTCCTAAGGGGACCTTCTCCCATTTGCACAAGATGACTCGGTTAGATGTGACATCAAATAAATTGCAGAAGCTACCACCTGACCCTCTCTTCCAGCGAGCTCAGGTACTAGCAACCTCAGGAATCATAAGCCCATCTACTTTTGCATTAAGTTTTGGTGGAAACCCTTTGCATTGCAATTGTGAATTGTTGTGGTTGAGGCGTCTATCCAGAGAAGATGACTTAGAGACCTGTGCTTCTCCTCCACTTTTAACTGGCCGCTACTTTTGGTCAATTCCTGAAGAAGAGTTTTTGTGTGAGCCTCCTCTCATTACTCGTCATACACATGAGATGAGAGTCCTGGAGGGACAAAGGGCAACACTGAGGTGCAAAGCCAGGGGAGACCCTGAGCCTGCAATCCACTGGATTTCTCCTGAAGGGAAGCTTATTTCAAATGCAACAAGATCTCTGGTGTATGATAATGGAACACTTGACATTCTTATAACAACTGTAAAGGATACAGGTGCTTTTACCTGCATTGCTTCCAATCCTGCTGGGGAAGCAACACAAATAGTGGATCTTCATATAATTAAGCTCCCTCACTTACTAAACAGTACAAACCATATCCATGAGCCTGATCCTGGTTCTTCAGATATCTCAACTTCTACCAAGTCAGGGTCTAATACGAGCAGTAGTAATGGTGATACGAAATTGAGTCAAGATAAAATTGTGGTGGCAGAAGCTACATCATCAACAGCACTACTTAAATTTAATTTTCAAAGAAACATCCCTGGAATACGTATGTTTCAAATCCAGTACAATGGTACTTACGATGACACCCTTGTTTACAGGTAAGGAAAAATTAAGCAAATTTGTATACTTGCCATGCCTGTTAGTGTAGAACTTGTTAATGTACTACTAATATTTTTTTAATCGGCAGTGCTGTCCTGTGTTGTAGTTTCATATTTTAAAGTGCATAGTCTAAGCCCTGAAAAAGGTGGTAATACAGGTGGGGAGATATTTTGAATGGTATTAATTTTAGAGCTCTAATTTATATTTAATTTTATGCTTACCTACTTTTTTTCCCCCTCATCTAAGAGATGTGACTATCAGAGAACAAGACTGATTTATTATAAAAATTCAAAAACATACCAGAACTTACACATCCACATGAGTGTTCTTTCCTTCAAGGAAGTCACGTTGGGAGGCTATACCATTATCCCAATGATGCTGCCATTGCTCAAAGCACTTTTGGAATTATCTTTAGAACCTTCGTCATACTATTTTGAATATCCTCAGTGGTGGCAAATCTTCGTCTTTTGAGGGTGAATTTGAATTTTGGAAACAAGCAAAAGCCATTTGGAGTCAAGTCTTGTCAATAAGGTGGGTGATCAAGATGGGTATTGCCATTTTTGGTCAAAAATAGGATGTAACTATAAAATAATGAGACTGATTTTTGAGTGATTAAGGGGTGTGTGTGTGTGTGTGTGTGTGTGTGGTCATGTTGTCTCATGGGTACTGGTTCTTAAGACAGTTCCAAAAAGAAACCTTATAAATAATTTGAGCAGTGAAGGTATCACTGGAATTAGGTATGTAACCTCCAAGTAAGGATGATGAAGGAGAATTTGCACCTGCTAAAGAATTTCTGGTATGTTTTTCTAAAGTTCAGCCTCATTGATTTATAGTCACATCTTGTCCAATTTTCAGTTAAAAATACACATTTTTATCTTTTCTTATAATTCCACTTGGGAGAGACTATTATTACCCCCTGGGAAATGTTGCAAAACCATGGCTTTGAAAGACAGATATATATATTTTCTGTTTAAGATTAGTCAGAAATCAGACCAGCTCAGTTCCTATGTTCCCAGGCGAATTATTCAATGTAATTTTATTTTCATTCCTGTATGGAAATGAGAGTAATTAAGAAAAATGCATAGACTAGTAGGCAAAATGAAACCTATCCTATCTAGTCATGTGACCTGTCCTGGGGAGAATCCTACCTGGCTGAGTTTCAATTCCTTATTATTACAAGGAAGAAATTAGACTAAAGGTCTCTAATACCCTTCCATCACTAAATATATGGTAATGTGGACTATGATACATATATATTAACTTAAAGTAATTTTCTCTTGTCATACCAGGCTCTTCACATAACCCATGGGCTATTGTCAATGACAAATACCCCTCCTCACCCCTCACTTTTCTGTAGCTCTTGGATATTCTGTATATTTGAAACATTAGCTCTGTGAAGTAAGCCAGGTTTTATTTTCCAAATTCCAGAATTTTAATCCTGCTATGACAAGTAAAATTCTGTGTAACTTTGAAGAAATTACTTGAATTCCTGACCCTAACTTTTTGTCATTTATAAAATAGTGATAATGCCTGTCTCATAAGATAATTGGAAAGATTAAATTTTAATGTACACAAAATGCTTAGTAATGCCTGTTATTTATTTTTAAGTTAGGTCATATTTGGTTGCGACTGAAGAAACAGTGGAAAACAGACATCAAAAAGAAACTTTTAGAATGAAGTTGATTCAGAGATGTCTATAAACTCTTTTTTAAAAGTAATTAATTAGTTTATTTATTTATTTTGAGACACAGTCTCGCTCTGTCACCCAGGCTGGAATGCAATGGCACCATCTCGGCTCACTGCAACCTCTTTTTCCTGGGTTCAAACAATTCTCCTGTCTCAGCCTCCTGAGTACTGGTACTACAGATACCTGCCACTGCTCCCGGTTAATTTTTATATTTTTGGTAAAGATGGGGTTTCACTAAATTGGTCAGACTGGTCTCAAACTCCTGACCTCAGGTGATCCACTTGCCTTGGCCTCCCAAAGTGCCGGGATTACAGGTGTGAGCCACTGCACCTTGCCTAAACTCTTATACTTTATTAAATGTGCTCTGATGGAAATTTGTGGTAGTGTACTGTGGGATGAGGGATTTATGCTATGGCCAACAGCATTGCTTGTTCATGTCTCTAGGATAATATTACCTACATATTTTCATTATGCTAATTTATAGATTAAAACATAAAGGGGTCCAAGTGATGACAGCATTAAAAAAGAATTAGATTTGTAAAGAAAATACTTTCATCTTAATAATAATCTTCATTATTAAATACATATGTACTGGGGACCCTTTCATTTTACTGGTTTGGAAAATAAATGCTATGAAATGCATTTCTATTCTGATTTCTAATGTGATTGTCAACATTTACCCTTCCTTCAAATTGGCCTTTAGTCATAGAGGTATTGCAAGTGCTAAATGTTTTATTTAGTAGTCAGATAATGTCATAGTCACACCTTTCAAAAGTAATTTGTCATAAATGATTTTTTAGCAGTGTTTTTTATTAGGAGTCCTCCTTTGCCAAGCAATATAATTAGTAAGCTTGTGAAGGCCTGGTCCAGGCACAATTAATATAGTGCAGACCCTGACAGTGACTTTTAGCCATTTTATCAGGGTAAATATGAGATTAGATAATTTTCCAATAAATCGTATGTTATAAATATGCTTATCTTAATGAATACTAAAATACACCAAACTAAAGTCATGATGACTTTGTGTGTATATGTTTTGTTTTGTTTTTAATATTAACACAAATTCCATTGTCCCTCAGAATGATACCTCCTACGAGCAAAACTTTTCTGGTCAATAATCTGGCTGCTGGAACTATGTATGACTTATGTGTCTTGGCCATATATGATGATGGCATCACTTCCCTCACTGCCACAAGAATCGTGGGTTGCATCCAGTTTACTACGGAACAGGATTATGTGCGTTGCCATTTCATGCAGTCCCAATTTTTGGGAGGCACCATGATTATCATTATTGGTGGAATCATTGTAGCATCTGTGCTGGTATTCATCATCATTCTGATGATCCGGTATAAGGTTTGCAACAATAATGGGCAACACAAGGTCACCAAGGTTAGCAATGTTTATTCTCAAACTAATGGGGCTCAGATACAAGGCTGCAGTGTAACCCTGCCCCAGTCTGTGTCCAAACAAGCTGTGGGACACGAAGAGAATGCCCAGTGCTGCAAAGCTGCCACTGACAATGTGATTCAATCTTCAGAAACCTGTTCGAGTCAGGACTCCTCTACCACTACCTCTGCTTTGCCTCCTTCCTGGACTTCAAGCACTTCTGTGTCCCAAAAGCAGAAAAGAAAGACTGGCCCAAAGCCAAGTACCGAACCACAGAATGAAGTTGGCACAAATGTTGAGTCCCAAAACACTAACAGGAACAACTCAACTGCCTTGCAGTTAGCTAGCCGACCTCCCGATTCTGTCAGAGAGGGACCCACATCTAAAAGAGCACATACAAAGCCAAGTAAGTTTCTCACTTTGCCTGCTGAGAGATCCAGAGCAAGGCACGAGTACTCCCTCAATGGAGAATTAAAGGAATACTATTGCTATATTAACTCACCGAACACATGTGGACTGTTTTCTAAAAGAAGCATGTCTATGAATGGGATGTTTATTCAGTCTGACTGTTCTGATGGTCATAGTGGAAAAGCAACTCTCAAATTCTGAGGGGCTACTGGAAAGCTCTGTGTCATTTATTTCTTTTTCATGAAAAATCATTTTGAGAACTCACATAGAAAATTGGAATTTGCAATTCCAATGCTGTCTATAAATAAACCTTCTCAGGTACAGTATATATATACATATATAACTTATATATGTATGTATGTATATGTATACTGGAAGGAAACGTAAATAAAATGGATGAGGGAAAAAGCATGACATAGCAGCAGTGCCTGTCCCTATTCTAGGACTAGTAACAGCAGATTAAAAAATAAAAATTGTTACAGAAAAAGTAAGCATTGCATAAAAATGATATGTTCTCCAATTTTACCAAGGGCCACCTATGGATAATTGATATTTTTTTAATAAGTAGGCTGTATATTTTCTTTCAGTGGTAATAGTGTTGCCTTTATTTTTAGGGAAATGTTGTAGAACAACTTTATGTTGCTAAATTATTTAAAATAAAAGAGTCAGTTAGTATACTGAGATAATGTTAAAATAATTTCCCTCTAAACATCTTTGGTTCAGGTGCCTTAATGGTTCTAAGATATTTCTCCTCCATGACACAGCTTTTTCAGTGGAAAGGAGAAAAAAGTACAATTTATTTTGGATTCATCAACACTCTAATAATATGAAGGTGTCTTCATTTATTTAATACACATTTTCTGAATGAGTGAGCTTTATATTGTTCTTAATGCAAGATAAGAGGGAGACAAACATGGAAGACTGCCTTTATCAAAGGAGTGTTTATTTTTATCAGCAAGTAAAATTTTAAAACTTCTAATGGTGTTCTCATTATATTTATAAGTCATTGCTCATTAAGCAGATAGTGGTGTTTTCCCTTCTGCACTATAGTTTTGCATTTGAATGTTTTTCTTTTAAAGTAAATGCATTTGCTATTTTAACCAAAAACTGTGGTAAATTCAACTAGAAATCATGCCAATTAGTGGGAATACATAATTTTTTAAAACGAGATTTTAAATATAGTAGAAACTAATATTGCTCCTGGATAAGGTGGAATTCTTGGAAATTTACTGAAATCAAGGTCTATAGATAAATGTTTCTATTCATTCCTTGAAAAACTTAATTATATGCTAACTTAATGGTGTTTTGTTAAAGATCTGTAAACAAGGTTAACATCAAAAAGGTTTCATTTTATTATGTTTTGAGAATAAGTCTCATGTGAGAACTTAGACCAATTCCTTTCCACAAAATAAATGACATTTTAGCTGTAATATCTTAAGATCAGTACTTTACTATCTTACATTAAGTACTCCTTGGGAGTAAGTTAAGCACACAGTAAAAGTTTATTAACTTTTTCAGATCACTTGAAATACCACTTAAGACACAAGTGAGGAATGTTGGATTAATTTCCTTCTGTTAGAAGCATTTACAACAATTTCAGTTACTTTTAACTTGACAGAGCCACATCTTCTCATACACAATGTATCATGATGGCATTCAATAGCATGTAAGATTAAAGCAGTTAGAGATTACTTTCAGTGCCAGTGTTGAAAATAATTATCCAGTGGGCTTTTATTTATTTAGGTGTTTGCTAAATCCCTTCTGTCCTGCTTCTGTTTCTAAAATGTTTGCCTTTCACATTTGCAAGGTGTGATCACCCTTCACTGCTCAGTTATGTATTTCTTTTAAGGAATAGATGAGATCACATGTGGTAATAGTTGGTGAAATGAAAAGCAGCACTCAGAGTGAAATATGTTTTCAGCACCATTAATGTAGTAATGCTCTAATCCCAACTAAATATTTTTAATTAACATCAATTGCAAAAATTCATATTTTTAATGAACATCAATTACGCAATTCAACACAAAAGTGTTGATTGGTAGAAGCTAACTAAATTTACCCCTCTTAGATTTATCAGCCTAGTATTAAAAAATATTGAACATACAAATGCTTTTAAGACTTAAAGAAATGAATCCTCAAAGAATTTCTGGAATTATGAAGGCTGTGGTCAAAGATAAGGATGCTCTGAAATCAGGCAACATTAGCAAAGTTAACATATGAACTCTAAGTTACTGATGAACTTACTTTGTATTTTCCAGTATTTTTAAAAGAAAATTTCCTACTTATGTTTCTAATGAAACTTTGATTAAATATCTTGTATTTCTCATAGACATTTAAAACTACATGATATTTAACCATATGAGATTTATTTTGTTTGACTAACACCACTGAAAATAATATGTTATTTAAGATATTTTTAGTATGACCATTTTTACAACATTTAAACCAAATGCTTGAATACTTGTTCTTAAAAATGATAGAAAGGAGAATATGTGGCCTGAGATTTTACCCTTAAAAAAGTCTATATTTTGAAAGATTAACAAAAGACTGGATTATCAAGAGGGTCACTTTTTTTTATTTGTTTATATACATATAAAGACATTTTTGCTTAAAGTAATTGCACTGTAAAGTGATTGAAAAGTAAGTCTATGGAAAAGTTGGAGATAATATTACCTATCATGTTATCTGAAACAAAATTGTTGCTTAGATGAATAAATGAGTAAATAAATAGATAAATAAATGTGGATAGGGAGGGGGGTGTCAAAATAAGAATTTTCATTAATTAGATTTGTAATCTAAATAATATATTACCGTGAGCAACAAATTCTCTGTCCTTTTCTTGTTTTCCTTTCTGTCATTTATTACTGTATTTCTCGTTTAACCAGTCATCTGTATGAAGCATGTGGTTTGCTGTTTGTTGTGTCTGACCATATTATGTTTTCTCATTTTTGTCATTTTACATTCTAGTTTCAGCTTGTTCAATGTGAGAAACAAACACAATAATGTGTTTGCCATTATGCATATTTTAAATGAAATTTACTTCAAATATTTTTAATTGCATTCCTGCATTATTTTTGTTCCTTTTGAATAATTATCCCTCAATTGAAAATACAAAACTATTATTACAGAAGTGTCATAAAGGGATAATGAAACATCTAAAGCAGCCTAAAGCTTTTAAGAAGCAGTATATTTTAGTTTAAGGATATTATTTATTTTAGTCTAAAAATATATGAATACGTAAGTAAATAAAGTACAATGTAAAGAAGAAACGGTGACCGGGTGCAATGACTCACACCTGTAATCCCAGCATTTTCAGAGCCCAAGAGGAGCGGATCACTTGAGGTCAGAAGTTCAAGACCAGTCTGGCCAACATGGTGAAACCCTGTCACTAGTAAAAACACAAAAAAATTGGCTAGACACATGGTGGTGGGAGTCTGTAGTCCCAGCTACTTGGGAGGCTGAGGTAGGAGAATCACTTGAGCCCAGGAGGCGGTGGTTGTAGTGAGTCACGATCTCCCCCACTGCATTTCGGCCTGGGCAGCAGAGCGAGACTCTATCTCCAAAGAGAGGAAGAAGAAGAAAAGTAAATAAATGAATAAATAAATTAGACACAGTAACACCCAAACGGTGGCCAATTTATTTCCTTTTTTTTTTTTTTTCTAACCATTACAGGAGTCAGTGGAGGTCTCAGTAAGTTGTTTCATGCTTTAAAACAGTGATTTTTACCTGCTTTGTAGATATATTTTACTTAAAATTTTGGAATGTAAGTTTTGAACCATTCTAAGAAATCTCTAAATGTAGCAAG
This sequence comes from Saimiri boliviensis, assembly GCF_048565385.1. Classification (NCBI taxonomy): domain Eukaryota; kingdom Metazoa; phylum Chordata; class Mammalia; order Primates; family Cebidae; genus Saimiri; species Saimiri boliviensis. The sequence continues at coordinate 106,713,304 of NC_133450.1, read as the reverse complement.
TGTAATCTTTGAAAGATGCATACTTTCTCCACAAATTTGTAAAGAATTAAAAAAATAAGTGTGTTCCATTTGTCTCCAGAAATATTTTTTTGTTTTATAAAGTACTTTTTCTTCTATTAAAAGTACTTGCATTCATATGAATTTTACTGTTTTATTTACTTGTAGTTTTGAAAAGAAACTATATCATTCATAAAGCTAAAATTTTTAGAAGTTTAGTTCCTAAATTTAAGTTTTTCTCTTTTGTTATAGTAATAAATTTAAGGTTTTTTTAATTCAAGGAGTTTTTTAAAATCCTTAAATGTAAAGGATCATCTTGTAGGTACAATTGTGAACCTATGAGACATTTCTTAAGAAGATAGCAAACACAAGCCATTGTCTTCTCAACATAGTTGATTTCCAATTACATTTTATAATACTAAGAAAACATTGTTCATTTATGTTAGATAGAATGAAGACTATCTACTGTCTTTCCCTTGCTCATCCTTCCCCTGTTTCAAGAACAGTCCAGTGATTTTATTTTAACAATGTATGCTTCTGTGTAAGTGTGAAGTGTTTTGAGGAAAGGAATTCTACACAGCGATGGATTATGTATGGAAAGGATATTTTTCTTATCCTCTTATGTTGCCAATAATAACACTTTACCTTAGAATGTTAGTGACATTTGATGAAATGTATAGACAAGAAATATATCATTTTTAAAATGGCATTGAGAAAAGAATAAATGATCAAAATCAATATTTGAATTTTTACTTTCAAAGGACAGGTTACTCAGTCTTTTTCTTCCCATGCTAGATAAATACACAATGGGATTATGAATAAAATTAGTTTGCTCATATATTTCTTATTTATTCATTTATTATTATATTTTCCCATGGAAACAGTCAATTCTTGTAGCAGTATACAGAAGACCACTTAAAATATAAAAAGAGTGGTAAACATATTGTGATTGAGTCATCCTAAAAATGTGGTGTTATCTGAAGTGGGATATAGAAAGTAACAATTTATAACCAGGAATATATTTAGTAGTAAATTACCTCATTAAGGTAATGGTAATGCATTGGGAAATTCATGAAATTACACATGGAGTCAATATAACAATGTAATCACTGATTACTTTGGTAAGTGTAACGGTATACTTAAAATGATTGTCTTCTGATTATGTTCATCTCTTTCAAAGTCAAAATTTGGGATCTAAAGTTAACATCAAATAAATATATACATCACATATATTTGTATAAATATATATGTGCTCAACAAATATCTGGCTGTATATATACTACATAGACATATAAATATCTATACTCATAATATTAATCAGCTAAAATCATAATTTGATGTCCTGTAATATAAGTTAAATTGCAATTACATGAAAAAACATAGATTTGAATGGGCTGGCTATCAGAGAACTTCTCCCAGAAAAACTGTAAAAATTATACCTGTTACTTATTAGATAACAATAGACTATAAAGCACAAATTTAATTTTATGCATTTTTAATGGTAACCACCTCTGTAACCTAATTTCATCCATTTCAAACTCAGTGGCTGTTATGTTTATGAAGTTTAAAAACAAAATATTTTCAAATTCATTCAGGAAAAAGCCATGCTGGCCCCTTCATTTAAAGTATTTGTGTTTGGAAGTGGTTGTACATTTAATTTTACCTGACACATAGGCTATGTACATATTATGTTTCGCTATAGAATATGCCTAATAAATAATTATTTGGGTAAAGTCAGGAGCTTATGAAATATACTATGTTGGCTGTTGGCTCTACCATAATACAATTATGTAATCATTTTTTCATCTATAATGTGAACATGTCCTATTATTGCTTTTATGTAAAATCTGATCTCCAATGGCCATTGTATATTTACATGAATATCTGTGCTGAAGGTTTTGTAAAAAATGATTTGTCTCAGTCTCGTGACACTCACTTGTGAAACCTAAGAAGGACTTAATGTTTACTCCTAGTTTTCTCTCATGTGTCAATTCTCAGTGATTAGAAGATTTGCTTAAGAAGAAGACATTTTGGAAGGAAATAGAATGTGTGCTGCACAGGTTTATGTAATGGTATTAAACATTTATAGGCAATTGGAACCTACATATAAATATTTAAGGGAAGAAAGTTTGTATTTAGAATGTTAGTGTTTTACACAAGGATGAACAGGTACTTGTTAAAACATTAGCTATTATTTGTGGAGTGGGTACTGAATGATGGTTAATATTATAAATGATTATTTTATACTATATATGGGGAACATAGTTAAACTATATTTTCTGCTTTGAATTCTTTTTCCTTGATGATATTTGGATATTAATCATATGAATCTATATAGTTGAAATGCCAACTGTGAATAGGGAAAATGAACAGAAACTTGATTATCTTATTGAACTATGTCAGGAAAAGCAAATCCATATTGAAAATCACTCATTTTAGTTATTAGAGTAACATTTTTGAAAATTCTATTTTTAAGCATTAGGAATAAGAAAGTAGTCATAGAGAACTGAAATATTATAAAAGTCAATTGCAATTAGCCCATGAACTGATAAGTTAAAAAAAAAAAAAAAAACTTTAGATGAATCTTTGTTAATTCTTGGTATAAAGTCTTACCAAGATTTCAGTAAGAAGTTTTTTGAATCTATTTCTTTAAAATATGAATTGTTTATGACACTGAACATTTTATTCCCAGATGCTTTGCTGACTAATGTTGACCAGATTGTCCAGGAAACACAGGTGAGATTCTTATTACCTGTAACGTACTTCAACACTTAAGTGGGTATACACTTTTTATAAGTTAATTTTAAGTAATTGGTTTGTTAATTTGTGTAGCTCGTTGTAATTTTCTTTTAGAATTTACTTACAGTGTTCAACAGTGCAGACTGAAGTTTAGTTTGGTTAAGTGAATTTACAGTTTCTAAATTCAGAGATATTTTAAGTTAACTAAACATCTCTGATTTGTCCTCTGAGAAATTAAGTAAATACTAATAATGCATATAACTTTGGAGTTACTCTTGTAGTCACACATGATGTAATATGCAGTTCTAGAAATATTTCCAAATGTGAAGAGAGTACCTTGATAAGAATGTGTTTACTCCTATCCATGACCTCCATATCCTAATAAGAGCTGAGGTGACACATGCCTCATTAAAAACAGATGAACAGAAATGTTTCAATGTTATCTAAAATGAATGAAGCCTCTTTAAAATGGAGCAAAAGACTACATATGAAATATTCATGGTATTCCTTTGTCAGCAATCAATTATTCTTGAGTGTTTTTTTTGTTTGTTTGTTTTGTTTTTTTTGATGTTTGAAATGAGTATTTGATTCTTGAATTTTAATTGAACTGGAGAGTGTGTTTCCAGAGCAGAGCAGCACTTTAGCAATCTGTTCAAACAGCTGGAAGCATCAGCCATTTGCTTGAGGTTTGGCACACACACACACACAAAATCTGCTTTTAACAGATCTAAAAAAGGTCATTGATTTATTTGCTGGTCGTAAAAATAGGGTCTTGGTTTTTAACATTTTATATTTAAAAGAAAAATAACTTTGTCAATTTTCAGGGTCTTCCCTAATGAATTCCATCCACAAATCAAAATGTTTTCATGCATCATTTCTTTACTGAATTTAGAATTCCATTCTTATGTTGCAAAAAAGAGCAGATGGCTCATTGGAAACAATCAATAGCACAATGTCTGGCACATGTTTTGTGTTCTGTTGCCTGCAGTGAATTGACCGGCATGAAGGTGTCTTGTTTCTCCACCACCCCTTTTGTTCAGTCTCAATTTTAACTTTTCTCATTTCTCTTCCCCCTGTCTCTACCCATCACTCTCTGTTCCTCTTTCTCTCGCTATCTTTCATTTTTAAAGTTCATTTATCATGTAACTTTAATAAATCATATCTAACCAACCTGAAATTTAAGATACCCTGAGATAAGGATTAGAAGAAGATGATTAATGTATAAAAAACATAAGCCAAAAGGGTACTAAATGTTATATCAAAATTTGGTAGCAGGTGCGTAAATGTCTAAGTAATTTTTCAATTATCAATTTAAAGAATTTCCTAAAAATTCACATTTGAAAGGGCACATTGTATATAATTATATTTATGTTTTTATTTTTCTGTATTATTAGAAATGGAATTTGGAAATAACTAATTTATTTGGAAGTCTTTGTACCACTAGATATAGCACAAGATTTGCCAGTGTGATACATACATAAGGCTTTTTGTAATGACTTTTTTTTTTTTTTTTTTTTTTTTATTTTGAGACGGAGTTTAGCTCTTGTTACCCAGGCTGGAGTGCAATGGCGCTATCTCGGCTCACCGCAACCTCCACCTCCTGGGTTCAGGCAATTCTCCTGCCTCAACCTCCTGAGTAGCTGGGATTACAGGCACGCGCCACCATGCCCAGCTAATTTTTTGTATTTTTAGTAGAGACGGGGTTTCACCATGTTGACCAGGATGGTCTCTATCTCTTGACCTCGTGATCCACCCACCTTTGCCTCCCGAAGTGCTGGGATTACAGGCTTGAGCCACCGCACCCGGCCCTATAATGACTATCTTAAAGTGATTAGTATTTCAAAAAGTTAAGAAAATATCATTAAAAATAATGGCTGTCATAATATTATAGAAAACTTTCCTTCCTGCTTAGGCTACCTTGTTCCTCCTTCTATGAATATTAGCAAGTAAAACAAATCCAAAGACAAATAATAAGTTTAAGGATACATTCTTCTCTTATTAACCCGCTCCTTGCTAAGTTTCTATTATTAGATTTAAGTTACTGTATGACCCCAAGGTAACTATTGTTGATCCTTGGTAATGATTTGTGCTACAGCAGGCCTATGTCTACCACTGTGAGCAGATCAAACAGTGATGCCTCTACTGACGACAGTGTGTGACCTGTGTTCATAGCCTTTCACATTGTCATTGTGTGAATGAAATGAGGTGGAGAGCAGGCAGAGACCCTTTGTGATTGCCAATTTTTAGTTTGGGGTTTTCTGTAGCCAATCATACTGAGGTACCTGTTAAGATGAATTTTTTTCTGAGCATAGAGAATTAAAACACTTATTTCATTTCCATTATTCATAACATGCCCCATGCCAATTTTCTTTTTTAGAAGCCTTTTGGAATGTGTATAGAAGTAGAGTGGCCTTGAAATATAATATAATTCTTTTATAATATAATCATAAAATTTTAATGACACTAAAATGAATTGAGAGCAAAGGGGAAAGGCATTACTGATAAAATTAATGCTGATGACTCTACATGGAAATTGGCACTAACATATAAATTTTCATTGTGCATGGCCAATATTTTTATCTTTACAATGAACACAGTAAAACATTAGTTATGCTGTTTGGCAGTTAAGTTAGAAATAGTTGGGTAGTTTGCATTTATACTGAAAATGCCTTAAATAAAATTTCTTAAGAAGTATTTGCTGTATTCTGACCAATAAAATATGTATGCGTTTGTGTGTGTGTGTGTGTGTGTGCATGTGTGTGTGTGTGTGTGTGTGTGTGTGTGAAGCTTTGCACAAGAGCTATAGCATATTCTCTGACTGCTTGCACAGGCCTTTAAGATAATTACTTCCTAATTTTAATAAATTTGACTTGTGATTATTCTATATTTACTATCAAGCAATAATGTAAACTTTGCCATAAAATCTCTGTTACAGATGAGTACAGTTTTTTAGATAATTAATATATAAATTGATAAAAAGCTAATGTTGATATATAAATACATAACAACATTGTTAAAAATATGGAAAAAGACAGTGTTAGAAAAATACATAAAATAAGAGCCAAAGAGAAAAGCAAATTTTATGTATGATGTAAATATGCTTTCAATATGTTTCCAGGTGAGACTGATCAATGAAAAATATTTGCTTCTGCAGGAAGAGGTTTCTATGATTCTTTAGAAGTAATTTTTTTAAATAAGAGTTATAGAATAAACACCTATGTAGGAAACATTTGGCAATTTTTATAGTAAAGCATGCTTTTAACACATATATTTGAACATTAAATCAAATTGTTTTAAAAAAAAAGGGGGAGAAACTTTGAGTCAACAATGATGTTTAGAAATCATCTCCTTGTTTAGTAATCCTAGATATAAAACATCAAAATGTCTCACAGTTCTTAATTACACTTAGAATAAGGGCAGTAATAAATGTTTTCCCACATTGATTCATTTCTTTTCTTCTCTTAATGTTTTGATAGCTTACATTTCCTATTTATTTTTTAGTATTGTTAATAAGACTATCCAAAGTTTTTGCATCATATCACTCGCTGTTAAATTAGTACAGTAGCCAAAACATCCTAAACCTACTAAAACTTGATTATTTTTAGTTTTTATAACATTTTCACCATATTTAGTCTGAATTATTTTTATTGTTTAATACTCTTAATTTTTTGTTTTATGTTTAGATATTTATAGAATTGCTATAGGAGCTGCCTATTGATAAGTAAATTAAAAAGTGTTATTTTGGATATTCTATCAAATACCAGTTTTTATTCGGCTCCAGGTTGTTTAATAATTGTAATATTGCTCCATCTTCAAGGCACACAAACTTCATATTTCAAAAAATTTTTGCTGTTTCCTAATATTCAAAATTAGTAGCATTTATATTTCACAGCTTGTTGATAGTATTATTTAATGTGAAATTTAAGTAAATCTTTAAGATATATGAGCTTATAAAATTATTAACTTGATCCTAAATTAAAGTTTGCTATCCTGGAAATACTTATTATTTAAAAACTTTAACTAGCTATTTTTGTCCACTGTCACTTTCCTTCTAGGTATATTGCAACTTTTACTACGTTATTTCTTTTTCTAACTTGACATTTTGTATAGTACCATAACATCATTTTATATCAAAGGAAGTACATAAATATAAAAAGGAAAAACTGTTTATATCCAATTTTACCAATATGAGCTGTGCTATTATCCAAATAATGAATAATTTAGTAATATATACCAGTACATTTTACAGTGATTTTGCAATGTTTTTCTTAGTATATTTCAGGTGTTGTATGATAATTATAACTATATTTCAGTAGCTTTTCTCAAGGTAATTCTTTTTTATTACAAGTAAGATATACACTGGTCCTTTAACAATCTTCACATATATGGTGCCTTTCTTGTTAGCTTTCCAAAATTATTTTTGCTAAAATCAATTTCACTATTCAGGTTATCAATTATTTTGAAATAATTTCTTAAATAAAATATCTTTACAGTATTTTACCTACCTTCACATAAAGTTACCAAAATAACCTTTAATATACTTTCATAACTTTATCACATAAATTTATCTAAAGATATTCTACATCAGCATTTTAATATAGACTATTTAATAAACTCATCTCTATTTCATGATGCATTTGCACCATGCATTTTATAATCCCCAAATAGAAAGTTGTAAACATGAAGTTGTCTTTGAATGGAAAACAGAAAAAAAGTTGTATTCATGTATATGAAAGCATATGTTTCTCAAAAAATTATTTTCCATTTTCATCAGGAGCAGACTTCATTAGACATATCTTAAATCCATGAAGACTGAGAACACAGAGGAAAAGTATTTTCACAGTTGTATGTTTAATATTTTTGTAAAATAATTTTTATGTTACTGTCTTTCAAAATCATGTTTATTTCAACTAGGGAATGCCTTTAAGAGTTATTGTGAGTTTTCCATTTATTTTGTTTTGTGGGTGAAAAACTAAGTTAAAATGAATAATTTACTACCATTAAATGTATAATCAAATATTTGTAAAGTTTTAATATCATACACATTTTCTAGCAGAATATTTTTTTAAATTTAGGTTTTAGAAGTGTTGAGCAAATTTGATCTAATATACATGCATTTTAAAAACCATTGTAAATGCTCGTTAAATTTGAGTAGCATGAATTAATAACTGCAATTACTATTTATTACTTATTTATCTTACCTTGAAATTATATATGTGAAAAACAAAGCAAGAGAAAATGCCATTTTACAATGTGGCTTTGACTTTACATAATCATCTAGGCTTCACACGCTTAGATTTTAAAAAAAGATACTTTTATATAGTCACCGATTTGAAGTTACCAAGCAACATTTTATATGTTTATATGCATGTTTAGATAGCTTTCTTGGGTGTGTGTTATATTTCATGGCAATAAACTCCTGCCTGGGTGCTTACAGTTCAGTAACTTTTAGATTGGTAGCATAATGATCTTATTAGCTATGTGTTTTCTTTCTTTCTTTCTTTCTTTCTTTTTTATTTTTTTATTTTTTTTCCTTTTCCTTTTGCTTTTATTTCAGAGGCTGGAGTTAATCTGAAGAGCACCACTTCTCCTCTCCCTCCTGAAAAAAATTGCCACTGATATTTTTACTGGATAAAATTCAAAAATGTTTCAATTCACAAAGGCTAATTGTTGAACTGGTGTCGTAGAAGAAATTGTCTACAGGAGCCGAGGTGAAAGTCTCTGATGCTGGCGGAACTGGCTCCATCAGACCATGGTTCATCCTCTTTCAAAACCAAATTTTTTTTTTCTTCTGGCCTACAAGTATTTTTTATTTTTAAGAAAGAGAATATGTCTAAATTGGCATCAAGTTCTGTATCAATCCATCTTACATTGCCATCCATGATTTAACAGACTGTAGAATCTTGAATAATCTATATCACTTTAACAAATAAATGTTTTACTATGACAGAATTTGCACATTGCCTGATTTGTGAAAGCACACATTGCTTCAAGTGTGAGTGGTGAAAGAATTATTGCAAGAACTAATAATACTGTTTTACATGTAGGCAGTGCAAAAACCTTAAGAGATTACAAGCAGAGCAGTATAGCTATTTAAGCAAATTTATACTAATTTTATGCCTCATTGTAGGACAGAAAATAATAAAGGCTCTCTTCTCCTTGTAAAACCTCCAAAATGATCAAGATAGGAATATTACAATTAATCCAAATTGATTTGTTGCTTTTCTAGAGAGCCAGTTCAAAAGAGGTTTTAGTAATTACAAGCCGTATATTTCATCATAAGTGTACATTTCTCTAATTTTGCACAAGTTCTGAGTAAGAACAAAGAATATGCATCTGACTTAATACCAGCACATGTAGAAGTGAGTTATTTTTGATGGCTAATATAGGGGAATGTAGTCATATTTAAGCAATATCCAAGCTAAGCATTTAAGAGCTGCTCCTGGTATGAAGCAGGCCTGAGCTGTGGGAATTTGGCTAGTTACTCATGCACAGTAATCTTCCATGTTGTTGTCGAATAGACATTTGCATAAAATTTGAAAGCATATACATTTATCACAATACATGGCAAAGCAATAAGTTATAAAAAATTTTCATAGTAGCCTTGCTACTCTCAATTGAATTCAGATTCTCTTTATAGATTATATCTCTATTCCTTGGTAATTCTGGCAGTTATCATTGAGACCAGTATGTCGTTTTTTTTTTAAGTTCATAAAAAAGCTAGAAAACTGTTTGCCTTTTAAGAAATTCAGGTTAATCTGTTAATTATTCCACATTTGGAATATTACAAATATCCCGTCATCCAATGAGTATTTTCAGGACGTTAGCTATTAGAGAATACTTGGAAGCTGTGCTCAGGACAATGGACAAAGATTGCTTGCGTGCACACACATACATACACACGCACTATCTGACACACACAATGCAAGACTGAAACAGAAGTTACAAGTTTGAATTGAATTTTTGTAGTTACATTTTGTAGTCGTGACATTGGGCAATTTACCTAATTCTCTGTTTCTTGACAACTTTAATATCCTGGAACAATTTTGCTTATGGGTGTGTGTGCATATGCATACATAAATGTGTATGATAATTAAAATGATACAGAATGAACATTAAGCGTTGCCTCTGCAAATCCTTTTCTGTTGTATACAACTCCTAATACACATGTGTAAAGAGAGAGTCAGGAACAGGAATGGCTTTCCTGGATCTGAGCTCAAAGAGACATTTTCAGTTCTCGTGTTTCCTCAAGGACGTTTTCCTGTTTATTCTTACATTCCTCCCATTCCTTTGGGGCTGATTCTTTGCTTTCTTGATGGTGATAATAACATAGTGTTGTGCATAGCCTGTACTTTCATCTACTTCTTCATTCATTTAGGATATTTACGCTATTGTTTTCCAAGGAACAGATTGTTAGTGACTTAGAACAAAAGTTAATCACTTCAAGTCTTTACCCTGCATCCCCTACTCCTAAATCCCAAACTTCCATTTATGCATACATTCAATCAAAAATTACTCAGACAAACATAATGTACATATTTCCTTTCTTTAATGTTGTTTATGAGGAACATTAGGCACAGACTCTGATTCTCAAGGTATGCAAGAATCAATTGTTTTTATGGAATGATATTTACTTCTTATATTAAGGAGATTAAGAGAACATAGGTGTATACCCATAACTAAATGAGATTAATGATCACTCACAAATAAAGTTCTACAAAAACATAAAGTTCTACAAAAAAGTGGCATAATTATATTTTAAAAATAAGAGCAATTTGTTTTAGTTGCAAATATTGTAAGGTACAGGAATGAGCTAATCTATGGTAACAAGTCTAACTGATAATGTTAATGGACATAGATTGTAAACCATTTATCTAATTCCTTTTACTCTACATTCCTGGGAAATTTTGGAAGTACTCAAGCTGCTAAAATAATGTAAGTATAAATACATATTGTGAAACATGCACAAGAATTTCAAATAAAAGTGTTTTGAATGCAATAGAGGTATAGCTTAAGGAGGTTTGAAAGTAGACTGAAACGTGTAAGTTCCTCTTTTGAAAATCTAAAATAGTGATTTTTAAAATTTGGAGTAATCTGTAGAACTAAAGGGTGGTAATGAACTGTTTTGTTAAAAGGAATAACACACATAAAAATAAAACTAAAATAACGTTTACTTTTTATTTTATGTGTAATTTTGTAGCTCTGCAACTAGATTTTTTACAAGTTTTAACTGACGGTGAAGTCACAAAATATCCCTTTTTATATATATGAAATGTTTTAAGACATTTTAAAAAATTTTTTCTAAAATATACTCATAAACTCAGGTCATTTCTTCACTCTGTTGTACTTGTTCCAGAAAGTTATTCAAGTTTTATTTACTAATATTTCCAAAATATATTCATACAGACATTTTATAGATATAATAATTTATTATTGTGTGCACATGAGTGTATTGAGATATAGGAATCTATTTTAAAATACAAATGAGGTACACATTTTTGTGTACAAGAGTAAAAGTATAGTACCAATAAAAGTCCCCAGTACCTGATTGTTTCATTTAATACAAAATTACAATGTATAGAGAGGCTATCTACACTAATTTTTTAAAAGAAGATTTTACTGTGGAAAATATATAACATAAAATTTGACATTTTAACCGTTTTAAGTATACAAGCCAATAGTGTTGATTACATTCACAATGTTGTGCAATCATCACCCTCTATTTTAAATATTTCTTAAAAACCACTTAAAATATTTCTGTATGACCGAAATACAAACTCTGTACCCATTTAGCAAATAATACTCATTCCTTCTCTCTCCCAGTCTTTAATAAACTCTGATCTACTTTTTTTTCTCTAATACGCCTATTCTAGATATTTCATGTAAGTGGATTCATACAGTATTTGCCCTCTCATGTCTAATTTATTCCATTTCTTGTAATATTTTCAAGGCTCACCCATGTTGAAGTATGCCTCAGATCTTCACCTCCCCTTATGATGTAATAATATTTTATGTATCACATTTTGCTTCTCCATTCATCTTTTGATGAATACTTTTGTTGTTTCCACCTTTGGCAACTGCAACTAATGCTGCAATGCTGCGTTGAACATCAGTGTACAGGTACCCATTTTAGTTGTTTTTTTTTTTTTTTTTTTTTTTTTTTTTTTTCAGTTCTTCTGGTTATATATCTAGCAGTGGAATTGCTAGGTCAAATGATGAGTTTAATTTTGACTTTTTTGTTAAGTTGTTTTGAGGAAGTGTCAATGTGTTTTATACCATAGCTATACCATTTTAGATCTATTCCACTAATTTGTGAGAGTGTAAGGGTTTCAGTTTCTCTAAATTTTTAATTTTTTTTTATTGTTTTTTGTTTCGATTTGCATTTTCCTAATTAATTATATTTAGCATTATTTTATGTGCTTATTGATTATTTATATATATTCTTTTGAGAAATGTCTACTCAACGTTTTGCCCATTTTAAAATTGTGTTGACTTTTGGTTGTTATTTATATATTCAGGATATGAGTCCTTTATCAGATATATGATTAGCAAATACTTTTCCCATTTTGTATATTGTCTTCTTACATTCTTAATAATATACTTTAATGAATTTTTTAAATTTTTATGAGTCTGATTGTATTGTTTTTCTTTTGTTTCTATACTTTTGGTGTCATATTTAAGAACCTATTTCCCAGTTCAAGGTCATGAAGATTTACCCCTGTGTCTTCCTCTAAGGGTTGTACAGTATACATGCACAAGCCAATGGTGATCACATTTAGGTGATCAATTAGTTTTGAGTAAACTTTTGTAAATAGTGTGAGGTAGAGGTCCATCTTTATTTTTTAAATGGGAAAATTCAGTTGTCCCAGCACTGTCTTTTGAAGATATTGTTATTTTATCATTTAATCTGACAGTCCTAACAAAAATTAATTGGTCAACAATGAAAGGGTTATTTCTTGGATCTCTATCGCATTCCATTGGAATGTATTATGGTGTTTTGAAGATTATACCTTTATAAGTCTTGAAATCAGGAATTGTGAGTCCACTAACTTCATTCACTTTCAAGATTGTTTTGTCTAGTCAAGGCCCCTGACACTTTCATATTCATTTGAAGTTTAGTTTTTTCATTTTTGGCAACAAATTTGTTGGAATTTTTATAGACTGTATTGAATCTGTACATTGCTTTGGGTAGTATTAACATGGCAATATTAAAACTTCCAGTCCATGAATGTTGGATGTCTTTCCATTTATTTGTGTCATTATAATTTTTTTCAACAAGGTTTTACTGCTATTTAGAAACACATTCAGCCATGTTCCAGGGTATAAGATCACATGTAAAATCATGTAAAATCATGTGATCTTGTACCCCAAAACATGGCTGAATGAGTTGAATAGCTCTAACAGCTTTCTTGTCAATTCTTGGGAAATTTTATTATGTAGGATTATGTCATCTGTGAATAGAGATAGTTTGCTTTTTCTTTTCCAATTTGGATGCCTTTTATTTCCTTTTCTTGTCTAATTTCTCTGGCTAGAAGTCCAGTAGAGTGTTAAACAGCAGTGGTGAAAATTGATCTCTTTTTCTTGCTGTTAATATTAAACAAAAGTTTTCATATTTCATGGTGAATATGATGTAAACTGTAGGTTTTTCATAAATGATCTTTGCCATGTTACAGAAGTTCCCTTTTGTTGTGGTTTTCTAGTGTTTTCATCATGAAGGATTGTTGGATTTTATGAAATGGCTTTTTGGCATTGAGATTATCATATGTGCTTTGTCTTCCTTTATTATATTGTGTTGTATGTATTCATTGATTTTAGATGATTTTTGATCCATAATTACCATAGGATTCTTGGGATGAATCCTACTTGGTCATTGTATATTATCCTTTCACTATACTGTTGCACTTCTTTTGCTAGTATTCTCTTGTGTATTTGTGTGTATATATATATATATATATATATATATATATATACATATATATATAGCTTTTTCATATATATATGTATATATATGGCTATCACAGATACACATGCATGCACACACACACACATACATAGTATATGTATAAAAAAGATAATGGTGCAGTTTTATTTTCTTGTGATATATTTATCTAGCTTTGATATCAGGACAATTTTGGCCCCATAGAATGGGTTTAGAACTGTTTTTCTCCTCTGTTTATTTTTTTTAAGAGCCCAAGAACAATTGATACAGTTTTCTTTAAGAGTTTGGTAGAATTTCCCCAGTGAAGCCATCTGGTCCTGGCATGTCTTTTTTCAAAGATTTTTGAATTAGTGATTCAAGGTATGTACTGCTACAGTACTACTGAGATTTCCTGTCTTCTCTTGAGTCAGTTAGGTAATTTTTGTGTTTCTAGGAATTTCTGAATTTCATTTAGGCTATCTAATTTGCTAGTGGTTTGTAATATTTTCTCTCTTTTGTTATTTAGTTTTTATTTTATAATCATAAACTTAACTCAGCTCTGCAATCCAGGTAGGCATGGAAGAGAAAAAGAAAAACATGGAGCCCAAAGGGAACTGCAGTGAGAGCACAAAGATTCAAGGATACTGCAAGCAAGTGAGGCAGAGGGGTGTAATTCTTTGTGTTTTTGTTTTTTTTTTAAGGTCAGTTCTATCTATTACTGACTGTAGAGTATTAAAATCTTCAACAATTATTGTAGAATTTTCCATTTATTTGTTGTTATATATGTCTTTATAATTGTTATTTTTCTTGATAAAATAACCTTATTATGTATTTGTATTTTTGGACACAATATTTGTGTCCAGCATATTATTGGGTGTTTTTCTTACAAATTCTACCAATCTCTGGGTTTCTTTTACTCTTGAAAATATTCCATGCAATATTGTTTATATTTGAAATTTTTTCACATGGTTATATTTTCTTTAGTGGAAACTAGAAAAACTTGGTCTTCCATTCTCTATTCAACCATAAGATATCTTGGCATAAAGTACTCAGTACGTTGATGTCAATGAGCAACCTCAGAAAACAAAACATGAAAGAGAAAAAACAAAAAACAATGACATATCCAGAACCTCCACATTCAACTCTGACTACCAACAGAGTTTATGTAATAACCAAATTATGAAATTTTTTTAAAATTAGAACTTTTCTGTAAGTTATATCTTGTATCACTGCAGCTATCAGTAAGCAGGACAGAGGAACATTCATAGTGTTGATACTCAAAAATCTAATTTTATATTTATGTTCAAATATAAAATATTAATTAGATATTTTACATTCTGTTTTCATGATGTCTTTAATCTCTGTTTCTCTGACTTATGAATTAGATCAATTTACATTTGAAATAATTACTGATAAGGATATAGTTACTTCTCTCATTTTGCTATGTGTTTTCTTATATGTCTTATACCTTGTTTGCCTCTTGTTTCCTTCATTACTGCCTTCTTTTACATTTAGTTAATTACTGATGATTAATTGTTTTATCGTCTTGACATTTCCTCCATGTATATTCTATGAATATTTTCTTTGTGTTTATGATGGGGGTTATATTTATCATAGTAAATGCAGAACAACATAATTTGAATTGACAGTGACTAAACTTCAATAGCATACAAAATTTCTACTCCTAAACAATTTAATCTTTCATTTTATGTTATCATCAAAAGCTAAAGCTTTATACATTGTGTGTCTAGTAACACTAGTTTATAAATATTTGTATGCATTTCTTTTTTATGTATTTTTTAAGAAATACAAAGTAGAGTGACAAACAAAAAATACAGTAATACTAGCTTTTTATCGTTCTATATACTTACTTTTACTAAGACCTTTACTTACATGATTTTGAAACATGGTTAAGTGTCCTTTCATTTCAATTAGAAGGATTTTCTTTAGCTTTTCCTCTAGTACAGATCTGGTGGTAACACAGTCTTCTATCCTTTTTTAAGAAAATGTGAGAATTTCTGAATACCTCTCTTACTTTTAAGTACAATTTTGCTGGATATAGAATTTTTGTTGACGTTTTTAAATCAAATAAGATTCTTTTATAATAAAAGAATGTCAGCATTTTATGCTCTTCCCTGTCTCCTTACCACCATAGTTTCTGATTACATTTGGGCTATGATCTTACTGCAGATCCTCGTTGGTGACCAGTTTCTTTTCTCTTGTTGTTTTCAAGATCCTCTCCTTTGTCTTTGGCTTTCAGTGTATGAAATGTGTCTAAATGTGGGTATAACTGAATTTTTCCACCTTGAAGTTTGTTGAGCTTTTTAGATTTGTGGATTCAAGAATTTCATTTAAATCGTTTAAGTATGAGAATTGGGAAGTTGAGTATTCTTTATATACTATTTCTACCACTTTTTCCTTTGTCTTCTCTGAGACTTAGATAATACATATGTTATATCCACTTGATGGTTTTCTACAGGTCCTTTAGGTTCTGTTCACTTTTCTTCTTTCTTTTTATTTTTGTTTCTCAAACCCAGTACTTCATCTGTCCTATGTTTAAGTCCATGCTGGTTCTTCTCTGACTCATTAAATCTGTTGTTGAACCCTCAGGTGAATTTTTTATTTCAGTTACTATAATTTTAGTTCAATAACTTTCATTGTATTACCTGTTGTAATTTCTGTTTTTACTGATTTTTTTCATACATCTTTTTTTCTGTTTTTGTTTTTTGTGGTTCTCTGTATTTTCCTTTAGCTTTTTAAACATATTTAAACAGTCGTGTAAAAGTATTTTTCCACTATGTGTGATACCTGACTTCCTCTGATATGGTTTATTTCAATTTATTTTTTATTCCTTTTTATTTCCTTTTTATTCGTTCCTATTACTTTATATGTCTTGTGGGTTTTTGCTGAAAATTAGACATTTACATATTATAGTGACTCTGGAAATCAAACTCTATTCTGTCCCTAAGGTTTGACACATTTTTAATTGTTGAAGGATAAACAACTGCCAGTCTATTTGTTTAGTTACTTTTGCACACTATTTTTGCCAAAATGTTTTCCTTGTTTTTTGTGACCATAAAAGTACCTGTTCATTCAGCTAATGTCTTACTAATGTTTTGACAGATATTTCCTTAAACTCTAGGGGCTAAAATAAAGATAAAACAAAGCAAAAATCAAAACACAGCAAATAAAATATTAGAATATAATTACAAAAGAAAAAAATCTTTAGTTTTTGCAGACTATCTCTGTGCTGTGGCATTCTTTCATCATTTAGCTAGACTTACACTGAGCCTTGGCATAAGCCTAGGATATAAACAGAGTTTTCTTTGTTCATTTATTAACATGTGTCTTGCCTTTGTCATGCACTTGGCTTTATAAATTCTGCTGTATATACAAGTGCTTTTAAAAATCCTGATTTTCCAAAGAATTTCTTTCTAGATCTTAAGCAGTCTATTTTATGTCTCAACTGTAATGTCTTACCTCAAGCATCTGTTTGCCTTGCTGCATTTTTGAGCAATGCCTGCTTCTTTAGCCTGACATCCAAAACAGAGATGACTGTTTTGCATGGGTCCATCAAGTAGTCCACAGATGCAATAGAACAGACATACATAATAATTTGTGAACAAGATCGATTTGGCTTTCTTCAGAACCAGGGACCAGGGTTCTGAACTGAGTACACAGGCTGCTACTGCTTTGAGACTGATGTTATGCTTGCTGGTGAAAGATCGGACAAGGCAAGTAAAAATGCCACAAATGCCTTTCTACCATCTTAAGTTGCAGTTTTCTTATTTTAGCATCCATTTGGTTGCTGTAAATCTTTGACTATTTACCAGAGTTCTGTCAAAGTTGGTTTTGACAATTTCTGTGGGGTAACAAGAGCTTGGAGCTGCCTACTCTGCTGATATCACTCTGTAATGTTTTTTTTTTTTGTTGTTGTTGTTTTATCTTGATGAGTCTTTTGGTAATGGAAAGAAGAAACCTTTTGACCATGATGTAAACAGGATTGTTTATACAATTTTAGATTGTTTTTATTTTTAAATGTTTTCAATATTACAGATCTGATTGTCATAATTGTTTAGTGAATGATTTTACTCTGAGTTCACTAGCCTTATTTGTTTAGTGTAAATTTGTCATATGTGTTTCACTTACTTTTTGCCCAAGTTATCAATGGCTCCTCTTTTATTATTTAGTGACTGTGATTTTTAATTTTTTTTATATTTAAAATCCAGTTCCAGAACCTAGCATCTACCACTTGCCTATGTCTCCTTCACTAACCTATATACCAGCCTTTCTGTAATTAATATATTACTAACTCCTGTACCCTTACTCCCACAAAACAGAATTCCCAAATGCCACTTAATCGAGTCACCAGTAAATACATTTTTCTCTATCTAGGTTAATAACATTCGTTTATTTCACCCAATGATGATAGTATCCCTTTGATGACTAAAAATTAAAAATGACCACAAAAATTTAAACTTAAATCCTTTACAAAAGAATATATTGTTTATCCATATGCATAAATTATTCACAACTTCAGTAAAACAGCTTATATGTAAATTCATGTACAAGTCAACAATTAATACTCTATGTTATTACAGCATATATGCAAGTCAATTCAGACTCACCAGGTATCTTTGGATACATTACTTAACTGTTTTGCTGTTGCTATTGTGGTTGTTTGTTTTCAAGGAAAAGGAGCATGGTGTGTCTCTATAATGAAATAAAATAGCATTGCATAACCCTTAGGCATTTAAGACATGCAAATTTCTAGAAAAATGAAAGCAATACAGTGGATCAAAATTATTTTTCCAGCTCAAGTTAATAAAATTGGTGCATTAAAAGTCTTAAGTTATCACATTTAACAATTTAGACATAAAATGTTTGAGTGCATTTTGAAACATTTTTTGAATGAATTTCTCAGTGGAGTGGCTTACAAAATGTTCTTGAGAATCTCCAATTCCTAAAAGGTATTTATTGCATTTTAAATGGAATCTTTCAAAATGTATGGCTTCTTTTTATCAAACATTTTCAATTCTGTAACTATTTTTCAGCATTTAATATGGCCTGGGTATGATACTCTATTGTGAATACAGAGATAGCAGATCCAAGGACCTCCCAAATGTTGGTATCTATATGGTATTTAAATGTGTGGACCCATATGTTTACATCATAATTAATGTTGTTATGTCATTTAGGACTACAACTCTATGTAAGCAGAGTACAAAACAATGCAATGACCACTGAATGAGACAGATGAAAAACATTTATGCAATGGCGCTACTTAAGATGAGTCAGGTTTAATAAAATCCTCAAATCATAATTCTAATTATAGAAACACAAGATTCTATAATTAGAATCCTAATTCTAATTGCATTTTGAATCCTGGTTTAGTATTTTACCACATCAACTTAAACTACCTTTCTTGAGCTCTATACACCATGTACCCTTGTGTTATTTAAAGAAATTTGTATCATCTTCTCCTTAAAATTCATTTGATATCAGGCATTATTTCCTATTAAATTTTGGATCTCCTACAATGCTTAGTTTCTTGTTGCAAATACACAAGACAGATAATATATAGTTGCTATATAAATACACTTAACTGTAGCCATATACAGAATAAACCTAGGAATGGCAAATTTGGAGTCAGCTATGAGAATGTGCAAGACTTTCTGTGATGACATTAGGGTAATAGGTAAAAAACAGAGAGAGGCTGAAATAACATACAGAAAGTATCAATAAAAACTGCATTTTCATATTTTGACCTTTGAATATCTAACATGAGTTTATATCAAGTCAATAGAAAATTTAGTTCCTAGACTAAAAGAGCTTATTTTGATGGGAATAAATACATATGGAAATGGAAAATTTTAATACAAGACATGATATATGCACAATAATAAGCTTAATAGATACACTGTGAGAAACAAGGAGAAATACATGACTGTAAATGATTACATGAAAATTATAATAATTATTATTTAGATGTAAATAAGTATCATTTTTATCCCTAGGCCTGTGATTCAAATATCACTTTTCTTGTTTACGTAGTCAGTGAACACTGTAATCCTTCTTTAGGTAGATTCTGTGAAATAGCACAACTTGATCATTCTAAATTCTAGTTCTATGGTATCTGAGAATATAGTGATTAATGCCAAGACTAATGGAACAGATGAGTAGTACAAATTGTTCTTGCCATTTTACCATGCATGATTTTAAGTTTTATAATGATAGCAACAGGAACTTAAAGCTTTGAGAGTGAGGAAATGTATGTATCTCTGAATATAAATTAAACTAAAATTTAAACCATCATTCTTGGGTGCTTAGTCACCCTTCTCTTGCCCTTCTCTACGAAAGAAACTTATTTTCTATCCTGAATGTACTGAAGAGTAATCACACAACAGTCTTATCTAGGATCTGCTCTATTATTAATTTATTCAAATACTTTTATTGATTAGGCTTTGAAAATTACTCTCTTCTCTGTGATGGCTGCCCTACTGAGTTAAAGGGTTTGAGTCAAGTGAATTAATCGATATAGCCTTAGCTAAAACTGATTGTATACATTTCTTTACCTTTAATTATTTGTGGGTTTCCTTGTCGTATGCTTTTTATTTATTTCTGTTGTTAGTCTTTATTTACTATTTACTCTTTTTTGTGTGTATGTGAGACAGAGTCTCACTCTGTCACCAGGCTGGCGTGTAGTGGCGTGATCTCAGCTCTCTGCAACCTCTGCCTCCCAGGTTCAAGTAACTTTCCTGCCTCAGCCTCTCAAGTAGCTGGGATTACAGGCATGTGCCACCACACCATGCTAACTTTTGCATTTTTAGTAGAAATGGAGTTTCACCATCTTGGCCAGGATGCTCTTGATATCTTGGCCTTATGATCTGGCCTCCTTGGCCTCCCAAAGTGCTGGGATTACAGGCCTGAGCCACCATGCCTGGCTAACTTTTTAAAAAATCAGTAAAAAATAAATTATCATTGTGAAATGTAAATAAATCTAAGTTTATTTTAAGAACCTCAATAATAGATTTTTTCCCATTAATTTCTTGTTGGCACCCTTAGAGTATTTTGCTGTTTCTTCTAGTGACTCACTGGCAAGTGCTGGAATAAATAGTCCTCAAGAACTAGAACACTATTTTTGTTTATTTTTATCTTTAAAATTTCCAAATGTATAGAAAAAAATGAAAATTATAATAATTATTATTTAGATGCAAATAAGTATCATTTTTATCCCTAGGCCTGTGATTCAAAAATCATTTTTCTTGTTTACGTAGTCAGTGAACACTGTAATCCTTCTCTGGGCAGATTCTGTGGAATAGCACAACTTGATTATTCTAAATTCTAGTTCTATGGTCCAATGGTTCATTACTTTCCCCACTCTCTTTTGTTTAAGAATGAATAGCACAGTGTAAGCAAACTCTTTTGTCAAGAGTCTTTTCAATGCATTTTTTTAATGATATCGAATGTTCTCTAAAACAACATTTCTCAATGACAGCTGGATTATCTCAGAAATGAGTCTATTCTTGGCTTTTACCACTCCCTCGGCAAATTGTGTGTCAATACTGAGTATCTCAACAGTTTACATTCTTTACGTCAATACATATGTGATTGTAGTTTAGGTGTCAGAGAATAAAACTCTGCGAAACTTTGGAAATTCAGTTAAAAGCATTTGGTCTTCATCAAGAGTGATTTTTAAATTATCTTTATTATTTGGATTGACTAATGGTACATAAATGCAAGAATGACATGAATATTTTATGAAAATTGATGATTTGTTTCTGACAAAGTCAGCTAAAACTTTCTTCACTATATTACCTGAGAAGTTAAATATTTTCTTTAAATATGTTTTCATTATTTAAAATGAAATGTTTCTTTTCTTTTTTAGGGGGAGTTGAGGAAATTAAATATTTTTCTCTTTTTTTTTTTTGAGATGGAATCTTGTTTTGTTGCCCAGACTGCATTGCAGTGGCGCGATCTCGGCTCGTTGCAACCTGCACGTCGTGGGCTTCAGGATCTAGCGATTCTCCTGCCTCAGCCTTCTGAGTAGCTGAGTTACAGTCACAATCCACCACGCCCTGCTAATTTCTGTATTTTTTTAGTAGAGACGGGGTTTCAGCATGTTGGCCAGGCTGGTCTTGAAATCCTGACCTCATGATCCACCCACCTCAGCCTCCCAAAGTGTTGGGATTACAGGTGTGAGCCACCACATCAGCCCAAAATGTTTCTTTTCAAATAAATGAGAAATTATTTTTATTAAATTTCACTGTTCTTAGTGATACCATTTCATATTACATTAATTTACAGTTTGGAGGCCTTTTCTAAGCTACAAAAATTTTCTTTTGAAATGACACTGTTAAACTTTGCGATACATGCAGTTCTTTTATTATCATTTTTACTCATATTATCACTCTTTTGCTATATTGATGTTAGTTGTCAGAATAAATAGTTGCTCTGTTTAATTGTATAATTTTAATATTCTTGTAAATTAAACTCTAATGACAAAAATTAATTTTATCTATAAAAATCTTTATTATAGTGCCTCTATCACTATTCTGAATGTTAGCTTATAAGAGGGATATATGGAAGTAGCATTTAGGTTTTCTAAAGGAAAAAATAACAAGTAAGTCATTATAATTGTCTTCCTTACCATTTCAAATTTCCTGAGACCTCAAAATGTGACCAGAATTGTGATTAATATAATAAGACTTGATGCAAAGGAAAAGAGAAAATCTTCATTAACAATTCAGGAATAGATTAATGATAATAGTTATCTTTAGTTCATTGAAATGGTCAAATTATTCTAATATTTTTCTTTTGAATCAATACATATACATAATACTAACTTTATTATGTAACATTTTAGTGCTCTAGATTTGTATAAAATAAACCCCCACAAGTTGCATTCCAGAAGCAACGAGATGCTTGATCAAACAACATTTTAATGGATGTAGTGTGTTAAATTTATGTATTTAATTAGCAACAGTGGTAATCTATCCAGGGTAGTTTCTTTCTAGGAATCTTTCAAAATTAGAAGCAAGATAAAATATTAGATAATTGATCAATTCCATTATTTAATGTAGGTAAATGTGACAGACTTCTTATCTTTGCCCAGAGTTCTGGGTATTTAAATTCTGAGAAATATCTAATGCCAACACTAGATTTTGTTGTCTTTCTTCTTTTCAACCCTTATTCTATTTCTTTACCTGGTGTGGTCTTCATGTAATATTCTACAATTTTATTTTTTACCAACCTTAATGCCTATAAAATTATCTTTAAATTATTCTACTTACTCTATTTTTGAATTATGTTTATATATTCAACTACATTATCAAATTTTATCTCAAGATATTTAACATTAATTACACATTAGTTAATTCTCTATTTCTTAGTTGTCTATATGATTCTCTTTTGGTGTTGACTGTTTTGTAAGTCTATTAGTGTTATGATCTTCATAATTAATGGTTTTGCTATTGCTAATATTTCTTCTAATTTAACAATAATTCAAAAATAAGCATAGGCAACAGATGAAGTATATGAAACAAAGTACATTAAACAATAACAGTTACAACAATATTGCAAAGATCATCTAGAAAAAATAAATGAAAATCAAATATTGGCTGTCAAAATTAAACAAATTAATACTACAATTGAGGCCTTAGGCAGAGAGGTCTGGAAGGAAATTGGAGCTATGGAGTTAAGTACATAAATTCCAGGACCAGAGAGGCAGATGTGGAAAGAGGTGCTACGTTAAAGAAAATTTTGAAGTCTGAATCTATAGAAAAGATTTACTGATTTAAAGTGGAATCTAAGTGCCCATAGAGAGTGGAAAACTTGTCAGAATTTCCTAAATGGAAAAATTGGTGAATACAAAAAAGAACAATGATAAGGAAGATATGAGATGCATTTTTAGATCCAAGACAGCTTTCAGTAAATGACACTAATGTTCTGAGAAGAGATAGTCCATTTTTAATAGTCAGGAGGCTAAGCCGGGTATGAAAGAGAATGAAGAATGGTGATTAATTTCCAAAGGGCAGCAGCATAATGGTGCAGGATTCTTTGAGGTGGAAGCAGTAAAAGAGGGCATTATAAAATTAAAATAGAGATAAATTTCACATGCATCTCTGTCTTCTAGAGGTGGTTCTGGCACTCATTCAGATAGCAGTAGATATTTTCTATTTCTAATTTTTGTTAAATCTTACAGTTTCTTTTCTGCACTTGGCCAAAGGGTGGTGCCTAGAATGAAAACGATTAAAGTTAGGTTGAAGCAAATTCCCCAGTTAAAAATACTCAGTGTAATATAATCCGTCTATTTCAAAGATAATTATTTTGGCTATTGGTTAATTGACATATTTTCCAGAATCAAAAAATGAAATCAAAAATAGTTTAACACTGTTGAGACTATAAAGACTTCTAACTCTCCATTATAGCCACTACCCCATATTTTGATGACATTTGACACCCCAGAAATAATTTATAAAGCTTTAAAATCTATGGTGTAATATTTTATGTTTCAAACTAAGACTCAAGTAAATGAGAGCAGTAGCTACTTTATCGAGCAAATGCAAATTGATTTTAGTTGTAAGTGTGGTCCAATTCACTTAGCTTGAATTATTTAAGCATCACCTATAAAGTATTCAGTAGTAAATTACAACTGAAACCTTCATCTTCAAAAATAGAATGTTTCACTTTATAAGACTTAGAAATTCTAGATTCACTGTGAGGAGCTGACACAGCACTGTTTTCCCTAGTTTGGATGGAAAGATTTCTTCAGCCTGAGATAGCTGATAATGTGATTTAGAAGACATACGTAAATTTCTATAATCTCTAACATTGTAATTCTATAATATTAAATTTGTTTCTCTTGGAAATAATGCATTTGTCTAGTTCTTATTATGATGTGTTGAGACTTATTCTCATTGATTCTCATGGCCTTGATTAGAAATTGTTAAGTAGGCAAGTTTATCTCAGAAGCTCTCTCATCCTTGGAAAATCCCTCAAAACCCACTAGATGGCACCTTGCTAAGGTTCTTGCCAGTGCTCTCTGGTGGCTTAAAACTTTCTCTGTGGGAGGGAACACAAGGTTACAATCTGTTGAAAACACAGACCGTAGGCTGTGGTTTTGATAGAATTTTACATAAGATTTAGACTATTTTAATTGTTTCGAAAAACAAATATGGAACTATTACAGATCAAGGAGTCTGTTGCCACTGCCATCTCCTTGAAAGACTGAGCTCACTTAGAAGGTAGATGATAAATGTCTTTCTTGTTTTTCTAAACAAATAATCATGAAGTTTGTTTTTGAGATTTGAAAATGCCTGGCAAATTCAGTAAAAGTTTTACTAGAACTGATTTGGCCTCATAGAGACTGTTTAAATTACATCTAACAATATTTGTGCATAGATTAGATCCCAGTGGTAGGTTTAATTGAACTTAACTTTCTCATTAGTCACCAAATATTAAGCGATCAGCTCAGGAAAAGAGCTGTTATGTTAATTTAGAAGTATTAAACTGCTTGTAATTAGCCCAAGACTGAATGGATGGAGAAAATAGACATCCATGTACAAGACCTTTTTTGGATCTCTTAGAGAATGGTTTTCAGATTGAATAAACTTTAAATCAAAGTCCAAATGCAAAATCTCACTATCATAAAAGTGTCTGAAAGGGTTTAAGAATTCAGAGTTACTAACTTAAAAATCAAGAGGAAGGAAAAAGCCTGGTGGTCAATTACTGATTTTATTTTTAAATAAAGCATACATATTTTCTCATATGGAGAACTTATGACCACTACATGGTCAAAACTGGGTAGATAATTTACTAAATTAAGCACATGATTAAAATCTCGTATAACTGTGTGCATAGTATAGAGTTGTCAATAAATATTGTTTGGATAAATAAATAACATGAGGAGAAATAAGCTATCAAATTTGTAAGTGAACACCATTACTGGTTTGTAGATTTTTCAAATCATCAAAATAGCTTTTCTCCTTAAACACTGAACTTACATTAGTCAGGCATGTGCCTAAAGACCAACTGAAAAAAATCTACTATTATTGTTATTTTAATTTACTTATATGACATAATACCTGACAATTTCATTTTAAGTAACTTTACTAGGCTCTTGATGGAGTTAAACTACAATCTATCCAATTAAAGTCTTCATTATTATATTTATAAATACAAATCTACACACTTGATAAGAATTTTACTGAATTATCTTTAAATACAGGTGTCAGTGTAAGAGAGTACCAAACAGGTACCTTAAGCCCTGGCGACCTTTTTTCTTACAGGTGGATTGTTACATTAATGCTGTAGAATAACTCTGAAAAATATTTAAGAAATCTGTAACACAGCAAATAGGTAGCATCATCCAAAGGTAAGCATTATATGATTAAAATAAAAAAGCACTATTCTTTCTGCTACTATTTCTACTAAAACTAATACAGGAAATAGTACCACTAATAATAAATTTATTTAAAATGACATACTTGCTGTATGGAAGGCACAATTTCTGTCATATTAAGTTCATTAATGAATCACACTCTTATAAGAACTCTATAAGTTAGATATACATTTTCTCGTATTTTGAAAAGGTGAATGAAAGTTTTAACAGCCTAAATAACTGTCTCAGAATGACCCAGCTCACAAGTATCTGAAGCACAATTCAAACTCCAGACCTCCCACCTTACCTGTCACTCTCAATCCATATCCCTTGATCTGAAATTTAATATAGTATCTCCAAGACAAAAGAGTATTAGAGCAATGACACTGATATTTGACTAGTAAATATACTGTGTGAAGAATCTACTTTTAAAAAATTGTCACAATAGGCAGTTACTTTATTTCAAAATTAGTTTTTTGTGTGTTTGTTTGTTTTGTTTTGTTTTTGAGACTGAGTTTCACTCTTGTTACTCAGACTGGAGTGCAATGGTACGATCTCGGCTCACCGCAACCTCCGCCTCCTGGGTTCAGGCAATTCTCCTGCCTCAGCCTCCTGAGTAGCTGGGATTACAGGCACGTGCCACCATGCCCAGCTAATTTTTTGTATTTTTAGTAGAGACAGGGTTTCATCACGTTGACCAGGATGGTCTTGATCTCTTGACCTCGTGATCCACCCACCTCAGCCTCCCAAAGTGCTGGGATTACAGGCCTGAGCCACCACACCTGGCCTCAAAATTAGTTTTAATATAACTTTATGTAGTTATGAAAAATGCATTGGGGACTTACTGTTTTGTATGCATCCTTCTATTTGATTTCACAGTTTGATTATTGTTATTTCATAGATGATAAAACTGAAGCTCAGTTCCGTCAAGAAAGGGCCCAGGTCACCCTGTTTGTAAGCGTTAAAGTCATAAACTCACTTGTATTTTCCTCCCAAACACACACAAATCTTCTCATATGTGTATATATATTTTATGTCTCTGTGGGTGTGTATACATGCATATATATGTATCAGAAGTGGCTAGTGATAGCATTAGAATCAATTAGAAGCAGTTCAAATGACTGTCCACAACCTTTACCTGTTTAACCTGTTTGGCCTTCCAGAATCAAGTGTGTCTGCGCTACAAGGAATGGCACTGCAAGGAACAATTGGGGATCCCAAGGAGGTGATGTACAGGTGTGGTTAATTTATGGGATGCTCTTCTATTCTCTCATTTGTCAGCAAGGTGTCCCTGTTACACATGAGGGAAGGCTTCCTGATCTTCCAAACTTCTTGTTACAAACACTATTATGAACACAACACTTACTGAAATCAAGATTGTCATGAATATTGACTTGTGAGTGGGACATCTGACATACGCTGCACATCTACAGTGTGCTGAATGTGGAGCCCTGTGCCTTTTAAGCCCAACTGGGCTAAGTGACCCTTTTCATTCTTGACTGCAATCTGCATTCCTACATCTCTCTACCCTTTGCTCTGGTTGGCCTGGCTAAAGGAAGCACCTCTACTCCCCACCGTCTGGGCCTTTCCTAAACCTTGTCACCTGGCAGCCATTCTCAATCTGCAGAACTTCCGGGGCAACACCTTAACTCAACTTCCTCCCCACCCTGTACCCTCCAGACATCAAAAAGAAGCCTTCAGGAGTCCCTGCAGAACCCAAACGGGACCTCTCCAGTCTTTCCCCCTCCCTTCCTGATGCTGTGAAAAGCACAGACTAAACGTTTATCACTCTCAAAAATATTATATATATATACATATATATATATAATATAAATATTTTTTCTTTTTACTATACGTAATATAGCACTCTGTTCACCTCTTGGATAAATAAATCATAATTATCATTCCCTTATTTTAAATACTCTGAAAATATAATATGGAATGCTACATAAAATGCACTTTTTGATGTATAAATGCCTTATAATTAATCAAAATGTATTCCTGTCTATCGTATTTTTTTTTTTCTTTTTGTGTGTGGTATAAACACAGCTATGAGAAATTCTTATAACTCTTTCTAGTCATAAAACGATATTGCTATTTTGAAGGCTTTAGTGCATATGAGCAATGTGGCATTGAGAAATGTTGGATTAAGTTGTCTCACCACCAGCATTGCCTGGAAGTGCCTATCTCTCCAAGTACCATCACTAACATCCAGAATTATCATTAAAGAAAAGAAAGTCTCATTAATTTCTAGTCCTGAAAATATATCAAAATTATGTAGGTAAATCCTTGAGTGATAGAGTTCAGTCATTTTTTACATGTTTGTTGGTTCCTATACACAGTCCCATATTTTTATAGAGACAACCATTATTATCCATTGAGAACTATTAAACATATCAATAGCTCATCCTTATATATACTGACATATTTTCCAAGCTTGTCATTTATCTAGTTTCATATAATATTTGCAAATATTGAAGTTTTAATTTATATGTAGTTAAATATATACTTTATTTTCTGGGTAGTTCTTTTTGGTATTTTTTATTTGTTTTTATGCTTAGAAAGTTCTTCACTATTTTGATAATATTCACTAATACTTTCTTTACACTGTTATATTATTTGAATTTATTTATTGTTTTAAATTTCAACTCTGTCTGAAATGAATTTTGTTATATGATATATGCTAGAATTGATTTTTAATATTTAAAAATTTAAAATTTTTAATTTGTACTAATTATTGAATAATGTCTATATTCTTTATATATTTTCTTTATTATCCTTTAGAAAATACATTCTGTATACACACGTACATACAAACACAAACAGTGTTCCCACAGAATCTATTATATCAATTTGACTGATGCTACATCAGTTTTTCTATTAGTAGGCCACATTATTTAGCACATATAGAATGCATGTACCACAGCACATTCTTCTAGAACTCGTTTTCCATTTATATATTTTTTAAATATCTTACATTGTTCTTAATGAACTAATAAAAGAATTGAGGGAGAAACAGTATCTATATATTTAAATCTTACTCTTTAAAAATATAATGTGATTTATTCACATCTTCTCTTTTGTCTCTGAGTTAAGATTTATAATTTTTGTCTTATAAATCTGTATATTTCTTATTAAATATAAGGGCAATTCTTAAAAATGAAAAGGGTGTTATTTTTTCTATTTTTTTCTGTGTTCTCTCTAGCTTGATGATCACTCAACTTGAATTGCAAGGTCGTTTCTGCAAAGGTCTCTCTCAGTTGCACAGCAGCAAACTGTGGTTAAGTCCTGTCCTTGGAATACAAGTCTAAATTTGCAAGTCCATCTTAACACTTACCTGTGTGCCCAAGAAAGAAAGTTAAGATCTCTTTACCTCTGTTTCCTCATTTATTAAGTAGATTTAATTAACAAAAAAAATTCTGAGGTTTCTTGAGAAATAGAAATAAGTTAATAACAGTAGAATCCTTAAAAAGTACCAAACCATTATTAAGTGGTTATAACCCCTAATCTTTTTAAGTGCTGAAATATAGGATGTTAACTATTATTAATAGCATTATATAGTACTGCTAAACTAAGGTGAGAATATTCATTTAATTGGAAAGTCAGTATGCTGAAGAAATGAAGCAGTGATACAGCCAATGTGTTTGAGATCAGTCAAATTAATTAACTGAATTATGTAGTCATCAGAGTCTGTGAGACATCCAAATTTTATTATTCCTGCCAAAACAAGTCAACGCATCATTTTATTATGGTGAAAAGATCTATGATAGCCAAAGAAGCATAATCTATAATGACACTTATTTTACCAAAGTTAAAAAGTTTATTCATTATGATTATAATGATTTTTGCATTACTCATATATATTTCTGTTCTGTAAGTTAAATGAAAAGTGTATGCCTTTTGAGTAACACATCAAATTAGTAGAACACGTGTTTTAATGTATCTTCACAAATTTTCTGTTATTAAAAATATAATATTTTGAGTAATGACATAAACAGCTTTAAGGTGAAGTGATCTGGGATTTATTATATTACTTATAAAATATTTTTTTTTTTTTTTTTTTTTGAGATGGAGTTTTGCTCTTGTTACTCAGGCTGGAGTGCAATGGCGTGATCTTGGCTCACCGCAACCTCCACTTCCTGGGTTCAGGCAATTCTCCTGCCTCAACCTCCTGAGTAGCTGGGATTACAGGCATGCGCCACCACGCCCAGCTAATTTTTTGTATTTTTAGTAGAGACGGGGTTTCACCTTGTTGATGAGGATGGTCTCGATCTCGTGATCCACCCGCCTCAGCCTCCCAAAGTGCTGGGATTACAGGCGTGAGCCACCACACCCAGCCTACTTATAAAAGATTTTAATCAATAAATATTTTTTCTTGATTCTGGAAAAATAGTGGACTAAGAAAATCTACATGTCCTTCAGCTAAAGACCTAGATTTGCTTAAATATAATGATTAATATAATTATTCACATTAATAACAAAAATAATTGGAAAATGTAAAGTTCGCAGAAATTTAAAAAAAATTAGAATGTTAAACACAGGAGCCACTGTTGAAACTACAACCTCAAACTGCCTTGGGAGAGGTGGTGTAATAAATGTCAATGTTATGTAAAATCTTGGTGTTCGTAGACATACAATCACAAGTTAAAAGACTTTGAGTCTGAACCAAACCCAGAGCAGCAATTGAAACTGCATAAAACATAATGCTTGAAAGACTCCATCAGCATGAAAGGAAGAACTAGAAAAATGCCTGCCTATGTGTTACAGGCAAAAGAAAATATAACCTTGTTTCTTTCTGGTTTGAGGGACAGTTGATGGGGCCTAGTGGTGGTGTTTCCTGAGCAGCTGAAAGGGTGAGTTTCAGAATTCTTGTGGGTGGAAAATTTCCAAGTGAAGAAAATATTAAAAAATAGTGCCAGGATGGTGTTATTGGGTCAGTTTCTGGCTAAGGCGAGCAGAAAATCTTGGGAAAGACAAAATGGCCTTAAAAGAGAATAAATAAATAAATAAATAAATAAATAAATAAATAAACACATACCTTTATGTGATTAGTAAAACTACAGAACAATATTTGCAAAAAGATAACCACAAAAGGAGAAAAACACTAAATTTCAAACACAAGAACATTTATTGGATTTATATTTAAGTATCTTAACCTCAAACATAGGCCAAAGACAATAGAATAATATCATCAAAGTGATCGGTAAAACATGCCAACCCAATTTCTATATCTCATTCAACTAACGTGTGAGAATATGGGCAAAACCAATTTTCTTTTGTTTTTTTTGTTTTGTTTTTTTTTTCAGGAAAAAATATTCTGTCACTCACTCATAGAAAAGTGAGATAAATCCAGTTGAGAGAATGCTAGAAACAACATTACACAATTGTTAAGTAAGTGAGTAAATCGGAACAATCATAAACTATGAAAAATAGTAATGATATTTACCAATTGGTAATGAATAGATATAATAACAAGAAAGGACTGGGCTGATGATAAGTAAGACATTCTGACTTAGTATTATTCAGAAAAAGGCTAGTAGAGAAACTTCCAGGTCTGGGTGCAGTGGCTCACACCTGTAGTAACAGGTTTTGGAGAGTGAGAGAAGGCAGCTTAAACCTAGGCACTCGAGATTACAGTGAGCTCTGACCGTGCCACTGTACTCCAGCCTGAGCAACAGAGGTAGACCCAGTCTCTAAAAATAAGCAAATAAAAAGAAAGTAATTTCTAATGTCCAAAAATTTGTAACCTAAATGCCAAAAATATAAGAGTAATTAATAAAATATGGAGTGAACATGATAAATAAAACTAGCATGCAGAAAAGGCAAACAATGAATAGGTACATCAAATTTAAAGTTGAAAGTAAGTTACTAGAAATTATCAATATATGTATATATGTATGTATAATAATAATACATGCTACTTATGTAATCATAATACGTATCACTGCATATTATTTACTATATATATATGCTTAGAAATAAAGAATAGAGAAGATAATTAAAATATTGAATATATAAAATATATACACATATAATTGCATATAAATATATTTACATATTAACTAGTGTATCTGATATATGTGCGCAAATTGGTAATAAAAAGGATAATTACTGATATTATTCCTGTGGTTCCACAGAAAGATAAAACTGCTCTAAACATTTATACCCTACAAACAAACAATTAAAATTATAAAGCAAACATTTCAATATTAACAAGTACACATCAAAAGCTTCACAATCACATTGAAGATTTTAATATGTAATTTGCACAAGATAAAAATAGAATAGACAAAAATTAGCAACCATATGATATATTTTAATTAATATACTGAGCAAATTTGACTTAAGAATATATACAGAAACACTTTTTAAAGACATTCATGGAATACTTAGAAATATTGACCATGTATTAAGCCACAAAAGAAATCTCAGCAGCGTCTTAGCAAAGAAACCTGTTATCACATACAATTATTAGAACTTAATAATGAAGACATATGACTCAGCATCTTGTTTTTAGAAATTTAAAAATTACCAGAAAATGTCATTAAAATGATATGACGAATTAGTCACATGGACACAAAAACACAATATTGCTGTATTTCTAAAATTTGGCTAAAAGAATTTTGAAGAAAATGTTGTGGTATATATTTATATATTAGAAAGGAAGAAAAACTGGATATTAATGCTCACAACTACAAGTTTCATGAAGAACAAGAGAAATTGATAGAAAGCTGTGGAAGGTGACTAATATATGTAATTTTTGAATTCAATTAAGTTAAAACATATAAAATATTAGTGACAAGAAAATCATTTATTTTGTAAATGTAATTCAATCAAGAAGAGTCCTCTGATATGAGTGATCAATAAATATGAGGAACATTATACATTTTATATATATATGAAATTTAAAATGTAATGCATTAATACTGTAAATAAATTATATGTTCTTAAAGTTGAAATTTTAAATCAGGATAACTTTCACAAAATATAAGCTACACTGACACAATAAATACGACAAAAAGAAAATAGATCTGCAATCATTTGTACACATGAACCACACATCAATTTTTAGGAAAATTCTATTAAATATTCAGGAAATGGATTATCAATATTATAAAAATTGTTTCAAATGCTGGAACAAGATAGAACTAACTCACCCATTTTTATCGTTTAAGAATAATCTCTCACTGTATACAAAAATCAACTTAAAATGCATTGAAGACTTAAATGTAAGATCTGAATCTATGAAACTACCAGAAGAAAACATTGGGGAAAACACTACAGGACATTGGTTTGTGCAAAGTTTCTTCAGTAAGACCTCAAAAGCATAGGCAGCACAAATAACAATATATAAATGGGTTTCATCAAGCTAAAAGCTTCTACACAGCAAAGGAATAATTAGCAAAGTGAAGAGACAACCTACAGAATGAAGAAAATGTTTGCAAACTATCCATCTGATAAGGGATTAATAAATGAAATACATTAGGAACAAAAATCTTGAGAGCATAAAAACATATAATCCAATTAAAATGGACCAATGATCTCAATAGATATTTCTCAGAAGAAGACATAAAATGGCTAACAGCTATCTGAAAAAATGCTCCACATCGCAAATCATTAGGAAAATGCAAATCAAAACCACAATGAGATATCATCAGACCCTATTAAAATGGCTATGATCAGAAAGATAATGACTAAGAGATGCTGGTGAGGATGCAGCAAAAGGGTAACACTGAGGTTGATTATTAGGTACAAAAATACAGGTAGGATAGTGTCCAATAGCACAATAGGATACTATAATTAACAATAATTTATTGCATATTTTAAAAATACCTAGAAGAGAAGACGTAAAATGTTTCAACACAAAGAAATAATGCATCCTTGAGTTGATGGATATCCTAATTACCCTGATTTGATCATTACACATTGTATGCATGTATCAAAATATATCCATGTACCCTGGAAATATGTACAATTACTATGTATCAACATAAAAGAAAAATATTAATAACAGTATCTGATGAGGAGAGAGCTATACATGAAGAAAATTACAGACCAATGTCAACTATGAATGTCACAAAAACCTAAACATACATGGTCTTTATTTTATTTTTTTATTTGTTTTAAGAAAAACCCCACCTGCAAATACACAGGTACCGACAGCTATGAAGTAATAAACTTCGTACTAGAAGTTTCAGCCAGTGTACAAAACCAAAAAAGATAAACTAAGAAACAAATTATCACGTTGTCATTATTAACAGATATATTTTCCACACAAAACACTCAACAGATGCTATAGAATATTATTTCAGCTTATAATTAATTGTAAGATATTTGCTGCTTATAAGAACAATATATGAAAAATGATCAAATACAGTTAAACAACAAAATAAATGTAGTCAGTGTTTGGGTCCTGGTGTTATAAAATATTAAGAAAAGAATCTGATATTGTTTACTTTACATATTTCTATTAGTATTCATGACATTGTTAGTCCTGTTTATAATGTAACAATCATTTATTCTTAAAGTATTGCATGTTTCATGTTATGAAAGGTAAAGCTCAAATCAAACTAGGGTTTATCTTTTTTTTACATAAATCATAAAACTTGATCACACTTCTTATTGATTTTATAGGTTATGTTTACATTTGTGTTTCTTAAGATACTGTTGTAATATTGCCCATTAATTAATATATTAATAACCCTGGTCTAGAATTTCTTTATTTGATTGAGTTAATTTAGATTCTAACACTGTTCCCATCTTTAAAATGATTTTGCAAATATCTAAATCTCATAAAATTTTTTAAATTGTGCTTAAAAGCATACAAACTTTATTGTCTTAACCACTGTTAAGTAAGTACATTACAGTAGTGTTGACTATATGCACATTGTTATTCAACACAGTCTCATCAATTTTAAAAACAATTTATTGTGGAAACAACTGGCAACCCACTAAGTCACAGGTGAGTTTAACTAAGCTTCTTGTATAACCTGTCAAGTGGACTCCTAATGCTTTGGTAGATAAAGTCTTAGAATCTAGTTTTCCCTCTTCAAATTTAAAGAGTGATAGCTATAATGAAATCACCTTAAACTCCTCATTGAATTATGCCTCTTTGCTTTAGTCACTTTTTAAAAAATCACTTCTATTTTATTTAAGGACACCTTTCCCTTCATTTTCTCAGTTACACTATTAAACTGTGAAATATATGTACAAATCATATATCATTTAAAATGTTATCAATTATTCAGTAGAATTAACTCCATGTAAAGAAAAACATCGCATTTGTAATTGACCAATAAAAACTAAAAACAGATATTACTTCAGAAATAAGATTGTGATTAATCTAAGGAATACAAAAAGTAGCATATTTAGGTTAGGGAGACTATTATTTGTCTTCCAGATATAAATTTGCATTAATATTTACACTTTTATATCTGCTATAAAAACTAGAATTCTGTATTATACAAGAATTTTGCATGCTTAAGTCATTGACATTTGGTGTTCATTGTTAATATAAGAACCACAGTATACACTGCAAAGCAACTTTTACTTTTATTATTTAATGTATAAAATTCTTCAAGGGAATTCTAAAATCTTCTAATACTTTTCGCTAAAGATAAATATGAACAATATTTCATATTAATGTAATGAAAAAGTTTGATTTTTATGTAGTGAAAAATTGAGGGAATTTTGATTAAAATAAATAGAGAAAAAAGTATAAAATTCCTTCCAATTGTTGTATTACAGTTATACTGATTGGGTAAATGGCTAAATAGTAAGTTAAAAATAACTAAAGAATACCTAGAATGTTGAATTAGAAGAATTTACTTTTTTTTTAATTTTTATTTTACTTTAGGTGTATACTATATCCAGCATTTCTCCCCATGTTATCCCTCCCCACACTCCCCACCTCCTGCTGTCCCTCTCCTAACCTCCCCCAACTGCCCCAGTGTGTGATGCTCCTCTTCCTGCATCTATGTGTTCTTACTGTTCAACACCCACCTATGAGTGAGAACATGAGGTGTTTGGTTTTCTGTTCTTGGGTCAGTTTGCTGAGAATGATGGCTTCCAGATTCATCCAAGTCCCCACAAAGGACATGAACATAGAAGAATTTTCATGGCTTTATACTCCACCCTAAAATGTGGGGAAGATATACTATTTTTTTGCGTTGAAATGGTCTTATGTACTTCAAAGTGATGTTTCAAAAAATATTACCCGCAACATTGAGTCTTTGTTTCCTCGTGCCTTTGAAATTTCTTATTGAAATAAAATTGACATAAGGCAGCAAGTTACTATTTGTATGGCAATTTTCCATCTGTAAGCCAGTAAAGATAGAGTTGAATTAAATTTAGCTTCTGGAAGAAATTATGGGAATAGAATTTTCCTTTATTAAATGTGACAGTGAATTGTCCAATAACGTCCATTAACAGTCAACTGATTACTAAATTGTCCCTGTAATGATGGTACTCTTGCCAACATGTCATTTAGTGTCAGCTTTGGTCAAGTTGGAGAATAAATAGAAAGCACACAACTACTTTGACCTTTTCAAGATCAAAAGGCATTTTGACATTCTTTAAAACATTTTAATGATAGCAGCTCTCTACTAATTGACTAA
This sequence comes from Saimiri boliviensis, assembly GCF_048565385.1. Taxonomy (NCBI): domain Eukaryota; kingdom Metazoa; phylum Chordata; class Mammalia; order Primates; family Cebidae; genus Saimiri; species Saimiri boliviensis. The sequence continues at coordinate 106,676,652 of NC_133450.1, read as the reverse complement.
ACCCTAATAAAAAGAGCATAATGTATTTTGGGATTTTTAAGATGGTTAATAGATCTTTTATTATATGCCGTGTACTACAAGAAAGCTGACACGTTATTGAAGAAGATAATATATATGTCATAGAGGAAAAGGGGAAACAACTTGGAAAATAAATTCAAAAGGAAGTATAAGTGTTTAATTGACCGCATGAAAATAATAGCTAATGAAAGTCCAGGTTCCCACATCTCCTTTTGGGAGGCTCAGGATTTTACTTGTAGGTTTTTTACTTAGTATTATTCTGTTGTTTATGATATTTCAATTAATTTTATCTCTTAAAAGCATCTCTCTTTTTAAAGAGAAAATGTGATTGCATTCTAGGTGCACGAAATAATTTTTAGAGGAAAAGGCCAAGGAAAAGATTCTACCTGCATAAAATGGGACATAATTAGCTACAGGAAAGCAGCTTAAAACAACAAAAAAAATACAGTGCAGCAATTGCAGGCTCTAGTGTTTATTCCTGTTTGGAACAGTGATCATTAGTAAATACCTCTATGTCTATCCCTATTTATGCCTATAACATGGCAAATTTAAGTTTCTTCACCTTGTGAAACAATTTTTCATATTGAATGTAATAATAAAATCAATTGTTATAGCAATTCAAAATATGAAGTTGAAAATGGCATGCATACATCATATCTTTCCCCAAGTATTCTTATATCGCTATCAGAAAAAGCAGCATACCAGCCGGGCGCGGTGGCTCAAGCCTGTAATCCCAGCACTTTGGGAGGCCGGGCGGATCACGAGGTCGAGAGATCGAGACCATCCTGGTCAACATGGTGAAACCCCGTATCTACTAAAAATACAAAAAATTAGCTGGGCATGGTGGCGCATGCCTGTAATCCCAGCTACTTGGGAGGCTGAGGCAGGAGGATTGCCTGAACCCAGGAGGCGGAGGTTGCGGTGAGCCGAGATAGTGCCATTGCACTCCAGCCTGGGTAACAAGAGCTAAACTCCGTCTCAAAAAAAAAAAGAAAAAAGAAAAAAAAAAAAAGAAAAAGCAGCATACCATTGTTATTACTATGACTACTACTAATAATAAAAATAATAATAAAAGCCACAAAACACATATTGATCTCCAAAAAATACAGTATTAAAATATTTACCCCACTATCCATAAAAGTAAAATTCAAAAAGACTGTGAAAAATAATAATGTACCTAAATATAGTGATACTCCAATGACAATGATTAATTTTCTGGTTTTATAAATATTTTCTACTGTTTGATATATGGTAAAACAAGGGATAATATGACAAACTAAAGAGATTATTAAGAAAGTAACTCTTTTACAGCAGAAATAATGTACTGTATGATTGAGCTAAAATATATTATGTTCAATTATGTCAATTTCTTGTAACAAGTACACATTACATTAAGGATTAGAAAATATGGTGATTGATAAATTGAGTCACATTAATCAGAAAATTAACCATTTACTGTTTTCTTTTTCACTGGTTTATTATTTTGTTCTAACTTTTTTGAGGCTTCATTTTAAGAAAATGTACTGCAAGAAATAATCACACCTATGCTAACAATCACTTTCTTTTTTTTTCTTCATAAACATGATTTACAAATGTTGTTCCTGGAAGATCTAATGAGTACTTGTTACGAGAAATTGACATGTATGAAGATGTAAATATAAAGTCCTAAAGTTGTTCTGAGGTAACTTAGTAGATGTTTTTATAATATGTACCACTTTTATTATTTATTTTCTGTAAAGAAAAATTCCAAATTTTTTTTTTTTTTTTTTAATTTTTAAAAGCAGAAAACTCTAATCTTCCAGATGTTTCTTTTGACTTATTTTATCTTTGACAGATTTCTTCACTGAATCAGCACAAATCCAGTACTAATTATTTGGATATTCACATTTTCTTTTTCATTATAGGTAATGAGTTATGATCACTGCAAAACCAGCAATTTACTTTTAGTTTATTATGTCCATAGTATTTTCTTTAAAGTTGGGGTGATAGAAGAGTCTGATAACACTCTATTAGTAGCAGAAAAAGTAAGATATCTGAAGATATTCTGAGATGAGATTTTTCATTTATTATAAAGAAATTGAAAGTTTTAGGTACATTTTATTCTTTCTATGTGAATAACGACTTGCATTAAAGCATTTGGAAGCATTGCTGATTAAATAAATGCATTTAAAATACATCTGTACTTCTTTTTTTTTTTTTATGGGTTTTTTTGTTTTGTTTTGTTTTGTTTTGATTTTTCAAGACTCAGTCTCACTCTGTTGCCCAGGCTGGAGTGCAGTGGCATGATCTTGGTTCACTGCCACCTCTGACTCCCAAGTTCAAGTGATTCCATGCCTCAGCCTCATGAGTAACTGGGATTACGGACATACACCACCACACCCAGCTAATTTTTGTGTTTTAGTAGAGACAGAGTTTCACCCTGTTAAATGGGTGGGTTCTGAACTCCTGATTTCAGATTACCCACCCTCTTTGGCCTCCCAAAGTACTTGGATTACAGGCATGAGCCACTACGCCCAGCCTGTTTTTCTTTCTTTCTTTCTTTTTTTAAAGGAAAAAAAGAAAAAGAAAGAAAAAAAAAAAGAAAGAGAAAGAAAGAAAGAAAAAGAATAATTAAAAAAAAAAAAAGAATGAAGGAGAGGAAGAAAGGAAGAGGAAGAGGGAGAGGGAGAGAGAACAGGAGTGTTGCTTTATTGCCCAGGCTAGAATGCAGTCTAAAATGGGTATTGAAAACCTCTTTTATGTCAATAATTGTGCTTAATAATGGAGGCAGGAAAAAAAATGAGGGAAGAAAATAAATAACAAGCAGCCAACCAATATTTCATTTTAACCTGAGTAGGTATGATGTGGTACTGATAAGAATGTATATTTTGTGTATTTAAAGTGGAGAATTCTATAAATGTTTATTAAGTTTACTTGTTCCGGATCTGAGTTCAAGTCCTGGATATCCTTGTTAATTTTCTGTCTTGTCGATCTGTCTAAAATTGATGTCAAAGTCTCCCACTATTATTGTGTGGGAGTCTAAGTCTCTTTATAAGTCTTATGTATCTGTGTGTTCCTGTATTGGGTGCCTATAAATTTAGGATCATTAGCTCTTCTTGTTGCATTGATCCTTTTATCATTATGTAATGTCCTTATTTGCCTCTTTTGATCTTTGTTGCTTTAAAGTCTTTTTTATCAGAGGCAAGAATTGCTACTACTGCTTTTTATTTATTTATTTATTTTTGCTCTCCATTTGGTTGGTAAATCTTTCTCCATCCCTTTGTTTTGAGTCTTTTTGTATCCTTGCATGTGAGATGAGTCTGGATGTAGCATACTGGTGGGATTTGGCTGTGTCTTTTGATTGGGGGATTTAATCGATTTAAATTTAGGATTAATAATAATATATGTGAGTTTAATAGTGCCATTTGATGTTAGCTGGCTGTTTTGCCCATTAATTGATGTAAATTCTTCATTATGTTGATGCTCTTTACTTTTTGGTATATTTTTGGAGTGGCTGATACTGGTTGTTCCTTTCTATGTGTAGTGCTTCTTTCAGAAGCTCTTGTAAAACAGGCCTGGTGGTGATGAAATCTGAGTACTTGCTTGTTGACAAAAGATTTTATTTTTCTTTCGCTTGTGAAGCTTAATTTGGCTGGATAGGAAATTCTGGGTTGAAAGTTCTTTTCTTTAAGGATGTTGAATATTGGCCCCCACTCTCTTCTGGCTTGTAGGGTTTCTGCTGAGAGATCTGCTGTGAGTCTGATAGGCTTCCCTTTGTGAGTAACCTGACCTTTCTCTCTGGCTGCCCTCAGTATTTTCTCCTTAATTTCTACCCTGGTGAATCTGATGATTATATGCCTTGAGGTTGGTCTTCTTGAGGAATATCTTTGTGGTATTCTCTGTATTGCCTGAAGTCGAATATTATCCTGCATTACTAGGTTGGGAAAGTTTTCCTGAATAATATCCTAAAGAGTATTTTCCAACTTGGATTCATTCTCTTTGTCACATTCAGGTACACCTATCAAACATAGATTAGGTCTTTTCACATAGTCCCATATTTCTTGGAGACTTTGCTCATTCCTTTTTATCCTTTTTTCTCTAATCTCGTCTTCTCATTTTATTTCATTAAGTTGGTCTTTGACTTCTAATATCCTTTCTTCTGCTTGATCAATTCGGCTGTTAAAACATTTGCATACTTCACGAAGTTCTCGTGTTGTGATTTTCAGCTCCATTAATTAACTTATACTCCTCTCTAAATTGTCTATTCTCGTTAGCATTTCGTCAAACCTTTTTTTTCCAAAGTTCTTAGTTTCTTTGCATTGGGTTAGAGAAAGTTCTTTTAACTCACAGAAGTTTCTTATCAACCACCTTTTGAAGCCTACTTCTGTTAATGGAACACACTCGTTCTCCATCAGGTCTTGTTCCATTGCTGATGAGGAACTATGATTCCCTGCAGATGGAGAGGCGTTCTGATTTTGGGTATTCTCAACCTTTTTAGGCTGGTTTTTTCCCTTCGTTATAAATTTATCCATCTGTGGTCTTTATAATTACCAACTTTCTAATTAGGTTTCTGAGTGGATGTCCAGCTTGTTGATTCCCAGAGCCGGAATCTGAGCAACCCACTGCACTGGCCAAAACAGCAGCGTTAAGATTCGTGCTGCTTTTCTGCCCGGGAATCTCCCGTCTGGCTTCCTTCTTGAGTCTGACCTTCAATCAGCTGAATACGCAACTCTGCCTTCCTGGAGCTCCAAACATCAGCCAAAAGGGGACCCAGTCTCATTTACTCTGCACCAAGAACCGCCCCACCCGCCACAAGAGTTGCTGGTGACCCGTGGGGCTCCTCTGCTGGGAATCTCCTGGTCCGTGAGTAACAAAAATTCGCCTGAAAATGTGGCGTCCTCTCGTTCTCTGCACTTTCACTGGGAGCTGCAATCCCTAGCTGCTAGTAATCAGCCATCTTGGATGTCTCTCTGTTTTTCTACTTAAATATATTCTGAGGCAATGGTTGAATAGATGTATAAGCGAGGTTTTCTCAGTGGCAAGATTGTCTAAAAGGTCCCAAAGAGTATATGTGATTCAGAAACCTAAACAAGAATTCTATGATGGGAAAGAATCTGGGGATGCTTGAGTGTTATACAATGCTGTGTAGTAGGAAAGCAAAGTACAGTCAATTACTTCAGGGAAAAAATTGCAATTATTACTTGCATTTCATTAGCTGCCATTTGTATCCTGTTTAGAAAAGAGAAAGAGGACAACAAAGGAATTCATTCATTTCCCTTATCCTGCTTTCTAGTAGTTTTGGTTATCACCCTAGAATCTCACATTTCTGGAGCTATTTGGAAAAAAATCTTGGGGTTTTCATCAAACTCCTATTATAATGCAAGTTATATCAGTGCTGAGCAGCTTGTCTTTTCCTGATGATATCTCATGTAAGTCCCTGCTTGTGTACGTGGTACTTACCAGTGATTTGTGCTTTAGGCTGCTGAAGAAAAGATATAACACTGTGTTGTGGAAACTGGGAAAATCACTCTCCCTTTCAACTTGATAAGCAATACCAGGATTGAAGAATTGTGTCACATGCTATATAAAAAAGGAGTAATTATTATTTTTTAATTAAGAGACAATCTTGGAAACAAATGCTAGAAAAAGGATAATGTCTTGGGACAGAAATAAAATTAATAAATATTAAGACTATTAAATATAGGTATTAGATAAATTTCCTGAAGCATAAAGAAAAATAAACTGTGTTTAGTTTTAGATCAATCTCAGCACAGTCATGAAATATACCTTCCATTCGAATCTTTTATTTAAAATTTGAACAGAGGAATGGGTGTCTGACCTCCAAACGAGAAATATCAACAAAAGAGCTTGGGACTGCTGAAAAGAAAGTTTCTGGAACAAAGCCTTTCAATTATGAGTAGTATTTGCCTCATTAAATCATAGAATTCAAGTGAAAGTATATTATATGCTGCATTTAATACGTATCATAAAACACAAAGTTACTTAATATGCTTTGTTTTCTTCTAATTCCCCTTAATCTTTTCTTTTCTCTTTTTAAATCAAATGTTTGCATAACCGCATTAAGGAAAGTAGTTATTTGTATATAACCAGAAGACCACTGGCATGCAATATAAAAACAGTCAAGTTAAGACAACTATGCCTCTTTAAAGGTGCTGTTCATTTCCCAGCTTCTTTCTGTGTTTCCTCTGATTTCACACAAATACACAAATCAGCTAAGAACTCCATGAAGTTATTTTTATCTCACTAAAATTACTTATTACACATCAGAGACCTTCAGGTAGTTATTGTAAATTAATTGAATTGATCCTCTCTGAAATACAAAAGTAATTTTAGGAAGCCATTCATTAAGACATTACTCTAAGACAATACAAGGGGACTTGTAAAAGTTTGTGGAGAAAAGAATTACAAGGTAAAAATAAAAAAATATAAACTTTATTTTTCAACATAACTTGATCAAGGTCAAGATACTTTTGTAAGTGATGATATCAGCCATTTGGTTCCTTCCTAAATAATTGAGGTTCTGGGAATTTAACCATGTCAATGCAGTATTTTTACATTATTAACTGAAGAAAACTTGGTGCCCTTTAAAGTGGTTTTTTATTTCTTTAAGATTAAGAAATGAAGTCAGAAGGAGCCAAATCAGGACTCTAAGGTAGACACTTAATCTTTTCCCATAGAAAATCTCAGAAAATTGCTTTTGTTTGACGAGAGTAATGAGTGGGCACATTGTCATAGTAGAAAAGGACTCTAGTGAAGTTCTCTTGGGCGTTTTTCTACTAAAGCTTTTGGCTAACTCTTAAAATGCTCTTGTAACAAGGAGATGTCAATGTTCTTTGGCCCTCCAGAAAGTCAACAAACAAAATGACTTGACATCCCAGAAAACCGTTGCCATCATCTTTGCTCTTGGCTGGTTCACTTTTGCTTTCAGTTGACTACTGCCACCTCCATGTAGCCATTACTTTGATTTTGCTTTGTCCTCAGGAGCTTACTGGTAAAGCCATGTTTCATATCCTGTTACAATTCTTCAAAAATGTCTTTAAATTCACTTTAAAGAAGTGAATCCCACTTCTTTAAAATTTGCATTGAAAGCTCTGCTCTTGTTTGCTGCTGATCTGGACACAAGTTTTAGCATCCATTGAGTACAAAGTTTGCTCAACTTTAATTTTTCAGTCAAAATTGTGTATACTAACCCAGTTGAGATGTCTAAGGTATTGGCTATAATTTCTGCTACTAATCATCAGTCCTGTTCAATTAGGGCACAAACAAGATGAATTTATTCCTTGCAAATTGATGTGGATGGTCTGCCTCTGTGGGTTTAATCTTCAACATAATCTTATCCCTTCTTAAGACAAGTTATTCATCTGTAAACTGCTGATTTCTTGTGGGCAATGTCCTCACAAACATTTTGTATGATTTACCATTCTTCCACCCAAGCTTCACTGTAAGTTTGATATTTGTTCTTGCTTCAATTTATACAGAATTCGTGTTGCTCTGATAGGAGCTCTTTGCAAACTGATATCTTATCCTTCTTAATGCTTCAAACTACATCCTGTTCAGACATGTTATAACAAGTAGTGTGAGTTTAATGCAAAAAGATTGAAAGTCATGCAGAGTTTCTGTGTGTTTTCCATAATGTTTTTGAAGTCACCTTGAATAATTACATACTAAAAACTAAGATAAATTTTTTGCAGCACACATATCAATAAAATTTATTTTTTAATTAAAAAATTGTTGGCTGGGCACGTTGGCTAAAGCCTGTAATCCCAGCACTTTGGGAGGCCGAGGCGGGCAGATCACGAGGTCAAGAGATCAAGACCATCCTGGCCAACATGGTGAAACCCCGTCTCTACTAAAGATACAAAAAATTAGCTGGGCATGGTGGCACGTGCCTGTAGTCCCGGCTACTCAGGAGGCTGAGGCAGGAGAATTGTTTGAACCCAGGAGGCGGAGGTTGCAGTGAGCCGAGATTGTGCCACTGTACTCCAGCCTGGCGCCTGGTGACAGAATGAGACTCTGTCTAAAAAAAAAAAAAAAAAAAAAAAAATGGTTGCTGTTTTGTATATGACAAAACTTTTATTAAGCTATCAGAGCTGATGAATATAGAGACATATAGATAAAGAGGGGTAGAAGTAGAGTTAAGAAGGAAAGACATTTTAAACATTAGGTTATAGTAACATTAAGTGTTAACATAGCTAAATAATTAGCTGAAACTGAATCATCATTCTCTTAATTGTATGTTATATGGATTTGTATATAATCCTGTGTCTGCATTCAAGAGTGAAGCACTTTCTTTTTTTTCCCTCAAAAATGACACTGGTTCTAAACAATGGAGAAGGTAACATATTTTTTAAACAATTCTTCTGGAGTTATAATTCTCAGTAGTAGAGACTACTCTATATATCAATTTTTAGAAATAAACTATTTAAATAATCATGAAAAGATTTAGAAATTATGCCCATAAAATAATTATAAAGACTGAAATTTAAGAATATCTCAAAATTAGATGATATATGCAAGTCTGATCATATAAAGAAAATGGATTTATTTAATTTGAGGTATTTGAAATGTAAAAAGATCTCCAGATATATTGTGAATGAAGGTTTTCTTTCTCAATGAGAGATAAGAATAAATTGGCTTAAACCCTGTATGGAAGATTTCTGGCATGATACAAATGATATAGAATATTTATGTCAAACAGCCATTAAGCACAAAAAGGTACTCACCAAAAGAGTTCGTGAAAAATTTTTAAATAACTTTAGCACATCTTCTTCATTAAATGTATAGCCTTGTTACATAAAACTATTGAAAAAAAAATGAGTTAAATAACTCTTTGTATGCCTTGAACAACTCAAGTATATTCACTATTTTAAAATGCTCATCTTTTATTAGCACACATATAGAAACTGTGCAACAATTTCAATAGTTTAGGTATGTATCAATATATAATTAATTCATGCAAATATAAGATAAACAGTAGAGCTAATGGTATTATAGTTAGGGTTGAAATTCCTCATCAGATAAGACTATACATCTATTTTTTACAGAACCATCCATTCCCCAAAACTTTACAAAATTGGTTCTCCTTGGTATTAGGGAACATCTAATGCTCTTTTGGTTAATACACACACATAGATGGACTTTGGAAATAAATGCAATGAACACCTAATGAGAAAGTGGTTTTACTATTGAATATTATGTAATAACTAGTATTCTCATAACTTTGCCTTTTTTAGTTTGGTATTTTGAGTACATCAAAATAATGTCAGAGTAAATAATCACTGTGTGTGGTTGCTTCAACTTGTTTACCTATTCAATGTTTAGCAATGCATGAATTTACTGTTTGCAATGCAGAAGAACCTTTGAATCAGGCATAAACATGGCTTAAAGGTGTGAAATTCTTGGCCTTTTTTTCTGAGCAGATTTCCCTAAGATCACTCATACATCTGTGGAACAGTATCATGAATATATATGTAGTATCATGGGTGTGTGTGTGTGTGTGTGTGTGTGTGTATTTGTTTTAATATCTCTCTGAGATAACTAATCATATCTTCTTTCAAAAATGGGACAAAGTCAAACAGATATCTTGAATCACAATTAATGTATTGGAACACATTTTGTGCTGTAATAAACACAATTTTACAAGTATTATGTAAAGAAAAAGATGCAAACATCTGAGAAATTCTTACATAAGAAGCATTGCTTTAAACATGCTTCTTAGATCATGTACCTGACATAATTTCAAGTCAGTAGCTGTATACTTCAGAATCCCAGTTTGCAGTAAAGCAATATTTACTCAGTGGCCATGAGATCATGGCTACTACTATGCAGTGTCTTCAATCTTGATGTGGCAAGACTTTGTTCAATAAGACAAAATTCAATATTGGCCTTTTAACATGAATTATGATGTAATTGTTTTTATTTGTAATTTCTAAGTCGTATGTTGCAGTTTTAATAGTAGGAAAGGGTATGTGTTTTTCATTTTGAAGCAGAATAATAAAACTAGGAACAACAGTTCACTAGTTGACTCTTCTCATGCAGCTTCAGGAAGTAATGAGTGAATCAATATGTTATGGCCATATTGGTCACTGGGGACTGCAGGGTGCATTAGAAAAGCGTCACGTGCTGTTTTAGCAAGGCAATTTCCATTAATGTCAATGAAAGTCATATTACTGAAATTTTACAATATGATTTAAAAGTATACTTTGCAGAGAGCATGTTTTAAGGAGATGCAGCTAGCCACAAAAAAATAATTTTGTCAGCTTTTTGTTATAGTTTTAAATTAAACAATGTTAGTGTTTTTTTTTAAGCTCTATGTTTTTAAACTCTAAAAGCTCAGTGGGTAGTGACAATTGATAGTAAACAGCATATAATAACAGTATGTAGATAAAAATTTATACTAAGAACAAGTCTAAGTCAAAATCATTGTGTAGAGTTGCACCTTATCTGACTCCTAATTTTGGATATCAAAATAAAAAATATACAAATATGGCTTAAACCAAAAATTTTAGGTGCTTCATTGTAAGTGTTGTCTGATGTGGTTCTTTAATTTTTTAATGTTATGAAGGGAAAAAATGGAATTAATTAAGCATAGAGAAAACTATATTCTGTTTTTAAGTCTTTGAAACTATAAACTATATACTGTTTATAAGTCTTTGACAATACAGAGTAATTTGGAACTATGAATGCAATGGGATATACTGTTAACTTTTAGTCCATATCCTCTGTTGTTAATAACTTAAGGTTATCATTCAGTTATGCAGCATATTAGGATCTGTCTCTGTTCACCTTGAAGTTTTTAACTAATGCTCTTATGGAAACATCTAAGTCAGATAGCTCATTTTCATGCAGGCATTAGTATCAGAAGGTCAGGGTTCATCTTCCATATGTGACACTATGTAACTCTATCAGCTTGAACACGTTATTGATTCTCTCTGTGCGAATTTTCTAATTTGAAAAATGTAAACAATGGTAGTTTCTGAATCCCAGGTAGAGAATTAGATGCATTAATGTAGGTTATGTCTCAAAATAGTGCCTAAATGGGTGTTAAACAATGAGAACACATGGACAGAAGGAGGGGAGTATCACACAATGGGGTATGTTGGGGGTGGCTAGAGGAGGGCCAGTGGGGGCTGGGGAGGTTGGGGAGAGATAACATGGGGAGAAATGCCAGATACAGGTGGCAGGGGAATGGAGGTAGCAAACCACCTTGCCATGTATATACCTATATAATATATCCTGCATGATATGCACAGGTACCACAGAACCTAAAGTATAATTAAAAAGTACCTAAATTATTATAGTGCTTAATAGATATTAATCATGACTAATTTTCCCTTCCTGCTCCTCATCTTTATGCCCCTACAACTAAACGAAGAAGGTAGTGATTGATTTATTTGTGAAACTGAAAGTTTGTTTGTAAAAGAATGCAACTATCTATTTGACTATTGTAATTATTATTTTGATATTTTTGTCATTGTTCAACTCTAAGTAAATGCCAAAATGCTAGATTTAAGTCTACTTGAAATATAGATAAGCTTATCCAAGTTTTTCCAATGGTAATGCCTCAAAATGCTTCTGTAGTATTTTATGCAAACCTCTTACTATACATATGCACACACACATGTATTTCCTTTGACTGTGGATGGAAATGGTATATAAACCTCATTGGTGTTATGTACCAGAAGATTATCTTAGTTGAGTTGTTACCAGGAACAGACTACTTCATTATTCTGAAACCACTTAGAATAGTATAATATCTAGCATTCTAGTATCTAACAGTGGCAAATTGTACATACTTGCTGCCTCATTGAAATGTTCTTGTCTGTTTTTACATACTTATATATAATATATATGAAATATAAATATATCCATATATAAGAAAATTCAAATATGTATATTGGAAATATTTTAAGAGACAGGGTGCCACTCTATCACTGAGGCTGTAGTTGCACAATCACAGTTCACTGCAGTCTCAAACTCCTGGGCTCAGATTATTCTCCTGCCTCAGCTTCTTCACTAGCTGGGGCTACAGGTGTGCACAAACACACTGAACTATTTTCTAGTAATTTAAATGGCTGTAACATGAACACCTGACTGTGAAGTTCAGAAAGAGGACAATACTTGGCTTGAGGTATCCTCTGGAATGTCTTAACTGAGCAGTAGAACAAGAAGTTTATTGCTTCCTTGAATTAAGCTGTCCAAAGGCCCCAAAAATCTAGGTAGCAATGAATGTTCTCAAAGATCAAGCTGCTCCAAGCCTCTACAATATAACTGAAGGGCATGCATACCACCAGTCCTTTTTTGGACTTTTATATGTATCAACAAAGTGGAAATACCACATGCATAGAAACAGGTTACTTTACTTTTTTGATTCATTTTCTTCTGATGACTGTCCATTTTGCCGTTTCACCTGACACTGAGTGTTATAATTGAGAAAATGATAATCATGTTATTTACTAACCTGAAGCACCAGGGATGTTTATACAGATGGTATTTCTACTGCTCTAAAAATGACCTCTATCATCATTCCTACTCTTTCTACTTTTCATTTGCTATCCTAGGATTTTCAAAGTCATTTTTTCTGAAAACTCTAACTACCTCAATGGACACAACTGTTGTTTGTTATTCTCTTTGGCCTCAATTACAACTGAGTGGAAGAGAGATATAAAATCACTTTTCTGCTGATTTTATTAGTCTTTCCATTTGCCTCCCATGTTTGCATGTTGCAATCATTATGGCACAGTTTATTAAGATTGAATCTTTTACAAAGTACATGCAGTTATGAAATGCAAAATGTAATCATTGGGGCCCATTTCAGATGAAATTCATTTTCATCTTACTCACTTTTTACTTGCTTGATTTTTTTGTTTGGGTACCTGACTATTTAATACTTAGCAGTTGCCACACAGCCATTCTCTCTAAGAAGATGGTTTCAGGTGCATGATTCCTCAGGTAACCTCACCCAGTGCTAATTACTGCATAGACTCAATCCTTTTATAAAAAATGAAAATTATAAGTGAATATAATTTTTTGGAAAAAAATACTGCACATTAGCAACTGAATACTAAATATTAGTAAAATAGTATTTATTCTTCTCTCTAAACCCACCACAGAGAAAATTAAAAAGCCTTGTTTATAAAACCCAACCTTAGAGAAAATTAAAAAGCCTTGTTTATATAACCCAACCTAGAAAATAATGGTGCAAAATATTTCACTTTTGGACAAAACATCTTTCTCCCAACAGTGTAGTTAGGGGGCATGTATTATTCAACCAAAAATCCACTGAGCTATCTTCATGCTCAAAGAACTGGTAGAATTGCATTTCTCCCAAGGTGAGTCACTTAGTCTTGTACCACAGGATACCACTTTGGTTTTCCAGTGGAGCCCATAAAAGAGATTGATTCTTATCCTTGGTCATTTTTGCCTTCTTTGCTGTATGTAGGGTAGTGTAACATGAGCTCTTTCCTTGGTGGCTAGTCTGATCTATTGCTCATTGCCAGGCTCCAGAGAACTAGAAAACCAAATTGCTCCTGTAGCAAGCACCCTACAATTACTCAGTCTGTAACTACATAGACCTAACAAACTGCATTGCTCCCCAAATGGCTTTCTTGTGCCTCATTCTTTCTGCTATTAGGACTTTTGCTGTTCCAGGAATCCAGGAAATTGAGCATGAACCTCTCCAGGGTCATCTGATCATTGCAAAGCTGAATTATATTCAGTGTGTATCCAGAGATATGGTTATCAAAAGTTGCTACAAGTACTTTATGAAACTCATAGATTTTATAATTGTCAATTTATATATATCGAGCTTCTACCAAGAGTGAGTCAATATCTCCTATATAAAAATATTTATCAAAGCAGCATTCATTTTCAGGTTGCAAACATTCTAAGAAGATGAAAGTACATATAAATATGAATACTTTCAAAACAAAATGCCTATAATTTCATAAAAGTTAAAGGCCATTTTGGTTTATAGTTTTCAGTAAATTTTTTATAACTTCTGATGTTTCTTTATTTTGGAATTTATTAAACAACTTATGTGCTCAATCATTTAAATTCGTGTTGTTCTTTTTATAAAACAATTCTACATAGATAATGGCCAATGATATACCTTTCTCAGTGAGAGTATTTTTATTATTAAATATAACATTTGATAATTTTAGTGGGATATAGTTAGGGATTATAAGTAAAGCTTCAATACATTTTGATTTATTCTAATTAATAAAGTGCTATATAATTATGCATCGAAGAATATTGAGAATAAAATCCTTAGAAGCATGAATCAGTTTATATACAGGAATGAAGATATTTAGCGTGCAAGAAAGTATTTTAGAGTTTCAGTAACTAATTGCCTATGATTTATAGTAATTTCCTTATCCTTTTGCCATCTTTAGATTTGTTTCTGTTTAGACTCCTGTTTCTGTAACATTTTACTCTTTCTGAGAGGATATGGGAAGCATTGGTTAAATTGTCACTGCATGGTAACTATAAGTCATAACAATAAAATATATTTACCAGAACAGTGAGGACTTTCAGAGAAAAAAATAGTCTATCATTAAAAAATATATCGCTTCAAGAAATTGTAAAGTAGTGACTGAAATACATTAATAATTAACCAAAGGATTATTTTAGTCACAGAGACTTGGAGACTGGAGCTTATGGGTACATTGGAGAATAAACAATCTGACAGAAAACAATGTTTGGCAATTAGAGTAAATATTTTGAAATATTAACTATTGATTATTTTTAACACTTTCTAAACCTTCTGAGAAGTTAGATGTAATATAGAGTAAACTTTTGGCAAGGCGAGGTGGCTCATGTCTGTAATCCCAGCACTTTGGGAGGCTGAGGCGGTTGGATCACGAGGTCAAGAGATTGAGACCATCCTGGCCAACATGGTGAAACCCTGTGTCTACAATAACTACAAAACTTAGCCGAGCGTGGGTGGGCACCTATGATCTCAGCTACTCGGGAGGCCAAGGAAGGAGAATCACTTGAACCTGGGAGGCAGAGATTGCAGTGAGCTTAGATCCTGCCACTGCACTCAAGCTTGGCAACAGACTGAGACTCTGTCTCAAAAAAAAAAAAAAAAAAAAAAAGGTGAACTTTTGATCTCTCTATTAAATGTTCACAAAATTGTATTCTATTTGCATACTAGAGTTGAGGCTGTATCAGTTAATATATACCTAGCTATTCGATTGTGGAAACTTATCACTTCTTTTTCCCAGCTGAAGAATGGTTTCCATTAATTGGTTATCAGAATAAAAATGGATACTTTTTGCTAATCAGCCTGGATCTTTGAAGCTGACATTTTTGCTAAATACTGTGTAAACCACTCAGTGTCATAGTATTTGAGATAATAATAATGATAAAAATAATACAAGGTTTTACTATATTTAACCAAATACCTTATTTAGGTAAATTTTTGCACAATTAAAGAGGGTAATTTTTAGATATAGACATATTTTGGGATGAAAGTAATATAATGTAACTTAAAATTGTGTTTAGTAAAAGGATTTATTGTAAGGTCTTTGGCATAAATTCAGAACTATTAAACTGACTTATGAGGTCTAATAGAGAAGGACATTCCCTTGAATAGCCTTTCCTCATTTTTTGATTTCAGCTGTATACTTCTCTGGAAATTAGTACTGAATTGGTTAATTAAGCTCTTAATCTGGTGGATGGGCCACAGACTAATATTTCTGACTAAAACTCTGAACTGTTTTTACTTTAATTGGAGCATTCTCCTTCAAGTGAATTAAATGATAAAGTTGTGACCTGTTAGCTTCTCTTGCAAATCTGAATTTATCCAAAAATGAGGCTTTTTCTTCTGTTATAAGCCAATGAGAAAACAATGTTTGAAATGAATAATGGTAAGTTTTAGCTCATTAAAAGCTCTGCTTCTTTAATATTTAAAAAATAATTTGCCACGAATATACTTCCTTTATTCTTTAAGTGAACTTGTTCTTTCCAAAATTCTAATTAAAATGTATTACCTTTATTAATGGTCAAAATGACTTTTATTATTTTTAATACAAATGCTTTTTTAAATATAGCATTTCAAAAGAGTGTTCTTCACACATTTTTTAAATGAATGTGAGTAGATTAACAGGACATTTGAAGTTGTTTAGTTCCATCCACTTAAACCTTGTTCCCATTAAGACTCTTACAACAGAAGTGATGGGTCCCAAAATACTTACTTTAAAAGAGTAAAACAACCGACTGACAAACATCTTTCTTCTCTTTTCTCAGTTCTTATAAATGTAATTCTTCATTGCTGAAAAAGGAAGAGCTGGGTTAGAAAGTGAGTGATTCAGCACATAGGATTACCTATGAAGTAGAGGTGGAGGTTATTGGTGATACTGGGGCAGTGCATAATGCATATGCTCCTTCAAGTTCTCTTAAGTAATGTCTTCTGGGCAAGAAACTATGTTATGGAGGGTAAATGGAGTGGGACAAACGTTTTAAGATATAATTATACACCACTATTAACAAATAAGATAGAAGTCTACTCTTTTTCTTAATATTTGCTGTGGTACAGTAATACCTCCTCAAGGCAAACGCAGAGACAGGCAACAGGGAGATACAGCTGACAAGGCACTATTACCGCATCCATTCCGGTAATATTGTACAACTCAACAGAGTTTTATAGTTCTATGAAGAGAAATAAAAAAGAAAAAATGTTTGCCAGTTGGGCTTTTGTGAAGTGGAATCCAAGGAAATTAATGTGCAGGAGAAATCCTGGGGTGATCTTCAGATAACCTGTGGAAGGGAAGGCAAGGCGTCAGGACTGGACAGAGAAAGACATCAAGTGCCAATGTACTCATAGTGAATGGGATGATCCTTCAGAAATCTCCCCAGTGGGAACAAAATATTCGATGCAGGTCACGGTGAGAGGCAGGACTGGTATTTGGTAGAGTGGTTTCCTCTGGCTGAAGGAATCTCCAAGGGGGCTGACAACTGAGCTGTCTGCTGGCAGCACTCACAGCAGCTGGGGAGATAAACGCTTCATTTCTGAAAAAGGAGCAAGAATGGAATATGCTTTTGTATTGGAAAAGCATTTCAATTTTTTCTGTCATCTGTTTCTCCTCTCTCTGCCTCTTCCAATTCATCTTGCATTTAGCTGCCAAATAAATATTCATGTCTTTATGAAACTAGAAGGTTTCCTAAATGCATTTTGAATCCAGTTTTGTTTCCATTGTCGTCTTTTGTCTGCCTTTTCTTCCATTATGTGTTTATTGCATTGTTGTTTCCTCCATAAAAAAGTATCTGTTATAAAAATTGATGTATCTGCTCTCTAATCCTGGAACACAAATGCTCATTATGAGCTCTTCATCACTCCACATGCCCTTTCCTCAGAGCCAGTGTCTTCCTTGGCTTACCAGCTTCCGTTCTGGCTCTGTTTCTTCCATGGATTATTTTCTGCCAGGTTTCCCTGATTTCTTTTTCCCTAGCCCAAATGCACTTACATTCTCTGCTATACAATAGTGTTTAAATTTTACAAATAGAATAGATTTTTTACTAGGTGACTAAAATACTCAAGGAGTGTAGGCACCATCTTTTTGTTTTGTTTAGTTTTCTATCACAATTGCTAGCAAACTTCTGGGGCTATTGAGGATGCTTAAAAACATTTGTTATTTATCGGATTGAGTTATGTTCTGTATTTTCCAGTAGCATTGATATGCTGTGGTATTATTGCCCATCCTCTAAATTCCCAGATCACTTTATCTATTACTCTGTTATCTATCATAGACACTAATCTTCTAGTTATTTGTATACTATGTCTTTATATATCTTTAAATATTTTGTAAGCAAATTAGGGGGGCCCATGAGTTATTTCCTCACCCCGCTTTTCAATCACAAATATTTCCAGTGATTTTCATGAAGAAGCCCCAGAAAACTCATTCATAGAATGGTCTAACATTAATGGAATTTAAAGCTGGACATTAAGGCTAGAAAGGAATTATTATTTGGAGAAAATGAAAAATAATTTACCATTATCAGCTTGTTGCTTTTAATTAATTACTGCTCTTTTGGAGAAAAAGATACTTTTGTCCCAATCATCATCAGGACTATATTATATTTCAGTAACAGAATATCAAGAATTATGCTCGTAATTTTTTTCTTATGGCCTTAAATATTCATAAAGACACAGACCATGTGTCCACCTAACCAGTTAGATGACTTAATATATTTGGTAGTTAATTTCTTATGGGAATACACTATTTTCCTTATTTTGTTTATATTTCTGAACTAAAATCATATTATATAAAGCTTTTTCTATTCATAGATTAAAAAGTAATAATCTACTTTTGCTGTTGGTTTTACCAAGCAGTGAAATCACTGTGACATCTACAAGTATATATACAGAACTATCTCTGCCTCCAGGGTTTTTCTAAAAATTGCTTACAATTTTTTGTTTAACCATGAATTTGTAATCAAATACACTATTAATTTGTCATATAAGTTATTAGGTTTGTCAAAAAGTAATTGCGGTTTTTGCCCTTTCTTTTGCACCAACCTGTAATAGATCTGAGTACAAAGAAGATAAAATAAAACTCATTCATTAAAAAAAAAATCACTAGGGAAAATAAAGACTTAGGCTCAGTGTTATCATTAACCCATTTTCATTTCCAGATTAAGTTTCATAATTTTTCTATTATAGTTATTATACAAATTCATTATATTTATATAAAAAGAAGAAAAAATTACCATATATGTAATAAAAAGGTAGAGAATATAGGAAATATAAAAAGCAGAAAAACTGAAATTTATCCTAGGCCCTGTCACTGGTTTAAAAGCCTTACCCACGTTTTATTTCTTTTTTCTCTTTAATGATACATATTTTAATTATCTTGCACATTGAATTGTAAAGCTTGGAAATTACTCATTCTATATGAAGTGTTCTTTTTCCCCTTTAGATTTGGACATATAGAACATAGTCAACTAACTCAGAGCTGTGAAAAATATGACCAAAGCTAACATCTAGGCCAGGCATCCCCAGACTTTTTACACAGGGAGCCAGTTCACTGTCCCTCAGACTGTTGGAGGGCCGCCACATACTGTGCTCCTCTCACTGACCACCAATGAAAGAGGTGCCCCTTCCTGAAGTGCGGCGGGGGGCCGGATAAATGGCCTCCGCAGGCCGTAGTTTGGGGACGCCTTATCTAGACAAACTACCTAAGATTTCATCCTTCTGCATACTTAATAGGGATAAATAATTCAATCCTGTATGCATCTGAGGTAGAAAATAAAACTGTCCCTGAATATATGTATATTTTTTACTCTTTCTTGTTGCCATGCCTTTTGGCATGGTATTTTTTAGTACCCTCCCTACCTATATGGGCTTGGTCATTTCACTAACTTGGCTAATGAAATAAGGTACAAGTGACATTATGCTGGTACTAAGCCAAGTCCTTGAATAATTTTACTTGTTCTCCTACATTTATTTCATTGCCTTAAGAAATGCATTGGCTGATTAAAATAATAATAAAATTATGTCCTTTGCAGCAATATGATTGTAGCTGGAGGTCATCATCCCAAATGAATTAACACAGGAACAGAAAACCAAATACTGCATGTTCTTACTTAAATGTGAGAGCTAAACATTGGGTATATGTGGACATAAAGATAAGAACAATAGACACGGGGGACTACTAGAGAAGGAAGCAGGGAGGAGAGCAATGAATGAAAAACTACCTATTGGGTACTGTGCTCACTACCTGGGTGACAGGGTGATTTGTACTTCAAACCTCAGTGTCATGCAATATGCTCACACATGTACTCCCGAATGTAAAATACAAATTTAAATTGTATATAAAAAGAAATTCACTGGCTGGCTACTGGATGATGAGAAACACATGGAGAAGGGCTGAGTTGCCCCAGTTATCCCAGCAGATACTCAGGTACATAAGTGACCTCAGCCAAATCAAAACGATCTTCCACTTACAGCTACTGTTAGTTGTTAACCCAGAGAGTCATATAAGTTCAATAAATGCTTATAAGTATATACCAATGAAATTTTGTGAATGTTATGCAATATTGCTGTGGCAATAAGTATACTTTCTGTGCTATTGTGCAAGATTTGTATACTTCATTGCCATCCCTAGGGGACATGATTTAACTTTGGTCATAACTGAATGCTATTTACTGCGAAATGTTTACAGTGAAGTATTAGCCTATGTGTTTCTTTAGAACTTCTGATATTTCAAATGCCTTTCAAGCATTCATTTTCAGCTTACGAAGTAGAAAGTCACAATATTTTACTGTAGATTCACAGGAAGCTGTTCTCTAAGAGCCAAACTTTTAGAGTAGTAGCCTTCAAATTTTTAACCACACATACCTAAAAGAATTTTGGAACACTATACTTCCCTCCTTTTTAACGGTGACAGCTAAAGATTTTTATCCTAAGGTTAAATACATTTACTATTCATTAGAGATGAAAAACATTAGCTATTTTATTTTAAAATTTGAAATAACTTACTAATTAAAGTAGTAATAAATACTCAATATATTTTTAAAGTTTAACTACCTAATTGAATAAAACAAATATAAAAAATGTATCAGTCCATGCTCACATTACTCTGCGTGTGTGTGTGTGTGTGTGTGTGTGTGTGTGTGTGTGTGTATCTGAGGGGCTGGGCAGTTTATAAAGAAAAGAGATTTAATTGGCTCATGTTTCTGCAGGCTGCACAAGAAACAGCAGCATCTGCTTCTGGGGAGACCCCAGGAAACTTACTATTGTGGCAGAGGGTGGAGGAACAGCAGGCATGTCAGTTGGACAAAGCAGGAACAAGAGAGTTAAGGTGGTAATAGATTTCCTTTTGTGTCACTTGGAGAAAGCAGGAGCAATAGAGAGGAGGGGGTAGGGCCACACACTTTTATCTCATGAGAACTTAATATCTCGAAGTTAGTACTCAGTGGATGGTACTAAATAATTCATGAGAAAACCACCCCTGTGACCCAATCACCTTCCACCAGGGCACACCTCTCACAATGTAGATTAAAATTCAACATGAAATTTGGGTGGGACACAGGTCCAAACCATATTATATATTTTGGCTAATAAAACTTGCAGAGTTCAGTAGTCCTGTAAAATGTATACATTATTAATTATTGAAAATAGGAGCATCAGTAACATATGCTTTGGCTATTCTAAATTCAATTTTTAGGCATAGATCAAAATATTTCTAATATAAAACACTGTGTGTTTGTATTGATAGTGTGTCTTTTTGTGTATGTGTGTAGAGAGAAAAAATATATTAAGGTTTAAGACAGCTTTGATTAAAGATTAACGGAGAATTCTCTTTATTCTGTAATATGTGTATCCATTTGTTTGACATCCCTAAGTTTTATAAACCTTGGGTTAGCAAACATTATTAAGATTTAGGGTCAGAAAAAGATGTGTTTGTAATTGTGTATACTGAGAGCAGATTATGTGAATTTAGATTTATTTTCAGATCAATTTTTTAAAAGGCATATATGAGTATGAGAATCTAAGAATCAATTCCATTGAAACTACTGGTGCATGCCAATCTGATAGAATCTTTATGTACCCCAGGGACCAGGTTGAAGACGTTTCATTGAGAAAAGACCAAAAAAGTGTCATCACAGTTTCTTAAGCAGTACAGGCATTCAATAAAGTTGCCTGAGTGAGTGACTCTGAATACAATGCATAGCATAAGAAAATTGGTGATTGGGTGTTAAATAAGCAACCAAGTGCTAAGAAATTCAAAGAGAGTTAAAAACATGTAAAGGTGTTAAATAGCACATCATATAAAAAAGATATTTTTGCATATCAAATATTTTTTGAATGCATTTCTAAGTGTTCAGTATTTTTGAATGGCTATGAGATTGAAAGCTGCTTCAGGACAGCAGCTGTGTGTTACTTATCTTTGCTTTTTCTCAGTAAACCACTAGTTGCTGACCCAAAAATTGTTTCAATTCAAATCCATTAAATTCAATGCTAGGCAGAATGCCTAGTTGTTTAAAAAAGTAGGATTTGCCCCAACTTACCTGTGTCTAAGTCTCAGTTTTTCCATTTAGTATGTGTGTAACTTTGGGCAAGTTATTTAATATCTCTGTACCTTAGTTTTCTCATCTGTGAAATGTGTTGCGTAATGATACTTATAATACTTCACTCAGTTACTACTGGCTCATGTAAACGATATCAAATCATACCTCGTGCATATTTCACACTTTACAAATTTCGGTATCTTTATTTAATTAAGCTGCCTTTTCCTGAAGTCATCAATATAAATTTTACCTACAAAAGTAGAAAATTTTGTATTTTCCTTCTCTATTGATTAAATATTTCCTAATAAGTGCCCACATCCATGCGTGCTTATCCATTCACTGAGTAAAAGGGCAATGACAATTGAGCAATACCTGTTGAGATGTTAATGCATGTTTTAGCAGTCTGTTGATCCTCTGCAAAGTTCCAAATAAGTTGGTAATAGATAGCCTTTTGTGTCTTTTCAATGAAGACTGGAATTTGAATATCTGTCATATATTAATCTGGTTGTTGAAAGAAAAGCGATTGTTAGGAAATAATAAGGAGATGAAAACTGATTATTTTCTAAACTTTTTTTTTTTTTTTTTTTTTTTTGAGGAGGAGTTTCGCTCTTGTTACCCAGGCTGGAGGGAGTGCAATGGCGAGATCTCGGCTCACCGCAACCTCCGCCTCCTGGGTTCAGGCAAGTCTCCTGCCTCAGCCTCCTGAGTGGCTGGGATTACAGGCACACGCCACCATGCCCAGCTAATTTTTTGTATTTTTAGTAGAGACGGGGTTTCAACATGTTGACCAGGATGGTCTCGATCTCTTGACCTCGTGATCCACCTGCCTCGGCCTCCCAAAGTGCTGGGATTACAGGCTTGAGCCACCGCGCCCGGCCCCTATTTTCTAAACTTCTTAAAAGCTTGCCATCATTATCATTACCATCACCAACAAGAATATAGACATTGACAATTATACATTTTTAGGTGATCATAAAATTTGTGGAAATACTTTCAATATATCTAATAAATAGAAAGTTTATTCCTTGAAAAAAATTCCAATTCCAGGAAATCTTAATTCAACATCATTTTACAGTTAACTAGAACATTCTCTTAAATACCATGAAACTTTAAAACGAAAACCAAAACATTATTTTTAAAATGTTTACTGTCATTTAGATCAAATCTTTAACATACAATCAAAACGATTGTTTAACGTCCTGAATATATACTTATAAATCTATTATTTTACGAGGTGCAAGTATGAAACACACTTATGTGCTATTATATAAGCTCTGAAAAGTATTTTTGCCTTACAATTAATGCAAAAGTTTGTAGTAAATTATCCATTATGAGTACTTTCATAATATATACTATGTTCTTGTTAATAATATAATTATTTCATATATCTTTGGGAAATTTAATCAAAGTTACAAAGCTGTGCTGTATATAAACACGTTTGCTATGAAATCTGAAAATGAAAACCCCCAATTTTAAAGACTACTTACAATTTTTACAATGAACTTGCACTTACCTGGACTCTCAATGAAAGAAAAGTCTATAAAAACCATAATAAATAATTCAGTTTTTCATAGCCTTTCTGCTTAGAACATTTTGGAACTACATCAGTTAAAAATTAATTCTAATCCTAAATGCCATTTTCCCTCCAGCAGTATTATGGGCTGTGTGTTTTGATACCACACTAAGAATGCAAATTGGCCAGATCATAGCATGTCTACCACAGAACACTCAAAAAGCAATCTTGTCTTAAATCCGATTGATCTTATATTTGCTTTTGTATAACCTCTTTATGAAGGAGAAAAAGATCACTTCATTTACTCATTTATTCACTCAGCAAATATTTATTTAGGATCTGCCATGTAACCGACACTGTTAGCTTCAATAAAGTCCTTGTTTTCATGAAGCTTATGGTATTGTGAATATAGATAAAATCAGATACTCTAATATATTGTGGTACACAAGCTATGATTTTTAAGTGCCTTTTTATTTAAAAAGAAGTTCCGTATCCTATTCCTCAGAGTTATTGGCATTGTCTTTAGCCTTAATTACCATTAATACCAATATTCTTGCTCCTGTTGCCTCTTTGTAAATTGCAATACCACTAGAGGATTGACACACACAACTCAGAGCCTGTAAGCAAATGATAAACTGTAGACAATTTTGCTATTTTATCTAAATTAGTCACCTTTATATCAGACACTAAAATGCAAATCAACTACAACCACATATCTATCCTTTTTCCCTGTCAGAAAAATATTTTCTGAGGATTATCAAATCTCCATTTGCACATTTCACGAGTAGCTGAAATCATGTAACATCTCTGATTAACTTCTAAAATTCGATACCATGCAGAGAATAACTTGCCCATGGTGATAGTCAGAATAGTGTCAAGTTCATGAGCTGGAGCATACAAATCTAACTTTCAAGTTGAATTTCATATCAGGAAGTCCTTGGGAAATGTGGTACTATGCAATCTAAAGATATCAAATTATATATACAGCAAACTCTCTGTGTTACTAGGGAGGATATGTTTTTCAATTCCATCCATAAATTAGAGTGTGCAATCCATATGCAATACACTAGCAGAATACAGAAAACGGTTCAATACACACTAATATTTTTTATAATACTAGATTATATTAGACTTCCTGAATGCTTACATCTTGTTCTACCCCTGCTGGATTTGATGAAATCAATTGCCAAAGATTTACCTTGATAAAATGATATTATATGCTAAAGAGATGATATTTAGAAAATTGCTTTTACTCCAAGTAGAAACTCTACATATATTTATTTTTATTATAAGTGTCAAACATATATGTTTTTCAGTTAGTGGCTTATATTTTTATTTTCTTATGGTGAGAATTAATTGGTATATGTTATTAATTTGACAGTGTCAAATGATCAATCTTCATTTCTATGGTCACACCTGATGTGTCTGGTTAAGATATGCTTCCTATTCCCCAAGTCAATGGAAAACTTAAAAAGTATCTTTCTTTTCTAATTTATGAAATAAAGTTATATATTGATGCTCAATTTCATAAAAATTCTTTCATGGGTTTTTTCTGTCAATAATCATTTCTCTCATCACTTATTAAATTGTCCATTATTTTCTAAAGACCTATATTGACTCTTCTGTATATATTAATAACTTATATGTATATGTTATTTATATATAAATATATACATATGTGGATATGCTTTTGTCTTTCTGCTCTATGTCATTTATTTCTTCATCACCGTGTCAGTGTCTTACAACATATTATGGTAATCTCTTCAGTTTGTAAGACCTTTGTTTATCTTAGGTCAAATATACTCACTCTTGATTTTTATCATAAATGTCTTGGCTATTCTTGGTATTTTGGACTTTCATAAAAATTTTAGTTTTAAGTTATCAAGTCAATAGTAACTTTGTTCGGATGTTGGTTAGAATTACAATGACTGTATACAGTCATTTGGGTAGAATTGACATCTTCATGAAGTTAGTACAATCTCTGCAAACGTGATTCCTTTGTACTTCCTTAATATTTTTAATTAAATACTTTATAAACTTTTTCTTTCTTTTGTACATTTAATCCTAGAGAACTACCTCATGTTCTCCCCTTTCAATATTTACTGTTCATTTACTTTATTTGTAAAAACGTGCTTTCTAAACTTCTGGTACAATGTTTAATAGAATAAATGATCATAATGTGATTTTAATACAGGTATGCCTGCTTTACTTTGGTTAAGATTTTGTAAGTGAGACTGAGAATCTATACTTTCAACTAAAAAATTTAGTATATTTACTATATAAAAATAGGATAAATATATTCATTTGGCTTATGAATATGTTTGAAATTATTTCTATCAAATAATTTGGGAGTTGTCATTATTTTAGATTTTATCAAATTCATAATTTATTAAAATTTACTTTTTTATTTTTGTGTTTGGCCTCATTCTCTTTTCTGTTGTTCAATTTTTTTAAAGGTTTATGTTTCTATTTTCACGCTATGAGCCATTAACTTGTAACAACACAATTAAACATTTAAAATCGAGTAATATCTTTGCATTAATTTGAAATACACTATGCTGTAATATTGATTATCTCATCATTGTTATTCCACCTCTCAAACTTCTATTTATTTTTTATTCTGTAAATTAAACATAATTATTGATATATACAGTCAAGTTTTGCTTAGATTTAACTACAGTTTTGCAGTTTTCATTATGTATTTGTCCTTTTTGCTTATCAGAACTTTATTTTTTAATACATTCTTAGGAAATTTTGTTAATTGGAGTATCTTGATAGTAATAGATTTGAGTTTTATTTATATAAAATGTTTATATTTCACAATCCCTCTATAAAAGAATTTACTTGACATAATAATTCTAGTTTGACAATTATTTTCTCATAGAACAGTGTAGAAATTGTCTTCTGTCATCTACCACTGTTGACATAGTTATAACTGTCAATGTAGTTCCCTTCAAATACTCTTATTTTTTTCTTTTTCTGTATCTACTTCAAGACTCTTGTCTTCATCTTTGTTATTTTGCAGTTTGGCTATGGCATAGATTTATTTTTATTTTTGGTTTGTATTTCTTGTAGTTACAGACAATAAAAATCTTTGTTGCTTAATCTACTCTGAATAATTCTCAGCTGTTATTTCTTTCAAGAATTTTTTTTAAAAATTTCACTTTAGGTGTATACTATATATGGCACTTCTCCCCACGTTATCCTTCCCTACGCTACCCTCCCTTTCCACGCCCTGCTGTCTCTCCCCTTGCCCCCAGTGTGTGATGCTACTCTCCCTGAGTCTACGTGCTCTTATTATTCAACACCCACCTATGAGTGAGAACATGCAGTGTTTGGCTTTCTGTTCTTGTGTCAGTTTGCTGAGAATGATGGTTTCCAGATTCATCCAAATCCCTACAAAGGACATGAACTCATCATTTTATATGGCTGTGTAGTATTCCATGGTGTACATGTATCACATTTTCTTTGTCCAGACTATCATTGATGGACCTCTGGATTTGTTCCAGGTCTTTGCTATTATAAACAGTGCCACAATGAACATAAGTATGCATGTGTCTTTATAATAGAACTATTTATAATCCTTTGGGTATATACCCACTAACTGGATTTGCTGGAACAAATGGAATTTCTATTTCTAGATCCTTGAGGAATCGCCACACTGTCTTCCACAATGGTTGAACTAATTTACACTCCCACCAACAGTGGAAAAGTGTTTCTATTTCTCCACATCCTCTCCAACATCTGTTGTCTCCTGATTTTTTAATGATCGTCATTCTAATTGGTGTGTGATGGTATCTCAATGTGGTTTTGATTTTCATGTCTCTAATGACCAATCATAATGATCATTTTTTCATAGGTTTGTTGCCCTCATATATGTCTTCTTTTGAAAAGTGTTCATATCCTTCACCCACTTTTGGATGGGTTTGTTTGTTTCTTGTAAATCTGTTTTAGTTCTTTGTAGATTCTGGATATTAGCCCTTTGTCAGATGGGTAGATTGCAAAATTTTTTTCCCATTCTGTTGGTTGCTGGTATTTGAGATTTTTCTAACATTTTGATGTGGACACTCAGTGCTATGAATTTCCCTGTTAACATTGTCTTAGTTTTGTCCCAGATATTATGGTATGTTGTATCTTTGTTCTCACTAGTTTCAAAGAACTTTTAGATTTCTGCCTTCATTTTGTTAATTACCCAAAAGTAATTCAGAAGCACGTTGTTTAATTTTCATGTAATTGCATGTTTTTGGTCAATTTTTAAAATCTTTACTCCTATTTTTATTGCACTGTTGTCCAGGAATGTGTTTGGTATGATTTCACTTTCTTTTCATTTGCTGAGAATTGTTTTATGTCCAATTGTGTGGTTGATTTTCCAGTATGTGCCATGTAGTGATAAAAAGAATATGCATTCTATTGTTTTTGGGTGAAGAGTTCTGCAGAAGTCTGTCAGATCCCATTTGGTCTGATGTTGAATTCAGTTCTTGAATACGTTTGATAATTTTCTGCCTTGATGATCTGTTTAATACTGTCAGTGGGGTGTTGAAGTCTCCCACTATTATTGTTTGGGAGTCTGTGTCTCTTGGTAGGTCTTTAAGAACTTGCTTTAAGAATCTGAGTGCTAGGCTGGGCACGGTGGCTCAAGCCTGTAATCCCAGCACTTTGGGAGGCCGAGGCGGGTGGATCACAAGGTCAAGAGATCGAGACCATCCTGGTCAACATGGTGAAACCCCGTCTCTACTAAAAATGCAAATAAAATTAGCTGGGCATGGTGGTGCGTGCCTGTAATCCCAGCTACTCAGGAGGCTGAGGCAGGAGAATTGCCTGAACCCAGGAGGCGGAGGTTGCAGTGAGCCGAGATCGCGCCATTGCACTCCAGCCTGGGTAACAAGAGTGAAGCTGTCTCAAAAAAAAAAAAAAAAAAAAAAGAATCTGAGTGCTACTGTGTTGGGAGTATATATATTTAGGATACTTAGGTCTTCTTGTTAAACTGAACCCTTTACCATTATGTAAATGCCCTTTGTCTGTTTTCCATTTGCATGGTAGATTTCCTCCATCTTTTTATTTTGAGCCCATTGATCATTAATTGTGAGATGCATCTCTTAAGACAGCAACCCAAGTATCTTACTTTTTTTTTTCCAACTTGCCACTCTGTGGTTTTTAAATGAGATATTTAGCCCATTTACATTCAAGGTTAGTATTGATGTGTGTGGATTTGATTCTGCCATTGTGTCAGTTATTATGCTGGCTTGTTTGTATTGCTTTATGATGTCACTTGTCTGTGTATTCAAATTTGTTTTTCTATTGGCTTTTCACAGTCTTTCTTTTCTATATTTAGTCATCCTTTCAAGATCTCTTATAAGGCAGGTCTAGTGGTAATGAACTCCTTCAGCATTTGCTCATCAAAAGGATCTTATTTCTCCTTTGCTGAGGGAGCTTCATTTGGCTGATTATGAATTTCTTGGTTGAATATATTTTTCTTTAAGAAGGTTGGATATAGGCCCCCAGTCTCTTCTGGCTTATAAAGTTTCAGCTGAAAGTCCACTGTTAGCCTAAAGGGGTTCCCTTTGTAGGTGACCTACCCTTTCATTCTAGCTGCCTTTAACATGCTTTCTTTCATTTCAACCTTGAAAAATCTGATGATAATGTGCCTTAGGGATTATCTTCTTGTGTTGAATCTTGCAGGAGTTATCTGTATTTTGTGAATTTGACTGTTGGCCTCTCTAGTAAGGATTGGGAACTTCAAGTTGTTTGCTTTCTCCCCCTCTCTTTCAGGGATGTCAGTTATTTGTAGATTTGGCCTCTCTACATACTCGTATACTTCTCAGAGTTTTTGTTAATTCCTTTTTTTTTTTTTTAATCTTTATTTTGTCTGACTGTCTTATTTTAGAGATTCAGTCTTCAAGTTCTGAGATTTTCTTCACCAGCTTGGTCTACTCTGCTGTTAATACTCATGATTGTATTGTGAAATTCTTGTATTACAGTTTTCAGCACAATACAACAATTTCACAATCCACTCAAAAATTGTATTGTGAAGATCCAGTTGGTTCTTTTTGATAGGATTTTATCCTTCAGCTCTTTTATTGTTTTATTGTGATTTTAAGTTTCCTTGGATTAGGTTTTGCCATTCTTCTGAACTCAATAATCTTCATTCCTACTCCTATTCTAAATTCTATTTCTATCATTTCAGCCAGCTCGGCCTGGTTAAGAAATCTTGTAGGATAGCTGATGCCATCGTCTGAAGGACATCCAACAGTCTGGCCATTTGAATTACTGGAGTTCTTGCATTGTTTTTTTTTTTTTCTTTTTTCATTTCTGCATGTAGGGGTACCTTTAACTACAGTATATAGTACAGTCAATAGGCTCATTTTCTGCATTTTTCCCCCCCCACAGGGCTGAGGTTTTTGGCAAGATCTTTATTTGAAACTAACTTCTTGTATTTGGTTTCATAGGTGAGTGTGTTAGCAAAGTATTTTTAGTGTTGAAGTTTTGGAGTGTAGTTTGGTTGACAGCTTTTAGGCATATTGGTCAGTTAGTAGGCTCTTACTTGATTATGTGGCTCCCTTATGCTTCCTCATACTTGCAGCCAAGTTCCCTCTAAATGCTTTGTAAGTGTGGCCTCCTCTTCCTTTGAGTTCTGGGTGGAGATCATGATTTGGGACTCCTGGGCTTTCCACTGAAGCTCTGGGGTAATCTAAGGGTTTATGTTACTTCAGTGATATGTTTCTCCCCAATCTTGGAAGCAGGAGGAAAGGGGACTTTAGTAGTGGCTGTGACTAGGTTCTTTTGCTTGTCTCCTGGAGGCTCCACCCGAGGGAAATACAGGTCAGCAATTGCTCGGTCCAATCAGCCCAGGATGGAGGTCTGCGATGTGTGCCCAAGCCAGAGGTTCCCTGTCTGGTAATGGACATGCTGCTTGGGTGTGACCCATGGGAGACAGACTGGCTTTCTCACCTTTGATTGACTGCAACTTGTTGGAGGTATGGATGAAGCATTTGGAGTCTTTGCTTTTTCATTAGTCCAAAGGTATCAAGGGGATGTCAACTGCAGAGACAGTGACAGAGAAGCTTTCACTTGTCCCTGGGGGCTCTGTCCAGGAAACTGCCAAGTTGCTACTGTCGTGATAGCCTCATTGGGGGGATGGGGGTGGGGCGGTGGCTGGATGCCCAGGCCTAGAGGACTTTCCCAGTGAGGAGATGTGAGAATGAGCACCCACATGACAGTCTGACCACTTTTCTGTGAGACTGCTGCAGTATGCTGGGGGTTCATGCCAGTCCCTGGTCACCTGATATTTTCTAGCACCTGGAGGTATTAACATTGGAGGCTGCAAAAACAGTAAAGGTAGTGACCTGACCCTCTCTCCAGGAGCTCCATCCCAGGGAGGTGTGGACCTGTTGTTGGCCAGAATGCAACTGTAGAAGATGGCTGGAGACCCTGGTTGGGTCACCCAGTGAGGAGGAACGGGATCAGGGACCCACTTTAAACAGCAGTCCACGTTACCATATAGCAGCAGTGCTGTGCAGGGCATCCACTCCAATCCTAGGATGTCTTGGACTCTCCCAAATCCAAAGACTGAAATGCCCAAACAGCAAAGATGATCCTCCGGCCCCCTTTCTGGGAGCTCCTTACCAAGAGGTTGAAACCTCCGTTAGCCTGTGAACACCAGAAGGTTTATCTGGAAACCCCAGTTGGAAGGTCCTACCCAGTAAGGAGGACTGGCATTGGGGACTGGCTTTAAAAAGCAGTCTGGCCACTTTTTTGTAGAGCAGCTGTGCTGTGCTGGAGATCTGCTTCAGCACCTGGTTGCCATGAACTCTCCAAAGTCTGAAGGCTGGAGCAAGTAAGTTACACAACAGCAAAGACGGCATCCTGCCCCTCCCTCTGGGAGCTCTGTCCCAAGGAGGTTTGACACCTCCGTTGGCCAGGGAACTCTGAGAAGGTTAGCTGTATACCCTGGATGATTGGTCCCACCCAGTGAGGAGAAACAGAATCAGGGACCTGATTGACAAAACTGTTCTGGTCATGTGTTCTTAGAATAGCTGTGCTAGGGCCTCTGAAGCCCCAAAGCTGGAACGGCTCCGTCAAACTGCAAAGATGATGAGCCACTCCTCCACCTAGGAGCTCCATCTCAGGGAGGTGCAATACTGCTACCACTGGCTGGCTGGAGTTCCAAGCTAGTGGGTCTTACCCTGTGAAGTGCTGTGGAAGTGGGACCTGCAGACTTGCTGCTTAGCAACCTGGATTCAGTCCCTTTTTAAGGGTTATGTATGGGTTCTAATCTCCTGCTTTGCCAGAGTTGCAGCTGCTTTTGCTGGAAAGCCTGAAAAGCCTAGCTATCTAAGGATCCTGGCTCTCCATGTGTGCCTGGGTGGCTGCTCTGCCAAAAGTCTACATAGCTCTGTGTGTCAGACTGAAGGCTCTGGTATAGTGGGTTCAAAAGAGGATCTTCTGACCCAAGGGTTGTAAAGATGCATTGGAAAAGTGCAGGTTCCCAGAGTCCCATATTCACTCACCGCTTCCCTTGGTAGGAGGGGTTCCCCTGGCTCCACCTCACTCTCAGGTTGGCCACCATCCTCTGTGCTTTTCTCCCTTCTCCCTAGGTCAGGTTGTTTCCTTGATTAGTACCAATACATGTACCTGGATGTTGCAATTGAAGATTCTATATTTACTTGCTCTCTGTTTCTCTCCTCACAGACTGTTTTTTCCTTGTCATTACTATCTAAACAATTATCTATACAACTATTTACATGATGTTTACAATGTATTAGGCATTTCAAATAATCTGGAGATGATTTAAAATATATGGGATGATGTGCATATAGTATATGTAAATACTATGCTATTTTCTATTAAGCACTTGAGCATCATGGATTTTGACACCTGTGGGAGGTCACAGAACTATTTTCCAAGGGATACTGAGGGCCTACAGAATATACAAAATACATACATGCATGTATATATACACATACGTGTGTGTGTGTTGACAATTCTATCTGAACTTATCGTATGTGCTAGGTGAGCAAAGTTGTAATATTCTTAGAAATGAGAACAGATTAACTTGTACATTAAATTTCAGAGTATTTTATTATCATAGTCACAAACCGTCCTTATTGTAAAGGATATATATTAGATGGAGTTTTCTAGTTAACCAGGAAAATACTCCATCGCCTCTATCTGTAATCCCCATCATAGCATTTTTGTCCCACATTCCCATTCAATTATCCACTTTGGGACGCTATAGACAAAGAGAATGCAAGACCCCCCAAACTTATTAAAAATCAGACAGGATACTTGGGTTCTGTAACACTCCACTTTACTGAAGCATTTCTATTTTATAGAAGAAAATACATTTTCATTTCTTTATAGAAAGTATGTCATGTCCAGCATTAAGGTAAATTAAGACAAAAAAGATTTGAGTGGCAAACTCTTTGTGCGTTTAATTGGCCATATATTAATAATCTGTGATCTCAGAGTTGATTATTATACTGATACAAACATGGGTTCGGACAGGGATAAACTCACACACATTTTTTTAGCTCAAATATTATACAGTCTTTACTAACATTTTCTCACATATTCATTTTAATTGCAATTGTACATTAATAAGGCAGGCAAATAGAGGTCTCAGTAGATAAATTTAGGTCTCAGTAGATAAATTTCTGTTACAGATGTAACAAAAATGTTATATCTGTAAGACAAGTGAGAGCAAACAATGATTAATTTGTATGCTGGCCTTTCTTTATTTTCCCTTACTTCACTCCATATAAGTTAGAATAAACTACTAAAGAAAAATGTCTTCAGCCCTTACCTTAGAGTCAGCTACAGAATCACATTAAATGTAGCTACGGAGGTGAGAATAAAGTGTGCATTTTTACTGTATTTGCAATAAAAATGTAGATTCTTTAAAGCCTTTTAGGGATTGCAACATGTCTAATAAAACCTGGATTCTTTAAAAGTTGTGAATTGTTTCCAAACATCACATAAATACCAGAGAATCCTTCAGACAGAAGGCAATATTGCAAGATTTAAGTCTAGCAGTCTGCTCTATGTTATGATTTGAAAGTTTTAAAATACCTTGAATATATAAAATTAAAGGAAGTGGTAGGGAACTCATAAAAAGATGAATCGATTTGCTTAAGGTAGCTTACATTCAGAAAATAAAAATGAAGTCTCCAAACAAACAATCTCATGCTTAATTCAGTCCATCATGTTCAGAATAGGTGGAATGCTATGTAACTCGGGGTCATGGAAACTTTCAGAGTAGATATTTCATAAAACAATTTTCATAAAATGAGTTTTTCCAGCATACTCACAGGTGTGTAATAACATTTTCTTTTGATCTTTAATTCATTTATTTCACTTTCTCCTCAGTTGATTTAAAGTAGAACTTTAATAGTTGAAAACTCTTTTGAGATGACTGTTCATTACCTAATTTTATGTACTCTTGAGCATATGGCCTTGTCTAAGAAGGAGCATAAGTAAACAGGGATGTAGATGAAACCTGATAGATCATGAGGTTAACTGCAGAATTGATTTTGACTATAAATGTTTTATGATTCACTTCTAATAATACTAAAAGAATAGCCTAAAAAGAAGCACACCAATCTAATTACAGTTTGTCCCAAAGGAGGATAGATGCTTCATATGTAAAAAGAAATCTGTCATTCACTATCTAATTATAGATTGTTGTTATCACTGAAGTAACCAAATTTCTATAATTTTATTTTTAATATAGAAACTCTCTTTGTTATAGAAGATATGCATTAACATATGTAATATTAATGTATTATTAATATATATATAATTACATGATACATATTAAAATGTGCATTATGTAAATATATATGTTTTTATATAAACTATGATATAGGGGAATTATTGTATGATAGGATATGTATTAGTCATTGTATTAAATTTAAAAATTCATAATTATTAGTTTTGAATAATAGTTTTTCAATTATGAGAGCTCTGCTCATGAAAATATCAATTCCATCTATCACTTCAGTCTAAACATTATAAGATTCATAGATTAGAATAAGAAACTAAGGTCACATAGACTTCATGAATGTATAACTATTGAGATATACAGAAATAAATACAAATGAATAAAACCTAAAATTATTGAACAAATATATATTATTATAACAACTATTGAGAAAATATTGCCAAATAAACATTGGAATCAAGTCGTGAAAACTTTGATGACAAAATATCTGATAGGATATATCAAGAATGCTTTTTTATAAGATCCCTCTTTAGCATATTAATCCTGTCCCTTTAATTTATATTAATAATTCTTATCTCATTCCAACAAATTTTTTTAAAATTATAACCAAATTGTTCATGTATAATGCTGTTTTTGTATACAGCTCTGTCCACCAAGTTAGTTATAATAAGAAAGTTAAAACAATACATATGAATAATATAATACTGTAATCTGAGCAATTCAGTTTAAGAAATTGTAATTAGATTTCTGTTTGGCAAAAAATGACATATTGCATTAATATGCATATCGTTTAAAATCAAAACTACTTTATTCTAACGCTTCCTTCTGTAAAGTTAATGTGAATAAAAATGGTGAGCTAATGGGGTTGAAAATACTTTACTTGCATTTCCCCACTGAATTCTAGCATGTTTCCCCTCCCTTAGGCAAAACAGTTTTTACAGCTAAAATCAAAGAAAACAGCTGATCATATACTTGAAAGAGTATTATTTTGAAAATTAGAAAATAGAGATTTGTGTTAGGTTTATTTTGCTAATAGCCATTTTAGTTATATTTTGATCCAGAGGCTCATATATTTGCTTGAGGTTTACATACCTTTTTGGTTATCATTAATCCTTTGTGTAGAGGTCTGTACTTGACCAAAAATCTAATGGTTCCCTTGTGATCTGATTAGCCTTTATAGTTCAAAGTGAGGTGCTTCTACCACACTTTGCCTAGAAGATTCTTTGCCTAGCCATCGCCCCCTGCTGGCCACACCTGTGGTTGCAACAATGTTTTTTGTTCAATGCTACTTTTGTCAGTATTCAAGATGCTCTTACTCTCCCTTGCTTTCTGTTATCTGTCGTCCCGCTATATTATTTTCACAGTGATTATACAACATATGGGAATTAATTTACCGTGTCTAACTTCATGGGTCTCAAAGCTAAGAGTTTTCATCAATAATATTCTTTTGGAATAATTATTTTCATTCCCAAATTCTCTAAATATCCATGTGTACTTGACTGGGTTTCTAACCATATGAATACTGAAATCTGCCTCTAGATGTTCATAATACTCTCTCAGTCTCTGAAGCTGCCTTTGATGCTGGCTTGATGTCATCACTGTGTCTTACTAAAGTCACAACTATGTCTGAGTCTTCAGTACTGAGTGGAAAATTGCTGGTCCTTAGTTCTCTGCTTGCTGTTCTTGTTTATTTTGCATCTGCATCTGCAGTGACCTATCTGAGTCTTCAGTCATGCTTCACTGTCACTCATACTGTTGCAGTCACTTTCTGATAGAGACATAGTTAATACAGGTCAGTGCTTTGTCTACCTTTGGGTAAATGGAGGGGATATCTTCCAATTGTCTTATTCTGTAGAACCATCTAAACCATTTGACCTTTAAAGTTTCTATATGCCCATGATTTTTTGAGGTTAAACTACATTCTTGCTAGAAATGCCAACCAGAAGTTTAGCAGGGCTGTCTTAAATCACTGCTAGCTTTAATTATTCCACTTCCCCTCTTTAGGGCTCAGGAGTGAACATATCCCATTTCTAAAAGTAGTCCCAGAATAATCAGTTCTACATGTGTTACTTTTAGGGTCAAGTCACATGACCTATGACCTGTCCCAATGCATATCAATGTGAATGTGATAAACTTCATGTATTAGTGATAATTCTTGAATAGACGCAAACCCATAGGATATACAAACACACTGTATGCATACAAGAGGAGATATGCATATAAAATATATATATATATACTAGATAGATGGATAGATGGATGTATTCAGCATTATTCAGTGAATTCGAATACACTATAAAGTGTCTCTGTAGGATCAAGCTGAGGCATAAAATTTATCTCAATGCTCACTTTTGTTTAGTTTCCTCCCCTGTCCTGCATCATTAACCTCACTTCGTTACTGATTTTCCTGGGAACAATTTCTTATTACATCACTTGCACAGCAATCATTGTCTTTTGACCTTCTTCTGAGAATTTCAACCTAAGAGAGTGTGGTATTTTTGGTAAGTCTCTTAACGTCTATGTCTCTTTGCCTTGGTTTTCC
Source organism: Saimiri boliviensis (assembly GCF_048565385.1). NCBI lineage: Eukaryota > Metazoa > Chordata > Mammalia > Primates > Cebidae > Saimiri > Saimiri boliviensis. Next base: position 106,639,845 of record NC_133450.1, on the reverse strand, counting down.
AATATTTAATTGGAAGGGACCAGATGATCAATAAGCTACTCTACGATAATGAGTAAGAGTTAAAGGTGTGTATGGCTTGTTGAGAGAATAATACTTGCCAAATAGCAAGAAGTTTTACCTATCGAAATTGACTCATATTTTCACTTATTTTTTTTCTAGTGGTGGCTAGTGTAATTTTCTGTATTAATCTCAGTTCTTCAGAACTTATAGGATATAAAGGAATATATAAATAGAGAGTGTGACAGAAATAGAGTGATATTTTAAGAAATTAGCTCATATAATGTGGTGGCTGGCAAATTTGAAGTCTGTGAGGGCAAGCAGGCCTACTGAATATTTAGGTAAGACTTGATTTTTTAGTCCTGAGTTAAAAAACCCTTTCAGTACAAATAATCAGGCAGAAAACACGGGCAACTTTCAATGTTGCAGTCCTGAGGCATAATTGTTTCTCCTGCTGGAAATTTCAATCTTTGTTCTTAAGACCTTCCACTGATTGGATGAGGCTCACCCACACTATAAAGGTAGTCTCAAAGTCTACTGATTGTAAATGTTAATACAGTATCACCTAAAAAAATATTTTCCCTGCAACATATAGACCAGTGTTTGACAAAAGTTGAACAGCCTAGACAAGTTGAAAGAGTATTATTCATTATATCTCTGAATATTTTTTTCTAAAGGCTAAATTTAAAACATCCATTAAAGACCAGTAGACAAATTCTAGAAGCAGTCGAGATTAGTTGATGCAGTAAAGACCACTCAGACATTCTAATGTCATTTCATATTTTACATCAACTGTCAAAACTTACATATTCTCAAGGAGGAAAAAAAGAAAAACAGATTAAATAAAATGTGGCAAGTCCAAAATTAGCTTCAGGACTTTGAAAATGAAGTTCTTTGCTTTTAATAATTTAAGGGTAAAATTTTGTAGATAAAACCTGCTACTTCAGTAGCCCTTTATAATAGCATAGAAATACTACAAATATAAATAGGAAGGATTACCTTGGGGTAACCAGTTGAAATTTGTCAGCAAGGTTTTGGTTGGTATTTTTCTGGTTTACATTATTATATGAACTACTATAGACCTAGTCTAATTTTTACTAAAACTCTTTAAAATTCCATTTTACAGCTTTTTTTTTTTTGGTTGTTAAAAACCTGCAAATAATAATTTTGATTTATTAAGTAATTTAAAACAAAGCCAGACGGATTTGTTTTAGCTAATAAATAATATAGGTAACTGAAAACTAGTTAGAGGATTTATAAATAATTCCCTCAAAATGCATTTCTAAGAGTATAATTTAAGGAGTTTAAAATTTGATATTACTATAGTTTTACTTTTGGCTATGTATAGCATCTGGTAGTAGATTTTCCACTGACTTAAGAAGATAAACACTTTCTTAGTATGGCATATTTAGAAGAACAGAAAGAAAGAATACAGAATTATTTTCACATATTTAGCACTTAAAGCAAGATATGACACATTTATATTAAAAAAGCAGTTGGAAAAAAGAATTTATGTAAACTTCTATCAATGAATAATTTACAGTGATTCAAAAGTATATAAAAGACGAAAGAAATTTAGAAAAATATAGTGAAAGAGATTTCAGGCACATCATTTTATAAGTGAAGAAAAAAGAATTTAATTTTGTATGTATCAATTAGATTGCATAATTAAAACCTTATAAAACCCATATAAATACATATATATTATATATGTATATTATTTAAGATGTGTACGATATTGGAGAAGACAATTTACATCTCTAAATTCTTTTTTCTAGAAAAAAGAATTTAATTTTGTATGTATCAATTAGATTGCATAATTAAAACCTTATAAAACCCATATAAATACATATATATTATATATGTATATTATTTAAGATGTGTGCGATATTGGAGAAGACAATTTACATACAATTTTGTATGTATCAATTAGATTGCATAATTAAAACCTTATAAAACCCATATAAATACATATATATTATATATGTATATTATTTAAGATGTGTACGATATTGGAGAAGACAATTTACATCTCTAAATTCTTTTTTCTTCACTTATAAAATGATGTGCCTGAAATCTCTTTCACTATATTTTTCTAAATTTCTTTCGCCTTTTATATACTTTTGAATCACTGTAAATTATTCATTGATAGAAGTTTACATAAATTCTTTTTTCCAACTGCTTTTTTAATATAAATGTGTCATATCTTGCTTTAAGTGCTAAATATGTGAAAATAGCACTTTATTTTGATACTATGAGACTAAATTATTGTTACTATGTATTTGGCTGAATGTCATCCAGAAATATTAGTAAGAACCACTCTGGCTGTTGTAACTAACGAACACGGAAATTTCAATGGCTTGATACAATGCAAGTTTATTTGTTACTCACGTAACAGTTCAGTGATGGTTTGTTCCAGTTTATCAGGCAGTTTTACAACATGTGAGGATTCTCTGAACCCTGATTGCTATCCGCAATGTTCTGTAGATTTCAGTTTCCTGCCAGTGGAACTAAAAGAAGGAGATCATCGAGAAGGAACACCTGACTCTAAAACCAGGGACTAGCACATATCAATTCAATTTATATTTCACTAGCTAGAACTGCCTAGACCTGGATAGCAAAGGGTCTTATAAATATAGTAGTTTTCTGAGAAACCAATTTCTAGCATGACCTGTGGTTTCTTCTTATCTGAAATGCTATAGATTTATATCAGTTATCATTATAATCCGTTCCACCGGGCATTTATGGAATAAGTTGATTATGAATTAAATGTTGCTCTGAATAAATAAAGCTGTGTGTGTGTGTGTGTGTGTGTGTGTGTGTGTGTGTGTGTACAGAAAACCCTCAATATCAATAGGTTCTTGGAAACTGTGACTTTACGAAATGACTTATAACAAAACCAATCTACCATAGGCTAATTGATGGTAAAAGGAAACCAGAATACCTGGAGAAAACCCAAGCAGAAATGGGGAGAACACACAAATGACACACAGTGGTCACATCCTGGAATCATTTTTTCTTATCAACATTATTAAAAACAATGTTTAACGAAATGGCATTATAAAGGACCTCCTGTATATATTTCTAATATGCAATGAATATCTTTTAAGTAATTGTCTTGGAAAAACGTTGTTTTAAGCAAGACAGTCTATAGATAATTTATTAAATGTGTTGGGTTTTAGAAGAGGAAATTAACCTCCCCGCTAAATTACTGAGCTCAATTATCAAGTGCTGTATCCACAGCAAAGGGAGTAAATAATTCCAACTTACAGGTTGTCAGGAACCGTCCAGGACGGGTAGGCACGTCTGCCGGGGGTCTCTCGACCTGCAAGAGGGTCCCAATACCTGGAAGAGGGAGTGCACCTGGAAAAATAAAGACAGAAAGAGAGAAAGCGAGGCGTCTGGAGGGCTGATAGGCTGTGCCTAAGCAGCAAATTTTATTTTTCAAGGGCCAGGAATAAATACACTTTCTTGGCTCTGGTTTATGGTCATAGCAAGAGGAAATGCAAATGTATACCTTACATGGCCTATACAAGAGAGAAATCAGATATGCAATCAGTGGTTGTAAAAAGTAACAGAATTTCCTGTAATCACAAAGCTTGTTTACATCCAAACATTATTCCTCCTGGCTGCAGGTATCTCTGGTTTGATCTTGTTTTAGAACTGAGATGTGAAAGGTTTTCTGGTTTTGCTCATCAGAATATCTTTTAAGGGGATTCTCCTTTGTCTGCTCTTGACTCAATTTAACTCAACTTCCCCATTCAGGAGTCTCTGAGTCAGAGATCAAAGCCATCCCTTATGGTGGCATTTGCTTTGCAAATATCCCCACAGTTAAACCATTATCTAGGGTACAAGGCAGTCAGGTAAAGAAAAAGGTTTAAGGCTTATTCTTAAAGAGTCATAAAAAGGTTAAAAGCAGGAACCAGTTGCCGGCAGCATAGTTTTAGGCCCAAAGGATATTGTGGTTGATATTAAAAACTGATCATTCATCTTTAAGTTCCTATTTTTCTGGATAGCTCGACTGCCTCCGGTAGGAAACTGTTTTTGGGATCAAACTCACCGTATAGTGAGACTCACGCCTTTTGGGGGTCTCACACGGGAATGTTCCTCACAACAGGTAAGGAAAGTTTTCCATTTATAAGTGACTTGAGACTGGATCTATGAATATATGATACTATAGATTGAAAATTTTAAGAAAAATTATCCATAAAAAGTAAATGTCTTAAGCATAGACAATCAAGAGCATGCTGTGTTTAAGAAAGTTATGAGTAAATTATTTATTAACTATTCCAGAGTATAACTAGATAAGGGTTTGGAGGTAAATAAGATTTAGGCTTTAGAAGAATTTTCATGTCATGGAGATTAATTTGCACTGTAATTTTGGGGGGCATCAAATTAAAGTTTATAGTACAAGTAATACAATGTAACTAGAATATTCAGAAAATTAAACTGAGAAATGTGATTACTGCATAAATTATACAATTTTTAGTCTGAATTGTCAGACTCACTGTAATCTAAACCTAACTTCTATCAATTCGTTACCTTGGATTTTAAAAAATTTTCCTGAACTTATGTCATGCAAAGCTTTCCTGATACCTATCTACATACAAAGCTATTTCTAGCTATTCTAGTTGTCTTGAGAGATTTCTCCTTTAAATTCTTATGGAATTGATTTCACCTATCTCTTATTCTTACTTACAAGTTTATTTTTCCAATCAAAATGTAGACATTTCCTACCTGTGTGTTTTGTCCTGTGTTTGTTCTGTATTTGCTGCAAGATGAAAAGCAGTATTAAGTACAAGATAACAAAGCAGTTTTGTGTTGATGGATTGGTAAAGAACTTTCTGCTACACAAATGAAATTGTTTAACTGAAGTAGGGGAGTTCTTGTCAACACAATTGCAAGAAAAAACTGAAAGCGTTTTCTGTAAAGATCACAATGTTTTTCTTATGTCAATAAGGGAACCTGATGGAAATATGGTTTCATAAATTCATCAAAGAATTTTCCAAGCACTTCAGAGGTTATTTTTTTTATAAAGAATGAACAGCTTTATTCTTTGAGATATTAATGGCTAGGCTCCTACTGCGTCCTCTGCTTGTATAGTCTCAGACTAAATTCTGTAGCAGTTGGACATTTTCTAATTAGCCATTGTAGATTGAAAATAAATCTTTCTGAAGCATTAAGTGGATAGGGGAAACCCTAAGGAAATATTTTTTCTATTAGAAAAATATCTGTTATTCTTGTGCTTAATCTGTAAAATGGAAAAAACATTCTCCAATTGTCCACAAAATTTCAGTGAATTTCTGCCCTAAAACAGAGCTCAGGGTTTCTTTGACCTAAACCTGGTAGTAATGTAGTGCGTTTTTTTCCATGCTAACCCTAGGGTAAGCCTGAGTTTGAGCAAAACAAATTACCTGTCTTGTCATAGCTTTTCAATTTGGGACTTAAATAAAAACTGTACTTTATTATCCTTATTATAGTAGCATTGTCTCTGTCAAAGGAGTAAAGGATTAGTCACCTCCTCGTTATCAACCCAACTGTGCAAGTGTCTCAGAATGATACTGCCTACTTTGCCTTGGGGTATGATTTTATATTGGTTGCAAGGCTTTCAGCTTTCTTCTTACTCAGTTGCTTTTCTTGGGTGATTACAATAACATGTATAGTTTTAAATTATCAACCACAAGCTCAAAAATACTATTAATAGTTTTATCTGTCTCCTGAGTGCCAAACTCATTTTTCAAATCTCAAATGAATGACACAAAGCAGCTCAAACTACAGTACTGAGCTTGTGTTTTTTTTTCTTCTCCCACAGAAGCAATTACTTTGCCTGTGTTTAGAATTTTGCTCAGTTGAACGACTATCCCTCCGGATCCCTAGACCAAAAACCAGATCTTGCCGACCTCCTTAATCTCTTCAACTCCTATTCTCTAAATCTTTCTTATGATTATTTAGGTTCAGGCACTCCAAATATCTCCTATGTTACTATACACTATAGTAACATAGATTCACAAATATGCTTACTAACCTGGATCTTTTCCCTTGTCCCCACCTCCTGCTCATACTCCCCTCTGGCATCAGAAGGATCCACATATCCTCCTCCTGTGTGGAACTTCGAGTGGAGCCTCACGGGCTACAGAACAGAATGCAAGAAGCTCCTTACATTGTGCCTAGTCTCTTCAAGTCTTCGCAGTGTCTTGCCCCACATCACACTCACAGTGATTCTTCACTCCCATATCAAGATCTATAAAGTTTCTTCTACTTACACAGCTGTTTTATTTCTTCCTATTTTGTAAATGTTTTCCTCTTCCTATTGTGTATGATGTCTTGGTTAGTTGCTAAACCCCTATTCGTATTGTAAAAGCTTACTCACCTGACACACCTTTGAAGTTTCACTGGACTGCTTGCCAGTGTAGTGCCTGACATGTCCTCACCAACCTCTCTTTTCTGTTTCTGTACCTTTATATAATTATAGCACAGATAAAATTAATTTGCAATATTTTTACAATTTTTTTTCTACCAAGTATGGTCTTTGCATGCAGACACAGTGTATTGATAATTCTCTCATGAATAGTGCAGTGTCTAACTTATTTTACAGGCTTTTACATTTTTTTCAAGCATTGGTTATCCAATTAGATTTTTAGCAGACAAGTTAGCAAAACTTATATCCATTTTACATATGGATGAGGATATAATGAGGATTTGTTGCATATCATATGGCTAAATAAATAAATGCATTGGAAAATAAGCCGAAGGTTGAAAATAATAAAACAATATTCTGTGCAATTACACCAAATGCATTATTTTTTAAAAATTACATGTTAGGCTTTTCACATGCTGACACTATGAAAACTAAAATTCAAAAATTCATACCTTTATTAAGTTATTTATTTTGACTTCTGTGACAGATAAATGTGAGCTGCAATATCCCTAAATGTTAGGAACATGGACTCAATAGTAGAACTTGCTTACTTAAATCCTGTTTGAGCACTTTCTGTCTGTGTGGCCTTAGGCAAATAATTCAGTGTCTCTACAACTCAGTTAATTAATCTGTAAAGTCCGCCTCATAGAATTGTTGTGAGGATTAAATATGTTGATATAAGTACAATTTAAATACCTGGGGCATATTAGACAGTTTATAAACATTGTGATTATTGTACTCTAAAATTAGGAAGCATCAATGAATCCTGGTGAATACACACGCATACACATATATTTATATGACATATGGATGTATATATTACAATAATTGCAGAACTTCTTTTACCAAGGTTTTGAAGTCTGTGTGCTTAATCTGTTTGACTATTCTTAGTCTATAGCAGGAGTCCCCAAACTACAGCCTCCGGGCCACATGCTGCACTTCAGGAAGGGGCACTTCTTTCACTGGTGGTCAGTGAGAGGAGCACAGTATGTGGCGGCCCTCCAACGGTCTGAGGGACAGTGAACTGGCCCCATGTGTAAAAAGTTTGGGGACGCCTGGTCTATATTGTCATTTACTAGTTGTATCAGTTCATGTTTATGCTGCTAATAAAGACATACTCTAGATAATTTATAAAGGAACGATATGTAATGAACTCACAGTTGCACATGGCTGGGGAGGTCTCATAATCATGGTAGAAGGCAAAGGAGAAGTAAAGGCACATCTTAAATGGTAATAGAACTTCCCTTTATAAAGCCATCAGATCTCATGAAACTTATTCACTATCATAGAACAATACAGGATAGACCTGCCCCATGATTCAATTGCCTCTCATCCGGATGACACATGAAAACTATGGAAACTGCAATTCAAGATGTGGTTTTGAGGAGGACTCAGCAGGTCTTGACTCAGAATACTTACTTTGGTTACATGGAGCTCCTTGCTCAGCTGTGACTGTTTCATAAAATCCCTAAAGAACCATGGCTGTATAGAGTTGCTTTGAGAACACTTAACTTAAGCAAATACTGCATTTTTAAGGGTGATAAATTAGGGGAAAGGCATTTTTAATAGAACTGATTAAATACAAAATGTCTTTCTTTACATGATTTAACATTTCCAGGGTTTGGAAAAATGTTGCATATTGAGCTGGCTCATTTCACCAGTAGGTCCATGTGAGATTTAGAAACATTTTCTATAACAAGAAAAAGGTTAATTGGAATTATCAAAGACTTTAAATGTGGTCAATCTGGGTTTGAAAACTAAATTGAGTACTTACAGTCTATGCCATATAAGCAAAGTAAAATAACTTTTTGAGGTTTAATTACATACCAACTGCCACATAATAGGCATTATATAAATATTTATTTATCATCTTTTTAATTTACAGGAAGTTAAAAATGGTGCTCTTTTTAACTTTAATCCATTAGTCCTTTTTAAGGTTGTTCAATATTAGTACCTTTCCTAATTAAAGACTTTCCTCTAAAATAAAGACCCAGAGTTTCTCAAGTATTTGTGACATTTTCAACCTCTAGAACCTTATTCATTGTTCATACTTGTCTGAATGTGTTTCCTTTTGTCTTAAAAATGGCAGATTCTGTAACTAAAACAATGACTTAGATATGATGTGATCATAACAGACTATAAAATATTTTCAGGTTATAGATGTTTATTTTTAATTAATAAAGAAAAATATTAAATCAAGAAATTGCCTGTATGTTCAACTCATACTGGTACTTACTAACATTGAATGAATATTAACTGAAACTCTTAAGCTGCTTTATAATTTTCTACCATAGTTTTTACTGCTGAGCCACATTTCTTTCCAGTCATTTTTGTACAGTTAGGTTTTTGGACATAAGATATCCCTTGAGTAACCTTATAATTATTTTAATTAAATTCATCTTATTAAATTTGGCCCATCATGTGAGTCTGTCAGGTTCTTGGAATGTGATTGTGTCATTATCACTCCCAAATTCATATAACAGACATTTTCTGAGTTTGCCTTGAATATTTTAATGCAAGTTATTAATGAAGTAGAAGAAAATAAAGCTCTGAAACTTTCTACCATCATCGACATGGGCATTGATTTCATATCAACATGGAAGCATCATCAGTTAAGCTGTCATCAATTTATCTAATTTCACAAATATAAATTAGAATTCTAAATGTAGAAATTCAAAAAATTTCTAAGTCTTTAATATTTGGATTTAGGAAAATATTGAAGTACTCTCTGCTGTGTATTTCTGCCATTTATATAAATTGAGAATAAGGCCATACTAATATTGAGATTAAGTGGTCAGTGTATTTTAACTTTTATGCACTAATATTTCATTCTGGTTTGCATAATGCAGGCACTGAAAAGACTTGCTTTAGGATACTTAAGAATAATATGAAAGATCTAGTATTGCAACATTTGTCTTATAATCTTGTGCTTAGAAGGAAATCAGGTAATTCAGAAAAGCCCTTGTCTCCTGAACGACCTTCACACCTCCAGATTCCCCTACCATCCCTCTGTGTCTCTCTAACACACCAAAACCCATACCCACCCACAAACACTCCACACTGTTAAAGTAACTGCTTTCGTAAAGAGGGCTTAGTAGAAAATCAGTTGTGACTTGACAGAAAGATGTTGAGAGTGTCACTATACATTTCTGAGGCTTGGACATCTTTAAACTGCTATTTACTTACTTCCATCTTCTATGGTAGGATATTCGAGTTTCAATTCTGATCCTTCAGCTCTCCCTGAGGTAGGAAAAAGGTACTAAGTAGTGGTGCCATAACAAAGCAGCAAGAAGACACATCCATCCAATAACAAACCAAGCTCAGACCAATGAATTTTTTACTCTAATGTCAAGTGTATGGGAATGAGGGAATGAGGAATTGGACATTAGAATGGAAAAATGAGCAATTAGCAATCTGAATTATAAGCAGAAAGCTGTTTAGTGGGCATTAAATGTTAACAAAAAGGTGTGAGTTGTTAGAATTGGTTGAGCCTTTTGCTGATATCTATACATTTTGAGTATACCAATTTTCCTGATATTCGAGTTTAGTAGCAATGCATAAGAAAAAAAGTAGCTTTTATGCATTTGGCATAAAAGCTCTCTTCCATTTGTTCTTATCAGTATGTTTTTGCACATTTTAATCTGAGGAATACCTTCCTCAGAGAGGAAGAGGATAGAAAAGTAAGCGCTGCATTTCTCTCTCTCTCTGCTGCCCTTTCATTCTCCTCAAATCCACTCCCCTCACCTTGGCCCTTTGAAAGTCTAGATTAATTTTAGGCATTTATATTTTGCATTCCTGACAATTTCTCTTGAGATAAGTACTAGTTATTTGTACTGATTCTAGATATCTACCACATTGAAATTTTAAGGGAAGAATATGTTAGACCATCAGGATGTCATTAAAAAGATCTAACTAAGTTATTTCTTAGGTTAATATCTCTTTCTGAATTTTTAGGTTTAGGTTTAGGGTCTAAGATTCACCTGTGTAACTCCATGAAGTTTTTTAGCAACTAGATGGTTTAGTGTGCATGCCTCTGCTTTCCCAGTGTTATGGTCCCAGGAAACAAAATAAGTAAGCAGGATGTGGGTATTGATTTGGATTAAAAAGAGAGAAATTGATAGTATTGAGGGATATATTCCACTAAGTCAGGGTCAAACCTAACTAATCCTTTCTGTCTTTCAAGGTACCTGACCACACACTTTGGGTTTCTTAGATTCAGTGTCGCTTGTGCCACCTGCCTGGTTCTTGACATACTCTAGGGCTCTCCTACTTCATGGACTGCCAGATTTTCTGTTTCTTATTAAGAATCAGTCTCCTTTCTCACAGTACCTTTAATTTTTCTTTACATATGCTAATATCAGTAATTATATCTAAATTGATGTTTCAGTGGGCTGGGGAGTTATTCTTTGTTTATCTTTTCTGTGCTGTCTGTGGTATCTTCCATTTGCTTAGTTTGAAGACCATCATCATTCTAAACATACCTAACTTCACCTTTTTTCTGGTAATTTTGAAAAATGTAAGCTCATTGGAGAGATCACCATAGAATTACACAAATTTGATGAAGTAAAACATTCTTTTTAACCTTTTGGAATTTGTTTGAGCCTGATTTTGAGGCTTATCCCCTATGTAACATTTTTTGTGTCCCAGTATTCTGGAATTACTAGAATTATCTTATAATTTTAGAATTTTCAGGATTGGATTCTATCTTAAATGTGGTAAAATAATATATTAGAACACAGCAAAAAACGGTGGAAGTCTTTTAGATAATCAAGACATCACTAAATTACCTAAAGAAGCCACATGCTAATTTTTGCCACCATCACAAAACCTAAAAAGTTCTCTGATCTTTCATCACTAAATTGTGTATTCTTACCAACTTTTTGCTTACTTGTTCAATCTATTACTGAAAATAACAGTATTAGCTTCCCTGCCTATCATATCCGTATGGATTTCTCTATTTTTTCCTTTAGACTTTATATGTTGACTTTATATATTTTAAAACTCTGTTATTAGATGTATACCTTTTAGAAATTGTTCTGCATTCTTGATGAATTTCTCTTTTACCATTTTAAAATGCCCCTCTTATACCATAAAAACATCCAGTGTACAGAGGCCAAAAAGCCTATGAGTCAACTCTGACATTTTAAACACATTTATTGCATATCCAACCCATGAAAATATAAACTTAACCTTCTAAATTATTTTGATTCTGTCCACTTCCCTTGATACTCATTTCCATCATCTCGTTTCTCATGGTCTACTTTCATCAGTCTTTATTCTTTTAGAGTGACTTTTATCAAATCAAAAATATATTCCTCATTTCACAAAGTTGTCTTCATTATTTTCTATTGCTATTAACAACCTAAATCGTTAATGTGGCCCACTTGATCTTAAATATGCAGCTATTTCTCTATTTTTCTGACTCATCTAGTCATTTTCCCCTTTCTTTGCCTGCTTAAGATATGGTAGCCTTCTTTTTGCTCCTTCTAATCGAGTTCTCTGGTGTCATAGAACATTTCATTTCCTTTGTATATTTCATAACCTCTTTAGAGAAAAACTCTAACCTCTTTTACCTAAAAAATACAATCCGCAAATCTCAATTCAAAAACCACTTCCCTAGGAAAGCTTTTCCTAACCATCCATACCAAACCAGATTATTCTATCTTATACTCTCTGTAGAGCCACATATTCCTCATTCATCACACTTCCACAGTTGTAACTTAACATTTATTTTTGTGCTATTTGAATAACAAATACCTATCTATCCTCACTAGTCAATGACTCTTGGTACATGAACAGATCTGTTTTTCTCACCAAATTATTTACAGCTCTTGCTATGGATTGAGCAGACACTGGAAATCTAATTAATATTTGTTGAATAAACAAACTGAATGAATTATTTCTGAATATTTCTATATTGATTAACATAAAGCAAAATAAGTTTGGAGTTTATTTCCACTTTTTTAGAGTAAAACAGCACATTTTCCCACAAAATATTTGCTTTCCTTTCTAAATTAAGATGGCGTTTTATTTTATTTAGTACTGAAATAATTGCTCTTTTAAAGATAATGTAAACAAATTTAGCTAAACAAATTACAGCACTTTCCATAATCTATACCTTTGTATGTTTTTGTAATAGTTTTGCAAGAACAAACTCATTGTTATATTGTTGTCATTTCTAAGTCGTGCTACTACTAGTACTGAAAATAGCAACTTAGTGCATTTTTGAAAACAATGATTTTAGTTTTTAGCTCTTATCACTACCATGAAAATTCTAAAAGTTCAATACTTTCCATAAGATACGTGGTTTGATTGACTTGTCACTTCATTCCTCTATGCATCCTGTGTGGTTAATGTCTAACTGTAAGCCAGAGATAGCTTATTTAGAAATTGTGATATTTAAGTTACTTAAAAATGTTGTTACTTCTTTTACAAGTATATAAGGAAAGGAAGAGTTATGATATGGTGAACAGGAAGACAAAATTAAATATGTTTTTATTCTATATCCACATATGTGTGTGCCTATGTAAAAATACAAAAATAATGAAATATTCTTTAAATATGAAATGAAAAGCTAGGTTATTATGTGAATTAAATTAGATAATTCATGTATGTTATGAGGTTATTCTTTGTACAAAAGAAGTACTTCATCAATATTAATGTTGACATTATCCTTATTATTGCTGTAATTACTATATCTGTTCTTATTTAACCTTTAAATTGCACCTCATCCTTCTTTTCATAAATGTTCAATATTACGATGAAAGGCTTTTAATGGCCTGACATTACAACAGACCATTGCACAGAGAAAATCTCTCTTGCTGATGTAATCCATCATGGTGAATATTTTGATGCCAGAATTTCCTCAATCTGCAAGAAGAAAAATTGAGGAGGGATTGGTTGAATAACAAGCTTTCAACACAATACCATAAGTAAAATATGTGCTACATATAGAATGGCTAATTTATTTTGAATTAATTATTGTTTGCTCTGGTTGTCCTTTATTTTTACTATAAACTATGTTTATTTAACTTGCATGGTAGATAGCATAGAACAAATAATAGGTGAAAATAAATATCTGTTGAATAAATGTGCTTGACAGTTGCTCAATAGTCCTGAATAATTGCATATGAAACAAATTATGTTTATCAAAGAAATCTGTAATTTTGATGGTAGATTCCAAATGTATGCATTTAATATATCTTAAATTATCATCATTTTTTATATTTTAAAATTTTATACAAAAAGACACTTTTAAATTACTTGGAGATATTTAGAACATATATTTTTAAAGGAATACTGATATAATACATTTGTAGGATAAAGTTAATGCTACTTATATCCTTAACTGAATCAAGCTAAATTTTGATAGTAGAGAACATATCTCATTTAATTTTACATCAAACTATCAAGCACACATTCCTCTATGCATGGTTAATTTTTTATTTATTTGTTTAGATAATAATATTATTAATTCCTTATGTTTACCTTCTGCTAAATAGGAAATTTTCTAGAGATGGTGGTGTGACATAGAATCTTAAAGAATAGGATGTAGCTTGACACTTGACGGTTAGGATGGAAAGAACTAGTGATGTGAGAGGGAGAAGATGGACTACAAGACTTAGTAACCAAATCCAAAAATACATAGAAATGAGATGGCATTTTTAATAGTCACATATACCACATGCTGTTTGAATGAATATGCCCTAACATCCTTATCCATGCATGGAATGCATGTAATTCTTTGTTTCTTCTTTATTAGAAAAAATATTCTTAAATATGAAAAATTACTTTTTCATCATAGACTTCTAAGTAGTACAGAGCTTATAGCATTCATGAGGAGTAAAAATTACACTAGAACAAGGTTTCTATTGTTTGTCTGAAATCATTTTTTAAAATAAATGTATTGTTTGCATTCTTCATATGGCCAGCTTACTTTCCATTCTTGAAAGTGTTGAAGCCAAGTGATGTTTTGAATCTTTTAGTGAACTAGCCTTGCTTCACTTGTAGCTTCCCAACCTCCACAACCCTGACACTGGCGCATTGCAGTGCTAAAAATAATTCTGGACCATTTTTACTTTTTGAGGTACCTGACATATTAAAAAATATTAAAATGCCATAAAAGTGCCACTGTTCACATATTGTAAGTAATGCTTAGCAAATTGAAAGGCAAAGACTGTCTTATAATCCCATTTACATATAATATTGATAATATTGATAATATAAAATACACACCTTCAAAAAATTAAGACCTTGGACACATTGCCTTCATGTCTACCTTTACCTTAATCAGCTCTAACCATCACTTAAATGTTTCTTCCTTATAATGAAAAAACAACTTATCTAATACACTGTAGTTATTCAATTTAGTCTAATGTTGATATGTTTAAATGCATTTCTAATCACTTTTGGATTTTTAAACAATTAGTGATACAAAAGTACATATTCTTTTTGAACTTGCTCTTTATATATATCTATATATTTATATATAAATTAAGCATTTATGCTTCTTTTTGGCATGAAAATAATTCTGATCATAAATTATGTATAATAACATAGAAAATTATACAGACATAAAATTGAAATCTTTGCCAATTATTTTAAAATGTAAATATGTATAAGAATGCTTATCATGTTCTGTTAATTAATGTTTTTGAGGATTGTAATAGATACTATTATAGGAAAAACTAATGACTTAGGATTAATTTAATATTTTCCAATGTGGGAGAAGAGAAAAAGTAAAAAGTAAAGTCAATTTACATAAAAAAGAATTTCACAAATACATGCTTTGTCTCAAAATAGATATAATGTAAGAAAGAATGTAATCATGTGATTGCCAAGGAAGACTGATGCAAAAACTAATTCTTAGCAAATAATAAAAAGGTGTAAAATACAGAATGTAATTTAACTCTGAAATATTAAACTACAAGATTCTTATTGAATCAAGTAACTATTTATGGTCAGAGTTATGTCTCCACAAAATTCATATGTTTAAGTCTTAACCTCCAGTATCTGTGAATGTGACTAGTTTGGGAGAGATAGTCTTTCAAGAGGTAATTAAATTGTTCTGTTATAAAGACACATGAACACATATGTTGATTTCAGCACTGTTTACCATAGCAAAGACCTGGAACCAATCCAAATATCCATCACTGATAGACTGGATAAAGAAAACGTGGCACATATACACCATGAAATATGGAATACTATGCAGCCATAAAAAGGATGAGTTCATGTCTTTGTAGGGATATGGATAAATCTGGAAACCATCATTCTCAGCAAACTGACACAAGAACAGAAAAACAAACACTGTGTGTTCTCACTTGTAGGCTGGTGTTGAACAATGAGAACACATGGGCACAGGGAGGGGAACAGCACACACTGGGGTCTGTTGGGGGGTGGGGGGCTAGAGGAGGGACAGCAGGTGGTGGGGAGGTTGGGGAGGGATAACATTGGGAGAAATGCCTGATGTAGGTGACAGGGGGATGGAGGCAGTGAACCACCATGGTACGTGTGTACCTGTGCAACAATCCTCCAGATCTGCACATGTACCCCAGAACTTAAAGTACAATAAAAAAAATGTAAATATAAATAAATAAATAAATAAATAAATAAGGATGTACTTAGAGTTGGTCCTAGTCCAGCATGACGAGTGGCCTTATAAGAGAAAATTAAGACATAAACATGGATGGAGGAAAGGCTCTGTGAGGACACAGGTAGAAAACAGCCATCTACAAGCTTAGAAGAGAGGCCTCAATAAAAACCAACACTCCTGCTATCTGTCTTTAATTTTTTATTTTAGGTTTCATAGTACATGTGAAGGTTTGTTGCACATATAAATACTTGCCATGGAGGTTTGTCGTACAGATTATTATATCACCGAGGTGTTATCTCAGTACCCAAGAGTGCTTGATCTTAGACTTCTAGCCTTCAAAACTGTGAAAAAATAAATTTCTGTTGTTTAAGCCACTGTCGGAGGTAATTTGTTTTGGGAACCCTAGCAAACAAATGCAGTGACAACAAATTTAAAAGTTTAACATTTCTGTAGTTATGTTGTGTTAGAAATCCCCCAAATAACTGAGTTATTTTGGTAACAAGATTTTCAATAAAACTATGTCATTGGTACATCAAAAACACGCCTAAACTACCCCATGGTAAATCACCAAAGGTCAAATACAGAGCTCAGAATGAACAAAATCCATGGGAATTGAAGCAGAATAAAACATTAATTTTAAATAAGTGGTTAACTAGAAATGTCTTACTTTTAATATTACTCATAATACTCATTGAAAAAATTATGGGGATTGAATGATACACAATGTCTGCCTACAAAGATACTATAGTGAAGATGATGATGATGGTAGTGGTGATATAACATGTTTGAACACGTGTTATGTGGTAAGCAGTGCACCAAACACTTTATTGTCTCACTTAAAGAGAAAGGTGTTACTTTTTTTTCCCTCACTTTACTGAGACAAATCAAAGAGCTTAAGTGATTTATTTAAAGCCATGTTATTAGCAGCTTAAAAGTTGTTCCCACATTTTACTCTTAATCACTAGGATTTGCTCAAATAATAAATGCTGAACAATAAGAAATTACCCAAAAGGAATATAGGCATGTGTCACAGAAGTAGACAGAAAAAACTGTATACTGAAGAACATATGTTGCACTAATTTCATTCTTTAATTATTTTGTAATATGTATTAATGAAATTAGACCTTGAATATTTCAATGTGTCTATATATTTATATGCATAATATTCTGTAAATTTTAGTAATAAAATATGATATAATCACGTACATTTTTCATCTCCAATTTATATAAAAACATTTTATATTTTAATGACATGATTCTTTAATGTTTATTGTTGTAAAAAGAATTAATATTTGGTCAAATATTATGAGGCAAATATATGTAGCCATAAACATGTAGATCCTCCATGTTTCTTATCAGGAATAGCCGCATTTTGACTTTTAATAAAAAGTCTTCATTTAAAACATAAAGCCATCCTTAAATTATGAAGACTGGCTTCCCTTTATTTTCACGTTACTTAATTTGTAAGAGTAGCTTAAAGAAGCTGAAGGATATTTCTCTAAAACTCAAATGTATGCTGAATGAGACTTTGGCTAAGGATGTTCCAATACAATAAAAGAGGCATAAAAAAAATCTGGAAATTTTTAAGATATCAAGATAAAACAAACAAAAAATACACATCAATATTTTGGTTAATTTTCTTGATTACTGTTTAAACTTAGGGTGCAACTATCTATATTTTAAAAATTAACACCATTTAAATGCTCTGTTGTTAATATGCCATTATTGTTATTACTGAGAACATTGAATATTCTTCTACCCCCTCATTTTATTCCTTTAGTCATTTCCAACAATTTAAAAAATTAGACTTTCTTGTTTTCTTTTTTTATCTAGTTTACAACATTCAGGTTTATTCCCACACCATCTTTTATACCAGGATTCAAGTTGCATGTCGTGATTGCCAAGGTAAAATATCATAAGATATTTATCTCCTGAACTTATAGTAGAAAAAGAACTTTGTTTATAGAGTCCATTACATTTTCTGTAACAAGAATTAGTGAAGAAAGAATTGTAAACAAATTTCTTATTTCTTAATCTGAGACAGAGAGATAATAATGTTTCTTTCTTTCTTTTTTTTTTTTTGAGACGGAGTTTCGCTCTTGTTACCCAGGCTGGAGTGCAATGGCGCGATCTCGGCTCACCGCAACCTTTGCCTCCTGGGTTCAGGCAATTCTCCTGCTTCAGCCTCCTGAGTAGCTGGGATTACAGGCACGTGCTACCATGCCCAGCTAATTTTTTGTATTTTTAGTAGAGACGGGGTTTCACCAAGTTGACCAGGATGGTCTCGATCTCTTGACCTCGTGATCCACCCGCCTCGGCCTCCCAAAGTGCTGGGATTACAGGCTTGAGCCACCGCGCCCGGCCGATAATAATGTTTCTTATGTCAATGACCGTGTATGTTAAACTGCCAATATTTTGAAAGGATTTTTTATAGTGTACAACTATGAAGTTCATAAATATCTAAAGTTGAGTATTATGTGTTGTGTCCAGTACTGAGTATTTTACATGCAGTTTTTCACTCTTCATAATAACCCTATGAAATGCATTTTATTGTTTTACTTATTAAATAAATGAAAATACTGAGGCATGGTACATAGTGGTTGTGTATCATAATCAAAAGAAGAAAAACTGGAAATTTTAACGTAGCCTGTTTGTTATTTTGGAACCAGAGCTTATAAGCACTATTAAGTGCTATTCCAAACTGTTAAGCATTACTCCATGTGTACGAGGGAGGGAGGAGGAGGAGAGAGAAAGAAATTAAGAGAGAGACAGAGAGAGAGAGAGGGTGAAAGAGAGAGGGAGATCTGTGATTTATCTCACCATAAAATAAACTCTTGCCTTGGATAGAATGAGAAAGAAGTGTCTTTCTTACATTCTCCTGCTTTTCCGGAAAGAACAGTGGTGGTGGAGGTTTGTGGTGGTTAGATTTATTAGCCTTGTTGACATCCCCTGCTGGGACTGAAATCAGATTATCTTCAGATTTTATTACTCTCCTATGGTGAGTCTCTAAAGTCAACTATCTCTGAATGGGAGTATAATACAGAACTGCAGAGTTGAGTTTAGTGTGTTTTTTGTTTGTTTGTTAGGTTGGTTGGTTGGTTGGCTTTGTTTTAGCAAAGCATGTTCCAAGACAAGCTTTTTTTCCAGTAGATGGCTACAGAATATTGAGGACGAGTAGAGACATAACTTGACATAGAAGCAGGATTTTTGTAGATTTTAACTTTTTCTATATTCTCTACTAAAATGCCCTTCTCTAGAGATGGAGACTGCACAGTTTAGCAAGTAAGGACAGGGGATGCTTTTTTTCAACAGAAGGAGATGGTGAACCATGGAGGTGCTTCTCATTTCTTCCTTATCACTACTAAAACCACAGAAATGAGTTTAGAGTGTGATTTCTAAGGGTAGACAAAATTTTTCATTTTATATTAATGGACTCATTTAGGCTGGAAGTTGATAGAAAAGGTGTTATTTTGATTTTGCTCCTGAATTAAGATTTAACAGTACACCAACTCCTGAAAATGCTTATGCATAATATAACAATAGCATTTTAACTAAATTTTATATTGATCCTGAGAGTTCAAAAGATTAAAATTTTATATAAACTTAGGAATTTGTTCTTTTAGAGTTGTTTCAAATTCGTCACACATTTAAGTTTGGTAAAGATTAACAATAATGTGTTACAAAGAGAAAGTGTTAATAGCAGTTGATATTTTTTAATATGATGTCACTCCCAATATTTAATCATATCTCACGTGGAAAAGAATAACAGCAAATATGTGAAACAGACAAATGAAAAATTAGACATAAATCTTAGCAGAAGGGTCACACTTTATAGTCAGTATTGTCAAAAGATGAACTCGTAGTTGGAAGAAAAAAAGGCAGTTTTCACATTTCCTGACAATTTGATTAATTCAAAACAATTTTTCTCTGGTGCTTAGCTTTTTTGCACTCACTCCATCTGCCCATACTCAGCTTTGGTTTCTATGTCATGTAGGAAGTAATATCAAATGAGATAATTCATTAAAAATGTTGAGACATATCGTATATATAGGCACAGAGAAAGCACTCAGTAGCTGCCAATTTTAAATATACTTAGACAAAATCATGTGTATTGAAGAGTCCCTTTAAAGTTTAAGATTTTAGTCTGGGTCTCTATGATTAATAATAGAACTTACAAAATGCTCTGATGTTGATAAATACATTTAAGTAGCACATCCTTGTAAAGCCTGCTTTAATTATTTTAACTAAAACTGATGGTTTTTCTCAAAATTTCTAAATTATTTGTACTTTTAAAATACTATAGATTGGCTATCAATTTTGCTTAATTTTTCAAGCAATTAATTGAAGGCAGTGATCACGTCTTTCAGGAGTATGACAAACATTATAGTAAAGGCTACTACTTGCTGATTGCCTCTTCATTGCTCATCTATTGCTGTGCCTCTAAATGCTGTTACCTTCTCGTTTTACTTTTGAAATTCATAGCAAGGTACAATAGTCATAAAGTCAGTGAATTTTTATCACCTGCTTTATGTGAGGCTTTATGAAAAATGTTTTTGTCATTTGCATTTAACTTATTTCTCAAAGAGACTACGTATAACAGTATATCCGCTTATCAGAAATTGAGATTAAAGACTTTCCTTGCAGTCATGTAGATTAGTAATAGAATTTAGAATTCATTCTCCTTAGAACACAGCTGCAGTAGCAGTATTTTAGAATGGAGTAGCGTCGTATTAGAATGTAGTGAAGTATTAAACAAAAGAGATCTGTTAGATTTATCTTAATTTATTCTATCAGGGCTCCTGTGGCCCCAAAGAATATTAAGTTGTATGTGCTTTTTTTAAGAACTCAGTACTCCTTCTTATTGGGTGGAATAGTATTAACATTAGCTAAGTAATTAAAGTTAGGCAATGTATGTTAACATATTATTAAAAACTTGTTTGATATATATTTCATGGATTTTTAATATTCATTATTTTTTTAAGAGATTGGATTTTACGTTGTCATTCAGGCTGAACTGCAGTTTTGTGATCATAGCTCACTGCAGCCTAAACCTACTGGGCTCAAATGATCTTCCCGCTTCAGTTTCTTCAGTAGCTAGAACTACAGGGACCTGCCACCATCCATGGCTAATTTTTAAATTTTTGGTAGAGACTTACCCCGCTGCTCATGTTGATTTCCAACACCTGGCCTCAAGTGATCATCCTACATCTCGAAGTGCTGAGATTACAGGCATGAGACTGTTCCCATCTTCAATGTTTACGTCTTTTAGAGAAGTTTGAAGTGTGTGTGTGTGTGAAGTATTAGTCTATTCTCATACTGCTATGAAAAAAATACCTGAGACTGGGTAATTTAGGCTTAAAGGAATCAAGGTTTAAATGACTCACAGTTGTGTATGGCTGGGGAGGCCTCGGGAAACTTAGAGTCATGGTGGAAGGCACCTCTTCACAGCGAGGCAGGAGAGAAAATAAGTGCTGATTGAAGGGGGGAGCCCCTTGTAAAACTAAGAACATCAGCTCTCCTAAGAACTCGCTTGCTATCACGAGAACATCATGGTGGAAACCGTCCCTGTGATTCAGTTGTCTTCTGGTCCCACCCTTGAAAAATGAGAATTGTTACAATTCAAGGTGAGATTTGGGTGAGTACAGAGAGCCAAACCATATCAATGTGTGTGTGTGTGTGTGTGTGTGTGTATTTTTTTCTATTTAAATATATCATAATTTGTATTTTTCTTAGTAGCAACTATCGTGGTCTCACTTAAATCACTATGTGCTATTAAAATGTGTCATATATTTTTTGTGTGTCTGGTGGGAGAGGTTTTTTGCATGTTATAATTTCAGTTATATTCCATGAATATGTTTAAGTGCAGTTATGAAACAGTAATTTTATAGTAATTTTTGGACATCACTAATCTTTTAGTGATCTATACTATGTGTAGAATCATCAAGTTTACATTGCTAAATCTGTTTTCAGCACAAGCAAAATGGTAAAAATAATATTTTCTCATTAAGCGTGCTGCATGAGTGTATACTTGCCTTATACATTTATGTTAACATGACCACACTTACTCATATCGACATTAAGCAATGCTTCTAGATGTTGATAAATATGGACAACTCATTTCAAGACACTGTGCTATTGTTGTCTGCAGATGTATGGTCTATGCTGCTTTTCATACTGTGGGTTCTTGTCATATTTGTGAGGTCTCTTCAAGATCATAAGCTCTGACTTGCCACTACTATTCTTGGAGATGCACAAGGAAGATTTGTCTAGACACAACTTGCCACTCCTAATGGTATCGTTGTCAGGGACCTCTGTGGGCCTTAAGTGGCCTTTAGAAGAAAATGAAACATGTTTTACATTTCACATGCCTTAGGGCATGGAGGCAAGGTGCTTTCTGTTCCTACCCATTCCTTGCTTTGTGTTGTCGGAAGGATCGTGGGGCATGGGTAGGATGTATTCTGTCTTTCAGGCTTTTCCTTGACCAAAGCTTTTGAAGTAAAACACCTGGTCTTTGGCCAAAGCTTTTGAAATAAAAAAACTACATAAATCAAAGTTCATTTTAGGTGCTGGGAAAGTGGAAATTGACTTCTATCCCTAGAAGTTTAAACTTAAATTATTTTGTTGATTCTAGATGACTGAGGAGAACTTTCAATAACCAAGAATAATTTAATAGGTAAATTTTAAAACCAAAAAAGCTGAATTTCTTTTCTAAGTAGTCGGGTTATTTTTCCTCCTTCAAAATTACAGATAGAATTTTAGATAATGTTCTTATAAATGAAATGTATTCTGGTTTCAAAACACATCCAGAATGTTGTGAAGGAAAACATACGAATTTCCCTGACATTGCAGTGACAAGGCTTTACATTAAATCTTCATTTTCATCTTCCTTGAACCAAGTGCGGGAATACATAATCCTGAGGGGAATTTCATTTGCATGTTGTTGAACAGCTTGATGTCCTCAACTGGAGCACAGCGAAGTGCACTACAGGCCACCTGGTTTTTTTATGGGAGAAACTAAAATGGGAAGTTGAAAAGAGGGAATAATTTTATTCCACTCCAGTTATTTGGTTAAAGTTCACTTTGAGAAACATGAAATGTCTCATTCAATATAATGTATGCAAATGGAACCTACAGAATATGATAGAAATCAGATGGCAAAGACTTTCCCAGATGTTGCAAATGAGAGTGAAGTGGTTCTGTATCAGGTTTGAGGGTAATGCCTCAAAGTACTGCTTAAGTGGCTAGAGATTATATCACAGACATTGGCAGGTGTGGAGGAGGTTAAGGTTTTGCAATTAAAATTAAGAGGAAGGAGAATAATTTAACACATTAAAGGACTTTCATTTCTTGCAAATTAATTCTATTTTAATTTTCTTTCAAGATGGAAAAGTGTATGATTATCTTTATCATTGATAAATGAGGGGTTAAATATAAAGAGATTGTCCAAATAACTTAGCCTATAAAAGCCCTCTGCCCTGCAACATCCAGCTAATTCAAGCATAAGAGGAATGCTGTCTTTAGTGTTATTCATTTGAATGACTGCTATGCTATCAGCTCAATTTTATTGCATTTAAATAGTAAAATAACAGATGTGGCTATTGTTTTGAAAACTGTAAAATGTCTATAATTTTAGTTGTTATTTTTACTCTAAACTATATCTCTAGTGTACACGCTTTGTATATTTCAGTCACGAATATCATTGACTATTCAATTTAGTTACTAAATCTAATACTTTGTCTTAGAGTTTTCCTTTCATATGTTTGTGGGTTTGTTAAGCTCTCTGAAAGACTTTTAATGATGTGGTTTCTGAATTCTTAACTATTATTTAATGTAAAGATGTCTATACATTGATTTCTTAAAATTTGGCTGACTTTGACCCTCAGGAACCAATTTGGTCCCTTAATTATGTAAAAGTGGTTTATATTTTAAATCATTTTAAATGATTTTAATTTATTAGAGAAATGTAGCCACACAATTTGAAGGTTAATTAATTGAAAAGGGTTTACCAAAAAAAAATGTAATGCTATATCATAGAATAACATACCAGTATTCTTATTAGAGTTTCAATGATTTTAGCTGTCTCAGTTATTTACCTCTCTGTCTCAAAATACACATATGCCGATATATCTCAACTTAATATTTTTAGACATTATCTGGTAACTTTATGTTGAATTAAAAACTTACCTTTTTTTTTTATTAGTGTACCACTTCTTTATGTTTTCCTTTTCCATTCTCACATCCTTGGATGAAATCAGTAGTCAATGTCTAAATTAGTAAAAATTGATAAAAATCATTCACTACTGAACCAAATGATATATACATATATATGTGTATAAATATGAATATATATACAAATATATATTCACTGTTTTTCTTTTAAAATATTTTATTTTTCACAGCAATCTATTTTCTTAAAGTTACTGATTGGACCAGTCCTGCATTTGTCTAATTTTTATAGACATTCTGCTTTATTTATTCTAGTAGCTCAACATATTTTTAAAATATTAGAAGTATAATTTTTAAATGCACCGATGTTTTAAATGCTGTATTATTTTTTTTCCCCTGCTAGTATGTTCTGTACCCTTGATTTTCTTATGCATTCAGAGAAAAGCTCACTCTCGAGGCCAGAACTCTCATCTTGTGCATTCCCTTTGTCCCCGTCCTGTTATCAAAGTCAGGTAAATATCTACGAAAGACAGGACCAACGAGACTAACTTCATGGGCATGCAACTTATGCAAAATCTCATGTCTTTCTCCTTTGTCAAAAATGACTTAATTTTGTCTGCTTCCTATTAAATGGCATACAGAACATTTAAGAAATACTGTATAGAAACATTGTTATTCCAGACTCCAGTTTGTTTATAAAATTTAAGCTTGAAAATCTCTTGTTCTCAGAAACGTGAAGGCATTCATGCACCCTCTTCCAGTCTTCAGTATTGTTGTTGCTAAGTGTGGCGTCAATTTCATACTCAGTCTTAATATTTGTGAACTTTTTTTCTTTGAGAGCTTTAGAATTTTCTCTTTATATTTGATGTACATTTTTTTTTTCTATTTTAGGTTCATAAGCCTTTACATTTATAGACATGAAAGTTTTAGTTGTAAAAATTTTATATTATCTGCTTGAAATTATCTTGTCTTTCATTTTTCCCATGTGTTGGAAGTCACCTTTTCCAAATTATTCTCTATTTTTTTTCATTTTTCTTCTTATTTTCCATTGTTATATCAATCTATTTTAAATGATTTTCTCTAGTTTATTTTCAATGCCTTTCCCAAATTTACAATTCCAGTTATTATTTTAATATGTAAGAGTTATTTGTCTTTGCTGAACATTTATTTTACAGTGCAATGTTTTTGTTTCATTTATGAGACATAACTATTTGTCATTATAGTTTCTTCGTAGAAATGAAACTTCCTTTTTTTAGTATTATTTTTTCTTGGAGTTCCCTTTTGTTTGACTTTGGTTTCCCCTTCCTTTCATGTAATAAGCTTTCTCAAATGGCTGCTCATTTTTAGATGTCTGTTGATACTTAGAACTAAGGCATGAAATAGCTGATCTGATACCCAGTCTTCATAGTCAAGCCTGAGAGTCTTTTGACTCCAAGTTGATAATTTTTTCCCTTTGGTCACTCTTTTTCTGTAGAAATGAAAATCTGGTCAGGACTACATAATTTGTGAGGTACAATACAATTAGGAAGTACAAGGATTCTTGTTATAAAAAATATTAAGAAAATCAAGATCCCAGCAGCAGAACAATATACTTAGAGTGGGACCCTTCGAAGTGTGTAGCCCTATGTGAGGCTGCATAAACTGCCTGCATGTGAAGCTGGACTTCCCTCCTCGTAGTTACTTGCTTGATTTCCATTGTTCTGGAAACTACAACCCTCTGTAGTAAAAAAAATCTTGGCTATTAACACTTATTGGAGACTATTCTAAGTGAAGTAACTGAGGAATGGAAAATCAAACACCTATGTTCTCACTGATAGGTGGGAACTAAGCTATGCAGAGAGATAGAATCATACAATGGACTTTAGGGGCTTAGGGGGAAAAGGTTGGGGGGACGAGGAATAAAAGACAAATACGGTGCAGTGTATACTGCTCGGGTGATGGGTGAACAAGGATCTCACAAATCACCACTAAATCACCTGCATACCACATACCACTGTACCTCAATAACTTATGGAAAAATAGAATTAATATACATATGTGCATAGTTACAAGAAAAATAAAAAATAATAAATTCTTCATTTTTAAACCCCATGCCTCACCCCTGTTCTTTGCTCTCTTTTCTTCTCCATTTATAAACCTTTTTAAATAAAAGTTATACATATAAAATAATATATATTATTTTATTATATAAAAGTTATATATTCTGAGAATAAAATGATATATTCTGAGGGTAATGTGCTTCCTAAGAAAATGGCAAAAGGCTGTCACCATGTGTTCATCCTCTCTGCACAAGACTTTAAACATATCACTGCCATTTCAGCCCTGTACTTTATATCTTCTTTCCTGAAACCTTTAAGTCTGGAGTCCCGTGACTATTTTCTGTGCTTTATTGTCCTTTTATAAGTCCTCCAGCTCACCAACTTGACCTTCTAATGTTCATTAGTTACTACCCAATTGTTGATATTGTGGGTAAAGAGAAAACAAGTTACAACCAAAATTTTTACCAAATCTAAGCATGAAACAGAGTAAGAATGAGGAGAAATAATGTTTAAAATGTATACCATCTTTTTTGGGTGCTTAGCTTCTCTAAAGTCCCATTAATCTCAATTTTTTTTAAATTTTATATAGCAGAAATAGCATTATGCCTGCCTGATATTTAAAAATATACACCTGTGAAGAGACTAAAATTATGCTTTTTTAAGTATACATCTTGGACTCTTTATTATGATCCCATTAGATTGCTGTAATGTATTCCAATCAACAGACCTTTCGGATACTACTGGGAAACTTATCATTGGGAACTTTTTACTTAATATCCAGGAATAAAAGAGGGCATCAAATGTATACAATTACACTATCCCATTTGATGGGAATACATGGTGGTGAACATAGATTACAATGCCATTTATGTGTCCCTTTGTCAAAAGTTTCCTTGGCGTTAACTTGTTTTCTGCCTCCTTATAGAAATCACAAAATATCCCATCTTTATGCTAGCCATTTTCTTTATATCTAGCATGTCCGTCTTTCAATATTATTCTCCTAATAGCTTTTTTTGTTTGTTTACAAATTGTCATGAAACTTCAGCCCGCAAAAGGCATGTGTTCAGTGAACAATCGTCACTGTTTCATTCTTGATGTCCTTTGATGTTAGCATAAGGACATAGCAAGGGAATTAAAAGTACCAGCTTTGGTGTTGCAAAGATTTGGGTCTTCAGTCTTGGCTTAGCATTTACTTGCATAGAAACTTTGAATAAATTATAAGTTTAGTCTAAGCCAAATGTTTTCAAAATTGGCTGCATATCAGAATTACCTAGGAGTTTTTAAATATTCAAATATACTTGTTCCAGATGCAATAAATTATAACTTATTGGCCTGGAGTCCTGGCTTCATGTAGATTTCTCTTAGTGATACTAACAACTAGCAAAGGTGAGAACTGTTTCCTATAAGCCTCATTTTTCTCATCTTTAAAATGGTACCAGCTTTAAATAGCCAGTATTTTACAGTTATTTTAAGAATTAAATGTAGAAAATGCATGTAAAAAACAGCACGATGCCTGGAACATTATAAATAATTCATCTCTCATTCCCTGGCTGAACTATAAATACAATTAAAGGAGAGATTATATCTTTCTTGTTCACTGTTTCCTGTATGACACATAGAAGCTACTTAAAAGTTATTTGTTAGGCCGGGCGCGGTGGCTCAAGCCTGTAATCCCAGCACTTTGGGAGGCTGAGGCCGGTGGATCACGAGGTCGAGAAATCGAGACCATCCTGGTAAACATGGTGAAACCCCGTCTCTACTAAAAATACAAAAAATTAGCTGGGCATGGTGGCACGTGCCTGTAATCCCAGCTACTCAGGAGGCTGAAGCAGGAGAATTGCTTGAACCCAGGAGGCGGAGGTTGCGGTGAGCCGAGATCGCGCCATTGCACTCCAGCCTGGGTAACAAGAGCGAAACTCCGTCTCAAAAAAAAAAAAAAAAAAAGTTATTTGTTGGTTCAGTGAATCATTTGCACTATTTTTTAGAGGGGAAGACATTCTACTGTTGACTTTTGTTCAGTCCCAAAGTCCCTTATTAAAAGTACTAAATAATTTTATTATTGATTATAAGAGAATCACCTTTTTCCTAAGCACTAGTCTTAGTTACTATTTCTTTAAGGTTGATACAGCACCCCATCCTAATATATCCCTGCATCATCACCCATAGTGCCTACAGAACTTTCTCTTTGATATTTTCTGTCATCTCTTTCATCCCTCCCTCTCTCTATTCTTCATTCCCTTCATCTTAACTTCCTTTTATTTCTTTCTCCTTCTTACCTTCTTTTATCTATTTTTTCTCTCCCCTTGTCCATCTCTTCTATATTTCTGTTGCTATCTCTTCATAGAAAACCTTTCTTAAAACTTTTGGTTGCAGAAGTCGTTCTACTCCTGCCTGACCTTGCCTGGCAGCGATCTGTCTGTTCTGACCAGTTACCACTTACTACAGTGCAGGAGTCTCGAATTTGTGTTCTGAGGTGCAACAGACACCTCCCATGTACTTCAGTATCTCATATCAATAATGCCTATCTTTGCAACTGAGAAAAATTATGGGTTGTAACTCCAACATTGACATTGTTTTCTTTCATGCAGCCCATTGAATGATTTTTATTACTAATTTTAGTGAATTTATTCCACATAGGGTCATTATCATGAATCAGGCTTTTTTATTCTTACTAAATAAGAAAGACATATACTTGGCCTGAGAGAAGCTCAAAAGCCTGTCAAATTCTCAAGCAAAAAAGCAGACTATTTGAATATAGTGTGATATATGCTGCTGGACAAATATAAAGAGCCCTCTTCATACAATGTAGAGTGCACATGGCAAGGTTCTTTGACTCTGGAGGCAGATCTGAAGGTCAGACCATCTGACCTGTGGTTAAACAAAAACACAGGAGTCAATGCCTACATAACAGTAGGGAACAAAAGATATGAGAAGTGGCTCCGTATTACTGCAGTGAGAGGTAATTACTGAGAAGTGAGCCTGGAGAAGTAAAAGGAAGCCAGAGGTCAAGGAGCTTGGGTATTATTCTTGGGGTTACAAGACAACAATTCAAAGTTAATTAAATAACTAGAATGATGGCATGATGGAATTTCCTTGAGGAAACAGATTTCCTTTTCAAGGATGAATCTAGAGTAGAAAAGGCAGCTGAAAGTCATTCAAAGGAAATGCAGAAAAATAGCTTTAATAATGACATTATTTTTAAAACCAGCCAAAGAATCACTTTTGATAACAATAGTTAAATTTATTTTATACATACTATATGCCTCTCATTTTTATAAAAATCATGTACATGACAACCTCCACATAAGATAAATTCTACTATTATAAAATTATTATTATAATTTTTATGGTAGTTTAAGAATGAGTGGTAGTTTGCACAGATGTGAAAACCATGCCACCTGATTATTATTATCATTATTATGATAGTGTGAGAATGAGTGGTAGTTTGTGAAAACCATGCCACCAGAGGTCAAAGCTTTACTCCACCATACTTTCAGTGTGATGTTGTTCAAATTAATTGACACACCTGCATACATGCACACACATTTGATACATTTTTTTGTGCCAGTTCAGAGCTTCTCCAGCCCACCTCTGCTCCTTTTGCATGCAGTGGATTTTAGCGAGACAGTGAAAAGAAGTTATATATAATAGCAAGAGAAATGAATGTGAAGCAAATGAGAGAAATGATGAGTGATACAAAACCCTATAGCTTACTCAAAATACCAAGCAAACATCAAACAAAAAGAAAATCAAAGGAATGAATTATCTGCAAGCGGAAGTTCTGAAATTGGGAACAGGTTAAGTGGTAAATGACACAGGAGAAAGGAGATATGAATAGACAGATTTCCTGATGCCCTTTGTTGGGTAGGCGTACTTTATTTGAATTATAATACAACTCCATGAAAATGCATGTGACTCTTTGGAATCCCGTCCTTACCTTTTCCCAAATGTATGACCTTGAGCAGAAGCCTCAGTGTCTCTTGGCCCCAATTTCCCACTCCAAACCTAGATAAATAATAGTATTGAACTCATTATACACTGTGAAGATTAATTGACTTAATAAATATAAAATAATGAAGCAGTGCTGGCGTACAGTACCACCATATTTGTTATCTATTATTATCATCATCATTAAAATATCCTTTGGATTTCATGTTTTGGCACATTTGTCCATTTTTGAGATTCATCTAACCCTAATATTAAACTCTTAAAGAATTAGGACCGTAGGAAAGAATTTACTATCTTCACCTGCTGAACCGTTCAAGTTGTGTAACTTGCTAGAATCGAAGTACACTTTCAATGCCATTTACAGAAAGCTTCTAAACTGCTAGTTAATGGTGCACAGGAGTGGACATCTCTTTTCTATGGAATGTGGTGGTCATCTTCATTGGACATGCTTGGAAAATGTAGTGACAAAAATGGATATTTCAAGGACAATGCAGGGACTCAGTGTTCATAATGTGAGAAATGAGATTCATGCAGGAATATGGAAGGAATAGGCTCATGGATGGTGGCTTGTACCTTGTTATCAAACATAAAATGTAAAATGAATGTTTCCTTTTTTTTGTCCTAGAGAAGAAAAGATCTCTGAGTGATGATTATGATATGGCAAAAAGCTCAGACATTTTTCAGGTAGTTGAAACATGTTCTCGGGAAAGAAAAACGTAGGCTCCACATTGAACATCCTCAGGGAAAGATGAAAGAATAAAATGCCTTAGAGATTGAGATGCACAGCTGGATAATGCAGAGACAGATCATTTAAGTCAAACATGAGGTGAAAACTGGAAAGGCTTTTGCACCTGTGCTTGACTGGATGCTGAATTTTGAACAAGTTTTCTTCAGGGCAGAGATTTTTGTGGAAGCATAGTTTTTCACTACCCAATATAGAAAGGATAAAAGAACTTGCAGTTTTAGGAGATTAGATATACTTTTCCCCCCAGTATTATCGCTTTTCTGGAAATAAGTGACAGAAAGGCAAAGATCAAATTCATGCTTACATGAACAGCTTAGGGCTAAGAAAAAGATACCAAAGTTAGCACACGACAAGACCTGATCTTACACAAATTTAAGTACAAGAGAAGCAACCTGAGGTAAAACAACATCAGTTAAGCAAAACTAAACAAAAAGTAAGCTTGGGTGGCTAAGATGAGGTCCCTGACCCACATTCACATCTTCATCCATAGGGGAGAGTTAGCCATTGAGAGTTGATCTGACACAATTCTAGTCCTAGTGACACGACAGTGGGAGTAAAAACATTGAGCTTCAAATTAGGGAAGAGTTAGGTGAAGCTCTGCAGAATTGGGAAGTACCACTGGTATGGGCTATTCTCTACTATAACAGACAGGATAAGCAAGAACCAAGACATCTCCTCTTATGATAAAAGATGGGAACATCTTCCGAGTGACAGTGCTGGGAAATTGGCAAAGTCTCCAGACATATGCCGGTAAAACCTCTGAGAATGAGACTTAACACTGAGTTTGAGCTGTGTTCCAGATGTTTCTGGCACTTTAACAAGGCTGGAGAAGGCTGAGTAAAAAAGTCTGAGTAGGACCTTATGCGACATTAATGCCAAGTGGTACTGGACAGTAATCAAGTTACTACCATTTCTAAGCACTGGAGTGGGTTTTGAATTATGTTTTTGTGCAAAGTTATAGTTATTTATATTGACTACAAACAAATGTCGAAACTCTGGAGAAAAGTTTACTGAAATTGGATTTTTGCAAAGATATTACGTAGATTATAATGGCATTTCTGCAAGAGTGTATTTACAATCAAAGGGTGATTGCATAGATAATCTATTTGTGATCTACTAAAATTTATTTTTTATACTGCCCCCTATTTTGCCTATAGAATGGGAGTAATCTTTTGAGACATGCACAAAGCCTTGTGGGAAATGCTGGGAAGCACTGTATACAGTTATCTATGACATTTAAGGAATATTTGATTTTGATATTTTCTGAGCCCCTGTGTTTTTAAAAGCGTAGTTAGAAAATAAGGGTATGTTTCTATCTTTATAAGTGAGACATGATCTTCTTAAAAAGGAAATAGTGCTTGATAGGATAAAAATAACCCAACATTTTGAGGAGTAATGTAGAATGATTGCTTTCTCTAAGATCAATTTTTCTAAGGTAAGCATGATAAGGAGCTTTTAATTAATGTCATTAGCTTGTAGTGTGATGTGTGTTATGGGTCACTGAATACAGGAATACATAATAAATCTCTTAAAATTTGAATATATGTGGATAAAAGAATACTAAAAAAAAAAGACTAAGAGTGATCATCACATGATCCAAGACACATTGTACTGTTGTACCGCAACAATGGTTTCAGTCTTGCATTTAAAGAATAGGTGTAAGCAGACAGACATTGTTAAAAACAAAAAAACAAAACAACAACAACAACAACAAAAAGTAGTTTCCCTTCAGAAACCCAAAGGAGAAGTAGATAAAGCATATACATCTTAAAATTAACATGCATCCAATTGAATTTTGCTATTACCTCTGCAAAATGGCTCCCCTCACATACGTATAGCTGTAAATGGTAACATATTTTTTCAGGTCAGAACTTTAGATTGATTCCTCAGCCAGTGTTCTTTATCATTTCCCATTTCATTAGCAAAATCTATTTGATCTTTTTTTCAAAATTTATCATAAGATCTCATACCACCTCCAGAACTTACCTGGATCCCTTCCACATCTATCTCACACCTGAGTTATTCCAATACACTCCTATATGGTTTCCCTTGCTTCACCCTTCTTCATCACAGTATTCATTAGGACGTTTTGCTAACATCACTTCTTTCGGCACTGGTCATAGAGGAGGAATCTACTTCTCTACCCACTTAAGCTCAAGCATGGTGATGTGACTTGATTGGCCAGTGAAATGTGTAAGAATGGATATACATTCTTTCTGGACTACTGCTTTAAGAACCACAGTGACAGATGGAGCTTCCATAAGTCATTCACTAAGGTTTCTGTTAGGAGACTAACTCCCTTGAGAATACTGGATACATTTGTAGAATAAGAGAAAAATAAATGTAGCCTTCAGCCACTGAGATTTTCAGGTTGGCAAACAGCTTAGTTTAGCCTATGTTACCTAAGAAAGGAATTGTTTAGGAGGTACCAAAAAGCAAGACAGCAGCAATAAAATACCTGGCATTGTTTATGGTGAAGGGTGGCGGGTGTCAAGAAGATACTACTGGCAGCTGGAAGGATAGTGGTTCATGTTAAGTAGTGGTAAACTTCTCACATGTGGCAACATGGAAATTAAATGTTGTAACTGTTGGATTTCTAGATTCAGAAGATAGAATAAGAAAACAGTAGCTTGAGTTTCTTACTTTTGACTGCATTTTGACATGATATTTAAGGAGAGAGATAAAATAATTGATTTGCCACAAAAAATAAAAAGGACTAAAAGACAGTAAAACAATGTGAGAACTTGTAAATTCCCAAGTATAATTAATTTCCATCTCTATCTAGTAAAAATGGAACTGTGAATACCTTGAAAAAGCAAAAACTAATTGAAATTTAGCCTAGCAGCAGCAAGGGTCAAAAGAAAAGTGTGGCCATCACATCCATTTAATAATCTCTGAATGGATTAATTTCTTACCTAGTAAATCCTTTCAGTTGAACAAGTAGACCTAGAGAAATATACTGGGGATGTGCCTTTCCAAAGATATCTGTTGATTATACTTGCAAAGAAGTCCAGAGAGAGGACTATAAGTCCAAAAAATTTGAGTGAGATTATTGGCACATGAAACTGACAGAAATCAAATAGGAAACAGATGATTTTAGATAACTGTGCTGTCAAAAGGACCTTCAACCTGTGAAACTATTAGAGACTTAAAATAGTTCTTGGGCCCTGAACTTTCTAGAGGTAAGGAAGGCTTAGAAAGCTACTCCTGTCTGAATGAGGCCACCTTTTCTTATATCCTCTTCAGACATATCCTATGAGGACAATGTAAAAAGAGAGATCAGAGCCCAAGACCCCTGAGAATTATGGGCTGGAGAGTGACTCTTAACCCTCACAATGTCTGCTCGGTGGGATTGCAAAATTTCTATTATCAATGGCTTCTAGGTGGCTCTGCATTCTTCCCCTTCCAAATTAAGAATTTTTATTCCAATCTTTCCATATCTCTTTCTTCAGACAAATGGCAGTGGAAGAGTGTAGAGGGGAATGATAATATAAATTGTGGTTTTTTTTAAGGATCTATAATAAGTGCCATATCTGGACTTTTAATCATTATATTTTGTGCTTTTAAACTTTATATTAAATAATACTAATCTTATTGGATAGGACTTTTGAGTTTTCTTCTTGAATAGGGAATTTTGATTTCAGAGAAAAAAGTAAACTCAACATTTGTGACTATAGGGGAAGAATATTGATTAGTTGGGGTGTTCAAAAATAGCTGGTTATTGTTGCTAGGCAATTTTTACTATTAAATTATCTAACAAGTTTGAATTCAAGCAAAGTCATGTGATTTTGCATGAACCAGTGCAATAATAGCAGAATTGATGGTGTCGCAGAAGCTTTAAAAGCCAATGTGTGGTATTTTCTTTGTACCCTGCTGATGGAAGCATGTTCATTTGTTTAGACCCCTGAATCACTATTATATACACAATCTCCTTTCTGACTAACAATGAAGATGTAGAACAAATAAGAAATAGCTTCATGGTTGTAATCAACTGAAATTTTAGGTTGTTTTCACTGCAGCATAAGTTAGCTTATCCTAATTACTATTAACTGAAATTTTACCCACAACACAGAATACACAATGATCATCTTAAAATATGTCATTTTATCCATCCTTCTTCATAAACCCCTCCGATGGCTCAAGGTAAATGAGAAAATCATAATATAAATTTTCTTTATGACAACATTCTGACCAAGTTTCCTTTGACTCTCCATGTCATTCTTTCCTGTGTAGACTTTTGTGCCCTTACTCTTATTTGCACATAATTAGAATAGTCTCTCTTGGCCTTTGCTGCTGTTTCTACCGAGAACAGTCTTACTCCAATTATACACATGAGTTTTTCTCTCATCTCCTTCATGTGTGCTCAAGTATCTTTTTATCTGTAAAACTTTCCTGACCATTTTTTATAAAGTAGCACTAACACCTGCTCTTACATATTCAACCTAATCAAATTCCTTTTTCTCCGTAACAGAACACGTCTTGATCCACATTTTACCTCCTTTTCTTCCCACACCAACTTGCATCTCATAGAGTGAAGGCCTTTTGTGCATATATATGGATGCTTCAGCTTGAATCATTAAGCCTTACATTCAGTCCCTGTAAACCCCTGATCCCTTGGCTATCCTTAGGGACAAAGGGTACACATAACATCTTTGGGAGAAAAAAAATCCAGGCAGGGAAGAGGCCAGAACAGGTACTAGAAACAAGGTTGTATCATTTGTGCAAAGATTTCACTGACCTTAGGTATACATTGTCTAGAAATGGGGGATATGTTCTTTGTATAGATGCAATCTCTGATCCTGCTACATTTTTTTCTTATGTGGGCAAAAGGTAGCGAATTGGTCAGAGAAAGTCTAAAGTAGGACTTTCCATATCACAGCGTACAGGAAAATGGCCTCTCTTCCAAGTATAAGGGAAGTGTGGTGCCAATAAAGTTGATTTCTAGAGACTCTTCCACAATATGTTATCAGTAAGATCTGTGTGTTTTATAATCATAAACTCTTGCTGAGGTTGCAGCTCAGTAGGAGTGTTTAAGGCTTTAGGTAGTAGTGGAAAACGAAAATAGAGTATTTCAGGAGGTAGCAGATGGTTAAAGACAAAGAATTCTTTAGGAAAAGCAGGCCATTTAATTTATTAAAGTGGTTTTTAATGAATAATTTGGTGCTTCATAAATGTGCAGCAAAGGCAATTGGTGCTGATTCAGAGACTGTTCTGTGCAAAATAGCTTTGGATCCTTGGGGAGGAAATAGAGGACATCAATAAAGAGGGCATGGTTTTTCTAGCCAATGATGGTAGCAGAGGGTCAAAAAAAATTGTGTCAATTGTACAGGAACTCTTCAGCGCACAATATTGTATACCATGATGTTCTATCTGTAGATGAGGCACATCTTCCTGTAAGTTTCTGAAATAGACATGCATTAACTTTTGTTTATTAAAACGAGATATCCTGATGCTGGGTAATTTGTTGGTGCCAAAAACATTATTCTATTGCTTGTGTTCCTAAAATCCTCCAGAGTGACATGGCTGTTAAAGGAAATGTGCTCTTTTAAAAAATGGAATATGACCCAGAATATGCCAATTACTTAATTGCTATAGAAACATTTTTACATGCTTTGGATCATTCTCATCATATTCATGGAATCATTCAACTCAAAAAAATAGCAAAATTTTGTTAACTATGCAAGGAATTCTTTTATAATAAAATTAGAAGTAGAATTATTGGGTCTTCCAGTGTAGTAATTTTTAAATTTTAGGCTTCAGGGTACCATTTATTGAGGATGCCGGAGAGCTTTTGCTGATATGAGTTACATCTAGTGATATTTGCCACACTAGAAATTAAAATGGATATTTAAAAAATACTCTTATTTAAGTGACATCAATGCATGTTAACATAGTTTTATAAAATATACCTATACTATAAAAATAAATAGAAACAAATATTGTATTTCCTTTAAAAAATCTTTATAATGTTTTGCTTAAGAAAATATACGGGAATCTTAGATCTCTTGTGGTGCATTCATCCTGTTGCATGCTGTATGTCATGTAACCTCTGAAAAAAAAAATCACTGTGAAAACATGCAAGTTAAAAAGCAAATAACCTCTTAGTGCTACTATAAAAATTGTTTTGACTTGTAGCACCCTTAAAGTTTCTCAGAGAACCTCAAGGGTTTCCAGACTACGTTTAGAGAACATCTGTCCTAATTTTCTGCATTTAATGACTGTAGAACTGCACTGCTCTATAAGGTCCCTAAGACCCATGTGTGTCTATTTAAATGTAAGTTAATTAAAATTAAATAAAAATGTAAAATTTAGTTTCTTATTCTCACTAACCTCTTTTTAGGTGTACAACAGCTACATGTAGTTACTGGCTACTGGGTTGGGTAGCACAGAGATTAAACATTTTTATCACTATAGAAAGTTAAGTTGAACAGCACTGCTCTACTCTTTATTTTCCTTCTTCTTCTTCTTTTTTTTTTTTCAATGAAGTGTTCCCTTGTCACCCAGGCTGCAGTGCAATGGTGCAATCTTGGCTCACTTCAGCCTCTGCCTCCTGGGTTCAAGCAATTCTCCTGCCTCAGCCTGCATACTACCTGGAATTACAGGTGCATACCACTATGCCCAGCTACTTTTTTGTGTCTTTAGTAGAAATCAGGATTCTATACCCATGGTGGATCACCATGTTGGCCAGGCTGTTATCGAACCTTGTGATCCACCTGCCTTGGTCTCTCAAAGTGCTGGGATTGCAGGTGTGAGCCACCGCACCCGGCCTATTTTTCTTCTTTTTAGGAGAGAGTCCTTCCTTTTGGTCACTGTCTTAGTCCATTTTGGCTGCTGTTACAGAATACCATAAACTAGGTGGCTTATAAACAACAGAAGTTTATTTATCACATCTGTGGAGGTTAGGAGGTCCAAGACCAAGGTGCCAGGAGATAAGCTATGTGATGGAGTCCTGTTTTGTAGTTCGTAGATGGCAGTTTTCTTGATGTAAACTCACTTGGTGGAATGGAAAGGAAATGCTCTTGAGTCTTTTTTAAATAGAGGAGCTAATTCCATTTGTGAGGCTTCCACTCTTACGACTTAATCAACTCTCAAAGGCCTCATCTTTAAATATTATTATATTGGAGATTGCATTTCAACATGTGAATCCAAGGGGACAAAAACATTCAGTTTAGAGCATTTCAAGAATAATCCTCTTTGATTCAGTGTTCTGCCTTCCAGGGCAACTGAGTGGAAGTCTGCACTTCTGAACTTGCTGACGCAGCAACCCTGCTCCCTCAGCTTTGCTGGTTAGGGCTTGGACCCTGACATAGTTTTGATGTGTGTCCCTACATAAATATCATGTTGAATTGTAATGTCCAGTGTTGGAGGTGGGTCTGGGTTGGAGGTGATTGGATCATGAAGGCAGATTTCTCATGAATGATTTAACACCACTCCACACACTGTCTTCACCATAGTTAGTGAGTTCTCAAAAGATCTGGTCATTTAAACATGTGCAGCTCACTTTCTTATTCCTGCTCTGGCCAAGTGATGTGCCTGCTCCTGCTTCACGTTCCACCATGATTGTAATTTTCTTGAGGCCTCCATGGCAGCTCAGGAGATGCCAGCATGTACAGCTTCCTGTACAGCCTGCAGTGCTGTGGGCCGATTAAACCTCTTTTTCTTTATAAATTGCCCAGTCTCAGGTATTTCTTTATAGCAATGGGAGGATAGACTAATATAGGTCTACAAGGCTCTGGGCCTGGATTTTATACCCATGGTGGATCCCTCTCTGGGACCAGCTGCTCTCCAGGGATGGGATGCTACCACTGCGGTTCTTCCAGGAAGCCCTATTCTTTGAAACAGAGGTGAAGATAGCCACAGCCCTCTGGTCTTCTGGGTGCAGTCCATGGCACATGGGGTCCCATCTGAGCCACACCCAAGGCAGCTGAGGAGCACAGTGCTGGAGTGAGGGGAACAGAGCTCATAATTTGAGATAACGTCAAAGCAGAGTGTACCAAAGTTCTACACGTGCTGGTGATGGCCTCACCTCCCCCTGCATCCCTCTAACCCCTGTTTAAAACCACTCTGACTGTGGTGTTTACTATCTGGGCCCATGATAGTAGTAGCAGCTCTGAAGATCTCTGAATTGCCATTATTCATTGTCTTCGACAATAGCTCCTGGCTTCTGATGAAATGCTTGATGATCTTCTTTTTGAAGGTCCCTTAGCCACATCCTTAGTGTTCTCTCCAGAAGTAGGCTTTCTCATTTCTTTCAACACAGGTAGGCTGAGAACTTCCCAAATCTTCAAGCTGTGCTTCCTCTTGATGAAGAATTCCATGTTTAATTTGTTTTTCTCTTCTCATATTTCACTATATCTATCAGGAGAAACCAGGCCACTCCTTCAATATTTTTCTCATAAATGTCCTCATCCAAATATCTGATTTTATCTCTCACAAATTTTATCTTCTGCAAACACTAAGACATGAACACAATTCAGCTAAGTTCTTTCTCAGTGTATAAGAAGTCTCACTTTTCCTCTAGTTTTTCAATGACAGTTTTTTTTTTTTCGTTTCCATGAGACTTCAAAAGAATATTATTTACACTCGGTATTCAGCTCATGAATACTTAGGTATTGTCTAAGAACAGTAAGACTTTCTCTACATGTTCCTTTTTCTTTCTAGACTTTCACTACAATCATTCTTAATGGTGTATTCATAGTAATGTAGACTTCTTCTAGCATGAACTTCCAAACTTTTTCCCTCTCTACCCATTACCCAGTTTCAAAGTGACTTCTACATTTTTAGGTATTTGTGATATTTGTTAAGGAAGTACCCCATATCTCAGTATCAATTTCTGTCTTAGTACTTTGGGGTTGCTAAAACAGAATACCATATATTGGGTAACATATAAACAGCAGAAATGTACTTATGACAACTTTGGAGGCTGATTAATCCAAAATCAAAGTGCTAGAAGATTTGGTGTCTGAAGAGCATCTAGTTCTTGGTTCATAGTCAGCCATCTTCTTACTGTAATCTCACAGAGCAGAAGGGGCAAGAGAGTTCTCATGGATTTCTTTTATGGGAAGATTATTCCCAGTACTGAGAGCCCTGCCTTCTTGACCTAATTATCTCACAAAGATCTAATATTGATTATATTACAGCATATGAATTTTAGAGGGATACAAACATTCAATTCAGCCTATAGCAACTGCATCAATTTTTGAGCAAAAAAGCAGCATGCAGATGTGAAATTTTTACTTTGCCCTACTCTGGGGAACTGCTGAGGGCAGAGAAACCTCCAAACAGATTATTAGTAGATATCATGCATTGCATTATATTAATAGGAAATATAACTCTCCAGTGGTGCTAAGGGCTATCCAGTGTTTCTTTAGCATACCCCGAGAGCTAAATTAGCAGTCACCAATGTTTAGTGGTGGTTAAGTTAGATTTCTTACCAGTTATACCAAAATGCTGCTATAGATTATATATTTTAATATGTAAAATGTCTGTAAAAACGGAATTTATGATTGCCACTTATATTGAGAAAATAGACATTGATTATTTTATTGGGTGGGGCTGAAACAGGACAATTATTCTGAACATAGTTGATGGTGTTTTTGCTTCTTTGACTGCCTTGACTTCCATGCTCTGATGATTTAGTTTATAACAATATAAGTCACTTTTTCCTTTATAAAAATATTTTAAAATAATTTGTTTGAACTATTTTCTTTCATTTTACTTTAACATTATTTATTGTGTTATATTGTAATGTCAGTATTGTGACTGGTTATGTTACTGGGTTCTCTGTATTTCTGTTAGACTGTAAACTCTGAAAAGACAGGAACTTAGCATGTAGTTTGACATAGAGCATATACTTGTCGTGTTGCTTGATGAGTGATACATTTAGGTCTCTTAATGTAGTAGCTTAAGGCTAGCCTCCCCATTTCTTTCACACCAGTTCATCATTCACTTTAGTTTTCTGTTTCCTGTCCCTTCTCTCTACCTTACTAAATACTCCATTCAGGATTTCTTGCTCACCCCTTCTCAAAATGAACTATTAGACACATTTGATGAGCTGTGATTTGCCCAATTTCAAACCCTAGTGTTGCCAACAGTCAGCTATGAGCATTTGGGCAAGTCACTTATATTATCTGGGTCTAATTCCTGAACCTTAGAAAATTTCTATCAAAAGTCAACTGTAAAATTTTATAATCTTTTACTGTTTTGTATTATATTATTGTGGCACATGCTGATTTCTAATTCTATTTGTTTGCTATTTTATAGCCCCAAAAAGATCACCAAGCCTAAATAACTGTTTCTGATTAATTAATTAGTAGAGATTATATAGTTACTGTTTAACTTTATAATTTATATGATACAGTTGCATCTTTTAATAAAGAAGCTATATCACATTATGCCAATGTATTTTATTGTCAGAGCCCCATTACCAGAAATGGAAGTAATAAAGAAAGCAAGAAGATGCCTATACATCTTCTTGTAGGTTATAAGCACAACAGAAAAAAGGTAGAATAATATTTAATCACATTATCATTAAAAATATTTTTTGGCCCAAATGAAGAGGTAATGGTGGCCACTGGAACAGGAAAAACACAAAGACGTGTAAGTCATGAGAGGATCTCCACGAAGGATATTTTCCAGACATACCTGTGTAAGGTAAGCCAGAGTAGGGAATATCCTAGAATTTGAAGACGTTAGAACTTGGGCCATTCAGTTGCTGTAACTATTTGGATTATTATCTTCCTGAAACCCTATCTGAGCTATTTCCTGGCATTTGCCTTTTGACTTGAAAACACCTTGATATAACCCCCTTTAGTACTTTCCCTGGCTGCAGGAATGCTTAAAAGGATTCTATCAAACCTACCACTCAGAGATGAAACATTTGAAATACACTGTCTGGTTTAGATAATACATTGGCAGCAACTATTTTATTTCAAAGAAAAATCCATCTATTAACAAGTGAACATGACAGATAGAGTGACAGTGTTTCTCTGTGCTCAAAAGAGATAGCTAAAGAAAAGGGAACTCTAGATATCTGAAGAAAAAAATCACCCCTGGGGAAGAAAAAAGAGCCCCCTGAGAATGCAAAAGGCCCACAAAATAGATCTGTCAGATCCTTTCAGACTTTGATGAAAGACACAGTGCTTGATATTAGGAAAACTCTGAGCCAAAACAATTCTTCACCTTAGATGAATTCTAAACCCATCTAAAAAGGGAGATTAACACAAAAGGAAGGATGAACCAAAATTTGGAGATACATTCAATGAAGAATATTTTGCCAACTCCCGAATTCACTCAGAATATAATCTACCTACCTCCAAATCACAGTTGAAGCAGCAAAACCTAGGCATTGAGATACTTTTGTATTGTTAATCTGTATATGCACGCTATTGAATACCAATGTATCTTAGCAAGACCAGCATCAATATTAATGCATTTTTCTCAGAAGGTTTTTTCACAAATTTTAATAATATAATTTAGCAAACATTTACTGTTTGCTTTCTGTGTAGAGTAATAGGTGTAGGTACTATCAGCATTATCGTGGCAATTGACAAAGAACTTGTCTTCATAAGACTTCCAGTTGAGTAGGACAGCTATTATCCAGAGGCAATGTGCCTGGACTTAAGTGGGCTACATTTTTATTCCTGAACTTATAAAAGGTTATAATTAGCAGACTCCTAAACATGTAATTAATTACAGGAACGATGAAAATTTATTTTAGTCTCTTTTGCCATCTTAAAGTTTCAAAACACATACAGATTGAGTATTCCTTATCTAAAATGCTTTGAGCCAAAAATGTTTCATATTTCAGATTTTTTGAATTTTTGAATATTTACATATACACAATGAGATATATTGGGAATCAGACTCGAGTCTAAACCGAAAATTCACTTATGTTTCATATATACTTTATACACATAGCCTGAAGGTGATTTTATAACGTATTTTAAATATTTCTTGCATGAAACAAAGTTTGTATATACTGAACAGAGAGCAAAATTATTTGAACAGAAAGCAAAATTGTCATGTCTTAGCGACCCATGTGGACAATATATGGCTGTGTGGCATCACCATCATTTCTGACTCTTAATTCATATGCTACTAATAAAGCATCATTTATACGTATTCACACTTAACTACTTAATAGTACAAAATATAACATACCATTAATACAGTGAAAAAATATTTTCAGTGTAGCTAAATAACACAGTAGCATCACTAGAATACCTGTATTACCTGTCAAACAATAGCAACAACACACAATGGCAGGCTTTCAGTCTCCACCTCTGACACTATGTTTTGAATAAGAGTTACTTAATTTTTTTGTTTTAGATTAGGAGAAACATGAGAATCACTTGAGGGACCAGGAAGTGTTCTTCTAGAATTAAGGAGGCATTCTTCTGGATGACTTTTTAAAATATTTCCTCCAGAATCATCTGCCTCATTCACAATGGTTTTACTCTTAAAAGTCTCCTTTGATTTTATAAACTAACATTATTTCTTGTTGTGCTATAAATGCACAGTGCTCCTGTCCTTCTATAAGCCTGTCACACATCATCACCGTGTCATTTATGAGCACTTTTCCTTCACCGTTAATATCATCTTTATCTTCACTATTATCACTGACACCTTGATTTATAACCATTTTGTCTATTTCACTGAGTCAATGAATGAAAAACCAAAGCCTCGTATGGGTTAAAAACTTCAGTAGCCACTTCCAGCTTACTGTTGGAGTTTAAGTTATATATGTATTTTAACTTATGAAAGGAGGTTACACATCATTTTTTTTCTCACTTGACATAAGGAATCCTTCAGTCACCACCTTGTTTATTATTAACACCAAACACAGTAACAGAGGTTGTACTAGGTACACACCACTATGTCTTTAGTCATTGTGTACCAAGCATTGACAACAACATATAATGACATCCTTCATGGTAAATTCCTTTTGTAAACCCTCCATATTTTTACCTCTGTTTACTGCTGTCAGCATACTGTTCAAGAAAGTGTTTTTATATTTATTCTTCATTGATCTAAGGATACCCTGGCCACATGGCTGAATTAATGAAGTCACATTTGGGGAAAAGTACATGCCTT
Organism: Saimiri boliviensis; assembly: GCF_048565385.1. Classification (NCBI taxonomy): domain Eukaryota; kingdom Metazoa; phylum Chordata; class Mammalia; order Primates; family Cebidae; genus Saimiri; species Saimiri boliviensis. The sequence goes on along the minus strand of NC_133450.1, from coordinate 106,595,842 downwards.
TTTTTTTATGACAATTTCAACTGGAGGATGATCAGAACAGTTGCCAAGGAATAATAAAATCTTGCAGTTGTCATCCAGTCCCACTTTCCTACAGGGAGCACAGGCTGCTGGTATAAAATGTTTGTGTAACCAAACAGAAAGCATGTCCCTGATGATACATGCCTTTGTTAGCATAATAATGGACTGGTTAGAAATTTACTCCTTGAAAACAGCAAGGACTAGGGTGTAAGATTTTGCTTGTGTGCCTGTTGCAGAAGGATACTGTGGAACAGTTATTCTGTCTTTGGCAGCCTTAATTCCTGTAGTCACTGTCTTTCTGGTGCAATAATGTATTATAGACTTGTTCTGGCATCAGATTTTTATCAGCAATGACTTTGCAAACTGGTCAATGAATTTCTCTGCTGCTTTATGATCACCACAAATACACTAGGTGTTTTGTTACCACAAATCTTTAAAAATTTAATGTTGTCGGCCTAGTGCGGTGGCTCACGCCTATAATCCCAGCACTTTAGGAGGCTGAGACAGGTGGATCACAAGGTCAAGAGATCGAGACCATCCTGGTCAACATGGTGAAACCCCGTCTCAAAATACAAAAATTAGCTGGGCATGGTGGCGCATGCCTGTAGTCCCAGCTACTTGGGAGGCTGAGGCAGGAGAATTGCTTGAACCCAGGAGATGGAGGTTGTGGTGAGCCGAGATCGCGCCATTGCACTCCAGCCAGGGTAACGAGAGGGAAACTCCATCTTAAAAAAAAAAAAAAAAAAAAATTAATGTTATCTCTTTTCTTAAATTTCTGTGATCAGCCTGTTGAATATTATAGTTCCCTTCAATTTTCAGTTTACCATGATAGATATTTGCGTGTTTCATGATCAGCATACCATGAAGTGGCATGTGTTCACAGCGATGCTGATCGATCCATTATTTCAATACAAGATTGAGATCTTCATTTTTAGCTTTATGTAGTATTTTTATTTAAATTTTTTAATGTCTATCATATTCTACATAAAACTTCAGCAGTTTATTTTTCTGTTTTTTCAGGTCATATATCGTGGTCAGCCTAACATCATACTTTTCTGTAATCCGTTTCACACGTAAACTCCAGTTTCTCCAAGAGCTTGGTTTTCCATGCAGTAAACATAAATGCTTCCTTTATTTCCTTACCACTCTTACTCATAGGAGTATTTGCAAGCTTTTTAAAAATTTTCAACAATGTCTTAATATTACAAAGCAAAAAATATGAAAAAAACCTCAAAAATTTACAGTGGGTCATGCATATCAGACTGTATGAGGAACCTGCTATTGGTGCACCTGGCTTGCACATATGCTGTTTATTTAACTTTATGGCTGTACATGTGTGGAAAAGATATATTGCAGTTGAAGTGGTGGCTGGGTCGTGTGTGTGTGTGTGTGTGTGTGTGTGTGTGTGTGTGAATGCTGAATAAGCTGTATTTTGTGTCTGCCTTTGATTGCAACCTGTCATATGAGGTCACATGACTTACATTGTCATGCTGAAAGTCAAGGAATTTCAGATTTGATAATAAGTAAAATTTCAAATTTTCAGATGTAGAATGCTCAGTCTTACCATATTATTAAGCATATTCTTGGTAATTATCTACTTTTAACTCAATAAATGGTAAAAAGAATAATTACTGCTTTGTTTTTACTTTTCTATGAGTAATATTGAAATTTTATAATACTGATTTCTTGAAAACACAACCTGTGGTAAGCTACTTCCCAAATACTCCACTGGTTCTTTTATTTATTTATTTTTTTTTAAAATATTGACACTACTGTGTAGTCCTCACTCACAATGAATATTGGTGGTCTATGTAACTATTGGAATATTGAAGAAATGAAGTATGTTTTCTGAGGCCAAGCTGAAATAGCTACCATGGCTTCTGTCCTGCTCTCTCATGGATCCCCATCTCTAGAGAGCCCATTGCAGTACTGTGAATATATCCAACCAGCTGAAAGATAGATCCATATGGCAGTAACTAAAGTCCATTGACAGCAGCCAGCATCTACTCACCAGCCATTGTGTAGTGAACCATTCTTGGAAGTGATTCCCCTAGCCGATTCAAACTCTCATATGACTGTAGTATGAACTAATATGTTCACTACAACCTCACAAGGAAACGTGTACAAAAACCATGCAAGTAAGCTCTCTGGAATTCTTGTCCCAGGGAAACTACATGATGAGAAAAATGTATTATTTGAAGCACCTAATTTTGGGGGTAATTTTTTATGTAGCAGTAGTTAACTAATACAAAGTCTTAAACCATTTATTTACATCTCAAATGCATGTAGACGTTGTCTTTAATCAGGCAGAAGTGTGATGCTGTACATATTCAATTTCTTTTGGTTCAGTGGTTATCAAGTGAAACATTCTTGATAACTATTTCAATCTCTCTAATAGCTGGCAAAAGCGCCAATTTCAGCCACATTTTTTTTCCTAGCTATTACCTTTAGAGGACTGCCAGTTAGTCTAACATTAGTTTATTATAAACGAATATTGCCTTATTACACAGTTAAGCCTCTCAGACTGAGTGAAATATAAATTTTTTGTATCTGCTCTAAACATAATGCATCATAAAGTAATACACATCTTTGGTTACTATAAAATGAAAGTGATGGAAGAGTATACCTAACCGTAATGAAAACATCAAGAAAAATTTAGTCACAAACAAATGCAATTTGAACATAGTAGACTATATTGTATTTAAAGAAAATGTATGAGCATATTTTATTTTCAAAAGGTTGGTGATGCCTTTTTAAATGAATCATTACTATATTCCAAATGTAATAAAAATTGAGATGAACTTTGTTTTCATGTTCTTATAAATCTATCTCAATTCTGAGCTTCTAAAGCCTATTTCGAACCTATACTATTCTCTGAATTTGTGTAACATTTCTACAAGCTAAAACATAAATTTGTTTAAAGCTTAGAAATTCATAAATTTCTTCAAATCATTTATTGGTCACTTACTGTGTCTTCAATATTCAATATTTAGTTACTACTTTGTAAGAATTATTTTTATATGTGTGTTTGTAGCTTTTCTCTCACTAATCTGGGTTCTATGTTCCAAAAGGTATAATTTTGAAATTTCACTTTGCTACCCTAAACTGATATAAGTGCTTAGAAAAGACAGAATATTTTAAATGGGTATTGTAAATAAGTCATATTGAATATTTTTCATAAATATATTTTTGTAAATTCAGTTTAGTTAGTATAAACAATTTTTCAACAAAAATAAAAATGAAATATATAAAGCAGTATTAAAGATTTAACATATAAAATTTACCACTACACATACATATTCTACTGATTTATATTTGCAAATGCTAACTTTGATAGAAAATTACAGCAAAATTCCCTTTTCTTCAAATTATTCGGATGTTTGTTTGATTTCTTCACTCTAGTGCGCATGTGTAGATGTGGTCTTAATCCCTAATGTCGGATGGCAAAAACATAATTTAGTCCTGATGAAGCTAATGAAGTGAGAGTTTATGCTCTATTATTCTCCAAAAGGTCTATTTACGTGCATTGCACTTCAATCCAAAGAATAAATTGCCATATGTTCAGAATTTTAGCACAGGTGAGCACAGTAAGACCAGCTGTTATTGCTCTAAATAATGATATCATGTAAATAAGAGAAAGTACTGATTGAAAATGAATGAACAAATGCCACCTTTTCAGGTTAGAAAAAAGGGCATTTGAAAAATAAGGGCTATTATAAAAAGTCCATTCTTTACATATTCTTAATATTATTTTATTACATACTTATCTAAGTTTAAGATCATGATTGCCCTTTGGCTTTTGTTGATTGGTTGGTTGCTTTGACTTTCAAAAACCACTTTTATTTTAAATAGGATACATATTATGTATGCATATATGTGTATATGTGTGTGTGTGTGTGTGTGTGTGTGTATATATATATATATGAAATTTAAAAATAACAGTAATGCTACTGGCTCTGAAGGGATAAGTAAGCATACCAGTATAATGTAACAGAAGAATATAAATAACTTTTAATACAAATTTTACATGTGATAAGGTTGGCAACTCAAAAACTCAAATCACAGAGACAAATGTATATTAAATACTTTGTAGTAAATAGTTCTGTGGCAACTGGATAGCCATCTGGAAAAAGATTAAATTAGATCTGTGTATTTCATGATACATAAGAATAAATTCCAAATTTATTAGATATGTGAGTGTTTAAAAAATTATTTATACAGGCATCAGATGAAAGCATGGTTGAATGTGTACTTAACTAGGACACAAATTCAAAGACTGTGAGAAAAATTGATAAATTTTATGACATAAATTTTAAAAATATATGTGATAAAACAAAACACCACAAAGGCAGAAGACATCTGATAAGCTGAGAGAAAATATCATGTAAATAAAAAAGTTAAGAAGAATGAGAAACACAGAACCTCAAAGGCTAACATTATTACTGAGAAATCACTTTTAAAAAAGGGTAATACCATTAATATATAAAGAACTCAAATCTGAGGAGCAAAGAATCAAAAACATAGAAGAAAATGAGTAAAGTACAAGAAACATAAATCAATAGAAGTACGTAAGTGAAATACAGAGCCTCAAAGGCTAATATTATTATTGAAAAATCACTTTAAACAGGCTAATATCATTAATATATAAAGAACTTTTAAATCTGAGGAGCAAAAGATCAAAAACATAGAAGAAAATGAGTAAAGTACATGAAAATAGAAATCAGTAGAAGTACATACATGACCAGTAACATGAAAACATTTTCAAACTGTCATTATTATAGAACTATATATGAAAATAACACTGAAATATCATTTCTCACTTACAAAATAGCAAAAAAATTTAAAAATATGAGAATATTTTTATTGAGGAAATAGGCTATTTCATACATTGCTTAGAAGAATTCAAAATGATAGAACTTTTCTGAAGGGGAATTTGGCAATAGCTGAGAAATCCTTACATGCACTTACTTCTGACATAAGCAATTCCATGTCTAGGAATTTACTATGATGATATATCTTCAACAACATGAAAACAAATACAATCGAAGTTATTTATTATAGCATTTTTTTGGAATTTCAAAGATCTGTAAATAAGTTTCCATTGTATTGGATAGTACTTTGACTATAGTACTCCAGAGCCTGGGTAAAAGCAGTGAGAATCTGTCTTAAAAAAAAAAAAAAACAACAACAAAAAAAAAACAAAAAACAACAACAACAAAGAAAAGAAGAGAAAAAATAAAAATAATTAAATAATTATATATTGTGACCAAGTAAAGTTTTTCCCAGAGATGTAATGTTGGTTCAGTATTCTTAAAAGTAGGGACTATGTAAACAGGCGAAAAAAAAAAGAAAAATCATATGATAATATACGAATATATAAATTTATGTGGAGATAGCACTGGACAAAACTCAATACTCATTCATTAATTCATTCATTGTAAAAACCGTCAGAAAACTAGGATTGTAGGCTAATTTTTACAATTTCATGAAGAATATCTACCAAAAACTTATGAATGATTGCTATTCTCCAAGTACCATAGGCTGCCAACACTCTTGTTTAAGACATTCTGTTTAGCTTCTTAGCTTTGTGCATCATACAGCTTAGATCTCAGGAGAAATCTTGAAGGAAAAATAAGAAGAACCTTGGTTTAGTTGGCCTCTTCTCCTTTTCCATCATGATCCCGACTCTTCAAGTCTCTCATTTTTGTCTCCTTATCCCTATGACACTGCCAAGGTTCTGTTTTTTTTTCTGCTTCTTAGTAGAATCCCTTTTTCTCGGCTCATTGCCAGATCTTCAGCTTCTTGCCTCATGCCTGGAATTTTGAATGCTCTGAGGAAAAACCAAATGGCTACAGGTTGTTGACTAAACTCTTTATGGTTCCCTCCCCTTCAAGATTCTTTCCCTGTAAGTTCTGGCAACGTCAAAGTCTTTCTCATATATTCAGAAATTCATTTATTAGTTTTTAATTATACTCAGCATTTCTAGCTGATTTTGGAGGGAGCTTCAGCTTGCTGCAAGATATTTCATCTTAGCTAGAAGTAGGAGTCTCAAAGCAGAAATTTCCTAAAATGTAAAGAATTTATAATCTAGAAATGACATTGAGAAGTGAAGAAGATGCTGATGTTGTGTTCTGATCCTGAAAACCGTGAACTGCTGGAGAATGATTAGCTTTTACTACAGGGTCACAAAGGAAACTGAGTCAGTTAATGCAGTGAAAAAGAAGGAACAGTTAACAATCACTCTAAAGAATTTTATAAAATGGACTTAAAGCAATGGTATGGCGCATATAACTATTTCTTCCCTGTGGCACTGTTTCATTAGGCTTGCTGCTTCCATGACTTTAGATTAGTCCTGGTGTAGTTTATTCCTTCCACATTAAGAATAAATGGTTGTTCCTTTCCCCATTGCTTGTTTTTGTCAGGTTTGTCAAAGATCTGATGGTTGTAGATATGTTGTGTTGCCTCCAAGGCCTCTGTTCTGTTCCATTGGTCTATATCTCTGTTTTGGTACCAGTACCATGCTGATTTGATTACTGTAGCCTTGTAGTATAGTTTGAAGTCCAGTAGTGTGATGCCTCCTGCTTTGTTCTTTTTGCTTAGAATTGACTTGGCTAGGCAGGCTCTCTTTTGGTTCCATATGAAGTTTAAGGTGTTTTTTTCCAGTTCTGTGAAGAAGGTCATTGGTAGCTTGATGGGGATAGTGTTGAATCTGTAAATTGCTTGGGGCAATATGGCCATTTTCATGATACTGATTCTTCCTAACCATGAATATGAAATGTTTCTCCATCTGTTTGTGTCCTCTCTTATTTTGTTGAGCAGTGGTTTGTAGTTCTCCTTGAAGAGGTCCTCTACGTTCCTTGTTAGTTGTATTCCTAGGTATTTTATTCTCTTTGTAGCAATTGTGAATGACAGTTCGTTCTTGATTTGGCTCTCTTTAAGTCTGTTACTGGTGTATAGGAATGCTTGTAATTTTTGCATATTGATTTTGTATCCTGAGACTTTGCTGAAGTTGCTTATCAGTTTCAGGAGACTTTGGGCTGAGACAATGGGATCTTCTAGATATACAATCATGTCATCTGCAAATAGAGACAATTTGACTTCCTCCTTTCCTATTTGAATACCCTTTATTTCTTTTTCTTGCCTGATTGCCCCAGCTAGAACTTCCAGTACTATATTGAATAGGAGTGGTGAGAGAGGGCATCCTTCTCTAGTGCCAGATTTCAAAGGGAATGCTTTCAGTTTTTGCCCATTCAGTATGATATTGGCTGTTGGTTTGTCCTAAATAGCTTTTATTATTTTGAGATACGTTCCATCAATACCTAGTTTATTGAGGGTTTTTAGCATAAATGGCTGTTGAATTTTGTCAAAGGCCTTCTCTGCATCAGTTGAGATAATCGTGTGGTTTAATAAATGGTGTTGGGAAAACTGGCTAGCCATGTGCAGAAAGCAGAAACTGGACCCCTTCCTGACACCTTTCACTAAAATTAACTCCAGATAGATTAAAGGCTTAAACATAAGACCTAACAACATAAAAACCATAGAAGAAAATCTAGGCAAAACCATTCAGGACATAGGCATAGGCAAGGACTTCATGATCAGAACACCAAAAGCATTGGCAACAAAAGCCAAAATAGACAACTCGGACCTAATCAAACTCCACAGCTTCTGCACGGCAAAAGAAACAATCATTAGAGTGAATCAGCAACCAACAGAATGGGAAAAAAAAATTGCAGTTTACCCATCTGACAAAGGGCTAATATCCAGAATTTACAAAGAACTAAAACAGATTTACAAGAAAAAAACAAACAAGCCCGTTCAAAAGTGGGCAACGTATATGAACAGACACTTTACAAAAGAAGACATAGATAAGGCCAACAAATATATGAAAAAATGCTTATCATCACAGGCCATTAGAGAAATGCAAATCAAAACTACATTGAGATAGCATCTCACGCCAGTTAGAATGGTGATCATTAAAAAATCTGGAGACAACAGATGCTGGAGAGGATGTGGGGAAATAGGAACACTTTTACACTGTTAGTGGGAATGTAAATTAATTCAACCATTGTGGAAGACAGTGTGGCAATTCCTCAAGGACCTAGAAATAGAAATTCCATTTGACCCAGCAATCCCATTACTGGGTATATATCCAAAGGAGTATAAATTGTTCTACTATAAGGACACATGCACACAAATGTTCTTTGCAGCACTGTTTACAATAGCAAAGACCTGGAACCAACCCAAATGCCCATCGATGATAGACTGGACAGGGAATATGTGGCACATATACACCATGGAATATTACCCAGCCATCGAAAATGATGAGTTCATGTCCTTTGTAGGGACATGGATGAGCCTGGAAGCCATCATTCCCAGCAAACTAACACAGGAGCAGAAAATCAAACACCACATGTTCTCACTTATAGGCAGGTGTTGAAAATGAGAACACATGGACACAGGGAGGGGAGCACTACACACTGGGGTCTGTTGGAGGGAAATAGGGGAGGGACAGTGAGGGATGGGGAGTTGGGGGCCGGATGGCATGGGGAGAAATGCCAGATATAGGTGAGGGGGAGGAAGGCAGCAAATCACACTGCCACGTGTGTACCTATGCAACAATCTTGCATGTTCTTCACATGTACCCCAAAACCTAAAATGCAATAATAAAAAAAAAAGAATAAATGGTTGCTTTTCTAGTTATAAACTAAACTATATATTGGGTATTTTAGATCCAGCTTCAGAATTCCTAAATGCTCTCTTTATTCAAGAAGATTAAATTTAATGAAAACTGTTTATTGTTGAATTTTAGAAAAAAGCAAAAAAGTAAGATTTATGCTTTTTATAGATGAGAATTAATACTTTCTAAAAGGGGAATTTTTTTTTTATTTTTAAAGAAAGCTCTTCTTTATCACAAATTGAATTGACTTAACATATTTTAAGGACAAAAGCTAATGCTGATCCCATAATTATGAGTGTGTGCTGTATCTTTAAATGAAGACTATAAAATTTGTTTATTATATATGAATACAGGCTAATTTTCATATGTATTATGTATATTTTATGCTAATATATTACTTTAGATGTTTGCATTTTCAGATTTTTAAAATTTTCTGTTTCATTCTAGCTTAAACAAATAGAAAATATATTTACACAACTGAAGATGGCACAATCAGTTATGTTATTAAGGTCCTAAGTTCCTTCCATTTGTCCATTTTGGCGAATACAATATAAGTTACATCAAACGTTGTATCCCCTGTGTTTGCAATATTACTAACAAATACCAAGGATTTTCTAGTGAATCAGCACTTCCCAGAGTCAGTCATGCCAGTGTTTTGTTTTGTTTTGTTTTCAGGAGTGAGGAAGCTTTTCTTAGAATTATACTAATATCGTATTTACTGAAATTTTATCCCACCATGCCTAGCTATACCAGTTACTGGCAGGGGAAATAGTCATGAACACATCAGATTAGTCAGAAATATCTCATGCTGTTAGGAATAGTACCAGTCTCCTTGGGAGCAAATGGTCAAAGGCAAGGAGTGGAGAAATGCAAATACCCTAATTCAGTCAGGTTTATGAATGTTGTTAATTTCATTACATGCTCAATGAATAACTATTGTTTTATGTCCCTTATTTTTCTAATACCTTTATATTTTTTAACTTTTGTTTACAACAACCTTATCTTTACAAGTACCCTAATATTTTATAGATTAGAGAATAGGTATGACATATAAAATGCATTTTACAGGTAACTTGCTCTTTTGTCAAACTTGTTCTTTCATAGTGAGACCTGGAAACTGATATAGGGCTTCCCTTCTGCTATTGCTTTATTTTTCTGTTCTCTTTCCTGTATGCTTCTTTAAAAGAAATAGACTTTATTCATAGAAGCTCTCATTATTGTTCCTGTTCCACTGTAAGTACTTGAATATTTTTTTCATGATAATTTCTCAGCATTACTGGATAAAAGACGGCTACCCTCATTTGAGCTAGGATTTGTGGAAAGGCTTTTCTCATTTACATCAGGTTTTCCTTAAAAATCAAAGAAGGTAGACTCAAATCAAAGAAATAAAGACTAATTTATATTTTATGCAATTTCACTCTTTGACATTTTATTATGTGCTTATCAAAAATTATTTTTCCTTAAAAAGAAGTGAAATGGTTTTAGAAGATTATGGTTTCATAATCCTTCCAGATGCAGCTCACTTTAATGAATATATTAGTTTATAAGGAGTTGTATATAAAGTGACTTCAATCTATTAATCATATAAAATTCAATTGGGTGTCTCGTGGCTATAAAAATACATCATTTTTTAGATGTATAAGAACTATTCTTTTTGGTCTAAAAATTTCACATTTATTTCTTATATTATATAAACACATGTTCCTAAAATTTGTTCATTTTTACTTGCATGATTTCCTTCCCTTACAGGTATAATTAGAAACCTTTTTTGGTGGTTCTTTCCTGCCAGACCATAGGATTAAGGAGAACGTAAATCCTATAAACCTTGATCATCACCACATCTCTAGGCATAGTTCTGAACACAAGTGGGTGTAAAATAAATGTTATAAGCTACGAAAGCATTGTCCCTTTGTACCACAAATATTTTGGATGTAGTTAGATACTTGCCAATTCTGTATATCATATTTTTTACTCAGTTCTTTGTGTTTTCTTTATGTTGGCTAAAATGACTTCACTTTTCTATTTTTGCTTTTAAATTTCAAATTTTATTTTAGATTCAGGAGGTACATGTGTGGGTTTGTTGCAAGGATAGATTGTCTGATGCTGAGGTTTGGGCTTCTATTGATCCTGTCACCCAGATACTTACTGAACATAGCACCCAGCAGTAAGTTTTTATTTTTATGTTTCAATCATATCTAAAAAGGGGGATTATTTTTGAAAGCAATTTCCATTGTAAATTAAAATATTTTTATTAGAGATTTTATTTTCTTAAGCCCACTTTTAAGCAATTTGGGAGAGATTTATTTAACTTAAATAGGTAGCATCCTTTCTACAGATGACTTAAAACAGTGCATCTAGTGCACCTTCGGGTGAGAGTGGGGGATATGGCCAAGTTGAATATGTATATATTACATAGATTGTGTGTGTATGCATGTGTGTGGTATAGATGCTGAATGTAGAGATAGATGAAGCAGTTTACACCAAAAGAACTTTGGTTCAAGTACGTCATAGCTGCCATATCTACTGTTAGTTTTTAATACCATTAATAGTTCACTCTTCTTTTTTTTTTTTTTTTTTCTTTTTGAGACAGAGGAGTCTCACTCTGTTGCCAGGTGCCAGACTGGAGTGCAGTGGCACAATCTCGACTCACTGCAACCTCGGCCTCCTGGGTTCAGGCAATTCTCCTGCCTCAGCCTCCCGAGTAGCTGGGACTACAGGTGCATGCCACCATGCCCAGCTAATTTTTGTATTTTTAGTAGAGACGGGATTTCACCATGTTGGCCAGGATGGTCTCGATCTCTTAACCTCGTGATCCGCCTGCCTCGGCCTCCCAAAGTGCTGGGATTACAGGCTTGAGCCACTGCTCCTGGCCCACTCTTATTTCAAATTAAATATTTACATATATGTATTTCAGGAAGATACTTGAACTTTACTAGATCAAAACAGATAAATTAAAATAATTATATTCATATCAGCTGGTGGCCTCAATTGACATCTGGATTACATGGCAATCTTTTTTTGGGTTTTTACTCTACAGTGTTTGCTCTTTGTTTTTCTATTTAGAATTCTAGTTGGCTATGAATGATAGAACTTTAATCCGAATTCTCCATTTATCTAGAACTCTAATGCACTCCTTCTGTCTCCTTTCTCCCTCCCCTTTATCATAAACCTATTGCTTGTTTTCTTTATGCTGTGCAATTCTAGCCATATTGGGATCTTTTTAGGCTCGTGCCTATTATTCTCTCAACATATTAAAACTTTTCTAAATTGCACGCGAGTTTGCCATGACCTATGGAGGTTGTAATAGATGTCCTATTGACGTTGGTTCAGCTTTGAGATAGAATCTTCTTCCTGAACACATGAATCTCAGGCAAATAAAAGTGTCAGTGCCCATTTTCATCATTCCTGTGGGGAAATAGTGATTTTACAGGACATTTTGCTTTCAGTTTCAACCAATTTAAGATAAGCAAGTAGATTTTGTTGACAACTTATTTCAAAATATAAATCTATGGCAAGTAATTTATACTTTACTTTTATTAGTAGTAAGGTTAAAAGCAAGTTATTTAATAACTTTTTATCAAATTTATTTAATAAAAAATGAATACACTTTGTGACAGATATCAGCTTCCAAAATTCTAGCAAGGCCTGGTATTATGTAATATTCAGTATATCCAAATTGACAATAAAGCATTTTGGAAAGAAAGAAAATCAGCTTCTCTGTGCTATCCTTAAATTTGCCAAAGGTCTCACTAATTCTGGTAGTCAAATCCTCTCGGCTGAGCATGTAGAACATATAAAAATTGATCATCATTTGGATGTGCATCAGAAATCACATGCTTAGTGAAGAAAAAAGAGATTGGTGAGACACAAATGTTAGACAATGATAACAATGTTCTTTTTAAGAGCATTTTAAGTATTTACTTCCCATTCAAACCGAGAAAAAGTTGTGATGTTGCTCCTAACAGTAAAATATTCTCACAAATTTCTTCAGAACTTGTTACTCTGAGTTAAATGGAGAACGTGCCTTTGGGGTGTGGACGTTATTCACGTTGTGAGAGGTACAGATATGTACAAGATGTTTGCTGTGCAATGGGGAAGAGCACCCACACATCAAAAAGTGTGAGCCTTCCAAAATAGTGCAGATTTATGAGGACAGCAAATCCCTTCAAAATCTGATACATAGCTGCTGTTGGTTTCTCAATATTATTAACATGGAAAAGTGAGTATTTTTGTTATTTCTTTGCAAAGGATGGTAAAAATATTTCATTGGGATATCCTGAATGAATGATAAGTCACTGTCATGATGTCACATCCGTTATGTTTAGATTCAAGAAACATGTGATCTGTCCTTTTGCTCACGAATAAAATATAAAAAGATTTATTTCAACAACTCTTTACATGTCATGAAAATTGTTTTCCCCTAATAGAAACCATTAGACAAACTTATTCTAATTTTGGGGGGAAGGATGTTTTAATCATAAGGTTTTAGCACATTTCTTACCACTACACATTTTTATAATGTCAAGTTTGTACTTTATCTCATGCCTCTCCATTCCGGCCTCCAGGAAGGTAAATTAAGGCTATGTTGTTAATGCAGCAACACAATGAATTAAAAACAAATGCAAGCAAGCTCTCATTTAGTATCACATTAAAATATTTAGAAGTTTAGCAACTTGTATAATAAAACAAAATATTTCAGACTTAATAAACTCTTGCCTTTATTAGCTTCTAAATGATAAAAAATAGTTAAGATCTTCTCCTATTTTTAAGATTGACAAAAAATTTATTTAGGACATGGTTCCAGTTTTACAAAAAAAAAATTCATACCTAACTACATTTTTGTATTCTACAGTTAAGTGTATTTATTTTTTATACCATATGTCATCAGTGGATCTGAAGGTGTTCATCATAGTCTAGACTACAATGCTTGCTGTTCTTGAAGTTATTTAAAAATCTCTATGTTAGTGTTCCCTTTGTCAAACTAAATCATCTCTTTTGAATAATTCGTAAAATAGGTTTCACATACACACACACAAATACATATGCATTTTACTCATTTAAGTTTAATATTAATCTCCATAAATTTTCTATTTTGTCTCAGTAATGACTGATGGAATTGTAATATTTTTTCCATAATTCTTTGGAAAGTGTTCTGTTATTTTCATTCAATTTCTTAGAGATATCTACTTGACTTGTAAAATATTTTGCTGCATAGGAAAACTTGAATATAACATGGTTCACTTCTAGATGTTATAGTGATATATAATAGTTATAATGTAAAAATGTATGATTTATTTTTTTTCCTATTTCTTGCATCTTTTAAGTTCAAGGGTACATGTGCAGGTTTGTTATACGGTAAATTGCATGTCACAGGGCTTTATTGTACAGATTATTTTGTCACCAGTGGATGAGCATAGTACCCAATAGGTGGTTTTTCAATCCTCCCTTTCCTGTCACCCTCCACATTCAAGTAGGCCCTAGTGTCTAATGTTGCCTTCTTTGTGTCCATGTGTACTCAATGTTTCCACCTATAAGAGAAACTGTGATATCTGGTTTTCTCTTCTGGAATTAATTTGCTTAGAATAATGGCTTTTAATTCCATCCATGTTGCTGTAAAGGGCATGCTGTCATTCTTTTTTATGGCTGTACAGTATCCCATGATGTATATGTAACACATTTTCTTTATGCAGTTGACCACTGATAGGCATTTAGTTTGATTTTATATCTTTTCTATTGTAAAAGTACTTCAGTGAACATACAAGTGCCTCTGTCTTTGTGGCAGAACAATTTACATTACTTGGGTGTATACCCCGCGATGGGACTGCTGGGTTGAATGTTAGTTCGCTTTAAGTTCTTTAAAAATCTCCAATCTGCTTTCCACAATGACTGAACTAGTTCCCATACCCTCTAGCAGTTTGTATGTTCTCTTTTCTCTTCTCTGCAGCTTTGCCAGAATCTTTTTTTTTTTTTAAACTTTTTAATAATGGCCATTTTGTGATATGATATTTCATTGTGGTTTTTATTTGCATTTCTGTAATGATCAGTGATCTTAAGCTTTTGTTTTCATACTTGGCTGCATGTATGTCTTTTTTTGAAAAGTGTCTATTCAGTTCCTTTGCTCACCTTTTAATGTTTGTTTCTCATAAAGCTTAAGTTCTTCACAGACGCTGTATATTAGACTTTATTGGATGATTAGTTTGCAAACATTCTGTCCCATTCTGCAGGCTGTTTACTGTGTTGACAGCTGCTTTTGCTGTGCAGAAGCTCTTTCATTTAAGTAGGTCCTGTTTGTCAATTTTTTGTTTGTTGCAACTGCTTTTGGTGTCATTGTAATGAATTTTTTTGCAAGGTGCTAGGTATAGAATGGTATTT
Source organism: Saimiri boliviensis (assembly GCF_048565385.1). Classification (NCBI taxonomy): domain Eukaryota; kingdom Metazoa; phylum Chordata; class Mammalia; order Primates; family Cebidae; genus Saimiri; species Saimiri boliviensis. Next base: position 106,580,775 of record NC_133450.1, on the reverse strand, counting down.
CTCAGGTTTTCTTCTAGAGTTTTAAAAGTTTCAGTTTTTACATAAAAATATTTAAGTATCTTGAGCTGATTTTTGTATATGGTTAAAGGAAGCAGTCCCGTTTCAGCCTTCTGCATATGGCTAACCAGTTATCCCCTAACATTCATTGAATAGGGAGTCCTTTCTCTGTTGCATGCTTTTGTCAGCTTTGATGAAGATATAATGATTGCAGGTGCGTAGCTTTTTTTCTGGGTTCTCTAATCTGTTCCATTGGTCGATGCATCTGTTTTTATATCAGTACGATGCTCTTTTGTTCAGTGTAGCATTGTGGTATAGTTTGATGTTAGGTAGTGTGATGCTCTGGTTTTGTTCTTTTTGCTTAAGATTGTTTTGACTCTTTGGGTTCTCTTTTGGTTCCATATGAATTTTAGAATATTTTCTCTAATTCTGTGAAAAATTAGATAATTTGGTGAGAATAATATTGAATTTGTAAATTGCTTTGGGCAGCGTGACCATTTTAACAATATTGGTTCTTTCTATCTGTGAGCATTTATATATGTCATCTCTGATTGCTTTGAGCAGTATTTTGAAATTATTGTTGAAGATTTTTTTTTTTTTTTACCTCTCTGATTAGCTGTATTCACAGGTGTTTGACGGCGGAGGGGGCGGGTGGAGGAGGTATTAAATTATGAATGGGATTGCATTCTTGATTTGGTTCTCAGCTTGAATATTGTTGGTGTATGGAAATGCTACTGATTTTTGTGGATTCATTTTTTTAAATCCTGAAATGTTCCAAAAGTTGTTTAACAGCTGCAACAGCTTTTAGGTAGAGATTATGGGGTTTTCTAGGTAAAAATCACATAATCTGCGAAGAGAGATTGTTTGACTTCTCTTCCTATTTGGATGCCTTTTATTTCTTTCTCTAGCTTGATTGCTCTGGGTAGGATTTCTCCTGCTGTGTTGAATAAGACTGGTGAGAGTGAACACCCTTGTCTTGTTCTGGTTCTCAGTGGGAATGTTTCTAGCCTATGCTTGTTCAGTATAATGTTGGCTGTGGGTTTGTCATAGATAGCTCTTATTATCTTTAGGTATGTTCCTTCAATGCCTAGTTCCTTGAGGCTTTTTATCATAAAGAGATGCTGAATTTTATTGAAAGTCTTCCCTTCATCTGTTGAAATAATCATATGGTTTCGGTCATAGTTCTGCTTCTGTGCTGAATAACATTTAAAAAATGTATTTCGGCCGGGCGCGGTGGCTCAGCCTGTAATCCCAGCACTGTGGGGGGCCGAGGCGGGTGGATCACGAGGTCAAGATATCGAGACCATCCCGGTCAACACGGTGAAACCCCGTCTCTACTAAAAATACTAAAAATTAGCTGGGCATGGTGGCGTGTGCCTGTAATCCCAGCTACTCAGGAGACTGAGGCAGGAGAATTGCCTGAACCCAGGAGGTGGAGGTTGCGGTGAGCCGAGATCGCGCCATTGCACTCCAGCCTGGGGTAACAAGAGCGAAACTCCGTCTCAAAAAAAAAAAAAAATATATATATATATATATATATATATATATATTTCATTTTCTAAGTTCCTGGCTACATGTGTAGGTTTCTTATAAAGGTAAATGTGTGCCATGATGGTTTGCTGCACCCATCACATAGGTACTAATCCCAGCATGCATTAGCTATTTTTCCTGATGCTTTCCCTCCCCTTTCCCTTGACAAGCCCCAAGGTGTGTTGTTTCCCTCCCTGTGTTTATGTGTTCACCTTATTCAGCTTCCACTTATAAGTGAGAACATGTGGTGTTTGGTTTTCTGTTCCTGCATTAGTTTACAGAGGATAATGGCTTCCAGTTCCATCTATGTCCCTGCAAAGTACATGACCTTGTTCCTTTTTATGTCTGCATAGTATTCCATGGTGTATATGTACTACATTTTCTTTAGTTTATCACTGATGAGCATGAGGGTTAATTTCATGCCTTTGCTATTATGAACAGAGCTGCAATGAACATATGTGTGCATGTATCTTTATAATAGAATGATTAATATTCCTTTGGGTATATACCCAGAAATAAGCTTCTGGGTCAAATGATATTTCTGATTCTGGACCTTTGAGTAGTTGCCACACTGTCTTCCACAATGGTTGAACTAGTTTACATTCCCATCAATAATGTAACGGTGTTCCTATTTCTCCACAGCCTTGCCAGGGTCTGAGTTTTCTTAACTTTTTAAAAATCGCCATTCTGACTGATGTGAGATGGCATCTCATTGTGGTTTTGATTTGTGTTTCTCTAATAATCAGTGATGTTGAGAGCTTTTTCTCATGTTTTTTGGCTGCATGGATGTCTTCTTTTGTGGTCTGCTCATGTCCCTTGTCTACTTTATAATGGGATTGTTTGATCTTTTCTTGTAAATTTGTTTGTGTTTATTGTAGCCTCAGGATTTTAGATCTTTGTCTTATGAATAGATTGCAAAAATTTTCTTCCATTCTTTAGGTTGTCTGTTCACTCTGACAATAGTTTCTCTTGCTGTGCAGAAGTTCTTTAATTTAATTAGATCCTGTTTGTCAATTTTTGCTTTTTTTGCAATTGCTTTTGGCATTTTATTCATGAAATCTTTTCAATGTCCTGACTTTTAAAATTCATGTGTAATCAAAAAAGAGCCTGATAATCCAAAGCAGAGAAAAAAAAAAAAAAGGCTGGAGGCATCACACACCACACTACTCACACTAGCTGACTTCAAACTATGCTACAGCAAGTAGTATAGTACAGTACAAGTACAGTAACCAAAACAGCATGCTACTGGTAAGAAAACAGACCACTTGGCCAACATGGTGAAACCCCTTCTCTATCGAAAATACAAAAATTGGCTGGGCATGGTAGGTGCCTGTAATCCCAACTACTGGGGAGGCTGAGGCAGGAGAATTGCTTGAACCCAGGAGGCAGAGTTTGCAGTGAGCTGAGATCATACCATTGCACTACAGCCTGGGTGACAAGAGTAAGACTACATTTCAAAACGAAACAAAACAAAACCAAAAACAAAGATATACATATACATTGTGAACTTATTACTATAATGAAGCTAATTAACAGGCATAAATTATCATTGTTTTCTTCAAAAACTGTTGCACTTGCTTTACCATAAACAAATGACTCTAAAACATCTTTGGATTATGGAAGAAGTAATTTTTCATAGTTATTTTGCTGTTACTAGTTTGACCATATTCCAACTGATCTTTAATTTAAAGCTATTAGGAGGTCAGGAATAGGAGTTTGGTTTAATTACTATAGGACATTATATACCCAGCTGAATAGACTGAAAAGGTGCAAGAATATAGGACAAGATATATAATTTGGAAAGTGCTTCTAGTTATATTACTTTCTGGCTGTTTAAATTTTATATTTTAGTCTAATAATAGTAATCATAATAATTATTCTTATATAATTACTTGCATAATAATTATTATGGTTTACCAGGTGTTTTCTAAGTTCTTTACATGGATTGTCTCTTAATTATTATCACCATAAGCCTCCAAGAAACCTAAAGATCTGTACTTATTTTATTCCCATTTAATGAGAGAAAAATTATATAAAGTCTAGGTAACTTTTTAAAATGTCATAACTAACACATTGCAGAATCGGTATGTGTACATTGGTAAGCTTCCTCCAGAGAATAACCTTCTTGTTAGTACACTTTAAGTTCTGGGGTACATGTGCAGAACATGCAGGTTTGTTACATAGTTATACATGTGCCATGGTGGATGGCTGCACTCACCAACCCATCATCTACATTAGGGATTTCTCTTAATGCTATCCCTCTCCTAGCCGCCAGTCCCGGACAGACCCCTGTGAGTGATGTTTCCCTCCCTGTGTCCATATGTTCTCATTGTTCAACTCCCACTTACGAGTGAGAACATGGAGAGTTTGATTTTCTGTTCTTGTGTTTACGAAGAATGATGGTTTCTTCGACACCATGCACTGCCGCGTCCCAGTATTGTGCATACCACTGTGAAAGTAACCATTCTAAATTTTCTTTCATCATGTTATTTATTCCTTTGCTTACAATTTATAGTGCCTGCTTGTTACTGAGAAATGCACAATCATAGGTTCAAATCCTGACACATTGATTCTTGTTTAAACTGTTTTATTTTCAAGTCCTACACTAAATTTAGAACTAAAATTCCATACTGTATTTGTGATGTATAAAGTTCATTTTAGCACTGATTTACGAGAAACATTATTACATGATATCATGTCATTTAATACACACATATTTGTTGAGAGAAACACTGACGTACAAAGGCTTCATGTTTCAGAACTGAAGCATTTCATAGTTTTTCTTATTTATAAAATTAACTTCATGCTGCTTCCTTCCTCAGAATGAAACCAATCAGCTGATCCTATGATCCTGTAATTGATCTGCATGATTAATTTGAAATTCAATTAATTCATTCTAATAGGAATCTGCTTCTTCAGGGGAGATCTACATAAATTATTTAAATCTCTATTGAATCTGGATACTTAATTAAGTTCACACTTCACAAAATTCAGGCTTCAAGAATGGCTATGCAGATATCCTTTCCAGTTCTTCTATATTTTCACTGAAGTTGGACTTTCAAATGCCTGGCTACGGAAAGGACTTACAGCAGAGCTCCGACAGTTGTTTTTTCTCTCTCTGCTGCAGCTCCTACCTTTTCATAGTTCCTCAGGGAAAACCTATTGAGCCAGAAATTAAAAGTTTAACCGATTTTGACTGGGTCAAGTTGGGATCATTTGTAAGGAAGGGTACAAAGTTTTTCTCAGCAATGCCACTGACTAAAAGAGAGAAAAAGACAGGCAAAACAAATCAACCTATGGTTATATCATGTCAAATTAATTTTAATTTTGCTTTATATTAACATTATTTTCATAGTTCATTCTCATTTATATTGTTATATGCATTTTAAATTTTTGTTTATTATATTAAATTCATTTATATTTTTATTTTCATGACATATTTATTAAATGTTTCATTCTAACCCAGCGGTTCTTAAGTTTTATGATGCATTAGAATGACTCGGAGGGCTTGGTACAGTACATATTGATAGCTAAATTACTTCCCAGCAGGTTCTAATTTAGTAGGCCTTGTGTGGTACCCAGGAATTGGCATTTTCTAGGTGGTGCTAATGCTGTTGATCAATGGTCCCGACTGAGAACCACTTGTCTAGGCTTTGGGGATGTAGCAGGCCTCAAGAAAAGGTCATTGTTCTCATTGGAAGATACAGACAACAAATAACTAAACAAATACGCAAAACACTGATGATAAGAAGTACTGTGAAAGGACCCATGGTCATAAAATAGAGATTACCCAGGAATGGAAGTTAAGGACTCTATTAACCAGAATAGCCAGAGAAGGTCTCTGTGACCCAGCATGGTTATCTTGATGACTGAAACATAAGAAGCCATACATGATATATGACAGGCACATTCAAAACTAAACAAAAGAGGTTTGGCATGATTTTGACAAGATACCTCATCCTGGCTCTGCCACTCACTACTTTTAGGACTATGGCTAATTTCTGTTATCACGTGTGTAAGAGGAGTAAAATTATTCCTACCATTTTTGTGGGATTAAATAAGAAAAAAAAAAAAAAAAAAAAACTAGGCTATTCTAGTTTCTGGCAAGATAATCAATAGGTTTCTTTTTCTTACCCTTATATTAGGTAATATGTCATTGATATATTCATACTAATTACCAAAATTTCAAATATGTAAAATTTGGTAATGATTTTAGATTATTTTAATTATCTTATCTGTTAGCTTTGTCACTGGAGAAAGAATTACAACCCGAGTGCATTTTGGCTGGCCTGTATTATTCTTTAGTTTACCTTTGACACAGATATAACTTTAAAACTGGTTACAACTGTTGAACTGAATTCACAGAAAATTATCTATATGGTAGCCTTTTTATAATGTAAGCATACTACATTTCTCATACAATATCCACCAATTTATGTGTCTTAATATAATTTTTATCCACATTAAAATATTGTACAAACTTTAGTGATTGGAAACAATTTTTTTTTTTTTTAAATTCATGACGGAGTCTCACTCTGTCACCCAGGCTTGAGTGCAGTGGTGAGATAGCTCACTGCAACCTCTTCCTTCCTGGTTCAAGCAATTCTCCTGCCTCAGCCTCCCGAGTAGCTGGGATTACAGGCATGTGCCACCATGCCCAGCTAATTGGAAACATTTTTAATGACAATTTTTTTATACTGAAACTCAGAACTCCTACGAAATATTCATTTATTTTTTCATGCCCATATATTTGTTAATATCCTAAATTATAAGTTTCTATGAGTCTTGATAAACATTTATTATTGACTTTTGCACCACACTAATATTTATCAGAGATATAGAAAAAATACGATAACTTTGTTGAAACGTACAGTTTAGTTGGGGTCAAATTAGATGACAGTAATTCTGGAATGATGAGTATAACATAAAACATGCTTTAACATAAAGACATTGTGAAATTACTACGAGACTTAAAAGGAGAGGTGATCACTAAGTGAAATTGAGGCAAAAGACAAAAAAGAATTTTCTGAAAGAAATTATATTTTAGGCAAAGCTGCAAGAATAGTTAGGGTTAGGTTCAAAGATGGGGGTAATCCTTCTGTTAAGTTATTTCGTGTACAAAGATTAAAAAGCTGAACTGAATAGGGTATATTTAATGAATACTAAGTACATGACATTATCTAATAGTGGAAATAAGAGTGCAAAGCCAAAATGTAGCTGTGTATGGCAGTGCATGTTAGGTTGTCAGGCTCATTCAAATGAACACACAGTGGATAGTCACTGAAGCTTTGTCAGCAGGTGGATAACATTTCTAATGTCAACAAATTTCAGCCTCAACAAAGTGTAATATATGAGAACGACAGAGCAGAAAAAAAAAATATCGAGATACTCTTCATCTTTAAATTACTTGCTTGTGAAGATTTAAATGTGATCCTTAATATCCTGAGCCCTTTTTAGGCCAATTAATTATCAGCACAACAAGCAAAAGTGGGTTAGCAAAGTATTCTTGTGAGTATTATGAAAAATTTTATTTCAGCATGGAGCTTACTGTTGTAATACATGTGTTTTGCAATGCTTCAACTACCTAAACAAGAAGACTCAATGCTACTGTGCTTTGATGATTAAATGCAAGTACCACATCTTGCTAATTATTTTAGTATCAGGTTCATTAAACAATAATATATTAAACTAATGTATTCATAATGCAATCATCTTAGGATTTAATTGAGTTTTAAAAATAATAAAGTTGTCACTAACTTTATGTGAAATTTTTGTGAATTAAACTTAATTAAAACAAGTACTTCTTCAAAATAATTTTTTAATGAAAGAGGATCCGCTTTGCTTTACAAATCCATGTGAGTGAAAACACATATATTTTAAATAATGAGAAATATACTGAGTTCATGATATATAAGGATTTATGTATGTGATTTTAAAAACCCATCTAAGCATGGCAAGAGAAAAGTGACTGAAGAGGTTATTTGATGCCTATGGTCAGGCTATACCTTTTAACAAAATTTTTGTTGTTGTTGATGTTGTTTTGGCAAATCAAACTTGAGTCATGGTTTGTCAAAGTAAAAGTACAAGTCAGTTAAAGATATATGCAGAGGAGAGAATAGTATGATGCATCGTTTAATTATTATAGGTAGGAGGCAAAAAGAGGGCATTGAGAGAGCTCTGGAGGATTAACTTAAAATGGTAGAATCAATTTTTTTTTAATTTTTAATCAAATCATATTTTATTGGAAACAATGTGATATTTTGATATATTTAAACATTGTGAACTAACTATATTTGCTAAAATAATGTAGTTATTACCACACACACTTATCATTTTCTGTGGTGAGAATTTTTAAATTCAATTCTTTTAGCAATTTTGAAAGTTAATAGTACATTATTATTGGTTATGCTCACCATGCTATGTAATAGATCTCAAAAACGTTTTTCTCTTGTCTAACTCAAATTTTGCATCATTATTCCTAGTAACCAAATACAGAATCAAACTAAGTGTTGAGAGAAAAGGAAATGTGGTGTAAACAGACACAATGATATAGTATTTAGTATATCTAAAAAGGAGACTATCATTGGAATGAATCAACAACCAACAGAATGGGAAAAAATTTTTGCAATCTACCCATCTGTCAAAGGACTAATACCCAGAATGTATAAAGAGCTTAAACAAATTTACAAGAAAAAACAAACAACCCCATCAAAAAGTGAGTGAAGCCTATGAACAGACACTTCTCAAAAGAAGACTTTCATGCAGCCAACAAATATATGAAAGAAAGCTCATCATCACTGGTTATTAGAAAAATGCAAATAAAAACCACATTGAGATACCATCTCACACCAGTTAGAGTGGCGATCATTAAAAAATCAGGAGACAACAGATGCTGGAGAAGATGTAGAGAAATAGGAATGCTTTTACACTGTTGGTGGGAGTGTAAATTAGTTCAGCCATTGTGGAAGACAGTGTGGTGATTCCTCAAGGATCTAGAAATAGAAATACCATTTAACCCAGCAATCTCATTACTGGGTATCTATCCAAAGGATTATAAATCATTCAGTTATGAGGACACATGCACATGTATGTTTATTGCAGCATTGTTTTCAATAGCAAAGACTTGGAACCAACCCAAATGCCCATCAATGATAGAATGGGGAAATAAAATGTGCACATATATACCATGGAATACTATGCAGCCATCAAAAATGATGAGTTCATGTGCTTTGCAGGAACATGGATCAAGTTGGAAACCATCATTCTCAGCAAACAGACACAAGAACAGAAAGCCAAACATTGCATGTTCTCACTCATAAGTGGGTGTTGAACAATGAGAACAAATGGACACAGGGAGCAGAACCTCACACACCAGGGCCTGTTGGTTGGGGAGGGTTGGTTAGGGGAGGGATAGCAGGTGGTAGGGGATAGGGGAGGGATAACATTAGGCAAAATACCTAATGCAGATAATTGAGCGATGGGTGCAGCAAACCACCGTGGCATGTGTATACCTATGTAACAAACCCGCATGATCTGCACATGTACTCCAGAACTTAAAGTATAATCTATAAAAAAAAAAAAAAAAAAAAAAAAGAGCTTCCTTTACTATCATACACAGCTTCCTGACCAAGCTTGGTCCAAAGCCCCTTTTGTCTACTCCTGGCTCTACTTTTATTATTTTTTTTCTATATTGATGTATATTCACAAAGATTTAGCGGTAAAATATTTTTATCACAGAATAATTTTAAATAATTTGAAACATCCAAATTTGATAAATTGATAAATTGATAAATTTGAGGAATATTTTTTGGTCTTGGAATATTAAAAAATCGCGTTTTTTCAGAAATGTTTTTAATTAATATAGAAAACAGTTACAATGTTTATAAATATTGACAAACTTAAAAGTATTTCTAAGCAGTAACACTGGATTCTTATTGTGCATGTATATGTGACACTAATTGGTAACTTATGCTCGCATGTCTTTCAGATCAAGTGCCTTGTCTTGCATGTGTTATGATGCAAAATTCAGATCTCTTATTTAAGAATTTCCTGATCATCTGAAAAAATTCAAGCTGATTTCAAAAATGTGTATATCATTGTCTTATTTACTAGCATTACTGTAGCTCACTGCCTCTCAAATGTAGCTTGAACTTCCATATAGAGAAAATTGTAAATACTCCTCTTGATTTCTTTGTGTAATATCCACCTTATTGATTATATACCTGATACGTTGATATTTCTTTCAGTTATAGATTAAAGGCCATTATTTAGGAGGCTGGCAGGATGTTTGTTTAAACTGTCTGAATTGAACAACAAAAAAAAAAGTTTAAGCAGCTTAGAGAAAGAGATATGAAAGCTAGCTGTTTGATCAAAATCCATATTTTGACCAAAACATAGAAATTGTAGAATGATAGGTAAATATTCTGGAATGGCAACCTGAATATTTTGGCATCAATACTGTCAGACATCTATTTATCCATAAAAATATACACATGCACGTATATAATGTTACATGGGATAACATCATATATGTTGTTTTTATGCATTATGCCATGTTTATTATATGCCTTCCCTTCTATATTTTTTCTTTAATATATTCCATATATAGATGTGTGTGTGTGTGTGTGTGTGTGTGTGTGTGTGTGTGTGTATATGTGCAAATTTTTGGTTTCTAAATATGAGGTGGACAGAGAATAAGCATGTTTTATACATGTTTTTACACATGCAATGATACATTTAGATATATTACTAATCCATCTGTAGGCTCAATTCATTCTTCTATATAAATATGTAGTTATTAATGTTTTGGATATATCAAAATATAGTCAGCCAGTGCTTTGATGGTTTTTGTTCTTGTCATCTTGAAATAATATTGCAATAAACATCCTCTGCACATATGCCCTTAGGAATTGGCACTTTATTCCTATGGCATAGCTGCTTAAGAGTGGAATCATTATATATGACAGTATAATAATTTTAAATTTTAATAGATATTATATGATGGTCTTAGAATTTAACACTTGAAATTTTCACCAGTGATGCATGAAATTCACTCACATCCCAAACAAGTTGCATTTCCATTTAAAATTTTTGGCAGTCTGAGAGAGATACTTTGATAATTCATTTTTTATTTAATTTGTATATCCCCATTAGAGAGATGCAGTATATTCATACTATTTGGCTAATTCAATTTGCTCTTCTTTCTGTTCATAGTATTTGTTTAGTAAATGTTTTAAGTATATTAAATTACTGCTGAAATTATTGCTTCTTTTGCTATGTGGATTAAAACCTAATGGCCCTAGGAATAACTGATATATTAGCATTGTTATAATTTATTTTCCAGAGAAATGGCTAAACATATTTAAAGAGCATTTATATATCTTCCCTTTGTAGCTTGTAATTTTGCAGTCTTGAGAAGTAAGCAGTCTTTATATTATAAATGTAATCTAGACTTCCATTGAAGATATTTATTATGCAATTTTGGACATCTAATTCTTTAATCTGACTGAAATGTTTTTAATATTGTATAGTAGCATCATTTTATTTTTGTGAATATCATAAAACCTTTATTTTAATTTTTGTGGTTATCAAGTAGATGTATATATTTGTGGTATACATGGGATATTTTGGTACAGACATGCAATGCATAATTATCATGTCACATAAAATGAGGCATCCATACCCTCAAGCATTTATTCTTTGTGTTACAAACAATCTAATTATATTCTTTTAGTTATTTGAAAATTTACATTCAAATTATTATTGACTATAGTTAACGTGTTGTGCTATCAAATAGGAAGTTTATTCATTCTATTTTTTGTAGGCATTAACTCTCCCTAGTTGCCCCTCATCCTTCAATACCCATCCTAGACTCTGATAACCATTCTTTATCTTTTCTTTTAGATTGTGTATTAAAATATATTTTTTTCTGATGTAAGCACAGTCACTCCTACTCCTTTTTTTGGATTCCATTACCATAAAATATCTGTTTCAATCCTTTAATTTTCAGTCTGTTTCTGTCTTTATGGGTAAGTTGGTTTCCTATAAGCAACAGATCATTGGGTCTTGCTAGATCTTGCTTTTTTTGAAAATCATTCAACTACTCTGTGTCTTTTGATTGGAGACTTTAGTCCATTTTCATTCCATATTATTATTGACAAGTAGGAACAAACTCCTGCCATTTTGTTATTTGTTTACTGGTTGTTTTTTGATCACCTATTTTTTCTTTCTTTTATTCGTGTCTTCCTTTTAATGAAGTTGATTTTCTCTGGTAGTATATTTTAATTTCTTGGTTTCTATTGTTTTTATCAATTGTAAATTTTTTGATTTGAGGTTACCATGATGCTTGCAACTTAACACTGTTTGCATAAACAAACAAGCAAGCAAGCAAAAAGAAAACTAATGAAGACTCTACACCATAATTTATCCTTCTGTTCTTAACTTTTTATTGTTTATGCTTAAATCTTATTGTACGTACTGTCTATATCTTGAAAAGTGGTTGTACTTACTATTTTTTATTGGTTCATCATTTATTCTTTCTACTTAAGAGTAGTTTGCATACCACAGTTACAGTGTTATAATAGTCAGTGTTTTTCTGTGTAATTGCTATTAGCCGTGATATTTGTACCTTCAGATGATTTCTTGTTTCTTATCAATGTCTTTTTCTTTCTTATTGACATATCCCCTTTACTATTTCTTATAGACAGGTCTGGTGTTGATAAAGTCTCTCAGCTTTTGTTTGTCTGGGAAAGTCTTTATTTCTCCTTCATGGTTGAAGGATATTTTTACTGGGTATAATGTTTTAGAGTAGAAAGTTTATTCCTTTAGCATCTATTAATACAATTTGTCATGCTACTATCTCCTCGCCGGAAAAGAAGTTTCCACTGAGAAGTCTACTGCTAGATGTATCGGTGCTCCGTTGAAGGTTATGTGTTTCTGTTGCCTTACTGCTTTAAGATACTTTCTTTATCCTTAACATTTGAGAGTTTGATTTTTAAATGTCTTGAGGTAGTTCTCTTGGTTAAATCTTCTTGGTGCTCTATAATCTTTGAGAACTTGGATATTAATATCCTTCTTTATCTTTGAAGAGTTCTCTGTTATTCCTTTGAATAAACTTTCTACCCCTATCTCTCTACTTCCTCTTTAAGGCAGATAACTCTTAAATTTGCCCTTTTGAGGCTATTTTCTAAATCATTTAGTTCTGCTTTTTTTATACATTTGTCTCTTCTGCGTATTTTCAAATAGCCTGCCTTCAAGCTCACTAATTATTTCCTCTGGTTATCAATTTTGCTATTAAAAGACCCTGAGGCAGTCTTCTATGCCAACTGCATTTTTCAATTCCAGAATTTCTGCTTAATTCCTTTTAATTATTTCAATTTCTTTGTTAAATTTATCTGATGGAATTCTGAATTCCTCCTCTCTGTTATTGTGATTTTTTTTTTTTTTTTTTTTTTTGCTTTCCTCAACACAGCTATTTTGAATTCTCTCTCTCTGATAGGTCACATATCTGTTTTTCCTGGATTGTTCTCCAATACTTTATTTAGTTGATTTGGTGATTTCAAGTTTTACTGGATGGTCTTGATACTTTCTAGATGTTTGTCTGTGCTGCCCATTGAAGAGTTGAGTATTTACTGCAGTCTTCTCAGTCTGGACTTGTTTATACCCACTCATCTTGGGAATGCTTTCCAGACATTTGAAAGGACTTGGGTACAGTGATCTAAACTATATCTGATTTAGGAGGTACCACAAGCCCAGTAATACTGTGGTCCTTGTAGACACATAGAAGTACCACCTTGATAATCTTGAAAAAGATTTGGAATAGTTATCTGGATTACAAGGTAAAGACTATTGTTCTCTTCTCTGTTACAAGCCACCTGGAAATTGGTGGCTGTGGACATCACCTCTAAGACTCTGCAGGACCCGAACTAAAGCGAGAACAGCACTGGGTCTCATCGAAGTACCATTGTAACCACTACCTGACTACCACCTATGTTTGTTCAAGGCCCTGGGACTCTACTATCAGCAGACAGCAAAGTCAGCTAGGCTTGTGTCCTACATTTCTGGGCAGTGAGTTTCCCCCAGTCCTCAGATGTGTCCAGAGGTGCTGTCTCGGATCTGGAGTCTGGAATAAATACCCCTTGGAGTCTATCTGGTGTTTTACTGTACTGTGGTTGAACTGGAACTCAAAACACAAGATGCAGTCCTTCCTCACCCCATGACTACCATTACCACAGGCACACTGGGACTACCACTATTGTTTCCTAAAGGCCCAAAGTCTCTTAATTCAGCTTGTGGTGAATGCTGCCTTGCCTGGGACTCACTCTTCAGGGTTGTGGGCTCCCCTCTGGTCCAGAGGAGGTCCAGAAATGCCCTCCAAGAGCCAAGTTCTGGAACTAGGGACTCCCTGAGTCTGCTTGGTATTCTACCCCACTGTGGCTAAGCTGGTACCTGAATTCGGCAAGTCTCTGAGTCTTACCCAAGGCCATTGACACAGTACGTAGATAACACTGCTAGTTATTCAGGGCCCAAGGGCTCCTCAGCATGTGATGAATCCTGTCCATACTAGGTCATACATTTCCAGGCAATGTGCTCCCTTCTGGCCCAGAGTGTGTCTCCAAATGTCATCCAGGAGCTAGGGCCTGGAAAGGGGGCATCATGACTCTGACTGGTGCCACATTCTTTTTTGGCTAAGCTGGTTTTCAAGATGAAAGTTAAAGTCCTCCCCACTCTTCCCTCTCCTCTCCTCAGCAGGAGGAAATGGATATCTTTTGGAGCCATAGCTCTGCAGATTAGGTTTAGAGGAGGGGTGATGCCAATACTCTCTTAGCTTTCCCAGCTGGCATCTCAGCAGGTCAGTCTACTCTCTCATCTGCTATCTCTGGGCCCTGTTCAGCACTAGGACTTGGCTAAGATTTGCAGTCCTAGTGGCCTAGACTGCCTTTCCAGTTTATTTGGAGCCCCAGAGCACTTTGTGGTGGTGAGGCTTGTGAGATATCAAGTTTCCACTACTCCCATTGGCAATTCCCCTCTGCCTGGGGCTAAGTTCATTGCTCCCGCTGTGGGTGAGCAGCAGCTGATTTCAATGCTCCCTCCGTGGGGAGCAGCAGCTGGGCCTGCTTTTGTTTTTTTATTATAATAGGGCAACGCTGAGTTCAATGCCTCATAATTGCTGGGCTCTCCATCTTCCCAGTGCACAAAAATGTTCTCCACGTCACGCTGCCACTGCTCGGGGATGGGGAAGGTGTGGCATTTTCAACTCAAGACTGTTTTTTCTACCTCTTCGGTGCCTTTTTCAGCAACATGAAGTTACAAACAACATTCTGTGAGTGCTCACCTGATTTTTGGCGGTTATGAGGGTGCTGTTTGTGTGTAGTTGTTAAATTGGCGTCTTTGTGGTGGGGTGAGGGAGAGATGATCATTATAGCCTTCTATTTTGCCCCTTGCTCTGTCCCATGTCCTAGGTTTTTGTATATGATGTAAGATAAGGATTCAGTTTTTATCTTCTTCCTGTAGTTTGCAGTAATGTTATTATTATTTAATAAATAGGTCCTTCTTTTCCCAATATTCTACTTAAGATGTTTTTGCCATTTTCAGGAGATTAGCATGGCTTCAGTTTCACATATATATGACCCTCATTAATACTTTCATCGTAATCTTTTAAGCTGTTTGGCAGCTAAAATCTTAAATATAAACTTTGATAGCATTTTATCTAATCTAAAAGAAAAATCTGTCAAAATTCAAATGGAATTTCAATCAAATTGGTACATTAAGGGGGATATTGACATTTTTACATTTACGTTTTTTTATTCAAGAACATGATATGCCTTTTATTCAAGTATTTTGTTGTGTTTCTTAAAATTACTTTTCATATAGTTCAGATATTCATTATATTAATTTGTCTTTCATTTTAATTTTTGGTTGCTATTTCAAATAGAATATATTTTCTTGCTATTTTTTAAGTTTTTGTTTCCTAGAGTAATAAAAAATTGAACTTGTGGAGCCAGATCCTTTGTCATATTATCTTATTAATTTTCATGTTTTCATATTCAAGATATTTGCTTTTATGCTTTCTGATATTCAGTGTATATTAGTTTCTATTTGTATTTTATAAATAAATTTTATTAGTATGGGTTTTGAGTTTTATCAAATGACTTTTTATCATCAATTGAGCATTGCAAAAATATTCTTCTTTTAAAATTAAAAAAGCCAACAGCTGAACAACACTGCCTTAGAATATTTGACAAATATAGTTATGTATCAACCATCTAAATGATGGAAAATAATTCCAATTAAATGAAAAGCAGTTCATGAAGCTGTGGAAAACATATACAGCTGCGTGATTATGGTGCAGGTTTGGGGAGGAAACAACAATAACAAAACAAGTGCAGAGTCAATATTTCAACTTTGCTGGCAATGATGACAAGTAAATGAAATGCAACTCAGTTATTTCAGTTGTTACTAAATTTAATGTCTTTACATCCAATTATTTTTTGTTAAAAAATGTACAAGGAGCAAGAAAAGAGAGATGATTTCAACCCAAATTTTGAGACATCAAGATTTTAAACACAAAGTTATACACAATATAGAAAATCATGGTATTTGGGAATTGTGTGTGTGTGTGAAAGAGAGAGAGAGTATGTGTGTTTTTGTGTGAGAGTTTGGGAGAAAGAGATTATATCTGTTCCTCTGTCTGAAAAATCACTGAAAATGAAGAAAAAAGCTAAGAGAGTGAAATTTACCTCCAAGTGATTCAGAGTCAAGGTTGTTTTTCTCATATTAGAAAGCTGTTTACTTCATGCTGTTTTTGAGAAGGTGTCTTTTGAAACACTCAGTGATACAATCCTGAGTGACAACAGCAGGAGGTTGAATTGGTTTTCTATCTTCAGTTTGGCAGACAGGGCTATTGAAACTATAGGGTCAAGGATCATATGACCTCAAAGGCCAGGTGTTTTTTGTTGTTGTTACTGTTATTTTTTCAAGCCTGGAATAATGTAAGTTTTTCAGTTTGGTACTTGGAACCAAAAGTTTGGAAGGAAATACTTTTGTATGGAAAAACAAATAAACCAACATATTTAGCCTTGATGTAAACTGTGTTAAAATGACAACTTGGTAAGTTTTACTTTTAAATAAAAAAATTAAAAAATATAATTATTATATATTAAAGTACTGGTGGACTGTATTCATGCAATATAAAAAGTTAGAATTAGGTAAAAGTTTAAATTGTCAGGTAAGTATAACATAGTTTGTATATATTTTATTTAAGATTGAAAGAGTATTGTATATTTCATTGTCTCAAATAAAATTTAGTTCAGTTATAAAATACCTTCCAATATAAATTTTCATTATGTTTTATTAAGACATTCACCATTTCAGAAATGGTACCAATATGGCACTGCCACATGGCAATCTCTCACTTTTTAAAATTCACTCATTTATCCATATTGATAGACTTCCTAGTTGTGCCAGGCACCATTCATAATCTTGGACACTATCAAGGAACTAAATAAGAATCCTTGCCCTTATGAAGCTTATATTGTAATTGAGGAGTCATATAGTAAAAATAACAGAGAAGTAACATGTATTTTATAAAACGTTGCAAAATGATAGGTATTATTAAAAAGAGAAATGGGTTGAGGGAGTAATGCAATATTAGGGTGACTGAAATGGTGATATTTGAACAAGATTTGATGAGGTGAGGAAATTGGCAGCTGATTGTCAGGGAGAAGAGTGGTGCAAGCAGGACTAGAGTAATTGCAAAAGGTCCTGAGGGAGAGCATACTTGGCAATTCCCAGGAATTGTAAGAAAATCAGCTTAGCTAGAAGAGAGTGAACCATTAAGAGAGTAGTGGGAAATGCAATCAGAGGTAAAGAAAAAGAAGGATTAGAGCTTTGAAGTGGCTTTAATTCTGACCATATTATGTATTCAATGAGACTTGTATGGACAGGATGCAGAGGAGTGTCCTAATCTAATCTGATTTACATTTTTTAAAGGATCACTATTATCTATTCTATTGGGGAGAGAATATGACGGAGGTTCTGGGCTATGAAAAGTGTTTGGATTAATGGATGTATTTTGAATGTGGAATCTTCAGGTTATTTTTCTTTTTTTTTTCTGATAGATAAGATGCAAGGTGTGTTAAAGAGAATAAGGTTAACTGCAAAGTTTTGGACTGAAAGTGAAAGAATAAATTTGTCAGCAACTAAGAAGCATTGTAGGTGGGTCAAGTCTGGGAGAGATAAATAACAAACTTGGTTTTATACAAGTTAAGCTGGCATTTATTACCGAGCCTACATAATTACTGTAGTTGAGTCGCAGAGAGACTATATGCTTTTCTGGTGGACAAAGTGAAATTAAAATATGACTAGTTGAAGATTTCTCCTGTGCATGAGAAAAAGCAACCTCCCCCAAACATAACTCTTACCAAATAAGACTACGATAACTTCCAAAAAGCTGAGCAAAAGATTCTTTCACCACTGAGAAAGCAAGAAAAATCACTCCAGCAGCACATGAAGGGAAAGCTTACATGGGTTCATTTCTACTAGCCACTCTTAGTTTAAAAAATATTAAATGCCAATAAGTAAATAAATAAAAAGATTGAGAAGGCCACACATCGACCTAGTAATTATGAGACTTTATTATAGTTGCAGTCAATCCAATAATAAAATTTACTGTATAAAGTAAAAAAAAAAAAGACTTTAAAAATTTCAAAATAAATTTTCTTCACAAGTTATCACTTCATTATTGGGGAACATTTTATGTGATATAAATTAGGTATCTTTAAGATAAATATTAAAACTACACAAATAACTGATGCAAAAAAATCATTAAAATTTTCCATCAACAGCATATTTATTGCTCTCTGATATGGTTTGACTATGTCCCCACCCAAAGCTCATCTTGAATTGCAGTTCTCATAATCCCCCTGTGTCATGGGAGGGATCAAGGGGGAGGTAATTGAATCATGAGAGCAATTTCTCCCATGCTGCTGTTCTCATGGATCTGATGGTTCCATAAGAGGCCTTTTGCTTAGCACTTCTCTTTCCTGCCATCATTTGAAGAAGGACATGTTTGCTTCCCCTTCCACCATAATTGTAAGATTCCTGAGGTCTCCCATGCCATCTAGAACTGTGAATCAATTAAACCTCTTTCCTTTGTAAATTACCCAGTCTAAGGCAGTTCATTATAGCAGCATGGGAATGGACCAATACAACCTTATTGTGTATTATATTTTCCCAGGCATTGACAATCAACTGAATGAGAGAGAGATGAACTTGTATCACACAGTTTACCATTTTTATTGGTGTTGGAAAATGGGGGCATAGAATGTGAAAAGGCAATTAGTATAACAGATATTAATTGCTATGATGGTAGAAATAAAGTAGGCTTTCAGAGCACTTATGCAGTGCAATTTAATGGAATGAAATTAATAACTCAATGTATTAGTTTCCTATTAAAGCTAAAACAAAGTAGTACAAAGTTAGTGGCTTAAAAAACAAATTGATGAGGCAGGAGAATTGCCTGAACCCAGGAGGCGGAGGTTGCGGTGAGCCGAGATCGCGCCATTGCACTCCAGCCTGGGTAACAAGAGCAAAACTCCGTCTCAAAAACAAAAAAACAAAAAAAAACAAATTGATATGTTCCATTGATACCTAGTTTATTGAGGATTTTAGCATATAGGGCTGTTAAATTTTGTCAAAGGCCTTCTCTGCATCTATTGAGATAATCATGTGGTCTTTGTCTTTGGTTCTGTTTATGTGATGTATTACATTTATAGGCTTGTGTATGTTGAACCAGTCTTGCATCCCTGGGAAGAAGCCTACTTGATCATGGTGGATAACCTTTTTGATGTGCTGTTACATTCACTATTTTATTGAAGATTTTTGCATCAATGTTCATCATGGATATTGGCCTGAAGTTTTCTTTTTTAGTTTAGTCTCCACCAGGTTTTAGTCTCAGAAAATGAGTTAGAAAGGATTCCCTCTTTTTGTATTGTTTGGAATAATTTCAGAAGAAATGGTACCAGCTCCTCTTTGTATAGTAGAATTCGGCTGTAAACCTGTCTGAACCTGAACTTTTTTCGATTGGTAGGTTATTAATTGCTGCCTCAACTTCAGCCCTTGTTATTGGTATATTCAGAGTTTCAACTTCTTTCTGGTTTAGTCTTGAGAGAATGCAAGTGTCCAGGAATTTATCTGTTTCTTCCACTTCTATTGGTTTGTGTGCATATACTTATTTGTAGTAATCTCTGATGGCAGTTTGTAGTTCTGTGGAGTTAGTGGTGATATCCCCTTTATCGTTTTTTATTGCATCTATTTGATTTTTCTCTCTTTTCTTTTTTATTAGCATTGCTAGTGGTCTGTTTTGTTGATCTTTTCAAAAAAACAGCACCTGAATTTATTTATTTTTCAAGGCTTTTTTTGTGTCTCTCTTTCAGTTCTGCTCTGATCTTAATTATTTTTTGTTTTCTGCTAGCTTTTGAGTTTTTCTGGTCTTGCTACTGCAGCTCTTTCAATTTTGATGAAACGTATCACAAAATAATGAAAAATATTTATGGCAAACCCATAGCCAATATCATACTGAATGGGCAAAAACTGGAAGCATTCCCTTTGAAATCTGGCACTAGACAAGGATGCCCTCTCTCACCACTCCTATTCAATATAATATTGGAAGTTCTAGCCAGAGCAATCAGGCAAGGAAAAGAAATAAAAAGTATTCAATTAGGAAAGGAGAAAGTAAAATTGTGTCCATTTGCAGAGGACATGATTGTGTATTTAGAAGACCCCATCATCTCAGCCCAAAATCTCCTTAAACTGATAAGCAACTTCAGCAAAGGCTCAGGATACAAAATCAAAGTGCAAAAATCACAAACATTTCTATACACCAATAACAGACAAACAGAGAACCAAATCAAGAGTGAAATCTCATTCACAATTGCTACAAAGAGAATAAAATACCTAGGAATACAACTAACAAACAATATAAAGGACCTCTTAAAGGGGAACTACCAAACACTGCTCAACAAAATAAGAGAGGATGCAAACAGATGGAAAAACATTCCATGCTCATGGTTAGGAAGAATCAATCGTGAAAATGGCCATTCTGCCCAAAGAAATTTATAGATTCAGAGCTATCCCCATCAAGTTACCAATGACCTTCTTTACAGAACTGGAAAAAATAACTTTAAACTTCATATGGAACCAAAAGAGAGACCACATGTAATCAAAAGAGCATAATACTGGTACCAAAACAGACATGTAGACCAATGGAACAGAACAGAACAGAGGCCATGGATGCAATGCCACACATCTACAGCCATCTGATCTTTGACAAACCTGTCAAAAACAAGCAATGGGGAAAGGATTCCCTGTTTAATAAATGGTGTTGGGAAAACTGACTAGCAACATGTAGAAAGCAGAAACTGGACCCCTTCCTGTTACCTTGCACTAAAATTAACTCCAGAAGGATTAAAGATTTAAACATAAGACTTAACATCATAAAAACCCTAGAAGAAAACCTAGGCAATACCATTCAGGACATAGGCAATAGGCAATGACTTCATTACTAAAACAACAAAAGCATTGGCAACAAAAGCCAAAATAGACAAATGGGATCTAATTAAACTTCAGAACTTCTGTACAGCAAAAGGAACAATCATTAGAGCAAACTGGCAACCAACAGAATGGGATAAAAATTTTTGTAATCTACCAATCTGACAAAGGGCTAATATCCAGTATCTACAAAGAAATAAAACAGATTTACAAGAAAAAAAAAAAACATTCAAAAGCAGGTGAAGGATATGAACAGACACTTTTCAAAAGAAGACATTTATGTCTTCAAACATATGAAAAAATGCTCATCACCACTGGTCATTAGAGAAATGCAAATCAAAACCACATTGAAATACCATTTCATGCCTGTTAGAATGGTGATCATTAAAAAATCTGGAGACAACAGGTGCCGGAGAGGATATGGAGAAATAGGAACACCTTTACACTGTTGGTGGGAGTGTAAATTAGTTCAACCATTGTGGAAGACAGTGTGGCAATGCCTTACAGATCTAGAAATAGAAATTCCATTTGACACAGCAATCCCATTACTGGGTATATACCCAAAGGATTATAAATCGTTCTATTATAAAGACACCTGCACATGTATATTCATCTTGGCACTGTTTACAATAGCAAATACCTTGATCCAATCCAAATACTCACCAATGTTAGACTGGACAAAGAAACTGTGGCACATATACACCATGAAATACTACACAGCTATAAAAAATGATAAGTTTATGTCCTTTATAGGGACATGGATGAATCTGGAAACCATCATTCTCAGCAAACTGACACAAGAACAGAAAACTAAACACTGCATATCCTCACTCATAGGTAGGTGTTGAACAATGAAAACACATGGATACAGGGAATGGAGCATCATACACGGGTCAGTTGTCAGGGACTAGGGGAGGGACAGCAAGGGTTGGGGAGGGTGGGAAGAGATAACATGGGGATAAATGCCAGATATTGATGATCTAGGAATGGAGGTAGAAAACCACCTTGCCATGTATGTACCTATGCAACAATCCTGCATGATCTGTACACATACCCCATAACCTAAAGTACAAAAATAAAAAAAAAGAAAGAAATTGATTATTTTACAACTCTGAGTTCAAAAGTCTAAAATGGGTTGTTAAGGATGCATTCTTTCTGGAGGCTCTAGGGAAAAATCTGTTTCCTTGCCATTGCTAGCTTTTAGGGACCATCTATATTCCTTGACTCATGGCCATTTTCTCCATCTTCAAAGCTATGTGGTGAGCAATGGGAACTTGTTTCAGTCCTGTTTTTGTGACAGCCCTTTTAGTCCTATCATTCAGCAGGTCCTGAGTTACTGTCCTATATCCAGGAAGAATGAGGTATATGGACAAATGGAGTGTGAGCATGGTGAAGAGAAGCTTTATTGAGCAGTAGAACAGCTCAGAAGAGACCTGCAGTGAGTAGCTCCTCTCAGCAGGCAAGTCATCCCATAAAGTGTTAAGGGAATTCTTTTCCCATTGCTTATTATTATCAAGTTTGTAGAAGGTTAGATGTCTGTAGGTGCATGGCTTTACTTTTGGATTCTCTATTCTATTCTATTGGTCTCTGTCTGTATTCTATTGGTCTCTGTTCTGGTTACTGTAGTTTTGTTGTATAGTTTGATATGGGATAATATTATACCTCTGAGTTTGTTCTTTTTTCTTAGGATTGCTTTGGCTATTTATCTTTTTGGTTCCACATGAATTTTAGATTTTTTTTTCTAATTCTGTACAAAATGTCATTGGTAGTTTGTTAGGACTAGCATTGAATATGTAGATTGCTTTGGACAATATGGCTGTTTTAATAATACTGACTTTGGACAGCATGGCTGTTTTAATAATATTGAATCTTCTGATCCATTAGTATAAAATATTTTCCATTTGTTTGTGTCATCTATGGAATACTCTTTCAGCAGTGTTTTGTAGTTCTTCATGCAGAGATTTTCACCTTCTTGGTTAAATGTATTCCTACTTATTTCATTATTTTTTGTGGCTATGGTAAATAAAATTGCATTTTTGATTTGACTCTCAGCTTGAACATTATTTTTATATAGAAATAATACTGATTTTTCTCCATTTGTTTTATATCCTGGAACTTAACTGAAATTTATTAGAGTAAGAAGCCATTTGGTAGAGTTTTTAGGATTTTCTAGGCATAGAATCATATCATCAATGAAGAGAGATAATTTCACTTCTACTTTTCCTATTTTGATGTTTTTAATTTTTTTCTCTTGTCTGATTGCTCTGGTTAGGACTTTCAGTACAATGTTAAACAAGTTAGTTGAGAGTGGGCATCCTTGTATTGTTCCTGTTCTTAAGAGGAATGCTTCTAGCTTTTGTCTATTCAGTGTGATGTGAGCTGTGGGTTTACATAGATGGCTATTTTCATTTTGAGGTATGTTCTCTTGATACCTAGTTTATTGAGAATTCTTTTATCATGAAGGAATGTTGGGTTTTGTTGAATGCTTTTTATGCATCTATTGATATGATCATATGGTTTGTAGTTTAGATTCAGTTTACGTGGTAAATCACATTGATTGATTTGCATATGTTGAACTAACCTGTCATCCCAGAAATGAATACTACTTCATCTTGGTGAATTAACTTTTTGGATGTGCCTTGGTTTTGGTTTGATAGTATATTTTTGAGGATTTTTTATCTATGTTCATCAGGTATCTTGGCCTATGGTTTTTCTTTTTTGGTATTGTTTCTGTTGTATCTTTAGCAGGTTTGGATAGTAGATTGATGCTAGCTTTATAGAATGAGTCAGGAAGGAGTCCTTTCTCCTTGATTTTCTTCAGTAAAATTGTTACCACTTCTTCTTTTCTATGTCTGATAGAATTTGGCTGTGAATCCGTCTGGTCTGTGTATTAGTGTGGTTTTGCTTTTGTTTTTGTTTTTTGGTTTTTTGTTTGTTGTTTTGGTTTTGCTTTTGCTTTTTTTAAAAAAAAAATTATGAATCAATTTCAGAATTCAATAATGAATTATGTTCAGTCTTTCAATTTCTTCTTGATTCAATCTTGGAAGGTGGAGTGTTTCCAGGAATTTATCCATTTCCTCTAGGTTTTCTAGTTTGTTTGCATAGAAGTGTTCATAATCATCTCAGAGGGTCTTATGTATTTCTGCGGGAATTGTTATAATGCTACTTTTGTGGTTTCTGATTGTTCCTTACATCTTGTCTCCTTTTTTGTTTGTTAATCTAGCTCAGGGGTCCCCGAACTACGGCCCACAGGCCGCATGAGGCCCCCTGAGGCCATTTATCCAGCCCCCGCCACACTTCAGGAAGGGACACTTCTTTCATTGGTGGTCAGTTGAGAGGAGCACAGGATGCAAAGCGCGGCATCGCTCACGTACAGTACTACTTCCAGTGACATGGGATGCATGCATCAGGGCTCTGGAAGCACGTCATATGATGCACATCCCGTATGCAGCTGCAGCGTCCCACATCACCGGAAGCAGTGTGAAATAACAGCAGAAGTAGGAAGAAAGGCAAAGCACTATAACCATTACTACACAGTACAGTGGCCCCCATACTCCCCCAAATGTACAACAACATAATGGCACCTATAACCTCCCTTTGCCCGAAAGTCTCCCCCGACATTACTACACAACACGTTTCCCCTATTATAAGACCCTATCTTATATTAATTTTACCCCCAAAAGACGGGGGCTGTCTTATTTTTAGGAGGTGTCTTATAATAGGGGAAACATGCAGCAGTGGGGCTTCCCACAGAAGAGACCCACCGCTGCTGCAGATGTCCAGGACGCTGTATACACAGTGTCACAGGCTGATCACCGCCATCTCTGTATACAGCACTGGAGGCGGTGCTGGGCCTGTGACACTGTATACTGCTGTCTGGGATGGTGGAGGCAGCAGCGCTGGCTGTGAAGGGTGTCACACCTTGCATAGTCCGGCCCTCCAACGGTCTGAGGGACAGTGAACTGGTACCTGTGTAAAAAGTTTGGGGACCCCTGATCTAGCTAGTGGTCTATCAATTTTGCTGGTCTATGAAAGAACCGATTTTTGGTTTTGTTAATTATTTGTTTTCATTTTGGGGTTGCAATTTTGTTCAGTTCAGCTCTGATTTTAGTTATTTCTTTTCTTCTGCTAGCTTAGAGGTTAGTTTGTTTTTATTTTTCTAATTGCTCCGAATGTAATGTTAGATCAATACTTTGAGATTTTTTAAAAAACTTGTTGAGGTAGGTGTTTAGCAGTATAAAATTTCCTTCAACATTGCTTTTGCTGCATTCCAAAAATTTTGCATATTTTGTCTCTGTTTTCATTTATTTCTAAGAATTTTTTATTTCTTTGTTAATTTTGTTATTTACAGAGAAGTTATTCAGGAGCGGGTTTAGCTTTTATGTGATTGCATTTTATTGAGAGATCTTCTTCGCATTGATTTCCATTTATATTTCACTGAGATCTGAGAGTGTGGTTGGTATGATTTCATTTTTTTTTAAATTTACTGATATTCCAGAATTTCCTTCTTCTTAATAATCTAACTCAAAAGTCTGTTTGAAGCTGTCCATGGAGTGTTGACATATCTCACTATTATTGTGCGGCTGTCTGAATCTTTTCTCATATCTAGAAACACTTGCTTTATGAATCTGAGTGCTCTAATGCTGGCTGCCTGTATATTTAGGATAGTTAAGTTTTCCTGGTAAACCCATTATCTTTATGTATTGCCATTTATGTCCTTTTTTTTTTACTGTTTGTTTAACATCTATTTTATTTTATATACAAATAGTGACCCTGGCTTTTTTTTTTCTTTTTTTTTTTGTGTGTGTGTGTGTGTATGACGGATATTTGTCCAAAATTTACTTTGAGCCTATGGATAGTGCTACATGTGAGATGGGTCCATTTAAAACAGCAGACAAATGAATATTGTATTTTATACAGCTTGTCATTCCGCCTTTTTCAGTGGGGCATTTAGACCATTTATATTCAAGATTAATGTAAATGTGTGAGGTTTTGATCCCATTTTGCAGCTGTGAGCTGATTGCTTTGTAGTTTCTATTGTCTCATTGCTTTATAGGGTCTATAGGCTGTGTACTTACATGTGTTTTTGTGGTAGCAGGTATTGTTCTTTTGTTTTCATTTTTAGGACTCACTTAAATATCTCTGTTGAGGATGGTCTACTGCTAATAATTTCTCTTAGTGCTTCCTTGTCTGGAAAAGATTTTATTTATTCTTCACTTATGAATCTCTTTTTTTTTTGGCAGAATATGAAATTCGTAGCTGGAATTTCTTGCTTTTGAGAGAGGAGGCCCCCATTTCTCTGCCTTGCACCCTCCTGGTAGAAGGGAGGGTAAAAGAGATAAAACACCTAGAGGTTATAATCAGTGGTCAGGGGACTTACTGACACCACTGCCCAGACCACAACAAGGCTTTGGGACTGGGAAAATAACTCCCTTCTTGGTAACTAATGTTTTTATCATCTATAAACCTTGAAAACGTTGCAAAAAATGTTATCCTTACTGCCCAGAGCATGGCACTGAGCCACATACTCCATGTTTACACAACCCAAATCCCTTTCGTGGAAATACTTCTGCCAACTAATAATTTACTGCCTTTATCCAGTCCTTTTAAGCCTTCCCCCTCACCCTCCCCGCACACACTAAATATGAACTAGCAAACCAATGAAGCCAAAGACTATGAGGTCAATTGCCCAGCCAATGGGCCATGACAGTTTCACCTCAGTTTCTTCTTCAGAGTTGTAAGCCTATACAAAAGGAAAGGAACTGCTTTTCAGGGAGCTCAGTTCTTGGGACATAGTCTGCCAGGACTCCACAGCCAATGAAAGGTCTCTTCCTTCCTTACTCTGCTCTCTAAGTGGCTTTGTTTGAGGTTCATCCTGCTACACTTTGAGAATGCTAAAAATCTGCTCTCAATCTCTCCGGGCTTCTTAGATTTCCACAGAAAAGTATGATGTTAGCCAGGGTTTTCTTACGTGATCTTACTCTTTTCTCTAGTTGTTTTTAAGATCTTTTCTTCAGCATTGTCCTTGAACATTCTGGTATCTATATGCCTTAGTGATGTTAATTCTTTTATAGTATTTCATAGACGTTCTCTGGACTGTGTTTGGATGTCTACCTCTCTAGCAAGATTAGCATAATTTTCTTAAATTATTGCCTCAATTATGATGTCCAGGTTGTTTACTTTTTGTCATCTTCTCTCTTTGTAGGTTTGGTCATTTTTCATAATCCCGTATTTCTTGAATACTTTGTACATTCTTTAAATACTTTTTTTGTTGTTGTCTGACTGAGTTTGGACAACTTGTCTTCAACCGCAATTATTTTTTTCTTCTGCTTGGTCCAGTCTATTGATAAAGCTTTCAACTGTATTTTGAAAGTCTTTAAGTGAGATTTTCGATTCCAGAAGCTTTTATCTATTTCTCTTTAAGGTGTTGATCTCTTCCTTCAATTCCTGGGTTGCTTCACAAATGTCTTTGTGTCAGTTATGACCTTTGTCTTGGATCTTATTCAACTTGCTTTCTATAAATTCTTTATCTGTCATTTTTGAGTATCTATTTTGGTTAAGAACCATTCCTGGAGAGCTAGTGTAATCTCTTGGTGGTGTCACAACATTCAGACTTTTCATGGTGCCAGAATTCTTCTTCTGGGTTCTTCTCAACTGGAAATGCTGGCACCTCTAATTTTTGTAATAACTTTCATGTGGATAGCGTTTTTTCTTTCTTTTTTTTCCCTATAATATTGCTTCCCCCCCCCCCCTTTTTTCCCTCTTTCTTCTTTTTAGGGCATGTGACTGTAGAGAACGCTGGGTAGTGTCCCTTGGCTTTGCTTCTTTGGCCCCATGCACTTCTGTTAGCAGGTATTATACTGGGCTGTGCAGTTTGACCTACAGGCCAGTAGATGGTGCTCCAGTCCCTGTGGCTGGGTATACAATTAATCTTTGTTACAGGCAATATGCTGATCCAGAGTAGTTTGAACTCCCTGCTCAGTCTTTGAGGGACAGGAGGGAAGATGGGAGGTACTGGACCAAGCAGCACTGCCTACAGAACCTCAACGGCTGGCACAAGTACCAGCACTGAGGGAGAATTCAGTGTGTGGCCACCAAGCATTCAGACAAGCACCTATGCATAGAGCTTGAAAACCTCCTTGGCCTCAAGTTCTCTGCACAAGGATGAGGTGCTGCCTACACTCCTATTATAGGAGAGTGGGTTCTCTAGATGCCTGCTAATCTGCCTGGGTGTGAGTTGGCGAGAATACCACTTCATCATGGTCTCTGCACAGGTAGGGTGGGACAGCTCAGTCTTCTTATTCAATTGAGCAGGTGTTCTGAATGCCCAGAGAAACGCCTGGCCGTGGAACAGACAGGGCTTCCCTCTTCCTGAATCTTTGCACAGGAAGGGTGAGAGACTCAGTTCCCTAATCCAGTTGAGAAGCTTCTGCAAATGCCTGGAGACCTGCCCGTGTGTAAAGCAGGAAAGGGCACACTGCACCTCAATTTCTGTACAGAAAGTTTGAGCAGCTCAGGCAGTCAATATGGGCAAGCACATGCTCTGAATGTCTGGAGATGGAGATATGTTTGAGCATAATATAGGCAAGGCCTCTCTGCACCCAGATCTCTGCACAGAAAGGGAGGGGTGACTCAAGCTCCTAATCCAAGAGGGTGTGTCCTCCAAATATCTGGAGATATGCCTGGACATGGAACACAGAGAGTCCAGCTGCACCACAGTTTCTGCACAGAAATGGCAGAAGACTCAGGCTATTAATTCAGGAAAGCAGGTGATCTGAATGCCTAGAAGTCAGCCTAGGCGTGAAGCAGAGAGGACCTTCCTGCAACCAGATCGCTGCACAGGAATGGTAGGTCATCTCAGGATTCTGGTCCAGTTGAATAGATGCTCCAAATGCCTGGAGATGGCACCATGATCTCTGTGCAGAAATAGTGGGGCAGCTCAGGCTGTCAGTAGAGGATACAAAGTGCTCCCAATGCTTGAAAATACATGTATGTAAAGCAGAGATGCTCCCTGTGTCCAGATCTCTGCACAGGAAGTGCGAGGTGACTCAGGCTGCTAATCCAAGCAAGTGGTCCCTCCAAATGCCTAGAAATATGCCTGGACTTGAAGCAAAGAGGACCTGGCTGCACCAAAGTCTCTGCACAGGAAAGGTGGGGCAACTTGGATTGTTATATAGGCCAGCAGATGCTCTGACTGCTCAGAGAGCTACCTGGTCATGGAGTAGAGGGTCCTGTTGCACCGTGATCTCAATTCTGGGTCACCCAGGAGTGATACACACAGGCTGGTTCTAAGAAGTTGCTAAGCTGGCTCTGGCTGCAAGTCTCATTGCCTAAGAGAAACACAGTTGCAGCAGTTCTCTGCCACAGACCTGCAACAGGGGAAAGGACAATTCTAGCTTCTGCTGTTGAATTTTTTACAGTTCGGGCTGTGGAGGCACCTAAATGAGTACATACAGGTGCTCCAGTATCAGGCTTGAGACTAAAATTCTTGTGTGGCCACACTATTGGATCACCAAAGAATGAGTGACTGTAGGTGTTTGGATTAAAAATGGGGTCCTACTCTGGGTTTTGCATATGGAACAATGACTGCAGCTTTTCCTAGTGTTTTTTTTTTTTTTTTTTTTTTTTCTTTGTGTCTCCAAGCCTCTTCCCAGTTAGTTTCAGAGCTTAGGAGAAAGAAATTACTCTCTGAGCCTGGATTGCTTAAATACCTGGTAGAAAGTGAGTCACAGACGTTGTCTGTGTGCCTCTTTCACACACTGGGGCTGGATGCTTTCACAGGGCCTGCTTGCCTGCATTCTTCTCCCTTGGGTTTGGGGTGTCTTTCAGTTTTGATGGATTCCCATTTTCTTTTTTGAATTAAAGCTCACAGAATCGATATTCATGCACTCTTCTGCTATTTCCAAGTGACTAAGCGACACTAAAAGCCTCAGGGCGGGGCAGTGGTGGGGGGGAGTGAACTGTAGTTTTTAGTTATAAGTCTTCAAGAGTCATGGTTAGGTATTCTATAGAATGTTCTCTAATCTGGACTTGTGTGATGTTTTTGTCATAAGTAGACTACATTCGCTGACTTGGGGAAAAATATGCAATAGTTGAAGTGCCCTTCTCACTTTATGTCATAGATCACATGATACTCACATACTGTGACAGGTGATGTTAACCTTCTTCACTTGCATAATATAGTGTTCACCATGTTTCTCTGCTAAAAAAAAATACTTCCTAGTCTTACTTATTCCTTGAAATAAAACCTAGCCTACCTTCAAAAAATAAAAGGAAGAATTAAGCTCCCCTCCTAGAGGAAAAAGCATTGTGTATATTATCTATAAGAAATATTTCACAAATAATATTTTTAAATCATAGAAAAAAAACTTGTATTCCAACTCCCTATTTATTATGAATAATACATATATAAACATATTTTTATATTTACCGTGTAACTGTTTTTAAACTATAAAACAAAGCAGATAAAGTTGAATTTTACTATATTTACCTGTTTGAACTTCCCATTTCCTAGTACCTTTGAATCAACTACCAGCAGAAATTTGAAGTATATGCATTATTTCATGATTTTATTCTTTTATTTCCTATAGGTAGCCATAAAAGTTAGCATATTGTTTATGTACTCAAATTTTTGTACAAATAATTTTATAATTATTTTTCTTTAATATTCAAAGTTAATTTGAGATTTATCCATATTGATACCAATATAGTAGTCCATTAATTTTGCCTGATATTAGGTGTTTTATGGTTTGAATATCATGAAGAATTTATACATTGGACTTTGGTATGTTTTCCACTTGTGGGTCAGTATAAATATTACTCAGTGAATGATATAATTTTCTTCTTGTGCATGTAGGAAAATATTTATATTGAAGTTGTTTTTTTAACTGTTGCTATATATTACAATCATCTAAGAAGTTTAAAGAGTATGTTATTGCCAGAACTGGAACCCAAATTAATCTCTAAGCAGCAGATCGGTGTGTATGTGTATGTATTCTTATCTCTATATAGCTCCTTAGGTGTTCAAAAACAGTAGGCTTTGGAAACTGCTACTCAGATATATGCCTAGAAATGAAATTGTGTGGGTTTTCCTTGAAACTCATTAGGTATTTCTCTTTAAAGTGGTTGCGCCATCAATATGAGTTTTTTCACCCTTAAATTCATATTAATACCTGAAAGTAACTGGTTTACATCTTTTCTTTAAAAGTGTACTTCATTGTTGTTTTAATATGTTCTTCTCTGATTGCTACATGTGAGGCATTGGTTCAATATACATTTGTTATATGTTTGTAAGTATGTAAATACTCTCAGTATGATCTCAACATCAGTTTGATTAGTTTTAGTGGCACAAAATGGCAATACAGCAGCTGGCCAAACAATATTTGTATCAAGAGTTCCGGCAACAGTTCAGGTGCAGTTTCAAGGCATTTCCACCTAATCACCACTGCCTCATTGTATAAGATGAAGTTGAAGTAGAAAATTCTCCTACGATTCCTAGTGTTTGTTTTATACTTTGCTTGGCGCTTAGCCTTTCCAGGCTGTCAACATTTATCATCGGCAGCACAGAGGCAAGTTGTCTGGAGGAATTTTGCAATAAACCATTCTGATAAGCAAGTACCAATTGAACGGTTAACACTGAATATTTATTTTATATCTTTACATTTGGAGAGCTGTGTTTAGGGAATGTAAATTCAGGAATCGATCTCAGATTCTGTTAGAGTTCGTAACAGCTGTTAACATTTTTACATAAACTAATGAAATTATACATATTTTCCTATATTGTCTTTCCATTCACATTTACTCTTCTGTAAATTACTTATTTACAGGTTTTGCTTATTTACTATTATATTATCTATCTTCATCTTAATAGTTTGTAGGAGTAGAAAAGACTACTGAATGCTAATTTTGTTTTCAAAGTTATCAGTATTTTTCCTAATCCTATATTGAACATTTTCATTTTGCTATAATTTCATACTAAAAGCTAGAAGTGACTCAGGAATATTCCTAGAAACATACATATATGTAATATATTGACATACATATGTATGCACAGAAACATATACATGTAGTTATATACATGTGTACATACAACTTAAATTGTTCATTGAACTGGTGGGTGAACTAAAATATAGACTTTGTATGGGTATCCATGGCCATGGACAGGAGAAGAGCTTAAGGAGCCCAAGAACCATACATTAATAGCATTAATATTGATATTATTAACAAAATGACAATTTTGACTGAAGACCAGTTTAGGGAATGGATTCTAAATCATAGTTATTGAGGACAAACATTCAACATGTGCTTACTGTAAGTTTTGAAAAAACTCAAATTATTTCATATCTCATGTTTCCAATCTTTATTTAAATGAATTGCTTTATTCCATATTTATCCTATCATAAAATATGCAAGTCAAAAGAGACTACAATGGAATAGTAAGTTTGACTTTTAGGCTTCTAGAAAAGTATATGATTTACTTTTTGTGTTTAAATTGTAGAACATATGGTAATTTTTATCAGATTCTCTTACTTGAAAATGGGACTATATGTTTCTTTTCGAAAAATCTGCATGATGTCACTGAGACATAATTGGGTAGCATTCCAGACAACCAACTGGACCCACTTGCCAAACAATAGAAATAGTATGTACAGATTGTGCAGGGCTGTTACATACGTATACATGTGCCATCGTGGTTTGCTGCATCCAGCCTGCACAATCTGCACATGTACCCAGAACTTAAAGTATAATAAAAAATAAAAATACATAAATGTCGATACGTTTTTAATAAAAGAGAAATAGTATCTTTAAAACTCTGCAGTACGGTCCCTTTGTCTCAGTCATTTATCAGTGAGAAAAATGAGATACAGCTATGTACATCGCCAAACATCTCACATAAATTTTAAAATCTTACTCTAGATGACAACACTTCTAAATATAAACTCCTTAGCTTTGAAGTGAGATATATTGCATCTATGTCCAGGCACACTGTGGTACTCCAGAAAGCTGCCTTTCTTTCTCATGTTTTATTGCAGCTCTTTGGGGTTTGAAGTTAATTTGTTACTCAGTTTGAAATCACTAGCATATTTAAAACAGATTTTCATGACATTTACCACCTGGCTTGATTTACTACATTATTTAAAGAACTGAGAACAAATTACCCTTCTTCAATTTTCTAATTTCCTAAAGATATCTTTCAATTTATTCATGCTGATAAGAGTAAGCTGCTCCAAACCATTGGGGAAGTCTCTACTTATCCATTACTCAGATAAGTAAGATTGGGACAATTATGAAATTTTTAAACCATTAATTGCAGCATCTTTTTATATAGAAAATTTGTAATCAACATAAAGTTTCACTATATAATGATGGATACATAACATGTAGTATATTCATGTAAAAATACTGTAAAATGATTAAAATAATGAAACTATCTAGATCTACACAGATAGAGCACAGAAGTATACCACTAAAAAATAAAGTTGAAAAAAGATTTGTAGAGCATATTATCTATGTAAATGTATGAAGCAATTTTAATGATATATAATATACACAGATATACTAATACATATATACTAATAATAAGTATACAGTATACTTAAAGAATGTATAAATATGGATGTCCCTACTTGTTGGACTATGAGAAGGTCAGGAGTGGGATTTGAAGTTGAAAGGTATACTCTATTTATATATAATGCCTCTTATTTGTAAAATTATTTTAAAAATTATAAACTTGTAATATTTTATATAATTGTAGTAAAGATGCCGGGTGTGGTGGCTAATGCTTCTGATCCCAGCATTTTGGGAGACTGAGGGTGGGAGGATCACCTGAAGTCAGGAGTTCAAGACCAGCCTGGCCAACATGGTGAAAACCCCATCTCTACCAAAAATACAAAAATTAGCTGGGCATGGTGGTGCAGGCCTGTAATCCCCGCTACTCAGGAGGCTGAGAATCACTTGAACCCAGAAGGTGGAGGTTGCAAGATCACACCACTGCAAACCAAGATTACAGCACTGCACTCCAGCCTGGCCAACAAGAGCAAAACTCCATTTCAAAAAAAGAATTGTAGTAAAGATAATTTTCAATTGATTTAAATCTTGTGGTCACTATTTGGGAAAGTTTGTAGATTAGCATCTCAAGCTTACAGAATTATAATCATAGAATATTTAAAATTTATGAGGATTAATAGAATTCATAAATTATTAATGTTTAATTTATGAATAAACTTTCTGGTAATTTTCTTTCTTCTATTGAGTTTGGGTTTGGTTTGTTCTTGTTTCTCTAGTTCCGTGAGATGTAACCTTAGAATGTCAGTTTGTGCTTTCAGTCTTTTTGATGCAGGTGTTAAAGGCTATGAGCTTTCCTCTTAGCACCACCTTTGCTGTATCTCAGAGGTTTTGACAGGTTGTGTCATTATTGTCATTTATTTGAAGAATTTTCTAACTTCTATCTTGTTTTTGTTGTTGTTGTTGTTGTTGTTGTTGTTGTTTGCCCAATGCTCATTCAGGAGCAGCTTATTTAATTTCCATGTATTCACATGGGTGTGAAGCTTCCTTTTAGAGTTGATTTCTAGTTTTATTCCACTGTGGTCTGAGAGAGTGATTAACATAATTTCAGTTTTCTTAAATTTATTGAGACTTGTTTTATGGCCTATCATATGGTATATCTTGGAGAAAGTTCCATGAGCCGTTGAATAGAATGTATATTCTGTGACTGTTAGATGAAATGTTCATACATATCGTTAAGTCCCTTTGTTCCAGGGTACCATTTAAATCCATTGTTTCTTTGTTCACTTTCTGTGTTGATGACCTGTCTAGTGTTGTCAGTGGAGTATTGAAGTCCCCCACTGTTACTGTGTTGCTGTCAATCACATTTCTTAGGTCTATTAGTAATTGTTTTATAACTTTGGGATCTCCAGTGTTAGGTGCATATATCTTTAGGATTATGACATTTTCCTGTTGGACAGGGCCTTTTACCATTCTATAATGTCCCTCTTCATCTCTTTTAACTGTTGTTGTTTTAAAATTTGTTTTGTCTGATATACAAATAGCTACCCCTGCTCATTTTTAATGTCCACTTACATGAAATGCCTTTTTCCATCCCTTTAAGTTTATGTGAGTGCTTATGTGTTAAGTGAGTCTGCTAGAGGCAGCAGAGCAGAACTGAATGAAATTGAAACAAAAAATAAGTACAAAAGATAAATGAAACAAAAAGCTGGTTTTTTTTAAAAGATAAATAAAATTGATAGACCATTAATAAGATGAACCAAGAAAAGAAGAGGCAAAATTCAAATAACCTCACTAAGTAATGAAACAAAAGATATTACAACTGATGTCACTGGTATACAGAAGCTCATTCAAGGCTACTATGAACACCTTTATGCACATAAACTAGAAAACCTAGAAAAGATGGATAAACTCCTGCAAAAATACAACCCTTTTAGCTTAAATCAGGAAGAATTAGATACCTCGGCTGACCAATAACAAACAGTGAGATTGAAATGGTAATTTAAAAATGACCAAAAATATGAAGTCTGTGACCAGATGTATTACCTGCAGAATTCTGTCCAAATTTCAGAGAAGAATTGGTAACATTTCTTTAGACATTTCCACAAGATAGAGAAAGAAGGTGCTCTCCCTAATTCATTTTATGAAGCCAGCATCACCCTACTACCAAAACCAGAAAAGGACATAACCGAAAAATAAAAAAGCTATAGTATCCTTGATGAACATTGATGCTAAAATTCTTAACAAAATACTAGCTAACCGAATCCAACAACACATCAAAATGATAATCCATCATGATCAAGTGGGTTTCATACTAGGGATGCAGGAATGGTTTAACAAATGCAAGTTAATAAATGTGATACACCACATAAACAGAATTAAAAAAAAAAAAAAACACACTTCAATAGGTGCAGAAAAAGCATTTGACAAAATCTAGCATCCCTTTATAATTAAAACTCTCAGCAATATCACAATACAAGGAACATACCTTAATGTAGTAAAAGCTGTCTATGACAAACACACAGCCAACATAATTCTGAATGGGGAAAAGTAAAGTTGAAAGCATTCCCTCTGAGAATTGGGACAAGACAAGGATGCTAATACTCAGTACTCCTCTTCAACATAGTACTGGAAGTCCTAGCCAGAGCAATCAGACAAGAGAAAGAAATAAAAGGCATCCAAATCAGTAAAGAGGAAATCAAACTGTCATTTGCTGACAATATTATAATTTACCTGAAAACCCTAAGTACTACTCCAGAAAACCCCTAAACTGATAAAATAATTAAGCAAAGTTTCTGGATACAAGATCAATGTACACAAATCAGCAGCTCTTCTATAGAGCAACAGCGACCAGAAAATCAAATTAAGAACTCAACTCCTTTTACTATAGCTGTAAAAAAAATGAAACACCTAGAAATATACCTAACCAAGGAGTTGAAAGACCTCTACAAGGAAAATTACAAAACACTGCTGAAAGAAATCATAGATGACATAAACAAATGGAAACATATCCCATGCTCAAGGATGGGTAGAACGAATCTCATGAAAATGAGTATACTGCCAAAACCACCTACATTCAACACAATCTCCATCAAAACATCACCATCATTCTTCACAGAATTAGAAAAAAATTCTAAAATTAATATGAAACAAAAATTAAAGCCTGCATAGCCAAAGCAAAGCTAAGCAAAAATAACAAATCTGAAGGCATCACACTATACCTCATTTGGGGACTTACGGGGAAGGGTTAAGGGGTTATGAGGGATAAGACTACAAATAGGGTACAGTGTATACTGCTCGGGTGATGGGTGCACCAAAATCTCACAAATCACCACTAAAGAACTTACTCATGCAACCATATACCACCCGTACCCCAGTAACTTATAGAAAAATAAAAAGGGAATGAAATAAATAAATTAAAAATAAAATAAATTTCTAGTACATTATTTCTAACTTTATACTGAAATTCTGTGAAGATTGATACATATATAGACCAAATACAAATGAAACTCCTCTCTGAATGTCTGCCTTTAAAATATAAAAATACATTGCATTTGAGCCCATGAATATAAACATAACATACATAAGTAGTATACTGCATAATATTTTAGGAATACTCCTTGTGTCTATTTGATATTATGTCCAAAAATATAATTGTTATTTATATTTATATATAATAGATTATTAAACATACGATTATTCGATGTTTTAGAGTTTTTTTATATAATTATTTCAAAATGCAGAAACATACTTATTTTAAAAAGATTTTTAGCTATACTTATGTTAAATTTTGTTATACTGATAACATCTTTCAATGCATTAGCCTACATTTATTCTTTGATTTTCCTTTATAAAAATTAATTTTAGTCCAATATGTTCTTTTTTTAATATCACATCTGATTTAATTATTCTGAATAACTTCTGTGGTTTCTAAATTAAAATATCTATTTAGTAAAGTACTATCATTCTGAGTGCCATCAAGAAGAAATTGCTTAGGAACCGATAAAAATATTCTGAAAATTTGTGGTCAGAGGAGTTCTTGATCAAGAATGGTTAATTCTGAAGGAGTATGTTATTTAGCATTAAGTTTGTTTACAAGTGATAAAAAGTCCACAGGTAATAGTGACATAAGCATGATAGAACTTATCCCTTGTTTAAAAGTACAGGTATATGGCTCAAGGCCAGTAGGGTGATTTTGTGATTGTCTCTCTGCCTTTTGCTGCTACAACAAAGTACCACAGACTAGGTAATTATAAATAAGAGAAATGTATTTCTTAACAATTTTGGAGCCTGGGAAGTTCAACATAAAAATACCAGCAGGTTCAGTGTCTAGTGAGGACTGCTTTCTGCTTTCAAGA
Source organism: Saimiri boliviensis (assembly GCF_048565385.1). Taxonomy (NCBI): domain Eukaryota; kingdom Metazoa; phylum Chordata; class Mammalia; order Primates; family Cebidae; genus Saimiri; species Saimiri boliviensis. The sequence continues at coordinate 106,542,838 of NC_133450.1, read as the reverse complement.
TGGTGCCTTGTTGCTTTTCGTTCAGAGGGGACAAGCTATATGCTCATGTGGTGTAAGAGATGAAAGGAACGAATTTCCTCCTTAAGCCTTTTGTAAAGGCACTAATTCATGCATGAAGGCAGAAACGTCACAACCTAATCACAGCCTAAAGGCCACATCTCTTAATACTGCTAGATTGGCAATTTAGTTTCAACATGAATTTTGGAGGAGACACATTCAAACCGTGGCAATGATCATCAGGCATCAAGGCTGCTACTCTCTCATACCAGAAATTTCAACATGTAGCTTCCACTTGTAGAGCAACATGACTACCTGACTCCAGTCATCAAGTCTCCGCAGCCAGTAGGATGCAGGAAAGAAAAAAAGGGCATGATACTTTCCTTTAAGGAAGTGTTCTGGATGTAATACATATCACTTCACTTATATTACTTTAGCTAGAATGCATACGCATGGATAAACCTTGCTGTAAGAGAGTGTTGGCACTGTAATCTTGACTCTCTTCAGCATGTGCCAGGCAAAAATTTGAAAGCTTTCTTTTATTGTAGAGGAGAAAGATAGTAATGATTGTGGAATACTTAGAAACTTGAGCTGGTTTTTTTTTTTTTTTTTTTTTTTTTTTTTTTTCCTATTGGTGTCTTTAAGACTCAGTAATACATTAAGTGAAGGGTAATTTTTCTTGTCATAAGTCAGTAGATTCTGTCAAGGTCAGTTTGCCTATGTTGTTGCCAGGGAACCTTTGTCAGTTGGTGTCTGATATGTCTGAAATAGTACCTAGCTTACCACAATTTAATTAAATGGAAGATAACTACATGTATCAGGGTTGAGTATAAATATTAGATCTTTTACTTTTTTCTTGAAAAGTGTAGATGTTTTTTCAAATTCAGAATTCAGAATAACATTGAGATATTTGCCATTTCTATAGAACCTGGTAGGATGAGTTAGTATGCAGACAACAACAGCAACTCTTCAGAATTCTGCATTTATCTTTTGTTAATTTGCGAACAGCAGTCTCCTCTGTCCTGAAGTCAGAGGCTCTTACACTGAGGTGACATCAAGATGTTTTACTAAGTCAGGGAAAGGTACAGATACGAGAGAACCTGCAGACCCTTTCTCAGAGGGAAGTATGATCTTGTTTTGGAAAAAAAGTTGATTGGTTCCAACATTTGTATTTATTATTAGATGATGATAAATCTGCTGTAAAGATTAAAAATATTTTCTGTTTTCTATCTAAAACTTAGCAAAGTAAAACAAATTAAGAATTGCCATCTCACAGTTTATGTGAGCCAGGAATCAGGGAGCCACTTAGCTGGGTGGTTCTGGCTCAGAGTCTTTCATGAGATTGTGGTGAAGCTATCGGCTGGCGCTGCAGCTTCTGAAGGCTCATCTGTTGCCGGACGTTCCCTGTCCAAGCTCACTCACAAGGATGTTGGCAGAAGATTACAGTTCTTTGCCAAGTAAGTTTCTCGAAAAGGTTGCTCATGTCATGGTTTCCCTCAAAAAAAGAGATGAGGGAGAGAGGAGAGAGAGAGAAACAGAGAGAGAGAGAGAGAGAGAGAGAGAGAGAGAGAGAGAGAGAGAGAGAGAAACCAAGACAGAATCCAGAGTCTTTGTAGCCTAATTTAAATAGTGAACATACATCGTGTCTGTTGAAAAAATACCTAGGAATGCAGCCAACAAAGGAGAACCACCACTACAAAGACAATTATAGAACACCCCTCAAAGAAATCAAAGATGACACAAATAAATGAAAAAAGTTGCATTGTCATGGATAGGAAGAATCAATATCATTAAAATTACCATACATTTTATTTTTTTTAATTATTTTTTTATTTTAATTTTTTTATTGCATTTTAGGTTTTGGGGTACATGTGAAGAACATGCAAGATTGTTGCATAGGTACACACATGGCAATGTGATTTGTTGCCTTCCTTCCCCTCACCTGTATCTGTCATTTCTGCCCATGCTATCTCTCCCCAACTCCCCAGCCCCCGTCCCTCCCCCATTTCCCCCCAATGGACCCCAATGTGTAGTGCTCCCCTCCCCGTGTCCATGTGTTCTCATTGTTCAACACCCGCCTATGAGTGAGAACATGTGGTGTTTTATTTTCTGCTCTTGTGTCAGTTTGCTGAGAATGATGGTTTCTAGGTTCATCCATGTCCCTACAAAGGACACGAACTCATCATTTTTGATGGCTGCATAATATTCCATGTTGTATATATGCCACATTTTCCCTGTCCAGTCTATCATTGATGGGCATTTGGGTTGGTTCCAGGTCTTTGCTATTGTAAACAGTGCTGCAATGAACATTGTGCATGTGTCCTTATAGTAGAAGGATTTATAATCCTTTGGCTATATACCCAGTAATGGGATTGCTGGGTCAAATGGGATTTCTATTTTTAGGTCATTGAGGAATTGCCACACTGTCGTCCACAATGGTTGAATTAATTTACATTCCCACCAACAGTGTAAAAGTGTTCCTATTTCTCCACATCCTCTCCAGTGTCTGTTGTCTCCAGACTTTTTAATGATTGCCATTCTAACTGGTGTGAGATGGTATCTTGATGTAGTTTTGATTTGCATTTCTCTAATGACCAGTGATGATGAGCATTTTTCATATGTTTGTCGGCCTCCTGTATGTCTTCTTTTGTAAAGTGTCTGTTCATATCCTTCTCCCACTTTTGAATGGGCTTGTTTGATTTTTTCTTGTAGATCTGTTTTAGTTCTTTGTAAATTCTGGATATCAGCCCCTTTTCAGATGGGTAGACTGCAATTTTTTTTCCCATTCTGTTGGTTGCCTATTCACTCTAATGACTGTTTCTTTTGCTGTGCAGAAGCTGTGGAGTTTGATTAGGTCCCATTTGTCTATGTTGGCCCTTGTTGCCAATGCTTTTGGTGTTTTGTTCATGAAGTCCTTGCCTATGCCTATGTCCTGAATGGTTTTGCCTAGATTTTCTTCTATGGTTTTTATGGTGTTAGGTCTTATGTTTAATTCTTTAATCCATCTGGAGTTAATTTTAGTGTAAGGTGTCAGGAAGGGGTCCTGTTTCTGCTTTCTGCACATGGCTAGCCAGTTTTCCCAACACCATTTATTAAACAGTAAACTCTAGCATTAATTTCCTGCTCTCACTGTGATGGGGAACCAAACTCAGTCTGAATTAGATGTTTCCTCCTCCCACAGCTATTTGGAAGAAACACTCACGTCATTCTGGTGACAAATACCTTTATAATTTATTTGTATTCTTAGCATCTGAACTTACAAACACATAGAAAAGTTCCTGGAAATTTTCAGTCAGAAAGTGAAATGTATTATGTAAATGGACATAGCATAAATAAAATCTGACAGAAGAGTTCACACTGTTTCAGCATGACTCCAAAAAAACTTGAACCAGTGTAGTGAAGTTGAAAGGATTAAGATTTTTGCAATTACAAATGTTAAATATGAACTCATGAATATCTTCAAGTCCTTTATTTGAGGGAAATTTATTTTTTTTCATTGATTTTAGAGCAGTGATTCTCAACACTGGCTTACATTACAATCATAAGGTTTTTATTTTTAATACTAATTTTGAGCCCCATAACAATAGAGCCTATGGCAAGTGATTGGGGTGGAGCACAGGCATCTGTATATTTTAAAGCTCTCCAAAGTGAGTTCTATGTAGTCAGTGTTAAAAATAGCAGGTCAAGAGAACAGGGATGTGATAGGAATCAATGGAAGTTGAGTCAAAATTAAGTTTTTGATTTGAAGAAGATGTTACGGTGGAAAACTAATGTTATTTAGAGAAGAAAAAGAGAACAAACCCTGTGAAGCAGACAACAGGCTGGCATGGTAGCACATGCCTGTAATCCCAGCACTTTGGGAGGCCGAGGCAGGCAAATCACTTGAGGTCAGAAGTTCGAGACCAGCCTGGCCAACATGGGGAAACACCGTCTCTACTAAAAATAAAAAATTACCCAAGTGTGTGGCACATGCCTGTAGTACCACCTATTCTGGAGGCTGAGGTAGGAGAATCAATTGAACCCATGAGGTGGAGATTGCAGTGAGCTGAGATCACACTGCTGCACTCCAGCCTGGGCCACAGAGTGAGACTCCATCTCAAAACAAATGAACAAACAAACAAAAACAGGCAATAGATGATGTCAGTTTTGATTAATGTAGTAAAGAGAAGGCCAAAAACAGAAACCAAATGTGCAAGACTTTTTAAGCTGGAGCAATTAGAATTTGATGGCCTTTTGGATGGGATGGGAAGAGCAACATTTAGGTAGGTTGTATATTTGTGTATAAGAGAAAGCTTGACAGAAATATCAGTGGGCTTCAATGCTACTGACATTGATGAATTAAATAATTTTAATTAGTAATTATTAATACTTAAACATTTTATGTTATTTATTTTGCACTCTGTAAGTCTTCAAAAATATTCATTTAAATTATTTCCCATTTAAATAGTAGCTAAATGATTTTTTTTGTTTGTTTTTTATATTCTGAATTTTTTTTTTTTTTTTTTTTTTTTTTTGAGATGGAGTTTCGCTCTTGTTACCCAGGCTGGAGTGCAATGGCGCGATCTCGGCTCACCGCAACCTCCGCCTCCTGGGTTCAGGCAATTCTCCTGCCTCAGCCTCCCGAGTAGCTGGGATTACAGGCAAGTGCCACCATGCCCAGCTAATTTTTTGTATTTTTAGTAGAGACGGGGTTTCACCATGTTGACCAGGATGGTCTCGATCTCTCGACCTCGTGATCCACCCGCCTCGGCCTCCCAAAGTGCTGGGATTACAGGCTTGAGCCACCGCGCCCGGCCTATATTCTGAATTTTTAAAGACTGTTTTGAAACAGTCTAAACTAATATTCACAACATTTCCTTCTTTTCTTTTGTTTGTTTGATTTTTGTTACTGTGAGGAGTAAAGCAGAACAGTGTCTCAGATAAATCTATGAGACTCTGTCTTAACTCCTTCACAGAGTAAATTAATAAACCCTGTTGGGTTGAATCCAATCCAATTTCCTTCAGGTAAATTTATGTCACCCTGATAATTTTATTACTGAATCTCAGAAATTCTTTGCTATAGCAAGAAGTACCCTCTGAATACAAGTTCACTGTGATTCAATACAACAAATTGAATCTGATTTACTTGGTTTTGCTTTACCTGCCCACTTCAGAAAGGAGTTTAAACATAGAAACAGTAAGGCTAGTCACACTGGTCCCATTCTTGTTAGAAATTCCCAAAAATTCTTAGACTGCTTTTGGCAGTCAGAAAAATGAAACTCAGATTTAGAAATAGTTGTATGTTGCAGTAAGATAAGCTAAGTAATGGAATGTTCTCACATGGGTTATGCATGACTGTAAGCTCAAGGCTACAGTGATTTAATATAGGCATAACTGAAGAAGAAAAAGAAATGCAAAACAATTTGAAAAAAAAAGCTCATTCTTGTATATAGAAATTGTTTTAAGAGGCTATCCATCATTAATTTCTTATTACACAATAATTGTGAATATGTAATTTATTCAACCTCTGTTAAGATATCTCACAAAGAATAAGATGTTATGAGTTTATCAAAACTGTTGTCAACTATTTAGGCAATACTGTGATATTACTGCTTTCAGTTATTAAGGCAAAGAAAAATATCCAATTTTTACATCAGGAAAGCATAGCAGAGAAAAATGATCGATAGCTGAATCATGTTTTATGATCATATCTGAAAAACTGATACGTTACCACATGTTTGCAATCCTAAAATCATTCTCTTTGGAACTCAGTTACTGACTCCAACAACATTAATGTATACAGTGGTTATTTTAAAAGTATTTGTAAAGACGTATGTACTAGTTTGTTCTCATGCTGCTAATAAAGACATACCTATGCCTGAGTAATTCATAAAGGAAAGAGGTTCAAATGACTCAAAGTTCTGCATGGCTGGGGAGGCCTCAGGAAACTTACAATCATGGTGAACGGGGAAGCATACATTTTCTTCTCCATATGGCAGCAGTAAGGTGCCAAGCAAAAGGGGGAAAAGCCCTTCAAAAAGCTACCAGATCTCATAAGAACTCACTATCATTATCACGAGAACAGCATGAGGGTACCTGCCCCCATGATTCAATTACTTCCTACTGTGCTCCTCCCATGACACATGGGATTATAGGAGATGATATTTGGGTACAGAGTCAAACCATATCACATAATAGATAATAATTCCAATCAATTTTCCTCTTATATGAACAAATTTGGGGTGTAAAAGATTATTTTTTTTTAGATATAAGGGAAGTGATAGAGTTACAGCCCAAGAATGGACATGAAAAGCTATAATTTTGTCACATATTTCATTACATTAAACAGTCTGATGGTCTAAATTTTACAATAGAGTAGTAGGATTCAAAGAGAGTAAATTATTATTTATTCCAGATATATCATTTTCTACAGAATGGACATTTTTCAATTACAAAAATAATCTGGATCTCTGTTTTTATTTTCATCTGTTTATTTAATAAATATTATAACTAATACCAGTAATAAGAAAAAAATTGATTTTAAAATTGCAAGTTATGCAAGCAAAATATTTCAAATTTTTTTAAAAAAAGATTGAAAAGTCTGATTAGACTCGTGTCATCCTAATAAATACATTTCATTGATTAATTATATCTTTATTACAATTAGTGCCAATCAAATCAAGAGCTGTTTTCTCTGTGACTGATTCTCAGTGCCTAAAGGTACTTGACTCATTTCAAAGGAAGTGCTTATTATCTCTTCCTCACTGCATAGACAAATACCATCTGACTAATGGGTGACTCCTCCTGGTTGACATTCAGTTTAAGGTTACAGGTAGTCATTTTATTAAGCAGGTTTATTATTTGTATATTTTATTTATTTAGGGTTGCTCTTACAATGCTATTGAGGTCCTTTATATCTTATTTTTTGGCACTATGAACCTAAGTATTACCAAAAACAAAAAAACAGATATACTAGAAGAGCATGTACTACTCTAGTACATCTTTTTTTTGAAAGCAGGTAATTAATTGAGGTTTATGGTATACTTAATATGTATACATTATATTAGGTATACATTTATTTAGGTATGTTGTGGTACACATAATATGAAGATTAATTCAACAGAACATTTATATAAATGGTGGATTGGACTTTGAAAATAAGTAATATTCTCTCTGTAACTTTTCTGAATATACAAAACATGAATTGTTAATAAGATTTCAAAACAAAGAATACCTCAGCTCATTTCTGAGGAGGAAGTACTATTGATGTCCTTGATTTCATAGTATCTCATAAAAGTCAAAAATCTTAGATTATCTGGAATTTGTGTTTAGTGATACATCCATAGGTGGGGTGACTTTGGAAATTTGTCTGTGACCAGGCAGTAAGCTTCAGATCCCTACTGAGATTTGAGTAATCTGCTCCAGAGCAGGAATGCCACAGGTGACTTGCATGCCAACCAACAAGAATATATAGCATGCTCAGTTGATATGCAAATCAGTATCATACCCAAGGGAAATGAAATCAGTATCCCCATGTTCAATGAATGAATGAATATAAGAAATGTGGTGAATCTCTAGACTTCTTTTCCTACATAACTGGAACTTTGTATTCTTCAACCAAAATCTTTCTCATTTTTCCACCTTCCTACCCCTGATAACCACCATTCTAATATCTGCCTCCGTGAGCTTGACTGTTTAAATTCCGTGTATATGTGAGATCATGTGATATTTATCTTTCTGTGTCTGTCTTATCTTAGGTAGCATAATGTTCTCCAGATTCATCCAGTTGTTGCAAGTATCAGAATTTATTTCATTTTTAAGGCTAAATAATATCTTACTGTATATTTGTATGTGTTTGTGTGTATTGCCTTTTCATCAATTAATCCATGAATGCACACTAACATTGTTTTCGCATCCTGACAATTGTGAGTAATGTGATAAACATGGGGGTGCAGATAAGTCTTTGAGATAATAATTTCACCTCCTTTGGAGATAGATTTAGAAGTGTGATAATCTTGAAGTTCAATCTTGAATATAAATAAATGTTTTGTACAAATATTTTTATTAGTGCTAATGATAGAATGGGAACATGATTTGTTGAATTAGGATATATGGGAATATCAGGCATAATTTGAAAGACTTATTGTACCAGAGCTTCAAAATAATATGTAGGCACAGAAGACACAAAATGTAATAGGGCTAACTATATTAAAAATTTATGAATTAAATATGTTAATGCTATGTAACTTATTGTGATTAATTTTTGAAAGTTAGGGTATGAGTCTCATTTTCTTTTTTTACTTTATCATATTTTACACATTAAATAACCAATTATTATTTTTATCAAAAAATCTAAAATTGATTTCATAATCCCATCCTCATCCTTATCTAAGCACACCTGTATATTTCTATACTTGAGTTAATGGGACTCCTTAGATATCTTTTAATCTTCCTTCCTACTCAGCCCCAGCATGCATTTAGTTACTAAGACACTTTGTTCAACCTCCAAAATATCTCGTATCTGTACTCCCTGATTTCTATTTCTATTGCTATTGGTTTTGTTCAGTACATCCTCAGTTTTCTGTGGAAGTGTTAAAATAGACTACCAACTGCTTTCCTTGGTTCCAATCCAGCTCCACCTTCTGTTTTTGCCTCAATTTCTCTTCCAAGCTGCTGCCAAAAAGATATTTCTAAAGCTCAGTCCTGGTCATGCTATTGCCCTGATTTTAAAATCTGGAATAATTCCCCATTTCTTACCAGATAAGACATTTTATCATGTCACTCAAAACTTTCAACAGTCTGGTGCCAATTTGTCTCCTGATTTTTCTTTTGCCCCTAATGCCAGCACATGTGCACACACATGTTCATGCACACACACACAGAGAGCATATAACTCACAGAGGGTCCAGTTATATATACTACTTGCTATTTGTGAAAGATTCCATGCATTTTCATTTTTGTGCATTTGTGTATGTTATTTTTCCAATTTGACATGTTCTTCCATTCTTTCTAAGACTGACAAACTCTTATGTATTCTTCCACAGTTCAAATTGTCTTTTCTACGACACACACAAATATTAAACACTTGTCAATGCTCCCAGTTTTCTGAAGTTCATATTGCACACTCTATTGCAAATTGTCCTTTCCTCATCTTTGCATTATGGATAGCTATGCAATTAGTTTATAGGAAGCAGAGACTATAATTTATTCATTCTTTTTCCGTTAGTGTCCTGAACTGTATACATCATATTATAGATGTATTTTCAATAATTTGTGAGTTAAGTATAAATGAACAAGTGCCATTAGTTTATAACTCATTCATTTCTAAAAACATGTTATATTTTTCTTTATTATTTTTCTCTTCTGGTGAACTAAACCTTACTATATATCTGTTACATGGATTGCTATTTTCTTATCTTTCCCTCTTATTCATTACTTGACACACTGCAATCTGCTTTTCAGTCCCATAACTTATTTGGAAAGATTCTCACTAGGATCACCATGACAAGGCATCCTGCAAAACTCAATGATTCTGTTTACCTAGTTTTGCAAATGAATTTGTATTAGTTTTATAGACTTTTTTTTTTTTTTTTTTTTTACTTAAACACACTTCAATTTTGAGTCTGTTAAGTATTCTCTGTTTTGAAATTTACCTCTCCTTTGGTGATTTCCTACACCTCCCAGATTGGCATTTTTCTAATGGCCATTACATCTCAGCCTACTGTGACGATTCTATTTTTTCTTTCATTCCTAAAATGTTGGTTTCCTTTTAGCTTCTTTTCTATATACTTTAATTGTCATTCATTGTCTTCAATATAGGCCCCTCTAACCAATAATCAACATTCCAGATCAAATGTTTTTTACAAAATATAAATCTGATTGTTTCAGTTTCCTATTTCAAAATCCTAAGGATTATCATAAATCAGTTTATGTAAACATTTTTTTCTTATGTAATGTGTGTTACGTCAAAAAAAAAGATACATAAGTTTCAATACACATTAATATAATGGACATGTATGTCATCACCTCACAGGTTAAGAAATAAAACTTCAAAGTAACGAGTGAGCTTCTTATGATCCCTACCCTGAATAAACTTTGATCTCTCTACCTAAAGGGAATCACCATTCTTAATATTGTATTTACTGTTCCTTTGCTTCTTTTAAACTTTCAATTTTAGAAAACTTCTAGATTCCCTCAGTTTATTTCTGTAATGTCCTGTTTATTTGAAGGATTTTATCCAGAATACAGCAATATTTTTAGTGGTTGTTTTCCCTCTTAGGCTTCTCTTGGTTGAGTCAGTTCCTCAGGTTATCCTTGCTTTTGATGACTTTGACATTATAAGAATTTATGGCCAGGTATCGTTTGTAAAATTCCTTTCAATTAGAATTCAATATGTTTTTCTCAGTCAACTGAAGTTGTTTAATTTTAAGAATAATTTAATACAGATGAAGTACCATTCTCATCCTATCATATCAAATGTGCATTGTATCCATATAACTTATCAAATGTTGAACTTAACCTTGATAAGCTGGCTAATGGGTTGGTTGGGATTCTTTCAAATTTTACTGTTTTTCCCTTTTGTTCTTTGAAACAAATGTACGGCCCATACTTGAGGAGTGGGAAGCTATTCTCCACCTCCTTGATGGTGGGCTAGCTACATAAGTTATTTGAAATTTCTTTGAATATTTGTCTCTTTTTTTCCCTTTTGCTTATTTATTCAATTATTCATTTATACCATTAAATTCATGATATTTATCTTACATTTTAGATTATCATCACATACCACATTACACATTTTTTTTGCTCAAATTGTTCTAGCTTTGGCCATTGAAAATTTTCAGTTGGTTCCTGTGCTCCTCTACTATATCACTATAATAGTGTCAGGTTGTTTTGAGTACAGACACCTTGATTTACTATGGAATTATGCCCCTACAAACCACTGGAAATTGAAAATATTACAAGTCAAAAATGTATTTAATACACGTAACCTACTGGTCATCATAATTTAGGTTAGCCTACCTTAAATGTACCCAGAATGCCTTCACCACAATTGATCAAAGTAATCTAATATAGAGCCTATTTTATAATAAAGTATCGAATATCTTATGTAATTTATGAACACTGTACTGAAAGTGAAAAACAAAATAGTTATATGGGTACTTAAAGTATGGTTTCTACTGAATGCTAATCACTCTTGCACCATCCTAAAGTGGAACCATTGTAAGTTGGGAATGATCTGTACTTTCTTACTTTCTATGCTACAAGATACTCATGGCTCATTTTGCATGTATCCTGACTAAGTCCTACAATCAGCCATTTCTCCAAGGAGCGCTAGTTTATTTATTTTATTTAATTATTTATTTGAGACAGAGTCTCACTCTGTTTCCTGGCTGGAGTGCAGTGGCATGATCTTGGTTCACTGCAGTCTCCACCTCCCAGGTTCAAGCGATTCTCCTTCCTCAGCCTCCCTAGTAGCTGGGATTGCAGGCATGTGCCCCCAAACGTGGCTAATTTTTGAATTTTTAATAGCAACATTGTTTCACTATGTTGGCCACACTAGTCGTTGAACTCCGGACCTCAGGTGATCCACCCACCTTGGTCTCCCAAAGCGTTGAGATTACAGACATGAGCCACCACGCCCAGCCCTTTGTTCATTTTATTGAAGAATGGTGTTAGAAACCAAAATCTAGGTGCTAGTGCTCTTATTGCTAATGGGATGTTGTTGCTTCTAGGTTGTTTCAACAGACAGAACAAGGAAATATTTGCATATACGCACACAAATATAAAAATATTCACACTTTTTATGTAATCATGTATATCTACATTAAGGTAAACATGAGCTTATATTTATGTCTCCAACTCTAATTCATTGTTACTCAAATTATTCTAATCTCCCCACCTTATCTGTAAAATTGGAGTTTTAAATTTAAATTTGAAATGTGTATTATTTTGACATAGGTTCTGCTTTGTTTCTATGGTCCTGGTCCATCAAAGTATAATAAACATTTTAATGACTAACATGTCAAACTTAAGATACTAAGGATAAATATCTTTCAGTATTTCCTTTAGTAAATCTCATTTGTTCTTACAACTTTCACTGTTATAATTGTGGTTCAAGCCACAAACTGTCTCATTTGCTTCTATGCTAGGAATTTTCCTCTAACTTAGAGTAAAAGCCAACATCCCCTAGTGATCTGTAAGACCCTCTCTGATCTGCCTTCCTATTAACTTCTCTGACTTAATTTTCTGACATCACTCCACACCACTTCACTCACCTCCACCATAGGCTTCATTTCTACAACATGCCAATAATTCCCAACCTCAAGGCATTGCACTTGTAACTCCCTCTGCCAAGAATGTTCTTCCACAGAACTATGTACAAGGCAGGTCTTCACTCCCTTCTGGTCTTTCTTTAAATATTCCCTTCCCTTTGAGGTCTTCTGTACTACACAAAATTGAAGTGGTTCCCGAGATGAAGTCAGCTTTAATTTTCTGCATAATATATTGATAAATTTCCATGGTGATCAACTGGCCTTAGAGAGGAAGTTTGCGTCTTTCACAAAGAAAGAATCATTGAGCTCTGTCTGAATTTTCATGGCACAGACTCTTTTTTACTCCTTCTCAGGGTACTAATCCTACTATGGCAGGTCCTTCTGTTCCTATTGGTTGATTGTGGAAGATCCCACAGTACATAGATTCATGCATCTCACCTTTTCTTTCACCTTTGAGCTTCCTTTTCCAGCTGAGGCTGTATGTATGCATTGGTTACCCTGATTGGATCAATAAGGCCACCCTGGCACACGGCATATACATATTTTTTGAACTTCTTTGTGCTCATTATGTATACTCTAGCTTGTTCAAAGGATGCCACTGCTGCTAATATTGGGCAGATAACGTAACTTGACAGTATGCAAGAATTAATATTCTATAGCAGGAATCCACAACTATGGCCAGGGGCCAATCCGGTCTGATGTCTATTTTCAAAAATAAAATGTAGTTAGATCCCACACATACTCATTCATTTCTGTGTTGTCTATGGCTGTTTTTGCACGATATCAGCAGTATCAAGTAGTTGCAACAGAGACCCAGAGGTTTGTAAAATTTGAAATATTGCTAGGTGTCCTTTTACATTGAAAGTTTGCCAATCTCTCCTCTATGGGATGAATCTCTGATCAACAGTTGATGAAAAAGGAAATGTCATAGTTTCATCAGGTTTCTCTAAGCAGCTTTGTTTTCTGGTGGAGCTATCATCAGTTCAGTGATGTGCCACTTAGTATTTGATTTTCTTCCTTCATTGACTTATTTCTGTTTCCACTTCACTTTTGGTTACAAAATTTTATTTTCTCCTTGGGAAAACATCAGTACATAAGGTTTATCTCAGTATTTACAGTCTAGGAATTACCTTAATCAAAACATATGATTCCAGTATTGCTCCAACACTCCTGATCGCCATTTACTTTTTTTTTTTTTTAACAAACAGCATCTAATATATTATGCTGTGGATTTTACTTTTTAAGTGCTTTTCACTATCTGTATCCTGTCACTAGAATGTAGTTTCCATGAAGGCATGCACATTTGTTTTCATTGCATTTTTTCACTACTATGCCTAAAATCCTAGAAGAGTTTCTGGCACATACTAGGTACTCTATTCACCTCTTTTGAATGAGTGAATTTATGAATGTTGCACCTTACACCTTTACTTCATAAAACTATGACACTTTATTTGTTCCCCAGTGCCTCAGTCTCTTTGACGATATTTCACAAAATTAGAATTAATGCTTGCAGAGTTGCATGTAACTTTTAATAAATTTCCCTAGAGATTGGATTATTTAAAACTGAAATTCTGCCCTCGGATTCCATACTTTTCTTATTTCAACCACCAGTCCCAGTACCCTCAATCTGATCTCCTTCTGCCTGATTCACCTGACCCTCACTGCCTGCTGCTGCATATTTTCATACCTCTGCTTCTACTTATTCTATCACCCTTCATGCGCAAGCCTGCACATGATCCATGCTTGTCCCTCCACATGACTGGGCTGTTAAGAAAATCCTTGGGTCCCTGTTTCCTCTTCTAACAGTGTTGCTATTATTGATAAGCAAATAGTATTACTTTTAATAATTATAAAAACAACTGGTGAGGGAATTTCAAGAAGATAGTAAAACAAACAAACAAACAAAGTAGATTAAATTGTTGGTTGATCAATTGGCGAAGAATGACACAAATAAACTTCCCTATCTTCTTATTTATGTGAATCAAGAAGAATGGATAAAATAACACTAAAACACTATATAATTTAAGAATATACATATCAGGAAAGAAAAATGAATTAATAAAATATCCGGACATATTTTTAAAAGATCATGTGGTCTGATATTCGTAATGTTACCTTAGGTAGGCAACAATAATAAACAAAAATGTGTTTACAATGATGACAACAGCAAATGAGACACAGAAACACGGAGAAATCTCACTCCAATAATTCTTAGGAATCATTAGAAAGACCACACAAAGCAACGGAATGCACATAAAAATCAATCACCACTAATGAATGGAATTTTTGAAAGAAAAGTAGACTAACAGAAAGACATAGCAGAAATCCATTATACGGTGGTACACTGAGCTATTGTAAATGCTTAATCGTGGTAGTCAGATGCATATACTAGCTGAGGTACCCTTCTTCTGAGTGCCAAATTAAATCAGCTTGAATCATAGTACATGTTAATGGGTGCCTGGAGATTTTTCAGTCATCCTGAAGATTGGGGTAGGAAAGATAATAAGGAGAGGATAGTGTTTGAGCCACTGTGTGTGTATGTGTGCGTGCGTGTGTGTGTGTGTGTATGTATGTGTGTGTGTTTGTGTCTGTCTGTGTGTTTTGAGATGGAGTTTCCCTCTGTGGCCCAGGCTGGAGTGCAATGGCATGGTCTTGGCTCACTGCAACCTCCACTTCCTGGGTTCAAGCAACACTCTTGCCTCAGCCTTACAAGTATCTGGGACTACAGGCAATTGCAACCACACCCAGCTAATTTTTGTGTTTTTAGTAGAGATGGGGTTTCACCTTTTTGGCCAGGATTGTCTTGATCTCTTGACCTTGTGATCTGCCCACCTCGGCCTCCCAAAGTGTTGTGATTACAGGTGGGAGCTACTGGGCGCCACCAAGTCACTTCCAATTCTACATTTCTGCTTCTTTTGATTTAATGAGTGGATTGGCTCATCTCCCACACTGTACACATTCTGTCACTGATGATTCAAGATGAGACACGGAAATCTTCTCCTTGATTTCTCTTGGTAAAATCACTCATCCAAGGCATGTCTGTGGTGTGGGGTGTGTGTGTGTGTGTGTGTGTGTGTGTGTGTGTGTGTGTGTGTGTAGCAGAACTTGTTTTAGGTTTGGGGTACCTGCAGACTTATCCATTGTCAGATTGCTTGATGTTCATTTTTTTCTATAAATAATCCATTCACGTATTTCCTTCCTCTACAATTTTCTGGGGCATCACCTCTCTCAAGATCTCCAAAACTCAATTCTACAGTCTTCATTTCATACAGCAATTTAACTTCTGCTCCTAAATGGTATGGCTGCTCACTTTTATGTATCACGAAACTCATCAATATTTTGTACAAATAATGAATCATCAGGCACAGAACACAAAATAACTACCAAGGATTTTCAGTGTTCACCTTTCCTTTTTCATTATTCACCAATCTGCTTGATGAGAAGTGAATAATTACAGAAATTTATATCATCATGCCCATTAATTACAGTATCCACTTAAATGACAGAACTAGCTCTATTTAGTTTTTAACTCTGTTCCTCTTTATTTAATAATAGTCCTGACATTTGACAAAGGTTTATTCTTAGTAGTAATGATAACTAGGGTAGTTAATGAGCACCTCCTCTGAGTTAAACATTGCTAAGTGCAATATATTCATAAGTAAAACTATTAATGAATATTTTACAGATGAGAAAGCCAAGACCTAAGGATTTGAACTTGCCTCCTTGCACTTACATTTTAATTATTCTGTTTATGACACAAACCCATGGAACCTGATCCTCAAACACATATTTTTAAACATTACATTGTATTACATTTGCTGATTGAAGAGAAATGTGGAGGCCGGGAGTGGTGGCTCATGCCTATAATACCAGCACTTTGGGAGGCCGAGGCAGGTGGATCACGAGGTCGAGAGATCGAGACCATCCTGGTTAACAAGGTGAAACCCCAACTCTATTCAAAATACAAAAATTAGCTGGGCATGGTGGCACATGCCTGTAGTCCCAGCTATTCTGGAGACTGAGGCAGGAGAATTGCTTGAACCCAGGAGGCGGAGGTTAAGGTGAGCCAAGATCACGCCACTGCACTCCAGCCTGGGTAACAAGAACAAAACTTCGTCTGATAAAAAAAAAAAAAAAGAAAGAAAAGAAAAAAAGAAATGTGGAGGTGTTCACTTGCACTTGCTTGAGATCATTAATAATCAAGTATTTTCTTTCTTTTTTTTTTTTTTTTTTGAGACGGAGTTTCGCTCTTATTACCCAGGCTGGAGTGCAATGGCGTGATCTCGGCTCACCGCAACCTCTGCCTCCTGGGCTCAGGCAATTCTCCTGCCTCAGCCTCCTGAGTAGCTGGGATTACAGGCACGTGCCACCATGCCCAGCTAATTTTTTGTATTTTTAGTAGAGACGGGGTTTCACCATGTTGACCAGGATGGTCTCGATCTCTTGACCTCGTGATCCACCCGCCTCAGCCTCCCAAAGTGCTGGGATTACAGGCTTGAGCCACCGCACCCGGCTAATAATCAAGTATTTTCAAACAAAACCCAAGATGTTTCCAACTTTGTTACTTTAGTAAGCTCGACATATAGTGAGTATTTAACTGCTAAATCTCCAGAGTTGCAGGTGTCTTTTTTTTCAACAAGGATGAAGTTTAACTATGCCGCATTTGCTCACTCTGGGTAATGGAAGGAAGTAAAATTTCACCTGCTTTTTCCTTTCTGAAAATATCACCACATATTTCTGTTCTCCCTGCTGTTTTCTCATAGTATTGCTGAGCTGTCCAGTTCTTTAATTCAATCTCTAAATTACAGATATAGAAAGACCTGAGATTTAGAACATAGTTGTGAGAGAAGGAAAATGAAGAACTATCACTGAGATGAGAAAGGTTCACAAGAATTTCAAACACACATAATTCAGTATTTTATATTTGGACTTGTTTGAATTACAAGAGCACAAGATTTGTGATCCTCAACATAAATTAGTCCTTCTCTTATGTTTATTTTTTTCCTCTATAATGATCATCTTGCTTGCTTTAGTCTCTTAGTCTAGGAACATGTAAAATAATTCTTAAGTTCTCTTTTTTTTTTTTTTTTTTTTTTTAATAAAGTCTCTCTCTCTGTTGTCTAGGCTGGAGTGCAGTGGTGCATCTCGGCTCACTACAATGTCCACCTCCCCAGCTCAATTGATTCTCCTGCCTCAGCCTCCTGAGTAGCTGAGATTACAGGCACACACTATCATACCCTGTTATTATTATTATTATTATTACATTTTTAGTAGAGATGGGTTTCACTGTGTTGGCCAGGCTGGTCTTGAACTCCTGGCCTCAAGTGATTCACACACCTTGGCCTCCCAAAGTGCTGGGATTACAGGTGTGAGCCACAACGCCCTGCCAAAAAATTCTTTCTAATACAGTTGCAAGCTTGCTAAATAGGCAAGTTTTGGCAAACTGGCATAATCGGTTTTTTTTTTCTTGACTTCAGTTTTATATTATACTTCTTTTGTAAGCATCATCACTTGAACTACTTCTGATATTGCAGTTTGTTAGTGTATAGAAGTCGATATTAATCTGGACATAGCTTTTTTTTTTTTACTGTTACCTAGACTTATTTAATCAATTTTAATATGTTTCTATGCTGTTGTCTATAGAAAAGAACTTTGAGTTTATACATGTATTTAAAAATAAGTAAAGCCATATTTTAATTATGTTATTGTCTTATTGATTGCTTTCATTTTTCATGATAACATTTTACATATTTTGGTAGAATAAAAAGGATGTGAGAATTCCAGGCACAAGAATAAGGCCCCAGGTCAGATTTTTCATTTTCTATCTGTGTTTCCCTGGGCAAGACACTTCATGACTCAGTCAATTTCCATTTCTAAAATGGATTTCATAATCCACCCCCTCCAATATGTGTTTTGAAAAATTAGATAAAAGGAAGTGCTTTCTTCTGCAAATAGAAAAATGCTTGGCAAATGTTACATCATGATTTTTTAAAAATCTTGTATGTTTATAATATATAGAATGCAATATATAGTTTATTTTATTTATATGTAAAAATACACAGACACACTAGCGCTACAAAAGTTCAAGGTATAAGTCGCTCTGAGACATTAAAAACAGATAAAAGTTTTCTCTTTAGTAATATGTAATTAATTTATCTTTTAACAATGTAAGTACACTTATTTTAATATTTCAGTTTCCATAATCTTTCTGGCCACTTGTCAGAACTTATTTTTTAATTATTTAAATTTTTTAAATTTTTATTTTAAATCCAGGGATACAAGTGCAGATTTGTTACATAAGTAAACTTGTGTCATGGGGATTTGTTGTACAGATTATGTTATCACCCAAGTATTAAGCCTAGTACCCATTAGTTAAAAGCTCAACATCACTGATCATTAGAGAAGTAAAAATCAAAACCACAATGAGATAATATTTCACAATCATCAGATGGCTATTATTAAAAAGTGCCTGTAATCACAGCACTTTGGGAGGCCAAGGTAAGTGGATCACCTAAGGTTAGGAGTTCAAGACCAACCTGGCCAACATGGCAAAACCCCATCTCTGCTTAAAAAAAAAAATACAAAAATTAACTGGACATGGGGTATGTGCCTGTAGTCCCAGCTACTTGAGAGACTGAGGCAGGAGAATAGCTTGAACCCAGGAGGCAAAGGTTGCAGTTAGGTGAGATCACACCACTGCACTTTAGTCTGGGAAACAGAGTAAGACACCATCTCAAAAAAAAAAAAAAAGTCAAGCAATAACAAATGCTGGAACAGTTTTTGAGAAAAGGCAACACTTACACACTGTTGGTGGTGGGGTATAAATTAGCTCAGCCATTGTGGAAGACAGTGTGGAAACTTCTCAAAGACTGAAAGACAGAAATCCTATTACTAGGCTTTTTTTATTATTCCAAAGGAATATAAATTATTATAAAGGTACATCCACATGTATGTTCTTTACAGAACTATTCACAATAGCAAAGACATGGAATCAACCTAGATGCCCATTAATAGCATATTGGATAAAAAAGTGGTACATATATACGTGGAATGCTATGCACCCATAAAAAAATAAACAGATTATGTTTTTTGCAGGGACATGGATGGAACATGAGGTCATTATTCTTAACAAACTAATGTAGGAACAGAAAACCAAATATCTCATGTTCTCACTTATAAGTGAGAGCTAATATGATGGGAACATACGGACACATAAATGGTAATTATTTTTAAAACCCAGACTTCTGTAAGTCTGCTCATTTCCTATTTTTCCTTTCTCGATATTTAATTATTGTTTCTCTGATTTTAATTATGCCTTTGTTTCCGTTTTACAGGCAGACAGCTTATGATTTGCTATCATAGCTTCTCAATTTAAAACTTTTAACTGCTTAATATATTTAGATTTTGAAGCAGTGTCATATACTGAGAGGGAAGTAAAGTTAATATAATATGTATTTCTTGCACTCATTGTAAGGAAGCTTTCAGGATTTTCAAAAAAATAGCAACACTGAAAACGTTTAAAAGGTATCATAACCTATTGGCTTATGATTCAAGGTGCTTAGGAACTTAAGCACCTCGTCAATCTCACTTTGATTTTCAACATTTCTCCTGGTGTCTGGGCATCTAACTACATCTCCTTAGTTTTTAAAAAGCTTCATTGCAATGATCCAGGACATCGTATGTTCCCATTCTAGGCAACATATGACAGCTCCCTTTTAGTTTTGGTTTTGCTGGTAACATGACACAAAAATCTAATAAACATTCATTCTTTGTTTTTAACATTAAAGTACTTGTACTAAAGAGAGAAATATTTGAAATGTGATTCAGTTATCATCAAAGCACTACACAGGAAAAGAAGAAAAATGATTAGGAAAAGAGATAAATGACAAGCTACATTTCTATTTCATGACTATCTCCCCTCTTTGAGGAAAACAAAGTCATTGTACAGAAAAGACTTTAATTAGAATTTTTTGACTAAAAAGGAGTTTTAATTGTGTTTTCTATTTTTAGTAACAAGCCCATTCTTCACAAGATACATTATTATTATTATTATTATTATTATTATTATACTTTAAGTTCTGGGGTACATGCACTGATCATGCAGGTTTATTACATAGATATAGACGTGCCATGGTGGTGGTTTGGTGCATTAATCGCCCGGTCATCTCTGTTAGGTATTTATCCTAGTGCTAACCCTCCCCAATCCCCCCCATCCCCTGCTATTCTTCCCTTAGTCTTCCAACCCTGAGGCCCCAGTGTGTGATGTTCCCCTCCCTATGTTCATGTGTCCTCATTGTTCAACACCCACTTATGAGTGAGAACATGTAATGTTTGGTTTTCTGTTCTTGTGTCTATTGGCTGAGAATGATGGTTTCCAGTTTCATCCATGTCCCTGCAAAGACATGAACTCATCCTTTTTGATGGCTGCATAGTATTCCGTGGTGTATATGTGCCACATTTTCTTTATTCAGTCTATCATTGATGGGCATTTGGGTTGGTTCCAGGTCTTTGCTGTTGTGAACAGTGCTGCAATGAACATACATGTGCATGTGTCTTTATAACAGAACAATTTATAATCCTTTGGGTATATGCCCAGTAATGGGATTGCTGAGTCAAATGGTACTTCTATTTCTGGATCCTTGAGGAATTGCCACACTGTCTTCCACAATGGTTGAACGAATTTACACTCCCACCAACAATGTAAAAGCATTCCTATTTCTCCACATCCTCTCCAGCATCAGTTGCCTCCTGATTTTTTAATGATCACCATTCTAACTGGCATGAGATGGTATCAAAGTGTGGTTTTGATTTGCATTTTTTTAATGACCAGTGATCATGAGCTTTTTTTCAGGTGTCAATTTTCAATTCGTAATCAGGATCAATCACCCAGCTAGAAGAGTAACTCCTTTGTCTGTTGATTCAGAGGCAAAAGGAGTCAAAATAAACTTGTGGTATTTTCAAAGTTTCAGTTCAATAGAATCAATACTGTGTATTCTGGTGGAAATATTTTTTTTTTCAAAAGCAAAGACCTCTGGTCCAGAAGAGTGTAAGGTCTCAGGAATGGAAGCAAATATTTTGCTAGTGAGTCGCTAGGGATAATAGTAAATGGTAAGCTGGGAGTGGTGGCTCATGCCTATAATCCCAGAACTTTGAGAGACCAAGGCAGGCAGATCACTTGAGGTCAGGAGTTTGAGACCAACCTGGCCAACATGGTGAAACCCCATCTCTACCAAGAAATACAAAAATTGGCCAGGTGTGGTGCTGCATGCCCATAGTCACAGCTACTGGCGAGGTCAAGGTGCAAGAATCACTTGAACCCAGGAGGTGGGGGTTGTAGTGAGCTGAGATTGGCCAGTGCACTCAAGCCTAGGTGACAAAGAGAGACCCTGTCCCCCCAAAATGAATTAATTTAATTTAAAAAAGGAAATGGTGCTACTTCCATTTTTATCCCTTGATTCCTAGAACTGTGAATTCTGTCTATGAAAAATAGTATCATACATTAGATAACAATTTAGGGAATATATGTTATTATGGAGGACGTTGTTCCAACTCTGCAACCTTTTTAGTGCTCACTGTCATGATAACTGAGTCTTCAACAGGTAATCATATCATTTTATCAAGTCAGATGGTTCACAATGATTGGAGAACATGGTAACATCAGTAAATTCGATGAACATGGTTCCATCGGTGCATTTCTTCCTTTGTGAAGTGAGTTCTTTGATCAAAGGCAATGCTATGTAGAATACCATGAGAGTGAATAAGGCATTCTGTAAGTCCACAGATGGTAGTTTTGACGGAAGTGCTGAATGCATGAAATGCAAATCTATGTCCAGAGTAAGTGTCTATTCCACAAAAACAATGAGCTGGCCCTTTCAGGATGAAAGTGTTCTAATTTTATCAGTCTATCACCACATATCTGGCTTATCTCCTTGGAAAATGGTGACATAACAGGGATTTCATTTTGGTCTCCATTGCAGTCAGAATGGGCACTCAGTATTTGCTGTCACCAAGTTGGTCTTTGTGAGTGGAAGTTCGTGTTGTTGAGCCCAATCATAACCCTCATCCCTGCCACCATTGCCACCTTGTTTATGAGCCCATTGGGGAATGAAAGGGATAGCTAAGAAAAGAGGCTGACTGGTATCCACAGACTGTTCATTCATTTTATCTACTTGATTATTAAAATCTTATTCTCTTGAAGTCACCCTTGGTAAGCATTCACATGAAACACAAATATCTTCAAATTCGTTGCCTGGATAATTCTATACATATATAGATTCTCCAGATCTTCTTAGTGACAATTACCCATTTAGGTACATCCTGATCACCAAGCCAAACCATTGGCCACAGTCAATCAGAGTGCTGACCATTTCTCCTTTTAAGAAAAAACAAAAGCCAGGTTCAAAAATTTACTGAGAATATTTACCTTCATCTCTATTCTTCAATGATGTCTCAAAATGAGGAGCAAGCCCCTGGCACAAGTGCAGGTTGTAACATAGGTAAACTTGCATAATGGGAGTTTGTTGTACAGATTATTTCAAAACCAGGTATGAAGCCTAGTAGGCATTAGTTATTTTTCCTGATCCTCTCCCTTCTCCCATCCTCCACCCTCCGATAGGCCCCAGTGTTTTTTGTTCCCCATTATGTGTTCCCGTGTTCTCATCATTTAGCTCCCATTTATAAGTGAGAATGTACAGTATTTGGTTTTCTGTTTCTCTGTTAGTTTGCTAAGGATAACAGCCTCTAGCCCCATCCATGTCCCTTCAAAGGACATCATATTATTCTTCTTTATTGCTGCTTTCCACTTTCATGGAGTTCCTGCATATCTCGCAAAAAACATTTATTATTATTACTATTAATGCCTAATAATTGTACATGGTTTTGGGGCACATGTGGCCATTTAATGCATTAATATAATTTGTAAATATCAAACCAATGTACTTGAGATATTTATCATCACCCCAAATATTTGTCTTTTCTTTATGCTAGAAACATGCACTTTATTCCCTTCTAGCTTTTTAAAGATGTAAAATAGATTGTGGTAAACAACAGTCACAATACTGATGTATATATCACCAGGTCTTATTTATAGCATGATAGCATAAATAAGCAAGAGCCTATTTAAACCTGGCCTGAGTTTTCTCTCCTATTGTCAACTGTCCGAGTGAACTCCCTGTGAGTATATAAGGACTATCTGAAAGAGAAAGATAACATAGCAGGAGTAGGGGTCAAAGCCACCTTTGAAGGGACATCACAACCTGCCCCACACCACTGGTTCTCAATAAATTTCACTGTAGTAGAACCTCTAAATGTTTGTAATATGTATTTCTTACCCTCTGACAGAAAATTACCTTACCAATATGTCTTGGTAAAATACTACATTGTGCTAAAGGTAGCCAATTTCATAATATCACCAATGAAATGAACCAACAGAATGTCTTGTGGAAGGGAACAGCAAGCAAGGTTCTCTGTGGAATAAATTATACCATGGGGCTGGAGAATTGTTATAGGCCTAAAGTAGGGTAGTAAAGATGTATTACAAAAAATGACTGCTTTCAGTGATCTTTATTAAGTATTGAAAAAAAGATATTTGTCAATTTAGCTGCATACCAGGTTGAAGAGATGTGCTAATTTTCTGAAGCAACAAAACCACAATCAGAATAACAGCTATTATTACAGTTACCAACTGATTAACTTTTTAACATGCCACTGTCATTCACCAAGATCCATCTGCTTTTTGTACAGGCCAAATAGGAAAGTTCATTGGTGATTTTCAGGAATTATACCTGCCTCTTTCAAGTTTCCATTGGAGGCACTGGTTGATGCAATATCTCTAGGAATAAAGAACTGCTTTTAGTTTACTGTTTTTGCAGTTAAAGGCAGTTCTGGTAGCTGCTACTTAGCCTAATAGCCCTTACTCCACAGGTCAGGGACCGGATTTGGGAATTGTAAGTGCTGTCTATTCCAATTAATGCATGCCACACCTGGGAAAATAAGTATTGGATGAGTTCACTGACCCAGTAGGCCATCTGTAACATGACCTGAGCTAAAACTCCATTGATTACCTGACCTGCAGAACCTCTGTGCTGACTTGTGGACCCCAATCAAGTTTTGCATATCCTGGAATTAGTATAAGTTCAGGGATTATAGTATCCAGTATTCCCTGAATACTTTAATTATTTTACTTTTGCAATGCATAGTCACCTTGGTAAATGGACATAGATTACTTGGGGGAGGCAGGAAGAATGATTAACAATACAAATTTTTGGTAATGTAGCAGAGGCCTTCCTCTAGGGGACTCAATCTCCCTTTTATTCATTCTATAAACTGGCTCAACTCTGGGAATTGAGGGACCATGAATCTTTCTTTTGGTGATTCAGTTAGACTTCCATTCACTATGCCTAGTGACAGTGAACTTCTCTTTACCATCCTCTGCTCATACATATCTAATACGAATTTAGTAGAGTTTCTTTTTTGTAGAGTTTCATCTATTTCTTTCCTAGGGACACTAGCCAATATCATAGGTTTCTGTTAGGCAAATTGCTCCTGTTAATTATTTAAAACCATTATCTATTAGCATATGGCCAAGTTGCCTTTGACAATTAAATACTGCCACTGAGTCACTACTGCCCTGGGATCTCATTATCTCATGACATTTAGGAATCTCAGTTTGACAGCGGAAATCCTCACTGTGATTTCTGATTTCTGACTTATGGATAAGAGTGACCATAAATCCCTTCAAGGATACTGGAGCTCCCCTCACAAATGTTTTTATTAGAGTCATGATAAAAGGTATGTCCTCTAGATTCTCTTAAGATGGGTGAGGACGTCTTACATGATATATCTAGCATAATGTTTTGATCTCCCTAAGTCTTTCAATATCTTCCTCTACACTATACCCGGGTAGTATTTGGTATTTAAATTTTATTTAGCACAGGCCACCTCTGGGTCCATGTTTCAGCCAACCAAATAAACAAACAGTAAGAGCCCTTTATAAGTCATTGAGCTAAAATATTAAATACAGAATCATGATTTAATGGGCCCATATGAATGCATTCAGGCTGACTAAACTTTTTTTTCTTTTATTTATTATAGTTAAGTTATGGGATACATGTGCAGAATGTGCAGGTTTGTTACAAAGGCAAACATATGCCATAGTGGTTTGCTGCACCCCTTAACCTGTCATCTATAATAGCATTAGGTATTTCTCCTAATGCTATTCCTCCACTCCCCGCCCCCCACCCTCCAACAGGCCACAGTCTATAATGTTCCTCTCACTGTACCGATATATCCTCATTGTTCAACTTCCACTTATGAGTGAAAACTCAAAGTGTTTGGTTTTCTGTTCCTGTGTTAGTTTGCTGAGAATGAAGGTTTCTAGTTTCATCCATGTCCTTGCAAAGCACATGAACTCATCTTTTTTTTATGGCTCCATAGTCTTCCATTGTGTACATGTGCCACATTTTCTTTATCCAGTTTATCACTGATGGGCATTGTGGTTGGTTCCAAGTCTTTGCTACTGAGAATAGTTCTGCAATAAACATACATGTGCATGTATCTTTACAGTAGGATGATTTATAATTCCCTGGGTATATACCCAGTAATGGGATTGCTGGGTCAAATGGTATTTCTATTTCTAGATCCTTGAGAAATTGCCATACTGTCTTCTACAGTGGTTGAAATAATTTATACTCCCACCAACAGTGTAAAAGCATTCCTATTTCTCCACATCCTCTCCAGCATCTGTTGTTTTCTGATTTTTTTAATGATAGCCAATCTAACTGGTGTGAGATGGTATCTTGTGGTTTTTATTTGCATTTCTCTAATGACCAATGATGATGAGCATTTTTTCATGTGTTTGTTGACCACAAAAATGTCTTCTTTTGAAAAGTGAAAAGTGTATGTTCATACCGTTCATCCACTTTTTGATAGGGTTGTTGTTGTTTTTTTTTTTTCTCATAAATTTGTTTAAGTTCCTTGTAGATTCTGGATATTAGCTTTTTGTCAGAAAAATAGATTGCATAATTTTTCTCCCATTCTGTAGGTTGCCTGTTCACTCTGATGGCAGTTTCTTTTGCTGTACAGAAACTCTTTAGTTTAATTAGATCCCATTTTTTTTTTCAATTTTGGCTTTTGTTGCCATTGCTTTTGGTGTTTCAATCATGAAGTCTTTGCCCATACCTATGTCCTAAATAGTATTGCCTAGGTTTTCTTCTAGAGTTTTTATGGTTTTAGGTCTTACATTTAAGTCTTTAATTCATCTTGAGTTAATTTTTATATAAGGTATGAGGAAGGGGTCCAGTTTCAGTTTTCTGCCTATAACTAGCCAGTTTTCCCAACACTATTTATTAAACAGGGAATTTAATAAATTGCTTGTTTTTGTCAGGTTTGTCAAAGATCAGATAGTTGTATATGCATGGTGTTATTTATGAGGCCTCTGTTCTGTTTCATTGGTCTATATGTCTGTTTTGGCATAGTAGTATAGTTTGAAGTCAGGTAGTATGCCTCCAGCTTTGTTCTTTTTGCTTAGGATTGTCTTGGCTATATGGGCTCTTTTTTTGGTTCCATATGAAAGTTAGTTTTTTCTAATTCTGTAAAGGAAGTCAATGGCAGCTTGATGGAAATAGCATCCACAAAGATGAGGAAAAACCAGCACAAAAAGGCTGAAAATTCCAAAAACCAGAATGCCTCTTCCCCTCCAAAGGATCACATCTTTTCACTAGCAAGGGAACCAAACTGGATGGAGAATGAGTTTGATGAATTGAAAGAAGTAGGCTTCAGAAGGTTGGTAATAACAAACTCCTCCAAGCTAAAGGAGCATATTCTAATCCAATGCAAGGAAGCTAGGAACATTGATTGTATTTTATATTCTTTCTACGAAAAGCCCATATCTTTAATATTGATTCCCACACATACTCTGCTGATTTCTGTCTTTGTGGATTGGAATATATTATTGCAGTTATTTTGATATGCATTGGACATCTTTTGGGTCGCACTTTGTACCTTACTCTTCAAGACTTTCTGGGACTTGATTTATTTATAGGTCTGGAAGCAAAAGAAAAGTAGAGGGGTTGATAGGCCTTAAGGAGAATCAGTAGCTCCATGCAAGGCAGCTTCCCCATGGGAGCTCATTACAGGTTCTTTAGGCAATAGAGGGCTAACCTTTTCAGGCAGAAGTGGAAGAACTTCTAGTAATGAAGATCAGCAGAATTTATTTAGGAGTTAGATATCCTCATCTTATTTGGAATCCTTCCATACGTACTCATTCCAATTTTTGAGGTCCCATTTCTTTGCAATGAATGCCCTCATTTTAACAGAAGCCACCCCGTGAGGGTAAGAACTTAATTTACATTGAAATTAAACCACTCGCAGTGAGACTCTGGGTTGGGTTTTCAACAATATTGTCCTGGTGGCTACAGGATATGAGAGTTTCATTTAGGACAGACATAGAAGCTTTCACTTCCTTAATACAGAGCATGAACTGGGAATTTGGAGCCCTAAGCCCATACTTTCTGACCCCAGCCTTCTTTCTCCAGTGTAGATAGGAGCAACTGGATTATCTCATTACACCCTTTACTTTACTTAAAATGTTCTAGATGGCCTGTACATGGTCACCCATAATTAGTTCACCTTTTGTAGGTATTTGATTAGGAGTTTCCAGTGGTGATATTTTGTATATCTCTACGATCATACGGATTACTGATGCCCTCATTTTTTTTTTTACCAGAAAAAGAATCATTAGTGACTTTAATCAAATTATAGAAATACTACCAGAAAACCTGGAACCAATTCAACAAAAATTATTCTTAAATTCTTTACCTGTAGAACCACTTCTGATACCAAAATCAGTCAGGAGTCTACCAAACTAAAATAAAATAATACATTGATAGATATAGCAATACATATGATTGATAGATATTTAGATATAAAGCATATTTATGTATTAGATTGATTTTATATGTATTTTAACTATGCATTAAGATATTTAGTGGAAGGAATTGACAATTATGGGGGCTCGCTAAGCAAATCTAAAATCCTTAGGACAAGCTGTCAGAGACAGCTGAATAAAACTCTCAGCTGCATGCTAAAACTATTGCCAAGAGTAAATTTTCTTCTTTTTCAGGGAAGACTTAGCTGTCTCTTAATTCATTTCAAATGATTGAATCACTCAGATTTTGTAAAATAATCTCTCTTATTTGAAGTCAACCTATTAGGGATTTAAATCACATCTACAAAGTTCTTTCACAATTAACACCTAGATCACTAAAGACTATAGTGTAGCAAAACTGACACATAAAACTAACCATCACACTGGAATAAAAGATGTAAATGAGAATACATTCATTTTTATGTTTTTTATTTTCTATTCTACATGTCTGTTTATATAACTACTCCGATTTCCGTAAGACTAGTTCCTGAGTTACAGTTATGGGAAAGTTTAAATGTAGGTGATGGCCAATATTTGTGGAACTTAAAAGAGATATATTAGGAATAAATATATACTATTAAAATTAAACATGTAGAAACACTAAATTGGTTTACTTAATTAATACATGTTAATATTTCCCAGTTTTGTGAAGTAAATTTAAAAAGCCTCCCTATCATAGCATTTCCTCTGTATGTATTGAAAAACTTGACACTCTGTGAAGCAGAGACCAAGATACACAAGACAAATACACAGCAATAGATTGTTATAAAAAATATATATTTTACAGATTATTAAACACAAAATTTTCAGTCAAAAAACAAAGATTCTTATATGTATAGTGATCTTACATCTATCATGATAAATAGTAAAATTAAAAAATATATATTAGAATTTTATAAATCACTGATAAATTTACAGTGATAATCTGGCCTAAATTGTGGAAGCATCTGTGCCAGGCTCATGGTGAGAAAAGCACTAAAGATCTGAATTCCACAGTGTCCCTGATACGTTTATTGAACAGCAGCAAGATGACTCTGTATCTGGAAGAGGCACCACTTGGCCAAGCATACAAATCAATAAAAGCCTTCATCACAAGAATCTGAAGAGCTTCAATATTAACCTCTCTGGAAAAAGTATAGTGCAGGCTTGATAGAAGGAATTCCTAGTCTCCTCATTGGCTCTTAAGGTTTCTTTCTTTTTTCTTTTTTTTCTTATATACTTCAACTGTACCCTTTTTGCCTCTGTTGTCTATCCTTCAATGTTGTTCTACAGCATCTCTTTGGAATATTGCTAGTCCCTTTGGAATACTATTTGAACAGCTGTTTGTGCTGGGAACAGCACTTACTGCAGTTGTAATTGAGTGCCTTTCTTAAGGTTTTCTTTTTTCTGTTTGTTTTTAAAAGCACTGAAGTGTTTTTAACAGTTGCATTTGTGTATGAGTGGAAATTAAAATAGTTTTCTCACCATTATAGATACATATTTGTGTAATACATCATATAACATTACAAGAGAAAATGTAGTATAATGAAAAAAACACAAAAAGAGAAGAATATTTTTGCTAATCTCAACTCTGCACTAATTTGCTCTGTGATATTCTCAATTCACCTAACTTCTCTGAGTAATAATACTTGTCCTTCCTACCTTGAGGTTAAAAAAAGAGAGAGATAATAGCTATTAAATCACTCTAAAACAGTTTAAAGTGCTATATTTTTTTAAAAAAATGGGCCACTTATCAAAGAAAAGAAGGAAAACAGCTAACTCCTGCAGCTACTTTTCTCATTATTTTTTGTTTTGCTTTAGGGATTCAGTAAAATGTTGAGCTATTTACTGTAAAATCCTTCTAGAATTAAAATGATCAATACTTTATTTGCTTCTCTTTCTATATGTCTCATGTAACTTTTATATGTGTTCAATATTAAGGGGAAAGAAAATAAGACTTTGGATGTGCTTTCTATATGATGATAGGTCTGATGCTATAGGAATCTTTAGCAAAAAGAACAAAGCTGGAGGCATCAACCCCCCGATTCCAAAATAGATTTAAAAAATTATTTTCAAAGAAGTCAGGCTGTGGGGAAAGAAAAAGAGAGAATGGTATTGGCACAAAAACAAACATATAGGCCAATGGAACAGGATAGAAAGTTCAGAAATAAACCCTTGCCTTTATGGCCAATTGACTTTTGACAAAGATGCCATAAACACACATGCAGGCTCTTCAATACATGGTGTCAAACACTGGATATTCACATGCAGAAGATTAAAATTGGATCTTTATCTCACACCATATACAAAAACAAAATTAAAATAAATTAAATACTTAAATATAACCTGAAACTGTCATACTAATAGAAGAAAACAGAAAAAAATCCTCAGGACATTGGTCTAGAAAATGATTTTTGGGGTATTACTCAGAAAGCAGAGGCAACAAAAAGCAAAAATAGACAAATGGAATTTTATAAAACTTAAAACACTTCTGCACAATAATGAAACCAATTCTCAGAGTGAAAAGACACCTCCAAGAATGAGATAAAATATTTGCAAACCACACATATGATAAAGAATCAATAAGCTAAATCAATGTATAAGGAACTAGAAAACAAATAACCTGATTTTAAAATGAGCAAAAAACCTTGAAGACATTTTCTCAAAAAATAGCACACAAGTTCATAAAATGAAGCAACAAGTTCAACAAAATGGCCAATTAGTTTATGAAAAAAAATGCTCAATATTACTAATTATCAGGAAAGTGTAAGTTAAAATCACAATGACGTATCAACTGCTACCTGTTAGATTACTTATGATCAAAAAAAATGAAAGACATAACAAGTATTGGAGAGGATGTGGAGATAAGAGAACCCTTGTAGTTCCTGTTGAGTGGGAACTCTTGTAGTGGGAATGTAAATTGGTATAGCAATTATATATGGAAACAGCATGGAGGTTTCCCAGAAAACTAAAAAACAGAACTTTATTATAATCCCACAATGCCACTTCTGTGTATATACACATACGGCAGGAAATTAGTATGTTGAAAAGATGTTTGCACACCCGTGCTTATTGTAGCATTATTCACAATAGCCAAGCCCTAGAACCAACCTAAGTGTCCATCAAAGGTTAAATGAATAAAGAAAATATGGTATATAAACCCAATGGAATTCAATTCAGATTTAAAAAGAGGAAAATTTTGTCATTTGTAACAACATGGCTGAACTTAGAGGACATATTAAGTGAAATAAGCCAGGCATAAGAAAACAAATAGCACAGGATTTATATGTGGAATCTAAAAAAGTCAGACTCATAGAAAAGAGAATGGTAGTTACGTGAGACTTGTGGGAATGAGTAAAGGGAATGGGGCAATGTTGGTCAAAGGCTATCAAATTTCTGTTAGACAGGAGGAATAAGTTTTTGAGATCTACTGCATAGCAGAGTGGCTATAGACAATGTGTATTTCAAAGTTGCTAAAAGAGTATATTTCATATGTCTCATAAAGAAATGAGTTGCTAGACATATTTGCTAGCTTAATTCAGTCATTCCACATTCTATGCACGTAGCTAACCAGCACATGGTACCCCATAAAAATGTGTAATTTTAATTTGTCAATTTAAAATAATTTTTATTAAAAAAATAGTTCAGAATATATCATTGAGCAAATATACAACAATTTCTGCACTTTGGTGGCTCATATTCTAGCAAGGGAGACTCAAAAATCACAACCATGTAAGAAAGAAAATTACACAGTTTATTGGTTAAGTGCTGCGAGGAAAAGAAGAATATAATAAAAGTAGTAGGGTAAAAAGGAATCTGTAAGTTATTAAAAAGAGTTTTGATTTAAGTAGGGTTTAGATAGGCCTCAGAGAAGGGAACAGTTGAACCATTACTTGAAGAATTAGAATTAATTAACGTTGTAGATTCTAACAGAAGTGCATTCCAGGAAGACGTTAAGAGCTACTGAAAGTCCATAAGTTGCAAACGTGACAGACAAGTTTGAAGAATGTCAGGGGATTCAGGAGGACCAGAATGGAGTGATCAGGAGAACATAAGTCAAGAAATGCAGTCAGAAAGGTCGGAGGAAGAAACAGACTTTATAAGTGGGCATTGTCAGCCATTATATACACTCTCGTTTTTGAAATGAGGAGCCATCTGGGTTTTGAGCGGAGGAGTTACATTACATGATTTATATTTTAGCGGGTCACCTCAGCCTCTGTGTGCTGTGAACAAACCACAGAGGGCAAGGGTAAAGCAGAGAGATTTCTTTAATGGCTATTACAGTAACCTAATTAGATACTAGGATTGCTAAGGCCAGCTTGGAATTTGGATACATTTTGAAAGTACAGACAGAGGAATAACCTAAAGTAACAGCTATGAAGTATGAAAAAAATTAAAAGGAAAGGATAACTACAAATCTGGAGGTCTAGGCAACAGAAATAAAAGAATTTCCATCAACTGAGATGAGAAATCCTGAGTGCAGAGCAAGTTTGTGTGGAAAGGTTCAGGCTTGAGCATGTCATGTTAAGATGTCTCCTAAGCATCCAAATAAAACTGTACCTTATACACATTCTCCAGCTGAGAATATTAATTTGGAGTCAAAATAATCCTCATTTGATTATTTGCATAATTCCAAGGACTGACTGACGTTCAGCTCAATGGTTTCTGCACTGTCTTGCTTGGAGTCTATTATAAGGATGTTGGTGGATGATGGGTGGGACTGAAATTTCCAAGACAGGTTTATACAGATGTCTAGTGTCCTGGTAGGGATGGCTGGAGGGCTGTGCTGCTGGGGTGGGGGCGACTTAGCTTCACTTTTTTAATATAGCTTCTTCATGTAGTTTAGTCAGTCTCTCCAGCACAGTAACTCAACCACTTGTATGATGGCTTAGAGCCCCAGAAAAATAAAAACAGAAATTGCCAGGCCTTGTTAAGTCTTAAAACTATAACTGGCACAATTTCCTTCTGCTGCATGTATTGAATTAAGCAAGTCCCAATTCAGTATGGGAAGGATCTCCAAAAGGCATAATAAGAAAGGATGTGATTTTTTTCAGGGGCCATTCTTGGAGATTAACTACCACTAGCACATCACATTTGAGATGTCTATTAGGCATTTTAAGAATAATGTCAAGGAGGCAGTGAAATATATGAGTTAGAATATTCATAGTATTTTCTGTCTATAAGCTATAAAATCGAGAGATTTTATCATTTTATGCAGAGAACATCACCAAAAATAGATTTACAGGAAAATCAGATGGTAACATTGTTTCCAACAAGTTTTTAATAAATTGTGGTATACTTGAGACATTTCTTGATAAATAAATAGAAGGTATGTAAGTAGGTAGAGATTATATATAGTTAGACAATGTGTGTTTTAGTCATATGGCTATCCGATGCTCATTACATTTCCTCATCTTGTGATTTTGCTGTAATACCTAGTTGATAAAATTGGACATGAAAAGTTGATATAATTATCCACAAAAATTGGACATGTAAATTAGCTGAATGTACAGTGTAGCCTTGGGGTAAACTAAATGAATAAAAATATTCTTCTCTAATATAGTTCAGAGGTGTCTGAGGAAAACCCATTAATATGTTGTCAAAATATCTTGAGAGATTGCACAGTCTACTTCGTTAGCCTTAACTGGACACAAAAGCTCTAAGTAAGTGGCCTTAGAAAGGTTCAGTAAAGATATTTCCAATACTTTATTGAGCCCTATCCCCAGGCCTTACCAGTTCTCATCCTCTACTCTGCAAATAATAACAGTACAGCAAAACCCAGGTAGAGTCAGAACGGTTTGTTACCTGTTCTAGTTTAAGATTGCTGTGCTTTCTCAATCTCACTCAATCTGAAATATTTAGTAAAGTCAATGAACGTGTATAAACAAGAAAGATAAACTGTCTCTTATATTCGTAGTTAGGAGATGAAACTGAGAATGACATAATAATGACCAAGTATAGATGTGGCAATGGGAGAAGACAGGTCTTCCACTCACAAGAAGATAACTCTGCTGCACTCACATCCTCATTCTCCCTCTTTCAGAATGTCAAGCACGAAGCAGACTAGGTAAAGGATGCCTGGAACAAAACTCTCAGTCCTTCTTTCATCTGGACTTATTCTCCTTTGTTACAAAAATAGTAATCTAGACAGAGCCATGATGTTGATACTGGCCTAATAGAAGCAGGTAATTCACCTTCTCAGTCTATGAAGTACTTCAGGTATTTGGCCAAAATTAGGCTGGGCAAAAGGAGTCCTTAAAGTCCCTGAGATACAACTGACTCATCAGCAAATGGGGCTGAAGTTTACACCAAGTTATTTTGGTAAAGAGAACATATGTTTGCGTGCGGATTTTCTCTTCCTCTCTCCATGAAAAATCTGGTTTAAATAGTAGGTGCTGTTTAATAGTTAAGGCATTCAGCAATGTGGATACTCAGGAAAAAAATGCTATCTTAGTAATCTTGACAACTGCTTCAAATTTTGATCAATATTCATAGTTCTTTATGAGTAGAACCAAGTCATTTCAATTGCATCTTTTCTGTGAAATAAAAACACGAAACGAAATATTGTAATCTTCCCTTATCAATGGGAGATACATTCCAAGACCCCCAGCAGATGCCTGAACTCTAGAACAGTACTGAACCCTGTATATACTACGTTTCTTCCCATATGTACATACCTATGATAAAGTTTAATTGATAAATTAATCACAGTAATGGATTAACACCAATATCTAATAATAAAATAGAACTATAACATACTGTAATAATAGTTATGTGAATGTGGTGTATCTCAGAATACCTTAATGTACTATATCACCTATCTCAATACCATGGTTGACTGTATGTAGCTGAAACTACAAAAAGTACCATTGCAGACCAGGGGAAACTAATGTAGCCAGTCTTACTATGTACACCTCTCTGTGCTGTCAAAACTGTACTGAGTAACAGGACTGGTTGCCTGTGCAGCTTGATATGCACCACTGAGTTAGGAAGAATTAAGCTCAAGGGGAATGTGGGTTTATTTGATGAAATTTTCTTTGTACTTTACAATCCTTACAGATTTACTACAAACTTGGCCCCTTGAAAGTAATCTATGCATATCTCTTATGACACTTATTTTATTCTTCTCCTTTGGTTGGAGATGTTTTTCATACAGCAATTTTTTTTTTGTTTGTTTCTTTATTCATTCTTCAATGAGACGAAATCAGCCCAACTATGCTCTCTGTATATGTGTGAGATTGTGTGTTTGTGTGTATCTACTGTTTTGGTGTATTTGAAGTTTGCATAGCTCTAGTTCAAATTTCCAATGATATTAATTAAATACAACATGCTTAGCATGAATTGATGTAGATTTTTCTGTATTTCTATACTCAATGATTTCCCTCCTAGAAAGTAGCAAACCACCTCTGTTAACTGTTCACTTATTTCCACATAGTTTTTGTTTCTGAAGATTTATCGACATTTGAAAGTGGGATTTTTGGAGGAAGTTAGGAAATGCTGGATGGGAAAGGCATGCATATAACATACATACTAAATGAATATATACGATATACTAAATGAATACCTTAGATACAACTGCTAATTTTCTTACTGACTCCTCATCACAATGATAAACAGTATTTGTGGTTGGGAAATGGAAAGACTATATGTACTTTTACCTTCTTGTGAAGAAATGAAGCATTGATATAAAACCTCCTATTTTTATAAACTCTGCTCCAATTCAGGCATTGGTTGATTATAGGTAAAAGGTTTGGTTTCAGCATCATACGTATATATTTTTTCATATATAGATATATACACATACATACATATTTTTGTAGAAATTTGGAAAATGTTGTGTACAGAACTGTTCTTCGAGCTGTTAGAATTACAAATGAACTCTTAGCTTCTTCTTTAATTATTTTATATTTCATTCTTGCGCTTTGCCCTGATTTATATGACTGTACAATTTGACCTGCTTTCTGCTCATTTTATAGCTCTCATCTTTGAAAATCCAATAACTCATCCAGGACTAAGGAACCATAATTATAACCTCAGTGCTGGGAATGTAAT
This sequence comes from Saimiri boliviensis, assembly GCF_048565385.1. Classification (NCBI taxonomy): domain Eukaryota; kingdom Metazoa; phylum Chordata; class Mammalia; order Primates; family Cebidae; genus Saimiri; species Saimiri boliviensis. The sequence continues at coordinate 106,506,634 of NC_133450.1, read as the reverse complement.
GTTTAGATTATATCCCTGTTTATAGAATAATCTATCAATCACCTGTCAGTATCAATTCCAACATTTACCTGTGGATTCTGTAGGGGAATAAGCTCCATATGTAGGTGTAGACCCACTAGCTAATAGAGTTCTTTTATTTCACTAAGAATAAAGAGCCAAGACTTATCCTTTATTTCATCCTTCATTTCTACATATGAGCAAAGGGAAGAAACACTGCAAAAAAGAAGCATGTTAATCTCTGGGGACCAAAACAAACAATACAGCCAACCCCATCAAAAACTGGGTGGAGAATATGAACAGACACTTTTCAAAAGAAGACATTTATGAGGCCAAGCATATGAAAACAAGCACATCATCACTGATCATTAGAGAAATGCAAATCAAACCACATTGAGATACCATCTCACACCAGTTAGAATGGCAATCATTAAAAAATCAGGAGACAACAGATGCTGGAGAGGATGTGGAGAAATAGGAACACTTTTATACTGTTGGTGGCAGTGTAAATTAGTTCAACCATTGTGGAAGACAGTGTGGCCATTTCTGAAGGATCTATAAATAGAAATACCATTTGACATAGCAATCCCATTACTGGGTATATATCCAAAGGATTATAAATCATTCTATTATAAGGACATATGCACACATAGGTTTATTGTGGCACTGTTCACAATAGCAAAGACTTGAAACCAACCCAAATGCCCATCAATAATAGACTGGATAAAGAAAATGTGGCATATATACACCATGGAATACTATGCAGCCATAAAAAAGGTGAATTCATGTCCTTTGTAGGGACATGGATAAAGCTGGAAGCCATCATTCTCAGCAAACTGACAAAAGAACAGAAAACCAAACACTGCATTTTCTCACTCATAAGTGGGAGTTGAACAATGAGAACACATGGACACAGGGAGGGGAACATCCCTCAGCAGGGTCTGTTGGTGGGTCGGGGGGAAGAGGAGGGATAGCATCAGGAGAAATACCTAATGCAGATGATGGGGTGATGGATGCAACAAACCACCGTGGCACATGTATTCCGCTGTAACAAACCTGCACGTTCTCCAAATGTACCCCAGAACTTATAATAAAAAAAAGAAATAAGAAAATACAGTCAGCCAGACTGGAACTAAGAAGTGGGGTCCAGGAATTAAATGACCTTAGAATTATGTGGATTTCTGATTACAAAATCCCCAACTGGTCTCTAGTTTGTAAAATTCTTTAGTTTCCACCTTCCAAATAATAGCAAAATTTGTCCTCAAAGCACCATATCCAAACTGATAGCTAGACACAAACATAGAATAAAAGAATTCTTTTGTTATGCATTCAATCACTATAAGAAAACTCCTGAATCCATACATCAAATATATGTATTTATAACAACTTAAAATGGTCTCAACCTGGAATATTCCCAATTTAGTTATATTATTGATTTTTATTTCTTAGCCCTCTTCTCCATATCTGAAATAAAATTTACCTTTAGAGAATCTAGGTCATGTCAAATAAACCTCTTTGTGTCAGCTTAAGTTGATTGAAAATGACACATTGCTAATTTTTCATAATTCTTCGTGTTATGAATTTATTATTGTGCCATATATATAAAAGTAGATGTACTAATTCATGGGCTCTTCCTTCCCCCACAAAGGGACAAAATATAAAGCCTACTTGTTATCTGCTGTCCCCTCCTTCACCGTCCCATGCTAAATTTCCCAGTTTCCTATTCCCTTTTGCAACTCACTGTGAACCAAGTAAGAAGTGAAATTTTAGGTTTGGCCAGTCATAAATTCTTACTTTTGATGTAGAGTGCTCTTACACATCATTAACTGGGAAGATGTTTCTTGAAGCTTAGCCCTGGGAAGCAGCTACTCAGATTCTGACCTTTCACATTGTACTTGTCTTCTTCTTTCTCACAACATCAAATCTAGTTCAGAATTCACCCCCTTAGAGCTTACATTTGAGGAAAACGAAAGAAATGTATCAGGACCTTGTAAGTTCTGGAAGAGAAATATGAGCTAAGACTTTGTAATTACTTTCTTGTTTCTGCAACACATATCTTGTACTCTTGACAAGCCAGGTCCTGGGAGATGATACAACTGCACTCGGCCAGAGGTAGAATTGAGTAGCATGTAGATTTGACAGTTTAATTTTAAATGTGATTTAAGAGATATATTTAAAATTCTCTAATCAGAGATGTCTACTTCTTCTACATCTCAATAAAGCAAACAGCTAAGGCTATGACTGATATTAAAATCAAAACTAGCCATCATTAACTTGCATATTACCAATGACAAATTAGCAAATTCTTTCCACATTGGAGGATGGTAAATAGTGTATGGAGACCACCTACCATTTATAGAGAAGATTACTAAAAAAGAAAGTTTTAGAAGATGCACATAATTAATTTTTATCATTTTTCCTAAAGTCAGCAATAGTTTAGGACATTAGTAAATACATGGGGTGTGACATGGCTTCATTCAGAAAAGGCATTCAAGAGATGTGTTAAATATGAAGACTTTCCATAATGCCAGGATTGCTCAGAGTCTTTAATCATTTTACTTCCTAAGTACTATGGGAAATTTATTTCCAATCTTTGTAAGAAAATGTCTACAATGAAAACTCTATGTGATTACAATTTTTTTTTCCAGAATTACTTCTTTGTATTCGGTATTAGCTTACTATAGTTGCTATAACAAATTACCATAAACATAGTGGTTCAGATAAATATACATTTATTATCTCACAGTTCCACAGACAGGAGTCTTAAATTTCTAAAAGCAAGCTGTTGGCAGGGCTGGTTCCCTCTGGAGACTTAGGTGAAATTCTATTTCCCTGCCTTTTCCAGTTTGTGGAAATGCCTGCAGTTCTTTGCTCCTGACCACTTCATTACATCACATCATTCTTCCCCTACTGTAATCAAGTCTCTCTCTCTCTCCCTCTCTGCCTCCCTTATATAAGGACACTTGATACTATGGGAAATCTGTTTCTATTATAGTAAATGCTAAACTAAACAAAAAATATGGTAAAATCTAGATGACCTAAGAAATAGCTGCTTCTATATGCTTTTGATAAGTAACCAAATAGGTGCCAGCTAGTGTAAACTCTGTAATTATAAACCTCTTTGGAAAGTGAATATAAGAAGAACCATGTTCAAAGTAAGATTAGTGCAACTATAAGTGAAGAAAGCAAAGAAACTTGATAAAGGCAAACCCAGAAGTCAATTTAATTTAGGATTCATCAAATAAATACAAAAGATTTCTGACTCCTATTTCATGAGGTGTTCAGACGTTTTATATAGATTCAACACTTCTATACCAATATAACTACCCTGATAATTTAATACAGAAATGGGTTGGGAGTGATGGTCCCCGATTCTAGATGGACTCAGGGCATGTATATGTGCAACCAAGAATGTTAAGATAATTAAAGCCAAACAATATATCTTCATTCATAAATAGAGGAGATTATATATCAGTTATTATTTTATCAATACGTAGTCTATGGGTTGGAGGATGAAACATCTTCAAGGAAAGCTATTACTTGGCAGGTTTTATGAAGAAATATTATTAGCTGTAGGAGAGCTTGTTGTTGCCCTCTCCTCATATATATAAGAATTTCCTTACACATTGGCCCAATTTCTAACTTCCAGCACAAACTTCCACTTGCCTGAGTATTTTTTTTTCTAGACTCCAAAGCACTCTCTGCCCAAGTTTAGTTATCCTGGAATGCCAGAGAATTAATGACACCTGGAATATCTTAGAAGCTATTATCCCCCAGTGGGATAATAATTATGGGGTAAAATTTTTATGGAATAAGTCAAACTAATTGACAAATTCATCTCAGATGTGTTTGTGTATATGTGTGAAAAACATTTAGAATCTACTCCTAGTAATTTTGAAATAAACAATGCATTATTATTTATTGTAATCATCATTCTGTGCAATACGCCATTGAAACTTAGTCCTCCTAGGTGGGACTTTGTGTGCTTTGAGAAATACATTCTATTTTTCTCTCCACAACCTTCCCCCTCTGGTAACTAGCATTCTGCTCTCTACTCCTAGTTCAACTTTTAAAAATTCTATATATAAGTGAGATCACATAGTATCTGTCTTTCTATGCCTGGCTTCTTCAACCTGACATAACATCCTCCAGCTACATCCATATTGTTGCAAGTGACAGATTTTCCTTAGGTTTTTAAGACTTAACAGTATCCATTGTGTACACATACCACATTTTCTTTATTCATTCATTCAGTGATAGACACCTAGGTTGTTTCCATGTTGTAGGTATTGTGAATAATGTTGCAATGAACATGGACATGCAGATAACTCTTCAGCATATGAATTTCAATTGCTCTTGGATATATAATCAGAAGTGGGATTGCTGGATCACATCATAATTCTCTTTTTAGTTTTTTTGAGAAACATCCATACTGTTTTTCATACTGAGTGTGTTAATTTACATTTACAACAGAAGTACACAGGAATTCATTTTTTTCCATATGCTTGTGAAAACTTATCTCTCCTCTTTTTGATGCTAGCCATGAGAACAAGTTTGAGGTAATATCATGTTGTGGTTTTAAGTTGTATTTCACTGATAGTAATGATGAACATTTAAAAAAATGTCTCTTGACCATTTACATGTCTTATTTCTAAGAAATGTCTATTTACGTTATTTGCCCATTTTTTAATTGGGTTGTTTTCTTGCTATTGAGTTGTTTGAGTTTCGTGTATATTTTGACTATTAGCCCTTTGTCAGGTGTGTGGTTCGTTAATATTTTTTCCTCCTGTAGTTTGTATCTTCACTCTATTGATTGTTTTTGTTCAAGAGCAGAAGCTTTTTAGCTTGATGGAATCTCATTTGTTTATTTTGCTTTTGTTGTCTGTGCTTTTGGCGTCATATACAAGAACTCTTTGCCTAGGCCAATGGCACGGAGGTTTCCTTCTATGTTTTCTTCTTCTTTCTTTTTTTAAATTCATGTCTTATTTTAAATATTTAATCCTTTTTGAGTTCATTTTTGTAGATGATATGAGGTAAAGGTCCAATTTTATTCTTTCATATGTGAATATCCAATTTTCCTTACACCACTTATTGAAGAGACTGTTTATTTTCACTGCATGTTTATGCCACCTTTGCCAAAAATTAATTGCAATACATGCGCTTATTGCTAGGCCTTCTATCCTGTTCTATTGGTCAATGTGTCTGTTCTTCTACTGTTTTCTTATTCTTCGCTTTCCATGAAAATGAAATTGAGATTTTGATAACAATTGTATTGATCCATATATTGCTTTGGTACAGATCATGTTGATCTGCAGGTCACATTGGTTGTTAGAATAAGATTAATTCTTCCAGTCTGTGAACCTGGAATTCCTTTTCATTAATTTGTGTTGTCTACAATTTATTTCATTGAAGTTTTATAGTTTTAGTTTACAGCTACTTCACCCGCTTCGTTAGATTTACTCAACTATTTTTTCTATTAATGACATTGTAAATGAAATTGTTTTTAAATTTCTCATTCATATAGTTTATTCTCAGTGTAAAGAACTGCTACTGATTTTATGTTGGTTTTGTATACTGCTACTTTACAGAATTTGTTTATCAGTTCTAACAGATTTTTGGGGGTTTTTCATATATAAGTTTATATCATCAGTAAACAGAAAAAATTATTTCTTTCCTATTGGGATGACTTTTATTTCTTTTCTTTGTCTAATTGCTCTAGCTGGAACTTTCAGTTCTGTGTTAAGTGGCAAGAATGGGTGTCCTTGTCACGTTCCAGATCTTAGAGAAAAAGGTTTCAACTTTTCACCATAGAGTATAATGCTATCTATGGGTTTTTCATATATGGTCTTCATGGTGTTGGGTACATTCATTTGATACCTAATATGTTGACTTTTTATATAAAAGGATGTTGAATTTTTTCAAGTATTTTTTCTGTGTATATTAAGATTATCATATGTTTTTTGTTCTTCATTCCATTAATATGTTGTATCATGTTTATTGATTTACGTATGTGAAACTATTCTTGCATCTCAGGGATAACTACCACTTGATCATGGTGAGTGATCCTTTTAATAGACTGCTGAATTTAGTTTTGTTGTATTTTGTTGAGAATTTTTGCATCTATGTTCTTCAGAGCATTTGGTCTATATTTTTCTTTTTATGTGGTGTCCTTATCTAGCTTTGGAATCAGGGTAATACTTGCCTCATGAAATGAATTTGGAAATATTCCCTCTTCCTTAATTTTTTAGAAGAGTTTGGGGAGAATTAGTATTTATCATTTAAATGGTTGGTAGAATTCTGGTGAAAGAACATCTAGTCCTGGGCTTTTACTTTATGGGAGATTTTGTTATTAATAATTCAATCTGCTTGAACAGACTCATCAATGGTCTTTTCATCTTTGTTATTTATTCTTGATTTAGTCTGGGTAGCTTATATGTTTTTAGAAATTTATCTACCCGTTTACTCTAGAATATATGATTTTTGGAGGTATAGTAACTTTTGATCCTTTGTGTTTCTATGGTAGTTGTAATATCTCCTTTTATTTCAGATTTTAGTAAAGTTTAGTAAAGTTTCATTGACTTTATCTTTTCAAAAAGCAACTCTTAATTTTATTGATCTATTCTATTGCCCTTCTAGTGTCTATTTATTTCTGTTATGATCTTTATTATTTACCTCAACCTACTAACTTTGGGCATAGTTTGTTCTTTTTCTAGAGCTTTGAAATGTAACATTAGTTTACTTATTTAAGATCTTTCTCTTTTTTTGAGTGAGGTATTTATTGGTATAAACTTCCTTCTTTAAACTGTTTTTACTTCATCCTATGAGTTTTGGTATGTTGTATTTTCATTTTTATTCATCTCAATATATTTTTAAATTTTTCATGTAATATCTTTTAACTCATTTGTTGTTTAGGTGTATTTTTCTATGTTCCAAAATTTCCATGCCTTTGTCAATTTTCCAAAATTTCTCCTGTTACTTATTTCTACTTTTATTCCATTACGGTTATAAAAGGTACTTGGTTTGCTGCTTCTTAAATTTAAGACTTGTTTTGTGTTTTAATATATTATCTGTGCTAAAGAATGTTCCATGTATAGTTAAGAAGACTATGTATTCTGTAGATATTTGAATAAACGTTCTATATATATATATATATACATTAAGTTCATTGGTCATAGAATGTAGTTCATGCCCAATGTTTTCCTGTTGGTTTGCTGTTTGGATGATCTTTCCATTGCTGAAAGTGAGGTGTTGCAGTCCTGTATTATTATTGCATTGCAGTTTATCTTTCCCTTTAGATCTATTAATTTTTACTTTATATATTTGGGTGTACACATACTGGGTGCATACGTATATTTAAAATTAATGATTGTTACATCCTTTAGCAAAATTCTGTCTCTTTTTAGAGTTTTGAGTTAATGTCTATTTTATCTGATATAAATATAGCTATTCTTTCTCTCTTCCAATTCCCATTTACATGGAATATCTTTTTCCATTCCTTCTCTCTTCCAATTCCCATTTATATGGAATATCTTTTTCCATAAATTCATTTATAGTCTATCTGTTGTTACAGGTGAAGTGAATCTCCTATAGGCAGCATAGAGTTAGGTCTTATTTTTTATTTTTTATGCATTCAGTTGCTGTGTGTCTTTTTACTTGAGAATTTTATCCATTTACATTCAAGATAGTTATTGATAAGTAAGAACTTACTACTGCAATTTTGTTATTTTTTTTAGTTGTTTTGTATATCAGTTTTTCCTTTCTTTACTTCTTGCTGTTTTTCTTTACAGATAAGTAATTTTCTCTACTGGTATGTGTTGATTCTTTTGTTTTGTTTTGGCAAGCTAAAGTCTTCCTGTTAGGTCTCTGGGCTGATAGCACTGCACCTGGGGTCACAGTTGAGTGCAAATGTATCTGAATCATATGCCTGATGTTGTATCCTCAGTAAGATTGTAGTTTCTGAGGCTGTTACCAGGACTAAATCTCCCCTGGGGTCTTGCACAAGCAATACTAAGCTAGGAGTACAGCAGAGGGTGGCCAGAGGAATTACACAGTATGTTTTGGGCTCACTGCTGTGACCATTGTAGGTAGACCAGTCTGCTGAAGCACTAGTGTGAGTGATTCCCTGTGCACTTCCTGAAGGTTGGTTTGGGTAACAGAATTGAGACAAAACAAGACTATAGCGAAGTCCCTCAGGGAACAGTACCTGTTCTGAGTCTGAAATCAGGACCATGATTGCTGGATCTGCCACCTTGGTGCAGGTCTGCACTCTCAAACTGACCTTCCTAGGTCTTGGGTTTTACCAGGGTGTTTAAACCTCCTACTTGAATCCTGAGGCTCTCACAAAGATACTTCTGTCCATGGGTGGGTGAAAAATTCCTGCTGTTATCAGGATATGAGCAGGTGACCTCCCATTTTGCCTTCGAGTCCATGTCATTTGAATGCTGTGTTAATGTATACCTTACTGACTGCCTTCTTTTCCCTTCTCTGTTTCACTTCCTAACTACTAAATATCCATTAACCAGCTCCACTTTTACCCCACTCACTATTACCCTTCCCAGCCTTTCCTAACCATCCTTCTACTCTCTATCTGCATGAGTTCAATTGTTTTGATTTTTAGCTATTTCAAATAAATGACAACATGCAGTGTTTGCCTTTCTGTGCCTGGCTTATTGTATTTACCATAATGATATCCATCCATGTTGCCAGGGATGACTTTCCAAATAAACCACTGGCATTTGTGTATTTGTCACAGAGTTGGCTTCTGGAGGAACCCAAACTAATAAAATTACTATTGGAAATAATATAGGAAGGAAATTCCCAGGATATAACTCTGAAATTGAATCACATAATTCACTGGCCAGAAGTCTATAAGAAGATAATTTGTGATAAGCCATGACATGCTGTTATACCACTATTAAAATGACTCATAATTGTAAATATGAGTAAAGTAGGGGCACTGGCTTTTGCAATGTCTCCTGTCTCCAGAATCTGATAGACAAAAGGGCAATCGTGATTTTAAGACAGAAAAATTAGCTTGATGTTTAATGCTATTAAAGCACAGCCAGAAGAAAATAACAACTTAGGGTATCATGCAAAAACTAGAAGACCACCATGGCCTTGTTTAAAGAATTTTTCTTTGCAGCAGAGAACAGACTATATGGAAAATCACAGCTACTTACTCACTTAAGGAAGTTGTACTTCCCATCCCTTTATAATTCAGTTTTCCTAACTATTGGTCTTGTTGCTGGATAGAGAAGATGTTGCCTTTATTGTGGGGCACAAAAAGGATTCCACTAACCTCAATATGACTTTTACACGGTCAGTTTGGTCACCTTATGGAAGCAGATTAGAAAACAAAGGAGTTACTATACCACCTGGGATAAATTGCCTTAATTTTTAGGAAGAGATAACAATCTCTGACATACAATGTGACTAGGAATGTATATATCAGTAACTCATGGGATTCGTTAATGTTCTTGGAATAGATCCATGCGTGGTAATAACTGTAGGTAGAAAAATGCAGTAGCTATGGCCTGACAAGCAGAGAGTAACCAGGAGCCCAGACTCCTCAGGGATATAGGTTTGAGTTAGTCCACTGGACAAGCAACCTAAAGCAAGAAAAATGGTTGAGAAGGAAGAGAAGAATCTCTAATGGATAATAGAGGAGACAGTTGACTTACATCATATGTGACCTTGGTAACAACTGCAGCAGTGTGAATGTAGCTTGTTATATGAACCCTCCAGTCAGAGTTTGTTTTTTAAAAAAGAAATTGTGGTTAGCCACTACCTTGAATAATCAATGGCAGGATGAAATAAAGTTAATGTGGGGCATGGATGAACGAGGCACTGCAAGTGCCTTCATCATTTCCATATACACTGGCCCATCATCCCAGTGTCAGCCCCTGCCTTAATTTGCCCTGGGGACTTTTTCTTGGGAACCTAATATGTTGACCACGGGTCAGACTATAAGGAAATATTTAACCTATTCTTTTGATCCAGAAGCAACTCACAACCCAAGACTTCTGAAGTCGGTAGATAAATACCCTAGCACCTTCACTCATCCTTGGATGAGAAATGATAAAATACATTATGCTGACTTCTAGAGTTCTCCAGTGAAACTGAAAAACATTTGCCTATGGTGGCAATTAATTTGGCAATTGTGGTAGGTAGATTAGTGACCTCCCCCAACAGACACATCAAACATGTCCACATCCTAAAATTTTAATGTAACCAATGTAGGATATGGAATTGTATCCATCTTCTATTGTTGCTATAACAAATTACCAACAATTTTGTGGCTTAACACATAACAACTATGTTAAATTTCTGGAGGACTACAGTCCAAAATGTATCTCACATGGATCTAAAATCAAGATGTCAGCAAGGCTGCATTTCCTGTGGAGGCGCTAGTGAGAAATCCATAATCTCATCTTTTCTAGTTTCTAGAGACTACCTGTATTCCGTGGCTCATGTCCCTCCTTCAACGATCACATCTTTCCAACGTCTTTTACTTTTAATCTCAGGTTTTACAGCTATTTGCTCCATGTATATACATGGCTAAATGAAACTCATCTCAGTTTTTTTTGTGTGTGTAACAAACTATAATTGCATTATTATGAGGCCCAGTATTGTTTTTAGTTACCTATTAAATTTTTTATCCATTACTTCTTTTGGCTCTCCTTATTAGAGCTATTTGGCAATATGAACACTTTTTACAATTGAAGTCAGTGAATTTATACGGCCTTTGTCTCAGCAATCACTCTTTTGGCAGATGGCTTAAATGACTTGATATACACTTGAGAAATTAAGGCAAATCTGTTTCAGATTGGTGGCTTTGTTGGGATTGTACATTGAATAGTCCAGGGGCTTTGTAGAGGTTGTAAAATTCTCTGGAACCCTTAAAGTGAATACAAAAATGTAATTTTGTATATATTTAGCCAATTTAATGTAGGCTTTCAGAATTCAGATATAATCTTTCAGATTTATGTCTTCTACCTTTTATTTACTAATCAATAATGACATGTGAAGACTTTTCTTGTTGTTCATGCAACATACACTTATTTTCACAACTGAAGATGATGACTCAAAGTTATTCCTATGGCAGTGATATAGTAACACAAAACACTTTTTTTTTTTTTTTTTTACTTTTTGCAAGACAAGGTTGAATAACTAATTTACACTATACTGTTTTGTGGAGGTAAATATGAGAAAGTCTATATGTATAGGAAAACCTTTTATGATGTTCTATTCCTATCACTGCACTGCTTTATAAAGCTCACCTAATAAGTTACAATTATATAGAATTTTGCTGCCGAAACCATGGTAAAACAGACTTAGCCTAAGTTTTTCTATCCATTGGTTGTGATGACCATGAGCATAGATGTGAGCATTGGAGACTGAGGATCTCATGCATGAAGCAGAGGCATGAAATAGGAAGAAAAGTAGTGCAATCAGAAGAAATGTTTTACTTCAGGTGTACCATCTCTGCTTGTCTTGGAGGAACCTGCTTCAAGAGACAATTATAGTGAATGGAAATCATGCTGGGGTGATTATCAGCCCTATCCTTCTAGAGAAAATTATTTCTACTTTATTTTTTACTTCTTTCATCCATAAATAACAAGTTTGTATTGTGTAATTGGCCATCTTTATCTCTCAGCTGTAAGAATGTACTTTTTCTGGTAAGGGCAAATACAAATTAAAATCAAAGGTGTCATTCTCCCTGATGAAAATCAGAAAAGAGACTACTTACTAACCCTTTCCTTAGAGCTTGGACTTTAAAACTAGGAAGGTCCTTTGCTTCTCTTTTTGAAATGCATGCAACTCTTTTTGAAAATTAAATTGTCTTGACAGCTTTAGGAGCCAGGCATGCCTTTCTCAAGTGCCTGGAGCTTTCTTTTTGAAGTGTAACCATCAAGGAACATAGTACCTCACATCCAGTCTCTACAGGATAGTAAGAGTATAACTTTGATGGTCCTCTTGCTCTAAATTGCAAAACTACCTTTTGTCATAAAGATATGAAAAATGTATTTTTCCTTTTGTCAAAGTCAATTAGCACAGTTGGTCACTCAATGCCAAGTGAGTTTAGAATGAACTATGTGCAACAAAGGGTGTTGTCAAGTCCTCTTACTTGAGGATTAGTTATTGTTCATTTTAAGAACATGTATGTAATGGCTTTTATCTGTTTGGCTGTATAAAAGGATGAGCTTTCTTTCTCCACAATCTCTTAGCAGATTGCCTCTTATGTGTATCACATTCTGTTTTTAATGGTTATTCAATAATAAAACTGCCTTCTTTCTCTTCTACCTTCATGGAATGTTTCTGGGTTGTAAAGAGATTTTTTTGTTTTGTTTTGAATTACATTTTCCCCAAAACTCAGATATAGCCTCTAGTCTTTTAAAAACCATCAAGTGACCAAAGTATACTGTCATTTATGGAGAACTTTGAGAGTTATTAGACAAAATCTACAGATAATCATATCTTTATTCTCTAATTGTTAGAACAGATGGAAGTCAAGAGCAAAGAGCCACAATCCTTCCCAGATCTTGTCTTTCATATTGTTCTCTAGCTTTCCTAGAAAAGATGCGATATCATCACTTTTGCTCTCAGTCCCTCTCTTTATTACAGCTTAGGAAAGTCACTGTACAAGGTAAAAGCAATATATGTATATTATTTTTTGAAAATGCACTCATTGGTTACTATATTCTTTTTGTCTGGTCCATATAACCTAGATCTTCAGGTGGAAATGTCACTTTTGGGGAAGGAAAACATTTATAATGTATGTTTTATGTATTCTATAACAAAATAAGCAAACTGCCATTATTTATATTGCAAAACATTTAAAATTTTAGCCAACTATTAACTTTGTTACAGCTTCTTCCATACAACTTATGAAAGAAACAAAGATTAGAATGTCAAAGGATAGTTCAAGACTGCACACCAAGGCTGTGCATGAAAATTCTATTTAAAAAATAACTCCACAGCACAAGAAGTAATTATGAATATGCCAGTCAATTAATTATCTCTGGTTGACAAATGTAGCAAATACAGGAGAAGGAAGCAATACTATCAAACTTTAAGATTGTTGGGATCACATCACAAATGAGATATTTTTTTTATAATTCGTTGAATTTTTTGAGTTTTTGATAGTATTTTATAGGGTATGGAGAACAAATCACGTTTATAGACATTTGTGAAATAATGATTTATTAATCATACTTGAGATACCATGGCCCTCTCCTAGTGTGGGTCACCTTGAAGATTACATTGGTTTTGGCTGAATAAACCTATGAGAATCACAGATGCTACAGTTACATTAGATCTGTTTCTTGAACTTAATTTGCTTTTTAAATCCACAAAATGCTTTCAGCTGGTTGTTGCAACCTTACTCTCTCTATAATTAGAATGTTATTAGCTTTAAAAGATATATCTGAAGAGAGCTAGAGTTTTTTTTTTTTTTTTCTTTCCTGAAACATTAAGCATAGCAGCCTTGACAAATTTCCTCTGAGTTTTTCCTCTAGAGATTTAGAATCTCTGGCTTTTAAAAGATTTAAATTAGGTGCAGGGCACCAGCAGCAGTAGCACTGCAAGATTGTGCTTATTCTCAGTCTTTAACTAATTGTCCCACTTCAATGGCAGCCAGCTTCTAAAAAATAATCAATAGTTATGTTACAGAAAGGGTGTCCCAATCCAGATCCCAAGAGAGGGTTCCTGGATCTTGCATAAGCAAGAATTTAGGGCGAGTCTGCAGTTCAAGGTGCAAGCAAGTTTATTAAGAAAGCAAAGGAATAAAATAATGGCTACTCTATTGACAGAGCAGGCTGCGGGTTGCTCATTTTTACGGTTATTTCTTGATGATGTGCTAAACAAGGGGTGGATTATTTATGCCTGCCCTTTGTAGACCATATAGGGTAACTTCCTTACAATCTCACGGCATTTGTAAACTGTCATGGTGGTGGAGGGAGTGTAGCAGTGAGGACAACCAGAGGTCACTCTTGCGGTCATTTTGGTTTTAGTGGGTTTTGGCTGGCTCCTTCACTGCAACCTGTGTTATCATCAAGGTCTTTATGATCTGTATTGCTGACCTCCTATCTCATCCTGTAACTGAGAATTCCTTCATAGTCTCAGAGTGCAGCACAGTGGGTTTCAGCCTCATTTTACCCAGGTACTATTTAAGATGGAGTTGCTCTCCTTCACATGCCTCTGACAGTTGTTTTGCTCAGATGTTGGCTGAATTGTAAAAACTTTACTTTGTATATCACTGTGCCATTCAACAAAAGATAATATTCTTTTAACCACTTTTTTTCAAAACTCTAATTGTACAGCCTGCCAAGTCCTGTGATATTTGGTCTCAAACAAATATCATATTTAATCGTCTTCTGTAATCAGCTTAATGGTTTCAAGAAACAAAACAGCTGCCTTGCAGGATTTCTAAATGCCAGGCATGCATGTCTCACTGTCAATACCACATTATTGCTTTGAATGGGAGTGAAATTCAAGACAATTGATGCCTCAGCAGCTGAAGAAGCAGAGGAAACATCAGGTGATAGAAAGCTGCTTGCTCAGTAAAATTACTCCATGCTAAGGGGTTCAACCATGAGAAACTCACTCTAATAGTCCTGGTTCAGTGTAATAAACAATGCTGTGTAGTGACTGCCTTCAGGCGAAACAGAATTCAAAGGCTTTGGATTGCAGTTCTTCAAATGTTTACATTTTCATTATACTGGCTGTCTAATCCTGTAACACCGATTTGTATCTCAGCGATAGTTTAAAAATATGTCTGCTAATTCTTTGACACCCCTGACATCAAAAGGTAGAAAAAATGTCACTTCTGCTTGAACCTGGGTGAGTTTTTTTGACCGCTTCAGCAAATAGACAAGAAGCTGTGTTACTTCTAGGAGTAGGTAAAAGATCAATTAGGGCTGGGCACAATGACTCATGCCTGTAATTCCAGCACTTTTGGAGGCTGAGGCAGGTGGATTACCTTGGGAGTCAGGAGTTCCTGACTTTCATGGTGAAATTCCATCTCTAATAAAAATACAAAAAAACCTATCCAGTTGTAGAGGTACATATCTGTAATCCCAACTACTTTGGAAGCTGAGACAGGAGACTCCCTTGAACCCAGGAGGCTGAGGTTGCAGTGAGCCAAGATCCCGCCATTGAACTCCAGCCTGGGCAACAGAGCCAAATTCTGTCTCAAAAAAAAAAAAAAAAAAGGAAGAAAAAAGAAAAGGCCATTTAGGCATCCTTTGCTGGTCTCTCTAGGACATTTGCTCTGAGAGCCTGCAGCCCCATTGTAGGATGTCCAGCTACCCAGTGACTCTATGGAGAGACCCAAGGGTGAGACCACACAGAGACAGAGAGTTAACTAGAGGAGCCCTAGTAGTACTTGTCCCCTGCTATTTGATTTTCCCAGGCCACATATTACAAATATAATTAGAAAAGTTTCAAGATGGTCCTAAATCCAGCTACCTTCATATTGCAATTGTAGAGCCACCCAGAGTGATAATTGCCTAGCTGTGCCCTATCGGCCTGCAGAATTATAAACAAAATAAATGATTACTATTAAGCCAGTGATTTGAGGTCCTTTTTACATGACAAGAGAAAATTGAGAAAGTTTCATCATATACTTATTAGTAGGTTTATAAGCAAAAACTTTTTGATTGCCTAAACACATATAAATTATGTCTTTAATCAGGGTTTCTCACACATTATACTAAAATAATTTCTTATGTGATTTTTTGACTCTATATCTCTTTTATATAGTCACAGATACTATGTTAAGCCTAAGTTGAAGAACTGAATTTAAAATGCCAGAAAAGAAATATGACTTATGATATAAAATACCATTAAATAATAAAAGTTTTACAGATGAAATGTACTTTGGCAGATGTTTTGCTAATCTTTTCCTCCTTTCTTGAATGTGAGATACACTAAGACATTTATTCATTTGACCAACTATGAATTTTTATGGGTCTCAATAATTGTTTATGTGATTTTTAGGTAGTTGAACTTAATGATGTTTGAAGAATAGGGCTTTGCCTATTCTTAGATTTGTCCTTTCCACAGATTCAATGTATTATATTATTTTAAAGTTCTTAAGATTGGAAAGGTATTTTACAAATATTAGGATAACAGGGAATATTAGTTTTAAAATATTCTTTAAGAAATTCACCTTAACACACCCATTTTCAGTTTTAAATACAGTCTTCTAATATGTACAAATATATTTTTACATTTTTAATTGAGATTAAAATAATATTGACTATATGATTTATATATTAGAAAATACATAATTATATTTTAATGTATATTTATATTTTATCTGGTTGGACTACTCTTTGAAGTTAAATTCTAAGAAAGACTAAGAAAGCCTACTTGCTTCTTAGTGTGAAGTGTGAAGTAAATTTATGGCCTTCATAGTGCAGGAATTAAAGTCCTTGAATTTGCATTCTCTTTCTTAAATCCAAGTTTGGTCTCTATCTTTCCTTCCATTCTTCTTTTGAACAAGGTTAACTGAAGCCATCTCTACAATTCTTTTCTTTAAATTCTGTTTTACATGATGGAACATTGTATCAATTAGAATAGGATCAGCTAAATTAATGCCGGGAAAAAGATCTAAACATCCCAGTAGTGTTAATGCAAAAGATGTATTTCTCTTTTATACTACATGGTCACACATGGTGTGAGTAGGGAAGCTCTATTGATTTCAGACCTCAATGCCCCAGGCTGACAGAGCATGACCATATACAGCCTTGCTGATTGTCCTGACAAAGAGAAGTGAGAACTCTGGAAGATCTCATGTTGATAATTAAACACTCAGCATAGATATATGTCATGTCTCCTTATCGTCTTATGTGAGTTAAAAAGTTCAACCCTATCACCAGAAAGAGGGCAAGTACAAATCTACCATATTCCTCAAAGTCTTTGGTGAATTATATTAATAATGACTACAGGAAAAAAAGGTTAAAACAATGCAATTGTAATTTTTCAGTGTTTTAATTTCATAAATGTAAATCATAGATGTAATTCCACAAACATGTACTGAATATATGTAACACTCCAATTAGAATGTTAAATATGGTCTAACATAAATGAATGAGACATTACTCCTCAGATTACTCACAGTATGACAGCATGGGCACACTAAAAACAATACTTTAAAAGTGGTATTTCAGTAGGTAGCTAGTCAGGCATGAGCAGGGCAGGAAAGGGCTACCCCTGCCCCACCCCACCAGAAATGTCAGGTGACTATCAGACAGTTGTCCAGCAGCTGTTACACTCTCTCTAAAATAATAATTGGTCACAGCTGGTGCAGAGAAAGGCAGTCTCCCAAAAGACAGAAATACCTGAGACTGGTGATTAGTGGCTTCCCAATAAGATCTCCAGAGTTGGGCAAGTGGGCACAAAATGGCAGAGTTTCACGGGTGTATGACTTTCCAGGGACATATGACTGCTAAGGGAAGAACGTCACAAGTGAGCACGCGTACAACTCCAGGGTTACCTGCTCAGCCCTCTTCCAATTGTAATTTACTTTCTTTTGTTCCTACTCTAAAGCTTTCTAATAAATTTTCACTCCTGTTGTAAAACTTACCTGGGTGTCGTCTTCTGCCTTATGCCTCCTGGTCAAATTCTTTCTTCTGAGGAGGCAAGAATCGAAATTGTTGCAGACCTATATGGATTTGCTGTCAGTAACGGTAACTGTGTGGCAAAGCTGTGCAGAATGTATAATGGGAGCAAAGAAGAGAGAAACACTAATTCTGACTAGAAGCAAAGACGGTTCCCTAGTTATTCTAGAAATATTCAACCTAAAAGATAAGTTGTTACATTAATCTTTAAAAAGTACCATATTTTAAAAAGCAACCCTCACAATTTACAAAATAATAATCTTGTAAAATTTAAGTTCTATTTTAAAACTTTTTTCACAAACCTGTTAAGTTGATAATATTTGTTGTTTCAATTTCAAAGACATATTAAAAACCTATTCAATTTATTATTAAATAACAAAAATGCAGCATGCCAAATTTTATATTGCAGTTTAAAAACACAAATTTAAAAGACATAATTGAGCACAAAACTTATACACTTTAAAAAGAAGTTAAAAATATAAATTGATTGTGTAACTGAAGACCCTAATTCTTCTGAAATATTTTATTTTTTAGTATTTTCTTCTTCTCCTTTCCCCTTTCTCCCTGCTCCACCTTTCCTACTTAACCTTTTAGAAATTCAAATATAAGGCCAGGTGAGGTGGCTTACTGCCTATAATCCCAGCACTTTGGGCGGCCGAGGTGGATGGATCACTTAAGGCCAAGAGTTCAAGACCAGCCTGATCAACAGGGTGAAACCCCGTCTCTACTAAAAATGCAAAAAGTAGCTGGGCGTGGTGGCATGACCCTGTAATCCCAGCTACTCAGAAGGCTGAGGTGGGAGAATTGCTTGAACCTGGGAGGTGGAGACTGCAGTAAGCCCAGATCATGCCACTGCACTCCAGCCTGGGTGACAGAAAGAGATCCCACCTCAAAAAAAAAAAAAAAAAAAAAAAAAAAAAAAAAAAAAAGAAATTCAAATATAACCTTTCACCTCCCCCTCAGCAGACTTTTCCCACAGGACAAGTTCATCTATGTGCTCCAAGAAGGATACCTCTTGACAATTGATTTGTAGATCAAAGCACTTCCTCAGAGAACTCTCACCTCCACAGGGTAACCTCAGAAGAACATGTGGAAAGCATTCCCACTTGGCCACTTTTACAACCTACTTCTGACCAGAAAGGTACCAGCTTAACTACCCAAGAGTTAAGGTACCAAGCTAGCAGGAGGACCTATGTTTTTGCCCATTTCCTTCCCTACCTTATTAGCAAAGTGCCAGCTTTCTGCTCCAAAATCAAAGTGGCATAATTAAATGCAAGATGCTTTGCCTTTCTCCCAACTCGATTTGAAATACTTTCAACTTTTTTTTTTTTTTTTTTTTTTTTTTTTTTGAGATGGAGTTTCGCTCTTGTTACCCAAGCTGGAGTGCAATGGCGCGATCTCGGCTCGGCGCGATCTCGGCTCACCGCAACCTCCGCCTCCTGGGTTCAGGCAATTCTCCTGCCTCAGCCTCCTGAGTAGCTGGGATTACAGGCACGCGCCACCATGCCCAGCTAATTTTTTGTATTTTTAGTAGAGACGGGGTTTCACCATGTTGACCAGGTTGGTCTCGAACTCTTGACCTTGTGATCCACCCGCCTCGGCCTCCCAAAGTGCTGGGATTACAGGCTTGAGCCACCGCGCCCGGCCCTCAACTTTTTTTTAACATGCTTTTTAGTTACAGTGATACTTAACCATCACCAGTTTCCAGGCACCGTAAGAACAGACTTTTCCTCCACCACTGCCCCAACATGTGCATCATATTTAAAACAGCTCTTGAGGGAAACACATTTTTTTCTTACACCCCTTTTCACAGATCAGGCAACTGAAATTCTCAGACCTTAAGTGACATGTATGAGATTTTCTTTATGTCATAGAGTGGCCGTTTGAAATAACCTCTGACATCAGAACATTAATTCTGAACTGTTACTCTACTACATATCCCAAAATTTAAGCAAGCTTCATAAAACTGAATAAGAAGGAATAAATGTATATCGATAGTTGGTATGTATCATTTACAGATGCCTGCTAAAAATAATTATCTCCCCTTACCTAAATTAATTTTTTAACATAATCAAAAAGTTATATTAAGTGGGAAAGTCGCCAGTTGACTTGTTATCTAAATGCCAAAAGATTAAAACCCGTTTTATGTTATAGTTCTACACTAGAATGTGTACATGCTAGTTCAAATGCATTCTATTATAATTACAGGATCTTATAAAAGCACAGTGAGATCATGAGTAATTATGATATTGAAGAAAGATATTTAATTAAAATTGGAGAATATTGTAACCATTGATTTTCTTACAAGACATGACAGATGTGATGTTAAATTTTCTATAAAGGAAATAAATGAAAAAAGGATCTGCTACATAGTGATGGAGGCGATTTCTTTCTTTCTTTCATTTTTCTTTGGAGACAGGATGTCACTATGTTGCACAGGCTAGCATACAGTGGTATGATCACGGCCTACATTAGCATCAATCACTCTGGCTCCAGTGATCCTCCCTCCTCAGCCTTCTGAGTAGCTGGAACTACAGGCATGTACCACCACACCTGGCAACACTTTTTGTTTGTTTGTTTGTGATACTGTCCCACTGTGTTGCCCAGACTGGTCTTAAACTTCTAGACTCAAGCTATCCTACTGCCTCAGCCTCCCAAAGTGCTGGGGTTACAGATGTGAGCCACTCTACCTGGCCAAA
The DNA here is from genome assembly GCF_048565385.1 of Saimiri boliviensis. Lineage (NCBI taxonomy): Eukaryota > Metazoa > Chordata > Mammalia > Primates > Cebidae > Saimiri > Saimiri boliviensis. The sequence continues at coordinate 106,486,314 of NC_133450.1, read as the reverse complement.
TTTGTATTTCTGATGTTTCATTTATATAAAAATAAAATACTATCGACAGCAAAACAATAAGGCAAAATGCAGTGCACTATAAGCTTTGGGGTAAATACTGTTTTATTTTATCTTCACTTTCCTGATTGACAATATGAGATTATCAGAAGAAGTCCATGCTGAATTTAAAATATCATATGGTGTGTTTCATTCTGATTTTCAACCATACCAAATAAGAAAGTTACAAATGTGATCAGATTGCATATCAACAACTGTGTGGACTTTATGCTTTCACATCTAAATAGGATGTAATGATGGCTAAAGATGGTTTATTTCCAACAAGTTAATTTTGAACTCAAACCATGATATTGCTTTCCCACATCTGCCAAGATGATAAATATTCCATGGCTTATAAATGATTAAAGAAGGTCCAGTAATGTTTTGAAAGACAATAGCAAAAAATCTGTTTCCTTTCAATCTTATTAATAAGTAGCATGAGGTGTCAATTTGAAAAACTCAGGCCTTGAACTTCACAGCATGGTAGGTGGTGAGAAATTACATAATCAAGCATTTATATAGAAACAATTTTGCCTTAAAATAATTTTATATCCTTTCCAGGACTTTTCCATTTTGACTTATCGATAAGCGATTTTTATGAAAGTTTTTCATACTGGATAACGCACTTTGTGGCTTTGAAATTACTTAGATACTAAACTTGACAGCTTTGACTATTACTATCAACTAAATCAGCAAGAACCATGGAGAGATGGTATCAGTACTACTTCACCACAGTATATTATATACAGCGTGTTCTTCAAAATATCATGTGTAAATGATCCTTTTTTATCTACTGTAGACTGTAAGTGTATTCTTTAACAGTCTATTAATTGTAAAGTCACTGAAGCCAAAAAGAACTATAGGGGACCTGCTTTGGGAGTGATAGTGCAGGTTGCTGGAATAAGAAATGTAAATATCTAGGGCACTGAATGGATTGGTTTCTTCTTATGGTAACAGTATCCATCTCCCAGTTTTCCCTTGGGAACAAGAGCTTTGCACATGACTCCACAACACCAAATGCACCTTCTCCAGGTAATTTTCTGATAGGTAAGAGGAATTCCTATTCCTGCTCAAATTGTATATCCCTTATGATTAACAGGTTATATATTTTCTTATATATATTTATGTTGCTCAGTTTCTATGAACAAGATCAAAATATATATAATGCATAAAGATAAACATACAAAAGTATGAAATTGTGGTGAGGCAGAAAATCTCTAGGAGGAAATGGAAAAAAGAAAGGATCATTTAATTCTAGACCAGAGAAGCAAGGGGATGTGAAAAAAGGTAATGGTGAGAACAAAAAAATAAAGAAAAAAAGAAGAGTAAATTAAATCAGAAAAGCTTTGAGACTATCAGATTCATGTTATCTGGCCATTGGGTCAAAGAAAATGAGAGTCATCAGTTTGTTATATCTAAAAACTGACAAGAGAACATTTCTGACATCAGTGTAGGAGTTCTTCCCACAAATACCTGAAGAAAATGTTTGGTGTTTCAGGAAAAATAAAAGGGTGGAGGGGGGGACCTTAAGGAGAGTTCTAACTAAGAAAAAAGTCTAACTTAATTTTTAAATTAAATTTTCCTGTTAATTTGGACAAAGAAGACCTGAGTTTGCAATGCTGCTATGTGCAATGTGCTAATCTCTGGGCAGTCTGCATCCCCAGATTTTCAATACTTTGAAAAGAAAAGGACATGTAATTAGTTTAAATAGATGGCAGGGTGAATACTCTGCTGAACTTGTGATTCTAAAAGATGTTATCCACACAAATCACTTGGGGAGCTTGATAATATTTCAGATTCCCAACCTCTGTCTTCAGAGTTCTGATCAGTGGGCTAGCATGGTGTCTCAGGTAATGAAACGCTTTATTTTTGTTTTTGTCATGTTTTATTTTGACCAAAGAAGTTCCATCAAACTAGAATTGGCTCTAGTTTAATATTGGCCATTTTTAAAATATAAAATCAATATTCAATAGTACAGACCTGCTGCTGTTGATGAAACCCTACATTTTATTTTATTTCATTCAGATTTCTATTCATATGGCATTTTAGGATTTTGGTAAAATTCACTTAATGAGTTCATCCAGACAGTTTGCAGTATACTGTGCTAATGTCATGTTCTCTATAAAAGTTCTCCATTTTTCATGTTGAAAATCATTTCACCCTGTGGGTCCTGATCCTTTCTTTACTTTTCAATGGCGTGTATTATATCTATCTTATATGACTGGACATATGTCTGTCTTTTCTCTGAGACAGTGAAGAATTTAAGGCAATGGATCAGGTATTAGTAATTGTTTCATTATTCCTAGTGCTAATTATGGTTTACGCTCATGTCGTTCAGTTCTTTTCTGAAAGGGCACCTAAGCAGTCAAACTCCACTCAATTAAGAGAATTAATTTCCTTTAGATAATTCCTAATTACTTGTCTATATATTTTGCCTATGTAGTTTCTGCCTCATCTATTTATGTCCATGAGAGCAAGTGCATTTTTTATTTTGTTTACTCTCATATTTCCAACACACATTCTTAGGAACAGTGTAAGTGCTCAAAAAAAATATATGCACACACACACACACACACACACACACACACACAGACATATACATATATACTTCAAAAACACTCACCTAATGTGGCAAATATCTCTATATGCAACTGTGTTCATTGTAAATTATTTATATCACTATGCTACGTAATTCTTAAAAGGAATGCTACTTGTAGAATCATTAGTTGCAGAAATTATCTGTCCTATTCCTCTGAGTTCAGCTGGGTAATATTCATTCTTTGCCCTTTGTAGATAATGAAGAATCACGCACCTAGTGATTAAAAATAAGGAGGTATATATGGAAGGGTAACTAGTACCTGCATTGCTTAACCCCAGGGGACAGTGCATAATCACATTATTTCTATTTCAACATAACAAACTGCATGTATTAGAAATGTTAAAAATCATTTCTAGCATAGTCCTCTCTTCAATAGCTCACACTTGTTTATTTGAGAAATAATTTCAGTAGATTACTTGAAAATTGACTGTAATAACCTTCTTGAGTTTGGCTTTTCTAGTAAATATTACAGAATTTTTCTGTGTTCTATTAACATTTTCTATACAGTAAATATACACCAAAAGTACTTTTTGTGTTTTTTATATTTTTGTACTTTTGTATCTGTATTTGCATTTTGTAGTTTTACAGTGGCAGAAAATTACAAACCGAAATAAGATATTTTTAATTTATATTTTTTAAAAATGCAATCCTTTTCTCAGAAATAATTTATGGAACTATAATGTTAGTGCTTCTCCCCTTCCTCCCCCGCCCCCCCCAATTCTGTGTATAAGCAAAGTCACATGTTCTTACAGCCCATGAAGATCTGGGGAAAGTATTACTCTGAATGGTAAAATTTGAAGTATGACATTTTATCAAGATTAGAACCCTCACTGGTAAAAGCAGTGGTGCAAAAATAAATACAAAGCAAAAACACGAAATAAGAACATGGTTATTTCTCAACTTGGGTAATTTTTTTCTCAAGGAAGAGCCTTGAGTAATTTCTGCCTGTCTTGGAAAGTAAACATTTATGTGACAGAGGAAATGGCAAATACTGTTAACTTACATCATCAAAAATTTAAATTACAGCATTTCAATGATTACTGATATGGATAAATATTAATTTTAACATATGGACAATGTTAAAACTATAATTACATCGTGCAGAAAACAAGAAGGATATAGTTTTATATTTGGAGCTTTGTCCTATAGACCTCTATTTCTAGAATCTGTTGATTATCAAGGGTCCAGAGAACAAAATCAAATATGGTTCAATGTGTAATATTATGATCTATATAGTTTATATTCTAAAGGCAGACATCAGGAGATGTAAGTCATGGATTATCAGTTCCCAATGTCTTTTGAGTTTGAGATTAGCTGCCTGCTTTCCTAAGTGTGAGTGAAATTCCATTTCTCTAAACTCAATGTGCATCAAATAGTATCAATTAAAATAAGCATTCAGAAGAATTAAATTTCTTAATGTTCCTGAGAAGAGTCAGAAAAATATACTATGGAAGCCGAAGCAGATAACTATGAATTTACACATACTTTTCTATAACAATTGTAGACAATTGTAGGTTTAATGCTGCCTATAGGCAGTGGATTGAAGAATGTAGAGAAATGACTTAATTTAAAAATAATTTAAACTGCAAGTAATTAATGATGACGAATTCAATTTCACTTTTGGAAAATATCTTTCATTTTTGAAATCACTGTAAACACAATCAAAATATGCTTTCATACATAGTAACTTCCTCTTTTATCACTTTTTGAGTCATAGATCTCATTCCTTCAACCTACGAAACGATTCATGTAATATTAAAATCTATACTTTTAATACAGTTTTTTTCTATGTGCCTCATTGACCTTCCATATATTGCAAGTGTAATTTCACTTTAAAGCATTCTAACACTTTCCTATTCACATAGCTAATGCTTTTTCTTTCTCTTATTATTTTCCATTGCTATTTAATTTTACTGCTTTATTATTTTTATATTCCTCTGAAATGAAATTTGAATGAAAAACTTCTCAGGATTACAATATTGTGATAACTAAGCAGACACTCTCTGTCATGTGTATTATTATTGCAGTATTTATGCATGATGTAGGTAATAAAAAGCTGCTAGTGAATTTTATACTTATTTTCCCTATAATATGATGTTGATTTCTAATCGCTTTTTGAAGCTTCCTTACAGTTTTTTAAAAATTCTGTTGCTGTTGAATAATATAAACTTGGCAAAATTAATCATACTTTCATAAGACTAGTTATGGTGCATATGTTTCAGAGGTAAAACTAACTTAATGATATGGATATTTTACAGTATATACCACTTGAATTACAAATATCATACATAAATATATAACTACCCACTTAGATGAAAACCTAGCTTTGACTGAGATGCTGAAATTCTTTTCAGTTGAGAATATCTACACATGCTATTAATATCTAGGTGTCTTAGAATTAAAAATAGGAAAAAACTTAGAAATCCAAATCCCTCAAGGTGACCCCTTCAAAATAGTTGCTGACATCAGGAATGGCCTTCCCTATCCTCAGCTTTTGCCTTTCTTTTTCTTTTTCTGATACAGTAGTTGCCACTGCTCCTTGCTAAAGCCAGTAATAATTTGGGAACTCTGCTGCTCCTCATTCTTCCAACTTTGCCACACACACAAATAAGTTCTGGACACTTTAATTGCTATTCAATTAAAGCATCGGTTAATGCTGAGGTTGCTGTAAAATGACATGGAGTTGCTACTACTACTTTTTAAAACATCAAATTTAAATTGTGGTTCAAATAGACAGGTATGTGTCGTATAAAAGCATCATAAAGTTTAACAGTAATATTTTAATAACAAGCGTATAGAGTGTTTTAATTTTAAAATATGTACAAATGTGAAGGACTCAAGATCGTTTCAAATTAAGTAGCTCACTCCTTTTCCAATATGCTTTTTGAGTGGGTGGAGTTACAGTTAGTATGCTATGACCACAGTGTAACTCTCCAGTAATCTCATCTTCTCATGAATATTTCTAATGGTAATAAATGTGTTGTTTTGTCTTGAAGCATCCTTTCTTTTGGAAAGCAACTACCTCCCCTCCCCACTCTTATCCCATGATAATCTCAGGCCTTGTGGCTTTGTTGAAGCTGATTCCATATGCCTATCAGTGAAATAACCCACTGCTGGTCCTGTGGGTAAGCACAGGAGCTAAGCCTTAGTTGTCAGGATGCCCCACTCCTTGCCACAGTGATAATCTCAAGAGCAAGTAGGGAAACCTAGTTGAATGTCTATTCAAAAGCTTATTGCACAGCCAAAAAGTCCTTTTTAAGAGGTCAGTGGGAAAATGTGCTTTACAGAAAAGAAGGTGGAGCTCAGAAATAGAAAGGTCAGGTGACCCCAAGTCCACAGTTCTTTTTAGCTCACTTTTTCTTTTTTTCCTCTTGCCTGGGCATGGAAGGACTGGCTTACTGTAGTTGCTGTTTTTGAGTTGTTTCCCTGACAGCTGTTTGTTTTCTCAGGCTCTTCTATCACCTGAGTAACCTATTCTCTGTTTTAAATACCCAGATGTTTGTCTTTTTTTTTCTTCTGTTTTTCTATTTGTATATTGATGGATAAATTTTTAGATTCTATTTTGTTTGCTTTGTTTTGCAAGAATGCTTTATTTTCTTCAAAGGCTTACAAAGAAGCTTAATAAAACAGATAAAAGTAGAGCTACCAGTAGAGCTCTTTGGTGACATAATGTTATACAACCTAAGTGGCTTAAGTTGTCTAGCTATCTAGTTTCCCAAATCCCAGCAGCAGTACTTAATAAAATTTAAAATACACTGCCATATTCTTTTCAGTTGAGAATATCTACATATACTATTAATATATAGGTGTCTTAGAATTAAAAATAGGAAAAAAGTTAGAAATATAACATTATTTTTAACATTGTTAAATTTTGTATTATGGGTACATACTAGGTGTATATATTCATGGAGTACATGTGATGTTTTGATACATACATATAATGTATAATAATCACATTAGGGTAATTGGGGTACTCACCACCTCAAGCATCTATCTTTTTTTTTTGTTGTTAGAAACATTTCAATGCCATTCTTATAGTTATGTTTTAATATGCAAAAGATTATTCTTGACAATAGTCAACCTATTGTGCTACCAAATATTATTTCTCATTTGTGAAATATTCTCAATGTATTTCATCATATAGGGAATGATGTAGTTTCTGTTTCATTCTGATAAATATAGTTGAAAACACTTCTCTCTTTTTTCATATCTGCTAATAACTTAGTTCAGCTCAACTTTAACTATATAATTGATTACCGATTTTTTCCCAGACACTATCCTTTACTGGAGACTTTACCTTTTCTGTGTCCTACTGCTGTTACAAGACTTCTCAGTTTTAAGATTATGAAAAGTTGTACTTCAGTCACGTAACCCTATGTGTTAAAATTACGTTCCAAAATCTGATGCTGCTTCACTTCTGCTGTATACTTCTCTTTTTTTTCTCTTTCACATACACGCACACACACACACACACACACACACACACACACACTCACACAAAGTTCAGCACTGCATTTGAATAAGCCATAAAATCCTTAGACAATTCAATTTCATCCTTCTTCTCCTGAACTCTGATCAACTAATTTTGGCCATCATAGACATTGACCTCCAAGGACCAAATCCTCATCTCTAGAATCTGCACCAAATTATGAATGTGGTATTTTAAAGGAGAATTATATCAGAAAAAGTAAATTGTGGTATGGTAAGATTGAATGAAGTACTGTATGTATAAGAAAATACTGATTGAGAATGAAATTCTTAAACAATTGCACAGAATTAAGAGATCACCCCCAAGCAACTGTCTGACAGCTCTGCAGTATCAGCCAGTATCATCCTTTCTAGATCAGACTTGCCAGGGGGCAGCCCCTGTCTCTTCACAGGAAATCTTCCTTGAGGAGACACAGTAATTTATTCAACAATCATTTATGTAATGCCTATTTGTTCCTGGGCAATGTATTAAGAACTGGGAGCACAAGGATGAAAAGCATGGATTATATCTTTAAGTACCTTGCACTCTAGCATAATGAGAGGAATATAAGTGATTACAATTCAAAGTTGTATAATAACAGCATGCATAAATCTGGATATAAACTACAGGGGAGGCTTTGCAGAGCAGTATTCAAGTTCAGACTTTCATCACTGTGTGTAACTGATGCATAGCGGGAGGTACAGGATGCGGGCTAAGCCTTGACGTGGGTAGTAAGCCCGCTCCCTTCTAGATGATTTACTTTTATAAGAAAGGGGTAGACACACTGCATTAAAAAACACTGTATGTGATTTGTATAAATGGATAGACAGTGTAGCCTAGCGAAGTAACAGAGACCCTGGGGACAAAGAAGTGAAGGTGAACCACCTCCATATGCCTTCATTTTGAACATGTTGGCAATTCTCAGTGACACTGAAAAGTACAATAGAGATAACATGTATTAAACACTTATCACACTCTCTATTCCAGTAGAGACACTCCAAACTTGGAAGCTGTTTATGAAATAGTATGAATATTAGTGAAAGTGAGAGTAGTGGCTGTTTTGGTAGCTAAATTATGTAGTCCCTTGGAATTACTTCATTATCCAAACCATGTTGTCATTCCTTGCCTGCCTAATACTTGAAGAAACTCATGACATTCAAAATATATATTTTCTTATGCTTATCATATTAAAATATTATTGAATATTTATCTACAGAAGGGATTGTGTTTAATTTAGATTTAACAGGTATATAAGGAGCCCTAGTACTCTGCATTTTGTACACCCTGTCCGGATTTTAAATTCCATAATAATCCACTGCTGCAGCAGGTACAAACCTGCTCTTTCATTCCCACCTATATGTAAATAATGCATGTCTTCCAGTGATTAAAATCAAGGTAAATAAAGACCTCTGTCTTAGATGTCCAGACCTATTTTGTTTTAAAATGACATAGTGGCTGAGCTATTTGGGCATGGAGCTCTGGCGTAGGTGAAATGGTAGACTATCCCTGAGACCAGGAAATGGCTTACTAAAGGTGTAGGCAAGCCCTTTCAGAGGAAAAGAAGTTTTTTTCCCCCCCAAAATCTCAGTAATTTTAAGAGTGAATAAACAAAACAACAAACAAAAATCTTGCAAACATTAAAGCTCTGATACAGCAAAAACCAAATTCTGCTTTAGCCCTTTGTGAGGTATAAGTTTATTAGCAGTCAGAGACTGCTGAGAAACATCTCTTCTATTCACTTACATAAAAATAAAATTTACATTGTGGGTCAACCTAGGATTTTCTTTATATAAATAGCTAACAGAAGTAGCTAAAAATCATTGCCTATACCCTTCATTTTCACTCTTTAACAGGGAAATACCATGTGCCGATTTTATCAGTGATTTAATCAGTATTTTTAAAATTGTAGTGCCCTGGTATTGTAATATACCTTGATTTCACTTTGAAGTACCTTACTCTAAAGTACTTTGATATTTGAAGTATTATCTTTGAGAACTAAACGACATGTGATCTGTAAAATTAACAGATTTTAATCATAGTATGTACATTTTGAAAAGTTTTGATTATTGAAACCAATCTTAGGTTTGAATACTTAGGACTGTTTATTGTGTTGTTTTTAATTTTTTTTTTATTTCATCTCTCATTGCTGCTTAAACTCTACAATTTAGTGTTCCAAACAATTTTTCATAGGAATTGCCTGTTTTGTTGATTATACAACACATTTCATACGATATTTTTCACTAGTTTGAGTTTGAGGAAGCAATGGTGGTAGTGAATGGGAGGATGTTGGAATATGTTGTAGAGTCAGTAATTTTAAAGAAACCAAGCAAACACAGAGAGGAGAAATAATTAAAAAATAATGCTTCTGGGCCGGGCGCAGTGGCTCAAGCCTGTAATTCCAGCACTTTGGGAGGCCGAGGCGGGTGGATCACGAGGTCAAGAGATAGAGACCATCCTGGTCAACATGGTGAAACCCCGTCTCTACTAAAAAATACAAAAAATGAGCTGGGCATGGTGGTGCGTGCCTGTAATCCCAACTACTCAGGAGGCTGAGGCAGGAGAATTGCCTGAACCCAGGAGGCGGAGGTTGTGGTGAGCCAAGATCGCGCCAGTGCACTCCAGCCTGGGTAACAAGAGCGAAACTCCGTTTCAAAATAATAATAATAATAATAATAATAATAATGCTTCCAAAACCTTTTGTGAAGTGATCATTATTGCTTATGTTTCTAGGCCTTATGTGTTAAAATGAAACTTTACGGGACTCAGAAATAGTATGTTAATAAAAAGAAATTATCCATTGCAATGGAATTTCAGGATACTGCAAATGCTACTACAAAAGCAACACAGTTTGGCAGAAGGAAGTGATAAACATTATGGAACTGTGTCACTGCAGGGGTTGTGGAGCAAAGGTTTTAGAGACATTTTCAGTTCCAGTACTAAATTTTTCACTAAATTGCAAACAAAATTGGCTTAGCTAAATGCATTATGCTGTGAATATACAATGGAATTAGCATGTAGCCATGGACAAGAGGGCATTTAATGATATGGAGAAATGACAATGGGCATTTTGTTCAAAATAAAATGTTAAACTTTAGAAAATTGAAAAGTTTAAAATGTGAGTCAATTTTTTTCTTAAACTTTGGATGTATTCATAAGAAAACAGTCTATAGAAATACCTCAAAATATTAGTATTAGCTAATAGGTTGTTTTAATGATCAGTAAAATAATTGATGATTGCTGCTTTGAAAACATAGTAAGTCAATGTTATTCATAAATGTTTGCATTGTTTAAAATACCCCTCTTACATCTTAAATACATGCATGTGAGTTGGGAACATGGCATTCTTTATCTGTGCATACTTACACAGTGCTTATCAGGTGGGAGAGTGTCTAATATTTTTTAAATAAATATTTTTGGGAAAGTAATTTTTTTTCTGTAAAGGGGTAAATAATTGGACCATGTGACAAACAACATCACTTAATGGTGCCTGGAATGCTTTCATATTTGAGTATATTTGCCATGCTTTTCCTTTTATTTAACTGTAGATAGAGAATTTGTATCCTGACTTTGGTGGGGTTAACTTCAGTTATTAATTAATGTTACTGAGCATATTCTGCTATGCACTTACTCTCTGGTTTTAATTCAGTATTTTATCTACACATTAGACAAGGATCTCATAGCAGAGTTCGACCTGGAACTGCAACATATCCTGACACAAACATTGCAAAGCCTTAAACATTAAATGAGTTTGGTTATCTTGTCTATTCTGGCCATGGAAACTGCTGGATGATACCCATTATACAAGCATATGAAAAAATGCTCAACATCAGTAATCATTAGAGAAATAAAAATCAAAACCACATGAGATACCATCTCACAATAATCACAATGGCTATTGCTAGAGTCAAAAATAACAGACACTGGTGAGGCGAGGTTGCAAAGAAAAGGGAACACTTGCTTATACACTGCTGGTGAGAATGTAAATTAGCTCAGCCATTGTGGAAAGCAGTGCAGCATTCTCTCAGAGAACTTAGAACAGAGCCACTATTCGATACAGGAATTCTATTATTGAGTATATACCAAAGGGAGTGTACATTATTCTACCATAAAGACACATGCACGTTTATATTGATCACAGCACCATTCGTATTAGCAGACATGGAATCAACCTAAATGCTCATCGATGGTAGAGTGGATAAAGAAAATGTCATACAGATACACCATGAAATACTATGCAGCCACAATAAAGAAGGAGATCATTCTTTATTACAGCAACATGGATGGAGCTGGAGGCCATTATCCTGAGCAAATGAATGCAAAATCAGAAAGCCAAACACCACATATCCTCACTTATAATTGGGAGCTAAATATAGAATACACATGAACACAAAGAAACAATAGACCCCTGGGCCAACTCAAGGGTGAAGGGTGGAAGAAGGGTGACGATCATAAAACTACCTATGGGGTTCCATTCAGCTTATTACCCGAATGACGAAATATTCCACACATCAAACCCCTGTGACACATGATTTATGTATATAACTAATTTGCTCATATGCCTCTGAACCTAAAAACAGTTAAAAACAGAAATAATTCTGTTTTACACACATTTTTTGGAAAGCTAATTAAAATGCCCTTCTAATTTTGTGGTTTCTACCCAATTCCACATCTTTATTGCCCCTTCAGAGACACCTCACATTCTTCTTCTTATCAGAACTTTCTGCATTATTTTTGCACATCCTCCATCAACTCTTTTACTGTGATTCTTTCCTTGCATCTTAGTGTCTTTCAACCCTTCTCAGGCAGTTAGTGCAGCAACCATCAATATCAGCAGCCTATATTCATTATTTTGGGATAGTACTACTTTTGTCTTTTAAGATCTTTGTATTGTATTTTGTTGTTATTATTATGGTATCTTTATGTAATCACTACGTTACAGAAAGTAATAGTTTAACTTGTTAAATGCTAGCTGCTGGCTTTATTGTATATGAATGGATAGACTGAAAACATCATGTCTCTGGATCCTTTTTTCTTCACTTTTTCCTTTTCTCTTTTTCAATTCACAAACATTAAAATGTGAGGTTGTTAAAAAAAAAAAAAAAAAACAGATGCCAAAGCTAAACTGATAGTGTTTAAATCGAAACTGCTGCTAGTAACTGTGATCTTGGACAAATTCCTTAATTTCTCTGAGTCTCAATTTTCTCATACATAAAATAAGAATAGTTACAGCAGTTGTGGTCGCTAGAACAATGAATCCCTAAAGATGTCTGCGTCCTAATAATCAGAACCTGCATGTTACTTTACACGGCAGAAGGGATTTTGCAGAAGTGACTAAGCATCATTAGAGATGGAGGTGACCCTTAAAAGTGAAATAGAGAGGAAGGAGAGTCAGAGCAGAAGATGTAATAGAGGCAGATAACCAGAGTGATGTAGCATGATAAAGACATGACTGGCCATGGATTGTTGGGAAAAGCAGCAAAGGAGAAAGGACTTAGAGTGCCTACGTAAATTGGTTATGATAACATATAAACAAGGAACAACAAACTGTGGCCTCTGAGGAGGAAGGCCTCTCCATGCCTCCTGTTCCAGTGCCGGGTGACCTGGGCTCTGTTACCATAAACATTGTGCTCAAGGACATAAAACCCCTTTGTAGCACTATGACGTAGCCAGACTTGTAGGCTCTTTGTAAGGCTTGAGTTCCACCAGCTGCACATAGATAATAAGCTAAAGATAACCACATGTTCTTGTTTTGTGAAACTCCCAAACCACCGCTGTTATCAATCCCTAGGATGACACACCATTTCTGGCTCATTGATTCACTTCTGGCTCACCCATTCACTCCACCATCACTCCACCCCTACCTATAGATCAAAGTGATTGTAATCAATAAATTGTGTGGATGATCAGAGCTTGGGGCCTTTGCTGTCTCCTCCAAAGCAATGAGTGGTCCCACTATCTCTCTTAATCTGTCTTTTTCTCATTCCTTTGTCCCACTGAACTTGGGGTACCCCCAGGTGATATAGGGCTGGTTCCCTACATTCATGATTTTTAAGACAGAGAAATTGGGTCTGGGACAAAAATGTGGGCTGCTTCTGGAAGCTGGAAAAGGCAAGGAAATCAATGCTCCTCTCTTGCCTCCAGAAAAAACACAGCCATGCTGACACCTTCATTTTATCTCAGTGAGAGTCCTTTTGGAATCCTGACCCCTGAAAGTATAGAATAATAAATCTATGTTCTTTTAAGCCACCAAATGTATAGTAATTTGTTATAGCAGTAATAAAGGAATGCTACAGTAGGACTTCTAGAAAATATGAGAATATTAGTAAAGCAATTTAAAAAGTGTCTTGCTTATAATAAGCCATACATACACAGATGCTTTTGTAAAATACATAAGTAATATAACTAAAAAAATAAGTATTAAGAAATATTGAGTGTCTCCTACAAGTACTTCACTCACAGGTAGACAGAAAGTATGTATAAAGAATTGTCCCTCTACATATTGTGTGTGTGTGTATGTGTGTGCGCGTGCGTGCACGTGTGTGTACTAGAAACCTCCTGAGGTACTGAGGGCTTTGGCACATCCAAGTGCAAAATGACAGGTGCATGCAGTAGATGCTATCTGTAGTCGCTTTAATGATGTTATTCTGATACTTTTAGATATAATCCTGTGAACATAATGCTCACCTGTGAATGATTAAATACCGAGGGAGAAAAAGCTTACAGATCTTTCTATAAAACAGTGCTTTCAGTTCAGAGAGCTGATTTCAGTTCAAAAACACCCAATTTAGTTTTAGAGAAAATCCCCAAAGTATCAGTATACACAGAGGTGCTTGAATAGAAAAAGGCCTTGAGTCCTGAGAGGAAGTAAAAACTGCACTTGGATAATCACCGGTCCTCTCATAAGAGTCTGCAGAGAAAACCTGATGCAGCTGGCCCACTTAGGATTGACTTTTCAGGTGTTCTTAAGTGAAGAGGTTGCAGATGTCAGTATAATCACACCAGATGGCTATCCCTCCTGGTTCTCAGAGAGTGGTGTTCCGAAACTCCCTCTCTGCCACTTGGGCTGACTCAGTACTTTTGTGACTCCAATTACTAGAGTGCTGCAGTGTCAAACCACATCCCTGACTCTTGGGAGAGGAGCTGTTGTTCTCTTCCCTCATCTGCTTGAATGACAACCTAGAAACACAGACATGAAACATGTCTCAAGAGATATGAAAAATTACTTCAAACACCCACCTCAATCCCAGCCCAGAAACAAATTAGGAAAAATTGCAGTTTTGAAGGGTTTCCTTCGGAGAGATAATCAAGGAGATTATCTCTATTCTCAGAATACATAGTATTTTACAGGACATCAATAATTTATGGAAACTGAAAACCTGCTAGATGATTATTATGCGTTTTGCAGAAATATCTATCTATATGTTTTACTATTAGTACAGTTTGACTTCCAGATAATAGAAAAAATATGTCTTCAGTTAGTATTAAAACTAAAGAAAAAAAACTCAAAAATTATTTTATTTGCATTTTAGAGAAAACCTGTGTGTATCACTAATTTAAAGTACCTAATTTTTACTAAACACCATTCTACATGCATCATTTTAATCCTCATAACTCACTCAAATGTGTTGATTTAATCGTGTACTTCATAGACAAGAATTTCAAGATATAGGTAATGAGTTTTTAGGATAAACACAAGTCCAGATTTGTCTAACTTCAAGGCCTTTGCTAGTAGCAATTCAATGGTTCTGTCTTTAAGAGCCTTTTCTGGGAAGAGTATGATTACCCCCCAAAAAATAGGGCAAAAATTTGTAACATGAAGGAAAAATTCACTCAAACACATACACCTATGTGTCTACTCCTAAGAGTCTGGTATTTCAGATTTTCTCTGTGACCTTATCTGTTACATCTCTGGATATTGAACTTGACTGTGCACAGCTGCTTTACTAAATATTAAAAACCCACAGGAAGTACACAGAAGCTTGCACCACAGAGGGCCTAACAGTGCCTTTATCAGAAGGCCATAGTACTAAATCAATGTAACCGAAATGTACTTTCATCTCAAAGTGTTCCAATCAGAGAAGTTACTTGAAAAATGCAACACATTTATCTTCTAGACAACAGATTCCTGGTGGGTTATTCCTCCATTCTTCTTATCTGTGTGATTTCACTCCACCAGGGGGTGCCAGAGCAACAAGGACAGCAGTGCAGTTCCAAGGAAGGGGACATAGATTTTCTTCTAAGTATGACTGATCAATGGAGATAAGGTGGTGGCTCCTTTGGCAAATTCCTGATAAACTGATACTTTACAAAAGTCCATGGTTTTTATTTTAAGGAAGGAAAAATAAATCTAGTTTATGTATTTATGTGTTATTTATGTATATAGATAGTTCTAAAAGTTCATTTCATCAGAGTATTTTTTTCTGCCAAATTTATCAGACTTATTATCAAGAGGTAATGTGTTGTTTTCTGCCTACTTTTCTTTTTTGCCATTTAATATGGGTCCTGACAGAAAGGCAGAAAAGGCCTGTTAAAAAGATTAGAGGCATATAGTAAAATTACCTACATAACAATAGAGATAGTGATGTTTTGGTTTAAAAAAAAAAAGACATTTTCTAAATTTTTTCAACTTCTTAGAACTCCACAAAGTAGGTACTATCCATAATACTATTGCCAAGAAATTTTATAAAGTGAAAGTTCTCATTTGATGTATCTCATTGCACCAGATTTTTTTGTATATGGTTTATATTTTTATCCTTGTTTGTGTATGTCTGTGGAAGTGTTCATGTGTGTGTCACACGTGGGTTATATAGTATTTGATACAGGTAGCATATATATATATATATTATGGCAATAGACATATACTATGTGTGTATGTGTAATCTGCACAATTTATTTTATTCACTTCATATATCATGAACATCTTTCTACATTAGGACAAAAATAACAAGTTCATTTTTTCTATAGCTTTATAAAGGTCTAATTGACAAACATTTGTCAGATGCTACTACCCCTCTTTAGGTTCGTTCTAATTACTTTAGGTTGATCCTCTTATTTTACCTTGACTCTACAGCAGTGGTCCCCAAACTTTAATCTGCAAGTGGATCACCTGGGTGTCTTGCTTAATTGAAGAATCTTGCGTCAGTTGTTGAGTGGAGCCTGAGATTCTGTTTCTCCTATTATATTAAATTATACATTTTGTTATTCTTCATTCCAAAGAATAGCAGTGCTTATAACCGTGTTTGATATTTAAATCCTAGTCCAATAAATGTAGGGTGTGTAACTGCTAAGAATTGTAAGAATAATAAACTAGAGCTGTCAACTTTTACAGGTAAAGCTATGCCAGGAGTTCACTGTTTTTATTAGCATGCATTTGACTTTAGTGTGCTGGTGACAAAGAGCTCAAAAAAGAAAGACAACTTATTGTAAAGAAACACACACAGCAAGCCTCAGGAAATGTATGATCCAGGGCAACTGTGAGAGTTTCAGCCAAGAAATTCTTAGACCTTCACTGTGGTATTGTGTCACTAGCGAGAACTTATCTACAATTTACTAAATCAGTATGCTTGCACTATCTAGTTCAACATCCCAAATGAAATAACTATATTGTTTGTTGACTGGCAATTAAATAATTTTCCATGGGCCAGATGGTCACATTTGAGACAATACACTATGATTATGGGAAGGAGGATCACGAGGTATGACACTAATCTCAGAGCCATTCTTTTAATCAGGCACACATAGGCTTCAATTCCAAAAGAATAAATGATGGGCGGAAGCAGCAAAACAAAATGCATTTCATATGAATTTTCTTCTTTTTCTTTTGTTGTTTAGTAGCTACTTTCTTGGCATCCCTAGGTTGCTATAGTAAAAAAGAACTTGTTGCAAATGGCTATGGCAGGAAACAACTGTAAAGCAGACTGGCCTGGCAGTGTTGTTTTGAGCACATGGTCTCAGCTAAAACTATGGCACTAAGAGTCAATATGGAGCTGAAGTTAGTTGAGGAGACTAAAGACCTTTTGGAGAAAATAGAGTATTCCAAAAATTTCTACGAGGTTTCCAGGTAGTTTTATGGGAATCCCATGATAAGATAAAAGAGGATAAATTACAGCACGTTAAAACTTCCCCCAAATTTTTAGAGTTAACCAATCCACTTCATTGAGTTCTAAATGTATTACCTACTATTCTTTTTGACTTTCAACTTTTGTTTTAGATATAAGGATCACATGCGTAGGTTTGTTACACAGGTATATTGCACCCAGGTAGTGCACATAGTACCCCATAGGTAGCTCTTCAGCCCCAACCCACATCGTCTCTCCTGCAACTGGTAGTCAAGTGTCTTTCTTGTTTCCATATTCATGTCCATACATGTGCAATGATTAGCTCCCACTTAAAGTGAGAACATGCAATATTTAGTTTTCTGTTCCTGTGTTAGTTTGCTTAGGATTATGGCCTTTAGCTCCATCCATGTTGCTACAGAGAACTTGATTATTAGTTTTTATGAATGAATAGTATTACATTGTGCCTATATACTGCATTTTCCTTATCCAACAGACCATAGCTAGGCATCTAGGTTGAGTCCATGTCTTTGTTACTGTGAATGGCACAATAACAAGCAAGTGAGTTCATGTGCCTTTGGGGTATAACGATCTATGTTCCTTAGGGAATACACCCAGTAATGGGATTGCTGGGTCAAATGGTGGTTCTGTTTTAAGTTTTTTGAGAAACTTTCAAACTGCTTTCCACAGTGGATAAACTAATTTATACTCCCACCAACTGTGTATAAGTTTTCTCTTTTCTCTGCAGCCTCATCGGCATTTGTTATTGTTTTGACTTTTTAATAATAGCTACTATCACTGATATGAGATGGTATCTCATTATGCTTTTGATTCTCATTTCTCTGATGATTACTGATGATGAGCATTTTTTCATGTTTCTTGACCGCTTGTAAGTCTTCTCTAGAGAAGTGTCTGTTTGTATCTTTGCCCTTTTTTTTTTTTTTTTTTTTTTTTGAGATGGAGTTTCACTCTTGTTACCCAGGCTGGAGTGCAATAGCGCGATCTCGGCTCACCGCAACCTCTGCCTCCTGGGTTCAGGCAATTCTCCTGCCTCAGCCTCCTGAGTAGCTGGGATTACAGGCACGCGCCACCATGCCCAGCTCATTTTTTGTATTTTTAGTAGAGACGGGGTTTCACCATGTTGACCAGGATGGTCTTGATCTCCCGACCTCGTGATCCACCTACCTCGGCCTCCCAAAGTGCTGGGATTACAGGCTTGAGCCACCGTGCCCGGCCCGTTTGCCCATTTTTTAAACGGGGCTATTGATTTTTTGCTTGCTCACTTAAGATTCTGTCTGTTAGACCTTTGTCAGATGCATATGTGGTGAGTATTTTCTTCCATTCTATAAATTATCTGTTCACTCTCAACAGTTTTTTTTTTTTTTTTTGCTGTGCAGAGGCCTTTAGTTAGATCTCAATTGTCCATTTTTTATTTTGTTGCAGTTGCTTCTGGTGACTTAGCCAAATTTTTTTCCCCAAGGTTAATGTCCAGAATGATACTTCCAGGTAGGATTTTTGCATATAATGAATGGTAAGGATCCAGTTTCATTCTTCTGCACCTGACTAGACCAATATCCCAACACCACTGGGAAAGATAGTCCTTTCCCCATTGCTTGTTTTTGTCAGCCTTGCAGATGATCAGATGGTTTTAAATGTGCTGCTTTACTTTTGAGTTTTTTATTCTGTTCTATTGGTCTGTGTGTCTCTTTTTACAACAGTATCATGCTGTTTTGGTTAATATAGTTTTATATTAAGGCTATATCAGTTTGAACATATAGTTTGAAATTGAGTCGTTTGATGCCTCTGGCTTTGTTCTTCTTGTTGCTTTGGCTATTCGAGCTCATTTTTGGTCCCATATGAATTTTAGAGTAGCTTTTCCTAATTCTGTGAAGAATGATGTTGGTAGTTTGAAGAAGTAGTGTTAAAATTGTTTGTGGCTATTGTAAATGAGATTGTGTTCTTGATTTAACTTTCTGCATCAACATTGTTGGTATATAAAGATGCTACTGATTTTTGTACATTGATTTTGTATCCTGAAATTCTTCTGAATTCATTTTTTGGTTCCACTAGCCTTTCGGTGGAGTCTTTAGAGTTTTCAAATCATCAGTGAAGAGAGCTGGTTTGACTTCTTATTTTCCTATTTGTATGATTTTTATTTATTTATCTTGATTGCTTGCTCTGGCTCGGACTTCTGACTATGCTGACAGGAATGGTGAGGGCATCCTTGTCTTGTAGTTCTCAAGGGCAGTGGTTTTAGTTTATGCAAGTGTGACATTAGCCATTGGTTTGTCTGAGATTTTTCATACTATTTTCAGGTCTGTTCCCTCAATGCCTACTTTATCGAGGTTTCTTTTTTTTTTTTTTAATTATGAAGGTATGTTGGATTTTATTAAAAACTTTTTTCTACATCTACTTAGATGGTCATAGAGTTTTTGTTTTTGATTCTGTTTATGACTAGTAAGTCACATTTACTGATTTCCTCATGTCGAATCAGCCATCCATTATAAGAATAAAGCCTGCTTGATGGTGTTGAATAAGCTTTTAGATGTGCTACTAGATTTGGTTTGCTAGTATGTGGCTGAGAATTTTGAATTACATTCATCAGGGATATTGGCCTAAGGCTTTCTTTTTTGGTTATGCCTCTGACGTATGTGATATTAGGCTGATGCTTGGTTCATAAAATGAGTTAGAGAGGAGCTCCTCCTCTCTTCACTTTTTTGGAATAGTTTCAGTAAAATTGGTACCAGTTATTTGTATGTCTGGTAGAATTCAACTGTGAATCAATCTGGTCAAGGTGGCTGAAGTGGGCTGGAGGTGTGAACAAAGCAATCTGGTACTTTGACCCCTTCCTAGTGGCAATGACAGAGGGCCTGTTGGTTATTTCTTTGAAACTCTTCCCCAAAGAAATGCAGAGCCATGGCTGGTCAGAGTGATAATCCAGGGGTAAGGCAGCTGTGCTATGGGCCAAAAACAGGAGACCCTGCCTGGTTAAAAGCAAATGAGATGGGGGCTACAGAGGAAGACTGGCTTCCTCTCTGTAGGACAGCTTCAATGTGTTGTAGGTGGATGAAAGCAATCAGGCTCTTTGTTCCCTGACTAGCCTGGGGTGAGCCAGGGTGGGTACCACAGCGGTGACCATGGCAGAGGGCCTATGGATTGTCTCTTGGAGTTCCACCCCAGAGAATAGGAGAGCTGTCACTGATTGAAGTAATCAGGTGGGGGTGGGTCGGCTGCACTGGAGACCTAAGCTGGGAGGCCCTTCTCTGTGAGGAGGAGCCGGTGGAGGGATCCCTGTGGAAATAGTCTGGCTACCTTTTCATACTACCGCCGCCTGCAGCTGAGGTTCTAGGCAGCTGTAGTCTGGAGTTTTGGAGGCCTGTGACAGTTCTGGGACTCCTTGTTCCCTAGCTTGGCTGAGGGCAGTAGGGGTGTATTCCATGGCAGCAGCAGTCATAGGAAGCCTATGAGTTACCTGTGGGAGGTCTGTCCCAAAGAAATACACAGCATGACCACCAGAGTGCTTAGGCAGAGGTGGGGTGGCTGTGTGGGATCCCAAGCCAGTGGGCCTTGCCTGCAAGGAACAGGGGAGGTGGGGCCTCCAGACTGTCAGCTCCTTAGCACCATGTATGTGACCCTTATCCTACGGGCATGTGAGAGAGACTGGCCTCTCTTGTTGGTAGAGCTATGGCAGCTGCAGCTGGGGTGCTCAGGAATCCAAAGCCCATGGGGATCCAAGTGGGCTTGAGCAGTGGTTCTGCCTAGACTCTCCGGGTAGCTCTCCATGTCAGGCTGGAGGGTGGCATGGTATAGTGGGGGTATGGAAATAGGGGTGTCTGAAGGGATCAGTTGCTAATGTCCATGTCAGAAGCATAGGTCCCAGGGGCTTTCTTTACTCACTCTTTCCCCATGGTAGGGAGCCTCCCTGGTTCTATGTCAATCTGCCATGGGCAGCGATCCTGGCTCCCCCGTCTCTGCTCTACACTCAGTGGGTCACCCTTGTTTCTTGGATGGTTCACTTGAGCTGGAATTTACTCATCCCTCAATCTCACTTCCAGTCAGCCATCTTGGCTATTCTCCCCAACATTCTGTAATTCTCATTACACTCCAAGCTATGCTAGCCTGTCTGTGAACAGAGTTGAGTAGTAAAACCTTAAATTAGAGGACAGGATGTAGTTCACGTATAGCAGAGTTATTTCAATCATAGAAAAGCCAAGAAGCAGAAATTAGAACAAAATTTTAAATTCATAAAAGGAAATTTTTCCTCTTTCTTTTTTCATGTGATTCATTTGCTGGTGCTTTAAATTGGAGTGAATTTTTAACACTACATTTGAACATGGCTTTGGAGAGCCTTCTACAGAAAATAAGAATGGTTAATATTTCACATGATGTATTATTTTAACCGCAGTATATTAACCATATTTGTGAGTAAGTAAGAGAAATGAACCCAGAAGAAAGTGTTATTTCATCCCCCATGCCAAGTTCCACTATCCCTGCTTGATATGTGTGGAGTTTCATGGCAGCATTTTTACAAGAGGGTAAGCTGTTTGACGTACATAACAGATGGGGTCATAATTTCCCAATTCCATAAACATGGTCTCCACTCCTGGAGGCAATAATGTACTAAGATGCTTTTTCAATGTGTTTATAGTAGGTGCATTGCTGGCATTTTACAAGTTATTGAGGCTCAGTGCAGCAATAACTTGTAATGTAGTTTTCAACATAGCTTCAATGTGTTTTTAGGAATGAGGTACAATAGATAAAAAAATAGCTTACTAAATTATTATTGTATCCTGTCAGCTAGTCCAAGAGTGTTATGCCCTTTCATTTTAGAGTGCATTTGCAATTGTTTTAGTATCATTATTAATATGTTTTGTCCTTTGTAGGATCATCTTGTCATTGAGGTTTTCAGTTATTTCTGGTAAATAATATCCCACTATAACATGCTCCTTATACTTCTCCCAAGTTGGAGGTCAACCTGCTGCTCTCTAAAATCCTGTTAGCCTCATTGGAGACAGAATATCCCCAGAAGACAAGAAAAATATGATTCTAGTGCAACATATCGAAAATATTTCCAAAGGAAAGCTATATTTTAAAGTCTTTTTATGAGCATTGTATTCATCCATTGAACAAGACTATGTAAAGTATCTAGCAAGTGCATGAAGCAGTTGGTACATGTCAATTTGGATGTTCTCATCATTCCAGTTTGTAGAAGTTGATTTCAGGAAACAATAATGTGATGAAATGAGATCAAATTACTGTGAGTCTATTGATGAGGAAGTAGATTGTTGTTATTTTATCTAAAGATTTAGTTTCAAAAATTCTTTACACAATCTCCACTTTTTCCCATCTCTCATATAAATCCTATTTTACATTTCATAGACATGGCAATTATATTTTTCTTTGTTCTCTGTATCACCATATTTATTGCATTTTGCCATTTATTGTAGTGTTATACACAATTGATCCTATGTACTAGATCTAAGCCCATTGACAAGGCTAGTGTTTGCTTATACATCCTTATCTTCACTTTTTGTCTTCCACTTTCAACCCTGAATAGAAATGAGCATGAGAAATACTCACTGTTAAGAATGGTATTATTTGGGATTTACATACTGTGGTAAAGTATGTAAAAAAATGGCTGTAGAAAATAAACCTTTGATTTTATACATCAGCTTCCTGTTTGTAAGTTTTAAGCTTTGTAATATTAATGAAGATTATCCTTCTTTCTATTGCACATTATAGAGATTTACAAGATTAGTGGATAAAAGCTAAATGTATCTTTAATTAGCTCATAGGACTTAAAGATTCCACCAATGCTCTAGGTAGAAATTCTGATTACAATGACCTGAGTTTAGATTTGAACACACAAATTTTTTCATGGTTCTAATGCATACCGATTCTTCTAGAGATACAGCTGCTGTGTAAGTCACAAATGATTATTCCTTTTTTTGCCTAGTGTTACCAAGAAAGATATTTTTATTAATTTAATATTTAATCTCATTAAATAATTATTGAAATTCAACCTCATGCATCTAATATGGCTTTCAGTCCTAAAGACACAAATGTGACTGAGGCCCACAAAAATCTCTAGGGCAAACAATAAACATAATCAATTTTAAAATTATAATTTGATATCAAATGTAATAAATAAGATGCAAATTTAAAATCTTAAGTCAATAAAATCTTATGATAAACATATGAATATAATCATATCATAGAAAAGTAATGTAAAGCAGGTGAGGAGATGAGGTGGTTCCAGGAGGGAAACATCAGCATTTTATGTAGGGTGGTTAGATTATACCTTATTTAGAAGATGCCACTGCAGCAAAGATGTAAAACAGATGAAGGACTTAGTCTTGAAGAATACCTTGGCATAGGTCATTCTAGCCTGAGAGACAGCAGTGCAATGTACCTAAGTGACAGCTCACCTGACATGTTCAAGGAAGAGCAAGGGGGCTGGCAGTGACTTGGGAAGAGTCAATAAGGCAACACTAGCAGAAGATGTAAGAGAAGTAACAGGTTGCCAGTTTATGCAGGGTTGTATAAGCTACTGAGAAAAACTTTGTCTCTTGAGTAAAATACAAAGCCTTGATAAGGTTTGCAGCAGAAAAGTAAAAAGATTTAACTTGCACATATACAAAGACTCTGTCGGTGTTATGTTGATACAAAGTGCAATGAAGTTCTTCTAAGAGCAGATAAAAAGCAAGACGACTTTTGTATGCTATTGAAATAGTCTAAGCAAGAAACTGGTTGATTTCAGCCAGTGTTGTAGCAACAGATGTGTGAAGATATGGTTATATGGGATTTTGTGTACCTCCTGAATTTAAAGTTTGTGTCAATAGTGAGGGTGGTCTTGTGGACTGTTTTCACTGTAACTACATAAGTAGCTAATTTTTTCTAGTAGTATGCTGAATATGAGATAAATAGAAAATCTAAGGAATATATAATACACTAAGCCTGAGCAACTGGAAGTTGTGAAATGTGTTGGTTAATTTTATATGTCAGTTTTACCAGGCCATGAAGATGGTTAGACATTATTCTAGGTGTGACTGGGATAGTTTCTGGATGACAGTAACAATTAAATCAGTAGACCAAGTAAAAGTGGATTGTCCTTCCCAATATAGTTGGAACCCATCCAAGCCACTGAAAGCACAATAACACAAGATGTGGAGAATTCACTCTCTAGCTGACTGTTTTTGATCTGGGACATTAGTCCTCACCTGCCTTGGTATTGAGACTTGGACTGGAAGCTACACAATTGGCTCTTCTGCTTCACAGGGCTTTGATCATGGAATAGAACTGTATCATAGGCTCTCCTGGGTGTCTACCTTGCTGACTACACATCTTGGAACTGCTCAGCCTCCGTAACTGAACCAGTTCCTTATAATAGACATCACTTTCTCTCAACATATATGTATTTAATTTTATGTAATATAACAATATTATAATAATTATATATTTTTATTTTTCCTATTGAAACTGTTTCTCTGAAGAACACAGACTAATTATAATACATATATGAAAAACCCTGTAATTCAATGGGTAAGACCTTGGGTAATTAGGTTTGGGGGTAATATGAGGAGTTCAGTGCTCTGTATATGTTGAATTTGAGATGTCTATTAAACAGACAAGTGAAAATATAAGAGGTAGGGTTTTTTGGTTTTTTGGTTTTTTGTTTTTTGTTTTGCTTTTTGTTTTTTGTAGATTCTGGCCTAGAGATAGAAATAAAATGTGAAATAATTTGTATATTTATGTAAAGAAGAGGACAAAGGATTAAGAGACTTTCACCTTAAAAAGTAGAGGTGAAGAGAAAGAATCAGAAAAGATGTAAGAGAATGTGAAGTCCTGGACGCTAGGTCAAAAAATTATCAAGGCAGTGGTAATGATCATCTATGTCAAATAGTGACTACTGGGGATATGTGGGGATGGTTAATGAGTACAAAATGTGGTTTGAATGAAGCCTAGATTTCATAGCACAACAGGGTGACCATAGTAAATCATATTTTAATTTTACATTTAAACATAACTAAAAGAGTACAACTGGGTTGTTTGTAACACAGGGATAAATGCTTGAAGGGTTGGATACACTATCTTTTATGATTTGATCATTATGCATTGTATGTCTACATCAAAACATTTCATGTACCCCACAAATACATACACCTTCAATGAACCCACAAAATTTTAAAATTTTAAATTAAAAAATGTTTACATAGTGATTACTGTTTAAGTAAGATTTGTAATGAGAGAAATAAACTGAATTTCACAATGTGGAGTTTATCGACAGCATGAACAAGAACAGCCTTAGTCTTATAATGAGAACAGAGACCTAATTAAGTCTGTGTTAAAGATAATGGAAAGAGAGAAAAGGGTGATGAAGAAAAAAATGGTATTTATGTCTTTGGGTTGTCATAACAAAGTAACATAGAGTGGATGCATTAAATAGCAGAAAAATATTTCCTCCAGTTTGGAAGCTAGAAGTCCAAGATCAAGGTATCAACGGGGTTGGTATCATTCTGAGATCACGCCTTGGCTTGTAGATCGTCATCCTCTCTTTATCTTCACATGGCCATCTTTTTTTTTTTTTGTCTTCACATTGGCTTTCCCCTGTGTATCTGCAGTGCCTTAACTTTCTCTCTTTAAGATTCAGATAATAATTTTGAAATTTTTTTGTTTTCATTTTAAGTTCCAGGGTACATGCACAGGATGTGCAGTTTTGTTATGTAGGTCAACATATACCATGATGGTTTGCTGTGCCTGTCAACCCTTCACCTAGTTTTTAAGCCCAGCATGCATTAGCTGTTTTGCCTAATTCTCTTCCTCCCCTCACAGAGATAGTTTCTCTTAAGAGCATCTATCATATCTTAATAAAGAGGGTCTTCTCTAATTTTCTTATTTTAACTTAATTTCTTCTTTAAAGACCCTGTCTCCACATAAAGTCACATTCTAAGATACTAGGGACTAGGATCACAACATATACATTTTGGCAGAAAATAATTTAGCCTGTTACGTTCCACCCTTTGTCTGTCCCCCATCCCAAGCTTAATGTCCTCTTTCATACAAAATACATTCACTCAATCCCAATGGTCCCCAAAGCCACAATCCATTCCAGCTTTAACTCTATATCCTTCTCATTTAAATATACAATATTTTAAGTTAGCTATGATAAGACTGGAAGTATAATTTTTCCAGAGGCAAAACTTCTCTACAGCTGTGAACTTGTGAAATAGGATCAGTTATCTGTTTCCAAAATACAGTGGTAGAACAGGAATAGGATAGACGCTCTCATTCCAAAAGGGAGGAAAAAAAAAAAAAGGATCATGAGTCCCAAACAAGTCTGAAAATAACTCTATTAGATTTTAAACTTCAAAAAGAATCCTCTCCCACTCATTGCTTTGTCTTTCTGAGGCCTTCCTTCTAGACCCACTGTGTAGTTAGTGACCCTACCCCTGCATTCTTAATTATTTGTTTGAAGACCATATCTTCAAATACATTCACATTGTGAGATACTGGGAGTTAGAACTTCAATAGATTTGAGGGGAAACACAACTCAGCTCATAGCAGAGGGTATAGGCAGTTATTCTGAAGAGTATTGAATTTGAAAGGTTAGTAAGGTTATGAAAAGAGAATGATCAATGTAGTAATATAATATTTCTATAGTATAGAGAATGATCCAGTAATAATCTTGAGTTTTATCAAAGGCTTTTTCTGTGTCTCTTCAGATAATTACATGATTTTTTTTTTTTAGTTCTGTTTGTGTGATGAAGCACATTTATTGATTTGTGTATGTTGAACCAATCTTGCATCCTAGTAATCAATCCTACTTGATTATGGCAAATTAACTTTTTGATCTGCTGCTGAATACAGTTTTCTAGTATTTTGTTGAGGATTTTTGTATTTACATTCATCAAGGATATTGGCTAAGTTTTCTTTTTCTCATGTTATCTCTGCCAGGTTTTGATATTAGAATGATGCTGGCCTCATAGAATGTGTTAGGGAAGAGCCTCTACTCTTTCAATCTTTTGAATAATTTTAGTGTGATTGGCATTAGCTCTTCTTTATATGTATGGTATAATTTAGCCGTGAATCTATATTGTCCATAGCTTTTTATCATTCCTATGTTTTTTATTACTGATGCAAATTTAAAATTTGTTACTGGTCTGTTTAGCATTTTAATTTCTTCCTGGTACAATCTTAGGAGGTTGTATGTTTCCAGAAAATTATCTATTTCTTGTAGGTTTTCTAGTTTGTGTGCATGGAAGTGTTTGTAATAATATTTTTTGTATTAGTGTGGGGTCAGTGGTAATGTCCAATTTGTCATTTCTGATTGTTTATTAGGATTTTCTCTCTTTTTTATTAGTCTAGCTAATGGTCCATAAATCTTATTTATTCTTTAAAAAATGAACTTTTAATTTTGTTGATCTTTTGTATGGTTTTCAACATTCTTATTTTGTTCATTTCAGCTTGGACTTTGGTTATTTCTTTTTTTCTGCCACCTTTGGGGATGATTTGCCCTGTGTTTCTAGTTCCTCTAAGGTGTGATATTAGATTGTTAATTTGAGATTTTTCTAACTTTTTGATGCAAGCATTTAACACTATAAACATTCCCCTTAAGACTGCTTAAATTTATCCTGGAGATTCTGAAATTTTGTATTTCAGTTATTTTCAGTTTCTAAGAATTTATTGATTTTTTGCCTTAATTTCATTGTTTACCAAAAGACCATTCAGAAACATATTGTTCAATTTTCATGTAGTTTTATAGTTTTGAGAGACCTTCTTGTTCATTTCTATTTTTATTGCACTATAGTCCAAGAATGTGCTTGGTATGATTTTTGTTTTTTTCTGAATTTGTTTAGAGTTGCTTTATGGCTTTGCCTGTGGTCAATTTTAGAGTATGTGTCATCTGAAGTTGAGAAAAATGTATATTCTACTCTTACTGGGTGGAGTGTTCTGTAGATGTCTCTTAGGTCTATTTGCTGTAGTGTCAAGTTTAGATTCTAATATTTTTGTCAACTCTCCACCTCAATGATCTGTCTAATACGTTCAGTGGAGTATTGACATCTCTCATCCATGTAGTGTGGTTATCTTCTCGAGTCTCTAAGAACTTTCTTTATGAATCTAGGTGCTCTAATGTTGCATGCATACATTTGGATAGTTAAGTCTTCTTGTTCATTTGAATGCTTTATTCTTTTTTGCCCTTTTGATCATTGCTGGTTTAAAGCCTGCTTTTTGTGACAAAGAATTGCCCTTTATTTTATTTTCCATTTGCTTGGTAAATCTTTAACCATCTCTTTACTTTCAGCTTCTGGATGTAATTATGTGTCAGATGGATCTGTTGGAGACAGCATATGGTTGGGTCTTTCTTCTTTTTCCAGCTTGTCACTTTGTGTCTAAGTGGGGATATTAGCTCATTTACATGCAAGGTTAATATTGGTATGTGTGGATTTGACCCTGCTATTGTGTTGTCAGCTGTTTGTTTTGTAGACTTGATTGTGTAGTTGCTTTATAGTGTCACTGGAGTATGGACTTAAGTGTGTTTCAGTGATATCTCGTAATAGTCTTTCATTTCTACATTGAGCTCTCCCTTCAGAATCTTTGGTAGATCAGGTCTAGTGGTAATAAATTATCTTAGCACTTGCTTTTCTGAGAGGGGCTTTAGTTACCCTTCACTTATGAAGCTTAGTTTGACTGGATATAAAATTACTGTTAGAATTTCTTCTTTTAAGGATACTGTAAATAGGCCCCCAATCTCGTCCTGTAAGTGCTCTGCCAAAAGGTCACTGTTAGCTTGATAGGGTTGCCTTTGTAAGTGACATGTTCCTTCTCTAGCTACCTTTAATATTTTTTTTCTTTTTATTGCCTCTGGTTAATCTGATGACAGTATGTTGCGGATGGTCACCTTGTATAGTTTCTTACAGTGCTTCTCTGAATTTCCTGAATTTGAATGTCAACCTCTCTAGAGAGATTTGGGAAATTTTTGTGGGGAATATCCTTAAATACATTTCCTAAGATGCATGTTCTCTCTTTCAGGGATACCAACGAGTCATAGGTTTAGTGTCTTTATATATTGTGTTTTGAATTTTTAACATGATTTTGTAGTAACAGTATCTATGTTTACATTTTTCAAATTTCTTTTGTTCACAGATATCACATACAGATATAGCTATGTAGATGTATATGCACATATATGCATATAGTGACATATTCAATGTATGTATATATTCAATGTATGTATATATAATACATATTCATGTATATATAATGTATATACTCACAATCAAGCTTTTCCATGTTTTCATAAGCGGATATATTCAATCTTCTTTAAAATTAATTCTTGACATTTAAATAGTTATTTCAGATTTACAAATGAACAAAAACTGTAACATGGAAACTTAAAAGCACCATTTATAATAATACATATTAAATGCTTGTTCTATTTGACTTACTTGAACAAACAAGTTATGTTATATTATTATTTTCAAATGCATGCAATTTTAAGTACCCAGAAAAAATAAATTTTTGGAAGCTTAGTACTATCACTTAGCAGAGACATGGGTAAGTTACCCATGGAATAATTTTTAATGGTTTTTCCTAATAGAACTTTCAAGATATTTAGGAATAACATGTTGGTACTAAAATATACATATATTGGCTGACTGCAGTGGCTCATGCCTGTAATCTTTGCACTTTAAGAGGCTGCAGTGGAAGCATGACTTGAGCCCAGGAGTTCCAGACAACCCTGGCCACATGGTGAAACTTCTCCACAAAAAATGCAAAAACATAGCTAGGTGTGGTGGTGCTGCCTGTAGTCCCAGCTACTGAAAAGCCTGAGGTGGGAGAATCACCTGAGTCCCCAAGGCTGAGGCTGCAGTGAGCCGTGATCATACGGTGCACTCCAGTCTGGATGACAGAGTAAGACGCTGTCTCAAAACATAACAAAACAAAAACAAAATATGCACCTATAAATTTTGATTGTATGTTTCTTTGGCAGCTTCTTGCAACTTAAACATTTGTTCATGCAAAAAATGCATTTTGGTAATTTTGAAAGTCAAATATGCAAAAATTACACTTGATTCACATATTTTAATATGTTTACAATTATTGCCTGTACTGTGTGCATTTAATACAGTAAGTATATGGAATACATATGCATACACAAACACATAAAAAATATTCTTAACAAAGGCAAATTACACTTTACTGTTGTAATTAATGTTTTCTTTTTTACCTTTAGCAGTGTATTACAAATATATTTTCATAATAATAAATACAAATAGCAATATATATAAATCCACAATTTTATTTATTTATTTTTATTTCATTTTTGAGATGGAGTCTTGCTCTGTGACCCAGGATAGAGTGCAGTGGCGCAATCTTGGCTCACTACAGCGTCTGTCTCCCTGGTTCAAGCTATTCTCGTGCCTCAGCCTCTGGAGTAGGTGGAGTTGCAGTGTTAAGAAATTAGATGAAACAAGAAATGATTCCTCACTTCAAGGGGGGGTTTGAAGCAACAATCATTCCTCTAGCAAACAGAGAACTCTTGTAACCTAGAATAAAATTAAATTGGCACAAAGACCAAATGTACTATCATGAGGATAGGAAATATTTAGGTTAGAAAAAGAGCAGCTAATCCATGATGTGAGTAAGTGAATCTCACTACTAGAAATGTAAAGTTTTATTAATTTTATTAATAATTCCTTATGTGAAAATCACAGAGGACTTCAATTTTGCCTGTTTCTTAGATGTAGACCAAACCAATTTTTACCACATGTACCATGGCAATGTTACATAAAATTAAAGTATTCCAGCAACACCTCAGGGTTAAGTTTTAACCCCTCTTTCAAATTAATGAAAGAGTCATTATAATTCCAAATTTACACAGGAATAAATTGATATTTTCAAAAAAATAATGTTTCTCTAGGGCAAAACAGCAAGACTATGATAGATTTTCAACCCAATAATTCTATTTGAAGTCTGGTGCTTTTTGGACTATATGACCCCATCTAGCTTCCACATTTTATTATTGAACACTGGGAACAAAACAGATCCTACTCCTTAAAGACTTAATGTCAACTGAGTTCCTGGGATTAATGTTTCTCCTATTCAGAGGAAATTAAAGAGTCCCTTAGCTTCAGGCTCAGTGGTTTCTTCTACTTTGCTGTCAAATATGATTCTCACTTTAGTAGTCTGACTAAGGAATTGTTTCTTGGAACCAAACCTTTGAGTCTTACCCTAGTTTTAGATAAAATT
The DNA here is from genome assembly GCF_048565385.1 of Saimiri boliviensis. NCBI lineage: Eukaryota > Metazoa > Chordata > Mammalia > Primates > Cebidae > Saimiri > Saimiri boliviensis. The sequence continues at coordinate 106,454,906 of NC_133450.1, read as the reverse complement.
AAAACACTTATATTTATGAATCACCTTAGCATTCAATATACTATGTTGAGGTAAATATTGTTCAACTAGTTATAATACGTAACAAGATATAAAGAAAGGAAGAGGTATAAAAGTATTATTTACTTCAAATATATAAATTCTCAATATTCACTAGGTCTTAAATTTCCTTAATTCTTTCTTAACTGCTCTGCTAGTATGCTCTGACCACTTACATAGTCATTGAATGAAAATTAGAGAACTTAGAATTTTGACATTAAACACCAGTCCCCACAACATAGGAAATGAAAGAGGATTCACCACTCATACTCTTCAAACACCCATTTTCTACCTACACATCAAAACTGCTGGCCCTTTTAGTGTAACTTTCTCTTTCATACCTTCCTGTCTGATACCTGTTGCAACATAAATGATTGTCTAGTTTTGCTTCTCTGGAATGAAATAACCTGTAATTTTGAAATTTTGTCCCAGTTCTAAAACTGTGTCCTACTGGTATGTCCATTAGCTGATACTTGTTTCCTTATTTGTTTTGTATCTAGATTAACCCATATATGTCTAACTTACACAATTTTTTTTGCCTGCATTCAATTTCATAACAATATTACCAATTTATTAATATTCTTGCCCAGTCCAAAAAGCAGAAATGAAGCATCTGCCATTCTTTTAATATCAAGCAACTATTTTCCTTTGTGTTCAAAGTAAAAAGTCCAAAATTACACTAAGGTATTTTCAGATTCCCTAGAAATATTATGGTGATTAAAATAATCAACGGTTATGACAATATTTTAAAAAGTATTTAAGACTCGTAAAATTGTAAGGAAAATAAATCCTTAAAATTAGTGTATGGTACAAGTCTATTATCTTCACAGTCACATCTGTTTTATGAAATTCATGAAGAGATATCTTAGGAGTTTCTGTATCCATGATATAAAGAAAACAAAGAGAAAAAAAATCCATATTTACACTTAAAATATACACACTGACCGCATTTTCATTTCTGAGTTTTCTGCTGCTTCACCATGTCAAATCTCTTAACTTCTTATGTCTTTTGCTGTATCTGTAAAATGAGAATAATGACCACCTTCTACATCACAGCGTAAGAGGATTAATGAAATGTCTAAGAAAAATTTTAGGTTTCTAGAAAACATACCAAGGAACGGCACATCTTAGAAGTTTTCGACAAGTTCCAATTCCTGTGGAATCACAATGAGAATCTATTATTGAAAATGTAACATGTTTAAGAAAATGCTTAAGATGAAGCCACATTTTAAAGGTATTTTAATGTGTTTTAATTTTATAAGAAATGTTGATATTTGCAAGCTCAGAGTTTTAAAACAACTTTGTTTTTGGTAACGGTGTTACTCAAAATCATTCAAAAGGAGACTGTGTTATCTGAAGGACTGAATAAATGAGTGAATAAGTACAAATTGATGAAATAGCTTGAGCAATAGAGTCTTAGAGCTGAAGGAAGAGTAGTGGTTGTCACTAAACTATTCTCCAGTGACCCACAGTGTTAACGGTGTGCTTTAGAGAAAAAGGGCTATACTAACACTGAAAATGTCTTTTACACTCAAACTGCAAGCAACTCTATTACGGGATATTCTGAGGAGAATGAGGCCACCTCACACTTCAGAGATGATTGCTAACCATTTATTAAAGCGTGAAAATTGAGAAATTAAACTTCAGCAGAGACAAAAGTCACCAAGTGCCCCAAGGAAGGCAGTGAAACCTCAATATCGGTTGTGGAGTTTCTAAGACATTTGAAGTGATGAGAAAAAGAACTAAATTCTTTTAAGTCTAAAAAGCTAAAAGTATTTTCATTTTGATGTTTAATTTATAGTCACATACTGGTAAATTTCTGGGACATTTAGGGTCCATTTGTAATTCTTTTTTTACATGTGAAAATATGAGTGGAAAATTACTATAGAACCGCGGAGAGAGTTACACAATCAATAAAAGTAGTCCATACATTGTCTGTATTTGGCACATTAAAAGAAATGCAGAAATAAAACCCATAGATTGGATATTTAATGATAGAACTATGGATTTAGCATTTATTTATTGATTGATTCAGGAAACTTGCATGTGCCTCTTACCATGTGTCAGGCATAAAGCTAAGTCTGTGGGATCTCTCAGTTAGTTACAGTTTTAGAAGAAAAGGCCAATGGAAAGCAAATAACTGTAAGACTGTGGTATTTACTATAATAGATATATGTCAATGGTGTTATGAAAAATATAATAGTTTGCTATGAAACTTTAAGAAGTACTCAAGGGTTTAAAAACTCCTGCAAAGTTTAGCATTTTGGGATGGTAGAATGCAAGTAACCATGGGGATAAGATTAGATAAGCAGAATGGACTCTTGATGAACCGTGTATGTTAACCCTGCTAGGTGAATGGGGGTTACTACATGCTCAGATTTGCATTTTGTAGTGATCATAGTGATTACCCAGTAGGGTGGACCATAAGACGCTTGATAAGAAATCTGCATTATTTTGCTATTGCTGCTACAATACGTATATGTATATATATTCATACATACATATATGTAAATTTGGGGTACTCAAGGGTTTGAAACAACATAAATGTATTATCTTACACTTTTGGAGATCAGAAGATTAATATCAGTTTCAGTAGTTAAAGTCGGGGTATTGGCAAATTCTTGGCATCTCTTAAAAGACACTCCATTTCCTTGTCTTTTCAGCTTCTAGTAACTACACTTTCAGGACATAAATTTTTATAATACACCCAAATATTCAAGGATAATTTCCCCATATGTAGAATTTATTAAAAGTGACATAAATATTGCTTGAATAAACTAAAATGAAATTCATAATTCTGACCATTATGTATTCAATATGTAGGTTTTGTTTCTTTTAACAGGAGAGGATATGAAGAAATAGGAATGCTTTTACATTGTTGGTGGGAGTGTAAGTTAGTTGAACCATTGTGGAAGACAGTGTAGTGATTCCTTAGGGATCTAGAACTAGAAATGCCATTTGAACCAGCAATCCAATTACTGGGTATATACCCAAAGGATTATAAATCATTCTGCTATAGAGACACATTTATACGGATGTTTACTGCAGCACTGTTCACAATAACAAAGACTTGGAATCTACCCAAATGCTAATAAATAATACACTGGATAAAGAAAATGTGGCACATATAAACCATGGAATACTATGCAGCCATAGAAAAGGATGAGTTCATGTCCTTTGCAGAGACATGGATACAGCTGGAAACCATCTTTCTCAGCAAACTGACACAGGAACAGAAAACCAAACACTGCATGTTCTCACTCATAAGTGGGAGTCGAACAATGAGAACACACACACTGGGGCCTTTCTGGGGTGGGGGGTTAGAGGAAGGTTAGCATTAGGCGAAATACCTAATATAGATGACTGGGTGATGGGTGCAGCAAACCACCATGGCATATGTATACCTATGTAACAAACCTGCACATTCTGCACATGTATCCTGAACTTAAAGTATAATAATAATTTTAAAAAGATGATGGAATCTGTATTTTTTTGCTTGTTGTTCCCTTCATTTATCCTTAAAGTGCACCACCCCCATGTCTGCTCATATCATATTCCTCTGTTTTTTTTTTGTCCAATCTCTCTGTATTTCTCTTTTAAGAATATTTGTGATTATATTTACAGTACACCCAGAGAATCCAGCATAATTTCCTCCTTTTAAAATGTTTTAATTAACTTGTCTGTAAAATACATTTTGCCATGTGAAGTAACACAAACGGGTTCCAGGGATAAGGACTTAAATATATTTTGGAAACGTTATTTAGCCTACCAAAGAGTCTTTGTTCAATTATACAGAACCCTTTTCACATATCTCACTACAACCACACCTACAAACACCCCCGACGCAAGAAACATGTAAAAACAAACAAAAAACCCACCAGGAAAAATGCCTGCACCAAAGTCATGGCAATGGTGGATTTGGTGAGTAATTGCTTGTGTAAAGTATAGAAAATAGAAAATTACATAGGAAATCTGAAATCTGGATTTATGCCTGATGTAATAAAATGCATCGTGGTGCAACTAGCCAAAATGGAGAATTTTATTCATAAATGGAACTAGAATATTTGTAAACAAATCTATATAGTACAGGTAAGAATTTAGTCAAATTTTCTGTATGCTGATCTATGGTTGTTTTTTAAAAACACTTTTTCTGCCATGAATATATATACTGAATGATCAACACTGCTTTGAAAGTTACATTCCATATCAGTAATGATGGAGAAAATATTTCTTCCTGCTCTCTCTAAGGAATAGAATTCTATAGTTCTAAAAACAGTAGGGACGAAATTCAGATCAATGTATTTAAATTATGTGAATGCTGTCAGTGCTAGTACACATTTTGAAACATTAATATGTAGGTTGTAACTGTTTACTATGATATATAAGTTGTGATTATTATTTAAAATTTAAATGTGCTGCTGCTTCATATTTTACAAAAGGTCAAACCCCAAAATGAAGTACTAGTATATCAGAAAACATCTAATCATTTTACTGCAGAAAACCAATCATATCAAATTTAATGCAAATTATAATGAACTCAGTCAATCCTCCACAAACATAATTTCTTTTCATATTTTAGTCTGATAAAAATATCATAGATTTATATCTTAAGTTTATAAGCAATTGGGTGCTAGAGCATTGGGTCTTTAAAATGTCATCACTTTAAAGCAAAAGCACTAGAAAAAACTACAAGTTATTTTTCCTTCTGAAAATAGAAACCAATTATTTTTTTGTGTGTGAGTGGTTTAATAGGAGCCATTTATAGATACTTGCTTTTTGCCTTTTGAGTATTTTAATCTACAGAGAGATTCATTTGAGTTTTCTTATATTATTGCATTAACATTTTTGCAGACATTTATTGTTTGGGAAAGAAAATAATCTTCATAATTTCAAATGCACTGGAAAATCCAAATAAAAAATGTAAAAATTAAAAACTCAATTTTCCTTTGCCTATCAGAATCTCCCTATTTCCTACCTATTTGCATAATATTGAACTAAATCTGTATTGAGTTATATGTATCCAAGAACTGTAAATAGCTAACTTTAGCCCCATATTACAGACTAAATTAAGGCATGTAGTTTAACCCAGCTGACAATACAGAAAAACATTTGAAACCAGTGAGTACTGAAAATGAAATGGCAAACATTCAAGTACTTTTTTAACAGAAACATTTAAAACTGTAATTTGGCACTTTTGACAAATCTCTTTCCTATTATCATAATGAGTTCACTAGTTTCATGCCTTTTAATCATTATTTTTATTTATGATATATTTAACATACCAAAGGTGTGAAAATATAAATCCAGGTACTCATATGTGTTAACAAATTTCACAATTGCTACAAAGAGAATAACATACCTAGGAATACAACTAACAAGGAATATAAAGGACCCCTTCAAGGAGAACTACAAGCCACTGCTCAACGAAATGAGAGGTCACAAACAGATGGAGAAATAGTCCATGTTCATGGTTGGGAAGAATCAATATCATGAAAATGGCCATACTGCCCAAAGAAATTTACAGATTCAATGCTATCCCCATCAAGCTACCAATGACCTTCTTCACAGAGCTGGAAAAAAACACCTTAAACTTCATATGGAACCAAAAGAGAGCCCGCATAGCCAAGTCAATTCCAAGCAAAAAGAACAAAATGGGAGGCATCACACTACTGGACTTCAAACTATACTACAAGGCTACAGTAATCAAAACAGCATGGTACTGGTACCAAAACAGAGATGTAGACCAACGGAACGGAACGGAGGCCTCAGAGACAGCACAGCATATCTACAACCATCTGATCTTTGACAAACCTAACAAAAGCAATGGGGAAAGGATTCCCTGTTTAATAAATGGTGTTGGGAAAACTGGCTAGCCATGTGCAGAAAACAAACTGGACCCCTTACTGACACCTTACACTAAAATTAACTCCAGATGAATTAAAGACTTAAACATAAAATCTAACACCATAAAAACCCTAGAAGACAATCTAGGCAAAACCATTCAGGACATAGGTGTAGGCAAAGACTTCACGACCAAAACACCAAAAGCAATGGCAACAAAAGCCAAAATAGACAAATGGGACCTAATCAAACTCCAGAGCTTCTGTACAGCAAAGAAACAGTCATTATAGTGAATTGGCAACCAACAGAATCGGAGAAAATTTTTGCAGTCTACCCATCTGACAAAGGGCTGATATCCGGAATTTACAAAGAACTAAAACAGATTTACAAGAAAAAAACAAACAAGCTCATTCAAAAGTGGGCAAAGGATATGAACAGACACTTTACAAAAGAAGACATACATGAGGCCAACAAACATACAAAAAAATGCTCATCATCACTGGTCATTAGAGAAATGCAAATCAAAACTACATTGAGATACCATTTCATGCCAGTTCGAATGGCAATCATTAAAAAATCTGCAGACAACAGATGCTGGAGAGGATATGGAGAAATAGAAACACTTTTACACTGTTGGTGGGAATGTAAATTAGTTCTACCATTGTGAAAGACAGTGTGGTGATTCCTCAAGGTCCTAGAAATAGAAATTCCATTTGACCCAGCGATCCCATTACTGGATATATATCCAAAGGATTATAAATCATTCTACTATAAGGACACATGCACACGAATTTTCATTGCAGCACTGTTTACAATAGCAAAGACCTGGAACCAACCCAAATGCCCATTGATGATAGACTGGACAGGGAAAATGTGGCATGTATACACCATGGAATATTATGCAGCCATCAAAAACGATGAGTTCATGTCCTTTTTAAGGACATGGATGAACCGGTAAACCATCATTCTCAGCAAACTGACACAAGAGCAGAAAGTCAAACACCGCATGTTCTCACTCATAGGCGAGTGTTGAACAATGAGAACACATGGACACAGGGAGGGGAGCACTACACACTGGGGTCTGTTGGGGGGAGATAGGGGAGGGATGGCGGGGGGCGGAGAGTTGGGGAGAGAGAGCATGGGGAGAAATGCCAGATATAGGTGAAGAGGAGGAAGGCAGAAAATCAAACTGCCACATGTGTACCTGTGCAACTATCTTGCATGTTCTTTACATGTACCCCAAAACCTAAAATGCAATAAAAAATTTTTTTTCAGATATTTGTCACAAAACAAAAGAAAGACAAAATCTTACCAACATAGAAATAAACACTGTCCTGAAATTGTATATTTGTAGGCATTATTTCTTACCAAATTACATACAGCATGTATTTATAAATATATATTTGTAGAAAAATGCTCTTCTCCACCAATATGTTTAACCCTGCTTATTTCTCTTTGAAAATTAGGTAATTAATATTTTAACTTATTATTTGTTCTCCCTTAATTTTGCAAGAGTGCACCTTTTACTCAACTAATAAGACATTTGGTTTCTATATATAGATAAGTCCCAGACTTTTGATCTGAAATGAGTTCTGCAGAGAGATAAGTTACATGTAACAATGGCTATACCTACCACAAAGGGTAGGTCATAGTGAATTCTCAACTGGTGCAATCGTGCAGATATAGCTTCACTTTGTCAGAGTGTGAGGTTCTCTCTCTGTTTTATACTTGTCTCAATTACAATAGCATTAAACTTTTCAAAAAAAATCAATTATTCTCCCAAGGAAAAAATTAGACACTTAGCAGAAACCTTAGCATCAGATAAACTCAGATGCAGAAGCTGGGTTTGCCACAGGTCATCTGTTTGAGCTTTGCTGCATTACCTGACTTCTCCAGTTCTTAGCTTTATCATTTGTAGAAACGTCCTTCTTTAGTCATTCAGTATGTACATACTGATTAAATAATATGTTCCAAGTCTCTACCTGGGACTAAAGATACAGTAACGAAAGAGGCTGGTAACCTTTCAAGGGAATAAACATTAAACACATAATTATACAAATAAGGATTTAATTTTAATAGAAAAAAATGCTATGAAAAAGTAATGAAGAAGAATCCAGAGTGGATGACATGACAATTGATCTAGGTGGAGAGAGGTCTGTGGGGGAGGATAGAGAATTCTTTCTAGAGGAAGTGATTTTCAGGGTGAGATTTGTAGAGCAGATAGAAGGAAATGAAAGGAAAGATATGCTTAGCATAGGCAAATACTTTGAAATTGGAAGGAACTTAATAGTATATATAAAACGCTAAAGCAGATCACTGTAGTAGAGAAAGAGTAAAGTTTGAGATAAGGCTGAGTACATCAACAGGGACCACATGGTTTTGTTACGGAGTTTAATCTTCATTCAAATGTCAAAGATAAGTCATTGGTGGGGTTAAGGCAGTAGTAATTAAAAAAAATTAAAGAATTTCATATGCCTCAATCAGAATGCATGTAAAGTATTGTACTACAAATACAAATCCCAAGGTCTTTATTAGCATTCTTATTTATGGCTGAAAAATTGATTTAGTCTTCAACTCCACAGAAGCAGTTTCTTTTGATCCGAAAGAAAAAAAAGGGAGAAAAATAAATACTACTCAAGGCAAGCAAGGCCAATATTTTTGTTCCAAATTTCATAGGTAAAAGAAATTAAGAGGCGACTGAGATTTAGAAATTTGCTGTAGCTACAGAACTAGTATGTGGCAGCTCTTGGTCTAGAACACAGGCAAAAGTTAAGAGATTCTATAGCAGGGAGAGGACAAGGCAAATAAAACTATATTCTTAACAATGTTGAGCAACGATACTTGCAGAATGCTTTAAATCCTGCACAGAATTGTTTACATTATTTTAGTTAATCTTCATAATGGTTTTGAAAAATAAGTACAAACATGTCTATTTTCTGTATGATTAAAAGGAGTGAAGCTATTAATTTTTTTTCCCCATGACAGTATTTGAACCCAATCTTCTGGTTTCTGTTTTAGTGAATCTGTCATTGCACTCATCTTTTCTAACGATGATGAAAAACCCTGCGGTCAAGAGACAAACTCCAAAAACAGCTTTCTTCATCCTAGATTTCAGGAGAAGGGAAGAGAGCTAACAAAAGCATGCTTTAAACCAGGGAATAAATTCTCTTTCCTTAAGGTTTCTTTAGGAGAATGCAAGAAAAAGACGTAAACCTTTGTCTACTTTCTTTATCCTTATTAATCCTCGCCTATTTAATCAGTGAATCTTTTTCCTTAACTCAGACCAAAAACAATCAATGAATGCATAAATAAAAAAAAAAAATAGTATCCTTTTGAAAACCTTACTTCACACTCCTTTTCAAATTGTTTACCTTTTCAACATTTTTGGAGTTTTAGCCCACAATTAAGGATATAACTTAGTTACAGTGTGTGTAGTATTACATGAAATGGTTTAAATCTGTCTCAGAAGTCAGACCACCTGGGTTCAAACTGCCATCTTCAACAATTTGGACATTATGCCTAACTTTCTTTGCCTGTTAAATAGACAGAACCCCTAGGTAACAGGATGATTGAAATAATTAAATATTGTATTATTAGCATGGAATAAAAATAATTATTACAATGTTAGAAATACTGAATTTTTTGAGATATGACTGATAAGTGAAATGCTCTACATATTTAATGTATATTTCCTGATGAATTCTAGGATAAAAAGAACTATGACACCATCAGTACCATCAAGGTCACATATATGTCTATCACCTCCCAAAGTTTCCTCCTGCCTCCTTTTTTATTATTGTTTTATTTTTTGTATTATTCTCTCTCTTTTTTTTTTTTTGGTAAAATTACTTAGCATATGATCTATCCTCTAAGCAATTTCAAGTATACATTACAGTATTGTTAGCTATAGGCCTTACGCTATATAGCAGATATCAGAATTTATTCATCTTACCAAACTAAAACTTCGTATTTTTTTAATAATCATTTCTCTTTTTCATCTCCTACCAATTTCGAGCAACCAGCATTTGTAATTTCTACCTAGGAGTTAAACATTTTAGATTCTACATAAAAGTGAGATTATATAATAGTTGTCTTTCTGTGTCTAGTTTATTTCTCTTAACATGATTCCCTTCATCTCTATCCGTGTTGTCACAAATGTTGGATTAAAAAAAAATTAAGGCTAAATTATGTTCCATTCTATGCATATGCCACAATTTCTTTATTCATTCAGCCACTAATGGATATGTAGGTACTTTCCATAACTTGATTATTGGGAATAATGCTAAATTCTACATCGGAATGCAGACACATCTTTGAGATCCTAGTTTCAACTCCCTTGAAAATAGATCAAAAGGTGGGATTGCTATTTTTAATTTTAAAATGAAACCTGTATACTGATTCTCATAATGACAGTACCAACTTACATTCCCATCAATAGTGCTCTAGGATCCTCTTTTATCTTTATTCTCAACAACACTCATTATCTTTTTGTTTTGTTTTATATCATAGCCATCCAACAAGGTATGTATTGAAATCTCATTGTGGATTTGCATTTCCCTGGTGATTAGATATGTTGAGTACCTTTATGTATACTTGTTGATCATTTTTATATTATCTTTGGAGAAATATTTATTTAAGTCCTATCCCCATATTCTAATACAGTTTTTTTTTTTTTTTGAGATGGAGTCTCGCTCTTGTTACCCAGGCTGGAGTGCAATGGCGCAATCTCGGCTCACCGCAACCTCCGCCTCCTGGGTTCAGGCAATTCTCCTGCCTCAGCCTCCTGAGTAGCTGGGATTATAGGCATGCACCACCATGCCCAGCTAATTTTTCGTATTTTTAGTAGAGACGGGGTTTCACCATGTTGACCAGGTTGGTCTCGATCTCTCGACCTCGTGATCCACCCGCCTCGGCCTCCCAAAGTGCTGGGATTACAGGCTTGAGCCACCGCGCCCAGCCAATAAAGTTATTTTTAAGTGAAGTTTTCTTTAAGTGATTTTGCATTGCAGGCGTTACGTATGTATTTTGGAGATTAACACCTTATCAGATATTGGTTTGCAAATATTTTCTTTTTCATAGGTTGCCTTTTTGTCCTAATATTTTTTTCTTTTGCTTTGCAAAATCTTTTTTAGTTTCATGTGGTCTCAATTGTCAGGTTTTCAGCTTTTGATAGCTATTCTTTTTGTCATATTCAAAAAAATCATTGCAGAGACAGATGTCAGAAGCTTTTTCCACTAAGTTTTCTTCTATGAGTTTTGTGGTTTCAGGTCCTATATTTAAGTCTTTAGCGACTGGAGTTGATTTTTACATGGTATAATATGATGATCCAGTTCCCTTTTTTTATACGTATAGTTTTCCCAACACCATTTATACAATTGACTATCCTTTCCTCACTGTGTAATCATGGTGTCCTTGTGGAAAATGGGTTGATCATATTTGCATGGATTAATTTCTGAGATGTCTAGTCTGTTCCTTTGCTCTACATGTCTGTTTTTATGCCAGTGTGATACTGCTTTGATTATGATAGTTTTGTAGTAAGATTTTAAATCAAGAAAGGTGATGACTCTAGCATTGTTCATTTTAACAACATTAATTATTCCAAGCTATAAATATGTTTTTGCTTTTATTACATCTTTTTGTTTGGTCACTGTTTTGTAGTTTTAGTGTACAAGTCTTTTACTTCCTTGGTTAACCTACTTCTAATTTGTTTTGGTATTATGAATAGGATTTTTTAAATTTCATTTTTATACAGTTCGTTAATAGTATACAGCAACAAAAGTGATTTTGTTTGTTGCTTTTACATCCTGAAACTTTACTGAATTGCTTTTTAGGTATAACAACTGTGTATTTAGGGACTTATTTTGGGTTTTCTAGATATACAATATTCACACAGGGACAATTTTATTTCTTTCTTTCTGATTTGGATGTCTTATTTTTCCTTCTTGCCTAATTGCTCTGGCTAGGACTTTGAGTACCATTTTTAATGTAAGTAATGATAATGGGCATCTTTGCTTTTCTTGTATAATTGAGAAAACCTTTCAGTTTTTCACCAATGAGTATAATGTTAGTTGTGGGCTTTTCATTTATATCCTTTATTTTGTTGAGTTAATGTTCTTTTATACCTAGTGTGTTGACAGATTTTATTATGAAACAGTGTTAAGTTTTTTTCAAATGCCTTTTTCTCCCTATTGAGATGATAATGTTTATCCTTTCTTAAACATTATCATTTAAAACTCATGACCAGGATCCGACTTTCAAGATGGCCGCCTAAGAACAGCTCAGGACTTCAGCTCCCAGTGAAAGTGCAGAGGGTGAGTGGACGCCGCATTTCCAGATGAACTCTTATTGCCCACAGACCAGGAGATACCCAGGCAGAGGGGTCGCCAGCGTCGCAGTCCCAGCCGGTGCGGCTGTTTTGGCCCCCGCAGGGCTGATTCTGCCCGCGCGGCTGCTGTGACCACTCCCTGTTGCTGCGGTTCTCCGTACAAAAGCCACTGGTCTGGGAGCCCTCTTAGCTGGCGAGCAGAGCCTTGAGACGGCAGAATAGCCCATTCATCTGAAATAGCGAGCCAGGCCAGGAGGTTCCTAGGCAAAAAATCCGCCAGGAGCCGGCGCCGCGGTTCGAGCCGACTCCGTGAGTCGCAGCACGGGAGATCCCGGCGCCTTTTCAACAAGCGACCGGAACGCGGGGTCGTTCAACTTAAAAGAAAAGACTCTGAGTCAGGGAGCCAGGTGATCAGGCTCGGTTGGTCCCACCCCTCCACCCCCAACAACAACGAAAACAAAAACAGTAATTGGAAACCCTCTGGGTTGAGCCCTTCAAACCAAGCACAGCTGAACCGGGACGGTCCAGCTCCGTGGGGGAGGGGCTTCCGCCATTACTGAGACTCTCCACCACTACGGAGGCAGGCTGCCGTGGCCGAGGCAACCCGCCGTTGCCGAGGCAACCTGCCACAACAGAGAGAGTCCGCCATAACAGAGGCGGGGCCACCATTGCCCAGACAGTTCTAACTACGCCCATATAAAAAGGACTACAGGGAAGAGCTCAGGGCAGCTGGGCGGAGCCCACAGCAGCTCAGCAAAGCCCCTGCGGGCAGGCAGAGGCTAGGCGTGCTGCTAGCTGGGCGGGTCCGACCTGAAAAAAAAAAAAAAAATCGAAAAAGGCAGTAGTGCAACGGAAACTCATAAAGCTCCAATTCCCTGGGACAGAGACAGACAACAGGTGGATAAACCCACAAAAATGGGTAGAAACCAGCGTAAAAAGGATGAAAACTCCCGAAACCAGAACACCTCTCCTCCTAAAAGTGATCACAACTCCTCACCAGCAAGGGAACCAGACCGGATGGAGAAGGAGGGTGATGAAATGACAGAATCAGACTTCAGAAGATGGGTAGTAAGAAACTACAATGAGCTAAAAGAACATGTTCTAACCCATCGCAAAGAAAATAGGAACCTTGAAAAAAGATTGGACGAACTGCTGACGAGAATGGACAGCATAGAGAGGAGAATAAGTGAATTGATGGAGCTGAAAAACGCAACACGAGAACTTCGTGAAGCATGCACAAGCTTCAACAGCCGAATTGACCAAGCAGAAGAAAGGATATCAGAGGTCGAAGACCAACTCAATGAAATAAAAAGAGAAGGCAAGAACAGAGAAAAAAGCGCAAAAAGGAATGAACAAAATCTTCAAGAAATGTGGGACTATGTGAAAAGACCTAATCTACGTCTGATAGGTGTACCTGAATGTGATGAAGAGAATGAATCCAAGCTGGAAAATACTCTTCAGGATATTATCCAGGAAAACTTCCCTAACCTAGCAAGGCAGACCAATATTCAAATCCAGGAAATACAGAGAACACCACAGAGATATTCCTCAAGAAGAGCAACCCCAAGGCACATAATCGTCAGATTCACCAGGGTTGAAATGAAAGAGAAAATGCTAAGGGCAGCCAGAGAGAAAGGTCAGGTTACCCACAAAGGGAAGCCCATTAGACTCACAGCAGATCTCTCAGCAGAAACCCTACAAGCCAGAAGAGACTGGGGGCCAATATTCAACATCCTTAAAGAAAAGAACTTTCAACCCAGAATCTCCTATCCAGCCAAACTCAGCTTCATAAGTGAAGGAAAAATAAAATCCTTTGTGAACAAGCAAGCACTCAGAGATTTCATCACCACCAAACCTGCTCTACAAGAACTCCTGAAAGAGGCTCTACACATATAAAGGAACAACCAGTACCAGCCACTCCAAAAACACACCAAATGGTAAAAAAGCAGCAACACAATCAAGAATCTGCATCAACTAACCAACAAAACAGCCAGGTAGCATCAAAATGACAGCATCAAATTCACACATAACAATACTATCCCTAAATGTCAATGGACTAAATGCCCCAATCAAAAGACACAGACTGGCAAATTGGATAAAAAGCCAAAACCCATCAGTGTGCTGTATCCAGGAAACCCATCTTACATGCAAGGATACACAAAGGCTCAAAATAAAGGGATGGAGGAAGATCTACCAAGCAAATGGAGAGCAAAAAAAGGCAGGAGTTGCAATTCTCATCTCTGATAAAATAGACTTTAAAGCAACAAAGATCAAAAGAGACAAAGAAGGACATTACATAATGGTAAAAGGATCACTGCAACAAGAAGAGCTAACGATCCTAAATATATATGCACCCAATACAGGAGCACCCAGATACATAAGGCAAGTTCTTAATGACTTACAAAGAGACTTAGACTCCCACACAATAATAGTGGGAGACTTTAACATCCCATTGTCAATATTAGACAGATCAACCAGACAGAAAATCAACAAGGATATCCAGGACCTGAACACAGACCTGGAACGAGCAAACCTAATAGACATTTACAGAACTCTCCACCCCAAATCCACAGAATATACATTCTTCTCAGCACCACATCACACCTACTCTAAAATTGACCACATAATTGGCAATAAATCACTCCTCAGCAAATGCAAAAGAACAGAAATCATAACAAACAGTCTCTCAGACCACAGTGCAATCGAGTTAGAACTCAGAATGCAGAAACTAACTCAGAACCGCACAGCTTCATGGAAACTGAACAACTTGCTCTTGAATGTTGACTGGATAAACAATGAAATGAAGGCAGAAATAAAGATGTTCTTCGAAACCAATGAGAACGAAGACACAACATACCAGAATCTCTGGGACACATTTAAAGCAGTCTCTAGAGGAAAATATATAGCAATGAGTGCCCACATGAGAAGAAAGGAGAGATCTAAAATTGACACCCTATCATCAAAATTGAAAGAGCTAGAGGAGCAAGATCAAAAAAATTCAAAACCTAGCAGAAGACAGGAAATAACTAAGATCAGAGCAGAACTGAAGGAAATAGAGACACAAAAAACTCTTCAAAAAATCAATAAATCCAGGAGCTGGTTTTTTGAAAAGATCAACAAAATAGACAGACCACTAGCCAGATTAATAAAAAAGAAAAGAGAGAATAACCAAATTGATGCAATAAAAAACGATAAAGGGGATATCACCACAGATTCCACAGAAATCCAAACCATCATCAGAGATTATTACAAACAACTCTATGCACATAAACTAGTAAACCTGGAAGAAATGGATAAATTCCTGGACACCTGCAACCTCCCAAGCCTAAACCTGGAAGAAGCTGAAACCCTGAATAGACCAATAACATGGTCTGAAGTCGAGGGAGCAATAAAGAGCCTGCCACCCAAAAAAAGCCCAGGTCCAGATGGGTTCACAGCTGAATTCTACCAGACATACAAGGAGGAGCTGATACCATTCCTTCTGAAACTATTCCAGACAATCCAAAAAGAGGGAATCCTTCCCAAATCATTTTACGAGACAAACATCATCCTGATACCAAAACCCGGCAGAGACTCAACAAGAAAAGAAAATTTCAGGCCAATATCCATGATGAACATAGATGCAAAAATCTTCAATAAAATACTGGCAAACCGATTGCAACAGCATATCAAAAAGCTCATCCACCATGATCAAGTAGGATTCATCCCGGGGATGCAAGGCTGGTTCAACATACGCAAGTCCATAAACGTAATTCACCACATAAACAGAACCAAAGACAAAAACCACATGATTGTCTCGATTGATGCAGAGAAGGCTTTTGACAAAATTCAACAACCCTTTATGCTAAAAACCCTCAATAAACTAGGTATTGACGGAACGTATCTCAAAACAATAAAAGCTATTTACGACAAACCAACAGCCAATATCATACTGAATGGGCAAAAACTGGAAGCATTCCCTTTGAAATCTGGCACTAGACAAGGATGCCCTCTCTCACCACTCCTATTCAATATAGTACTGGAAGTTCTAGCCAGAGCAATCAGGCAAGAAAAAGAAATAAAGGGTATCCAAATTGGAAAGGAGGAAATCAAATTGTCTCTATTTGCAGATGACATGATTGTATATCTGGAAGACCCCATCATCTCAGCCCAAAATCTCCTGAAACTGATAAACAACTTCAGCAAAGTCTCAGGATACAAAATCAACGTGCAAAAATCACAAGCATTCCTATACACCAGTAATAGACTTCAAGAGAGCCAAATCAAGAACGAACTGCCATTCACAATTGCTACAAAGAGAATAAAGTACCTAGGAATACAACTAACAAGGAACGTAAAGGACCTCTTCAAGGAGAACTACAAGCCATTGCTCAACGAAATAAGAGAGGATACAAACAGATGGAGAAACATTCCATGTTCATGGTTAGGAAGAATCAACATCGTGAAAATGGCCATACTGCCCAAAGTAATTTACAGATTCAACGCTATTCCCATCAAGCTACCAATGACCTTCTTCACAGAACTGGAAAAAAACACCTTAAACTTCATATGGAACCAAAAGAGAGCCCACATAGCCAAGTCAATTCTAAGCAAAAAGAACAAAGCGGGAGGCATCACACTACCGGACTTCAAACTATACTACAAGGCTACAGTAATCAAAACAGCATGGTACTGGTACCAAAACAGAGATATAGACCAATGGAACAGAACAGAGGCCTCACAGGAAATACAACATACCCACAACCATCTGATCTTCGACAAACCTGACAAAAACAAGCAATGGGGAAAGGACTCCCTGTTTAATAAATGGTGTTGGGAAAACTGGCTAGCCATGTGCAGAAAGCAGAAACAGGACCCCTTCCTGACACCTTACACCAAAATTAGCTCCAGATGGATTAAAGACTTAAACATCAGACCTAATACCATAAAAACCTTAGAAGAAAATCTAGGCAAAACCATTCAGGACATAGGTGTAGGCAAGGACTTCATGACCAAAACGCCAAAAGCAATGGCAACAAAAGCCAAAATAGACAAATGGGACCTAATCAAACTCCACAGCTTCTGCACGGCAAAAGAAACAGTCAGTAGAGTGAATCGGCAACCAACAGAATGGGAAAAAATTTTTGCAGTCTACCCATCTGACAAGGGGCTGATATCCAGAATTTACAAAGAACTAAAGCAGATCTACAAGAAAAAAACAAACAAGCCCATTCAAAAATGGGCAAAGGATATGAACAGATACTTTACAAAAGAAGACATACAGGAGGCCAACAAACATATGAAAAAATGCTCATCATCACTGGTCATCAGAGAAATGCAAATCAAAACCACATTGAGATACCATCTCACACCAGTTAGAATGGCAATCATTAAAAAATCGGGAAACAACAGATGCTGGAGAGGATGTGGAGAAATAGGAACACTTTTACACTGTTGGTGGGAATGTAAATTAATTCAACCATTGTAGAAGACAGTGTGGCGATTCCTCAAGGACCTAAAAATAGAAATCCCATTTGACCCAGCAATCCCATTACTGGGTATATATCCAAAGGATTATAAATCATTCTACTACAAGGACACGTGCACACGAATGTTCATTGCAGCACTGTTTACAATAGCAAAGACCTGGAACCAACCCAAATGCCCAACGATGATAGACTGGATAGGGAAAATGTGGTACATATACACCATGGAATATTATGCAGCCATCAAAAACGATGAGTTCACGTCCTTTGTAGGGACATGGATGAACCTGGAAACCATCATTCTCAGCAAACTGACACAAGAGCAGAAAATCAAACACCGTATATTCTCGCTCATAGGCGGGTGTTGAACAATGAGAACACATGGACACAGGGAGGGGAGCACTACACACTGGGGTCTGTTGGGGGGAAATGGGGGAGGGGCGGGGGGGTGGGGAGGTGGGAAGAGATAGCATGGGGAGAAATGACAGATACAGGTGAGGGGACGGAAGGCAGCAAAGCACACTGCCATGTGTGTACCTATGCAACAATCTTGCATGTTCATCACATGTACCCCAAAACCTAAAATGCAATAAAAAAGAAAAAAAAAAAAAAAAAAAAAAAAAACCATAAAAAAAAAAAATAAATAATTAAAACTCATGACCATTTTATTCACAATTCTGTTAATATGATAAATCATATTATTTGATTTTTGTATGACAAACAATTTTTGCATGCATGGATAAATGCCATTTGATCATGATGTATCATTATTTTAATGTGCTATTCAATTAGGTTTTCTAGTGTTTTGTTGATAAATTTCGCATGTATGTTCCTCAGAAATATTGGCCTGTAAGTGGTTTTTCTCTAGTATCTTCTTCATACTTTAGTATCAGGACAGTGGTTGGCCTCATAAAATGAGTTTGGAAGTCTTCTTTCTTCTTTAATTTTTTGGAGAAAAAAATGAAGCCATTCAGTTCTACAGTTTTCTTTGTTGGGAAATTTGGGATGATTGGTTTGATCCCTTTCTTTGTTACAGATCGTTTCTGATTTTCTAGTTTTTTTTTTTTTTTTTTTTTTTTATTCAGCCTTTGTAGGTCCTATGATGATAGAAATTTATCCATATCTTTTCAGTTATCTAAATTACTTACAGTACTATCTTATGATACTTTTTATTTGTGTCATCACACGTATCATTTCCTCTTTCATTTCTGATTTTATTTATTAGAGTCTTCTCTATACTTTCTTAATCACTCCAAATAAAAGTTTGTTGGCTTTATCTTTTCAAAAAACCGACTCTTAGTTCCATTTTTAAAATATTTGTTTTCCATTTTCTGTTTTATTTATTTCTGCTCAAATCTGTTATTCCTACCTTTCGTTAACTTTTGTCAACAAAAATAAAAAGATTGTGAAGGGGTTGATTAGCCTTAGTAAATGATAGAATGCTTTCTTTAGCTGTTGAACACACATTGTGGCTTAATAATTTAGTGTTATAACATCAGCCCTCTTGCATGGGAAAGCTTTTATACAACTGAAAAAACAATACATTGATAATTACAATTGAAATTGCTGTATAAATGTTTAAATGGCCCATCAAGTAGCCAAATGTACCTGAAGTTTTTTATTGTTTTCCCAGGATTACAGGTTTGTCATTTGTCAAAATACACATTTTGGCAACGTTTAGTGACACCCGAACATTGGTCATAAACTGTTTTAGCAATATATGTTACCATACCTATATATTTAATTTAGAACATTTTATCTTTTCTAGGATGAATTGTGGAATGCAGAACTTTTAAGAAAAGCTTTAAGGACTCAGGAAGGACAAGGTGACTATCCTGGTTATCAGTAAGTTCATGCTTAACACTGGCTTTATATCTTTATGAATACCCGTTGTTTTTCCAGTTTAGAGGAACAGCTCTGTTAACTAATGGGTTATCACAGGTAATTTGACTTAGACCATGAAGTTCATTCATATTACATATCTAAATAATTTTGGTGTTGGCTGATTTGGCATTAAAATCTGGCAAAATATTTTCTTGGTATTCAAGTAGTTTTTGTTCTACTTGAGTTAGGAGTTTTATAATCCAGTCAGTCTTTTTATTAAAGTTCCAGGAATTCTTACCCAGCCCAAATGATATGTTTCTTAAGTTACCAGATACCTGTATTCAAGAGTGCTTTTTAGGGTCCTTGCCATCCTTTCATGAACCTATTAAAAGACACTAAATTCTAGGATTTTATGTGCTTGTGAAGTTTTCAGAAACTGCATTAGCTTTAAGCAATTAACTGTGGAAATGACTTTAAATAGTCATAGCTAATGACACAATTGACAAGAAAATTTAATTATTTCTAAGGTTTACAGTAACTTAATAACCATCATTATAATTGAGAGCATATACTTTGAGATATTAGAATTTTATAGATTTCATACTATTTTGGAACATACTGATGACATACACTAAAATATAACCTGAAGAAGGTTAAACATATATATTTTTTAATTTTGGTAATGGTTCCCATGTAACTTAATATGTCAGATAATCCTTTTTAGCTCTCCTTTGGATGCTTTCTGGGCCATCTGTAGCATCTCAAAGTTAAAGATCAGAAAAAATAATTTTGAAGCTGAAATTTGATTTA
Source organism: Saimiri boliviensis (assembly GCF_048565385.1). NCBI lineage: Eukaryota > Metazoa > Chordata > Mammalia > Primates > Cebidae > Saimiri > Saimiri boliviensis. The sequence continues at coordinate 106,434,605 of NC_133450.1, read as the reverse complement.
GGGAAGTTTATTAAATATGTTAAATATTTATAACACTAGATATTATTAAGTAGAATTTTAGGTTTTGCTTTGCTTAAGTCATTTGTTTAGACAAAATGCCAACTCTAAAACTGTAGAAAGGCAAAAACCTTTACTCATTGATAGAGGGAAGACTTAGCTTTCTAAATAATTTGTCTCTTGTCTTTCCCACATTTTTTCCTGTATTTTATTCAAAAGGCAAACAAAAATCTTTCATTATCTATGAATATTACATGAAAATCTTGTTTAAGAGAGAAAGCCAAATTTCACCCTGCATTAGTCTACTATTAAAGTAAATTCCAATTTTTAATAAAATCTTATGGAAAAATTAATTCAATCTTAATCAGTTTGACCATAAGGTGAGATTTTCATAAACCTTTCATACCCTTTACAAATTTTGTGAAAGAGCAGATCAGTGCCTTAAGAAAACCCTACTATGCTTTTATTCCAATGTCAATTCATGGAGAAACAGAATAATACCCTTTTAAATGTAGACACTATGTTCACACAAATAATTTATTTTACAAGATTAATTTTTATAACATTTCACAACTGGTTTAAACTTTTAGCTTTATCTTACCTAGTTTAAAACAATTCTTTAACACTCTCAACTAGGCAAAAATTTATATGCCAATGCATTCCTTTTTAAAACTGTTTTATATTCATAGGTTTTTGGGGAACAACTGTTATTTGATTACATGAGTAAGTTCTTTAGTGGTGATTTGTGAAATTTTGGTGCACTCCTCACCTGAGAAATATACCCTGAACCCAATTTGTAGTCTTTCATTCCTGATGCCCATCCTACCTTTTCTCCCAAGTCCCCAAAGTCCACTGGATCATTCTTTTGCCTTTGTATCCTCATAGTTTAGATTCTACTTATGAGTGAGAATATATAATGCTTAGATTTCCATTCCTAAGTTGCTGCACTTAAAATAATAGTCTTCAGTTCCATCCAAGTTGCTGCAAATGCCATTAATTACTTTTTATGGTTGAGTAGTATTCCATCGTAGATATATACCATAATTTCTTTATTCATTTGTGGATTGATGGGCATGTGGGCAGGTTCCATATTTTTGCAAATGCAAACTGTACTGCTGTAAACATGCATGCACAAATATGTTTTTCATAAAATGACTTCTTTTGCTCTGGGTAGCTACCCAGTAGTGAGATTACTATATCAAATAGTCATTCTACTTTTAGGTCTTTAAAAAATTCCTCACACTGTTTTCCATAATGACTGTACTAGTTTATATTCCCACCAGCAATGTAGAAGGGTTCCCTTTTCACTGAATACATGCCAACATCTATTATGTTTTGATTTTTTTTTTTTTATTATGGGCATTCTTGCAGTAGTAATGTATTGCATTGTGCTTTGGATTTGCATTTTCCTCATCATTAGTGATGTTGAGCATTTTTTTGCATGTTTGTTGGCCATTTGTAGCTGAAGTCCTAGCCAGAGCAATTGGACCAGAGAAAAATATAAAGGGCATCCAAACTGGTAAAAAGGAAGTCAAGCTGTTACTGTTTGCTGATGATATGACTATATATCTAGAAAACCCTAAAATATAAAGACTCATCCAAAAAGCTCCTAAAACTGATAAATGAATTCAGCAAAGTTTCAGGATACAAAATTAATATAAAAATATCAGTATCTCTGCTGTGCACCACAGTGACCAAGCTGAGAATAAAATAAAAACCTCCACCACTTTTACAATAGCTGCAAACAAACAAACAAAAAATGACAACAAAAATCTTAGGAATATACCTAACCAAAAAGGTCAAAGACCTCTAGTAGCAAGATTACAAAACACTGCTGAAATATATCATAGATGAAACACATCCCATGTTCATGGATGGGTAGAATCCATGGATGGGTAGAACATGGGAAACACATCCCATGTTCATGGATGGGTAGAATCAATATTGTGAAAATGACCCTACTGCCAAATTCAATGCAATTTCCATAAAAATATCACCATCATTCTTCACAGAACTAGAAAAAAATTCCTAAAATTTGTAGGAAACCAGAAAAGAGCCCACATAGCCAAAGCAAGACTAAGCAAAAGGAGCAAATCTGGAAGCATCACATTACCTGACTTTAAACTGTACTATAAGGCCATGGTCACCAAAACAGCATGGTACTGGTGTAAACATAGGCCCATGCCTTCTTATAATCTTTTACTAAAAATAAGTTATCATCCCTACAAACTTTGCATGAAAAATTCTTTTTTTTTTTAAATAGTCTCAATTACATGTGTTAACATTAACCCCCAGCAATTTTTAATTTTGGTGAAAAACCTGGTAACTTATTTTAATTATATACTAATGTGAACCCCAGGTTACCAGGTAGAAGTGCAGACAGATAAGGTCTGACTCTTTTCAGTATAGCTCAGGGTATCACTAAATCTACAAGTCCCCAGGACTTTCCTAGCTGTAAAGCAGTCAAGTTGAACAATTTTTAAAAGCAAAGAAACAGTTTAGAACGTTAAAGCATTTAGCAAACCTAATATCTAACCTAATTTAGACTAAATGTTTTTATTTTCCCAATAATCTTTACAACTTTTTTATTTCCTAAAGATTACTAAAGTCATATGAACTAAAAGGCACTACAGTTTTTATTTTTCTTTCAAAATATCCTAAGTATTTATTTTTCTTTAAGACAGGGAATTAGGGCTCTTTTATAAAAACATCACACACAACACATGTGTAACTACATAGACAGAATAAGATCCAGTAGTTGTAGAATTTGTCATTTGCCAGTTTTTAAGTTTCTTAATTGGATTCCTGGCTTTAGGGTGGAATCCTTGGAGGAACAGAAATAGAAAAACATGTGGTTTCTAGGGCCCATTAAACAGGCACATCTGGAAGGCAAAAACAGATGTCCAAAACTAAGGATCCCATTTTTATATCAGATCTTAGATCCCCCCTCAAAAGGGAAATGCTATGGGGAAAGACAGTGGAATGATTTTTATGATGCCTTTTATTTCATGGTAATCCCAATTAGCTTGTGCAACTATCTCCCATGCAGTCCTATTTCTTAGTGGGGGCAGTGGGGTTGTCGCCATACCTTACAGATAGCTAAGAGCATGCTTCTCTGATCCAAATGTGCAGAGCTGAGTACCCACCATAACTGCAATTTTCCATCTCTAAAGTTATATTTGTCCTAGATTTCGAGAATGATCCATCCACCTCTTATTCCTGAAGTTTGATGAGGAAAACAAAGAGTATTTTTTCTCAAAAATGGGGTCTTTGGTGCCTCCTCTATTTTTCTTAAGGAGTTTTTGCTATTAGAGTTTGAATATTCACTTTTAATTAAGCTGACTTTTACCCATAGCACTCTTCAAAATATCCTTTTAAATCTGTTATTACCTGACTATATCAACTGGCTAATATTTCTGGCTTCTAAACTTTACCAAAAGTAACCTCACAGGTGAAACCAACAAACCTGAACTAAGGTTATGACTTAAAACCATGAGTGTATAAAGTATTTTCAAAGAGATGACAAGCAGTTTTTGCAAAAGCTAGAATCTTAAAAGGTAGATCAGAGGAAGGAAGATTTAAGAAGGGAAGCTAGAAGATTTTCATGGAGGGGAAGAGAATCAGCAAATGGTAAAGATCACGCAGATCTCAACCAGAAAGTACTCTTTCCCTAAGCCAGGATTGATCCCAGGACACCATTGTAGAATGGTGGAGACCAGAAGAAATTACTGCCACATGGTTAACATGTCAAACTTCCAAGGACGTAAATCAAAATGAAGACGTTATCCAGTTTATTATTTTATTTTTCTTCATAGACCTTCAACAAAGTTTGTAACTGACCAGTTTGCTGGGCTGGCTTAAACAGCAGGGCTTATGGGGTTCTAAGCCCAGGTTCTATCCTAAGGTACATCTCCCTATGATAGAAACATACAAAAACACACACAAAGCACACGATCAGATTGGCTACAGCTTAAGAATAGCCTCCTAAATGTCTTTTTGTCATTAATCAGAACTTTACATAGACTATAAACAGGAATTTTTTTTTTAACCATTAATTTAACTGGTTTGTACAGAGAGAGAGAGAGAGAGGCCAAGAGTATGACTGGCAAGAAATTCTTACTCTTTTGGTAACATGTCAGGTTTCTGAGTTGCCCTTCCCTGAGTGGCTCTAGCAACCCTTCTTGCCACACCCCAGCTCCAGGGCCCAAGCTGCATCACAAAGGATAGTAACAGAACTTAGGCAAAATACTTTAAAATTGTAAGTTGCCACCCAACCAGCTGCACTGAAGACCTAAATTACAATATTTTCAATTCCAGCCAGAGCAAAATATGCATGCTTTAAATAAAAAACACTGGAAGAGACGTCAAAGATGGCCATTTAGGAACAGCTCAGGATTGCAGCTCCCAGTAAAAGCACAAAGGGTGAGTGGACACTACATTTCCAGATGGATTTTTATTGTCCACAGACAAGGAGATTCCCAGGCGGAGGAGCCCCAAGGGTCGCCAGCGCGGCCGTTTTGGCTGGTGCAACTGCTTTACCGGTGCCCTGGCACAGCGGTTCTCCGTACAAAATACACTGGTCTGGGTGCCCTTTCAGCTGGTGATTGGAGCCCCAGATAGTCACCCATTCATCTGATTAAAAAGGGGATTGAACAGGGAGCCAAGCCAGGAGATTCCTGGGCAAAAAAAGCACCACAAACGTCACTGCTGCTGTTTAAGCCAGTGCAGTGGTTTGCCACACAGGAAATCAGGTGACTTTTCAACATGCAACTGGAACACCTGGGAGAGAGTCAACTGTTCAACTAAAAACAAACAAAAAAAAGCCTCTGAGGCAGGGAGCCAGGCGATCAGGCTTGACTGGTCTTACACCCACAAAAGAACAGCAATCAGAAACTCTGTGAATTGAGTTTCACAGCAAGCGCAGCTGAAACCAGGACTGTCCAGTTCTGTGGGGGAGGGGTATCTGCCATTACCGAGAGACTCCACCACTACAGATGTAGTCTGCCATTGCAGAGACAGACTGCCATTGCCAAGGCAACCTGCCTTTACAGAGAGAGTCTGCCAATACAGAGGTGGGCCACCATTGCTGAGGCAGTTCTAACTACACCCATATAAATAGGACTGCAGGGATGATCACATGGCAGATGGGAGGAGCCCACAGCAGCTCAGCAAAACATCTGCAGGCAGACAGTGACTAGGCTGCCCCTTGTTGGGCAGGGCAGCCCTGAAAAAAAAATGCAGCAGCACAATGGAAACTCATAAATAAAGCCCTAACTCCCTGGGACAGAGCACCTGGGAACAAAAAGTGGTTTATGAGTTCTGCTGCAGCAGACCTAAACGTACCTGCCCAGCAGCTCTGAATGAACAACAGAGCTCACAGCTCAGCACTTGAGCTCCTATAAAGGACAGACTATCTCCTCTAGCAGCTCCCTGATACCCGTATTTCCAAAGAGTCACCTCATAAAGGAGAGAACAGACTGACATTTGGCGGGTATCCTTCTGGGACAAAGATAGCAGAAGAAGAAACTGGTAGCAACCATTAGTGTCCTGCAGCTGCTGCAGGTGTTCCCCAGGCAAGCAGGGCCTGGAGTAGACCTCAGCAGTCCTACAGCAGAGTGGCCAGGCTGTTACAAGGAAAACTAAGAAACAGAAATAACTTCATCATCAACAAACAGACGTCCACTCAGAGACCCAATCTGAAAGTCAGCAACTACAAAGATGACAGCTGGATAAATCCACAATGATGGGGAAGAAACCAGCACAGAAAGATGAAAACACATGAAACCAGAACACCTCTCCTACAAGAGATCACATCTCCTCACCAGCAAGGGAACAAGCCTGGATGGAGAATGAGTGTGATGAAAAGACAGAATCAGACTTCAGAAGGTGGGTAATAAGAAACTTCTGTGAGCTAAAAGAACATGTTCTAACCCCATACAAAGAAACTAAGAACCTTGAAAAAAGATTTGACAAAATGCTAATGAGAATGGACAACTTAGGAATATAAGTGAATTGATGGAACTGAAAAACACAACACAAGAACTTCACAAAGCATGCACAAGTTTCAATAGCCAAATCGACCAAGCAGAAGAAAGGATATCAGAGGTCGAAGACCACCTCAATGAAATAAAATGAGAAGGCAACAACAGAGAAAAAACGGTACAAAGGAATGAACAAAATCTTCAAGAAATGTGAGACTATGTGAAAAGACCTAATCTACGTTTGATAGGTGTGCCTGAATGTGACAAAGAGAATGAATCCAACCTGGAAAATACACTTCAGGATATTATACAGGAATACTTCCCCAACCTAGCAAGGCAGGCCAATATTCAAGTCCAGGAAATACAGATAACACCACAAATATATTGCTCAAAAAGAGCAACCCCAAGGCACTTAATTGTCGGATTCACCAGGGTTGAAATGAAGGAGAAAATGCTAAGGGCAGCCAGACAGAAAGATCAGGTTACCCATGAAGGGAAGCCCAGCAGACTCAAAGCAGATCTCTCAGTAGAAACCCTACAAGCCAGAAGAGAGTGGGGGACAATATTCAACATCCTTAAAGAAAAGTACTTTCAACCCAGAATCTCATACCCAGCCAAATTAAGCTTCATAAGTGAAGGAAAAACAAAATCCTTTGCAAACAAGCAAGTACTCAAAGACTTCATCACCACAGGGCTGGTTTACAAAAGCTCCTGAAAGAGGCTCTTCACGTAGAAAGGAAGAACCAGTACCAGCAACTCCAAAAACATACCAAGTGGTAAAGAGCATCAACACAATCAAGAATCTGCATCAACTAATGGGCAAAACAGCCAGGCAGCATGAAAATGGCAATATCAAATTCACACATAACAATATTAACCCTAAATGTAAATGAACTAAATGCCCCAATCAAAAGACACAGACAGGCAAATTGGATAAAAAGCCAAAACCCATCGGTGTGCTGTTTCTGGGAAACCCATCTCACATGCAAGGATACACAAAGGCTCAAAATAAAGGGATGGAGGAAGATTTACCAGCAAAGGGAGAGACACACACAAAAAAAAAACAGGAGTCACAATTCTCATCTCTGATAAAATAGACTCTAAAGCAACAAAGATCAAAAGAGACAAAGAAGGCCATTACATAATGGTAAAAGGATCAATGCAACAAGAAGAGCTAACGATCCTAAATATATATGCACCCAATTCAGGAGCACCCAGATACCCATAAGGTAAGCTCTTAATGACGTACAAAGAGACTTAGACTCCCACACAATAATAGTGGGAGACTTTAATACCCCATTGTCAATATTAGACAAATCAACCAGACAGAAAATCAACAAGGATATCCACTACCTGAACTCAGACCTGGAACAAACAAACCTAATAGATATTTACAGAACTAACTCCACCCCAAATCCACAGAATATACATTCTTCTCAGCACCACATCACACCTACTCTAAAATTGACCACATAATTGGAAGCAAATCACTCCTGAGCAAATGCAAAAGAACAGAAATCATAACAGTCTCTCAGACCACAGTGCAATCGAGTTAGAACTCAGAATGCAGAAACTAACTCAGAACCGCACAGCTTCATGGAAACTGAACAACTTGCTCTTGAATGCTGACTGGACAAACAATGAAATGAAGGCCGAAATAAAGATGTTCTTCGAAACCAATGAGAATGAAGACACAACATACCAGAATCTCTGGGACACATTTAAAGCAGTCTCTAAGGAAAATATATAGCAATAAGTGCCCACATGAGAAATAAGTAGAGATCAAAAATTGACACCCTATCATCAAAATTGAAAGAGCTAGAGGAGTAAGATCAAAAAAACTCAAAACCTAGAAGACAAGAAATAACTAAGATGAGAGCAGAACTGAAAGAGATACAGACACAAAAAACCCTTCAAAAATCAATAAATCCAGGAGCTGGTTTTTTGAAAAGATCAACAAAATAGACAGACCACTAGCCAGATTAATAAAAAAGAAAAGAGAGAATAACCAAATCGATGCAATAAAAAACCATAAAGGGGATATCAATACAGATTCCACAGAAATCCAAACCATCATCAGTGATTATTACAAACAACTCTATGCACATAAACTAGTAAACCTGGAAGAAATGGATACATTCCTGGACACTTGTATCCTCCCAAGCCTAAACCAGGAAGAAGTCAAAACCCTGAATAGACCAATAACAAGGTCTGAAGTTGAAGTAGCAATTAAGAGCCTACCACCCAAAAAAAAGCCGAGGTACAGATGCGTTCACAGCCAAATTCTACCAGACATACAAAGAGGAGCTTGTACCTTTCTTTCTGAAACTATTCCAAATAATACAAAAAGAGGGAATTGTTCCCAAATCATTTTCTGTGACCAACATCATCCTGATACCAAAATCCGGCAGAGATTCAACAAGAAAAGAAAACTACAGGCCAATATCCATGATGAACATAGATGCAAAAATCTTCAATAAAATACTGAGAAGCTGATTGCAACAGCATATCAAAAAGCTTATCTACCATGATCAAGTTGGCTTCATCTCAGGGATGCAAGGCTGGTTCAACATACGCAAGTCTACAAATGTAATTCACCACATAAACAGATCCAAAGACAAAAACCACATGATTATCTCAATTGATGCAGAGAAGGCCTTTGACAAAATTCAACAGCCCTTTATGCTAAAAACCCTCAATAAAACTAGGTATTGATGAAATGTATCTCCAAATAATAAAAGCTATTTATGACAAACCAACAGCCAATATCGTACTGAATGGGCAAAAACTGGAAGCATTCCCTTTGAAATCTGGCACTAGACAAAGATGCCCTCTCTCACCACTCCTATTCAATACACTACTAGAAGTTCTAGCCAGAGCGATCAAGCAAAAAAAAAAAAAAAAAAAAAAGAAGAAATAAAGTGTATTCAAATAGGAAAGGAGGAAGTCAAATTGTGTCTATTTGTAGAAGACATGATTGTATATCTTGAAGACCCCATTGTCTCAGCCGAAAATCTCCTGAAATTCATAAGCAACTTCAGCAAAGTCTCAGGATACAAAATCAATGTGCAAAAATCACAAGCATTCCTATACACCAATAAGAGACTAACAGAGAGCCAAATCAAGAATGAACTTCCATTCACAATTGCAAAAAAGAGAATAAAATACCTAGGAATACAACTAACAAGGAACGTAAAAGACCTCTTCAAGGAGAACTACAAGCCACTGCTCAACGAAATAAGAGAGAACACAGACATAGAGAAACATTCCATGCATGGTTAGGAAGAATCAATATAGTGAAAATGGCCAGACTGCCCAAAGAAATTTACAGATTCAACACGATTATCATCAAGCTACCAATGAACTTCTTCACAGAACTGGAAAAAAACACCTTAAACTTCATATGGAACAAAAAGAGAGCCCACATAGCCAAGTCAATTCTAAGCAAAAAGAACAAAGTGGGAGGCATCACTCTACCGGACTTCAAACTATACTACAAGGCTACCGTAATCAAAACAGCATGGTACTGGTACCAAAACAGAGATATAGACCAATGGAACAGAACAGAGGCTTCAGAGGCAACACAACATATCTACAACCATCTGATCGTTGACAAACCTGACAAAAATGAGAAATGGAGAAAGGATTCCCTGTTTAATAAATGGTGTTGGGAAAACTGGCTAGCCATGTGCAGAAAGCAGAAACTGGATTCTTTCCTGACACCTTACACTAAAATTAACTCCGGATGGATTAAAGACTTAAATAGAAGACCTAACACCATAAAAAATCTACAAGAAAATCTAGGCAAAATCATTCAGGACATAGGCGTAGGCAAGGACTTCATGACCAAAACACCAAAAGCATTGGCAACAAAAGCTAAAATAGACAAATGGGACCTAATTAAACTCCACAACTTCTGCACAGAAAAAAAAAAAAAAAAACAGTCATTAGAGTGAATCGGCAACCAACGGAATGGGAAAAAATTTTTGCAGTCCACCCATCTGACAAAGGACTGATATCCGGAATTTACAAAGATATAAAACAGATTTACAAGAAAAAAACAAGCCCATTCAAAAGTGGGCAAAGGATATGAACAGACATTTTACAAAAGAAGACATATATGAGGCCAACCAACATATGAAAAAAATGCTCATCGTCACGGGTCATTAGAGAAATGCAAATCAAAACTACATTGAGATACCATCTCATGCCAGTTCGAATAGTGATCATTAAGAAATCTGGAGACAACAGATGCTGGAGAGGATGTGAAGAAATAGGAACACTTTTACACTGTTGATGGGAGTGTAAATTAGTTCAACCATTGTGGAAGACATTGTGGCGATTCCTTAAGGCCCTAGAAATAGAAATTCCATTTGACCCAGCAATCCCATTACTGGGCATATATCCAAAGGATTTTAAGTTGTGTTCATTGCAGCACTGTTTACAATAGCAAAGACCTGAAACCAACCCAAATGCCCATCGATGATAGACTGGATAGGGAAAATGTGGCACATATACACCATGGAATATAACGCAGCCATCAAAAATGAATTTGTGTCCTTTGTAGGGACATGGATGAACCTGGAAACCATCATTCTCAGCAAACCGACACAAGAGCAGAAAATCAAAGACTGCATGTTCTCACTCATAGGCGGGTGTTGAACAATGAGAACACATGGACTCAGGGAGGGGAGCACTTCACACTGGGGTCTGTTAGGGGGAAATAGTGGAGGGACTGTGGAGGGTGGGGAGTTGGGGAGAGACAGCATGGGGAGAAATGACAGATACAGGTGAGGGGAAGGAAGGCAGCAAACCACACTGCCATGTGTGTACCTATGCCACAATCTTGCATGTTCTTCACATGTACCCCAAAATCTAAAATGCAATAAAACTAAATTAAATTAAATTAAAACACTGAAGTGTTTTTAGAAGTGTCTGCTTATCAATAGGCCTCTCTAGATGAGACTAATATGGGAACCCTCGTTTTAAATGTACTTCAGTGTGTTGTTGTTCATTTGAAATGTTTCACTATAAGTTATCTTTAGTACAGTCTTGCCATTTCTGTAAGACTTTGCTGCTTCCCAGGACTAAAGCTTATGCATGTGTAAGGCAGAAAGAAAGAAGTTCGTCACTAATTAAAAATCACATTTTTACCTAAAGCTAATGCTTTGCTCTCAGGTTACCTTGGATAACTTAGCCAATGATTTTTTTCCTATCTAAGCATGCAGAAAAAAAAATGAAACAAATTGGTATAACACAAAAATCCTTGTGAATTTTTAATAGCCAAATTTTACAACCCCTGCATTATTACCATTTAGTATCAGTTTCTTTCTAACCCAGTCAGACATAAGAGGCCTCTAACTGGATCCAAGCCAGTTAATTACTGTATCTAATTCAATCCTGGACCCTGTCCTAGTTTCTGACACAACTTCCAAATCTAGTTTGCTTCAGTAGTTTGCTCAAAGAAACTAGGAGAACTCAAAATACAAATTTGTGGATCTCCAAAATCTGAGAGAGTATTTATCCACAATCCCTAGCTCTCTTAGAGATCAATGGACACAAGTGGGTCATTGCTGCTACCTTGCTTGTTCATTCTGCACTCCTGGGGGGTCGTTAAAGCTCTACTTTGGATCTCACTTATGACACCATTAGTTAACAGAAAAACTTCAGCTGAATTAAATTTAAAGGAGTTTAACTGAACAATAAACAATTTGCAAATTGGGAAGTCACTAGAATCATAGCAGATACAGTAAGACTGCAACATAGCCATGTGTTGGAAGAAGAAAACTGAGCAATACACAATTTGCAAATCAGGCAGCCCCCAGAATCACAGCAGATTCAGAAAGACTCCAACACAGCCATGTGGTGGAAGATATATGAACAGCAAAAGGAAAGTGACATAGGGAAAATGCAAGTGAGGTACAGCAACAACTGAAATGGTTACAGCTCGGCATTTGCCTTATTTGAACATAATGTGAAGAGTTTGCAGCATTTGATTGACCCAAACTCAGGGAGTGATACAGGTGTGAACTATGGTTAGTTTACATCTCCACTTATTATAGTTCACAATGTACAGAAAAGTCTTTAGGCTGAACTTAAACAGGTAAGGAGGCAGGTTTAGGTTAAACTAGATTTAACAGATAGTTAATGTGAATTCTCTGTCAGGTGAATCATATATATCTATTTCATTTGATTCTATTTCTTGAGATTTCTTTTGTTCCTTTGCTTTGGACATATGTCTCTCTTTCTTCATTTTTCTTCACTCTTTGTGTAGGTAACTGCACATCAGAAACAAACAGCCACCTCTCCCTGTCTTTACATACTGGCCTCATATAGATTTTCATCATCAATCAGTCCATTAAGAGATTTTCCCAGCCTCTCAAACTTTCATGCTAATCTAAAATACTGTATTTTTCTCAGTGGCCACCAGAAGTCTAGAGTATACTGGCTTTCATTATTTATATGAGATAGGCAAGATAAAAGTGAGTCCTTTGGGCAGTGACAAGATAGTTGAAATGTTGGATATGTAGTCCAACTCCTTCCCTCCCTAGAAAGAAACTGAGAACTGAGTTTTATTTCTTTTATCTCTGTGTTGAGTGAAAAAAGGAGCTATGAAAACTACATGCATCTATTTCAAACTCCCATCTTTATTCTCAGAGATCCACAGGCATCTAGAGTATCCTGGGTCTCATCAGTGCTACAAGATCAGGAACGTAGAATCCAGTCTTTTGGCAAGACTCCAGAAAAGTCTGAACATTGAATGTGTAATTCAACTCTTTTACTCCACAGGCTGAAGCTAGGACCTATGAGATTTGTCTCAACTGTATGATTCTGTTTCAGGTGTAGGAAATACGGAAAGGTGGTAATGTGAATGTTTCTACCAGCTTTGATACAGCTTGTTTCATACCCTAGTTGGTTTCTGGATTTTTCACAAAGTGAATTTGTAACTTCATTCTTGTTGAATCAGTGTGTCCATGGAAGGAAGAAGAGTCTAATCCTTCCTATTCTGACATCTTACTGATATCTCTCCTGGCAAACTGCAATTTTTGAGCAGATACATAACAACTATCAAAAGTCCTAATACTGTGTGTAAATTTGGAGGCAGGTTTTAAGTGTATGTAATTTCTCACAAATAAGCCTTTAATTGGAACAAAATCATACTCTTTCTTTTTGCTTATAAATGAGCAAGGAAAGATGTTAGTAGAACCATAACATGAAGAATGCAGAGTTCTAAAATATTCTACATAGGCTGGGAGAGTAAAATGCATATATGTTAAGCTGCTTGATTTTGGAAGTTCAGAGATCTTTCTATGTATTTTCTAGGTTTTCATCAGCTAAACAGAATTATCTAAATGCATGCTGATTATTAATAAGATTATTACTGGTCAACAGGGAAAAAGAAAGAAATATTAAAATATTTTGTATGCCTTTCTTCAGTTAGGTGTTCTAGATTGTAAGTTCCATAAAGACACGGTTTTTCTTTGTATCCAGTATTCTCAAACCTGCAGTTACCCTTACATGCGTTGGTGCTCAATAGTTTCTTTAATAAATGGAGAATAAACACAATTAATATGAAATTATTTGGCAATGTCCTTTCTGTGCATATAATTGAAGTAACCAAGAGAGACATGATGACATTTCAGCCACTGAATATGCGTTCCACTTCCACTTTCAATTTTAGCTAAATTTAGCCTAAAAACACATTTTTAAATAATGATTTTGAGTAAAGCATAACATTAGATAATCAAGTGATATTTCAAGCTAGCATATTAAACATGTATTCTTAAGTATTTTGAAGAAAAATTTAAATAGAAATCAAACATGCTGAATAGCAAAATAAAATTATTTTGCCATTTCTACTAAAAACAGATTCTGCATATATCCTATTCATGAAAAACTAAATTAGATTTGAAAATGAAGTTACATGGAAAAAGCAATTTCTCATTAAATTAAATGTAAATTGAACACTATGATAATATCTTTGTGGTGTTGGTCTAAAGATTTCTGTCATAAAATCCTATTATGCACATAATGCTTAAGAATGCAATATACAAAAGTCCTGCCTGTTAAGCAGCAGTATGTTGAACTACAGCCAATAAATACACCCATCCGTGTTCTTTATAAGGTAATCTATTGTTCTAAAGGAAGAATGTAAATTATTATATGTTGTACCTTTTACATTGCCACATATCGAAAAAAAGGAATACAAAAAAATCTTTACTGCTATACAACATTCTCTTTATATATTTTTCCTTTCTTTAAAAAATGAAGATAATAACTTGCCAACATTTCTAAACTCTTAATGTCATAAAGGAAATCAGACTTTAGCTTTTGATAGATTAATGAACTTTATTATACTTACTTTTTGACATGCTAGTATATTCTGAGTTAAAAAGATACATGAGCACAGATACATTTTAAAATGAGTGGGAACACCACCATCTGGTAAGACTGGAACTCACTTTTCATTGTATACTTAGGTTATGTGAAAGTGACAAACCAACTCTTGGAAATAGAAGCTGAAGAAAGGTAAACTAACTTTATAAATACTCTTACATATTTAAATATGGTGTAACAAAGTTCCTAAAGCACTAACTTTAATATAAGCAATAATTTACCAAACCATTAGGTATGAGAATAAATGATTACTTTGTATGTTTCTAGCAAAAGATACAATTTTTCATAAAACTTTGAGAAATTATGAACAAATTAGAAACATATAAAACCAAAAGGAAATCAGCTTTGCCTCTGATGAAAATGGCTCCCACCAGACTAGTGTTCTTACTGAGTATAACTAGAAAATCGGGATGAAAGGCCAATAATATCTGCTGCAAGATATCAAAGACCTGTTAAGTTAGACAGAACTTCATTGGCAGAGAGCTTGGAGAGAAGTGAACTTCTTAGAGGAAAGTTGATATTGTGATCCTTTACTTTTATCTTTGTAGCATTTCCTGAAGCAAGAATCTACTGATTGTTGCAGTTTGGCAACAGAACCACTGCTAAGGGAAAGTAGCAGAGCTTTTAAAAATCTCATGAGATTTGGGAGACAAAAACTAGATTTTGTGGCTGACAGTGTTGGCAGGACCTGAGGGAGTGTCCTTGATGCAAAAGAGAAAGCAGATACTGAGAAATGAGCATGATTCTTAACTTTTCCTTAAAATGTTCCTCGAATTCATAAGTCACGTAAGACATATATGTAAAGGGCAAGCAAAAAAGCACTAAAAAGCAAAACTTTTATATTACGTTAATTTAGAGACAAAACTTTAGACTCCCAGAAAGTTGGAGAGGGCCCCATGATATATTACTGGCTCTATGTTTGCTCACCTGGATGAGTCAGAGCAAACCAAAGGCACATGGAACCTTACAGGGACTAAAAGCCATAAACAGGCTGCTCACTACTAGTTGGATGAAGGTGATCTCCTCCCACTACTATAGCCTGCCAGAGGATTCGTACTCTGGAAGAAAGTAATTTCTCCCAGATTTTTTACAGTTTCTTGTACACAATTTGTAGTATTTAATTAAAAACTTCTGTCAACACTAGATTATTTACCAACCCCAAACTCAGTATTATACCATAATTATTACTTTTTGCTATTTTATATGTGGGCCAGTGAGTAAAATGGCAATTGAGTCTAAGGGTTAAATAGAACAACTCTACATCATGTGTTTTACTCCTGGCACCAAAAATAATAGAGCATTATCTAAAATGAAGTTTTTCTCACAATGGAGAAAAAAATTAATAGAGTGATCCTAGGGTGTCTATTAAAGCCTAAGATAAAATAGTACAAACTGTCACTCCTACTCATATTACATTGACTAAAGAAAGTCACATAACAAGCCTACTATCAATAGATGGGAAAGAGTACTCCACCTGTACTGTAGGGTGAGGTATTGTGACATCAAGGGACAAAGGACATGGATTCAAGGAAAACAAAGAATTGAAAAAGCAATGCCATCTAATACAGTCCACCATCTTGATTGTAATTGTTCCCATTGTCCACTATACTCAAAATACACTCAAACTCATTTCACACCCTCTGCTAAAGTCTCATTCAGTTGTCTAATGCTTCAATTCCAGAATATTGTAACCTACATCAGCACTGATGAGGTTTCTCAATATAGAAACTTAGAAACTAAAAAGTCAATTTTTCTGTCCCCTACACACCCTCAGAGACAATTTTGCAACGAGGCTAGAATAACTGTAATAAACAACCTAATTGGAAAGAGGAAAGAAATGGAGAGTTGTAATAGTCATTGGTCAGCAATAATTCTTAAATCCTGCTAGGAAAAAAAATCCTGATCTGCAGGTAAGGAATAGACCTGGTTTTGCTCTGTGTGTGGCTTCCTAATTCACTTTTCCCATAGATCTTATCTTTATCCATTCCTTTTTTCACCCACCATCCTTTTGGCCCATAGGAGAAAATACCTTGCTTAATAACTGGCAAAGTCCTGCTGCCTTCTTTTAAAAAGGTAGGGTCACAGAGGTCTCTTTTGATCCCCAATAGTGATATTATTATTTTCCCATTCAGGTGGTATCAATATAAATATATTTTATTATTGATTATTTTGTAGTGTCTGAAAACCCAGTTAACTTCATGTCAAAGCCATATGCAGAATTCTTGTCAAGATGTCTTTTGCTCAAGATCTATTTGTGGATATTAGGGTACATAATGATTGTGTGTGACTATGTCTTAATCTTCATATGATTTGTTTATTTTGCTAAAATGCTCTTCTAAACATTGCCTGGATTTTCTAAAAAATATTAACAAAGTGGTTTATTACCAACACTTAACGTAGTATTTGCTCATTCACCCTAAGAACATCACTTAATGACAGAGTCTCAGATCACCCCACCTCAAGGCTATCAGAGTATTGGTCTGGTGAAAAACAGATTAATTTACAATGCAGTTTCTCACACTCTTTATTCCTTGTAAATTTTATTTTTTTTGTTTTTACCTCATTTATTTCTTGTAGCTTTTTGTCAAACACAGATAGCAACAGTCAAATCAAATGTTTAACATTCTGCCTGAAAATCTCATCTCTCTATTTGTCAAGTTAATTGGGTGTGTTTTTCTGGCTTCAAGGTTATCATAGGTGAAAGTCAGTAACTGCTACATATTTTAGTTGTTTTTTTTTCTTTTGAATTCTTCCAGCTTCACCTCACTTCTAGTCATTAATATTTGTCCCAGTCAACTAGTGCTATGGTAATATTGCTTGACTAACAACTTTAAAATTTTCAGGTCTCAAGACAAGAGTTATTCATTTCACTTATTCATGTGTTCTTTGACACTGATTTCTAATCTAGTCAAGGTTCTTGCTTAGAATACTAAGGCAATCTCAAAAACAAACAAAAAATAAAATTTAGAACTAAGTGGAAAAAATTCAATGAAAACAGACTAACAGATATTACCTGATAATATATTATATCTAAGAAAAAGGATGAAGTAAGAATAATGTTATCAACTGATATATTTTATAACTATTAACATATAAAGTATATAGTCAACATATGGCATTGATAGTATATTCTTTAAATCAGTTGATTGACGTATGATTAAAATATAAGAAGTTGTACATATTGGTTGTACACAATTTGATGAGTCTGGATATAAGTATGCACCCATAAAATCACCCCCAGAATCTATGTCAGAAACATACCTACCATCTCCAAAAGATTCCTCTAGTCTTCTTTATATTAATTTGTGATCAGAACACTTTAAAAATATTCATATTTTTAATATACTTTAAGTATAGAATAAAATTTCCATGGCTTAGAACAACAGTTATTTATTTCCCTCATCCACGTGTTCTGTATTACAGGTTGAGATAAACTTGAGTATGTTAGAATCTGCTTGGTTTTAAGCTAGGGACTGGTTATATATCAGCTTCATATGCTATCATTTTATAAGAAAAAGGAGATTATTTTTTCTATGACAGAGTCCAGAACATCTCAAAGAGACACATGAATAATGTGATATCCCAAGGCACAGGCTGGAAATCCTTACATAGCACAGTTAACTATAGGCAACTGGGCCCAGTTAGGATTACTGATGAATTGTATAAAACATTTAATGAAGACATTATACCAATGTAACAAACCTGCACATTCTGCACCTGTACCCCAGAACTTAAACCATAATGAAACAAATAAATAAATTCCTTAGAAGAAAAATGATATAGGTCAGTTACTTAGATTTCATAAAGAAAAGAAGAGTATAAAAAATGGCCATACTGCCCGAAGTAATTTACAGATTCAACGCTATGCCCATCAGGCTACCAATGACCTTCTTCACAGAACTAGAAAAAAAAACACCTTAAACTTCATATGGAACAAAAAGAGAGCCCGCATAGCCAAGTCAATTCCAAGCAAAAAGAACAAAGTGGGAGACATCACTCTACCGGACTTCAAACTATACTACAAGGCTACAGTAATCAAACAGCACGGTACCGGTACCAAAACAGAGATATAGACCAATGGAACAGAACAGAGGCCTCGGAGGCAACACAACATATCTACAACCATCTGATCGTTGACAAACCTGACAAAAACAAGCAATGGGGAAAGGATTCCCTGTTTAATAAATGGTGTTGAGAAAACTGGCTAGCCATGTGCAGAAAGCAGAAACTGGACCCCTTCCTGACACCTTACACTAAAATTAACTCCAGATGGATTAAAGACTTAAATATAAGATCTAACACCATAAAAACCCTAGAAGAAAATCTAGGCAAAACCATTCAGGACACAGGCATAGGCAAGGACTTCATGACCAAAACACAAAGAGCATTGGCCACAAAAGCTAAAATAGACAAATGGGACCTAATCAAACTCCACAGCTTCTGCATGGCAAAAGAAACAGTCAGTAGAGTGAATCGGCAACCAACAGAATGGGAAAAAATCTTTGCAGCCTACCCATCTGACAAGGGGTTGATATCCAGAATTTACAAAGAAATAAAGCAGATCTACAAGAAAAAAACAAACAAGCCCATTCAGAAATGGGCGAAGGATATGAACAGATACTTTACAAAAGAAGACATTACAGGAGGCCAACAAACATATGAAAAAATGCTCATCATCACTGGTCATCAGAGAAATGCAAATCAAAACCACATTGAGATACCATTTCATGCCAGTTTGAATAGTGATCATTAAAAAATCTGGAGACAACAGATGCTGGAGAGGATGCGGAGAAATAGGAACACTTTTACACTGTTGGTGGGAGTGTAAATTAGTTCAACCATTGTGGAAGACAGTGTAGCAATTCCTCAAGGACCTAGAAATAGAAATTCCATTTGACCCAGAAATCCCATTACTGGGTATATATCCAAAGGATTATAAATTGTTCTACTATAAGGACACATGCATACTAATGTTCATTGCAGCACTGTTTACAATAGCAAAGACCTGGAACCAACCCAAATGCCCATCGATGATGGACTGGACAGGGAAAATGTGGCACATATACACCATGGAATACTATACAGCCATCAAAAATGATGAGTTTGTGTCCTTTGTGGGGACATAGATGAATCTGGAAATGATCATTTTCAGCAAACTGACACAAGAACAGAAAAATCAAACACCGCATATTCTCACTCATAGGCGGGTGTTGAACAATGAGAACACATGGACACAGGGAGGGCAGCATCACACACTGGGGTCTGTGGGTGGTCATGGGGGGGAACAGCAGGGGTTAGGGAGGTTGGTGAGGGATGACATAGAGAGAAATGCCCAATATAGGTGACAGGGGTATGGAGGCAGCAAACCACCTTGCCATGTATGTACCTGTGCAACAATCCTGAATGATTTGCACATGTACCCCAGAACTTAAAGTGCAATAATTAAAAAAAAGATAACAAAAGGGAAAACTTAGATGATGTGGGTATGGTGATGCCATCTTAGATACAATACCAAAGACACAATCCATTAAATTTATAATTGATAAAGTGGACATCAGCTCTGCAAAAAGAAACAATATCAAGGGATAAAGGAGAGGAGTCACAAAATGATAGAACATGTTTACAAAAGACACCTAAATAACAACTACTATCCAATAAATACAAAATGTCTCAACACTCAATGATAAAACAACCCAAATTAAAAATCGACCAAGACCGTTACAGACATCTTGCCAAAGAAGAAATACATATGTCAAATGAGCATATGAAAAGATAATCTAAATTATGTCATAAGGAAAACGTTATGAAAATGATAATAAAAGGTTACTATATATTTGTTAAAATGACCAAAATTCACAACACTAACAACAATTCTGTACCCAATTGTGGCAAGGATGTGAAGCTCCCATTTATTGCTCTGGAAGTAGAAAATGGCACAGCCATTCTGAAATACAGTTTGGCTATAATTCCTATGAAGCTAAACATACTCTTATTATACAATCCATGAGTCATATTTCTTGGTGTCCACCCCAAATTAAAAATGTATCTCCATACAAAAACCTATACACACATGTTTACTGTGGATTTATTCATAATTACCAAAATGTGGAAGCAACCAAGATGTCTTTCAGTAAATGCACAGATTTAAAAAAATGATATTTATAGACAATGAAATATTATTTAGTGCTAAAAAGAAATGAGCTATCAAGCCATGGAAACAAACAGAGGAAGTTTAAATACATATGATTAAGTAAAAGATGACAATTTTAAAAGGCTGTATGATTCTAACTGTATAACATTCTGGAAAAGCAAATGTATGGAGACAGCAAAAAAAGTCAGTGGTTTCCAATAGTTAAGGGTGAGAATGAATGAATAAGAGGAGCACAGAGGATTTTTAGAGCAGTAGAATTACTTAATATTATCTATTTGTTCAGACCCATAGAATATACATTAATAATAAACCCTTATGTAAACTATGGGTATTGAGTGATTATGGTGTGTCAGAATAGGTTCATCAATTATAACAAATTTACCCTCCTGGTAAAGAATTTTGATAACGGAGAAAGCTATGTATGTGTTGAACATGGGAGGTATATATGGGAAATCTCTGTAACTTGCTCTTAATTTTTCTAAACACAAAAAATTTAAAAACTAAAAATTTAAAAACTAAACTCCTACTAAAAAAATAATCAATGAAAATGCAGAAATAAAAAAGTAATAAAATTAAATAATTCTTTTGATGGTCTTACCAGTAGGTTAGCCATAGCCACAGAAGAAAAAAATAGACAATTTTACCTTGCTGGTGAAGGTTAATAAAACTGACCAAACTGAAAGTGAACAGAAAAAAAAAAAATCAGAGTAGAACACCCAAGCACTGTAGGACTTCAATAGGTGCAATTACATGTAATTTGAATACCAGAAAAAGAAAACAGAGAGACCAGAACGTAAGAATAATTCTAAACTTTCTAAAGCTCTTCCAGAAAATTATCTACTGAAGAAATTCTTCAATTACTTCTTATAGTATTTTAGGGAAACTACGCCTTGCACTGTATCTTCTGGTGCTCTGTGCAAAAGTAAACAGATCCAATAATTTTTCTCATTTCCCACTTCTATTATCAAGGTTATCCTAAGAAAGGCTGACAATGTAGAACCCAATTAATGAAT
Organism: Saimiri boliviensis; assembly: GCF_048565385.1. Classification (NCBI taxonomy): domain Eukaryota; kingdom Metazoa; phylum Chordata; class Mammalia; order Primates; family Cebidae; genus Saimiri; species Saimiri boliviensis. The sequence goes on along the minus strand of NC_133450.1, from coordinate 106,413,066 downwards.
GAAGAAGATATGAAACATTCTAGATTTTAACAGAACGTGTTTATAATGTTGTTTTGATATGCAGTATATAGTGCTATCTATTTTACATGTAAAATTATGTAAAGAAATGTTATATGGAAAAATATAACATGAATAAATGGTCTACCAGCAAAAATATTTGTATAAATGAGCATGAGTTGTAATGACTGTACTTTTAACTATGAAATTAGTATGTCAAACATAGCAATATACAGATTGCTTACATAATTATAAATTCCTTAAAATAAAAGTAATTTTATTGAGATATAGAAAATTCTGAATTTTACACTTTTTTCTTAAAATTTATGTATTTTTCACATTTATACATTTTTAATTTACAATTTGTTCATATATATCATTGATAACATACTATTTTTAAATATGAGTGAATGTGGAATGGCTAAATGAAACTAAGTAACGTATATTCACATATTTACCAATTTTTGTGATGACAACACTTAAAATCTACTCTCTTAGCAATTTTCAAGAATGCAACACATGGATATTAACTCTAGTCACTATGTTGTACAATAGGTCTCTTGAACTTTTTCCTCCTGTCCAACAAAAATTTTGTATTCATTGACCAATACTCATCCAAACTCCTGGCCACCCTGTATCCCCAGCCCCTGGTAACCACCATTCTACTCTACTTCTGTAAGTTTAACATTTTCAGATTCCACATATATATAAAACCATGTGGTATCTGCCTTTCTGTGCTGGGATCATTTCATTTATTATGCCCTCCAGGTTCACCATGTTTTCACAAATGTCTACACTTCTTCTTTTTAAAGGCTGTATAGTATCCCATTGTGTATATAAACCACACTTTCTTTATCTGTTCATGCACAAATTTGGTTGCTTCCATATCTTGGATATTTGTGAATAATGCCACAGTGAAGATGGGAATGCAGACATCTCTTTGACATACTGATTTCATTTCCTTTAGGCATATACTCAATAGTGGGATTGCTGGATCAAATTGTAGTTTCAGTTTTGCTTTTTTGAGGAACACTCATACTGTTTCTCATAAGGGCTGTTCTCATTTTCGTTCCTATCAATAGTGTGCAAGAGTTTCCTTTCTCCACATCTTTGCCAATACTTATCTTTTGACTCTTTGATAATTGACGCTTTAACAGATGTGTGGTGATATTTCATTGTGGTTTTAATCTATATTTTCTTATGGTTATATATATATATATTTATATATATATATATATAAGTTATTTATATATCATCTTTTGAGAATCATCTAGTGAGATCCTTCGCTCCAAATTTGAAGTTTTGAATTCCTCCATTTATTTATTTTATAATGACATGAAATAGAAGATTGATAAATCAAATATCAGACCAATTATTTACACTTAGCAATTAGTATCTATTATTCATGAACCTTTTACTCCATGTGTCAAATTGACAAAGGCACATGTCACCTGAAAGTGCAAAGAAGGGTTTTTCACAACAGCAACTGAACCTAGAAATTCCAGTACTGAAGTTACATAGGAGAATACTAAAGCTACTCTTACTCTCCCCTTAGGAAGAAGAGAAAAAAAATTTTCTGTTCATTGTAAACAAATTCTCCTGAGCTTTCTAACTTAAGGTTACTCTTTAGTTATACTTTAGCCTGCTTAACAACAACTTTTGTTCAAAAAGCCATGACCATGCAGAAAAATGAAATATTCACAATGGTTTTCAAAAAATTAGAATATGATAATGCTAAATATTCACTAGATGATGTGCTGTTTGTGTGTGTGTGTGTGTAAATACACATACAGATATATTTGTGGCTGAGATGATAAGAAGGATATTATTTCACTGTTAAAATGTAGTAGAATGGCCAGTTTCAGAGTCTCACAAAGTTAATCTCTGCCTCATTTATTTTTTATGATGTCCCAAATAGGTATTATATAAAAATAAACATATATGATATTTAAAATTAATAAGAAAATTTATATTACAAATGAGAGCAAACAAGGAAAGGGTTTACAGTAGTGTTTAAGTACTTAGGCTTCTGAATGAGTGAGGGAGCTTGTCAACTGATAGCAAGAAATATACAATGCAAGACCTGAATTTTTCTTAAATAGAATTTTGTGAACATTTGATTTTTCATGAAATTTTTTCAAATTTGTGGTTTATATATTAAACATAGTTATTGACAGAAAAATTAATTGTCATGATTTTCTTACATACATCTACTGTGAATAATATAGGATATAAAAGTAGTCTATTATATTGAGTTATATTTTCCAAGCATTATTTTAAGGCTTTTTATACAAGACACTGAAATAAACATGTTTATTATATTTCAGATGTGCCTGAAAGAAAACTAAGTAACTAAAAAAGATCAACTGTAGGAAATCAGCCTTCGAACACCCCAATGTTATGAATTATAACTTCCACCTGTTGTAGATGCAGGGGATGACTCCTTCAATATCTGAAAACATGCGCCTTGAAGTTTTCAATTACTTGCAGTGATCTAAACATTTCTTCTAAAAAATATTTGACAAGGCTGACTGAAAAATGTGACTCTGCAGAAGGAAATGCTGTTGGATCACTGGGGTGTGATTTAAAGAAAAGTAAAAAGCAGAGTTCCAGTTCTTCACAGCTGAAAAGGAAGCAACACATGGTATCAAGTCTCCTGGGAGTAAACTCAGAAAGGCCTTATGCTGGCATAAAATGACATTTAGTGCCAGAAAGAGACAGTGCTTTCTACTATCATAAATTAGAAATAAATACATTTAACAATTTACACACTTCAAAATTCTACAAATGTATTTATAAATTATTTTAGATAAAATTGCAGTGATAGCTTTTAATAAGCATAAATTACAGGATTTAAATGGAGACATAGAGACACATAATTAGGTAGAGAATAAAAAAGTAGAGAGATGTAATTAAAATTATCAATAACTTAGAACTGATGTCTCCCAAATATCATTCCAGAAACATCATTTCTATTTTTTCTCAAAAACCAATCACAACCCTATCTTACCAAATTTTTCCTCATATAAAATCCATAGCAGCATTATGTAACTTGATAATTTAAATATTATGCACTCCTATAAAAACAGAATTAGTGAAAGCTTGAATCATCTTCTAATACAGGGAAATTTGGGGTTATTCAAAAGCCAGGATGCCATCTCTTCTTCATTCAGAGAAAATATATTCTACCCATTTTGAAAACACTAGTCAAAACCAAACACAGTTTTTATTCCACCAAAGAAAGAATAGGTGGGGCATGTGACTCCCACCTGTAATCTCAGCAATTTGGGAGGCCATGGCAAAAGGATCACCTGAGTCCAGGAGTTCAAGACCAGCCCTGGGCAATAGAGAAAGACGTTATCTCTTAAATAAATAAATAAACAAAAAGAAAACAATAAAATGCCTTCTATTTCAGCCTTGTCTCATCTTCATTTATTCAGGGTGTTTTTGAATATATTCCTATTCATTGGTGTAAAAGTAATAACCTGTTTTTTTCCAATACTTTCAATGGCAGAAACCACTATTACTTTTGCACCAAGTATACAAAAACCTTCAATTCTCCTAAGATAAAAATTGAAATGGGATAATGACTGGTTACATGCTAACACTGCCTACTGCCCAAAAGTAGGAGAAAAAGAGAAAATAAAAATAATCTAAAATAAACAATTTAAAATGTGTCTTTTTTCATCCTTGAGGTACATTAATCATGCATCTTGCAGCACTGAACAACTACATCACAATTGTCATATAATATGGCTAAAATATATAATCAGCTATTTTGCAGCATGCAAAATGCAGCATGAAGTATCTTCAGAACTATGAACAATATGTTAATCATACTTTTTTTGTCCCAGAGGCAAGGAAACACCCTATATTTTCATGTGCCCAAGATACATGTGGGAAAGTCATTTTTTTAATCAAAGAGAAAACATTTTATAATTTTTTATCTCAATTAACAATGTGTTTTAATTTATGAGATGGACAATAATTTTGTAAAAATAATTTGATGGAAATGTATGTTGAGTGGACAATTTGAAACAAAATAAATGGTTTAATAAAGTCTTCAAGCCAAAAATGTTCATATGGGCAGGGTACAAAGGAGAAGAACCTCTACTGAATTAAATTTAATATTATTTGCATTTTATATTGTCTATATCTAAAGTATTTATTTTTGTACTTTAATATTAGCAACTGTATATACTGTTTAATTATGCAAACACTTTTGTTAAGAATTCTCTGTTTAGGAATATTAAATGTGATTTCATGGCTTATTGGATTGTTTTAATGCTAAGGTATAACGTGTTTATAGTTTAACTATATTGTTCTAATGTTTGAAACACTGTGCCTTTATATAACCCCACAAAAATCAAATGCAAATAATAAACTAGTAGATATTTTTAACTATTGAGAGCCAATTAGAGTATTAGTGCTGAAGGGAAGAATGTACATCCTTCCTCTTCACTTAATGTTGGTAGCTGGTATTAAAATTAATACATGTTGATTTGGCAAAATACTAATTATATCTTTGCAAATGTAGATTTTATTGCAATAAAGAAGCTATAAAAGATCTTTTTCAGTTTTAATGGGCCAAGACAAATACAGTTTGGTCTTCCTGACTTAAAAGCATATATAATTTTTAACTTGAAGAAATAAAAAAACTTCAAGTCTACATTTAGCTTTATTTCTCCGAGTGCTATATTTGTAGCTGATAATTCGAAAAGTGACCTACTTATTTCCTGGAGATTGTACAATAAGTGTCATGCCTCTGCACATATTAATGTGATTGTTCTGCATTAAAAAATGAAGTTAAATTCTATACTCATGGTTTAAATTGATTTCCCACCAGGTGAAAGAAATAAACTATAATCACTATCCTTGATTAAATGAAGCAAATAGTAATGATGATGTGCTAATGTATACATATTGACAGCAGTAAAACACTCTAATAACATATTATAAATTTGGCAAAGCATGGCCAGTAGATATGAAATTCCGTTTCACATTCACTCATTAAAAACAAGTGAAATAATTCTCATTGTAGTCTATCTAGATAATACTGAGATAACAATTTATTTTTAGAACAACTTTGTTAATTACACTTAAATTGCATTAAATCATATCAGATTATTTTAAAAAGTTCTGCTTGGTCCTGCAAAGGTTTCAGACATACAAGTTGTCTTTATGTTCCTCTCATAAAACTATCATTAAGTTATGACTGTTATTGAAGTTTGTTTTAACAGAAAGGTACAAAATTTTTGGGACCACATTTCTTCAATTAATATATTATTTGTGAGTACTATCCATGTTCTTGCATGCGGCTGTGGTTGGTTCAGTTTTCTTTGTTGAGTTTTCCATTGTCTTTTATATATGGCAACTTATTTATCCATTCTACTTTTGATGAACATTTGAGTTTTTGCCAGTTTGGTATGATTATGGAAAAATTCTGTAATGAATTTACTTGTACTATTTCTTTGTCACTTATGCCTTTATTTCTCTTGGAAGTATAGCTAGAAGTGATTTCCTAAAGTAGTTGTACCAATTTATACTCCTAATTCCTGCTAACATATTTCAATTGAAGATTTCAATTGCTCTACATTTTCACTACTACCCTGGGTCTTTTTAATTGCAGACATTCTGGATGAAATTTTTCTATAATGTGTAGTGGTATTGTTTTTGCAGTTTTAATTTTCATTTTCTCAAATTAAAATGTATTAACCAACTTTGCATGTCTTTTTGGCTATATGAATACACTGCTTTTTACAAGTACCTCTTCAAATTTTTTGTTTATTTTTCTTTTTGGGCTTTCTATTTTACTTTACTGATTGCAATTCTTAATCTAGCTTAATGCATTACAAACTTCCACCTGGCCACTTTCTTTTCACTCTTTTCTGGAGTTAGAATAGAGATATATTAATAAAATAAGTTATTCAAATAAATTATTCTTTGATGAAAGTTAACTCATCAGTTATTAATTTTGATAATTCAATGTATTATTATTTATGAGACTCAAGTTGATATTCTCTACACTAATTAACAAAAGATTTGTTTTTTTTTCCCCTCTCACGACTAGATCAGTAGATCTGGAACGTTTTTGTATGTAGTATAGAGGATGGATTAATATAATTTTCCTAGGTGGACATAACATGATTCTCTCATTGGAATTGAAAAGACCAGTCTTTTCTCCACTTCTTTGCAATGCTGAATTCTTCATAACTCAAATATTCAAACATGAATTGGGCACCTTCTACCCTTTCCATTCTGTCATTTATTTCCTTGCTTATCTTTGGGCCAATAGCAAAGCCTAAATTACTATATGTTATAATAGAGATCCTAGCTTCTTATTCTTCTTTAATACATTTTTTTTCATTAGTGTCTTGGTTATTCTTGATCCTTTGCATTTCTGTATAAAACTTTGGACTGGATTAACAGATTCGGGGAAAAAAAAAAACACCGATAGTGTATAATCTACAAATCAATCTGAATTTGGGGAGAATAGACATGAAACCAATCTAATCAAGGAACAAAGTGTAGCAATGCATCACTAGTGACACTTAATGTAGATCCCATGGTGTTATTCAAGTTTTATGGTATTTTGCACTAAACACGTTAAAGAATATGCAAGAACCACAAGAGGTCACTTTTTGCTGCTATACATAATTTACTAAAGAAACTGCTCACATAGAGATGATTAATGTCATATGGTATTTTGAGTGGATACTTGCAACACTTGAGCTCACTGCAATAACAAAAGGAAGTAGCTATGAAATTATAGTAGTATACTATCTACTACAGTTAATTTTATGCATTTATGAGTTAATACAGCATCTTCATACTTGTTTACATTTATCTTTATTGTGAATGGTGTCCTGTATGGTCTATAAGTGTTTGTGTGGGAAAGTTTTGATCAATTTGTGATAGCAGGTGACAGTATAGTATCTGCATATATTTTATTCATTCATATAATTTTTCCTTAATTATTTTGATATTTCTAAACTACATGGTTTATCTGTGAGTTTTCTCAAATTGTTGCAAATATCTCAAAATTTTTCTTATGTATTTTTTGATAAAACATGTATGTATAAGTGGACCAATTCAGTTCAAACCCATGTCATTAAAGGATAACTGTATACAATTTATCTTCTTTAATTTCTTTTTTTTTCATGTTTATAATTTTTAATTTCCATTAAAGCACAATGTTTCCAGGCTTGAACACTACAAAACTCATAGGTCACTATCTTCACAGTTTTTCAAACATAAGATTTTTATTTGAAACAGTTACATATGGAAAAGTAAATGTAAAAGAAAAAATGTATTCATCTGTTCATTAGTTACAGAGAAATACACAGTAAACTTCTCCAAAGTATAGCTGTATCAAATTATATCTTACTTGTCTGGAAAATATTAATCATTTTTCTTAAGAATATAACTTATAGTGGGGTAAGATTTAAGTAGCGAAAGAAATCTAAATTAGTAATCACTTACATTGTTCTTTTCACCACTACAATATATATTAGTATTAACTTGAAAAGTGTGAAAGGATAATGGACCGTAATGGCTTTGGGTCCAGAGTACAGTCCTGCAATTTCAGCAGGCTGTGATGCCTAAATAATACAGTCTAGTCTGCCCCAGGATCTGGATGATAAGAGATAAAGCAAGGAAAAAAAAAAAGGACAAATAGGTCACACTCTACTAACACTAAGTACGCTCTAGAAACACTAGTAGCACTTTAATTTCTTATAATATTATATAGTATTTAGAAATATAGGAGGATCCAAGATGGCCAACTAGGAACAGCTCAGTATTGCAGCTCCCAGTGAAAGCACAGAAGGTGAGAGGACGCCGCATTTCCAGATGGATTTTTGTTGCCCAGGAGAGTCCCAGGAGAGGAGAGTCCCAGGCGGAGAAGCCACACGGGTCACCAGCATGGCCATTTGGCCAGCACGGCTGTTTTGGCCGGCACAGCTGCTTTGCTGGCGCCCTGGCGCAGCGGTTCGCCATACAAAATACACTGGTCTGGGTGCCCTTTTAGCTGGCAATTGGAGACCCGGGAAGGCAGATTGCCCATTCATCTGATTTAAAAAGGAACTGAAACAGGGAGCCAGGCCAGGAGATTCCTGGGCAAAAGAAAAAAATTACGAATCTCAGTGCTGCTGTTTCAGCCAGCACAGTGAGTCGTCACATGGGAAATCACACAGATCCCGGTGCCTTTTCAATAGGCAATTGGAACACCTGGGAAAGAGTCAACTGTTCAAAAAAAAAAAAAAAAAAAAAAGACTCTGAGTCAGGGAGTCAGATAATCAGGCTACGCTGGACTCACACCCACAAACAAACAAACAAACAAACAAAAAACAGCAACTGAAAACGCTCTGGGTTGAGAGTTTCATAGTAAGCACAGCTGAACCCGGGATGGTCCTGCTCTGTTGGGGAGGGGCATCCACTATTACTGAGACACTCCACCACTACGGCGGTAGTAGACATTGCTGAGGCAGCCCACCTTGCCAAGGCAACCTGCCATTACAGAGAGAGTCCATCATTACAGAGGCGGACCACCACTGCCGAGGCAGTTCTAACTATACCCATATAAACAGGACTGCAGGGAAGATCACATTGCAGCTGCAGCTCAGCAAAGCCACTGCAGGCAGACAGTGACTAGGCTGCCTCCTTGCTGGGCAGGGCAGCCCTGAAAAAAAAAAAAAAAAGCAGCAGCACAATGGAAACTCATAAATAAAGCCCTAACTCCCTGGAAACTCATAAATAAAGCCCTAACTCCCTGGGACAGAGCACCTGGGGAAAAAAAAAAAAAAGGAGTTTATGAGTTCTGCTGCAGCAGACCTAAACGTACCTGCCCAGCAACCCTGAATGAACAACAGAGCCCACAGCTCAGCACTTGAGCTTCAATAAAGAACAGACTGTCTCCTCAAGCAGCTCCCCTGATATCCGATATGTCCAAAGAGTCACCTTCTGTGAGCTAAAAGAACATGTTCTAACCCAATACAAAGAAAGTAAGAACCTTGAAAAAAGATTTGAGGAAATGCTAACGAGAATGGACAACTTAGAGGGAATATAAGTGAATTGATGGAGCTGAAATATAACACAGGAACTACGCGAAGCATGCACAAGTTTCAACAGCCTAATTGACCAAGAAGAAGAAAGGATATGAGAGGCCAAAGATCACCTCAACGAAATAAAATTAGAAGGCAAGATCAGAGAAAAAAGGCTAAAAAGGAATGAACAAAGTCTCCAAGAAATGTGGGACTATGTGAAAAGACCTAATCTACATTTGATAGCTGTACCTGAATGTGACGAAGAGAATGAATCCAACCTGGAAAAATACTCTTCAGGATATTATCCAGGAAAACTTCCCCAACCTAGCAAGGCAGGCCAATATTCAAGTCCAGGAAAAGCAGAGAACACCACAAAGATATTCCTCAAGAAGAGGAACCCCAAGGCACTTAATAGTCAGATTTACCAGGGTTGAAATGAATGAGAAAATGCTAAGGGAAGCCAGACAGAAAGATCGGGTTGCCCACCAAGGGAAGCCCAACAGACTCACAGCAGATCTCTCAGCAGAAACCCTACAAGCCAGAAGAGAGTCGGGGCCAATATTCAACATCGTTAAAGAAAAGAACTTTCAAACCAGAATTTCATATCCAGCCAAACTAAGCTTCATAAGTGAAGGAAAAATAAAATCCTTTGCAAACAAGCAAGTACTCAAAGACTTCATCACCACCAGGGCTGCTTTACAAAAGCTCCTGAAAGAGGCTCTATACATAGAAAGGAACAACCAGTACCAGCCACTCCAAAAACATACCAAATGATAAAGAGCATCAACACAATCAAGAATCTGCATCAACTAATGGGCAAAACAGCCAGGTAGCATCAAAATGACAGTATCAAACTCACACATAACAATACTATCCCTAAATGTCAATGGACTAAATGCCCCAATCAAAAGACAGAGACAGACAAATTGGATAAAAAGCCAAAACCCATCGGTGTGCTGTATCCAGGAAACCCATTTCATGTGCAAGGATACACAAAGGCTCAAAATAAAGGGATGGAGGAAGATCTACCAAGCAAAGGGAGAGCAAGAAAAAGCAGGAGTTGCAATTCTCACCTCTGATAAAATAGACTTTAAAGCAACAAAGATCAAAAGAGACACAGAAGGACATTACATAATGGTAAAAGGATCAATGCAACAAGAAGAGCTAATGATCCTAAATATATACACACCCAATACAGGAGCACCCAGATACATAAGGCAAGCTCTTAATGACGTACAAAGAGACTTAGACTCCCACACAATAATAGTGGGAGACTTTAACACCCCATTGTCAATATTAGACAGATCAACAAGATAGAAAATTAACAAGGATATCGAGGATTTAAACTCAGACCTAGAACAAGCAAACCTAATAGACATTTACAGAACTCTCCACCCCAAATCCACAGAATATACATTCTTCTCAGCACCACATCACACCTACTCTAAAATTGACCACATAATTGGAAGCAAATCACTCCATCACTCCACAGCAAATGCAAAAGAATGGAAATCATAACAAATAGTCTCTGAGACCACAGTGCATTCAAGTTGGAACTCAGAATGCAGAAACTAACTCAGAACCACACAGCTTCATGGAAACTGAGCAACTGGCTCTTGAATGTTGAATGGATAAACAATGAAATGAAGGCAGAAATAAACATGTTTTTCAAAACCAACGAGAACGAAGACACAACATACCAGAATCTATGTGACACATTTAAAGCAGTCTCTGGAGGAAAATATATAGCAATAAGTGCCCACATGAGAACCAAGAAGTGATAGAAAATTGACACGCTATCATCAAAATTGAAGGAGAAGGAAGAGCAAGATAAAGAAAACTCAAAACCTAGCAGAAAACAAGAAATAACTAAGATCAGAGCAGAACTGAAGGAGATAGAGGAACAAAAACCATTCAAAAATCAATAAATCCAGGAGCTGGATTTTTATAAAGATCAACAAAACAGACCACTAGCCAAATTAATAAAAAAGAAAACAGAGAATAACCAAATAGATGCAATAAAAAACAATAAAGGTGATATCACCACAGATTCCACAGAAATTCAAACCGTCATCAGAGCTTATTACAAACAACACTATGCACATAAACCAGTAAATCTGGAAGAATTGAATAAATTGCTGGAGACTTGCCTCCTCCCAAGCCTAAACCAGGAAGAAGTCGAAACCCTGAACAGACCTCAATAACAAGGTCGGAATTTGAGGCAGCAATTAAGAGCCTACCACCCAAAAAGCGGACAGGTCAGATCCTTCACAGCTGAATTCTACCAGACATACAAAGAGGAGCTGGTGCCATTCCTTCTGAAACTATTCCAAATAATCCAAAAAGAGGGAATCCTTCCCAAATCAATTTATGAGACCAACATCATCCTGATACCAAAACCCGGCAGAGACTCAACAAGAAAAAAAAACTTCACGCCAATATGCATGATGAACGTAGATGCAAAAATATCCAATAAAATAGTGGCAAGCCAATTGCAACAGCACATCAAAAAGCTTATCCACCATGATCAAGTAGGCTTCATCTCAGGGATGCAAGGCTGGTTCAACATACGCAAGTTTATAAATGTAATTCACCACATAAATAGAACCAAAGACAAAAACCACATGATTATCTCAATTGATGCAGAGAAGGCCTTTGACAAAATTCAACAGCCCTTTATGCTAAATACCCTCAATAAACTAGGTATTGATGGAATGTATCTCAAAATAATAAAAGCTACTTAGGACAAACCAACAGCCAATATATTCCCTTCGAAATCTGGCAATAGAAAAGGATGCTGTCTCTCACCACTCCTATTCAATATAGTACTGGAAGTTCTATCCAGAGCAATCAGGCAAGAAAAAGAAATAAAGTGTATTCAAATAAGAAAGGAGGAAGTCAAATTGTCTCTATTTGCCGACGACATGATTGTATGTCTTGAAGACTCCCACTGTCTCAGCCCAAAATCTCCTGCAACTGATAAGCAACTTCAGCAAAGTCTCAGGATATAAAATCAGTGTGCAAAAATTACAAGCGTTCCTATACAACAATAACAGACTTAAAGAGAGCCAAATCAAGAATGAACTGCCATTCACAATTGCTAAAAAGAGAATAAAACACCTAGGTATACAACTAACAAGGAACGTAAAGGACCTCTTCAAGGAGAACTACAAGCCACTGCTCAACGAAATAAGAGAGGATACAAACAGATGGAGAAACATTCCATGTTCGTGGTTAGGAAGAATCAATATCGTGAAAATGGCCATACTGCCCAAAGTAATTTACAAATTCAAGCCTATCCCGATCAAGCTACCAATGACCTTCTTCACAGAACTGGAAAAAAACACCTTAAACTTCATATGGAACAAAAAGAGAGCCCGCATAGCCAAGTCAATTCTAAGCAAAAAGAACAAAACGGGAGGCATCACAATAACGGAATTCAAACTATACTACAAGACTACAGTAATCAAAACAGCATGGTTCCGGTACCAAAACAGAGATATAGACCAATGGAACAAAACAGAGGCCTCGGAGGCAACACAACATATCTACAACCATCTGATCGTTGACAAACCTGACAAAAACAAGCAATGGGGAAAGAATTCCCTGTTTAATAAATGGTGTTGAGAAAACTGGCTAGCCATGTGCAGAAAGCAGAAACTGAACCCCTTCCTGACACTTTACACTAAAATTAACTCCAGATAGATTAAAGACTTAAACAGAAGACCTAACACCATAAAAACCCTAGAAGAAAATCTAGGCAAAACCATTCAGGACATAGGCGTAGGCAAGGACTTCATGACCAAAACACCAAAAGCATTGGCAACAAAAGCTAAAACAGACAAATGGGACCTAATCGAACTCCACAACTTCTGCATGGCAAAAGAAACAGTTATTAGAGTGAATTGGCAACCAACAGAATGGGAAAAAATGTTTGCAGTCTACCCATCTGACAAAGGGCTGATATCCAGAGTTTATAAAGAACTAAAACAGATTTACAAGAAAAATACAAACAAGCCCATTCAAAAGTGGGCGAAGGATATGAACAGACACTTTACAAAAGAAGACATACATGAGGCCAACAAACATATGAAAAAATGCTCATCATCATTGGTCATTAGAGAAATGCAAATCAAAACTACATTGAGATACCATCTTACGCCAGTTAGAATGGCAATCATTAAAAAATCTGCAGACAACAGATGCTGGAGAGGATGTGGAGAAATAGGAACACTTTTACACAGTTGATGGGAGTGTAAATTAGTTCCACCATTGTGGAAGACAGTGTGGCAATTCCTTAAGGACCTAGAAACAGAAATTTCATTTGACCCAGCAATCCTATTACTGGGTATATATCCAAAGGATTATAAATCATTCTACTATAAGGACACATACACATGAATGTTCATTGCAGCACTGTTTACAATAGCAAAGACCTGAAACCAACCCAAATGCCCATCAATGATAGACTGGACAGGGAAAATGTGGCACATATACACCATGGAATATTATGCAGCCATCAAAAACGATCAGTTTGTGTCCTTTGTAGGGACATGAATGAACCTGGAAACTATCATTCTCAGCAAACTGAAACAAGAGCAAAAAATCAAACACCACATGTTCTCACTCATAGGTGGGTGTTGAACAATGAGAACACATGGACACAGGGAGGGGAGCACTACACACTGGGGTCCATTGAGGGGAAATAGGGGAGGGACAGCATGGGGTAGGGACTTGGGGTGAGAGAGCATGGGGAGAAATGCCAGATATAGGTGAAGGAGAGGAAGGCAGAAAATCACACTGTCACGTGTGTACCTATGCAACTCAGTTGCATGTTCTTCTAATGTACCCCAAAAGTTAAAATGCAATAAGAAAAAAGAAAAAAAAGACAAAAAAGACTACTGTGAGATATCACTACAAGTCTGCCAAAATACCAAAAATTAAAAGACTCATAATAGCAAGTGTTGGCAAGGATGTGGAACACTTGAACTCTTATATACAACTAAGGCTTTATACGACCACTTTGGAAAGCTGGAAATAGCCACTAAATCTGAAAAAAAAAAAAAAAAAATACATGCTTCAGCAATCTCACACTTAGGTGTACCCAGAAGAAACAAATACTTATGTTCACCAAAACATGTACAAGGCATGGACAAGATTTTCATAACAGCAATATGTGTAATAACCAAACACTGGAAACAACATAAATATTTTTTCACAGTAGAATGGACAAAGAAACTGTGATGTATTCATAGAATAAAACACTATGCAGCAGTGCAAATAAATCTCCTTTGGCGACCTGCGACACTATGGCTGAATCTTACAAATCCAACACTGAATGTAAGAGATCCCAAAGAGTACATACTGTTTGACTCAACTCATCTCTAATTCTAATATGGGCAAAACCAATCTATGCTGATGTACCTGAAGAGTTATTTCCTTTATGGAAAATGCTGTGTAGTGACCGGGAGGGGTATGGTGGAAACTTCTGGTGTATTGGTAATTTTCTTTTTCTTAACCTGAGTGGTGGTTACAAGGATATGTTTGTTCACTCTACGGAAATTCATTAAGCTGTATACTTCTGATTTGTTGAGTTTTATGCTTGTATGTTGTGTTTAAATATGTTTATATTAAAATGTGTGGGAAAAAAATATAATATATAAAAATGTATATATTAGTTGTATGACTATTTTAATAAGACTTACAGCAACATATATTCAAAATCAGTTCTAAGTTGTTTTCATTTGTATTTAAAACACATGTAAATTGTCTACAACACATACTATCATGTCATCTGTCATAGTATTTCTTTCCAATCTTTTCACTTTATTTTTTTATTTATCACATGGATAGGATAATCAATACAATGTGTACTAAGAGTAGTTTTCATGAGCATTCCTTCCTTTGTCTTTTACTCAGAGAAAGTTTTTGTCATTTCATCATTATGTGTATTAATTGTAGCTAATTTTATTTTTGTATGTGAATTTTAGCATACTAGGTAATTTGCTTTTCTTTCCTAACATATTAAGTATGTTTAATAGAGAAAACTGACTAAATACAATTTATTAAGACTTTTTATATTTCATGAATGGATGTTGAATTTTATCAAATTATTTTTATTTATTGGTTAACATATAATGTTTCTCCTTAATTACCTTTAAACCTTAAGTTACACTGGTTGATTTTTGGCTCTTAAGCCATCTTTATTTTTCTGATGCAAATACTTTTGAGCCAAAGACCACTATGAAGACATTCGTATTGTAAAAATTGAGTTCAGGCCGGGCGCGGTGGCTCAAGCCTGTAATCCCAGCACTTTGGGAGGCCGAAGCGGGTGGATCACGAGGTCGAGAGATCGAGACCATCCTGGTCAACATGGTGAAACCCCGTCTCTGCTAAAAAATACAAAAAATTAGCTGGGCATGGTGGCACGTGCCTGTAATCCCAGTTACTCAGGAGGCTGAGGCAGGAGAATTGCTTGAACCCAGGAGGTGGAGGTTGCGGTGAGCCGAGATCGCGCCATTGCACTCCAGCCTGGGTAACAAGAATGAAACTCCGTCTCCAAAAAAAAAAAAAAAAAAAAAAAAATTGAGTTCATTCATTCTTGCAGCAAGTGGAGACACACACCATGAAAAACAACAGGATGTCTTAGTAAGAAGCTATTAGAACGTACAGAATTTGAGTGTTTTACCTGATTTTGGGGAGTGCTCAGGTAAGCAGGATATTTGTATTATATGCTTTCAGGATATGAAGACAATTTTATCATTAGATAATTTAATAAATTTTATCTTAGTGAGAGGAATGAAATAAGGACGGAGTTGTCATTGGTAAAAACCATCAATAACCCATATTAACTAATATAGCAGGATGTTTAGCCATTCTGTGGTAGATAAAATGTTCCTATTGTTTGTTGTTGTTGTTGTTGTTGTTGCTGTTATGTGTCAGACATAGTAATAGAGTGGTTATTTTTGGTTTGATTTACCATGATCACAGAGTGGTTTTGTCTGACATTGGTGTGCTATGAAGTGAGTTTTGTTTAACAAGGGAAAAACAAAACCTAACTGTGATTACCAAGGTAACTCTTAGCAGTATCCTAAATTATAGTGCCAGGCCAGCTTCTGAATGGCCAAGACTGCTTTTCTCTTTCTCACTAGCCAACTGGATTGGTTGGCTTATTGTATTTATAATTTTTTCATAGATGTTTATGAATGACGCTGACGTTAGTTTTCAGAATGTTCTTAGATTTTGGTATTATGCTTATGTGGATCCTTTAAAATTAGTTTTGAGCTTTTTTTTTTTCGATTTTACAAAACTGTACATTCGGATGTCTTCTAGATGCTTTTCTTATATAATCTTATATAAAAATATGTAATTCCCTAGTATACCATCAGGATAATACATCACAAATTTAACATCATAGATTTAAAAACTATTAATAAAATGAATTGGGTTAAGGCAGTCCATTTAAAAATATTCCCTACATTAATTTTCAGCAAATGCATCTTATATATTTTTATCTGATTGTCATATATCTATTTGAACAGGATTTCCATGTATTTTAATCACAATTTTAGCTGCTAAATTACAACTAGCCAAACTTGGAAATATTCTATAATTTGCAAAATAGTTAGTTGTATGTTTATCATTCTACTCAGTCTTATAAAAAATGATATTAGTCTCAAAAGTTGGGAATTAAAAAATAAACAAGACTATTCTTACCAAATCATTCTTAACTAATTATTCTATAATAGAATATCATTTCTAATTATTTGCTGGAATTACTAGAAGTATATAAATGAAGCTCTACTAACTCCTAGGTAATAACTCTTGATTGATCTGGAATAGCAAACCCTTTTAACCTCAACACCATGATTTCAGGTTAGTTGCAGAAGTAAGACATACAATGCATGTCTCAGCTGTTTAATCATCACCCTAGGAGTGTTTGCTTTAGAAATGAAAAGTTAGGGTTGTGTGTTACTAAACATTTTACCTGTAAAGTAACAGAATTATTTAAGATAACAGTTGTGAAACATACGCACATACAAAACAAACAAACAAACAACAACAACAAAAAAAACAGTGACTGCTAAACTGGGGAAGACTCAGTAAGGTTGAATGATTGTGTAAATGTCAATTTTATGATTATGATGTTGTATTAACATTATACAAAATGTTACCATTGGAGGGAACTGAGTGAAGGATATATAGGATCTGCCATTACTGTATTATTTCTTTCAACAGCATATAAATCTACAATTATCTCAAAATAAAAATTTCAACACAAATGAGATTTAAATAGTAAAATATAGTCTAAATAAATTGGCCAAATAAAATATAAAATATAAAAACATACAGGACTTTAGGTCATGATTTTAGTTAAATGACCTACGAAATCAAGAGTTTTCCCTCTATTGTGTAGCTAATTTGAATAATAACTTATAATTAAAATGGTCCCATATTCTTAAACTGAAGGAATGAAAATAGAGTACTCTTAAAATTCCAGATAATAGTACATTTTGTCATGTATAGTAATACAGTTTTTCGTGTTTTAAATCAGTGGTCACCAACTCCAGGCAAAAGACCAGTAGCTGCCCATGGCCTGTTAAGAACCTGACTGCACAGCAGGAGTTGAGCTGGCAAGGGAGCATTACCCTTGAGCTCTGCTTGCTATAAAATAAGCAGTGGCATTGGATTTTCACAGGACCATGAACATTATGGTGAACTGTGCATGCAAGGGATGTAGGCTGTGCGCTCCTTATGAGACTCTAATGCCTCATCTGAGGTGGAACAGTTTCATCTAGAAACCATTTTCCTTCCACACCTCCTTCCCACGTTGGAAAAATAGTCTTCTATGAAACCAGTCCCTAGTGCCAAAAACATTGGGGACTGCTGTTTTAAATGACTGAATTAATCTCAGAAGCAAAAAGGTTTTGCTTTTCTTTTTTTTCAAAAGAAAAAAAAACTTTATAAGTAGCTATAGCCGTAAATATATGATCCTTCAATATTCCGTTACTTTTTCTTTTCATCTGATCAACTGCAATATTTATCTCAATTTTAATAGTATAACAACTATCCATATGTTAACATTAGGTATCCAGGCTGGGTCCAGTGGTTCAGGCCTGTAATCCCAGCACTATTAGAGTCAAGAAGGGCTCATTGCTTGAGCCCAGAGTTTAAAAGCAGCCTGGCCAACATGGTGAAACCCTGTCTCGACAAAAATGCAAAAATTAGCCAGGGGTGGTGGCGTGTGCCTGTAATCCCAGCTACTAGGGAGGCTGAGGCAGGAAAATCATTTAAACCCGGGAGGTGGAGGTTGCAGTGAGCTGGGATATTGACACTGCACTACAGCCTGGGGGACTGAGCAAGACTCTGTCTCAAAATGAATAAATTAATAAAATAAAATAAAAATTAGTGGTGTGAGCCAGTAGTCCCAGGTACCCCGGGAGCTAAGGTGGGAGGATCATGTGAGCCAAGGGAGAACTAGACTTCAGTGAGCCATTCCTGATTGTGTCACTGCACTCCAACTTGGGCAACAGAGTGACATCCTGTCTCAAAACAAAGTAAAATATTAGTTATCCATAAAATGAGGACATATAAGGGCAAAACTGGCCTTGAGACCCTGAAACAGATGACACAGAACACATATATACTAAACTCTCAATATTTATGCTTAAAGCCCACTAAGGAAGAGGGCTTACTGCAGTCACTTGAAAACACTTCCTTTTCTCAGTACATTATTTTAACAGCTGTAAACACAAATTTTTCCCTTAGAACCACAGTATAACAGAAGGAGGAGAAGAAATGCCATACAAAACAGTTTGACAGCAGCAAACATGTTAGCCACGAGTAGAATAGTTGGGTTTGTTGAGGAAAACTTTGAAAATCAAAACAAAGCACAAAGGTAAGTAGCCATCAAAGGATTATTAAGAACATCAAAATTTTACAGTATGGAAATGTGGTGCTCACTGTTGATCCTGAGTCATTAAAATTTAAATTATGATAACTGTTCAACAGGTAAAATAGCAACATGATTTTGTGCAATTCTTTTAATAATGGCAATATTGTGCACCATAGCTCAGTACTTCTTTTTATTGTATGCATATAATGCGCCAGTAAGGGTCATTTATTTGCGCATAACATTTTTGAGGCAAAATATGTGTGTGTGTGTGTGTGTGTGTGTGTGTGTGTGTATCTCACTAATTTTAAAGAAAAAGAAATCAAAGAAAATCGTCATTTCCATAAGGAAAAACATTCAAAAATTTAAAAACAGGAAATAAAATAATTTTCAGATATAAATGTGTGTTAAAGTTATAAAATGTGTGACAAGTTAAAATTTTTACATAGTTCTATTTTCCCCAAATTACTGTACATTTCCTTTGCTTGAGTTCTTACCTTTTCTTTTCATGTTTGAATTTATATTAAAGATTAAAAATTCAACAAAATATAAAATTTGATCCCAATTGTCCGTTATTTGCTTTTAGTAAATTTAGTTGGAATCTATGTTTACATTCATCTTGAGATTTGCCTGAGGTGAGAGGCCTGTGCTGTATTAGTGTTTCAGAAAAAGGCCACTAAAATATAAGATTAGGACTAGATTGAGGAACAGGAAAACTGAAGCAATTCAGGTATGAGACTGAGAGAACATACGCTCAAAACTACTGGCAATCCACAGTCTCTAGTAGGTTTTACTTGGCTGGGGCATACTTACTCAATGAAAGAAAGCTAGACCTATGAGCTGAGCTTTGCTTCAAAACAGCTACATTGTGTCATCTGGAGCTACCTTTCAGAAAGAAATGTCATCTCTGGTGTGAGGTGAGAGAGGGATTCGTCTTTCAAAAGCAAACAGAAAACGAGCAAAGCTTTCACTCAGCCTTGAATGAAAGTACCAAAAAAAGAATTACAAAAACTGAAACATTTCCAGACAGATAATGGCATTCCTGCTGAGAGTGTAAGTTCCTGGAGTGTGCAAAGGAACTCAGAAGAGTGGTCTCTCTGACAAGAAGATTGATTCTGTAATTCTCCATCAGCATTACAGGCTGTCAGCATGATTGCACTTGTTTCTCTAAAAGCATTAGTAAGACAATTACCGATTATATCAACACGGCATTTACATGTTTGTGACCATCTATGCCTGGAGCCCAGGAAATTTATAATCCACTGCATAACATTTTTGCTTTTCTATGTGAAGTATCAGGCAGCCAAAGTAAAATCAGATGGCACTCAGGAAAATCAAGTGAATACAAGCTTGTAACTTGCGTAGACAAAAAAAAAAAAGAGAAATTTGTGAAGTATGCATGCCAAAGTTTAAGAAATCAGAACTGGCATTTTTATTTAGAAGAAAATATTGTTTTATCAATAAGGAAAATATAAATGTGCAGTTTCATATTTGTCTTGTTAATGGATTAAACCACATATACCTGTCAATTGAATTATATATGCAAAGCACACAGTTAAAAAAATACACTAAAAACCTTTTTTTATATGTAGTATTATTTATTTGACCATTTCCATAACGTTGGCTTTCTATTCTAGGAGTTGACATCACTCCTATAAATCTGCAACTAAGATGTCTGTAAACAGTTCAATAGCTTACGTCTTTTATTATTAAGTTTAACAGAAAGAACTGTAGAAAAAAAGTATTACACTGTTCTTAAAATGTACTGGTGTAAATTCTTATTAAAAGAGTTTGAATATTCTTATTTCTATTTGCTCTAAATTTAAATATACTTGTTTCCAAGACTATTTGCCAATTTAATAAATAAAAATGAAATGATTTTATTTTTGAAATTTTTTCACGACTGCTAAATGGAATATAGATTTCACAGACAGACTTATCATGAAGTTCATTATTCCTTCTGGTAAAAATATATCTTGAGATGATACATTCTTGTCATCTGGATTTGCATTTACCTGATGATTAGTGATATGAAACATATATTTATATATTTGTCGGCCATTTGTAGGTCTGCTTTTGAGAAATATTTGCTTAGTTTGCCCACTTAAAAACACCAGTTTGTATTTTGCTGTTGAGATGTTTGAGTTCCTTGAATATTCTACATATTATCCCCTGGTGGATGAATAGGTTGCAAATATTTCTCCCCATGTGGTGGGTTGTTTCTTCACTTTACTAATTTGTTCCTTTGCTGGTGCAGAAACTCTTTAGTTTGATGTAATCCCATTTGTCTATTTTTGCTTTCATGCCTGTGCTTTCGAGGTCTTATTCATATTATTTTTTCCTAGACCGATGTCCTGAAGAATTTTTCCTGTTTTCTTCTAGTACTTTTGTAATGTCAGATCTGACATTTAGGTCTTTAATACATTTTGCAGTGATTATTGTATATGGTGAGAGGGGAAGGTCTAGTTTCATTCTTCTGTATTTAGATATCTAGTTTTCTCAGCACTATTTATTGAAAAATTCTGAGAAAATTTTTCCAATGAGTGTTGTTGGTACCTCAGTCAAAAATTACCTGGCTGCAAATATGTGGATTAAATCCCAGGTTCTCTATTCTGTTCTAATGGTCAATATGTCTATGTTTATGACAACAATGTGCTGTTTTGGTTACTGCACGTTGTAGTGTATTTTGAAGTCTAGTAATGTGATGCCTCCTGCTTTGTTCTTTTGCTCAGGGTTCTGTTGGTTCCTTTAGGTCTTCCATGGTTTCATTTGAATTTTATGATGGCATCTTACCACAGTTAGTATGATTGTTATCAAAAAGGCAAAAATAACAAATGATGGCAAGGATGTAAAGAAAAAATAACCTGTATGCATTATTAGTATGTAAACCAGTACAGCCACTAGGAAGGACAGTATGAAGGCCCCTCAAAAAACAGCAAACACAACAACCATATGATCTAGCAATCCTAGTACTGTGCATTTAATCAAAGAAAAGGAGGTCAGTGTATCAAAGAGATATCTGTATTCTATGTTTATTGCAGCATTATTTACAATAACCAAGATATGTAATCAAATCAACTGCCCAACAACAGATAAATGGATAAGGAAAATAAACTGTCCATACACAATGAAATATTCAGACTGAAAAAGATGAAATCTTGCCATTTATACTGATACGAATGGAACTGGAGGGCATTTTGTCAGGTGAAATAGGCCATGAACAAAAAGTTAAACACCACATCTTTTCACTCGTTTGAAAACTAAAAAAAAAGTTTATCTCATAAAAGGTAAAAGTAGAACAGTGGTTTCTAGAGGCCTGTGAGGATGTGGGGGAAGGGTGGGGATAGAGAAAGATTTATTAAAGGACACAAAATTACAGCTACCTAAGAGGAACATATTTGAGTGTTTTATAGCCCTGTAGGACTATAGTTAACTTCAAAATATTATATATTTTCAAATAGCTAGAAGAGAGAATACTGAATGTTTCCAACAAAAATAAAAATATAAAAAATACCACAAATCATGTCTGAATAATACACATTTCTAAATAACTTGTAGAGTACCTATCATATACTGTAATGATAATTCTTAAAAGAAATTTATATTGCAAAAAAATTTTACTTAATAGAGACATTAATTTCTGAGTCCAGTCTTTCAACTTTTCTTTTTCCAACTATAAAACAAAATAAATGGAACTATAGAAAATTTATGAAATAGAGGAAAATATAGAAATGAACATATAAAATTATTTTTAAAAAATAAAAATTAAAAATAAAATCATCTTTATTTCATTTCTTACAATTAGATGAAGGTCTTCCTAGGTTCCCTCAGCTTGGTTGGGGTCAGTAGCCATGCAAGATGGCCAGTGAGGGCATCAGTGACCTTCTGGCCTGATGGTCAAAGTGGGGGATCCCATATGAGGCTGCAGCGGCACTATGGCCACTTGCCTGCCTGCTTAGCTCCACTGCACATTGGGAAAGATGATGGCTTTTAAAAGTGCCTTTGGCTAGTGTTAGCAATCTGTGGTGCTAGCTGCAGTCTCATTGCCTCTCTCTAACTGCTGCCTCTTGCCATCTCACTGATCACTCTCTTACCACCTCTCCAATTGTCCCTTCTCACCACCTCACCGGTAGCCATTTTGCCATCTCTGTTTCTTGTCATCTTGCCTCCCTGTCAATCACCAATCACCATCATCTCTGCTATTTTCCTGCCTCTCTATTGATCACCATTGTCTGGCTATCTCACTGTTGATCGCTGTTGTCTCTGCTGTATCACTGCTGTGTAGGCCAGTGTCCCTCACTCACCTTCTTCATTTCTTCATTGGTTGCCAGATAATACATTAATTTCTGAGTCCAGTCTTTTGACTGGACTTCTGAGTCAATTCTGAGTGCAAGCCCTGAATTGGGGCTTAGTTAAGGAGTGTTCTTGGCTTCTTGTGAAAAAGAATTCAAGGGCAAGCCAGTGGAGTTATACAGCAATCTTTTATTGATTTTTTATTGGTATTTTTCCTTGCAGAGCAGGGCTAACTCACAGGCATTGTGCTCAGAGTCAGCAAAATATGGGCTCCTGGCAACTGTATTAATACTCACATAAACCCACTAACTTCCAGGATACATGTGAGTGTTTGTTAAATAGCTAAACCAGTGTCACAAGGGTTTATTGTGCAGAGTATTTCATCACTCAGGTATTAAGCCTAGTACCTATTAGTTATTTAACCTGATTCTCTCCCTCCCACGCTTCACCTTCCAATGGGCCCCTTTTATTATAAAAATCATTGTTTTTTATAACAGTTCCAATTGAATTTGGTTTATTTTCTATTTTATTATTCTCTAAATTCAGCTTTATATCATTATTATTTATTTCTGTTCTTTCTCCCTGTCTTTGATATTCCTCTTTCTTCTCCTCAACCTTTTTTCAGGGAATATGTCATTTGTTTTCAAGTTCTTAATTATACCAAGTTTTTCACTTAAATATTGTACACTTAGCCTTAAATACTGAATTAATTACTTTTAAGTAAAGACTTATCTACTTCCTCTATAAAGGGGCTAAAAAGATGACTTGGAAACTCTCTGAAGCAGAAAATGAAAACAAATATAAAACCATAATCTGATGACTACTTCTTATATTTTCCTTATACTTATTCTAATATTCTTACTATACTTACTCAACAGTTATCTGACCCATATGTGTCACTCACATTACTTGCTTAAACATATCTTCTACTGTCTTTCCCTGCTATAATTTGTGTTCCTCCTGAAATAGCCTGTGAGAAAACATTCCAAAAACAAGTTACTAATTGATGAACACTGGTAGAGGATTGGGATGATTGGAAGGAAAGAGAAGGAAGGCAACAAAAGATGTATTTCCAAACAAAATTCTACTGTTGGTATTTGGAACTTTAC
The DNA here is from genome assembly GCF_048565385.1 of Saimiri boliviensis. Lineage (NCBI taxonomy): Eukaryota > Metazoa > Chordata > Mammalia > Primates > Cebidae > Saimiri > Saimiri boliviensis. Next base: position 106,388,731 of record NC_133450.1, on the reverse strand, counting down.
CCCTTTACCCCTTTACTCACAAAATCAGTGAGTCATTATAGAATATATGCCTCAGAGTTATTTTTCATGTGGTGTGAGATTCAGGTCTATTCCCAGGGCACAATTTCCCAGGCATTTACAATCTAGTATGTGGGAGCAGAGTAGGTTCTGGTCAAGACAGTCTCAGATGCTGAAGGTAAAAGTGGGGCTGCAGCTAAAGAAATGTTCTGTCCTGAGTGGATTTAGGCAGGTGCTTGCTATTACTAACCCTGAATATTATCTGCAGTTCAAAATACGTATCTCAGAATACTTTTGTTCTTTCTGTGTTGTCCTCAGTATCAACTGGGACCACAAAGCCTAAAAAAGTATATTGACTGATGCTTTAGTTTGTTAAAGCAAACTAAGTATGACCTGAGGACTTCATATTTCTCTATCTGAGTCCTTGTGGAGAACAACCTGCCTTAATAGGTAGACAGGATTGAAAACCTAATATAGGATATGCACCCGTAACAATAGCTAAGTCTTGGCCACATACTTCAACCATTCATACACTGCTGAGTGTTCAAACTGCATTCCAATAAGGCAAATGCTGAACTGTAAACAATTCAGCTGTTCTGTACCTTACTTCCAATTTCTGTATGTTGTTTTACTTTTTCTCTCTATACTAATCTTTCACTATGTGGCTGCACTGGAGTCTCTGTGAATCTGCTGTGACTCTTGCGGCTGCACAATTCACCAATGTTTCCATTGCTTGATTAAACTTCTTTAAATTTAATTCAGCTGAAGGTTTTCTTTTATCAAGTTTGAGTCTACGTTGAACACTGATGAAGCATATGAGGTAAGTGTCTCTCTGCCATGAATAGAAAACCCTAAATCAGTGTTTTGAGTATAATCTTCTGAGTTTGCCAATTTTCCCAAATTCATGTAGTAGGAATGTAGGCACTGTAAAGTTATTTCATAATTGTTTATTCTTTGTATTCATTATAACTCAGACAGTGTTATAAACTGCTGTACATTTTATACTACATCATTTTTCTCAAGTCTTTATTGTAGTACTTTTTTCTATGTTTTACATATTCCAGGTAATAATTGTTTTCAGAAAACCAAATGGTAAGCTCGTCACAAGACTATTAATGTTAACATTTGTTTGAAAGATCAAATGTATGTTCATATATTATTTTCTTGGCTTAGACTCCCCCACAGTTTCTACTAGGTCTCACTCAAAGGAATGTTTCTTTAACATTAGTGTCATTACACTGCACTGCTTTGAATACAGAGACAGAAATAGAACACTTTATAGAAGCTCTGGTTCTAAAACGTCTTCAGAATTCTCCTGAGACCTTACTAATTTTTCCAAAATTAGTGATATGAATCCCAAGAGGGCACCTCATATGAGACGTTGACCCACCGCAGACCCTGACTCAACGACAGATCTAGTGTCTGCTGAGGGACCGCTTCTTGGTTTTTACATGGCCACTTCCTCATTGTGACCTCACCGAGTGGAAAGCAGAGGGAGAAAGATAAGCAGAGAGATAATGAGAGAAGAGTGAAATCACAAACTCTCATATTTCTTCTTAAAAGGGCACTAAATCCATACATAAGGGCTTAATTCAAATGTTGAATTCTCCTCGATTTCAGCTTTGTGACAGATCTATAGAGAAAACTAAAACATCTCAAAGCAGAGAAACCATGGTTTTGTAACATAGAAGTGAATTATCTAATATAAAGCACTTAGTGGGTTTAAGATTTTCAAATAATTTCTCCATATTTTATGTTCTCTACCCATCATACATTTTAATACAGAGTTTAATTATTCTAGCATAATTTAATTAAAATATACATATTGGTATCAAATTCATTCAAAACATTATAATAAGCAATGATAAACGAATGGAGAAAGGCATATTTAAGATAATTATGACATATTATTTGCCTAAAAGATTTTCCAAAATAAAAATGAAGAAAAGTAACTATATAATAGAAATACATTTAAAGATAATATTGAGAGCATTCTATGCTCCCTCCATAGTATGGACATAGACATTCATCCTATTATTTATTTCCATTCTCTCTGGAATCTGAGAGGGCTTTGTGGTTGCTTTAACCAAGAGAATATAGAGGAAATAAAATTGTTTCTTGTTTCTGGGCTTATGCCTTGGTGAAATGTCCTTTAGCTTTCCAGAGAGACAAAACTAACAGCCTAGGGATAGATATAGATATATCAGTTCACACACACACACACACACACACACACACACACACATTTATCTTCCGGAAACACTCCAACAAACATACCCAGAAGTAATACTTGACCAGGTATCCAGATATCCCTTAATCCAAAAAAGCTGATACCTAAATTAACTATCACAGAGCTACTTTAGATAGTCGACAACAACATTAACTCATATTTATTTAGTCCTGGGTTTGTGCTAGACATAGTATGGGCTTCAAAATTTTAATCTTATTGAATTGCCAAAACTTTACAGATGACAAAAGTGATTTGTGGAAAGAATAGCCAAATTGTTTAAGCTTACACAGCCTGTAAGAGGTGGAGCCAGGATTGGAACTTTAGCTGCCTCTGCATTTTATCCTCTCAACTCCTCTCACCTCCGTTAGATGAGACCAAGGGGAACATTTAATTTGAGCAAGTTTTGTTTTTATTGTTATTTATTTATTTTGTAAGGCCAAACATTTGTGCATACTTATACAGTAAAGAAATGACCCAGTAGTGACGAAAGCATTACGCATCAAGAAGAAGGGAAAATAGAGAAAGCTATGGATAAATAAAGGGAGGTGTGGAGGTCTTGATGCTGAAATTCAGTTTTAACATGCAACTTTATAAATATATGTATATCTTAAAGCACATATTAGGAACTCAAGTGTTATGCACATAAAACCACAACATTTATTTAAAAAATACTTAATGCTACTTTGTGGCACACTTATCAATGTAATGTAATATTATTATCATTTTACATATAGTTTATACATAATTATCTCATTTATTCCACCCATTAACTACTGTGGGAAGTAGATGGTAAAACTATGGTTTACAGGCTTTAACTATTTGTCAACAACTATGCAGTTAAGATTTAAATCCAGATACCTTATTTCAGCATCTGTGCCTCTAACTGCTCCCACTGCTTCTCACAAAGTCAAGAGCTCAAGTATGGGACGAAGAGAAAGAGAAACCAAATGTGGACTGCTGACCAACCACTTGATATGAAAGGGTCATGATCAAAAAAAAAAGAAAAAAAGGAAAAGAACAGAACATATTCCTAGAGGTGAGATGGAATGATGGAATTCCAGGAGAGTAACTGCTAAAGAAAGAAAGGAACAGTATTTATTAATGTCCAAATATGGGCCCCATATAGTAAGCTCCATACACAGAGCATTACTTTTCATATTCATATGCTTTATGAGATGGACATTATAACTTATTCTAAGAGCAAATGGACACTAATAAAGGTGAAATCTATTTGCCAAAAGTTACAAATTTATATAACAGAGATTTGAAGTCAGTCCTGTCTGATTTCAGAGTTTATAGCTTTTTCTTTCTTTTACACATGATTATGTAATCCTGCCATTTAATGTGATATGTGTACATGTGAATATGACAGTGAACAAAGGCAATGTACCTGCACTAACTTCAACACTAAATTTTCCATGATTTTATCAATGGTCCCAAAAGTTTATTTTTTTAATATAATTCTGTAACAATACTGATTTTCAAAACTTTATGTGAAGTATTTGTTTTGTTCCTCCTATACTGCATAACTTCACTGTCTAAAATTACAAGTCCAACATTGTTTTTTATATGTCATGAACTTAGATTTAGATAGTCTGCTTTTTGGAGTTGGTTACTTTAATCCCATGTGTATGTACCTCAAAGGTGTATGACAGATAAATTCTCAATGATTATGTCCAACTGTGATGAAACCAGTTCTTTCTTCCAATAATTCTGTGCTCAATGTGGTTCAAACAAAAAATGGAGACTATAAATTATTTTGTGTTGTTAGTGTTGCCAGTCAATGATCATTAAAAAAAAAATTCAATCTGCAACTGTATGTATCTCAGAATATTTTATTGTGTTTACTTCAATTTCCCAATCTGCAATGGAAATATTTCAGCAAATGCTGAATTGGTTAAATTTCTACATTTTCTGAAAGTCAGTTAAATTGATGTATTTTTCTTTTGCATGACATTCGGATATAAAAGTATCTTTCATGTATATTTTTTAAAAAGCAACAAAATAGTGTGTTACAAAACAGTGTGTCGACATGTTTTCAAAAATATTCAAAATCTCTAAGAACTGGGTTGCCTGGCTGAAGTTTAGAAACCATATTAATGAATTTAAAAGAAGCAGATGTTTAATCATATTAGAATTTTAATTATCAAAACATGGAAAGATTTTCAGATAATGATTTTGTCTGCATTATAAATTATTCAATGTTAATACTGTTTTAGAATGTAGCCACCATGTTAAAATTTCATCTTGAAAGACTTCATAACAGAAAATCTTACCTACTAAAGTACTAAAATATTATGACCAAATACTAAGATTAAAATAGATGGGTGAAAAATAATCACATTTCATAATTTAAAAACTAAAGTACATAATTCCATTTAAAAATACAAATTGTGTCCAATATGCACATTGGAAGTGCTATGGAAAATATGTAAATGGACTTTTGCTGCTGGAATTCTTTTCAAAATGCTGTATATTCTTTCTTACTGCACATGCATTGCTATGGAAACAATTCTAGTGTAGTAATCAGTAAATCTGAATTTAAGTCATGATTTAAACTAGAAATCCAAATGCTTTTCTCCAAGAGAATAGTGTAACACTATTTAGAGTAGCACTGATGCAAAAAATTAACATGTAGCTTTTTTTAGCTTTTTTGGAAAATCTGACCTCCATTTCTAAATTTAAAACAAGGGGCATTGTACTCCTATGTGTGACTCTCCCAAGACATGGGAAGTTTAACATACCTTCTGAAAGTGTAATCTAGGTCAGTAGGCTATTATTTAATAGAATGAATAAAATTGTTGAAGTGTTACCTAGGGCTTTGGAAGATAGTATGTTATATTGAAATGTCAAGCATCCATCTGACTTAAAAAAAAAGGTGGAAGACTTGGAAACAGGTCATCTTTTTTTTTATTTTTTATTTTTTATTTTTTATTTTTATTTTTATTTTTTTTAGACGGAGTTTCGCTCTTGTTACCCAGGCTGGAGTGCAATGGCGCGATCTCGGCTCACCGCAACCTCCGCCTCCTGGGTTCAGGCAATTCTCCTGCCTCAGCCTCCTGAGCAGCTGGGATTACAGGCACGTGCCACCATGCCCAGCTAATTTTTTGTATTTTTAGTAGAGACGGGGTTTCACCATGTTGACCAGGATGGTCTCGATCTCTTGACCTCGTGATTCACCCGCCTCGGCCTCCCAAAGTGCTGGGATTACAGGCTTGAGCCACCGCGCCCGGCAAACAGGTCATCTTAATTAGTAAAATATAGTTGCTATCATTCTGAGCTTTTTGTTAGCAGAAAACAGGCCATAAACAAGGAATGACAGTAGTGGATTCCCATGGGGAAAGTTTCCAAAATAATGTATCAAGTGGTATCAACTATAAATATGAATTAATATATACTGATATAAAACAGAATAGTTAGCGTGAGTTGCAGAAATCAAGGTCATAGAAAAAGTTAAGGTTGTTCAGCAAATTTTTGAGGGAGGTTATGAACTTGAATTAATGGAATATATGGAGAAGACCTTTCAAGTAATACACACCATGTCACAATATTATGAACTGGCAAATATTAAGACAAGGTGGATTGGCCTGGCATGTATATGAGAACCAGAAAGCTGAGAGTAACAATAGGTGGAGGTGGGCTTACGTTAATGGATTGCTCATTTGATTTCAACTCTTGGAATAATAATAATGATAATGATAATAATAATTCTTGAAAAATACTGCCTTGGTATATCAAAATTAATATTTTTAAATACTTGAAGATTAGTAATGTCATGTCTGTTAGTTTATATATTTAATAGTTATTTTACCAGAGCTAACTCCTTTGATCTAAATTACATGTTACCCTTAAATATAGGATGATAAAATTCCCCAAGAATACCAATATCCTTCCATTACCATTTTCTGAGCTTTAATATATAGCCAACATGCTTTTAATCTGTTGCCAGACAGATTCATGAATATCTTATTGTTTGGTCTACTGTATGCAGAACACTAGATTATCTAAAAAAAGTTCTGATTATTCATATAACTTAGAAAAATACAGCTTTGATTACAAGGTGGTATTTATCTTATTAACATTGAAATGCACTAGTTATGAGAAAAAGATAGTTTCTGTTTTGTGTTTTTATGCCATTTTTACTCTTTCAATCTGGAAATAAAGGACATTTGGCAACCATGAAATATATTTATTACCAAGAAAAAAAGTTTTATATGTACTTTTTAAGATACACTGTTGGGGGGAATGAACATTAGTTCAACCATTGTGGAAATCAGTTTGGAGATTTTCCAAAGAACTTGGAACTACCATTCAACTCAGCAATACTGTTACTGGGTATGTACTCAAAGGAAAGTAAATCATTCCACCAAAAGACACATGAACTTGCCCATTGCAGCTCTAGTCACAATAGAAAGAGAGTCAACCTAGATGGCTATACTGTGGAATGGATAAAGAAAATGTGGTACATATACAACATGGAAAACTACATAGTCATAAAAAAGTAACAAAATCATGTTCTTTGCAGCAACATGAATGCAGCTGGAGGCTATTATTCTAAGCAAATTAACATAGGAATGGAAAACCAAATACTGCATGTTCTCACTTATAAGTGGGTGCTAAACATTGAGTCCATATAGACACAAAGATGAGAACAATATACAGTGGGGACTACCAAAAGGTGAAGAATGGAAATGGAAAAAGGCTTGAAAAAATTACTATTGGTTACTATACTCACTGCCAGGGTGAGAGGATCATTCATATATTAAAGCTCAGCAACATGCAATTTACTCATGTGCCAAAAAAAAAAACCCTGCACATATTATAACCCCAAACCTAAAATAAAAGTAAAAACGATAACAATAACAAAAAACTAAATATTTATTGAAAATTTTTGATAAAATGGATTAAAATTGCCTCTTTGAGATCAATAAAGAAACACTGAGGTTTCCCTTTAAATATAATGACATTTTACAGTCATTTAATAAGCAGTCTCTAAAACTGGGAAATGTATTTGCTGTATAACAAGTTTCAAGTTTGGCCAAATCTGGAAAAAAAAATATTATTTTAAAACTGTGTGCATTTCAAAAGTTATTGTTTGAAAAAATGTAAAATAAAGTATCTTCTATTTACGTAGCCAGAGTACTTAAAATTATTATTTGGCAAAATGATAAATATGTTGTAACAAATTAAAACAAAGTGTTGATTGATTATACCTTCATGTTTGCTGTCCAGTTGTCACACTGAATTTAAAAACATATGTTCTTAGGAAAAGCATTCTAGGTCAGATGTTATTTGCCTTTTGACATGGAATGAAGGCAAATTTTGTAATTTCTATTCAATTTGTGTAAACTCTTCCAATTCTCCATTTATTAGTTAAACTTGAGGTTAATTGTCCATGTAAACTTCTATCTGAGCTTGTCAATTGTGTCTATTTCTTCCTTACTAAAGTAGATAAATCTTATCTTTCCCAAGCCCATTTATTTTATCTCTATTACTACATATCCAGGCTCTTAGGCTTTCTTACACGTATTTTATTACAGTTTTCTTATTATTGGACTTTCCTCACAGTAGTGATGGATTGCTACTGGCCTTTTGTCTTTCAATTCTCTGTTATAACAAAAAGAAAATACCTCTAAAAAAAGTCACATTGGAGAGTGTGCAGTAAGAAGATTAAGTCACAGTCTATAATCCTGCACCTTTATTTCTCTGGGTGAAGTAATATCACAGAATTTCATATTTATTAAAACACATTGTTACAAATGAACTTAAATAGATCTCTAAGTAAATTATAGATGGAAGACCAGTACCTAGCAGAGATAAAAAGTTGTTTTTGTAATAAGTAATCATTAATTTATAGGCTAATACATTCACAGTCAACTGAGAAACATTATTCTGCCTCTTGTTAACATTTTTAATATTTCTCTTATCCATATTCCTCTCTAGGGAAGCCAGATATATATAAAATGATTAGTTAATTAAAAATAGGAAACTCAGATAGTGTAGCAATACTTTCTTTGAGGTAGACAGAAAATGAATTAGAAGCAAATGAAGCCAAGTGTTGGGGAATTAATGATAGCTTATCTGTGACCCTAATTGTGACCAGTGCCTTGTATTTGAAGACAGTACTTCTTAATATGATTCTAATAAAAGGTATCTGACACATCACTAATCATCAAGGAAATACCAATCAAAATCACAATGAAATATTAATGTACATGTGTTAGGATGGCTATTATCAAAAAGATAAGAAGTAACAAGTGTTGGCAAAGGTGTGGAAGGAAGAAAGTGAAAACCTGTACACTGTAGGTGGGAATGTCAATTGGTACAGCCACTATTGGAGGTTCTTCAAAACATTAAAAATAGATCTACCGTGAGGTGTAATGGTTAATGTCTATAATCCCAGCAACCTTTGGTAGGCCTAGTTCTTCAGCTCAGGAGTTTGAGACAAGCCTGGGCAACATTTTGAAACTCTGTGTTTACAAAAAAACAGATAAAAAAACAAAATTATCTTGGCATGGGGCATGTTGGCACATGCCTGTGGCCCCAGTTACTAGGAGGCTGAGGTGGGAGGATCACCTGAGCCTAGGGAGGTTGAGGCTGCAGTGAGCTATGAGCACACCCCTGCACTCCAGCCTGGCCAACAGTGAGATGCCAATTCAAAGAAAATAGAAATCCCACATTTCATCATCTAAATCCTCTCAATCAGGTATGGGTGAGGCTCTGAGTCTAATCAATTTTGACGATAATTTATCGAGTGATCTGTTAAATAAATAAAATAGTTTATCTGTTCCCAAAATAAAATGGCAAAACAGTTATAGGAAAACTGCTATTAACATTTTTGGTATAAAAAGGGAAAAAATAAAAGGAAAAAAAATGAGGAATTAGTCAAGAAATTTTAAATCCAGTAGCAAAAATCCTGTTAGGTTTTAAGTCATGAGCATAATTCTCTACGGTTTTCGAATCCATCCTCTCAGTAAAATAATCCCAAATACTCAGTAGTTAAAAATAAAAAAATAGTTTAATGATCAGAGAGACCTGGTAGAGGCCTACCTGTTCTCATAACACACTTCCAAAATGGTAAGAGAATGGAGTATAAGGGATATCCTTTTGGTTTTAAGTGTTTCAATGCACTTTTTTCTTTTGTTTTCATTAAATATAGCAGGTGTTTATAGCTGAATAGATTTATCAGCCTCTCTCCTGCCAATAGAATTTCTGGGGTTTGAAAATTTTTTTTTTCATTTTATGCTGTTGTTTCCCCTTTAAGTTCAAGCTATCAGTCTTTATGCTGTTACATAAATCCCTATTATTTAATGCATCTCCTAATATGTCATAGGCATTCCTAGCATTAAATAAGACATGTTTCCTATGGAATCCTATTGCTGTTTTGTCTTTCTACTTTGAAAGAACAATTGCCTCAAGCTTTCATAAGGCCCCTATTTAGATTGAAGAAATATGAGGGTCACATACTTAACCTCTCAGAGGCTTTAATATAACAAAGTACTTTTTACTTTTGCTTCTTTTTGTTTAAAGTTCTGTTTAAAAAAATCTATCACTCTCCTCTAGCATTTCCTTGTAAGTAATCACTTGCTTTTTCCAACAAAGGTAAACAGAAATCTTACTCTTACTCTTGCACTGAAACACTTAAAAATCACAAGGATATTATCATATCATTTTAGAAGTGTGTGATGAGAATGAGTGGTCCCCTACCAGCTTTCTCTGATCATTAAACTATTTTTATTTTAAACTGCTGAGTATTTGGGATTATTTGTTACTGCAGCGTAATGTAGCCTATGGTGACTGTAAGATAAGAACTTTCAGTAGATTTCTGTTAAATGGCAATGGATTGCCATAATAGAGAAATGAAAGGGAAGTTAAGAAAGTTATCCACAAAAATCAAATCATTTTTATAGGAACATGGCTATAAGGGAAATAAATAAGACTGCAGGCCAACCAAAGGCTACTTAAATATGAGTACTTTTTTATATGAAGTATACTGAAGAAGAAAAATTGATTCTGTAATAAGGGTAGAATGGTTTACAGGGATAAGTTCTCCAGGGAGTTAAAAGAGGTTGGAATGCAAAAAAGAGTAACTTGCCTTAGGTAAAAGAGTAACTTCATTTATTAAGTAGATTGTAAAGTACGACGAATTTTAAGGCTGGATTGTGTCATTGTGTATGGCAGAAGAATCTAGTCTTGCTATTTTTAAGGAGCCAATGATGCGGCAACACAACCACATTTATTATTTTCACCTCTCCACAGATCCTGGTCTGGATCCTATTTCTAAACACAAGATCAGCGAAGTGTTGATCAGAAAATGAATAAAATAGAAAACATGGCATCACATACTTGACTTCCAGGTAAGCCTTTCGAGTTAACATTTCAGTGTAAGTTGAAATGAAATGTGTAAGATTAATTTGTAAGGTCATGTATACTTTTCTTAATGTTTATAAGTATCCAGTCTAATACAAGGCATTGTTAAAAATATCTTTGGAAATCCCACACATTTAATAAACTGATTTTAAATGTATTTATAAGAAATATTGAATTTAATCCCAAACTATGAAATTTGAACAGTTACAAACTTGTTGTGTTCTATATTATTACGCAGTTGATAAAAAAAATCAAATATAATTAAAGTCTAGAATTGCTGATTGGAAGCCTTTCTTCCCTTTATCAAATGATAAAAAAATAATTGAATCAATAGTATCACCTTATTTTTTTATTTAAAAAGAGTACAATTTCTCCTTACTATTGAGACTTAATACATGCTTCTATTTCCACCCGCTGAAAAAAATATCTGTTTTATATTTGCTTGCTAAGTTATTTTTCTAACTCTGCAAGCCTCAGGGAAAGCTAATTAAAAGTGTTGGTTGTTGCAACATTATTTTTCTTTACTTAACCTTATAAGTTTCTCAGTTTTTTGAAAATACAAAAATGTATTAAAAGGACAAATATAATTCTGCAATATGATTTAGTTTGAATTCATTTCTTCTTTAGAGTCAGAACTTAAAAATCAAACTCATGTTATTTTTCCAATGTGCCTAACCTAGACCAGATAATTATACAATTAAATATTCTATGTAAAACTATTATATATGTAATAAAAAGTTTTAATAAAATTGGTTTATTGTTAGATTTCTGGCTTCCTCAGTTATCTAGAAGTGAACACAAAATCTTAAAGAACTACAGAAAATTCCAGTGTAGACCTTCATTGATAGGAAATACATGTCATAACCCATGATGTGGCAACTTCAGGACATTAATGAGATAATTGTGTGTTAAATTTGAATGCACATCAAAAAAGTGAGGGCAAATATGCATAGAACATCTATCAGGGAACATAACCATAAAACTCAGCCATATGCTGTAACTTTAAAAATATATATATATATCCCAGCCATTCATTAAATCACTACTATGTGTAAAGCCCCATGTAAGACTTATATCAAATTACTCGTGTAATCCCCAGAATTCTTTAGAGTTGAGGTTACATCAGAGGAATTTGGACATTGGGTAGTTGAGATAAATTTCCCAGGATCAAAAAGGTTAAAAACGGGCAGAAACTAAAGAACTTCTACATAGCAAAAGAAACGATCATCAGAGTGAACAAGTAACCTACAGAATGGAAGAAAATTTTTGCAATCTATCCATCTGACAAAGGGCTAATATTCAGAATCTATAAGCAACATAAACAAATTTACAAGAGAAAACAACCCCATCAAAAAGTGGGCAAAAGATGTAAACAGACACTTCTCAAAGGAAGGCATTGATACAGCCAACAAACATATAAAGAAAACCTCATCATTGCTGGTCATTAGAGAAATACAAATCAAAACCACAGTGAGATAGCATCTCATGCCAATTAGTATGGTGATCATTAAAAAGTCAGGAAACTAGTTGGTGGGGTAGGGGAGAGACAGCGGGGGGTGGTGAGGGACAACATGGGGAGAAATGACAGATATAGTATGCACCTAACATAAAATAAATTTAAAATAATAAAAATTAAACAAAAAAAGAAAATCTATCTCCTTCACCACTCCCACTGAATATATATTTGCTAATGATATGATTCTACAGAATTAAACTAAATTACGCAGTCCTGAAAAAAAAAAAAAAAAAAAAGCACGTTGGGAGTCTCAGGCGGGTGGATCACGAGGTCAACAGATAGACACCATCCTGCCCTACATAGTGAACCCGTCTCTACTAAAAAAACAAGTACAAAAAAATTAGCTGGACATGGGGGCAGGCGCCTGTAGTCCCAGATACTAGAGAGGCTGAGGCAGGAGAATTGCTTAAACCTGGGAGGCAGAGGTTGCAGTGAGCCGAGGTTGTGCCATTGCACTCCAGCCTGGCGCCTGGTGATGGAGTGAGACTCCGTCTCAAAAAAAAAAAAAAAAAAAAAAAAAAAAAGTCAGGAAACATGCTGGAGAGGGTATGGAGAAATAGGCACACTTTTACACAGTTGGTGGGAGTGTAAATTAGTTCAACAATTGTGAAAGACAGTGTGTTGATTCCTCAAGGATCTAGAACCAAAAATACCATTTGATCCAGCAATCCCATTGCTGGGTATATATATTACCCAAAGGATTATAAATCATTCTACTATAAAGATACATGTATATGTATGTTTATTGCAGCACTATTCATAATAGCAAAGACTTGGAACCAACCCAAATGCCCACCAAAGATAGACTTGATAAAGAAAATGTGGCACATACACACCAAGGAGTAGTATGCAGCCATAAAAAGGATGAGTTCCTGTTCTGTGAGTGGAAACAGGGAAGGGAACATCACACACTGGGGCCTTTGGGTGGGTGGGGGCCTAGGGGATGGATAGCATTAGGAGAAATACCTAATGTAGATGACAGGTCGATGGGTGCAGCAAACCACCATAGTACATGTATCCTAAAAAAACACATAACCAAAAAAACCTACACGTGCTGCACATGTATCCCAGAACTTAAAGTATAATTAAAAAAAGAAAGAAAGAAAGAAAACAGCAACAACAAGAAAATGGGCAGGACCTGCTTTTAAACCTAAGTGTTTTTAAACCTAATACGTATGCTGGAGGAGAGGCAAAAACAGTCCTACAGATCAACACTCTGTACTACAGCGTGCATCAGAATCAACTGGAGCTTTTTGGTGATTCAATCAAGAGTGGGGCCCAAGATGTAACATTTCACAATTTCTCAGTTGCTGATGCTGCTCATCTGAAACTCACACTTGAGAGTCACTGCTATGGATGTCAGTAGTCATTCTAACCTGTATTTATTATCACTCTGAACCATGAAGAAACATTTGCATTATGCTCGATACACTCTATTTAAAAACACAAGGAAACATGTGGTACATTTAAGAAAAGCTTTCATTAAAATATATATTGTTCAGAAGATTAATCATCATATATATGAAAAGGTTTCAGAAGTAGAAAACTTTATTCCCCAAATTTGTCTAAAAATAATTGCTGCTCAATTAAGAATAGATCTTGTGACATTTTCAATGTTACTAATTTATGTGTAGTATGATTATGTCAGGACTTACTTGGGCAGTGCCAATAATGCATATAAGGTTATATACTAATCTCAGAGCCTTAGAAAATTGAATCAAGATTCCCCCGTCAGTCTGTATTCTCAGGTATATGGTAACATCTGTTCCAAACTTTTTTTTACTCACAGACACACACCATGTCATTGTTGATCGGGATGAGCACATTGATTCTTTCATGATGCCATAAATTTTTCTTAACCAAGCAATGAATGGCAAGTGATAATTCTAATTAATTGTTTGGTAGCTCTATACTTAAAGCACAGGTCTTTTGACTCAAATTCTTCATTCCTATCTAGATATGCAAAGCTGTCACTCCTTAAGATACTATTTGGTGAGCATGTAATAAATAAGCCTTGGAAAATTTTAAAGCAAATGTCCTGTGAAGGGTAACAATAACGATGGCTATGCTGCTGTAGAACTGTTTCATTGTCTTAATGAGAATAACACGATCATGGAACAGTAGAAGCCAGGTAGATACAATTTATATTCAGAGACAAGGTGAGAACAATTACCACAGAAATGGTAATCAGAGTTTTGGCATGCAAGAATCTGTGATTTAATTCATTATAGAACCCTCAAAAATATACCAGGTAAACAGCCTGTTAAGGTGTGTTTGATACTTATAGGTAGCAAAATCTCACTTCTGTTGGAAATTAAAAAAACAACCTACTTAAAGGTAGCACACTGTAGTGGAGATTAACAGTGTTTAACCCAAGACTATCCCTTTGAAACAGAGCACTGCTATGAATCACTAAGTGTACCCCAGTGAATCGTTCTACAATTCATCCTCAATACTATTAGTAGCTACCTGTTAGCATAAACGTGCCCTTAGAAAATAAAAATTGTCAGAATTTCTGTGAGTTGTTTGATTTGGGCTCTGAACTAAAGGTAATCCTTGGGGAATCAATTCACCATTGCAGTCTAACTTAAAAAAGAAGTGTAAAAATGTTCAGGCAACGAGTAGAGCCTTGGCTCTAGTTGATCTAATATTGATCCAGGCAGACTGTAGCTATGGTTATGGTTCTTTGACCAGCACCAAAAGATAAAGTGTGAATAGATGTATTTATTATTATAACAGGCATAATCTCTAGATATTACCCTCACATGTAGAAGGTATTTTATGATAGGAAGAACAAATGGAAACCATTGGAACTCTTACACATTTTGAATATGTTTCTATCATATAAACCAAAAGCAAGTCCACACACTAACTGCGGCTGTGGTTGCAGGTATGCATATATGTTTAATTGAATAATAGGCATAATATGTAGTCCCGGTATAACATTTTGATCTAAAAATCATTTTATATTTCTACCTTAAATCAGCAAATGAAATCAGAAAAGAATATTAGGAGTTTGTTTAGCCTTGATATGACCACAGGGTAAATTTATTCTCTGACTAGACTATATTAGTCTTTATGTTAATCTGTCACAGTATAGTCCAGAGGTCTTGACTGGCTTCACATACCGCACAGCACTAAGCTGTGCATTACATCATCTTAATTGGACCTGAAAAGGAGGAAGTTTCAGATGTCCTATATATCTTATTAAGACATATATGAGAGGGTGGGAGAAATACCTCATAGATGTTTGGTAGCCAAAAATGATCAGTTAAATACTTAAGGTCTGAGACATGTTGCAATATGTCTTCTGAAGTGAGAGACACATTGCTTGACCTCTTTGGATATTGTTGGTTACAAATAATCTATTAGGGAAAGCTGCTTTTGTCATTTACTTGGCAACTTGTAAGACTGCTCATTTTCAAAGAGACTCTGATCTATGGCACATGCTGCACAATCACCTGGGAACAGTTTTTCTATCAGATGTAGGTAGTCAAATGTCTGGGGCAGACACATTTTTTACCTATGATAATCTCAGTAGAGAAATCCTACATGGAGCTTTTGATTTTAGAGCAAGGCCAGTCCCTTTGTTGCCTACTACTAACATGTAGGAGAAAAACATCTCCTGGCTTGCTCCTGGGCCCTAGGGAATCTCAATGACTGACAAGGGGCACCATGTGACTGTGCAACCTGAAGTGCCCACTGTGAATTGGGTTTACGTAACTCACCAGGCCATAAAATGAGATGTGTGTAATGGAATTTTATTATAGTGTAAAAATTATACATAAATAGCAGGCAAAGACTTGTCCAAAAGGCTCAAGTTAATTGCAGAAGTAGGTAGTTCACCTATATATTTGATTCTATTGGTTTGCTATTTTTCTGTCAAGCAGCCTATGGCCTCTGACCAGTTATTGGTTGGAAAAAAAATAGCCTTTGTTTAAGGATGGATCTTCACCATATGCCATCTCTCCCAGAACTGGATGGATGCTTCACTGATGCACCACTAACTGGTGGCTCTGAACAAGGGCGGAAAGTGAAATCTTCACAGTGAGAAGAATTTCAGGTGATACAGTTAGTATCAGATGATGAAACTAGTATCATATGCTTTGTGTGAAAGGAAAAATGGGAGCAAGAATGAGAAATGAATAGAAAATATTTTTGAAGCAGCAGTATATGGCTGGTTCTCTTATAATAAGAACATAGTGAGGAGATAACTCAATAAATATATGAAGCCGGGCATGGTGGTGCACGCCTGTAATCCCCGTACTTTGAGAGGTTAAGGTGGGTGGATCATCTGAGGTCAGGAGTTTGAGACTAGCCTGGCCAACATGGTAAAATCCTGTCTCTATTAAAAATACAAAAAAAAAAAAAATAGCCAGGGGTGGTGGTGTGAGCCTTTTATCCCAGCTCACTTGAATCCAGGAGGTAGAGGTTGGAGTAAGTCAAGATCGTGACACTGCTCTCCAACCTGGGTGACAGAGCAAGAATCCATCTCAAAAAAAAAAAAAAAAAAAAAAAAAAAAAAAAAAAGAAACAACTATATAAATAGGATTTTTTAAAAAATTTGGTTTTGGTGTCTTTCTCAGAAGTAGCTATAAACTCTGTATAAACTTTAGTCCTGACTTTATAGGGCTCCAGGGATTTGGTGATCGTAGTTTACGATGTCTTATCTTTATCCCGTCTGACAGCCTAATGCCTAGGTGTCCAACTGGTGACCAGGTAATTCTCTCACAGAACACTTCTTTATACTTGCAGATGCCCTGGTGTCTCTTGTTCGACCTATGTCCAATTTATTGCTATCAAGATAGCCACAGTCTAGGACAGAGCCTTGATAGGAAAAGAAGCTAGGTTTAGGTGTCTGGGTCAGGCCAGACACAGAGAAAGCAACTCAGCAAAAGACATGAAATAAGAAAGATAATTTATTACTTATAGATCCTATATAGAAGAGGGTGCACACCTTGCAGGACCCATGGAAAGGGAGAAGCCATTCAGAATATGTGTACTTAATCAGTTGGTGGAGATGAGGAGAGAGAGAGAGAGAACAATGAACCTATGGACCAAAGATATTACTAGCATCTAGGGCATTATCTAAACAGGTTTTCCACAGGAAATTGTAACTGTGGGTTTAGGGCAAGTAGGCACCAGTTCCCTGGAGGTAAGAGTTATACTGTGACTGAGACATGGTTACTGTGTCACATCTCTGCAGCCCCAACCAGCTGTGGGGGTCAGTGGGACAAGTCAAGTAGCTAGCGTGCAGCTGAGCCATAAGGAGGTGGTCACTAGGAGGTGGAATAAGGCATATATCTGGGTTGAGTACATGAAGAAACTATGGAGTAGTGGAGAACTAGAACTGAAAAATGTCAAGGGTGACTCTGTCCTGCTTCTGATATGAGAAAATTAAACCTGTATTTAAAAATAAATGCCAAGGCAACATAAAAGTATGGGAATTTACTACTCTCTCCATCTCCATATATATATGTGTATATAGTACATGTATAAAGATATATATATATAGAGAAATATATATATTCTCTCTCTCTCTATATATATATATATACATAGTTGCTTTATCTCTCTCTTCATATATAAACAATTTTTTCACATACACAAATATGAATGCATGTATGTATAATTTTAAAAAAGTAAAATTCATCAATTATACTTTCATACATGGCCTAAATATATGAATACCTAGTTGGCACATGACCGATTGGAATAATATTTTAGAAAATAATAAAAGTCTTTCAACTAAATGTGTATTAAATTCAAGAGTCTCTATAATTTTGCCCAGTAAAATCAAATGACATGGTTTCAAGAAATAGTTCTGTTAAAGAAGGAAGCAACAATCAACATTTTAAACATTGTGCAGCACTCTCATGATGAAAGACCCCAAATACAGAGTTTCTTTGCCACCCAGAAAAAAATAACAGCATTATCCTCTAAGTGAATAAAGAAGGCTGAAGGAGAATCAAATATGTGGCTGTATGAGCCATGAAGTTAGATCAGTACCTTTTCAACACATGTAAAATGTGTTGAAGTAAATGTATTGATTAGAATGTGAGAAAATGTGTTGCAGTACTTTTCAAATTACATCTATTTTATAGTGAAAACATATATCCCCTTAAAGAAAAAAATATATATAATGATGCTTATAATAACTTCAGATTTAGAAACAACAAAAATAAAAGTATACAATAAGAATAAAAGATAATAGCTAGTTCTTTTCTTGTGTTTGGTAATAAGGATTACCATTCATTCTTATATCGAAAAATAACATTTTATTGCATCTTCTGCTTTTCAGTGCATTTATTTTGCTCTTTTCTTCACAACTGCCACTGGTTACATAATTGTAAATTGGTGTTCAAGAAACAAAAATATTAGTAAAACCTGCCTTTCAATTCATATTTATTGATACAAATTTTATTTGAGTAAATTAAAGTAGAAAGGGTGTATCAAACAAACACTTTGGGCAACATAGATTTTAAAAGGCCAGGGCAAATGTTATTTATTATCCATTTTAATCTTATTTTGTACTTAATTAGGACAGCTTCATTCAGGAGCTATAATCTGACATTAATCTTGTTTTCTGAATATAGATGAAATATGAGCCTAATAAAAATTTTGTAACCTATCATCTTTAATTCAAACAAGATTTCTTATCCCTTACAGCTTTAGTTTTTCCCAGAAGCATGGTAATGTCAGTTATCATTTGTCTCTATAAAGAAATCTGAGAACATAAAGATCTTTTTAAATATAAAATTATATTTGAAAGTTTTCATCTATTTTGTGGCTTAGCCAGAAAGCTTCAGCTGAAGTATACATATGACAGTTTTAACTGTGTTATCTATGCATAAAAGAAGGATGTTAAGAAATTACTTTAATTTTTGTGGGCAAAGGGGATATACAATATAGAGAAGAACGTGATCTTGGACTGAAATTTTTAAATTATATTAAGCTGTTTTTCTAAATTATTTAGATATTTCCTTATTTTACATAGCTATTCAGAGTTTCCTGTATATTGCTTATTTATAAACAGATGTTGACTATAAAATTTTTCTTCTATTTCCCCAAAGTCTACTTATCAGGTAAAAAAAATGACTAGTGGGTTTGGGTAGATATAAGAATGATTATTTTTCACTTATTTGTAGCACAAAATGTTTATTTAACATAAATATTTTATTGAACTTTTACAACAAATTGTGTTTCTGTTTCAAATAAAGAATAGAAATCAGAATCACTTTTTTTATGACATCTCTATACTATTCCTAGATACTAACATTCTAAAATGTCTCTTCAGTGTTTTAAATAAAAGTCTATCTTATAGGTATGTCATTAGATTGCTTTTAATCTATCATTAGTAATATCACTTTTCTTCAGACTTTTACAAAAAAATGTTTGCTATTTTTTCCTTAGTAAGAAACATTACAGAATTTCATTTATAATGTCCTGCAGCTTCATGTTGCTGCATATGACAAGATCTCATTTTGTTTAATGGCAGAATAGTATTCCATAGTGTATATACACCACATTTTATTTATCTATTCAAGATGGGCATTTAGGTTAATTCCTTATCTTGACTACTAAATAGCACTGCAATAAACATGGATATGTAGTTTGACACTCATGACATACTGATTTCATTTCCTTTTAGTACCTAGCAATGGGATTGCTAAATCATATAAAAGTCTGAATTTTGGTATTTTGCAGAATCACCATAATGTTTTCTATAATGGCTATACTATTTGCCTTCCCATAAACAGTTTATAAGAGATTTCTTTTCTCTGCATCTTTGCCAGCATGTTTTTATTTTTTGATAAAAGCCATTCTAACTAAAGTGAAATGATACTCATTATGAGTTTGATTTGCATTTATCTGATGATTAGTTATGTTCAACATTTTTTTCATACATTTGTTAGTGATGTGTATATGTTTTTGTAGCAGTGTGAGAATGGAGCAATACAACAAGAGAACAGTTACTTTTGCTTATTGCCTATTGTCAAAATCACTTGTAGTCTACTTTTATATTGACTATTTTGTGTCTTCTATGGTTTGTTACTTCTCACAATAAAGGAATCAAAAGTCAAATTTTTTTGTTTATCCAGTAAAACATTTTCAGTGAATTAGGCATTGGGTGGTACAGAGTAGGTATTTAACTTGTTTGATATTAATGTATATTTGTGGGCATGCCATGTTTATGAATTCAGCATATAGTAAATTAAACCTCTTTCCTTTATAAATTATGCAGTCTTGGGTATGCGTTTACTAGCAGCATGAGAACAGACTAATATAAACTCCCTTTCATATGTATCATATTAGTTCTGTTCCTCTAGAGAATCCTGAATAATACATATGTGGAATCTAAAAAAGCTAATTTCATAGGGATAGAGAGTAGAATAGTGGTTATCAGCCTCTGAGGATGGGATGGGGGACCAGGAAAGTTTGGTCAATGGGTACAAAGTTATAATAAGATGGGAAGAACACATTATGATATTCTTTTATAGTAGAATGGTTGTAGGTAATGGCAACATATTGTTGATATAGTGTGGCTCTGTGTCTCCACCCAAATCTCATCTTGTAGCTCCAATACTTGCCATGTGTTGTGAAAGGGACCCAGGGGAGATGAGAAGGCGGATCTTTCCTGTGCTGTTTATTATTATTTATTATTCTCATAATAGTGAATGGGTCTCACGAGATCTGATGGTTTTTAAAATGGGACTTTCCCTGCATAAGCTCTCTTTTTGAGTGCTGTCATTTATGTAAGATGTGACTTGCTCCTTCTTGCCTTCCACCATGATTGTGAGACCTCCCCAGTAAGTCCAACTAAACTTCTTTCTTTTGAAAATTTCCCAGTCTCAGGTATGTCTTTACCAGCAGCTTGAAAATGGTAATACAATTATGTGTGTCAGAATCACTAGAAGAGATTTTGAATGTTGTCACCAAAAGAAATGATAAATGCTTATTTTTATTTTTATTTTTTGAGACAGATTCTCAGTGTGTTGCCCACTCTAGAGTACAGTGGTGTGATTTCAGCTCACTCTAACCTCTGCCTTCTGGGTTCAAGAAATTCCCTGGCCTCAGCCTCCCGAGTAGCTGGGATTATAGGCTGGTGCCACCACACCAGGCTAATTTTTGTATTTTCAGTGGTGACAATGTTTCACCATGTTGGCCAGGCTGGTCTCAATCTCCTGAACTCAGGTGTTCCACCTGCCTCGACCTCCCAAATGCTGGGATAACATGCTTGAGCCACTGCACCAGGCTGAATATTTAAAGTGTTGGATATAGTACTTATCCCCATTTGATCATTGTACTACCTACACATGCATTGAAACATACCTTTGTACCCTGGAAATATGTATAATTATTGTGTCAATTATGTATATAAAATTAAATTTGAAAAGAAACTTTATAGAATTGACAAAGATGAGTGAATATTCACATGTACTTCCTCTAAATAAAAATACTGGCTTGTTACATTATACTAGATATTCCGCAGTTATGCCAAAACCTAAATTTGTACTAATTGCATTGTAATCATGTGCATCAAAATCTATATCAATCAGATACAGGAATGAGTTTTAGATTTCACAGAAACTGGAGACTAGACATTCTGTTCAGAAGAACAAAGAGTTTATAATCAGAATTTAGCTTTTATGTTAGTTGGCTTAAGTATACAATGATTTATCAATGAAACACTGTGGATATAAAGAAACAAACTATTAGGAATTTTATAAATGACAAAGTGAAATTTAAACACTTTTATTAAATTCTCCTACAAAACATGGTCCTCATAGCATTGCTTTTTTTTTGAGGTGTGGAGTGGGTGGAATATTTTCCACTGCTGTCTAACATACATAGCTTTTGAATAACTTACATAATAAATTTACTTTTAGTTGGCATTCCTTTTATCTGTTTTGCAGGTAAACTCTGGTCTTCCTGAGTACAGCTAGCTCTGATGCAATTTGACCTAGTTCTATATTTTTCAAATATGTTCCAGCCAAAAAAATAAAAAATAAAACATGAACAAAAGGAGAAAAAAAAAACCCATAACTGGTGTGCTGTCAGGAATGTTTCAAATAGCTTCTCATTGAATTATAACAACTTATTTTACTTATATCAATTACAAATTACTTTATTTAAGATAATAAATATGATTAAACCATCAATGTTTTACCCAAATCAATGCCTTCTTAGCTTTTTACTGATTAAACATTAATCCATATTTACAATATTCAAGCAAAACAAAAAGTGTAAAGAGGAAAAAAACTTCCTCAGAAATCCCACCACCCAAAGTTAAATTTATCGCTCTTAATACTTTTAAGCACTATGAATTCATAAACATGGCATGCCCACATTAATGATATTAATGTATATGTGTGGGCATGCCATGTTTATGAATTCAGCATATAGTAATATCATTCAAATAGTACAGATTATTTTTTCTAAATAGGCTTTTGTTTAGCCAATATACCTCAGACAATTTTGTCTATTTCTCATCACACAATAGATCATACAATAGATAAGTATCGTCTTGTTAAATGTATACAATTCTTATGTAATGAACACATTATAGTTTATTTTGCTAATCTATTCTTTTTGGTACTTAGATTTACAATTTTATTCTACACCTTTAGTTTCCTGTATCATATATCATAAGAGTAAACAATGGTTGTTAGAATTATGATTTATATTTAACTGGCATGTTCTCACTCATATATGGAAACTAAAAAAGTTGGCCTCACGTAGGTAGACAGAAAAATGATGGTTACCAGAGGATGGGAAACATGGGTCGGTTATAGGATAAAGAGTTTGGCCAATGGGTATAAAACTATAGTTAGATAGAGGAATACTTTCTAGTGTCCAATAGCACAGTAGGGTGAATGCAGTTACATATTTCAAAATAGTTGAGAAGAATTGGAATGTTCCCAACACAAATAACTGGTACATGTTTGTGTTTGTAGATATCCTAATACCCTGATTTGATAATTACACATTGTATGCATGGATCAAAATATTACCTGTACCCCATAAATACATACAATCATTAGGTATCAACAAAAATAAAAAAGAATTATGCAATAAATACAGTAATCCCATTGCTCTATTTGTCCATTCTTATGACATTTCAACCAAATCTTGAATATTATATCCTAATGACTTGTGAATCTTATGCTGCAAGTCTTCCAACAATGTTATGATTCTTTAAGATTATGAAGGGCCCTTCAAGGGATATTACATTGTAATGTAGTATTGCTCAATTTAGAATCAGCTTGACAACTTCTGCCATAATCCTGCTGGAATCTGATTGAAATTCCATTAAATATACAAATCATTCAAAAAGAAATTATTTCTTAACAACAAGTCTTCTGAGGAAGGCACATTATACATCTTGCCACTTATTTACACGTCCATTAGTTTCAGCAATATTTTATAGATTTAATGTAGTGATCCTGTAGTCTATTATTAAATTTATTAAAGCATTTTGTGATTTTTCACACTATTGCAAATATTTGATAAATATAACTTTCCAGTTCCTCATTAGTATATAGAAATATGACATTATTCCCTTACTGTTACTAAATATTCTGATTGTAGTAGATTTTTGTCGTTGCTGATATCATACAGGTTTTCTAAATAGACATTTATATTCTCTGTGAATATTACAAATTTTATTTATTTTTAACCTTTATTTTACTTGCCTTTTTCCCTACAGATTCCAGTATAACGAAATATAAAAGAAAAGAGAAAACTAGATAAAAAATCTAATCTTTCCACATTAAATACAACAATCTATAGATTGTTCTTAGGTGATATTTATTAGATGATGTTGGTCCATTATTTTCCAAATTTGTTGAGAATATTTATCATGAATGGAAATTGAATTTCAGCATCCTATTTTTTGTTTTGACCATTGCCTTTTGATTTTTTTATTTTCGTAATATGTTGCATTAAACTGATTTATTTTACATGTTAAGCCAACCTTGCCTTCCTGGAATAAACCTGACATGGTCATGACATATCATCCAACTAATAGAATTGATTTGATAATATTTGCTAAACATTTTTACATTTATATATAGTAAAGATATTAATATATACATGACTTTCTTATAATGTTTTGTTACCATATACTATTTCTGATAAACAAAATAAGCTCTAATTTCTATGTCCGAAGTGTTCTGCAACTGTGCATTTTATTAGCTTTTATACTATTGATCGGTTTAGTATGAATAAGCTATAGTAATTTTTAATAAAAACATTTTATTCTAGAAGTTTAATGCTAGGAAAAAGATTGTGTATTTTCAGGGTTCTGTTATTCTTATAAACTTAGTTGGGAATTGCTCTCTTACATTATCTGAAAATTTTCTTCGTAGAAAAGATTTTGGCTCTGGATTCAAATACTTTCACAGAGATGAGAATGTTCAGATTTTAATGTCTTCTTTCTTCAGGTTTTACAAAGTTAATATTCCAAATCACATGTCAATTGCATTGATATTTTCAAATATTTAGCAAAGACTTTTCTGTAACATTTTAAAATTATTGTATTAATATTTTTGACATCTCTAGTGATGTTTCCCTTTCAATACTTAAATTACTATCATCTGTGTTTATTCTGTTTTAGCTTGATTAACAGTTTTTCAGTTAATTGTTCCAAGTAAGCAAATTGATATATGTTCATTTCAAAATTTATTTACATTGTTTGGACTCTAATTTTTATTACTTTCTGTTTTAAATTTTTATTTGCTTTACTTTGTTCTTTTCAACTAACCTCTCACTTCAGGGCATAGATCATAGAATATATAATTTTATTATTTTCTAATGTAGATATTTAAACTATAAATTACCCTCCAACAACAAATTTTGAGATGTCATGTCTTTGTAATAATTCAGTTCAAAATATTTTTATTACATTGTGATCTTGTCTCTGAAATATTAATTCATAGTGTTTTGTATAATTCTTAAATATTTGCAGATTTGTATGTATCTTATTGTTATCAATTTCCAGTTTAATATGATTGTGTTTCAAAAATATGTGTTGTTTAAAAATTTTAAATATGTTTAGATTGGATTTTGCCTCTAATTCTGGAACGACACATTAAGAGTATAATATTTGTGCATGAGAAATACATATATTATATAGTTGTTGGGAATAACAGTTTATATATGTAAAGTAGGTAAAAATAGGACAATAATGTTGGTGGTTCAGGAACCAGGAGAGGTTGGTCAACTAGTAAAATGTTAGTTAAACAGGAAAAATAAGTTCTGGTGTTCATATTGCATGGTAGGATGACTATAGCTAAAACCAATGCAATGTATATTTCAATATAGCTGGACGGCAAGATTTTGAATATCATTACCACAAAGAAATGTTAAATGTTCAAAGTGTTGGGATGTGGAGAAACAGGACTATTTTTACACTGTTGGTGGGAGTGTAAATTAGGTCAGCCACTGTGGATGACAGTGTAGTGATTCCTCAGGGATCTAGAACCAGAAATATCAGTCAGCCCAGCAATCCCATTACTGGGTGTATACCCAAAGGATTATAAATCATTCTACTATAAAGACACATACACACGTATGTTTATTGCAGCACTATTCTCAATAGCAAAGACTTGAAACCAACCCAAATGCCCATCAATGATAGAATGGGGAAAGACAATGTGGCACATATACACTATGGAATAATATGCAGCCATAAAAAAGGATGAGTTCATGTCCTTTGCAGCAACGTGGATGTAACTTGAAACCATCATTCTCAGTAAACTAACACAGGAACAAACACGGTATGTCCTCACTCATAAGTGGGAGTTGAACAATGAGAACACATGGACACAGAGAGGGGAACACCACACACTGGGGCCTATCAGGGGGTGAAGGGTTAGGTGAGGGATAGCATTAGGAAAAATACCCAATGTAGAAGACATGTTGATCGGTGCAGCAAACCACCATGGCACATGTATGCCTATGTAACAAACCTGCATATTCCGCACATGTATCCCAAAACTTAAAACATAATAAAATAAGAAGTAATGGTTATAGTAATTGCCCTTATTTGATTATGATGAATGAATACATGCACCAAAACATCACACTGTGCCCCATTAATATGTACAATTTATATGTGCCCATTATAAATAGACAATTTTTTTCAAGAGAATTAAATCATTTATTGATTAAACATGATAATGGATGATACACAAGTTTCATTCCCATCTATAATTTTATCTGGTACCATTATTCAATTTAGATATATTGCATAGGATGTGCCAACAATCATCTTTATAACCAATAATTCAAATTTGAACTACTTTTCCTTATCAACTTTTGAAAGAATGATAGCAGAAACTGAACCCCTTCCTGACACCTTACAGTAAAATTAACTCCAGATGGATTAAAGACTTAAACATCAGACCTAACACCATAAAAACCATAGAAGAAAATCTAGGCAAAATCATTCAGGACATAGGTATAGGCGAAGACTTCATGACCAAAATGCCAAAAGCATTGGCAACAAAAGCCAAAATAGACAAATGGGACCTAATCAAACTCCACAGCTTCTGCACAGCAAAAGAAACAGTCAGTAGAGTGAATCAGCAACCAACAGAATGGGAAAAATTTTTTGCAGTCTACCCATCTGCAAAGGGGCTGATATCCAGAATTTACAAAGAACTAAAACAGATCTACAAGAAAAATACAAACAAGCCCATTCAAAAGTGGGCAAAGGATATGAACAGACACTTTTCAAAAGAAGACATACAGAAGGCCAACAAACATATGAAAAAATGCTCATCATCACTGGTCATTAGAGAAATGCAAATCAAAACTACATTAAGATACCATCTCACACCAGTTAGAATGGTGATCATTAAAAAATCTGGAGACAACAGATGCTGGAGAGGGTGTGGAGAAATAGAAACACTTTTACACCGTTGGTGGGAGTGTGAATTAGTTCAACCATTGTGGAAGAGAGTGTGGCAATTCCTCAATGACCTAAAAATAGAAATCCTATTTGACCCAGCAATCCCATTACTGGGTATATACCCAAAGGATTATAAATCCTTCTACTATAAGGACATATGCACAGGAATGTTCATTGCAACACTGTTTACAATAGCAAAGACCTGGAACCAACCCAAATGCCCATCAATGATAGACTGGACAGGGAAAATGTGGTACATATACACCATGGAATATTACACAGCCATCAAAAACGCTGAGTTTGTGTCCTTTGTAGGGACATGGATGAACCTGGAAACCATCATTCTCTAGCAAACTGACACAAGAACAGAAAATCAAACACCGCATGTTCTCACTCATAGGCGGGTGTTGAACAATGAGAACACATGGACACATGGAGGGGAGCACTACACACTGGGGTCCGTTGGGGGGAAATGGGGGAGGGACGGGGGGTGGGGAGGTGGAGAGAGATAGCATGGGGAGAAATGACAGATATAGCTGACGGGAAGGAAGGCAGCAAATCACACTGCCATGTGTGTACCTATGCAATAATCTTGCATGTTCTTCACATGTACCCCGAAACCTAAAATGCAATAAAAAAAAATGATACTAAAAATTCCAAATGCAATTGTAAATTTACCCATTTTTAAATTTATTTACATTTTTTGTGTATTTTGAGAAACTGCTATTAGTTGCATTTTGACATGTTACATGTTGATTAATCCATCAACACTTTTTAAATTTTTTTTTATTGCATTTTAGGTTTTGGGGTACATGTGAAGAACATGCAAGACCATCAACACTTTTATCATGACAAAATGTTCATCTTTATCTCAATGGAGATATAGTTTGTCACAAGTCAATAAAATGTATCTGTTATTAAAATAGAGTCACCAGCTTTACCTTGTGTTTGCCGGATATATATTATCCCACACTTGTCATTTAGCCTATCTGTAGATAATTAAGATTTCCAATTTTCTTTTTTTTAAAAGACTCAGAAAATGCCTTTTAACATTTTTTCTTACTCGTTTTCAGTAAACTTAAATGCATATGATTGTAATCTGATGTCATGGGTGATTGGCTCCAGGAATCCCCATGAATACCATAATTCAGATATTCAACTCTGTTATATGAAATAGTGTAGCATTTGCATGTAATTTCCACACATCTTCCCATATACATTAAATCATCTCTTGATTACCCATGGTACCTAATACAATGTAAATAGTTGTCATACCATTATGTTTAGAAAGCAATGACCAGAAAAGATCTGTATCTGTTCAGTACAGATGCAGTTATCCATTTTTGTATATCTAACTATCCTTGATTCATGGTTCATTGTATCTAAGTATTCAAAATCAATAGGTACAGAACTACAGAGGGACAAATGTACATATATTTAATATATAAATTTATATTTAATGTATAATATAAATGTACATTCAACTACATGTATACATTTATAGATATACATTAATTGATTATATAAAAAATATATATATACAAATATATATGTATGTACGTATAAATATATATCTATATATTTATACATAATATATATGTATGTGCATGTATACATGTGTGTTCTTGTATGTGTGTTGGTATATTTCATCATTTCTTTAGTTTTTTTTTTTTTTTTTGAGACGGAGTTTTTGCTCTTGTTACCCAGGCTGGAGTGCAATCGCTTGATCTCGGCTCACCGCAACCTCCGCCTCCTGGGTTCAGGCAATTCTCCTGCCTCAGCCTCCTGAGTAGCTGGGATTACAGGCACGCGCCACCATGCCCAGCTAATTTTTTGTATTTTTAGTAGAGACGGGGTTTCACCATGTTGACCAGGATGGTCTCGATCTCTCGACCTCGTGATCCACCCGCCTCGGCCTCCCAAAGTGCTGGGATTACAGGCTTGAGCCACCGCGCCCGGCTCACTTCTTTAATTTTTAGCCATATGTGTTTTTGTTACTTTTAAATAACTATGCATATTTAATTTATCCTGATCTATCTTTAAATATGCTATTTCATGGACAACAGAAAATACTTGCAATAGTATAATGTATTTACTTCTCTCCCACAGTTTGTGACATCCTTGTTCCAAATTTTACATATGTTACAAACACAACATACTGTTATTACTTTTGAGCAGTCAAATACACATTAGAGAAATGAAAATGTATACGTAACTTTTAAATGGTCTTACGTATAACTCTTTTGATTCTTTTTATTCCTGGTGCAGGTCTCAGATACAAAGTGGTAATATTTAGCTTCAGCCTTATTTAAGCTTTTTTTTTTTTTTTTTTTTGTAATGCTGGTCTGGAGATGAATGTTTGCAAAACAAAAGAAGCTATGCATTGTGGCTCATGCCTGTAACCCTAGCACTTTAGGAGGCCAAGGTGGGATGACTGATTGAGTCCAAGAGTTCAAGGTCAGCCTGGACAACATAGCGATACCCCATCTCTGTAAACAACCAACCAAATAAAAAAAACCACCAATAATTTTTTAATACTTAATATTTTTTAATTTTTTTGCTAAAGGAATTTGGCTATTGCCAGGTATATTGACCCTACATGTTTTATCAAATGGTTGAATCACTTTAAACCAGACCTATTTCTGTAGTTTCTTAACAATAGACAATAATCCCTAGGCACAGTCTACTGTGACTTGACACAAAATGATTAGATTGTAAATCAGTTATTTGGAAATTAATTTTCTGAGTCTTGAATCACTGACTGTGGAGTTTGAGATGAATATTTCTAAGTGCCAGCTAATTAACTGATAAATAACACAAAAGTCTGAGTTTCTCAGTTTTCTTTACTAAAAGAACCAAAGAAAAAGTGCCCCAAAACAGTATACTATTAGCAAGTGCAGTCTTTATGTTGTATATTAGATGTTTAGGCAAGTTTATTCTATGTATCTGCTACTTTAGCTAAATGAATAGATTGTTAACAGCTGTTGCCATACAAACATGGGTAACTATGTGAGGTGATGGGTATGTTAAGTTGCTTCATTTTAGTAACCGTTTACTATCTATATGTTATCTTATCATGTTGTGCTATATACTTCAAATATAAATAATGAAATTTATTAAAATTCTAAAAGTAAAAGTGAAGCTCCATCTGTAACAATGTTGAATATTTTGAATCATTAGTTGTGACATGTAGTTGGGTGATTAGTTGTGTACCATCCCCCCTTCACCCCCAGGCTAAAATGGCATTCTACAAATAACCCAGAAAAAAATCGTATTAGTAGGTCTTCTTTGATGAAAACTGTCACAGATGTTTAAGACTAAAGGTTAACAACATGAATCTTCCTCACAGAATAATAAGTGAGTTTCTGTGGTGTGACAGAAGAAACTGAACTGAGAATAAAACCTGAATCTAAAACGGAAATGAAATCACTCATTTATTATAACTCTCTTCTTTGGACCATATACACTGGCTAAATATCTAGTGATTCTCTTTAGAGATTTGTTAATAAAAGACTATCAAATTTAAAATCCATTAGAAAATTCAAATATTAAATCATACTAATGAATCTCTGACTGGTGTGTGTGTGTGTGTGTGTGTGTGTGTGTGTGTGTGTGTGTTGGTTTTATAGTAACAAACAACTGTAAATTCTATTCCATATAGAATGGCAGTGGAATTATGTCAGAATGGACATAGTGCCTCTATTTTACATTATTGGATTACTTGAACAGAATTTGAGATGTAGGGAAAGGGGTTATACTTATGAAAGCTTCTGTGCTTAAGAAGTTTTTATTCATACACACACACACACATACACACACACACAGTTAACCCTTTAAATGGATTTTTATAATGGTATAGTATTCCCACTTAACAAGGACCTTAGAAAAGTTCAGTTCAGTTCGGTTCAGTATTATTAATGTCTTATAAATGTATCATGTAGATATAGCACAGAGTTAGCATACTGTATTCAGGTCTAACTATTATTTGCATAACAGTTTCAAAAATAATTTAATATACACAATTATAGCCTTAGCAAATCTTGTTGAGATTTAATTAGACTGTAAACTAATTTTATCTAGTATTCATGTTATTAAATGTTCCTGCTGTGTATTTGTTTTTAATTGAAGGAATTAATTTTGAAATCATTAGTGTTCACTTTTTTTGATTTATTCTCTTTGTCCTAGATTACCTAGATTATTTCAGTCCTGGAACACTGCTGTATGAATGAATTATCAGAAACTGATTTTGTTTTACCCTGTGGACTGTGTTTAGGAATCTATCGAAGACTGGCACCTGAGGTGAGATAGAAAGTGGGGAGAATTGTTTAGGGAGCTCATTGACATCTTTCATCTACCATATTTCAAATATTCAAGATTTTTGCTTCATGAAAAGAATGTGACATTAGCTAATGTGCATTGAGACATATTTCTTATTTCATTATTCTTCATTTACAAATGACCTGATTTCCTGGTCTCATTACAAATCTATCTTAAATATAGATTCTTAAGGAATGAGGTTGCCTCACTTAAGGGTTATTATCGCATGTTTCTCATATGCCTCAGAGAAACTAATTATTATGCCAGGATGTAGGGTATGAGAGTGAATTCTATCTGGATGAAAAAGGACAATGATAGAGGTAGAAACTGACAAACTGTATACTGACAATAAAGGCATAAACATAATTATTGTGCTTTCCTGAGGTAAGAAATACTATAACATATTGGACAATATATGGATGAAACAAAGTCATTGTTTAAAGGAATCTTATATGTTAAATTATATCATATGTTTTATAAGAATTTTATTTATATTGTTGTATGTATGTTGCATATAATGCATTTCTTAAATTTGCATTATAGTATATGTGAAATTTCCATTTTGTTGAATACACATTGGATTGTGATTTCTATGTAATGCAACATGTTCAGTATCCTTCAGCAAACATGTCAGTTATAAACTAAATAACCAGTAACAAAAGGATTTAATCATGTAAATGCTTGTGAAAAATGCTGGATATATTTTCATAAATCCCCCATTTAAAGAATTTATCATAACATTTATTATGTTATTTTAATTATTCAAAATGTACAAATAGCATAAAATATTTTCTTTACATATATAACTATTGAAATCATTAAAAAATAAAATGTAGTAAACTCTGAATGAGTCCATCACTTATACAGAAATTTGGTAAGTGCATTTTTATATGTGTGCGTTTAACAGTGTGCTGGAAAATAAATTATATGCTGTATGTTTTCTTTATTAGCAGTCCCGTTTGTTTTAAAATTTCAATTAATCAGGCTATTTTTCTTACATCCAGCTGACAAAAAGGGCTTCCATTTGAAAAGCAAAGGAAATATTTAATATTATGGCTTTTTTAGATGTAGTTTGTCAACTTTTACCATTTAGAATGTTATTAAAGTGAGGTTAGGATAAGTAAGTAAGTTTACAACACACAACTTTCTGAAATGATTTTAGGAAAGGAGTTTTTAAGCATCCACTCTATGTCAAACTATTGTCTGGGGATGTACATAGAGAAGTCTATTATGAATAAATATAGTGATCTTAAAAGAATATAATATCAGTGAAAATGCAAAAACAAATAGAATAGAAAAATGAGAAAACATTGTGTTGAATGGGTAAAGAAGTCAGACTTAAGTTTACAAAAAAAATAATAATAATTGGCATATTCTAGAGTCCTCCAGTAAGATAACAATGTTTAAGAATAAGCAGTAAATTCGTTACAGAAGAAAAAAAAGACCAAGACAAAGATTTCAACATTTAATATGTAAAAGGTGGTGATGTAGGGTTGGCGGGGGAGGAGTTAACCAGAGTCAGCAAAGACTGCAGAAGAAACATTAAGAAAGAAAAAAAGAAGCGGAAATGCTCCAGATAAAATATTTTTTAGAAGAGAAGCTATTCAAGAGAAAATTCTAGGAGGATGTTAAGAAAGATGAGGCCTGTGGAAAGGCCAGTGCATTTCTTGGTTCAATTAATTGTGATTCTTTAAAAAAAACTTTCAGGCTGGGCACAGTGGCTCAAGCCTGTAATCCTAGCACTTTGGAAGTCCAAGGCAGGTAGATCACGAGATTGGAAATTCAAGACTAGCCCGACCAATATGGTGAAATCCTATCTCTACTGAAAATACAAAAATTAGCTGGACGTGGTGGTGCGCTCCTGTAAGCCCAGCTATTTAGAAGGCTGAAGCAGAATCGCTTGAACCTGGGAGATGGAGGTTGCAGTGAGCCAAAATAGCATCACTGCACTCCAGTCTGGGCTACAGAGCAAGACTCTGACTCAAAAAAAAAAAAAAAAAAAAAAAAAAAAAGAAAAGAAAACTACTTTCAGTAGGTAAAGTAATGGGATGAGAGGAATTTTACTTTGCTGAGTAATGACTAGAAGTGAATGACATTATCACCATATAGCATTAGTATGAAAAAACTAAAAATTCTGAATACTACATAAATATGCAAACTTGTAATTATTTAGGCAACTTTGGTCAGTTTTTTGGTGACCTGATGTTAGCACATGCAACAAAAGTTTTTTAGTGAAATTAAAAAATAAAACACTTTTACACTGCATAATTATCTGAAATGGCATGTGGAGAAAACAAAAATTAAACTATTAATACATTACATTTAATGTCTTATTTTACAAAACAGTATGTTGGGGTTGAAAATGATGGCTCCACAGATGAGCATCCTTACTTGAGTATCTTGGCTCCACAGATGAAAGGAAATTTAAATGCAGTGAAAGAATAATTATCTAAATTAAACTAGGTAATATTACTTCATTATAGATTAAATAAGGCTTAAGAACTTAATTTTCTATCATGTGAAAATATTTTTAAACATTAATTTAAAATAATAAAGACATTTAAGAAACAAACATGGCCTGGAGGCCATTATCCTAAGTGAGTTACTGCAAGAACAGAAAACTAAATATCACATTTTCTCACTTACAAGTGGGAGCTAAATACTGGGTACACATGAACATAAAATGGGAACAATAAACACTGAGAACACTAGAATGAGGAGAGAGGGAATGTGGGTTGAAAAACTACCTATTGGATACTATGCTTCCTGTCTAGTTAGTGAGTTCTATACCCCAAACAATACCACCGTGCAATATACTCATGTACCCCTTGAATCTAAAATAAAATGTGAAATCAAAAATAATTAAATTACACGGAAAAAGAAACCAAAACATATCTGCGATAAATAGCATTGCCAATAAAGCCAGAGACGAAGTAAGCAGGGTGAAGAAAATGATATGTCTTACAAAGCTGGGTATGCCCACAGGTTATGGAGAAACTGGTAATAGCAATGGAATGTAGCGTAGAAATTGTATTTACTGTAGTTAAATATTTGTTGTAAAAGATATTGACTATCTAAATTACCTTGATTGTTCCCTCCCTACAAATACTTCGACATTATTAGACTTTGTGAGGGAATACATTTTCTTTTTTTTTTTTTTATTGCATTTTAGGTTTTGCAGTACATGTGAAGAACATGCAAGATTGTTGCATAGGTACATACACACATGGCAGTGTGGTTTTCTGCCTTCCATCCCCTTGCCTTTATCTGTCATTTCTAGCATGGGGAATAAATTTTCATTAACATAAACGTGAATTATTTTTACTTTACATTATTAAAATGGTCATTACCCATTTTTAAAGTTTTTGTTGTTCATTTTTATGTAAGTTTCTGATAGCAAAGATGGTACACCAACTGAAGAACATAGGAGAGTATTACTATTTTCATCCCTTCTGAAACTTAATAGAGGAAACATTAATAGAAACTCTAGAAATTGAATTATAAATGTTAATGCGTAACCACTTTCGAAAACTGCTTAAGGTTTGACAGATACATATATAAAATATAATATGTGTGTATAATTACACGTAATTATTGTATATAATTTTGTAAAGTTAGACACATGCAAACACCTGTGATGTCAACACAATCAAGCTAACAGCTATGACCTCCCAAAGTTGTACTGTAACTTTTTTGTTATTTGTTTTATTTTGTTTTGCTTTTGTTACTAAGGATACTTAATATCAACAGTCCTCTCATATTGAAGCACATGATACTGAATTGTCAGCTATAGATACTATGCTGTATAGTACATCTCTAAAACTTATTCATCCAGCATAATGGAAACTTCACACCCATTGAACAAGAACTCTATTTCCCTACTTGCCAGCTCCTAGAATCCACTATTGTGTTCTTTCCTTTCCTGAGTTTCACTATTTTAGATATCTCATATAAGTGGAATCATGCAGTCTTTGTCTTGGTGGGGTTGGCTTATTTCACTTGACAATATGGATGTCCTCCAAGTTCATCCATATTGTCACAAGTGACAGGAATTTGTTCCTTTTTAAGACTGAATTATATTTCATGGTATGTACATAACACATTTTCTTTATCTGTCAATAAATATTTGGGCTGTGGCCAGACTTTGGTTGTTGTGAATAATACTGCAACAAACATGAGAGCATAATTTTCTTTCAAGATTCTGACACCAATTGTTTTGGATATGTACCAAGTTTTGGGATTGCTGGATATTATAATAGTTCTATTTTTAAATGTTTGAGCCATCTCCAACCTGTTTTCCATAGCAGCTGCTCCATTTTATATTTCTACCAATAGTGTTCAATCAAGGGCTTAAAAAGTGAGAGGAGACACAACGCATTGGAAAAACATCCCATGTTAATGTATTGGGATACTTAATATTGTTATAATAGACTTGCTACGTTTTCTTTGGCTTACAGTTGTTTTATAAAATAGCAGAAGGATATTCATGAAAAATACATTTATCTGTTTAGTTAGTTGTCAGTACTTTAATATTACCATGATAACAGGATATAAATGAGCTGCTGTGAGGTCAGGAGAAAAAAGCATACTTCATACTTAAATATAAAAAATTGAAAGTATTTTGAAATTATAGTTCATCTGATATTTAATTGGATGCATTTCCAGTGAAAATAAGCCTTTGATTATGTTGGAATGAAAGATGATGGAGACCATTTATTTCATTTAGAATACACTAAGAATAAAATGTGGAAGACTTTAATGAGAACTCTCACTAGTTTACACAACAGCTAGAATGTAACTGTTTTCTCGTAAGCACATGACTTGTAGTCTTATTTCTATTATTATATTCTAGACAATCTCAACACTAACACTAAATTTAATTGTCACGGAAATTTAGTCTTTAAAATAATATAGCCAGATTAGCTAAAGCACATGTAATCAAACAAATGATTTAAAATATATTCATGCTAATAATTAATTACAGTAAAAATATTATTTTCACAGATAAAACTTATACACATTATTTATTTTCCCCTCATATTTTTGACTATCTAGAAAAATGCAAAGAAAAAATCTATTAACAACAGGTTTGCTTTTTTTCTCAAAGCATTTAGAATGTCTGACAGCAACTCAATGCATAAAAATAGCCTTACTAGAAGTTCTTAGTAGATGCCCTCCTATGCTTAACTAATTAACTTCTGCAAATCATTCATTCATTCATATCACTAAATGAAAAGTTAACACGGCCCTCTAAGATTTATTAAAAAACATGGAAGAATAGGAGCAGAAAAAATATTTTTGGGGAAAGACAAAAGGGAAATATGTAACCAATATAAAATGGAAAACAAAAAAATGGTAGAATTTGTTCATTTTTAATAGAGAAAGCATAATTTCATTAAAAAGTCTTTTTATGGAGGTGTAGAGAAAAAGTAGGCAACATTTGGGATGTGAGCATTAAGTTATGAAGAAATCACTTATGATTCATACTTTCGATTAGACACACATTATATGTAATGCAACTATCTCTGGGTAAAATTTTATTTAGTACATATTTGAACACTATGCCATCTACTTGCTTATAATTTCTTATTTCTATGACCTATAGAAAAAGAAATTTTACTTAAAAAAATAGACTTCAATAGACTTCAAATGTTTTACAATATATTCCCAATCTATCTCTACCTTTTTATCTTTTGTTGATCACATCTGTCTCCCTGAATGTCACTTTCCCCAGTTTCATTTCTACAAATTTATGTATGCGCCTATTACTGTTCAAAACCTTTTCCTTAACTTTTTGTCTGAGCAGTAATGTCAACTTCTTTAATATAATAGCTTTTAGTCATTTTCGTATGATAGAATTTATCATTTTGAATTATAATTTTTCTTTGTTTCCTCCACATAAGAGACAATAGCATTAATCTTTATCTCAGGAGCACTTGTGTAGTGCCTGGCAATGAGTGCATAATAGATGTCTCTTGAATAAAGTAACCACACAGTCTTCTTCATAGTTTTCTAAATTCACAAATTTTATATGCAGCTTTTGAGTTTCATCTCTCTAATCAGGGGTACAGGAAATCTCAAAAGCCATTGTGTGTCTCTGAGTCTACACTTTAGACCTTCTTTCAATAACTTCAAGCACAAAGACCAATTAAATTGATGTCTGGAGATTCATCAGTATCATAAAAATGTCACCTTAATGGTACTTGTTAATCATACAGCCTTTTTCTTTATCATTTTAGTTCTAAAAGGTAACTGATAATTGTATATCCCTTTTCTGCTTTGCTCTGCTCTTTTACATGAAGTGATTGTTAATCCTCTCAGGGTTCAGGTGATTACACAGCAAGATTAACTATGTGCAAGAGTTTCTACTTCACAGTTGTAATGTAACTATATCTCTCTTTGTGAAGAACTTAACATTTCTTTATAAGGCCAAGACCATGATATAGATCATTCAATCTCATTCAAAACTATTAATATATCATATTTTCCTTCCATGGTGAAGGAAGTTAACTACAGAGAGAATAATTTCTATAAAATGCTCACTTAAAATTGAAGACTATAAATGCTCTTTTCTCCAAGATACGAAAGCAGCTATGTGTCCCTTAAGAAGAGTATTTTAATAAAGCAATATTTTAGCTATTTTTTTTCATTTGCCTCTCCCTTACCTTTTTTGTTTTAATTCAGAGAAAGTATTGAACACCTTCTCTTGAGAGTAACACTGGTAATCATTAACAGACAAATATGTTAACAAAGAAAATTTTGACTTTTAAGTAACTGTAAAGAAAATCCCCTGCCAAATAAATTAATAATATGTACTAGTTTCAAGTTGGATGTAACAAAGTCTAGTTACCAAATATAACCATTTTTATGACAAGAAAAATAGTTTTCTAAAGCCAGGCTTGGTGGCTCATGCCTATAATCCCAGCACTTTGGAAGTCCAAGCTGCGCAGATCATGAGGTCAGGAGACTGACATGGTAAACCCCCATCGCTACAGAAAATTAACATGGTAAAACCCCATCTCTACTAAAAGTACAAAAAATTAGCCAGGCATGGTGGCATGTACCTAGTCCCAGCTACTCGGGAGGCTGAGGCAGGAGAATTGCTTGAACCTGGGAGGTGGAAGTTGTAGTGAGCTGAGATCGTGCCACTGCACTCCAGCCTGGGCAACAGAGCAAGACTCTGTCTCAAAAAAAAAAAAAAGGAGAAAAAAATAAAAATAATTTCTATAAATTGGTAAATAGGCATTCTAGTTACATATTTTAGCTTTTTTCAATTTTGATGACTCAATATATTAAGTCAATTTTGGTACTCAGTGTTGTATAAAAAATCATTCTTCAGCAATAAGATTGTGGCAAGAAACAAATATTATAGTCAAAGTGTAATTAAAGAAAAGTTAAAGTGGACAGGGTCAAGAAAACGAACAGACTTTGATGATGCATCCAGATTTGGTAACAGGGCAAAGGTATTACCATCCTTGTCCTCAAGAAAAGAAGGTACATGTTACCTTAGAGGTTCTGAAATCATGGGACCTTTTAAAAAGAGCTGTAATGTTTGATATTTGATACAGGTAAGATAACAATTACCAAATGATTATTGACTTTTCAGAGAGGTTTCTGAGGAAATAAATAACAAACCCCTTCTGTCTCTCCTCCTCAATACTTTGCTAAAGCCTCCTATAGGCCAAATTCTACCGGCCAAGAGTTCATAGAGGTCAGCTTTCTGAGACACAGAGCAGGGAGGGGAAGAGGAGACAGATTTAGAGGACCACACAGAGGGTATTCAGCATATAGTCTTGCATTACAAACAAAGACGCATTTATAATGTTGAAAATACTGATTTTTCAAATTCAATTTCCACCTACCTCACCAGTATTTGGCTGATACTTTTCTATGCAGTAGATCAGTGATGAAAAGTTACTAAGGACTGCTTTACCATACATCTTACATTCAAACATTAAGTATATACTTCCACAAATTGAAATGTAGGCACTGAAGTTTGACAAGGGTAGGAGTGAATCTCCATAGGAAAATCCTTAGATACAAATCAAAACAAATTTTGAATAATTTTTCTTCAGAGGTATATTGGAGTGGGGGATTAAAAGAACTCTTCATGCCAGAGAGTTGAATTTATCTTTTCATATATACTCACTAGCTGGAAGAATGCCTGAGCCACATTAAGCTTTCAATATCTGTTACATTGAGCATAATTTTAAAATTTTACTTTCAGTACTGTTGCTAGCTTTCTTTGTAGGCTCAGACAAATCATCTACTCAGCATTACTTTCATTGTCTATCAAGTGGAGTCAGTTTTGTCAAGGAAGTTTGTTCCAAAGATTACCTGAATTTAAAGGCTGGATTGTTTAATACTGCCATATTTTCAGATCACACATATCAGAATCAATGATTTCTTACAGTTCAATCTAATTAATAGCAAATCTTTTTGTAAATTCTAATGTGAAAAAAAAATTACCAGAGGCTTTCATTTTCAAACTTTCCAAATAAAAATATATTAATGTATTAGAGGCTGCAAGAGCAGGTTTCATGTTCTCTTTTATACTCATCTATTAATAAAAACCATTACTCATCAAAATTAATTGAATGCTATGTATGTGCTAAGTTCAATGCTATGGACATGTTATTTTTTTCTCATGATATAAGAAATTGGAAAATGTAAGAGAATGTTTTCATTACAAATCAATACAAGATTTTACAGCTGAGTTGAGAAAAAAAAATCACAGCATTGAAAATTTTTTCCTACTTTCATGCAGGAAAATATTGTCAATATGCTCACTAACCATGCCCTTACTGCTAACATTTAGTTTTCTACACAGGGTTCACTTCAGATGATTAGATTTTTACTTGCTAAAATAATTTTATTCTACGCATGCTTCTCTGAAAGTACAATTCAATTGGCATGTTATGGGGTTTTGAACTATTTAGCCACAAATTTATAGAACTATCGTAATTCCCTCTCAGGGAACGATATTTGTGTTAACTAT
Organism: Saimiri boliviensis; assembly: GCF_048565385.1. Lineage (NCBI taxonomy): Eukaryota > Metazoa > Chordata > Mammalia > Primates > Cebidae > Saimiri > Saimiri boliviensis. The sequence continues at coordinate 106,348,386 of NC_133450.1, read as the reverse complement.
GACTAGATCAATGAGTTTACCTTTGAGAGAGAGTCTTTATAATCTAATTATTTTTGGTCACTTTTGTGATATTATTGACCTGTGCCATCACTTTATTTACTTTATGGAAAAAGTACTATGAAAGTAATATAGGTAGCAAATAATGTTGTTTTTTTGTTATTGTTAAATAATGATGTAATATGGTAATATTTCTAAACATTTTCTCTCTCAAAAAAGGCAAATTATCTCATTCTTGCTATTGGGAGCATTTGCTACTGGGATATTTTAAATATTCTTCCTAATTTGCCTATGTAAACATTTCTAAATATATAAAATGTATTGTAAAAATATAACAGAAAAGATAAAATATGGGACACGTGTATAGGGCACTTACCGTGAATGGAGCACTGAAAGTTGCTCTGGGTGAGTCACTGAGTGAGTGGTGAGTGAATGCGGAGGTGCGGACACTGCATTACTGCATATTACTGTAGACTTATTAAATGCTGCACACAAAGGCCACAGAAGATTATTTTTAGGACTATCTTTGTAAATAATAACTTCATCTTAGCTTATTGTAGCTCTTTTACTTTATAAAGTGTTTAAAAACTTTTTGACTCTTTTAATCACACAGCTTAAAACATATATTGTACCTCTATATGAATTTTTCTTTCTTCCTGTATTCTGAAAACTTTCTTGTTTAAACAGGACCCCTTCCTGACACCTTACACCAAAATTAACTCCAGATGGATTAAAGACTTAAACATCAGACCTAACACCATAAAAACCCTAGAAGAAAACCTAGGCAAAACCATTCAGGACATAGGCGTAGGCAAGGACTTCATGACCAAAACGCCAAAAGCAATGGCAACAAAAGCCAAAATAGACAAATGGGAGCTAATCAAACTCCACAGCTTCTGCACGGCAAAAGAAACAGTCAGTAGAGTGAATTGGCAACCAACAGAATGGGAAGAAATTTTTGCAGTCTACCCATCTGACAAGGGGCTGATATCCAGAATTTACAAAGAACTAAAACAGATCTACAAGAAAAAAACAAACAAGCCCATTCAAAAATGGGGGAAGGATTTGAATACACACTTTACAAAAGAAGACATACAAGAGGCCAACAAACATATGAAAAAATGCTCATCATCACTGGTCATTAGAGAAATGCAAATCAAAACCACATCGAGATACCATCTCACACCAGTTAGAATGGCGATCATTAAAAAATGTGGAAACAACAGATGCTGGAGAGGATGTGGAGAAATAGGAACACTTTTACACTGTTGGTGAGAATGTAAATTAATTCAACCATTGTGGAAGGCAGTGTGGCGATTCCTCAAGGACCTAAAAACAGAAATCCCATTTGACCCAGCAATCCCATTACTGGGTATATATCCAAAGGATTATAAATCATTCTACTATAAGGACACATGCACACGACTGTTCATTGCAGCACTGTTTACAATAGCAAAGACCTGGAACCAACCCAAATGCCCAACGATGATAAATTGGATAGGGAAAATGTGGTACATATACACCATGGAATACTACGCAGCCATCACAAACGATGAGTTCATGTCCTTTGTAGGGACATGGATGAACCTGGAAACCATCATTCTCAGCAAACTGACACAAGAGCAGAAAATCAAACATTGCATGTTCTCACTCATAGGCGGGTGTTGAACAATGAGAACACATGGATACAGGGAGGGGAGCACTACACATTGGGGTCCGTTGGGGGGAAATGGGGGAGGGACGGGGGGGTGGGGAGGTGGGAAGAAATAGCATGGGGAGAAATGACAGATATAGGTGAGGGGAAGGAAGGCAGCATACCACACTGCCATGTGTGTACCTATGCAACAATCTTGCATGTTCTTCACATGTACCCCAAAACCTAAAATGCAATTAAAAAAAAATAAAAAAATAAAAATGGAATTTTTAATGGTATAATTTCTTCTGTTAAAAACTAAAGCACAAATACACACATTAGCCTAGGACTATTCAGTGTCAAGATCATCAGTATCATTGTCTTCTACCTCCATACATGGTCTTAGCTGAAGATCCTCAGGGGCAGTAACGTACATAGAGCTCTCATCTCCTATGACAACAACTTTTGGAATATCTCGTGAAGGAACTGCCTGAGGATGTTTTACACATATCTTTTGTTGTTGATAAGATGAAGGAGTACACTCTAAAATAATAATAAAGGCTTAGTATACTAAACATAAACCATTATATAGGGACTATCAAGTATTACGCAGTTTACATAATTGTATTGCTATATTTTTATATGACCGACAATGTAGTAGGTTTCTTTACACCAAAATCACCACAAACATGTGGATAATGTATTGCATGCACTTCAACTTTATCATGGCTACTATATCATTAGATAAGAATTTTTTCAGCTCTGTTATAATCTTAGGGACCACTACCATACATGTGTTTTACTGTTGACTAAAATGTTATTATGTGAAACATGACTATAATGTGTGAGTATGTGGGTGTATGTGTGTGTGTGTGTGTGTGTGTGTGTTCCTGTTTCTCTCTCTGTGTATTTTTTCTACTTTTCTGGTTAACCCTACTGATACAGGCAGTTAAACCTTATTTATTTTATCTTGGTAAAAGACATGGTCTTGCTATGTTGCCCAGGCTGGTGGGTAATGGCATGATCATAGCTTACTGCAAGCTAAAACTTCCAGGCTCAAGTGATCTTCTCATTTCAACTTCGAATATCTAGGATAAATACATGTCAGCACATCTGGGTACTTTTAATTATTTTTGTAGAGATGGAATCTCACTATGTAACCAAATCTGGTCCCCAGTTCCTGGCCTCAAGTGATCCTCTCAACTGACCCTCCCAAAGCACTAGGATTACAGATGTGAGCCACCATGCTTAATCACTTATTTCATTTTTAATATGCTGTATCTGACTATAATATTTGCCAGGAATAATTGTAAATGTGCAGAGGGATGGGAGAGAAAAAAAAATAAGACTAAAGTTAGTATAAAGCCGCCCCTCTGTAGGAGAAATCTGCATTAGTAATATGGGGAGCATCATGTGTTTCCATGATCAATAAGAAACACATATAGAGAAAGCAATAGCCTAATTGTCACTGATTCCTTCCGTCAGTATTGTAGAATTTTGGAAGGAGTTGTGTTTATTCCCTTAAGGATAGTTAGACAGAATAATTTTACTTTACTTAAAAACTCATATAATTTAGGCTCACATCAACCATGCCCACATAGTGCCATACTTTTTGCTAACAACATTTCCTCTAACTGAGCACATTCATGAAAAAACAGGAAAGATAACTGAGGTAATAGTGAGTGACATTATGATGGTAATAATATATCATGTTCATAAAATCCATACAGTATTCTACCTAGATAATTAGGGCAGATGTTTGCTAATTAAATATTCCGTAATTTTGCTTAGGTCTTTTTGAACATGTAAAAATAGAGCTGGGCTCGGTGGCTCATGCCTGTAATCCCACTTTCTAATCCGCTTCATTCAGACTGCAGTGATTTATTTTAGTATCATGTAAAGATACAGACTATTTAAAGAAAATATGTCAAAGATGTAATGTTTCTTTTCAAACTTGTGAGATTTCACTTTTTAACAAAATTACTGTATGTGCTCTTATAGTATCATACACTTCACAGTACTTTCAGTTTTATGCTGTGATACTTTATGCTCATTTTTGCTGTCATATTTAATTTTCTGCCTCACCTCTAGCTTGTAAGCTCCATTTGAGGATGGATTATTTCTGGTTTGGGTCTCCACTGTAATCCCTTCATCAAACAAGTGGGCCAGCAGATTATCTTAGTAATTATTTATTGAATGAATAATAGAAATTGTGGCTCCAATTACATGGTTAAGCTAAAATGGAAGGACTTAAAATGGAATCAGAAATATTGTACTATATACTCTAAATTCCATTAGATATACTATTCAAAAAATTTTTACAACATTTACTAATATCAACCAAAATGCAATTCATGATTTTATTGTCATCTCTTTTGTCAAACTTTTTGGATAATGGATTTATACAATGGATGAAAGCTTGGCCAAGATAGCTTCTAAACTTGCTTCCAGGTTAAGATTCTGTTCTACCAAAATGAATGTTTAATAAGAATCACTGCATCAAAATGATGTGGTTGAGTTTTAACAGCTTATGTTACCCGTATGCTCTGAGCATTAATAAAGACACTTTCATGTTTTCTCATAAATCAAATATTATTTTATATAGTTGGCAAACAAGCAGAAACTCTGAATGCATTTGTTTACCTTTGACTTTAATGCAGATACCCAAGTCCAGTACTCCATGGTATTAAAATAAAAGAGAGAGAGAGAGAGAGGAAATATTTAGGTGAACTAAACATGATGCAAATCTTTGTGAATCAAAGAAAGTTTATGCAAGATAAAATATAACTTAATAGAATGTTGTTACCTTAATGTGTAAGCTTATTCATTAGGTTAGAGTGATGTTTAATTTGTCATTGTTGTCTTTCTGATAAATTAAATGACTACAAATATGAATTCAAAAAAGTATAGATTAAGACCATTAAACTTCGTAAATATTAAACTTCATATTCATTAAACTTCATATTCAGGTTTCTGCATCTACCGCTCATACAGAATACTGGAAAAAGCTCAGGCTTTGTAGTTACAAGACAAACGTAATAATAGAAGCAACCTACTGGGTTAGTACAAAAATTAAATTAGAATATAAGAAAATATAAGTGTTCAATAAAAATTGTTCAATGCATATTTGTTTTACTAAGAAGAGAATTCTCATTTTTTTTTGTTGTTAAAAAGCACCATCCAGTGAAATATCAAAATGAAAATATCTGAACCAATTAAGAGACTTTCTTTTCTCCTGATTTAGGGTTTATATACACATACAAATTTTCTCAGGAGAGGAATGTGGAAGAGGTAGATTTCCCTATCATTTCCTAGTTCCACATTCCTCACATAGGAGCTGAATTTCTGGCCTCTCAGTGTAGTAGTGAGTAGTAAGGAGCTTTTACCCGCTTCAGACAGTAATGATCTTACATTGGCTCCCTATAGTTACAGATTACACAAAATTGCTGATTATCTTATCCTCAGACACATTTGTTTGATCCTGAAACTCTGCTCTCTTCATAGGTATCTTGTACTGCAGTTCTTTTTAAAAGGGTCATATTGCTGGTTGCTTTTCAGTTTTCCACTTGAGACCTTGGGTTCTGGCAGGTTTCTACTTGACCCTATTGACTCATGGTTAGTAGGAATGACCCATAAACAGCACCCTTAACTTGTTGTGAGGAAAAGTGCAATTGATTTGCAATGCAGCCTTTTTCACTTCTCTCAGTGGCTTGCAGGCAGCTTCAACTGGATTTAGCCATTAGACTTCTGGGTTGCTTAACACAAATTCTTCTCTTGCCTACACCTCAGAGGGTCCACGGCAAACTTTTCAAGTAAATTTGCGATAATCCCTCCCATTCACATATTTTGTGTGAAAAGAAAATATAGGTTTTTTTTATAGTTCTGAAGAAGTTATTATCAATAAGACACACAAATCGTGGTCTTTAATATTATTTTCAAAATATATCTTATGGTATTGACTCCAAGAGCAGTACAGAAAGAAAAGAGAGAAGGCAGGCTTAAAGCACACTAGAAGCCTTTCATTATTTGTTGAAGTAAAACTTGAGTAAAATTTGTACCATTTTTTTAATACTACAAAAAAAAAAAAAAAACCCTACAAATAACTTAATATACAATTCACTTGGATACAGACATGTAAAAAAGGCTACTGCACTTTATTTTAAAAATTATTTCTGATTAATTGCTTATAAACTATTTAAGCAGTTAATTAAATTGTTTTTGCCAAAAGTCATTATTGCATCAATTTGGTTGAGAATGACTGTTTAATTTTTCAAATAAACCTGGACATATTTTATGGTAAACAAGAGCCATGACCACATGTGATAGCTAACAACATATGAAGTAAACTGTTCCAGGTAAATCAGACATATGATCACTCGAGTTAGGAAAATTTCAGCCACAAGAAGACTTTAACTCAAATTGGCCAAAGAAGTATATAATAATAATTAATAAGAATAAAGATAATTGTTGTTTTCCGTTTTGGTTGACTTGGCAGTTTCATTAAGGATGTAGTTTCTCTTGTCAGCCATCTTCAATTTGCCAGCCTGATCTCCCCTTGTATTTGAAAGTTGGCTACAGTGTTTCAAGGCATAAATCTCGGGTGAAATAGTATCCAGATGCATAAAGATCTCTTTCTTGTGAGCAAGATAATTTCTAGAAAGTTTCTCAGTAACCTCCCATACTTCTCACTGACTATCAATATGTCATTGCTACATCCATCAATGCAAAGGGAAATAGGATTTACCCTTGGAAATAGGGTTATGGGAAAAACAACTTTGAATCTTATAGGAAAACAAAATTGAGTCTCTTTCAGAAAAGAAGATATATGATGGTTGTGGGAGAGGCATCCAATACTGTTTGCTAAAACCCTATTCCTGCCTTAAATCCTAGACCCTTTTCTGAAAACTCAGGATTAAAGTGTCTATAGAAACAATTCTTTTTATTTCTGTATCTCCTGCCTTCAAATGTTTCTACATTATCTTTTAATTCTCTGAGAAATTCTCCATTTAATTTGTGACAGAGCATCTCACTATAGTTCAAGTTTATTGAAAATTACTTTTATTATAGTATAAAATAGATATTTTGTGTCAAATTTTAAAATGTAAGTAATATTAATATTTAAAGATTCATCAACCAAAGTACAAATATGCATAATTTTCCAAAACAAAATCTTCTTCAAATTAGTAACTTAGAGCCATCATTTAGTGTGATTTTTAAGATAATATGGCAATATGTTAATCTGAAAGATAATTAAGGTTATTATTTTCATTAAGCAAAAGTTTTCCCTTTTTAAAAATGAGTATTCTTATGCCAGAATGCATATTCAAACATGCATCAGTATAAACTGTTTACATTAAATGTTTTTCTGAAAATAATCTGTCATAAAATATGAAATGCTTATCTATCAGATTTAGAAAATTGTGCTGCCTTTAGGTGTTTACAGGGAAAGAAAACTTATTAAAAAATTGCAGTTAAATGTTATATTTTCTTTCTCCTTTTTAAAATGGAAACAGGAGAATCCCAAGAATTGTAATCCTTATTAAAAGCAATTAGAGATATTTCGCTTAAAATCTAAATAATATTCTTCCCCTACGGGTATGCTCCTCCCATCATTTTCCTGTCATTTAATGAGAACTTCATCTGCCAGCTGCTCAAGTTGAAAATCTTAGAGTCATCATGTACTTCATTTTTCCTGCCTACTCTGCCCATGAGCAAATCTCACTGACTCTACTTGACAGTCGTTGTGTTCTTGTCTCTCAGCAATAAACCAGATCTATGTTCCGTGATGCTGGCTCAGAATTCTGCACATCACACTGCTGATTTGCCACCTTATTTCCTACGAATTAATGCCCATAGGCAGAGTAGGGAGAGCTAAAGCAAGACTAGATGGCAAGAGGAGGATCAGAAGGGAATATTTCCTCCCATTTCTTCTCTCTCAAATTTATCTATTTCAGCTTTTTTGAAGGTATAACGTATATATACATAACTGTATATTATTAATACACATACTTGATCAGTTTATACATATTCCTACATCTATGATAGTATCATCACAATTAAGATAACAAAAATATTAATCGCCTCCAAAAGTTTTCTTGTGCCCTTTTTTGTAATTGTTGTTGTTGCAGTTGTTCCTTCCTATTCTGAAGAACAGACTTTTCATCTTTACTTGTTCCATCAGTAACACTTTCACTCTGAGTGGTGGCAAGTCATTCTAGTAGTAGCAGTTAGAGCAAGTGTGCAGTTTTTCTATGATTTGCAGAGCCATGCTCATCATACTCTTCCAGAAGCATTAGCACAAACTGAATTAACTGACCTCCTCTGAGGTTTGGATCTTACTTCTTCATGCTCAAAGCCTCAAGCAACCACTGTGTAACACCATCTTCTTAGTGTTTCAGGCCCATGTGGTGTTTATGAACTGAATGTTTGAGTCCCTCCCTAACCCCAAATTCATATGTGGAAGTCATAATCCACCATGTAGCTGTATTTGGAGATGGGGTCTCTAAGGATGTACTTAAAGTTAAAGGAGGTCACAAAGATGAGACCATGATTGAATAGGATTAGGTCTTTATAAGAAGAAACACCAGAAAATTCATTCTCTCTCTCACTCTCTCTGCTAATAGACAGATAGATGTATAGATAGATGTATAGATATAGATATATACTCATATATTGCCCCCCCCACTCCCTGTACTTCAGCCACATCACCATCCTTTCTGTTTCTTTAACACACCTATGCCATTACTCTTGTTGGAGCACTCTTTGAAGATATTGGGCTACACCCCTCACTTCCTGCAGTTCTTCTGTGGCTACACTATCTAAAACTGGACCATACAACTCTCTATCCCCTTCATTCATTTTATTTTTCCCACCTTTTTATTGCATTTAATAACATTATAATACATTGTAATAATAGAAGTTCAAAGAGAATGACTAGATTTGACAACTGAATTCTGTCTGGTCTCTGTTCATAAAGGTGGGGATAGGATAACTAGACCCATGAGAGAAATGGTAGGCAACATTTTCTCAAGAAACTTGCAGACCGATTATATACCTTTACACACACACACACACACACACACACACACACACACACATATAAATTCCCATATATACAATCTTGTTTGATGCATTTTTATAAAAATATATCATACTTATGTATCACTCCTTAACTTGCTTTTTTCATGCAATAGTACTTCCTGAAATTCTATCAACATATTAAATTCTGTTGATATCTTTAACTGCTTTATAATATTCTTATGCATAAATAAACTGTAGTTATGTATTTGAAAAGAAAACTATGGTTCTCATGTTCCTAAATATCCTCTGGCCTAATTTCCCAAGATAAGATTTCCAAAATGGAAATTTCTGAAATCTCTTAAGTGGTTCCTAATGTACCACCCAATCTTAGTACAGAGGTAGAGTGATGGTGCATGCCTACAGAGTCATGGTTTATGCTGATTGTCTCAGCATAAAATATTAATAGTATCACATTTCATGCTTTCATTATAAAAACAATTTCTCTTTTATAATAAATTACAGGGAAACAACATCAAAATCCTCCAATCAGTAGTTAAACTAGAGCAGACAACTACCTTCGGTAGTACAATGCTGCATCCAGGTTCCTGTTATATTTGAAAGATGATACACACCTTTGGAACTCTTGGATTGTCAGGGCTACAAGATATGTAGCCTCTAGTATTCCATTATATTACAGTGCTGTAATCTTCACTGCTATCTGATTAAATATTATGCACCCTGTTTATAAAGAAAGAGCTTATTTAATTTACTATGTTCTGGGAACTATATATTCTACTTAATTTCTGTCTTTTATTTTCCCTCTTCCTCGTTTATAACATAATCATTTTAAAAACAGAAGATTTTCTGTTTTGTTCACTGTTGTGTCCTCAAAATCTTATTTAGTGCCTGCCACGCTGAAGGTGTTGAGTAAATATTTGTTGAAAGTAATGTAGATTCTAAAATTCATTCTAACTTGCCAACTCTAAAACTGATCTTGTCATTCTTATGATACTGCTTTCTAATGCTTTTTTCTCCCTAAAGAGAAAAAAGTCATTTTAAAAATATAAATGGAATTCTAACAGTGGCTACTTCTTGTTAAATTTAGTTCATTACCTCCTGCTTGTGAAGCATTCAGGTTTCCCAAAGTCTCAGTGGTACGATGCTTTGTGCCTTTATTCTATGATTCATTCACTTTTATAAGCTAAATAATAAGTACAAACTTGCAAAGGAGAACATATTAAAAGGGCACAGTGTATCAATTCACGACCTTTGGGAATTTTCTTAAAGTATATTTGGATGTTATACAAAAGCTAGAAATACATGAATTCAAATTAAACTGTATTTTCTAGAAATGAAATACTATCAAGTAAAACACTTTATTTCAGAAGTGAAACAAATATGAATATCTTCTATATAATTTTCAGAGTTTTTTAAATTATTAATTTCTTTTTTTTTTTTTTTGAGACAGAGTCTCTCTCTGCTGCCCAGGCTGGAGTGCATGGCACAATCTTGGCTCACTGCAACCTCCGTCTCTCATGCTCAAGCAATTCTTCTTGTGCCTCAGCCTCCTGAGTAGCTGGGATTACAGGTGAGCAACACAATACTCCGCTAATTTTTGTACTTTTTAGTAGAGACGGGTTTCTCCATGTTGGCCAGGCTGGTCTTAAACTTCCTGACCTCAAGTGATCTGAGTGCTTTAGCCTCCCAAAGTGCTGGGATTACAGGTGTGAGCCACCACACCCTGCCAGATAGTTGGTTATTCTTACATAAGACATTGAAATATTTTCATGTTAGCAAAATATGCCATGTTGTTCTTAAAATAACAAAATAAAACCAATTGTGAATTTTTTTCTGCAAGACGTAGAAAACTGAAGCAGTGAATGCTAAGTACTAGAACTCTTGATTTCAGCTGTAGGTTAAATAAAATTTCTGTAACTTGAAGTATCTCCTCTCTTATTGTAGAGACTGAATATGAGCATGAGGTTCTAAAAACTTGTGATCTCATCTTACTTTTATTCCCCATGTGAATCTGTACAAGTAACTCATCACTAGTTTTTTTTTTTTTTTTTCTAAATATGTTTAATGAGAAGGTAGAAGTAAATTTTCCTTTATCTTGCTGTACTAAAATCTGATACTTTAAACCCTTAGAAAAGATAACGTAACAAACCTGCAAGTTCTGTACATGTATCTCAGAACTTAAAGTATTATAATAATATGTATATTTTGATGTTGAATTCCAAGAAGAAAAAGATAAATCAGATTTTTCATGAAAACATTACCATTTAAACCTACAAATTATTTAATGCTTTAAACTCTTGTTATAATTTTATTTTTATATTTAAGAAGGTATTATGTGTCCATGAAAGCATAGTGGACGGATACTATCAAGCAGATGCCACTGGAAAATGATGCTGCCTTCTTGGAAGGCAGATAGAAAAAAGTATACTTTTCATGAAAGTGTCCTTGAATTCTCATTTGGATCTCAATTCCTGTAAAAAATATGGCTTTGGTTTTTTAAATATAATTTATTCTGTAATTTACAGAGCCCATAAGCCATCAGCCTTTAGTTCACATTAAGACTTAGGACTCAAAGTTTTCTTTTGTGGTTTTAGGTGAAATTCATAGACCAAGCTTTACTATTACATTAGTGTTCAGAAGACAGTCTTTTCCATTACATAACTCACTTGCAGCCCTGATGTGAATATTACTCATTACTTAATTTTTTTTCCTGCAAACTTCCAGTTTCAGTTTATATTCTAAGATACACTGGATAGTGATAGGTGGATGAAAAGCAAAGCAAAATTCTGCGTGCTGTGGTACCTGGTCCCTCCATCTCACTTTCAGACTCACAAATCATGGAAAAAAACAAAGCAATGAGACGGGAAATTCATCTTCACTCAGAGAATTATACAATTTAAAATCTACCTGTTTTTATAATATACTTCTTTACGATAGTAACAGAAATCTCCCTTCCAGGGTCAAAGACCAGTTCTGCTGGTTTTCTCCATCTTATTCTTCAACAATTTCATTTGTTGTTTAATCTCTCTCAGGGGTCAGAAATCTCTTCCTCATATGCTGAATCTTCCCATTTTTCAGCTTCAAGTAATTGCAACTTTCTGTGTCTACTGGCTCAAAACAAGTGTGAATTTTTCATTTATGAGTCTTCACATTGATGGCCTATTGTTCCTCCGCTAAATTGGTGAGACACAAAGGGAAGCTGTACATCTGCCATTCATGTTAAAATTATTTGTAAAGCAGAAACCTCAAAGGCAGGCTGGTTTGATAGCTTCTGCAACTCAAGTTTAGTAAATATTGCAACACACTTTTGTGTGTTCTGTGTCTGGAGCTGGTATAAAAATATTAAATGTCTAACCTGAGTTGTCAATGCCTTTCCTCTAGGGTTGAGCAGATACTTAACAGGTAGTAGAGGTAGCCAGTGCTATCTATATTCAAATATATTGCTTTAAGCATGGACAATATGGGATAGTTTTTCCCCTTTGTTTAGCACGGCCATAGTACTGTCTGAACTGAAGATGATCAAAATGCTCACTGACATATCAAACTTCTTCGGTACATCTTCCAGGCTGACATATTCTGTTTCTCTTTCTCTCACAGAATCATGTCCAGAAAACAGTCATGGAATTAAGTATGAGATACAGCCACAGGAATAATAAAAAAATCTTCTAGTGTTAAGTTTTTATGTAGTCTGCACAGAAAACTTTATCTTAGTGGGGATAAATTTCAGTTAATAATGTTTCAAAAATTAGTTGTTTCTGCTTGCTTATTTTGCTTACAATTTATTGTAGTAAATTTTAAGACATATTGTTACTCTCCCAATTACCCCAATCTTCTAATAAATATTTAATAGCAAATTTGTTTAAATTATGACCAAAACCCTACCTACTGAATTTACTTAATGTCTTTTATTTTGCTATTTCATGTTCTTGATAACCTAAAGTATGTAGAAATTAGAAGTGTACCAAGTAAACAACTATCACCCAAAAAATACGGTATTAGTTTTACACCAGAATCATCCTTTTATCTCCTCCCATAAAAGGTAGTGACTGTTCTGACTTCTACCATGGTAGATAAGTTTTGAACATATATATCAATTTCTATAAGGCATATTTCAAGGAGAGAATTGCAGGGTAATAGCATATGTATATACAAAAATTATATATGCATATATAATATATACATATATATTATATACATATGTCTATATATTCCAACATTTTCCAAAGCATTGTAATAAACTGTGTTCACTGTAGCAGTATGTGAAAAATTCAGCTTTTTCATAGACCCCTGCTACAATACTTGCAATTTTACTATAAATTACTATAAAAAATTACTATAAAAATTTTACTATAAAAATTTTACTATAAAAATTTTTGTCATTCTACTGGGTACACAGTGGTATCTCATTGGAATTTAATAAACATATCTGTGGTCATTAATGAAGTTAACCATGTGTATATACTTTTTGCTTTTTCAAATCTTTTGTACATTTGTTTTGGTGAATTTTTGTTGACCATGTGTATTCAAAGAGACTTCTACTATGTGGCTTGTCTTTTAAGGGTGTTTTCTTAACTAATGTAAGTCTATAACTGTTTTCTCTGTTTTTAATTGTGTAAATTTCAGGTATACGGCATTATATATGTACATACATGTACATAAATATATATACATATATAATATAAATGATTACTACAGGTAAGCAATTTAATATATCCATTATCTCACTTGGCTACATTTGTATGTGTGTGTGTAGAGAGAGAACCCAAAATCTACTATCTTAGAGAATTTCTAGCGTACATTGCAATATTATTAAGTGTAGTCCAATGTTATTAAAGTACAGACTGTAGTTGTTGTACTTTAGCTCTCCAGATTTGTTCATCCTACATAATTGCAACTTTGTACATTTTGGCCTATATCCCTCAATTCTTCACCCATCTTCCCAACCTTATTTTCCATAGTCTCCCTCTCTGTTTTATTCTGTTTCTATACAACCATATTTTAAAAATTTGGATTCCACATGTAATAGAGAGCGTATGGCATTTTTCTCACTGTCTCTAGCTTGTTTCATTTAACATAATGTCTTCTAGTTCAATCCAAATTGTGTCAAATGGCAGAATCTCCCTTTTAAAAGCTGAATAATATTCCATTGTACATATATATCACAATTTCTTTATTCAGTCATCATTGATGGACACTTAGATTCTTTCCATATCTTGACTACTTTGAATAATGTTGGAACAAACATAGGCATGTGTACACCTCTGAGAGGTGCTGATTATTTTGGAGGTGGGGGGATATAACCAGCAGAGGGACTGTTGGATCACATGATAGTTATATTTTTGGAAAACCTCCACTGTTTTCTATAATAGTAATACCAATTTGCATTCCCACCAATTGTGTATAAGAGTTATTTTTTTTCTCCACATCTTTGCCAGCATGTGTTATTTTTTTGCTTTTTGATAATAGCCATCTTAACAGGTGTGAGATAAGACATCATTGTGGCTTTAATTTGAATTTCTCTGATAACTAGTAATATTGAACACATTTTACTATACTGTTGGCCATTTAAAATATTTAATGTAGTCCAATTTTTCTGTCATTTTCTTTCATTTTATGGATGATAAATTTAAAGTCATGTTTAAAAGAAATTTCCCCACCTCAAGTTATTTGTTAGTCATTATTATCTTCTGCAAACTTAATTGTTGCACCTCTCATATTTGAAGCATCATACGAAATTGACTTTTAAAATATGTGAAAGGTGATATTCAAGCTTAACATTTATTCATATTGATAACTGGTGAAATCCAAACTACTTGTTAAGAAGACAGTTTTCCTTCAGTGCTTTGTTCTTCAGGGTCGGCTTTTTACACATTAGTTTGCTATATATTTGTGTGTTTATTTCAGAACTCCTCATTTTGTTACATTGGTCTTTCTGACCATCCTTTCATGATTATAACACTGTCGTAATTGCTGTAGTTTCATAACAGTACTAGACTCCTTCCAACTATATTTCTTATCAAACTTGTCTTGACTATTTTTTACCCATTTACATTTGTGTCTAAGCGTTACGATTATTTTGACAATTTGTATAAGAAAATAGTATTACTAAAAATAATAAGTTTCTGGTTCTTACTGAATCTGCCATCTATTCAGAGAGGTGACAGTTTTACAAAATTGCCATCTAATCCAATAGATAGCTATTATACAGACCTCAGAAATTATATGATGTTTGTCATAAATTATTAGTAGGATTTTAAATGAGATACTAAAGAATTTTCATTAGATTTCTAGTCAGATTAAAGTTTTAAAATCATAAATGGGATTTGAATGTTTATCAAATGATTCTTCTAAAGTAACCAGAAATAAGATAATCATAATTTAACCATGAGTTTTCTCTTTTATTCTATTATATATTATTACTGTAAGTTAAATATTAAATTAACCTAGCATTTCTAGATAAACTATGACTTGATAAAAATGAAGTACGCATTTGATATATTACTACATTCGGTTTTCTGTTATTGGATTTAGGATTCTCTGCATTTATGCTTAGGAGATGAAGAATCCTCAAAGTTTTTGCTATATTGTCTTCCAATTGTCATTTTCACAATTTGAGAGCAAACTTGTGCTGATCTAATAAGTTAACTTGGAAGTGTTCTTTCATTTTCTATTGTCCATACTCTTGAATAATTGACTAGTAAAATCCTAGTGACTAGTGATTCCCATAATGAGTTAACCTAAGTTATTTTTCTACAGATTTTATTTATTTTATTCATGGCATATAGGACACATCAGCTTTTAAATTATTCTTAAGTCAGTTTGGAAATTTGTATCTTACCTAAATTTTAAAATCAATTGGCATCAAGCTAGTTAAAATACATTTTTTCTGTGATTTAGTTACTCTGGAATCTAGCATGATATCCCTTTTTCTTTAATTAGATGGGCAATTTGTTCTTTCTTTTTATTGTTGACTAGTGTTAACAGAGTTTATTTTTAGTTTTTAAACACACAATTGTAGCTAAAATGTTTTTTTCTATTAGACAATTTCAATTTTATTAATTTCTTTTTATAGTATTTCTTCTAACTTTTTACTTATAATTTGTCAGTAGTTTACTAATGTATTGAGATGTACATTTATAACAATGATTCTCAGCATTCTTTTCTAATACATTCTTTTAATGCTGTAAACTTCACTGTGAAATTAGAGTTAGCTGTATCTTATAAGCTTTGATACATGTTTATCCATTTTAATCCATTTTCTAAATTACAGTGTTGTCTTTTAATATTAGGTTTTCTTAGTATATTCATTACTTTTTAGCTTAATTCCACATTACCTCTTTAATTAAGACCCCGTGGTGTTGGGGAAGATGGCTTACTAGGGTGAAACAGCCAGGTGAAACAGCTACCACCAAGAGACAGAGATGACTAGTACACTCTGAACAGACCTACAGAGAGAAGGCATTGAGAGTGGATGGAAGGAAGACACAGAAGCTAGGATGGTGGGGAAGAATCTGGGAACACTACATGGAGCTATCTTGAGGCAGGACTTGTTTCTGGCCCCCAGTGACTCCCGGGGAACAGGTGCATTGCACTGATTAGAAAGAACTTGCTCTCAACACAGGCCTCTGGAATCCTGGTAGAAGGTCACCCCTTGACTATCATGGGCACTAGAGTTGGCAAGGAGAGCTGCCTAGAAAAGCAGTAGGAACAGAAGGCAGCTAATGTGGAGCTCAGAATGTTTGCTGTAAGAACATCTGTAGTGGAACATGGCCAGGGACATCCAATCCTGTAGGGTTCATTTCCTCCCATAAGAAAAATTAGCCCTAGGGAAATTGTGGGACCTGAACTAGGCAGGGCAGTTTGGCCCACCCAGAGCACCCCTTGGTCTGCTTGCCTCTCTCAGGATCCCAGCCTAGCCATGCCTTCTTACAGGGTAGCCTCAAGTCCCCTGGGGGCCTATATGATATCTTCCATGCTGGTAGACTGTGCTTGACTGACAGAAAGTTCCAGCAGGGTGATCCCCACTGCCTTCTACCAGCCTTCTTGCTCCCTCCCCACTCTGCAGATTTCCCTGGGTCCATGGCAAAGGCCCACATTGCTTTGCTGGTACATGAGTGCACAGGTGAGGTTTGCCTTCCTTGCCCTGCTACTGCGCATGTGTGTGTGTGTGCGCACCCTGACCTGTCACTACCGTGATGGGAATGCACTCTGACCATTCTCCTCCAACCAGACCACTATTGTAGTCAGAGCCTTGGTGGACACAGAGCCAGTCAGCCCTGCATCCACCAGTATCCCACCCTTGTACTAACACTGCTGCAGGAGTGAAACTGGGCACAGAGAGCAGCCAACCCTCTCATTTACTGAGCAACCACCTCTACCAGTGGCAAAAAGAGAAACACATAGAAGTGCACCTCTCATGGCCTTGCCCCTGTACTAACACCACAACTGGTGTGATTGAATGCACTATTGCCTGCAGGTGCCCTCAGCCCTGCTAAGCCATGCTACCTTCACCACTGCCGAAAATGTCCTGGAGGCAGGAACTCTGATACCTGTTAACAACCTGCTGCAGCTGGCTAACATGCACCCCATGCACAGCCACTGACACTGCTGCAGGCACCAGTGAATGAGGAGGATCCTGCTGTCACCACACTGTGAAATGCTTTGACTGACACCACCCATCAGAATGTGGTGGCCAGCAGTTTGGGAATACCTTGTTCCTCCCAACGGACTGGATTCCTAACCTCAAGAAGCCAGAGCAAAATGTTGAGGCTTGATACAGTTCCCCCAGAGTTAGAACACACAGTCCAAGGGTTTGGAGCTGAGTATTGGCCCCCTAATGCCTTCTAGAAATGAAGGCATTTTTTTCCCTCCCAGTACATTTTGGAATCTAGTCCGCTAGACCCACCTTATACTATAATCAAACCCTGGAGGTCATCAAACAGAATAAAAGAAAAAAAAAATCCAAGTCAGCAATCTCAGAGACCGAAGAAACATTAACCCACAAAGATGAGAAAGAACCAGCACAAGAGAACCTTCTTTGCTCCAGATGACCACACCACATCTTCAACAAAGGTTATGAACCAGGCTGAGATGGTTGAAATGACAGAAATAGAATTCAAAATATCAATAGGGATGAAAATCTTTGAGATGCAAAAGTACATTGAAACCCGATCCAGTGAAACAAAGAATCACAATAAAATGATACAAGAGCTGACAGACCAAATAGCCATCATAAAAAAAAGAATATATCTGACTTGTTAGAGCCGAAAAACACACTAAAAGAATTTAATAATGCAATCACTAGTATGAATAGCAGATAGACCAAGCAGAGGAAAGATTCACAGAACTTAAAGAATGCTTTCTTAAATAAGACAATCAGACAAGAAAAGAGAAAAAAGGTGTTAAAATGAATAAACTATGAAATATGGGATTATGTAAAGAAAGCAAATCTATGACTCACGTCCCTGAAAGAGATGAGGAGCATATAAGGAACTTGGAAATCATATTTCAGAATATTATCCATAAGAAATTCCCCAAAATAGCTAGAGAAGCCAACATTCAAATTAAGGAAATGCAGAGATCACCAGTAAGATACTACACAAGAAGGTCATCTCAAGATACATAGTCATCAGATTCTCCAAGATGAAAATGAAATAAAAAATGTTAAAGGCAGTTAGGGAGAAAGGTCAGGTCACTTACAAAGGGAAGCTCCAACAGACTGACAGACAATCTCTCAGCAGAAACCCAATAAGCCAGAAGACATTAAGATCCATATGCCACATTACTAAAGAAAACTTCCAACCCCAAATTTGATATCCAGTGATTAAGCTTCATAAGTGAAGAAAAAGATACTGTTCAGACAAGCAAATTCTGAAGAATTCAGTATCACCAGACCTGCCTGACATGAGCTTCTAAAGGAAGCACTAAATATGGAAAATAAAGACTGTCACCAGCTACTACAAAACACACATAAATACACAGACCAGTGACATGATAAAGCAACAACACAAACAAGTCTGCATAATAACTAGTTAACAACATAAAGACAGGATTGATTCACATATATCAATATTAGTCTTAAATGCAAATGGGTTAAATACCCCACTTAAAAGGCACAGTGTGGCAAACTGGATAAAAAAAGCCAGACCAAATGTTACGTTGTCTTCAAGAGATCCATTTCACATGCAGTGACACTCATAGG
The DNA here is from genome assembly GCF_048565385.1 of Saimiri boliviensis. Classification (NCBI taxonomy): domain Eukaryota; kingdom Metazoa; phylum Chordata; class Mammalia; order Primates; family Cebidae; genus Saimiri; species Saimiri boliviensis. The sequence continues at coordinate 106,329,517 of NC_133450.1, read as the reverse complement.
CTCAAAATAAAGGGATGGAGAAAAATCTACCAAGCAGTTTGAACACAGGAAAAAGCAGGGTTTGCAATCCTAATTTCAGACAAAACAGACTTTAAAACAACACATACACACACACAAAGCACATTACATATTAGTAAAAGGTTCAATACAACATGAAAACCTAACTATCCTAAATATATATGCACTCAACATAGAAAGCACCCAAATTTTTAAAGCAAGTTCCTAAAGATATTCAAATAAACTTAGACTCCCACACAATAATAGTGGGAGACTTTAACAGTCTGTTAACAGTATTAGACAGATCATCAAGGCAGAAAATTAAGAAAGATATTCAGGACCTGACCTCTGCAATGAATTGAATAGATATGACAGACATCTAAAGAACTCTTTACCCCAAAACAACAAAATATAATTATTCTCACTGACACATGGAACATGCTTTAAAATCAATCACATAATTGGACACAATACACTCCTCAGCAAATGCAAAAGAACTGAAATTATAACAACCAATATCTCAGACCACAGCACAATAAAATAGAAATCAAGCTACAAAATTTGCTCAAAACTATACAATTACATGGAAATGGATTAACCTCCTCCTGAATGACATTTGGGTAAATAAGAAATTAAGGCAGAAGTCAAGAAGTTCCTTGAAACTAATGAGTAACAAGATACAACATACCAGAATCTCTGGAAAACAGCTAAGGTAGGGCTATGAGGGAAATTTTTAGCACTAAATGTCCATATCAAAAAGATAGAAAGATTTCAATTTAACAACCTAACGTCATAACTAAAAGAACTAGAGAACCAAGGCAAAACAATCCCAAAGCTACTAGGAGACAAGAAAGAACCAAATTCAAAATGACAGCTGAAGTGAAGGAGATGGAGACACAAAAAAGCATTCAAAAGACCAACATATTTGGTAATTTGTTTTTGGGAAAAAAATTAATAAAATAGGGAGACCACTAGATAGACTAACAAAAAAATAAAAGAAGATTCAAACAAGGACAACTGAAAATGAAAAGGGGATATTACCACTGACAAATAACCATCAGAGAATATTATAAACACCACTGTGAACACAAACTAGAAAATCCAGAAATGGAAAAATTACTGGAAACATACACTCTTCCAAGACTGAGCAAGGAAAAAATTGAATATCTGGAAAGACGAATAATGAGCTCCAAGACTGAATAGTAATGGATAACTTACTAACCAAAACCAACACTGGACCAGTTAGATGCACACCTAAATTCAACTAGATGTATAAAGAAGAGCTGATATAATTCCTGTTGAAACTATTTCAAAAAAATTGAGAAAGAGGGACTCCTCCCTAATTCATTCTTTGAGGCCAGCATAATCCTGACACCAAAACATGTCAGAGTCACAGCAACAGAGAAAGAAAACCTTAAGTTAATCGGCCAATCTTGATAAACATAGATGCAAAAATCCTCAGCAACAAGCAGCACATCAAAAAGCTCATCCACTATGAACAAGTCAGCTTTATTCTTTGGAGGCAAAGATTCTCAGTACCTGGACAAAACTATCCTTAAGACTAAAGGGAGGTATGAGATGTCCAGAACAGCATCCACTGCTGCCTATGACCCAAGGTACTCCATTCTTTAAGGACTGTCAATTGAAGTGAGTACAACATAGAGCTGACTCCCTCTCCTGATTGCTCAGATATTAGTAGGTAAATTGAGGAGTTGATGTATTTTCCATCATGTGGCTTAGAATAAAAAAGCTTCCATTAACAACAATAAAGAATTAAAAAATGAAAAGAGAAAAGGGGACACAGAAGATAAAGTGAAGGACTTGACTCTGTTCAAAGTTTTTTTATTTCGAAAAGGAAAAGTTATTCACTTTTTTTTTTTAAATAGACTCTGTATTCCTGTAATGGAATTACCTTTTCCCCCCTTTAGTTAACATAAACTTCTGTTAGTTCCATAGAAAATAATTCTAATTAATACAGACAATTAGCTCTTTCAGTTGCTAATTTGGGTATATGATGTTGACTTTTTAAACAAGTTCTTGTCTATAAAATAATGATAATGATAACTACCATAAGGTCAAATACAAATTAAAAATAAGAGACAAAAATTTTCTCTATTGAAAATAAGGAAAGCGACTACCTCCTTTTCTTAGTTCATTTACTTTAGAAAACTTGTAATTTGAGCATTTTCTCTATTTCTTTGAAATGTATGCAAATCTTTTCAAAGGCAAAATAAAATGCTTTCCAGCTTTAAGACCCAGGAATGTCTTCCTCAAGGAACTAATCTCTTTAAAATACAATCATCAAGAAGATAGTTCTCTTATCTCCCAGTTTTTCTGGGAGACTAGGAGCCTAATTTTGTCTGGGGGTAGAATGTGAGAGCCGGCACCAAACTGTAAAATTACCTCCTGTCATAAATATATGGGAAGTTTCATCTCCTTTGGAAAACCCAATTAACTCATCCAGATGGTCACTCCAAATACCAAGTGCATTTCGAATGAACTATGTGTGACAAATGGTGCTGTCAAGTTCTCTTAACTGAGGGTAAGTTACTGCATAACTTGAGAACATGCATATAGTGGGTGGTATTTGCTTGGCCACATAAAAGAATGAGATTTTGTTTTTTCTCTTTGCGATCTTTGAGTTGATTGCTTGTCGTGTGCATCATAGGCTGATTTAATTCTTACTCAATAACAAATTTGTTTGCATTGTCCTGTTCCTTTGTGGAGTGATTTATGGGTTTAGAGGATATTTTGTTTTAATTACATTTCTCCAACACCACCTAACTTTCAGTATTTCACTTCTGGTCACAGATTATATAAATATGTGTTATTGTTATAATAATTATTACTAATTATATCCACTATATCACTTAGGAGAGAAATTTAAGTATCTAACTCATTTTTTTAATTTCTAAGTATTTATTCTAGCACTTTTAATTTCTGGGAAATTATTTCCTTAATGAAAAAATAAATACATTTCTTCTTAGAAGTACATAGCTATAGTATTGGTCTTTGCTTCCCTTAATATGCCATACAATCAACAGATGATAGTGAAAAATGTAGTAAATGTATACCCAAAAATACAGTAAATTATTAATCTGGGTACTAAAATAGATTGACGTTATCAAATATATATACACAATATGTATATTTACATACAATATTTCATTCACCTTTATACCAACAAATCTGAGACTTAAACTAGGCAGGTGTCAACTCCTGTACATCTAGATATGTTCCAGGACTTTGTAGGTCATGTTTAAATTTTCTTCAAAATATGTGAGAACTACAAATATATTAATATCACATAATTATTTACAGTTTTCAAATCTGAAAGTTTTCAATTATTTGCTTTAGTGAGTAGTAAAATCTATTTTCATACTTTTTTCATAGTCAATATTTATGTATCATATTTTTAATATACTGAAAGTTGGAAGTCACCTTTGGATTGACAATTTAAGTTTGACGGAGAAAGGCATTTGTATATTTCCATGAGTACGTAGACTTATCACTCAGAATAACATTTTGGAGATGTGAGTAAAACTGATATTTGTTAATTGGGCACCCATAATTCCCCCTTATACATTCCCCAAAAGTATTTTTTAGCAGCAGTTATAGATAGATCATTACATATTTGCTTCTCTTTCATTTATGCAGTAAGCAAGGCAAGAAATTTAAACATATACACATTTACTTTTGTAAATATTCATTTACTGAGGAACTGAGCAAATGGTTGAAAGTATTGTTATCTACAGCAAAATGTCTTGGAGATCACCATGACCAATTCTTTCAAAGTACCATATATAATTACAAATTATAAACAGTGATAAAATATGACCATTTTTACAGAGATAATATATTGTAACTTAAACTTTTTATTATATGCCACTCTAGAAACTTCATTCCCTAAGCTCTCCTCTCCAAAAAAATTCAGAGAATCTTTCAAGTGAAATGAACTTACCTTTCACAGTCTTTAGAAAAAAATAATATATATATATATATATACACATACATACATACAGATATACAAACTAAGCCTGAGTGTCTTAATTATCACCTTTGGAATTAGTTTATTTTCAATCCTAGTGATAAAAGCTAGAGGGCAAAACTGATTGTGAAAATATTAGGAAAAGTACCTTTAGGCAACTTAACAACTGTTTGAAATGTTAATGACAACCCCTTCTGTTACCTTGGAATTCATTCTTACTAAATTTCACATCCAGATATATAAAGCAACCATCTGTGAACACAGAAATATGAAACTAGAATGATGTAAACTGTGAAAATAGCATTATTATCTATTCTTTGCTTTAATTTTTTTGTAGATGTTGGAGAAAAAGTGCAATCTTACCTAGTCCTATAAAAATAGCATTTTAACATGTTAGTAGACTACACATGCACACTGATGATAGATTCATTCTATTTCTACATGATATTTCTGTAAAAATCTCAAAAACACACTGGGGGTTACTAATATTTTTGTGAAGTGACTATGTGATGCCTATATATCTGAAACTTTGAAATTGATTCATATTTTAAGCCTTTGAAGACCTTGATACTGAAAATTTTATGAATAAGGAAGTGAATAATATAGCCTCATTTTATTAGCTAATTGGAAAATTCTTAATCAACATTATTACTTTTATTAGTACAAACCTTGCTTGCTATAAATAAATTCTAAATAAACTTGAAAACATTCTTACATTTATCTTAGCATTCCATCTCTTGCTGATATTTTAGAGATTTTGGCACCTAGCAATAACTTCAACACCTTAGTAAGAGGGAGAAGCAACGATATCACAAATTTGGAGTTGGACCAATGTGGTCTTGAATCTCACTCCAAAAATACTTGATTTTGATCCTATTGTCATTTTGTCCTAAATAATTTTTGGATCTTTATATGGTTGGGATCTGTGTCCCCACTCAAATCTTAGGCTGAAATAGAATCCCCAGTGTTGGAGGTAGGGCCTGGTGGGAGGTGGCTGGATCATGGGGACAGAATTGTCATAAATGATTCAGCATCATCTCCCACTTGGTACTGTATGTGAATTTTCACAAGAACTCATTGTTTAAAAGTGTGTAGCACCTCTCCCCTCTCTTTCTTCCTCCTGCTCCAGCCATGTAAGACATGCCTGTTTCTCTTTTACCTTCCACCATGATTGTAAGTTTCCCGAGATCTCCCCAGAGAAAGAAGCTGGCATGCTTCTTGTACAGCCTGCAGAATCATCAGCCAATTAAACCTGTTTTCCTGATAAATTATCCAGTCTCAGGTATTTATTTATAGCAATGCAAGAATGGACTAGTACAGACCTTTAGTCAAGGTTCTCCAGTTCTCTCTCTCTCTGGCTATCTCTCTGTCTCTGTATCTTGCTCTGTCTCTCTTTCTCAATATATATTTATCTAATATTTGAATATATGTGTATTTATCTATAAATATATATTGAGAGATCGAGAGAGCAATAGAAATAGAGAGAGGGGTATTCAAAAAGTTCAATAAACATGTGCATATGAAACATGCATGGATTATTTTTGTGCACCAAAATGAATTTGTTATTACATTCTGAATAGAATCTAGTTTGAAACACTAAGAAGAATAAGACACTGGTCTGAAAAGATCCCCTATCAGAGAAATGAAAATTACTAAAATTAAAGCAAAAACCATTAATAAGTAAAGTTAAGGGGAAGAATGGTAATATCATTGCAGCTGCATGGAAACTTGATGCAGACCATGCTCCAAGGAAATCAACCATTTACAAATAGATAAATTGCTTTAAGAAGGATCGAAATGATGTTGAAGATGAAACCTGAAACAGCAGACCATCTACATCTATTTGTGGGGGGAAAAAAATCTTGTTTGTGCCCTAGTTGAAGAGGACTAATGACTGACAGCAGAAACAATAGCCAACATCAGAGACATTTATATCAGTTCAGCTTCCACAGGACTGACTGAAAAACTGAAGTTGAGCAAAGCTTCCACTCAATAGGTTCCAAAACAATTGTGCACCCAGATCAGCTGTAGACAAAAGCCTAGGTTTCAATTAAAATTTTAAAATTAGGGTCAACATCTTAAAGCATTTCTTGGGATAATTGTAACAGGAGATGAAACAGCTTTAACCAGAATTTACAAAGAACTAAAACAGATCTACAAGAAAAAAACAAACAAGCCCATTCAGAAGTGGGCAAAGGATATGAACAGACACTTTACAAAAGAAGACATACAGGAGGCCAACAAACATATGAAAAAATGCTCATCATCACTGGTCATTAGAGAAATGCAAATCAAAACTACATTGAGATAGCATTTCACACCAGTTAGAATGGTGATCATTAAAAAATCTGGAGACAACAGATGCTGGAGAGGATGTGGAGAAATAGGAACACTTTTACACTGTTGATGGGAGTGTAAATTAGTTCAACCAAAGGATTATAAATCATTCTACTATAAGGACACATGCACATGAATGTTCATTGCAGCATTGTTTACAATAGCAAAGACCTGGAACCAACCCAAATGCCCATCAATGATAGACTGGACAGGGAAAATGTGGTACATATACACCATGGAATATTATGCAGCCATCAAAAATGATGAGTTGGTGTCCTTTGTAGGGACATGGATGAACCTGGAAACCATCATTCTCAGCAAACTAACACAAGAGCAGAAAATCAAACACCACATGTTCTCACTCATAGGTGGGTGTTGAACAATGAGAACACATGGACACAGGGAGGGGAGCACTACACACCGGGGTCCGCTGTGGGGAAATGGGGGAGGGACGGGGCCGTGGGGAGGTGGAGAGAGAGAGCATGGGGAGAAATGCCAGATACAGGTGAAGGGGAGGAAGGCAGCAAATCACACTGCCATGTGTGTACCTATGCAACAATCTTGCATGTTCTTCACATGTACCCCCAAACCTAAAATGCAATAAAAAATAATAAAAAATAAATAAAACAAACAAACAAAAACCCAGTGTGATCATGAAGATAAAGCCCAATCATTGTCAGCAATGGATACCTTGAAGTTGAAAAGGGCCGGTCAAAGCAAAATAAACCAGTCCAGACAAACAGTCGTGGCAATCATTATGGTGGATGCTCAAGGCATTTTGCTTGTTGTCTTTCTGCGTGGCTAAATAACATAATGTCTGTTTAGTATGAGAAATCTTTGAGAAATTTAGCCAAAGTTTTAGTAGAAAACTGCCTGGAAAAGATTCACCAGAGTCTTCAACACAATCAAATTGTTTCTCATTCCTATCATGAAATAAGGGCAATTTTGCAGAGTTTTGATAGAAAATCGACATCTGGTTTAAAGTCCTAATTGCATTCATTCTGAATTCATTTTTGTTTTCTAATCTTAAAAAATATTTAAATGGCATTCATTTTTCTTCGGTTAGTGTAAAAAGACTTCATCGACATGATCAAATTCCCAAAACTCTCAGTACTTTAGTTACAGACTAAATAGTTGGTATCATTAATTACAAAAGTGTTTTGAACTTGATAGAGGTAAGTGAGTTGAGAAACATATTTTTACTTGTATCTTTTAATTCTATTTTTCATAAAATTTTTGAAGTCTTACATATATAAAATCTTGTCACAGTTCCATATCTTGACTTATGAGGGACAGGGTGCCTAGATATGGATTTAACTAATTTATTACTCTTACTTAAGGCACAGCAGGAAGCATCAGTTTTTGGCTTGCATTGATTTTTCTAGCTACCAGGTTCCATTCAGGCAAGGCAGAAACAGAAATGGGTGGAAATGGGTTTGTGTTGAAACCAAGGATCACTTAGTTTGGGAAACCCTAAACCTTATAAAGGACTTCTGGAAAACTTGCCTATCCTCTTTCTGGGGAGAAGCATTATCTTTGCTACCCTAGATTTTAAGAAAAATTTCACAGAAAGAGAAAGGGAAATATTTTTATACATACTACCCTTGAATATCTCCAGAAATTGAATTGTTATTTATCTGGAATTTAAGTCAACCTGAATAAATATTAATTTATAGACAATAGCAAACATAAGAGATTCATGGATAATTGTATCTCTAACCAAGAAATTACTGAATGAGCTTCACAGAAGAAACAAAAGCTAAAACTTACAGCCTGGGCGAAAATTGTTCAAGAAGAAGAAGAATATACACATTCCATCAAAAACACAACAGAAGCAATAGTTTTGATATGATCAGATTATGCAGTGTGTTAGCATACTGCATATTGAAAATTATTCAAAGAATAGCATTTTATATCATACTAAGGAGATGAAAGAGTTTAGATGTTATCCTGAGACCTTTAGAAGTCTTTAAAATACTATTAAATAAGTGTATAGGTTGATTTGGCTTATAGAATATGACTTTGGAATTATGGTGAAGAAAACCAAAATATGCCACCCCAAAATATACTTCCTTGGGATTTTTCAAGATGGCTATTGAGAGGTCCCCTATACACAAGAAGAGCTCTAAAATCCTTTTCATTGTGGGGGTGATTTACATCTGTAGATGAAATTTTCATAAGTCAATTAAACGGTAATGCAAATGCTTTTTCTGAGCCTTCTCTCTGCTTATCTGACTCATTCGGATCTCAGAGAGATTAACTCAGAGTAAAAACATACTACAAATCTGACACTTTAAAAATCTGGCTACAAAGTTTTACCATGGATTTACCACCTGTTCTTTCTGAGAGCTGCTACTTAGTAGATTTTATCTTTCAACAAGATAAATTTTGCTTACCATAGCTTTCCTTCTACCACTCTCTGGTTGTTTTCAAGTTCAGAGACTTTTTTCTTTTTTTTCTTTTTTTTTTTTTTGATATAAAAACTTCAGTCATTTAGCCATTTTATGAGTCTCAAATTTGTGCAACTCTCATGTCTATGTGTACATTAATTAACTTGGATAGGGCAGGCATGGTGACTCACACCTGTAATCCAAGCATTTTGGAAGGCCCGTGTAGGAGGATCACTTGTGCCAAGGAGTTTGAGACAAGCTTTGGCAACACAGTGAGACCATGTTTCTAATGGAAGGAAGGAAGGAAGAAAGGAAGGAAGGAAGGGAGGAAGGGAGGAAGGGAGGGAGGGAGGAAGGGAGGGAGGGAAGGAGGGAGGGAGGGAGGGGAAAAAAAAAGGAAAAGAGAAAGAAAAAAGAAAGAAAAAGAGAGAGAAAGAGAGAACAAAAGAAAGAAAGAAAACAGAAAACAGTGATAGGTGTGGTGACATTCCTGTAGTTCCAGATACTCAGGAGACTGAGGACTGAGGCAGGAGGATCACTTGAACCTGAGAGGTTGAGAATGCACTGAGCCATGATCATACCAATGTACTCCAGCGTGGGTGACAGAGTGACACTCTGTCTCAAAAAAAAAAAAAAAAAAAAAAAAAAAATTGTATGTTTTTTTTTCCTACTAATTTGTTTATTTCCCATTTGTTTTATAGGCTAAAATCATCAAAACTTTAGAAGTGGGAGGGAAGAAAATTCCCTTTGCCCTAGTCTAGTAGAAGCAAGCTCAAAGCCGATGTTTTCATTACTTCAGAAAACTTAAACTTTTTTTTCATTCTATACATTCTCTACTGTACTCTCATCTTTAATTTTTCCTATTTTATTCTTTTGTGTCATAGTTACTACTCCTTTTTCTGCCTACATTTTTAAATAAGCGTATAGGCTGATTTGGCTTATAGAATATGACTTCTATATTTCATATTCTTGAAAAACCTTCTTTTCTCATTTATTTTATATGAAATTTGGTGATGTCATTTTTGTTGTGTTTGAAAAAAATATTTCATATATGTGGAAGATTTCAATTTGTGGAATAATTATGCTTCTCTATCTAAAGTCATAACATCTAACACTATCCCTATTGATTTGCATACCTTATAGAGGCTTCGACAGCATAGTAAATTTCATTTTCTGACCTTCTCAAATCCAAAACATTACTGTTGTACTTTATTTCAGCTACTTAAATACACAGCTATATTATTCTCTGCATAATATCACCAGCAGTTGCTTCATCTCTAAACTGTGTCTATGCTGCTTTATTAGCAACCTCCAATTACACTTATTATATGAACTCTTATTATATAAACCTCACTTAGTTGATCCCTTGATTTTCTCTCAATGTAAAGCACCCTTCTTGTATTTAATTTCTTCTCTGTGTAGATGTAAACCCAAAGAACATACATTTAATTTTGGTGGTGTGAGTGTCCCCAACCTGTATTATCTCCTTGTCCTTACTCAAACCTGCTAAGAAAAACACAGCCATAAATTTATGTTTGTCTTTCTAGTTTTTTATGTCCATGTCTCTGAGCACTAAAAAAAATCATTTGAGCAAGTATGTCAATGAAACTGAATTCATGGTGATAAACCTCATCTAGCCCATAATCAATAATTTATAAAACAATAGATATTTAATTTAAGAGTTCCATAGGATGCTATCTCTAATATCTATGAGCTAAATCTAGCAAAATGTCCATGAGGTTTAGCAAATGTCTTTTAATCCATTGAGTACTTGCCAATTTGAATAAAGTGATTATCCTTTATGAAAACTACAACTCAATACAATAGATCTTGATTGTTTTGCATGTTAAATGGATAGTAAGAGTAATATTAATAACGGTCATAAAACAATTTAGAAGGCAGATTTTTAAAGCCAAATACAGATACTTCATACAACTTTTATAATTTCAGAGAGATTTATATTATCCCTTAGTGTCCCCATACATTAAAATTCCAGTAATTAGCCTCCTGAGTAGCTGGGATTACAGGCACGTGCCACCATACCTAGCTAATTTTTTTGCATTTTTAGTAGAGATGGGGTTTCACCATGTTGACCAGGATGATCTCGATCTCTTGACCTCGTGATCCACCCGCCTCGGCCTCCCAAAGTGCTGGGATTACAGGTTTAAGCCACCACGCCCAGCCTTGTTTGTTGTTTTTCGATTTATTCACTATAATCATGCCAAAACACCCTCTTTTAAAATGTAAAATCAAAATAAGAAAATATTGGTACTCCTATTTCTTATTTTTCATATTTGCTTTGGTCCTTCTAGGTTTTTCAAATTTATCTATGGTTATTAGAATCAGTTTGCTGATTTCTATAGAAAAGCCTGCTTGAATTTTGACTGTGATTTTACTGATGTGATAGATTAATTTTGGAAGGACTGATATTTTAAGTCTTTTGATCATAAACATAGTGTATTTGTCCAATTATTTACATCAGGTTTAATAAGTCTTCTGATCATAAACACAGTATATTTCTCCCATTATTTACATCAGGTTTAATGTCTTTTAGTGTTAGTTTGTAGTTTTCAGTGTCCAGTTCTTTTACATTAGAAGAATAAGTTAACTTGAACTGTCCCTCAGTGCAGAAATAAATTTGATAGTTATGAGATTAGTGACCGTAACAATTACTAAGACTTTCTTCCAGTGTAAGTAGACTGTTTCTGGTATAAAAAGGAATAAACTTTGGAGAAGTGAATATAAGAGATGGACAATTATGTTAAACTATGTTATAAAATACATAAAAAAATTACTTAAGCAGGTCATAGGTATTTTTATGTGTGACTGACAAAGATTTATCGTAAGTACTAAGTAATGGTTATAATTTTAGGCATTTAGGATAGTCATTCGAAAAAATATTTTTGTTATAATGTGAACTGAATTTACAAGGATTAGTACAATTTTGAAGAAATTGGGAAATATACTTTTTAAGTAGATACCACTACTTTAAAAATGCATTCACACTTTGTTAAGGAATGGAAATGTCCATTGTTCCTACTCCTTATTATATATATGAAGCTAAATAAATGTATCACACTATAAAAGCTGAAGGTGTTTTTCTTGTTCTGTTAAGGTGTATTGTATTTTAACAGTAGTTGAGGAAGGAACAGTGTGAAAACAGATTGTGATGGGGCTTCTATATTCTGCTTACCAGTTTCATTTTATTTGGCATGTGACAATCAGTTGTTAAATGGTTTTATTTGTGAGACATTAAATCAATCACAAACTACAGGGCCATAATCTGGGATCAGTGTGGAGCGTTGAAGGAGCAAGCACAGGGAGGTACTAGAATTACTTTATATAATTAATTATTTTTAGTTGACACAAATTAATTCTAGTAAGTGGATTACTTAGAACAGTGATAATGAAAAGAATCCCTATCAGTGATTTGTTTTATAGAAAACGGACACATATATGTACCTTTGACGGCACCTTGCTTTGCTATATGGTCTTTATCAGAACCCAAATAAAATATTATAATTCTATAATACATATTAAAAACAGGCCAACATTAATCTGTCTCATTGTATTTGAATAGCATGCACTTGTATAATTAAAATAATATATTCAGTGATGTATGCACTTATTTAAACTGTATTAACTTAAAAATTGTGTTAATATGTGTTTGGTAATATTAAATTGCTTAATGTCTTCTTGCTTAGCAGCAACTTGGATATGAACCTGTATTTGTATCCCAAATACTTAAAGCAGGCCTAACAGAACTTGTATTGACAAAACTATATTATAGTTTAAATAACTGTAAATGATGAATAATTGAATATAATTTCTTGCCAGTATTTTATATTCTTAAACATTTCAAAAATCTTCACTTTTTTATGAATTAATGAAGCTATTGCTATGAAATTTAATACATTTTTTTCATTAATCAAGACTCATTCTGGCCTGCTATGATGGTGTGGTTTGCTTGATTGAATATTATGTTCTCTGTGGTTTCTCCACTCACAGGTCAATTAACTACTTTGTTTCAACTCCTCTGTCTGGAAAATGGCCCTCTTATTGCTTGTAATTCAGCTTTCTCACAGGAGTGCTGTGAAGTATAATGAAGGAGGAAGTAGAACTGATAAATTGAAATTGAATGAAGCTGAGGATTTCAAAATTTATGATTTGCACCTGGTCCTGGTAGTTAAGATGCATTATAAATTAAATAACTTTTCTAGACACATTATAAATTAACTAACTTTTCTTAGACCTAAATCATCCTAGTATGAAATAATGGAAGAAACTGTACTGTTACTTGTTGGAAAGACTTAGGTGGAAAACTACCAACTGTGAGAGAAAGGACATAGAAGATAAATGATAGAAATAAAAAAATACTTAAATTGGGATATTGAGAAAAAGATAATTTTGAAAAGAGAGAGTAAAAAAGAAGTGAGGAGAAAAAGTTGAGAAAAAAGAAGTCAGCAAAATCTGTACTGCAGAGCCTGGGATTCATTTTCCTGAAGCAGCTATAGGCACATAACATAGCAATGAACCTGAAAGCAAGTGGTAACGTGTCAAGAGCTGGAAGTGTGAAATTTCAGTGTCTGAAAACGTGGGAAAGACAGAATGAGCAGAAAGTTAATCTACCTAGTAACAGTATAGCTTACGTGTTGATTCTCTTCTAACCAAAGACATAAAAAAGAGAAGGCATTGAGAAAAAAAAAATGCAAACACAGAAAAAGCAGATAAATCACCAGAATAACTAAAGGCAACTCAGAGGAAATTCTTTAGTGTCTTGAAGGGCAATAAGAATACCTTTCAACATTTCTAGTAATTAGAGCAGTACAAATCTAAACCACAATGAGATAATGAGATATCATCTCACATCTGTTAGAATGGCTATGATCAAAAAGATGAATGAAAACAAGTTGGCAAGGACTTGTTAACTGCTGATGGAACTGTAAATTGGTAGAACAATTTCAAAAAATAGAATGGAGGTTTCAAAAACTAAAAATAAAATTGCCCTATGATTCGTCAACCCCCCGAGTATATGTCCAAAAAAAAAAAAATGAACATGGTGTGTGCAGAAAAAATATCTGTACTCTCATGTTTATCTCAGCATTGTTTGCAATAGCCAAAATATGGACTCAGCCTAAATACTCAGATATATTTGAAATATATATATATATATATGAAATGTTGAAATAAAACAGATAACAAAATAAAGAATATGTGGCACAGATACACAATGACATACTATACAGCATTAAAATATGAAAATTGTCATTCATGCCAACATGGATCTGAAGAACATTATGATAAGTGAAATAACCTAGTCACAGACAAATACTGTGTGATCACACTTACATGTGGACTCTAAAAAAGTAGGTCTCATAAAAACAGAGTGGAAAAGCAGATACTGGAGTCTGGGGCCAGGGCCAGGGCAGGGGGTGAGGAATGTAGAAAGTAATGTCGATCAAAGAGTACAAAATTTCAAATAGACTGAAGAAATAATTTTAGTGATCTGTTGCAGTTCATGGTGACCACGGTTAATCAAAATGTATTATATAATTCAAAATGACTAAGAAAAAAGATTTTTAATGTCCTCACCACAAAAAAATGATCATTGGTGAAGTGATAAATACGTTTATTAGCTTGAATAAATCTTTATACTGAACACATAGATCAGAACATCACATTGTACCCCAGAGATAAACATAATTATTTGTCAATTAAAAATAAGTTATTAATAAAGAATGCCTTTGATAAGTGCTAGGATCTGAAAGAGCACTCTTGTAAACGGAAGAAATATATTAGCATGTTTAAAAGAAGCATTGGAAGGAATGCAATTCAATTCAACAAATATGGGATTTTCTTTTTCTTTCAGTGAGTATCTGCATTGGTGTTAATATTATTAAGCAGGGTAGGAGTAAAGTGTCTTCACCTATTTAAAATTTTGTTGTTACTGCAGATGACAGCTTCCTATTTAGAGCAATCAACTTCATTGCTATTCATGAGATTTCCAGGATGATTATAGAAATATGAAATAAGGCTGAATATAATAAGGACATTTATAATAACTTATTAATCACTCTCTACTCTGGAGTAAAGAAAAGCTATAACAGTGTATTTAGTGATATGACAGCAGCCATAAATATATAGAGTGAAGAGTCAAGTGAATGTGCCTCATCCATAAGCATGGACCTTTGGTGAAAAGGGTTACCAAAAGAGAAATTTCTACAGCATATTTATTGCATTTAAAATGGAGAAGACTGATGAATGACCAAAAGGACTTGCTCTGATCCATTCAAAAGTCATAGATTTGTATAAGAATTGATCAAAAAGCATTACTCAAATATGAGTCACTATGAAGATTACTTTATTTTAAAAAATTCATGTATCATTTCTTAAAATGATCTAGGATTGATTTCTGTTAAGTACTGGGGAATTTAATATCATTAATTAAATGCAATTTAACATTATTAAATCATTATATATTAATAGCATTATATACTAATGATATTGAATTGTATATCAATATCAATATTAATTGATATACAATTTAATATCATTAATATTGATATACAATCTTAATATCATTAATATATAATGATATTTAAATGGTGGTTAATAATTAAATTGCATAATTGCATAAATACAATTTGATATTATATACTAATATCACCAGTACAGTGATTTTAAACTAATATATTTATTAGAATTGTATTTGGCAACTCTGCGATGAAATATAATCATCGTCATTAACTTACACTCTTATCTTTCATTATTTCAAGTGTTTTCTCTCTTTTCATGATTCCTCCTACCTGACTCTCAAACCTTAGATGGATTATTGCAATGACGGTAATAAAGACACTTCTTAAATGGGTGACGATTCATTAGTAGAAAAATTACCCTGCCTGACTTGTTGAGGCCATTTTTTGCTCTGCTGATGTCATTACCTACTCTGTGTCCATGCTGAGGACACTGGCTACAGTACTAGCAGTACTGTATAAATAAAGTGTCTTTGGTTTTCATCTAATTAAACAGGTGAACTCTGTATCTGGGAGCTTTTTTGTGGTATAAATATGTTTTTGACATTCGCTTTTACACAAATCCTGTGCTGAAGGATTTCCTAAAGGCATCTGTGTTTTTCTTAAAGCTACAGGCATAAATAAATATTCTGTCTCCTTCTGGATATATTAATATTTAGCACTGTCTTCTCAAATGCCTAGCAAGCCCAAAATCACTCTTCATCTAATGTTTTGTTCCCTTGTATATAAACATCAGGAATTGGTTCACTCTCTCTTGCCCTTTAAGCTATGAAGCACCAAAACAGTGCTGTGCCTTCAAGCTTATAAAACCTCTTATGTTCTGAAATCTATGGATGCAAAATGAGCAAGTCCCTATCCATATAGGTAGGTATTGGCCCTGAATTTCAGATTTCTTCTGTTAGTCACTATTCTTCCCACCAGAAATATGAACAAATTCAAGAAGGAAAAAAATTTAAAACAACAGCAATAACAATAAAAACAAAATAATAATAATAAAAAAAAAACAAAACAAAAAACTCTAATATCCAGAATCTAATAACCATTAGATTATCCATTGTGGTAGATAATCTCAAAGTAACCTCTCCAATCTCTACCTCCTGCTGTTCATACGTTTGTGAGATCCCTATCCTTGGGTGTTAATAGGACTCATGAATTGCCTCTAATCTATAGAATATGACAAAGGTGAGAGGGTGCCCCTGTTCAATAGCCCAGAAGAAAGGTATCTTTCTCAGCAAGTATTAACTCTTTTCTTTCTTTCCTTCCTTCCTTCCATCCTTCCTCTTTCTCTTTTCTCCTTTCCTTCCTTCCTTCATTCCTTCCTTTCTTCCCTTTCTTTCTCTTTCCTATTTGAATACCCTTTAAGTCTATTTTTTTAAAAACATATACATTAGTTTCTGGGATACATGTGCAGAACGTGCAGGTTTGTTACATAGGTATATATGTGCCATGGTGGTTTTCTGCATCCATCAACCCATCATCTACATTAGTTATTTCTCCTAATGCTATCCTTTCCCTAGCCACCACCCCGCAAAAAAGGCCCCGGTTTGTGCTGCTCCCCTGTGTCCATGTGTTCTCATTGTTCAACTCCCACTTATGAGTGAGAACGTACAATGTTTGGTTTTCTATTCTTGAGTTAGTTTGCTGAGAATGATGGTTTCCAGCTTCATCCATGTCCCTGCAAAGGATATGTACTTATCCTTTTTTATGGCTGCACAGCATTCTGTGGTGTATACATGTCACATTTTCTTTATCCAGTCTATCCTTGATGGGCATTTGGGTTGGTTCCAAGTCTTTGCTATTGTGAACAGTGCCACAACAAGTATGTGTGTGCATGTGTCGATTTATAATCCTTTGGATATATACTCAGTAATGGGATTGCTGGATCAAATGGAATTTCTATTTCTAGGTCCTTGAGGAATCGCCACAGTGTCTTCCACAATGGTTGAACTAATTTACACGCCCACCAACAGTGTAAAAACATTCCTATTTCTCCACACCCTCTCAAGCATCTGTTGTTTCCTGATTTTTTAATGACTGCCATTCTAACTGGTGTGAGATGGTAACTCAATGTGGTTTTGATTTGCATTTCTCTAATGACCAGTGATGATGAACTTTTTTTCATATGTTTCTTGGCTGCATAGTTTTCTTCTTTTGAGAAGTGTCTGTTCATATTCTTTGCCCACTATTTGATGGTTTTTTTTTTCCTTGCAAATTTGTTTACATTCTTTGTAGATTCTGGATATTAGCCCTTTGTCAGATGGACAGATTGCAGAAATTTCCCCATTCTGCAGTTTGCCTGTTCATTCTGTTAATAGTTCTTTTTGCTGTGCAGAAGCTGTTTACTTTAATTAGATCCCATTTGTCAATTTTGGCTTTTGTTGCCATTGCTTTTGATGTTTAGTCATGAAGTCTTTGCTCACCCCTATGTCCTGAATGGTATTGCCTAAGTTTTCTTCTAGGGTTTTTTGTTGTTGTTGTTGTTGTTGTTGTTGTTGTTTTAGGCTTTAAATTTAAGTCTTTAATCCATCTTGAGTTAATTTTTGCATAAAGTGTAAGGAAGCAGTCCTATTTCAGTTTTCTACATATGGCTAACCAGTTTTCTGAACACCATTGATTAAATAGGTAATCCTTTCCCCATTGCTTGCTTTGTCAGGTCTGTCAAAGATCAGATGGTTAGAAATGTGTGGCATTATTTCTGAGGTCTCTGTCCTGTTCCATTGCTCTATGTATCTGTTTTGGTTCCAGTACCATGAGGTTATGGTTACTGTAGACTTTTAGTATAGTTTGAAGTCAGGTACCATGAGGCCTCCAGCCTTGTTCTATTTTCTTAAGATTGTCTTGGCTATGCTGGTGTTTTTTTGTTCCATATGAAATTTAAAGCAGATTTTCTAATTCTGTGAAAGAAGTCAATGGTAGCTTGATGGGGATAGCGCTGAATCTATAAATTACTTTGGACAATATGGCCATTTTCACGATATTGATTCTTCATGGACATGGAATGTTTTTCCATTTGTGTCTTCTCTTATTTCCTTGAGCAGTGGTTTGTAGCTCTCCTTAAAGAGGTCCTTCACATCCCTTGTAAGTTGTATTCTTAGGTATTTTATTGTCTTTGTAGCAATTGTGAATGGGAGTTCACTCATGATTTGGCTCTCTGTTTGTCTGTTATTGGTGTACAGGAATGCTTGTGATTTTTGCAAATTGATTTTTTATCCTGAGACTTTACTGTAAGGCCGGCTGCCTCGCAGAGGGTTAAATGGACACATCCATCTCTCTCCGTGTCTGATAACTACGTCATCACCCAAGCTCATTATCTGGCCTTGCCGCACGGCTTCCCGCCTCTGCATACCAGACCCAAGCCCACACTCAGCACTAAATTATGCATTCAGCCCCCAGCCCGCTGTTGATAAACCCTGCAGGAAAATTTTTTAAAGAAGTCTCATCAGACCCTGCCCAGTAGCAGTGTGCTCTGTATGCCCCCAAAAGGCCCTCTTACCCAAGGTCCCACTCATCTACTCATGACCACTAGCTCCATGTATTTCCTGCTTCTTAATAGCCAATAAAATTGCCTTCACTTTGTTTCCCCAACAGCCAATCAAGGCCCACTCACCCAAGGTCTCTCCCACCTACCAATGGTAACTAGTTCCAGGCATTTCCTGCTTCCTGACAGCCAATAAAATTGCCTTTGCTTTGTTTCCCCAATAGCCAATCAATCGCCTTCCCTCCCCATAAAACCCCATGACCTAAACAGCTGGGTGCGACTTCTTTGGCCCCTCCCTGGACCACAGAACCTTGCCCGGGAGCTGAATAAATTAGCTTCTCATTTTCTTATACTTGCCTCAGTTTCCTCATTTTACTTCAGCAATAAATCTTACATTTACTAAAGTTGCTTATCAGCTTAAGGAGACTTTGGACTGAGACAATGGGGTTTACTAACTGTAAAATCATGTCATCTGCAAACAGAGATAATTTGACTTCCCATCTTCCTATTTGAATAACTTTATTTCTTTCTCTTGCCTGATTGCAACTCTTTTCTAAAGTCAAGGTTCAGGTAAGAATCCAACTTTGACTGACATCTTAACTGCGGTTGTGTGAGATCCTGAAGCAAAGAACCTAGGTAAGCCAAAGCTGGAATCCCAACCCACAGAAATGCAAGGTAACACATGTGGCTCATTTTAAGCACCTGAAGTTGAGATAACATTGTTAAGAAACATTAGGTAATTAATACACTGACAAAAGATTAATCTCCTTTCTCTAGCAAGTTATTTTTATTTTTTCAACCTCTGACTGTGAGAGAATGTTCTAGAAAAACTACCCCGATTGCATTAAACTAGTTTATCCCAAACGACAAGCTCTTCTTTGAGTCTTGCCAGGATTGCTGGAGGTGGGTATGAAAAAAAGAAAGTGAAAATGGAAATAGTCTTAAGGGATGGTAAGCTATAAAGGTGACTGTGTTGCAGTTATGGATTAAAAAAAAAAAGTTTCCATTTGAACCAGTGATATAAGAGAAGCCAAGGGGAAAAGAAGAGAAAATCAAATGAAAAAAAAAAAAAGTTTATTAACAGTGAAACAGTCAGTGAAAATAATGTAAAAATAATTGTATGATATCACAGTGATGTCTTTAGTTGATCCACTAAAATAAATTAGAAAGGAAAGAGCAAGCAAGTTGGAAATCACAGAAACTCAAATGTTTTATTCATAGAGTTATGAGAAACAGAGGTTAGCTTGGTGTTACTAGAGAAAATTTAAGATTAGAGATAATCAATTTTAATAAGAAATAAGGTTCCTAAACATAGTTTTGCATCCAATGAAGGATTTTTTTTTTCAAGTTTGCTCCTACAGGAAAACAAACCAGATTCAAGGCAGAAGTCAAAACCAACCCCAAAGTTGACAAATACTATTAACTGTGTTTTCCTTAATTCAATCAGTGAAAATGAGTGAGGCAGAAAATTGAATTGTGGAGAGTTTTGTTGACATGATATGGCTTCCTTCTCCTATGTTATGACACTCAACGTTTTCAGAAGGAGTGGTAAGTCCTCAGGAATTACAGTACTTTTTAAGAGGTTCCCAAGATAGAGGAAAAATCATCATTAAATTTAATAAAGTCTTTTCTAGCAGTTTATGTTCACCTTTGGCAACAGTTTTTAATGTGATTATGTTTTAGAGGAGGGAAAAATCACAATATAGGTGGAAACATTTGACAACTCTAAATTCCAACACACAAATGTAAGATATTATTTTAACAGGAAGGAAAGAAGGTAAAAGACTTGCATCACTTTTTAACAATTAAATTCAAACCATCAGATATTTGTAGGGATTTACTGAAGTTCTGACTTATTATTTCTGACCAAGTGATACACTGGACCTCATATTATAAGAAAGAAAATGTATCTCAGAATTTTTCATTAATTATAAGAAATAATGGTACTCATAGAAAAAAATATCATACTTCCATCTGAATTCAGAGAAGATTCCCCAATAATCTATCTGGAATTTGTTTGCAAAATGTCAGGTTATAGCTTATAATCAAACATGGTGTTATCAACAAGCAGAAAATAAGTGGGAAAATATATTAATGTATACATGTGTTTATGAACTGCATAAAGATTGTGATACTGCCTTTAACCCTGAACATGTAGTGTTAATAAAGTAAAGGAGAGTATTATGTTGAAGCCAGTTTTAGCCTACAGGAATGTGCTTTTTTAAGGTGGTAGTAATGAAGAAGATGCATTATGACTTCCCAATTTTCAATATATCCATGGTAAGAGAAAGTAGATGTCAAGGAAAAGCAGATCATGGAGGAACTAAAAATGCAATTATCCTCCACTGCTGCATTTTTGAAAAGTATGTGGAAGCCCCAAAGATAGCAGAAAAAAATCCTATTAATTTTCTTTGTATGTGGAATGTAGAGGAAATGACGCTTGAACTAGAATTGGAAGTTAAATAAAATTCATCAGGTAGAAAAAAAAAAGAGGCAAAGGAATAGAGAAAGAAATAATATATGTAAAGGCACATTAATGGAAATTTAAGTAGTGTATTGTTTCTGATTTTGGTCTGCTAATGGAAGGCAGAAAGCAAAATGTTATAGTTTGGAGATCAAGACAGAAAACAAACTATAAAATGATTTGAGAGATAGTTAAGTATCAAGAGAACTTCATGTTTAATTAAATATGGGGATGAGAGAGAGAATAGAATAGAGGATACCTACGTTTTTAGATATGGACAACTGGTTGATAACAGAGTCACCAATAGAGACAGCAAATACAAGACAGATCAGATTTGTTGTGTTGATTGATGAAACAAGAAGGACAGTATAACAAAAGTAGTTTGTGAACACTTGTGTTTGGAGCAAAGACGTGAAGATGCCAATTAAGACATTTGTAATTGAAGTCTAAAATTATTTTACAATGCCAAAGATTTATAACATTAACAAATATGTTTTAAAATATTTTCATACAGAAAAGTGCATCAGTTGTAACTAAATAGCTCAATGAATTATCATAAAAATATAAACTGTAACCTCTAGCCATGTTGGGTAATAGAATAAAGTCATGTCATGCTACTCTAAAGCACTACCCACTCCATCTCCTCAAAAATTACCATGATATACATTTTAATATCATATATTCACTTTGCTTGGTTTTGAACTTTAAATAATAAAATCATAAAGCATACTCTTGAATAAAAGTTTGATTTTTTTATCCTTATAACTCTTTCCTCTGTTAAGATCATTCTCTCTACCCACCTTACAA
This sequence comes from Saimiri boliviensis, assembly GCF_048565385.1. Classification (NCBI taxonomy): domain Eukaryota; kingdom Metazoa; phylum Chordata; class Mammalia; order Primates; family Cebidae; genus Saimiri; species Saimiri boliviensis. The sequence continues at coordinate 106,307,523 of NC_133450.1, read as the reverse complement.
ATTAAAGCCACTGTTTTCAGAGTTTTACATATGTAAATATATTTTTCCTTAGGACAACCCATTACATAGACACTCTTTCTAGTACATACATTATGTTAAATAAAATAATATGCATTTTCATATTATATATTTCTATATGATTTATAAAACATATAAAGTGATATAAATCACTGCAATGTATCATTCCTGCTATTATATCATTATTCCTGTTACAGGTAAGAAATATGAAGCTCTGAAAGCTGAAATGACTTGTTCATTAACCAACTAATAAGCTGTATAGCCAGAATCTGGACCTTTAGATGACTTAAAAATTTATATTGGCTAAATATTAATACAATCTATATTTAAAAATATTAACACAGGCTGGGCGCAGTGGCTCAAGCCTATAATCCCAGCACTTTAGGAGGCCAAGACGGGCAGATCACGAGGTCGAGAGATCGAGACCATCCTGGTCAACATGGTGAAACACCCTGTCTCTACTAAAAACACAAAAAATGAGCTGGGCATGGTGGCACGTGCCTGTAGTCCCAGCTACTCAGGAGGCTGAGGCAGGAGAATTGCCTGAACCCAGGAGGTGGAGGTTGCGGTGAGCCGAGATCGCGCCATTGCACTCCAGCCTGGGTAACAAGAGCGAAACTCCTTCTCAAAAGAAAAAAAAAAAATTAACACAACCCATTCTTTACAATTCAATAAGATAATTTTTATTAAATCCCTGGTTTCCAAATTAGTCAAATTTGAAAAGTTGAATACTGAATAGTAAAGAATTTTCTCTATTGAGAATTAAATATTTTTTTATTTGCTTAATTGATAGGTATTCACTAAATAAAAAAATAGATAATTGAGATTGAAGTTTACTCACTATTTCGAAGGACTTTATAGATAGTATCATTATTGGTTTCTCTTTGAAGTCTACGTAACATGACACCTTAGTTCATATTCCTGAGAACTAGAAAGCATAGTCACTAGAACAGTAGCATTTGCATCAAGTGGGAAATTGTTTTAAATGCATATTCTCAAGCTGCATCAAGATTAATTGAATCTGAAACTATAGAATGGGGGCTCATAATCGGGGTTTCAACAAGTTTTTCCTTACATAGCCTAATAATTTTGAGAACGACTACACCAAAATACTGTCTGCTGTAACACTGGCTTGCAATGCGGCTGAACTAAAAAGAACTAATTTTACTTATGACACTAACCCTACAATAATTACTTTGTTTATATTTGCTAATGATGAAATGCTAAAAGTATCTTTAGGAATATTGATATAGTGTTGTGTAAGAACAGACTATGTAGAAAGACATAAAATATGAATGGATTTGTTTAAGTTTCAGTTGGTAAAAGAGGTAGCCTAAAAATTCTATTTCAAGATACTAAATCAATGGAAAGCATTTACATTGCCACTTTTATGAGTTGCTGGAATTAAATTTGAGTGAAGAAAAAAATAGCTAAGTGTAGAAATGTGGAACAGAATCTTATAAAGTTGTATGTTTCAGAGAAAATTGCATTTAAATAATTTTAAATGAAGGAAAAAGATATCTTTAAAAAAACTGGTTAACGACTATTAAAGTAACCATTTTAATTAGGATAACAAAGAACTATTTCTGTGTCATGCAAAATGAAGAAAACTGGCATATTTCAGTGTTTTGCTTAGAATTCAGCTTTTTAAAAATCTGTTGTTTTCCATTGTATTGTCTTGTCTAAAAGCAAAACTGAACTAACATAGCTGAGAATTACTAACATAGCTGTGGTTACTAGATAGGAGTCTTAAAGATGTAAATTACTTTATTTCAGAAAGACTTCCATATTCTCAAATATTCTGTGCAGTAGTTTTGACTTGCATATCACTGTGATAGCTGTGTAGTACAAGTCGATTTAGGGATTTGGAAAGAAGCACACCCTTCAGACATTACTTACAAATCTTAAAGCCTGAGTACTAGCCTTTGCTGAGCCATAATACTTTTAATTCTTAAACAGAATTTTCAGAGATGTATAATGAAGTCATTCCTTATATTTGAATTTATATATGCGAACAAGTGAAAAAAACCTAAGTGGCCAAAAATGATTTGGTTAAATAATTGTAATGGACCAATATAACAGAATGCTGTAAAACTAGTATAAAATCATGCTGAATATTATCTATAACAATGAGAAAATGTCAATATATTGTTTAGATAAAAAAGATAAGCAGTATCATATCATTACATAAGAAAATACATTCCAAGCTTGAGGAAAATTTATTACAAGACTTTTATCATGGCTTATTTCTGGTTGGTAAAATTACAACCACTAAGACATTACAACTTTTTGCTTTTCTGTGCTAGTTTTTCTACCATACATGTAACAGTTCAATAGCTAGAAAAAAAGGTAATCGAAATCTTTCTGTAAATAGAAATTCTGAATTGTTGAAATAGTTCAGAAAATTTCTGAAAGTGATTTGAAGAAATAACTAGTATTATTCATGTTAAATAATAGCTATTTTTATTTGGTTAGGATAAAGTTTGGAGCAAATAGTTGAAATGATTGACGAAAAAATGCTCATAATTTTCTGTTAATCAGAATATGTGAATTAATGCAGAAATATTGTAGTCATACACTAAATAAATGATTGAGATAATTTTCAATAGGATAAATAAAAGTTTGGATAAATGTTTAGGTTGCACACTTTGTCCTCCTTTGCCCTTGACACTGTGTGTGTGCTCCTGCCAGCTACCTACAGGAATCCAACATGATACAGATTATGTGCACTATAACCAGTTTATTAAACTAGATTAACTAGTTAAGGTACAGGAATAAAGCAATTGATTCTTATTCTCTAATTGTTATCAGCCTTTGTCCCTTGTGAAAAAAATTATTCATGTTATTTTTAATTATTAAAAGTCTAGTCCAATATAACAATCACATGGCTCCAAGCTGTTTTATAACTTACACATTTTCCCAATTCAGGTTTATCTTAAAGCTGAAAAATCTGCAGTGGGAAAGGTGACTATGGTTCACATTTTCCTTCACTTACTATGGCTCTCTGAGGTCTCTTGAGAGTTGTAGCGCTAACGGAGAGAGGACATAAAAAGAAAGACAGTACATTTTTGACCTTAGTTTCTTGTTAGTAGCTTTTTGAATGTTGTGATTATATATGATCTTTGGCTTGTTCTTTCTTGAGGTTCCTTAGACACTCTCTTACTCCATTGAGAATTTCTCATTATAAGTTCACTTCACATGGTGATAAATTCTCAGCCTTTTACTTATAACTTCCTTTTTGTCCCCTTGGTTTCTAATGACTCATCTGTCTCATGGGGTTACCATGCCCATCGAGTCAGTTTCTTGTAATATTTTTCCATAAAGAACCCAGTTCAGCTGCCTTCTGTGGATTCACATATTAGCTATGAAAATCTAGCCTATCATCTTCCTCCAAATTTGGGAAATGTAGGCACTTTTAAAACAGATTTGTTTTCTCTGACATCAGGCAAGGGCGCTCCACTCAGATTCCTTTGGCTTTAGGTTTCCCCAGGTTAGAGTCTTAGGCCAGTCCTTTACATTTAAAAAATAATTGGGCTAATTATAAGATTTTTTTATTAACAAAACTATTTTTTTCTTATCGTCTGGCATTTAACTTTAAGTCTTCTTTGTTTCTATCATCTTGTCTTTCCATGTTGCATTATGGGTAACATATTCCAAAGTATTTTCAAAATTATAAACTTTTGCTTTGGCTGTGCCATTTTGCTATATAAGTTTTCAGTGATATTCCTACTATTTTTATTTCTAAAAGATTCTAAAAATCTGCCTGGTCATGCTAATAGCATTATGTTCCTTGGTCAACTTTTAATGCCATTTTACTTATCCAGATAATCCGTATGTGGTAATTCATATTTTATTTGTGATTCTAATACTTGATGTTTCTGAAGGACCAATTTTAATTTTTTTCTGATGAAGCTCGCACCTTTTTGTGTTTGTATTTTGCATTGCTTTTTGCTGCTTGTTTTGTGTTTATCTTATACTTAACTAAATTCAAACTGATGAAACTACTTGTGTTTTGTTTCTAGAGATAATTTGCATTTTCTGCTGCACCTGGAGGTGTTACCACTTTGAATTTACTTATTTGACCTAAGAATTTTCTAGAATCTCTGCGCAGAAATCAGAAATGACTATTATATATGTTGTTTTTAGCTACATCTCCCACAGACATTACTAATAATCAGGGAGACTGTAAAATTGAGCATTGTCTCTGGGAATAATGTCTCCCACAGGAAACAAAGCTAATCTTTGAAAGACAGCAGAGAATGAATGAATTAGAAGAGGCAATTAGCAGTTGCAAAATGACCTATGTGAGAATGGCATCATTGTAATACTCAGAATATCCATTAGCTGCATGAAAATTTCAGGTAAAATTCAATGGAAAGTTCTAACATATTTCCTAAACTTCTTGATTTAGGCACATACCATTTTCAGAATAAGATAATCATGTATTGTTTTTGAAAATTATAGTAGAGACATTCTAGTTCAAGTTTTGAAAGCTGATTTTAATTTTATTCACTTTCTCTTAAATCATTAAAGTTGAAGTATGTCAAAAACATTGTTTGCAATAAGAAATTGTACTTTTCGTACATAAACATTAAGCTATTTTTTATTACCTATGTTTTTCAGGGAAAATTATAGTGTCATAACAAAATTTCCAGTCTAGCATTTTGAGAAAGTATTTCAGCCTCTAGTATTTTTTATTAATCCCAGGAATTTTAACTAAAACACTGAATAGAGAGATTGAAAAAGCAAGTTTATTGATTAAAATGAATTTGTATTATATATAGTCTGTTGCATGGGAAATTACACTAAAAAGATTTATGAAATTCAGACATTGCTAATCAATGTAGATCATAACATTGCCTCCAATTCTTTGCCTCGAGAAATATATACATTTTTAATTTATTATTATTTAAAGGTAGGGTATTGTGCTGTTGCTCAGGCTGGAGTGCAATGGCATGGTTCGCTGCAACTTCCTAGGCCCAGATGATTCTGTTGCCTTGGCCTCCAGAGTAGCTAGAATTATAGGCACATGCCACCACATCTGGTTTTTTTTTTCTTTTCTTTTTTTTTTTTTTTAATGATTTTTCTGTAGAGACAAGATCTCACTATGTTGTCTAAGATGGTCTCTATTCCTGTCCTCAAGTAATCCTTCTACTCAGCCTATCAAAGTGCTGGAATTACTGGAGTGAGCCACTACGATTTTAACAAGAATTAATTTTTTTAAAAAATTTCTTGTTTTATGGGTTTTTTTGCATTATCTTAGTTGGCTGAAATTGTATAAGTAAAAGATCCTAGGAGATTCATATGGAGACACAAGGATATCTCCATTAGATAAAACTGCAGAAATGAAGGATAATCTCTGAATCTATTATCAAGAAAGATTTCACATAAGAAGTGAAAAATCCTGGACTCTAGAGGAATTCATAGAAATATTCCATGTCTAGAAAAATATGTTGTGTATAGATATTTCAAACTGACAGAGCTCAGACACAAAGGTTCAGTTTCAGTGCAGAGCGACATGTAGCTTAGTGTGGCTTGCATGGAAAGGAACTTGAGAACAGGGCCATATGAAATCACCTGTAAAATGTGCAATTTAAAACTTTGTTTTACTCAAGGAACAGTGTTAGCAGATTTTCCTCATGGAACACATGCCTAATTTCAATAAATAAGCAAATTCATTTACTCTTAATCCATAAATATAGGGACTTTATCTTATGAGTTAAGGTTTTAAATTTTGGAAAGTTATAAACAGTAGAGAAACTTTTACTGATTCATTTATAATTGTACTTTTATCACTGTCTGCAGAGTGTGTATTGTCTATTACAGCTTGGTTCACCCTTCCAGGTAGGAACTGAACAGAAGTCATTTTTTCCTAAGTTTTGGCATTTAAAACTCATATGCCAAGAGGATCTAGGAAACAAATATGCTTATTTGTTAAGTTCATATGCTTTAAACTCATGATATTTACAAATAATTGGGAAATTTCACTTTCTAAGAAAAAAGAAAGAGAAACACACTAATGATACTGTACATAACTAAAAATGGTAGAATTCCATTTTTCTATAGTTTATTTGAAGAACATTTGCCATGTTTTATTCAATAAAAATATAATGAAAACCTTTATTTAAAAAATAAAGCTACCGTGACTTTAAAATTATATCCAATAAAAGAGCTAACGATTCAGAAACAAATTTAAATTTCTACCAGAACTTAAGTTTTAGCAGCTTAGATTTTCCTTCTGGTGGAAAAAGTCAGTTTGAAGAGCTTTAAATGTCTCTCCTCAGGTATAAGAAAAGTGATACATTTAAAAACTTGGGGCTTGCCACTTTAGGCCTTTAAAGTGATGCTTACTCTTAAAAATATTGTTTGTTGCTTTAATAATACAAAACATATTGTTTCATTGAAGCTTTCATTCTGAACTGAAACTTTTGGTAGATGTATACCTAAAGAAAATTTACTTTTTACTGGAGAGAAAAACAACTTCTTTTCTTATAATTATCTCTATGAAGTGGGAAGGTCTCAGTTCATAGAGATAATCATTACACTGGGAGTGAGAAAGATGTAATAATCAAATTAATATTCTAGTGAGGCTACAGACAGAGGTATCATTGGCTAGCAAACTGGTCTTCTGACCTGAGACTTGTCCTCTCTCTATTCTAATTAGACCTGGGTCCCTACTTAACAACTATTGTGACCCAGCCTTGGATTTTGGCCACTTCTGATACATACTGTTACACTTCACCCCACTCTTCATTTTCTACTAATAGTCAATTTTTAAATAACTTAAAAATCAAAAAAGTGGTTAAAGGTTGATGAGCTCTGGCAGCTGGTGAACTCTTACTGGAAAGAAAATTCGCATTAACATACAAATAAATAGAGGCTATAAACAACTGTATATGTGCAAAGTTTTGATAGTATACAGACTTCTGTTATGTCAGAGTAAAAGCATCAACTCAGTGGCAAAGTTTACTTCAATTCCTTGTGTATTCGTCAGGGTTCTCCACAGGGACAGACTAATAGGATATATGTATATATGAAAGGGAGTTTATTAGGGAGAATTGGCTGGCAGGATCACAAAGCAAAGCACCATGATAGGCCATCTGCAAGATGGGGAAGAAAGAAGCCAGGAGTGGTTCAGTTCAAGTTCAAAAACCTCAAAAGCAGGGAAGCCACAGCATGGTTTTCAGTCTGTGGCTGAAAGCCAGTGAGCCTCTGGCAAATCACTGATGTAAGTTCAAGAATGCAAAGGCCGAAGAACCTGGAGTCTGATGTCCAAGGGCCTGAGGAATGAAGGGAAGCATCCAGCACAGGAGAAAGGTGAAAGCCAGAAAACTCAGCAAACCAACTTATCCCACCTTCTTCCCATTGCCTTGTTCTAGCCAGATGACAGCGGATTGGATGGTGCCCTCCCACATTGAGGGTAGGTCTTTGTCTCAGTCCACTGACTCAAATGTCAGTCTCCTCTGGCAACAGCCTCACAGACACAACCAGAAAAAATGCTTTACCAGCTATCTAAGCACCCTTCCATCCAATCAACTTGACACCTAATATTAACCATAACACCTTCTGAACAATTTTTCAAATGAAATGATTTTGAGACTTCAGTTCTTAGGAATCAAATGGTTCTTTGAACAACTCCCTGCAAATGTGAACAATGTAAAGCCCAGAGTCCTGCTGTGAGTGCTAGTGTTATACCTTATAACTCTTATAAACAGTATTATTTTTTCTATTTTAGAGTAATTAGTCACCATGTTTAATTTCTAGTAAACAAGTAGATATTTGCCTGTAGAATTGCCGTAGTGGTTTTGCTTTTGGCAGTTCAGTTAACCACATCGAATGACAGTCAGAAAATATAGTATTTTGAGAGAAAGAGGGAGATACATTCACACAAATTTTATTACAGTTTATCTATATGATTATTCTATTAATTATTACCATTATTGTGCCTAACATAAATTAAACACACAGGTGTAATCACAAATGTGCATATATAGAAAAAATATATTAATGTGGTTTCTCTGTCTTTCTCTAAAAATACTCTAATATATTTAGACAAATAGAACATTCTTCACCTAGTAGTTTTACTGCAGTATCTTCACCAATCACCAGACAGGCTGAATATGGGCTCCTGCAGCAAGAAGATCTGGAAATAATTCAGGAAGCAATAAAGCTACTCTGGGTACTCTTCTTCCTCAGACTAATAAGACCGACCTCTCATTTAGTGAGAACCTTTTGTAGACTCTGCTCATATTTTCACTGAGAACAGTTGAGTGTTGAGATGTTTGCTCAAGAAAGAATTTCACAAGCTATTACAACAATGACATCTTTAGGGCTAAGTAACTAGACCTGAAGCTTCGTACACTTAAAATGTTGATATATCTCATGACCACCCTCCTGCTCTGGATGATATTCATAAACCAGGAAATTAATGTTATCCCACATCTCTAGATAATATCACTTTTTTTTTTTTGGAAAAAACAAAGTAGGTAGAAGGACAATTTGTATGGTTCATGTCAATCACGTTTGGAGAGACACAAATTTGGGTGTCCCTTCCCTTCTATGATGGCCTTTTATTCCCATCCTTACTGGTCAATGTGCTTCATCTATCCATTTCCTTCACTACTTTTAGATATTGACATAGATCCTTGGTAGCAACCAGGACCCTCCTGGGGCAATTTTGGAGATGGTTGGTAAATCTTGTGTCCCAGCAGAGCTTAGTCAGAAGGAAAATAAATGTATACTGGCTCATTTTGGGTAATATGATTAGACATGACATTCTGACCCAACAAGCAGGATTTGATTCAAGGGGGTTATATATGAACAGGTAATGCTGCCTATGCAGCTGACTCAAGAAAATCTATCAGAAACTTTCACTCATTATTAAAGATCTTAACACATCATCCTCAGATGGGTTCCCCCTAGCAATTTGCCTTAGCTCTCTAAAACCGTATTCTGTCTCCTGCACAGATGCTGTTAATTTAAAGTAGAAACAGCATATTAATGCTAATTGAATTCTGAGAGGCACCTTATGTGCTTCACTGGATTGTTTATTTCTGTGTGATTAGCGTGCCTTCATTTACCTTCTCGCTGGCTTGTGCTCTCTGGGAAAATATATGACCCTTGACATAAGATCCGGTATGTTTAGTTCCATTAATAAAGCCTTCCTTGGAGCATAAAGTTATCCTATTTCATTATTTCCCATGGGTTTCCTTCCACTGATAGAAATTTATGAGGCCAACAGCATGATCTACAACCTCGTGTTTACCCTTAGAAAAATGCCAAGAACTAAGCTACCCACTGAGAAAGACATGTACTGAATACTGCTGTGATTTGCTTTTCCTTCCAGACTTCACGTTGAAACTAATCACTAATGTTAACAGTGTCGGGGTGGAGTCTTTTGGGAGCCATCTAGGCCATGAGGGATCTGCTCTATATTAATAGATTAATGCAACTATAAAGAGCTTTGATGAAGACAATTTGGCCCCCTTTTTGCCCTTCCACCTTCCACTATGTAAGGGTGTGTTGTTCCTCTCTTCAGAAGGACAAAGCATTCAAAGCGCCATCTTGGAAACAGAGACTGGATTTCTGCGAGACTACAAACTTGCTGGTGCTTTGATCTTCCCAGACTATAAAACCATGAGAAATACATTTCTGTTCTTTATGAATTACTGAGTATCACATATTCTGTTAAATAGTATAGCTGTATATAAGATTCTTTCTTCAAAGTCTTTTTGTTTTGTTTTGTTTTGTTTTTTTTTGAGACAGAATTATGCTGCTGTTGTCCTGGCTGGAGTGTAATGGCATGATCTTGGCTCACAGCAACCTCTACCTCCCTGATTCCAGAGATTCTCCTGCCTCAGCCTCCCAAGTAGTTGGGATTACAGGCATGTGCCACCACATCCTGGTAATTTTATATTTTTAATAGAGATGGGGTTTATCTAAGTTGGTCTCACTGGTCTCGAACTTGTGACCTCAGGTAAACTGCCTGCCTAGCCCTCCCAAAGTATTGGGATTACAGGCGTGAGCCACCACACCCTGCCAAAAGTCTTTTTATTTCAGAACTTTGAACATATTACAGCACTGTCCTCTGCCTTTCACATCTTCTGATGAGAAGTCAGCCATTGATTTGCTGAAGATAGCTTCTCAATGGTGAGATGCCCGTGTCTTGCTGCTTTCAAAGTTTTCTCTCTATCTTTTAATCATTTGATTATAAAGTTTTTACTGTTCATCCCTGTATTTTTCCAATTTGGAGTGTATTGAATTTCTTAAATGTGTAAAGTTTTTAATTAAAATTTGAACATTTTCAGTCACTTTTCTTCACATATTTCTTCTGAATCTTTCTTTCTTTCCTTACCCCCTGAACTTTCTCTAGAGGTTGGTACACTGATGATCTAATGATGTTCCACACATTTCGGGGGTTTATTCATTTTTCTTTACTTTTTCTGTCTGTAATTTATACTGGATTATTTCAATTGACTTCTCTTCAAATTTACTGATTGTTCTTGCAGCTTAAATATGTCACTGAGCCCCACGGCAGTGATTTTTCCTTTTAGTGCTTGTATTTCAACTCGAGACTTTTAAAAATAATTTCGATCTTTTAATTTATATTCTGTTTGAAAAGACATTATCGTACTATCAGCGTTTTCAGATATGGTTTTATGGAGTACTTTAAATAAATTTATAACAGCTGACTTTATTTAGAGACAGGGTCTTGCTCTGTTACCCATGCTGGAGCACGGTGGCATGACCACAGGTCACTACAGCCTCAAACTCCTTGCTCAAGTGATCTTCCTGCCTTAGCCCCATGAATTCTGGAAACTAGAACTGTCTACTCTTAATTTTGTTGATCATATTTATCTTTTTGCTACCACTCTCCTCCTCTCTACAGTGAATCTATCTGCTCTCTCCTATTTATAACACTTCTGCAGATGAAAAACCTGAGAATCCTTTTCTTTCCTTTTTTTCTGAATAGGACTTTAAATTTCTCTGTAGAGCTAGAACCAGACTGGCAGGAAACACTAAGTTGAACAAACTTAGTTGTTACAATAAACATGGAATCAGCATCTGACTAATCATAGTGAAATCTGAAGAGCCTTCTGTACCTAGTTCAATTGTCCTGTGCACTACAATGCCTTTATGAAAACATATTTGAGTTGAGACCCTTGATTCTGAGGTTTCCTTGAATTCTGTTTGGTTGAATAGCTCATTGACAGACAGGTCATAGATTAGTGACAAGACTTCCCTTTCCATCATTCGTGTTGATTTTTTTCCTTCTCCTGTAATTTGCATTCCTATCATAGTTCGAGTATTCTAACAATGAATATTGTTATATAATGTATAGTATATCTATATTTATGGTAGAATGCTATGCTTTTTCTTGTTTCTTAAAATACCATTTTAATATGATACCCACCAAAACGTGAACAAATAGTGAGAAGTTATCTAAAGCATTTTTTTCTGTAATTGAGCAAAAAGTTTATACTAGCTATTAATGGTAATGGTGATATTCTAGTATACATTAAAAAGTCTTCCTTAGAAATGACTATAAATATTCTAAAAGATGTACTGCAATTATATCATCCTTTTTTTTTTTTTTTTGAGATGGAGTTTCGCTCTTGTTATCCAGGCTGGAGTGCAATGGCGCGATCTCAGCTCACCGTCACTGCAACCTCCGCCTCCTGGGTTCAGGCAATTCTCCTGCCTCAGCCTCCTGAGTAGCTGGGATTACAGGCACGCACCACCATGCCCAGCTAATTTTTTGTATTTTTAGTAGAGACGGGGTTTCACCATGTTGACCAGGATGGTCTCGATCTCTTGACCTTGTGATCCACCCGCCTCGGCCTCCCAAAGTGCTGGGATTACAGGCTTGAGCCACCGCGCCCGGCCCTCAATTATATCATCCTTTTATTATTTTTTAAATGAAATGATGTCTTGGCAAAATGGAAACAGCATAAGTTTGGAAACAGTAGGTCTGTATATATTATATAAATTATAATATTTGACAAGTAACATATCTTTTCATTTTCACTTTTAAATTATTGATGAATAACTTAAACCATAATTATTGTTTACTGGAGTTTTTAGGATAATTAAGGTAAAGAACATCTTTATACACCAAAGATGCTTGATAAATGCTTGCTAAAATAATCATTCTCACAATAATTATCAAAGAGTAATGATAATTTTATTTTTATTTCTATTTCTATAGTCATTTTCATTAATGTATGCTCCATCCGGCATCCCTAACTACATTTCTTTTCCATTCATACAAAACTTTTTTTTTTTTTTGATATGGGGTCTCCCTCTGTCACTCAAGTGCGAGTGTAGTGATGTGATTTCAGCTCCCAGGCTCAAATTATCCTCCCACTTTGGCCTCCCAAGTAGTTAGGTTTACAGGTGCACACCACCATGCTGGCGATTTTTTTTTTGTATTTTTGATTGAGATGAGGTTTTATCCTGTTGCCCAAGCTGATTCAGAAACTTCTGAGCTCAAGGGATTCACCCATCTTGGGCTCCCAAATTGCTGGGATTACAGGCATGAGCCACCATGCTCAACCTAAAACATTTTTTTTTAAATATCTAAAATGTGACAACCTGTCATATAGATTGGAGCTTAAAGGAGGAAATAAAAAGTTAATAATTCCCACCCTCATTTTATGGTGCCAGGAATAACTCCTGGAAGATATATATATATATATATATATATATATATATATATATATATATATGTTTAATCAATATTAATTGATAAAATAGATTTATGAATGAGTGAAGAAAATGAGATTCTAATTACTTTCCAGAATATTACCATTATTTGTTTAGGGGGATGTAAGACTGCATTAGCTGGCTTATGATGCAATAAAGTACAGGCTTGAAATCATGGGGGCTTAAACAATGAGGGTTTATATTTTTTCTTACATTATTTGTCATTTCGAATCAGCACAGAAACTTACTCAGAAACCCAAGCTAACAGAGCAGCCTCAAGCTCAAACATTAAAAGTTTCTGTACCAGAGGAAAAGAGTGAGAACTCATTCACATGAATCCACCCAAAGACAACTGCAATTTGGTCATGTATCTTGAAGCAAGAAAAAAACAAACACTAAAACAAAACAGAAAAGTATCAAGTAAAAGGTAATAGCGAGTACCATAGGATATGATAGGGAAAAGAGATTCAGTTGGTCATAGTAAAGGTGATGAAATGAATAACGTAATTAGAAAGGAGAGTTGTAATAACCTTAGACAGTTTAAGATAATGGACTTAAAACTTTATATTAAAAGCAGAAAAAAGGAGTTTCTCTCTGGTAATATAAGCATTTAAACCAAGCCCACCTAAGACAATTATTTATTCCCTCCATTTACATAAATTATCATTTTTTGAGTGTCATTTGGGTATTTTGGTAGTCATTCATTTAATATTTCAATGAGTATTTAATATTTGCTAGACATTATGCATTGTGTTTGGGGCTTGTTTACCAAAGAGGCCACAGAACATACACTCCTTGTTCTTATGAAACTAAAATGTTCTGTTTCTCAAAGCACTGGCAATTTTCCACACTTTTGAAGGAAACGCATGCTGTTATCACCTAATAAATACTCTCATGTATGCTAAGAGAAGATAATCTAATCCTTTTTTATAGTATTCAAGAGTTAAATAATGATCATTTATCAAAATATATTAAATTATCTTCAGGCCACTAAGAATCACTAAGCAACTGTATCTGTATTTTTAAGAAAGTTTGCTTGCTATAAAAATCCCAGACTTATGATAAAATCCAGATGATATGTATGTAATATAATATTTTAAATAAAATACTTTGCATTTATTTTCTAGACGATATCCACAAACTTCACATTAAATTAATAATGTATCTTAAACAGAAATAATTTTATTGTATTTTAAATACGTATTTTAAATACTTTCAACTTTATTCTAAAATTCATTTTAAAATGATGTTAGAAATGACCCATGTAGCATTTTATTTGAAAAAAGCAATTGATAAATTTAAATCTAAAACTTTAATAGTCTTAGTTTATATTTATGTGACCTATTTTACTGGGCTACATTTCCCCAGAACTATATGCATGTAAACATGATGGTTAGAAATAGTAATTTACCAGGTATACATATGATTGAGATGTGGTATGAGGTAAGTTTTAATAACTTAATTTTCATTGTCTATTAATAATTCTAACATTGTAAATTCTCTTCTACACTTTAATGCGGGCATAATTCAGAAAACATTTCATAATGATTGACAATATTACCACATAATTAATAATTATTAAATAATAACTATTATCTAATAATTTTGACAAATCCACAATGTATATCAATAACAAGTGAAATCCATTCTTTGTTCAAAATTGAATCTTCTCAAAATATTTAAAAGCAAATCTTCATATCACTGATATATTATTTTAACTCCTCTAACAGTTTCCAAATGTATACAAAGGACTTTGATAGCTAATTGTGAAATACTAAGATATAGTAAAAATTCCAAATGTTAAGAATGTTAAATCTTAATGGATAATACTTATACGTATTCATGGAGGGTTAATTTGTAGTTGCAATAATCACTGAAAAAATTCTACTAAATATAGGTGGTTTAAAATAGGCCCTAAGATACTTGTAACAGCATACTGAGCTGGGTAGCATTGTTTCTTAATTGCAGTTGGTGGCAAATAAAACTCAGAAGAAAACAAGTTAAAAATATGAACACAGTTTAATGTCAGAATAAATAGCCTGAATTTTATTCATCATATGCTTCTAATTAAGGAATTAGAGAATAAAAACCTAACCTTTAGGGATATTAATTTTTTAGTAATGTGCAGGGAGGATTGGAGGAAAGCTAGAGGCAAGGAAACAATTAGAGGCTTTAGCATTAGTGTAGAAATAAGGAAATAAGGACTTGGATCGGAAAAGTCACCATGAGAATAGAAAACAAAGCACAGCTAATAAATGTATTTCAAATATTTTACATTGCTTGGCAAAATATTAGCTATTAAGACGAAGAGAGAGTTTGAAAAATATTCATAATTTTGAATGTGATTGACTAGAGAAATATAATCATTCCCCAAAGTAGAAAAGATGGAGAGTCTTTCCACGGGGATTCAAGATGAATCTAAATTAAGCATGTTGAGCTCTGAAGGTACAGCAAACTATCCAAGAATATATTTTAGCAAGTACTTGGATATATGGAACTAAAACTTGTAAAATAGTTTTTAGGCTTCTAAGAAATAGATGAATTTATACAATCATATAATTCAACTTGAACAACCCTAAGTATCACTTTATTTAGTGTTAGTAGATAATTTTAAGTGGTAAAAGTGAATCTGGAGGATATGGATTATCACATATTTACAAGAGCCTTCATTTTCACTACTTCAATGGATAAGAACTAAAAATTATATATAAAAGTGAAATAAAACATGTTGACCTACTTTTCTCCTGAGTGGTCTTAAAAATGAGTTCATAGTTTTCTGATTCCAATAATTCAACTATTATTTTAAACAGTATTTACTGGCACTGGTAGCATACATAATAGGTTCTGCAGAAGAAAGCTTAGAGGGATTTCACACCTTGGCATCCTGTCTCTTATAAGTACATAAAACATTAAAAAGGAAAATTACTATGATGAATCAGAAAGAACATGTCAAATTAACAAAGGATTTTATATTACCAAAATATCCAGTTTGCATAAATATGTACAAAGAAAATGAAAAGCAATGGGGTATTTAGGGCAAAGAATTTATGTCCTACAAAGCACATAGCTTCTTACAAAATTATTTTATCGATGTAAATGAGCAATGTAGCCATTCTAAACTCATGCTATTAATGCTAAAATAGAGCTTTGAACAAATGTCCTATAAAAAGGAATCTGGAGAAAAGACACTATTCCTGTGGTCAGTTTGTAAATTAGGGAGACATAGCCTTTGGTGTATTATGAAGCGTCTTTGAGAAAACAATGGAAATCTTTGAGTTTAACAGCAAAAGTTATTGCTCAGATTGTCAATCAGGTTTGTTTACACAAGTTAAAACAAAAACAAAAACAAAAATTCAAACTTGCTGAGTTCTGATTGGTTGATAAAGCTGAGCCCTAATTGGCTAGTTAAGGTGAGCTCTAAAAAGTCCCAAAGTTAAACAGAAGTGTGGAGTTTCAAGACTCAGAGCTCATGTATGATCGTTAGTCAGCAAATAGTGACTTGGCTCTATTTGAAATTCAGGCCCATTTAGCCACTTAAAATCCACCGTGAATGATTGGCTCTTTCAGATTCACTTTTGTTCACAAAACAAATCTAATTATTTGTAACAAACAAATATCTGACTCACTGTGCTGTCAAATTAACCTTGTAAAATAAAAACTGCTCTATTTTATAATAGACACTGAAAATACGTGTGCATTTTTGTTTAGCCAGTATCAGGTTCTCTCTAAAGAATTAAAGCTTGGCTGTTTCTAAATTTGAAGTTTTAAAACAACTGATATGAGACAGTGTTGTATTTAATATTGATTACAATGTGATCAGAATTCTCCCCAGGACTTGTTAATCTGTTTCTGTCAGGAGAAGGAAGTTTTTATTTATTTTGTCAACATTTTCCCAAAAAGCTATTCTGTGCTGTTCCAAGTATTGACAACATAGCAGTGAATAGGGCAAGAATATCACTTTGCATATGAAGGGAAGCTAAACAATAGAACAATAACTCACTGCATCTATTATGTCAGAAAGTCTTAAGTGCTATGAAGGCCAAACTAAAGCAGAGTATAAAATTTAAGAATGGTAGATGGCACTAATTCCAGAAAAGATAGTTAAGGAAGAAATTTCTGAGACATTGAAAATTAGCAAAGATCTGAATGACATGAACAAGATCCTTGACAAGGATCTCTAGGGCATGAGTTTTCCAGTTGGTGGAACAGAAAAGGGCAATACCCTAAGATAGGAATGCATATGGTATTTTGAGAAAACAAAAGACCAGTGTCAGTGGAGCAAAAATAACAAGCCAAAATAAAATACGTTTAGGCTGTTGACCAGAGAGCTGATCATGTAAGATTTTATTTATGTTTTTCAGGGTGAGAATAATCCATGGGAAGTTTTTAAGCTAAAAGTAATGTGATCTTGTTTAAAGTTAACTTGTTTTAAGTAAGAAAAATAAAATAAATTTCTCAGACTATTGTAAAAAGGATGTTAGCTTGGACGAATATTATAACATAACAATTATAGAGTTGTGACTGTATTAAGGATGTAGATTCTAAGTACAGCTGACAAGAGCTTCTTGGATAGAGGTTAAATGTGAGAGAAAGAGACAATTTAAGCATCATGATCTTTTCTGGCATTTTGAAGTCCAAGTAAGTGATGCTAATTACTGAGCTAGAAAATATTAGGGAAGATACAGATTGGATTTGCTTATTAACATCAAAATGAAGATACTTAATATGCGATTGACAGGGCATACGTTTGTGACAAGGCTTCTCTTGCTATGATTTATATGAATTATTTTCTTTTTCTTCAAGCATTATTTTATTATTGTCCTCTGTAGTGAAGACTCTCAATAAAACTCAAAGGCTACTGGTAATATTTAAAGCCATGAAACTGGGTTACATTACATAACCAGGAATTTTTATGAAGAAAAGCTCTGAAGACTTAGTTCTCAAAAATTCTATCATTTACTAATTAGGAAGGAGAAACTAATTCAGCAAAATAAATGAAAATAACATATAATAAGTTAGGAGAAACATATAATGATATGGGAAAAACCAGTATTGTGTACTGTACATTAAGTAAAACACATACCAATAAAAAGGAAATGATCAATGCTGAATGTTGTATGGCTGAATACAGTAAGGACTGGGAATTGTTCTTTTGATTTGATAAAATAAAAGCCATTAACAATAGAAAATATTAACAGATTTGGAGGTACATGCCTGATTGAAGTGGGTCTAAGACAAAATAGGAAGTAAAATGATCAGAGTTGGTGTGTTTATATAGAATTAAGAGAAATTTTGCTATAAAGGGCTACAGAGAAAGGAAATGATACTGTAGAGATATACAGACATATTTAATTTAAAAAACTGGAATATGTCTCAGCATGTTTGTATGCTCATAGGAATGCTTCAAACATTCCCATAAAATAATAAAAAATGAAAGCAAGAGAGAGGATGTTAACTGTTAGATCAATATCTTTGTGCTGATGATACAGATAGATCCAGAGTTTAAATGAAGAGGTTGGTAATTGTTAGGTCACAGCAAGAATATAAACTACATGTAATATTTGTATAAATACTTGAGAATTTCATAAGATTTAGATGGGAAGGTGAGATTTAAATTTAATTTTATCAGTGTGGAATTTCCCCTAAGTATTGTAGTGGGAATCTCGGAACAATGGATGGATAGTAGACTTTTCAGTGGCTTAAGAAACTTAAGACCCAGGATCTAGTCTGTGGCCTTCAATAACTAAATCTTGTATCCTCTGATAATTCACCTAAACTCAGTGAACCTCAGCTTTCTCATTTATTAGCATGATCATATGTTCTGAGTATTTACAGAATACTCAGACCAGTGATGATGAGGTTTTTTTTCTCCATGTTTGTTGGCTGCATAAATGTCTTCTTTTGAGAAGTGTCTTTTTATCCTTCACCCACTTTTTGATGATGTTGTTTTTTTCTTGTAAAATGTCGCACATATACACCATAGAATACTACGCAGCTATAAAAGAAGGGTGATTTCCTGTCTTTTCCAGGACCTGAATGAAGCTGGAAACCATCACTCTCAGCAGACTAACATAGGAACAGAAAACCAAACACCACATGTTCTCATTCAGAAGTGGGAGTTGGACAATGAGAACACGTGGACACAGGGAGGGGAACATCACATACGGGGATGTATTGGGGGGGCGGTGGGGTTAGGGGAGGGATAGCATTAGGAGAAATATCTAATGTAGATGATGGATTGATGGGTGTAGCAAACCACCATGGCATGTGTTTGCCTGTGTAACAAACCTGCACATTTTGCACATGTATCCCAGAACTTAATAATGAAAAAATAAACAATAAAAACCACTATAAGGCATCATGCAATATGTTTGATAAATGCATAGCATTAATAAATACTATATGATGTGAAAAAAATGAAGCACTATCTAAAAAAGTGTGTGTTGGTGTAAAAGCATAAATTTTATTGGTAACTTTGAGAAAGAGTTGGAAAACTTTTTCTGTAAACATTCAGAGAGTACATATTTTAGGCACTGTTTACCATATTACTCCTGCTGCACCTACTCAACTCTGCCCCATAGCATAAGAATAAATGAATGAGCATGGCTATATTCTAATAAATTATTTATTAAAATGACTAGAAGGTAATTTGGCCTAGAACCATAATCTGCTTTCCACTGAAGTACATCATAGGTTTCCATAGATGAACTGAAATTAGAACCACTGTAAAATTCCTTGAAGATCAAATTTACAAGTTTAATAAGCACCTACTTGTATGTACTATGTGCCAGCCATTACATTAAAGACGGTTTTTAGCTGTCAACATGGTAGAAACAAAGGGGAGCTTGATAGCTGGTAAATGCTTAATTTCTGTGTGTGTCTGAGAGAGTGTTTTCAGAAGAGCATGTGAGTCTGTGAACTGATTCACCCTCAATGTGAGCAAGTGCCATTCAGTTTGCTGGGGTCCCTGGTGGAACAAAAAGTACTGGGAAAAGTGAATCATAATTTTCTCTTTTGGAGCCACTACATCTTTCTTCTCCTGCCCTTGGATGTTTGAACTCCACATTCTCTGGCTTTTAGGCTCCAGGACTTGTGCTAGTGGATCACTGGGCCCTTGGGATTTCAGCCTCAGTTTGAGCATGACCCCATCAGCTTTCCTGATTCTCAGGCCTTTAGATTTGGATGGAACCATGCCACCAGCCTATCTGGTTTCCCAGCTCCCACATAATCCATCACAGGATCCTCATTCTTCAGAATCCTGTGAGCGCATTTCCCTAACATATTCCCTCTGACCTATCCTCTCTCTATCTCCCCGCCTGCTCTCTCTTTCTCCCTCCCTCCCTCTCTCTCTCTCTCTTTTTCTCTGACTCTCTTTCATGTTTCTTTCTTTCTGTCTATCCATTCATCCATCCTATTTGTTCTGTCTTTCCAGAGAACCATAAGCAGCAGATAAGTAAGGTCATGCAGTATCAGTACAAGCCTTTCTGTTTCTGGCTTATTTTACTTAGCATAATGCCCTCCAGGTTTGTTTTGAAAAGCTGATTCATAATGATTATGAGAAGATTATTTTTTGATGGGATTTGAATCAGCAGGAGTATCTCAATATTTTCATCACATTATTCATTCTTTGGTGCATGACATTTTGTTTTTCTAAATTAATGCTTGGTGGTATTAATCAAAGACCCCATAAGTTAAAGTCCAATGTTTGTATATTTGCCTTTAATACATAAAGGTTATGTCTACACAATAAAGACAGGTTATTGGGATTGATATTAAGAGATGGCAACACACAAAGCATGTCTTACTTTATTATCTAAGTATTTTACACTAAATTACCTATTGCACTTTATAATAATATCTGTCAGTTTATTAAAAAACATGTTATTAATAGCAGCTTTAGGTTTATTAATTGAATTAATCCTGCGTATCCATATAGGAAATATTTATTTCATAGATGAAAACGCGTGCTCAACAAAGTATCTCTCCTAAAGTAATAGAATCAGAAGTTGCAAAGACATTGAGATTATTATTCACACTCAAACGTCTATGCATTTAAATATTATTACATATAGTTATCCATTTAACTAGTTATTCTTGGAATATTGATGCATTTCAATAGCCCTTAACAATTATTAATAACTTTATAAACACATGTGAAAAACTCTGGTCATAAATTCAAGAGTGATATGCACTCTTACTGGGAGGTTATGTCTTGGTTCCTACTGATAAAAATCCACTCATAATTTGTATAATGCTTTGTTTCACATGTAAGCAGCTCTTACTATAAAGTTGGTGCCTAAAACAGCCAGTTATGTTAAACCTTTCTGTTACGGAAATAGTTAATGTATTAATCACGACAGCAGCTTTTTTATGTAGCTTGTATCACTGTGCTAAAATCTCTATCTTCCCTATTTAGATTCCTGCTTGTTGATTATTCACATGTGGTATTTCTATAAGAGTCTCTTGTGGTTCACTGTTCTTTTTTTCTCCAAACTTTATTCTTTCTTCAAAGTTCTCTGATGTTCTTTTTCATGAAAGAGTTTTATTTTAGTCTAGAAGCAAATTGTACCTCTCCATTGTATCTTTATATCTAATTAAAAGACAATCATTAAAAAATTTGAAAACAAATATTAAATAATGTATTAATTTAGTATTTTTATTAAGTAAATAAATGCACTGTAGGAAAAATAATTCCTTAAAAATAATGAAATGAAGGCAGAAACAAAGATGTTATTTGAAACCAACGAGAAAGAGGACACAATGTACCACCATCTCCGGGACACATTCAAAGCAGTGTCTAGAGGGAAATTTATAGCAGTAAATGCCCATATGAGAAGCAAGGAGAGATCTAAAATCAACATGCTATCATCAAAATTGAAAGAGCTAGAGGAGGAAGATCAGAAAAACTCAAAAGCTAGCAGAAGACAAGAAATAACTAAGATCAGAGTGGAACTGAAGGAGATAGAGACACAAAAAAGCCTTAAAAAAATCAATAAATTGAGGAGCATGTTTTTTGAAAAGATCAGCAAAATAGATGGACTGCTAGCCAGATCAATAAAAAAGAAAAGAGAGAAGAATCAAATGGATGCAATAAAAAACCATAAAGGGTCTATCACCACCGATCCCACAGAAATACAAGCTACCATCAGAGATTACTACAAACAATTCTATGTACATAAACCAGTAAACCTGAAAGAAATTCATAAATTCTTGGACACTTGCACCCTTCCAAGACTAAACCAGGAAGAAGTTGAAACCCTGAATAGACCAATATCAAGGGCTGAAGTTGAGGCAGCAATTAATACCTTACCAACCAAAAAATATCCAGTTCCAGATGGCTTCACAGCTGAATTCCACCAGATGTACAAAGAGGTGCTGGTACCATTCCTTCTGAAACTATTCTAAATAATACAAAAAAAAAAAAAAAAAAGGGAATCCTCCCTAACTCATTTTATGAGACAAATATCATCCTGATACCAAAACCTAGCAGAGACTCAACAAAAAAAGAAAACTTCAGGCCAATATTCATGATGAACATAGATGCAAAAGTCTTCAATAGAGTACTGGCAAACTGATCACAACAGCACATCAAAAAGCTTATCCACCACGATCAGGTAGGCTTCATCCCAGGGATGTAAGGCTGGTTCAACATACACAAGTTCATAAACATATCCACTACACACATAGAATCAAAGACAAAAATCACATGATTATCTCAATAGAAGCAGAGAAGGCCTGCAACAAAATTCAGCAGCCATTTATGCTAAAAACTTTCAATAAACTAGGTATCGATGGAACATATCACAAAATAAAAAAAGCAATTTATGACAAACCTACTGCCAATATCATACTGAATGGGCAAAAACTGGAAGCATTCCCTTTGAAATCTGGCACTAGACAAGGCTGCCCTCTCTCATCACTATTACTTAATATAGTATTGCAAGTTTTAGTGAGAGCAATCAGGCAAGAAAAATAAATAAATGGTATTCAATTAGAAAAGGAGGAAGTCAAATTGTCTCTATTTGCAAGAAGATTGTATATTTAGAAGACTCCATCATCTCTGCCAAAACTCTATTTAAGATGATAAGCAACTTCAGCAAAATCTCAGGATACAAAATCAATGTGTAGAAATCACAAGCATTCCTATATATCAATAACAGACAAACAGAGATCCAAATCAAGAGTGAACTCCCATTCACAATTGTTACAAGGAGAATAAAATACCTAGGAATACAACTAACAAAGGAGGTAAATGACCTCTTCAAGGAGAACTACAAACTACTGCTCAACGTAATAAGAGAAAACACAAACAGATGAAAAAATATTACATGTTCATGGTTAGGAAGAATCAATATTGTAAAAATGGCCATACTGCCCAAAGTAATTTATAGATTTAACACTATCTCCATCAAACTACCAATGAACTTCTGGAAAAAAACACTCAAACTTCATATGGAAGCATAAAAGAGTCTGCAAAGCCAAGACAATCCTAAGCAAAAAGAACAAAGCTGAAGGTGTCATGCTGACAGACTTCAAGCTACACTGCAAGGCAACGGTAATCAAAACAGCATGGTACAGGTATCAAAACAGAGACATAACAATGGAAAAGAACAGAGTCCTCTGGAGCAGCATCACGTATCTACACCCATCTAATATTTGACAAATCTAATGAAAACAAGCAATGGGGAAAGGATTCCCTGTATAATAAATGGTGTTGGGAAAATTGGCTAGCAATGTGCAGAAAGCAGAAACTGGATCCCTTCCTGACACCTTACACTGAAATTAACTTCAGATGGATTAAAGACTTAAATATAAGACCTAACACCATAAAAACCCTAGAAGAAAACCTAGGCAAATCAATTCAGGACATAGGCATAGGTAAGGACTTCATGATTAAAACACCAAAAGCAATGGCAACAGAAGACAAAATAGACAAATGGGATCTAATTAAACTCCAGAGCTTCCGTGTAGCAAAAGAAACAATGATTAGAGTGAACTGGCAACCAATAGAATGGGAAAAAATTTTGTAATCTACCCATCTGACAAAGGGCTAATATTCAGAATCTACAAAGAGCTAAAACAGATTCACAAGAAAAAGACAAATACACCCATCCAAAAGTGGGAGAAGGATATGAACAGACACTTTTCAAAAGAAGACATATATGTAGCCAACAAATATGAAAAAAATGCTCATCATCACTGGTTATTAAAGAAATACAAATCAAAACCACACTGAGATCTCACGCCAGTTAGAATGGCGATCATTAAAAAATCTGGAGACAACAGATGCTGGAGAGGATATGGAGAAATAGGAATACTTTCACACTGTTAGTAGAAGTGTAATTTGGTTCAACCATTGTGGAAGACAGTGTGGCAATTCCTCAAGGATCTAGAGATAGAAATTCCACTGGACCCAGCAATCCCATTACTGGGTATATACCCAACAGACTATACATTATTGTATTTTAAAGACACATGCACCTGCGTGTTCACTGCAGCACTGTTTGCAATAGCAAAGACTTGGGACCAACCCAAATGCCCATCAATGATAGACTGGACAAAGAAAATGTGGCACATATACACCATGGAATACTATGCATCCATAAATAACGATGAGTTCATATCCTTTGTAGGGACATGGATGAACCTGGAAAACATTCTCAGCAATCTGACACAAGAACAGAAAATCAAACACCACATGTTCTCACTCATCAGCAGGTGTTGAACAATGAGAACATGTAGACACAAAGAGGGGAGCATCACACACTGGGGTCCATTGGGAGGGGCTAGAGGAAGGATAGTGGGCAAGAGGGTGGGGAGGGATAATGTGGGGAGAAATGTCAGGTATAGGTGATGGGTTGATCGAGGCAGCAAATCACATTTCTATGAATGTACCTATGCAACAATCTTGCATGATCTGCACATGCACACCAGAATCTAAAGAACAATATAATAATAATAATAATGCCTACCTCTAAGCTGCCAAAAAGTTTATTAAATAATGGTGCTTGTTTTGGCGATAAATGGATCCCTATATATTTATTTCCTAGAGATCACAGTTTATATGGAAATATGGTTCTTATTCTGCAGTTAAAGTTGTGAATATTTGGCAGACACCACTGTAGTTTCTGTCTGAATAAAATCAAGACCATATGTTTAACAAGGAATTAAGATTTAATGGTGCATGAAACATAGTGTCTAAATTCTAATAATACTATTAACTAATCTAATAATACAATGTCACTACTTTTCACTCTGATGTCAAGCTCAACTTTTTATTCTAAAGCCTTCTGAAATGCTCATTCTTTACTCATTGGAATATGGAGAAAAATATTTTAATTAACTTAGTTGAAAAATGTAAAACATATACATTTAGGTTTAGAGATTTAGATACTCCTTCAGCTTTAGTCAATGTAAATATAATTTGTTTCACTTATTATCAATAGTATGCTCATTTTCTTAAAAACTTGAATGTAAGAGGCAAAATTTTACTGGACAAATGGGATTATATTCATTGCAGATTTTGTAATTCTTATATAGCACAAACTAATTGATAATAAAATTGCATAATGACAGATTCTCTGTATTCCCATAGAAAATGCAGGACTGTTCACACAATTAGACTGTGAAAAGCATGTTTCTGCTTGACATTTTTGAAATTATAGCATGACATACTGTTTGTTTCAACAGAGAAAAGGTGATACAAATTTAAATCCAAAAGGCGTTCTGGCAGCAATATTCTATTATTTCCTACTCAACTGAGTTGAATGAATGAATTTTAAAAACTGACATTCTTTGATGTTCCCTCTAGAAAACAGCAATTTAGTTTATATTGAAAAGAACAGAGTAATAGCAACATTTGTAGTAACTAAGAATATCCTGTTTGTTATGAATTTACCAAAGTAATGGAGGACACTGATGGTGTCTCTTTAAGAAGTTAGTATTTTTCACATATAGATCACAAGAAACAAAACTGGATCTCCACAGTCAGATTGCAATTGTTTTTATACTGAGAAATCCAGTTCTACTTTCTAGTGCATATCTTCCTTCCAATGACCCATTAATGAGCTGCAGTGTGTCTTTCCGTGGAAGGCAGAAGGTTGTTTATACAGCTTACAGTTATACCTTATCCAGTCACTATTTTTGAGAGACAAAGTTCGATATTTCTCAGTGTTACAATAACTATGTAAACATAACCAAATATGTTTAAAAAAAAAGTCCTCAAATGATCATTATGCATGTTAAAGTGTGGTAAATGGATATTTTCCCATTACCAATGTGAAAAACATTATGTGGTCAAAGTCCTTTAAGATTTTTATTCATTCAATCATGCAAATTAATAAAGCAAGTCTTATTGATTATTACCTATTTGAAGACACTTTTCTAAACATTTCATATGCACTGTCTCATAGAAACCTCATTATACGTTAAGCAACAGGGAAAATTATTATCCTTATCTATATGGAGAAATTTAGTCATGGAACAGCTTAGGTTATAGCTCAGAATCACACAACTGGTGGGTCTGGAATGCAGCTCAGGCATTCTGGCTGCTGAACAAGGGTGCTTAGCTTCTGTGATAAATTTCCTTTCCTTACCTATTCGTTGCAAAGTATTGTTCTGTGTGAAGCTCCTCTGACTTATTCACAACGTGCAAACTAAGGAAAGGTTACATTTTTTTTTTTATGTAAGAGTAGTTTTATTTCTCTTATTCTTATTTTTTATTGTTCATATAGTAATTGGATATTTTGATTCTAGCTGCTATTTTATATATGAAGATGATGCCATTTTTGATCATAATAAGGCTGGAGAGGTAGATTTTAAGTAGTTATTATAAGGGATATACAAAATCATTCTATCTTATGTATGCATGATTGAATGTAACAGTAATCTTGCAAATACTATTACTTGAATTTATATAACTGCCCTTGTCCTTTTTCTTTATAGTTGTCTGTCAGTGAATCACAAAGATATGGTGATTGAATTTTTCTTTAGTTAATATTTTTAGTTGAAAACATTATTTTACACTATAAAAATTAAGTGAACTGGTGAACTGAGAAAGAAGTTCCTTAAAGAAGTTTTACACATCATTATGAACAATGTTTTCAGTGATGCTATTTCTGACTCTTGGTTTTCATAATCAAGGTAAATACAAAGCTATGAATTGATAATTCTTCATCTCCCACAAGGTGAGAAAAGCAGGCTGCTTAAATTTTCAAAACTAATTTGTATGGAGTTCTTTCCAGTAAGCAATAATTTATTACCTAGAATCAAATTATCTTGTATTTTCTTAATGAAGACAGGCATAGGTAATTGAAAGGATTCTTCAATAAGCCTTCAAGTTAGATATAAGTATCTCTTCTCCTTTTCAGAACTACATGAAATAAGGTTCACTTTGAAGACAACAAAGAATGGATATAACTACAGTCAAATATGCCATCCTGTAGAATCTACTGATGAGAATGTGATATCTCTGAGAACAGAGAGTAGTTTTAAGTTCAGCTACTATAAAAAGATAGAACTATAAGACTACTTTCTAGGTTCAAACTAAAGATTTTAATTTGAATGGATATGAAAATTCTTAACCATAATGTAAAAATGCTTACATTTAAAAATACTTAACTAAATGTAAAATGCTTGTACATGTAAAAATGCTTTACATGTAGCAGCAGGCTTATATAGTGTGCATTACATAATTTTAATAAATTATCTTTTTTATTGTACTTAAAGTTCTGGAGTACATGTGCAGAACGTGTAGGTTTGTTACATAAGTATACATGTGCCATGGTGGTTTTCTGCGTCCATCACCCCGTCATCTATATTAGGTATTTCTTCTAATGCTATCCCTCCCCTAACTCCGCCACACCCAGACAGGCCCCAGACAGAGGCTGAGTTCAGAAAATTGATATTAGATTTTAAACTCAATTATTTGTTTCCAAAATTGCAGGGGTTTGGTCTGGGTCCTGCTGTATGCACAAATGCTGAACTATATGAAAGATAAATAAAAAATTGAGAGATACTTGACTATTTTTTAGTAATAATTTCAGTATTATGATGATGAAGCTTTTTATTAAATGAACTTTAATTAAACTGAATATATAAAAACTTATAACCTGTTTCTTATTTAGTTGAATTATGTTACCTATGGATTACTTTAACAAGCTTATTTTTATAGTCAAATTAAATTGCCAAACTTTAATTTGCTTAACCATTTAATATAATATCAAAAAACTTTAAAAAATCTCAAATGGATTTTACAATTAAACTTAGAGTCATCATTTACAGTGTCACAAAATGTAAATGTAAATGGAATGTAAAGTAAATGGATTCTATAAAAATGTGCATCAAGTTATTTATTTACTCTAAAATAATTTTTCAGTGATTTAGTATTTATCAGGTTGCTAAATAAGTCATCTCAGGTTTTTAAAAGCTCAAATGAAGCATATATATTTTACATAATTTTACGCTATATTTATGTATTTGTATGTGCAACTGTGAATTATATATGAAATAAAATTAATGTAGTTATCTTCTAGGTTTTAGTGTTAGAAGAGAAATTACAAGTGCACATTTAGGTACATAGGTCATGGCTTCTGTGAAAGTAGTGTTGCAGTCTCCTTACTCCTTAGTTTAGTGAGGTCTGGGATCTTGTCCCAAAGCCAAGAAGAATAAGGCATACAGATATTAAAAAGTAAGAAGGAGTGGAGCTTTAATTAATTGACAGAAAAGCTCTCATCAGTGACAGGGGACCCAAAGAAAGTTGCCAAAAATGGGGCTGAGTTCTGGGTTTTTTATGTGGCTGAAATAATTAAGTCTTCTGTGGTTTCTGCCTGGGTTTCCCCTGGGTGTTGCATCTGTGTATGCCTGGGGTTGTTTAGTAACTCTATCTTGGTTGTTACCCATGAGTGCCTAGATGAAATCCATGAGTGGGGTGCTAACACCACAATGCTAATGGCATCATAATGAGTTCAGGGTCATTTTAGGATGCCCTCAGTACTTGACTGTGCCTGTGTGGGTCCCTTGTGAGTATGCATCTTGTTATGAGTAAATTCTTAAACATATTTCCTCCTGCGAGCTACATAACAAAGGGGGTGCAAGTGTGTTCACATAGGCATTGTCCCTCTTCCAAGACACTCCTCACTATCTTCCTAACCAGCCCCTCCCTGCCTCCTCTCAGTAGGTTTTATTTCTTTGTCGAGAAGTTATGAAGATAAAACTGTCCCTGTTGTCTCATAGAACTGATGTTTATGGTTTCTTTTGAATAAAGATAGAAATTGGCCCTCTCAGTCTTGATTCCTGAGAAAGCCATATTTGTATCATCTGAATTTATTTCTCAGGAAAACAACCATCAGGGCTCTTGGATAATATCAAGGGGCTGAGCCTTACCAGATTACCACATATGGACAATGAGATGCCAGTTAACTCCCCCCATAATAACTGCCTAATTGGCCACCTGCTTCCTGTTGACAAACTCCTCTCCCTTACCTCTCCCTAATTCCTGTTTTCCCCCACATGGTAATTTTTCTTACTTACTATATAAAACCAATCATTTTAATGTTTCAGAGAGAAGAATTTGGGAATGATTTCACATCTCCTTGGCTACAGCACCAGATTGAAGCATCATTCCCTGACAATACTCCTTGTATCAGTGTTTGGCTTTCTGTGCAGAAAGCAAGACCTAGAGAGAATCCCTCCTGTTTCAGTAGCAAAGATATGAGCTATAAATTTAAGTTTTTAAAAATTCAGATATATTAAGATAATATGTTAAAATTATTTTATATGTATTATACAAACCTGCTGCCATTATCAATTACATATTTGTTATGTAAACTGATAATTGGTGATTCTCAAATGTATGACATAGAACTAGCTAATGGAATATATCCTTTTTCTTAAAAATATGGTTCAAATCAATAAATGAAAATTGATGAAATAAAAAGAAGAAACAAAACCAATGAAAGATGTAATAGCTTATTGTAACTCACATGGAAAATTATTATCAGAAAGTGGTCTCTTGATTCTAAGAATAATCCTCTTACACAGCAAAACAATCTAGAATTCACACGATGTTAAGGCTGGTTTGTAAATATTTGCGGGATTAATTAGAAGAATACCGGATAAATTTGTTATTCAACAAATATTTGATTATTTGGAAATGAGTATCTCGTTACACACATATACTAGTGGAAAATCCTACATATATATATTTGCACAGTTATATATGTATAAAAGTCTCACTCCTCATTCAAAAGATAAGTAGTTTTATACATTGGGGTATTTTGTCTGTCTGGGGTCAGATAATCTGAGATTAGATTGTTAACTGGTATTTCCTAATGTACGTATGATAGAAAACAATAATACGTCAATATAAAGGACTATAGGAAAGACTCATGATGTTGCATAAAGATCTAATTGTACCCTGCCTTTTATATGATTAGAATTCAGTTCATTTATGCTGTTATTTTTAATAATGCTATTATTTGTATCTAAGGCTGTCCTGGCTATGACCACCATGGAGTACCCAGTCTCTGCAAGCAGCAGAGACCAACACTGATCCTTCAATATGGCACTGTTTTTTGGGGTGATCAGCCAGCTACTTGGTGGCAGGTTGATTATACTGGACCTCTTTCATCATGAAAAAGGCAGTAGTTTGTCCTCACTGTTAATAGACACTTACTCTGGATATGGGTGTCTATCCTACATGCAATGCTTCTGCCAAGACTACCATCCATGGACTCTTGGAATGCCTTATTCACCATCATGGTATTCTACACAGCATCTCCTCTGATCAAGGGACTCATTTTATGGCTAAAGAAGTG
Organism: Saimiri boliviensis; assembly: GCF_048565385.1. Lineage (NCBI taxonomy): Eukaryota > Metazoa > Chordata > Mammalia > Primates > Cebidae > Saimiri > Saimiri boliviensis. Next base: position 106,276,984 of record NC_133450.1, on the reverse strand, counting down.
TGACAGTGGACTCATACTCATTAAATTTACTGATCTTACTATGTTCACCATTATCCTGAAGCAGCTGGATTGATAGTATGGCAAAATGGCCTTTTGAAGTCACAATTTCAACCACAACTAGGTGACAATACTTTGCAAGTCTGGGACAAAGTTCTTCAGAAGGTCCTGCATTTCCTGAATCAGCATCAATGCATGGTACTGTTACTCCCATAGCCAGGAATTCAAGTGGTGGATATGTAAGTGGCACCACTCGACATTACCTCTATTTGACCCACTAGCACAATTATTGCTTCCTGTTCAGACATTGTGTTCTGTTGGCTTATAGGTCTTAGTTCCAGAGGGAGGAATTATGCCAACAAGAAACACAACAATGATTCCATTAAACTGGAGGCTGAGATTGCCACCTGCCACCTTAGGCTCCTCCTACTTCTAAGTCAATAGGCTAAGGAAGGAGTTAGTGTTTGCTGGGGTGACTGACCCAACTATCAAGATGAAATCGGTCTTCTACTCCACAGTGTAGATAAGGAAGAGTATGCATGGAATACAAGAGATGCCTTAGGGAGTCTTTCAGTATTATCATGTCCTGTGATTAAGGTCAATGGGAAACTGCAGCAACCCAATCCAGGCAGGACTACAAATGGCCCAGATCTTTCAGGAATAAGGGTTTAGGTCAGACATCCCCAAACTTTTTACACAGGGGGCCAGTTCACTCTCCCTCAGACCGTTGGAGGGTCGCCACATACTGTGCTCCTCTCACTGACCACCAATGAAAGAGGTGCCCCTTCCTGAAGTGCGGCGGGGGGCCAGATAAATGGCCTCAGGAGGCCGCATGCGGCCCGCGAGCCGTAGTTTGGGGACGCCTGGTTAGGTCATTCCACCAGAGGAAAAAGCAGGACCTGCTGAGGTGCTTTCTGAAGGAAAAGGGAATACAGAATGGGTAATAGAAGAAGGTAGTCATCAATACCAGCTACAACCGCGTGAAGAGTTGCAGAAATGAGGACTGTAAATGTCATGAGTATTTCCTTACATTGTTAAAAATGTGTTTGTGCCTGTATACACTTGTACTAAAATAATATATATTTTTTCTCTTTTTTCTTTATCACATGACATGAGATTTATTGACGTCATATCAGTGATACAGGAGTTAAGAAGAAATTACTTAGGCAGATAGTGAAGTTACGGGAGTCCTTTGTAAGGTTTTCCTTTCAACGAAAAGCAGCCCCCAAATAATTTTGTTTTCTAACAAAGAGTAGCCTGTAAAATTGAACTGCAAACATATTCAAACAAGCTGGAAGCTTTCATGGCACTAGGCATGTTCAAAATAGTGCCTCCATATTCCCTTCTCTTCGCCAGCCATTTGTACAGTAAGGAGCAGATAACATGGAGCTGGCCAAGTGGAAAGCCCATTTGCATAATAAGATTAGGGTGGAGTGGCCGGCCTTCCCTGCAAACTGAATAAAGTTATAAATTTAGTCAGTTACAATTGCGACACTTTAAACCTTTAAAACTCACAAATATCTAGCGGCTATGAAATTAAACAGCACAGATAAAGAATATATTTATCATTCCAGAAGTTTCTATTAGCTAGTATTGGTGTATAGCACCAATATCAAAATTACCGCTTCATAGAAAAGAAAATATTGGTTATAGTCCTCTCACAGTAATTCATCTTGATAAAATAGAACATTCCTCCTTTCTGATGAAAATCATCATAAGAGAGTATGTGTTCATATGCAGTGGATTTAATTCCTTTTGCATAGTCTGCTTTCAAAAGTTTTTTAAAACTTAAAATATATGAGTCAGAATGCTTTATAATACACTTGCTAAAAGAAGCAGGTTCTGCCCACAAGCATTTTGATATTTTACCAGAAAACATAAAACAAGAACAAATAGCCATAGGAAAAATAAGGAAGAAAAAGACAAAGTTCAATGGTGTTTAAATGAGAGAAAAATCATTTACATTTGAAGATAATAACAGGCTTCTTGGAAGAAGAGATAAGTCTAGAGATTAGATTGAGTTTCTATGTATGCAGTTTGAAATCATTCAGGGTTTAGCCAATAACATGAATGCAAAGATACAGAGGCATGAAAATGTAGGGAATGTATGAAGTAATTAGAAATCTGTTGAGATCTCTAGAACCAATTTTGCTATAATGTGATACATACATTCCTAAAACATACTATGCTTTGCAAAATCACACTGTAAATCCAAAGAGCTTATGGGAAAATGCCTTTAGGGCCTTCTCACTGAAAAACTTTGTCACTGACACTAAAAGAAAAGAGTCAATTTAAAAGGTTAGCACAGTTTTATGCATGTTAAAAGGCCAAGAAACATAAATACTACAATACATTTGGCATTTTACTTTGAAGAAAGATGTGAAATTCTCTTGCAAACGTGAGCTTTCTGTTCCTTCTGACCTGCCCAACCGGCTCCTGATGTAAAAGAGAAAGAAAACCAAACAAAAGTGAGAGAGAGAGGTGAAGGAAGAAAAGTATCAGAGAAGAAAAGGAAAATGCAGAAAAGCCTGAGAGGAAGCTGGAGCCCATAGGGCCAGGTGGCTGTTGAAAACAGCACAGCTAGTCATTGTGAAGCGGGGAAAAAGGACAAGTACTTAAAAGTAAGATAAAAACCTACTAAATATTTTTATAACAGCTGTGGTTTGGCAGGGCTCATTGTCATCATGAGATGAGTTTGTATGCATCTTATAAAGTATTTCTATGTAACTGAATTCAGTTGGTTGTGCTTTTCTGTATCTAGTATTTTTTTGCAAATGAAATTAGAGATACAGAAACAAAAAATTCATTTTATACTCAAATTGTTCAATAATAAATCAATCAGGACTGAATACATTTTTGGTTAAACACAGTAGTGTAGTAGGACTGACTGTATTCATTTTCCTAAATTTAGGTAAAGGGCAATATTGAGAAATGTATTTGGTAAGATAAATCACTATCAAATTGTAGAGCATTTTTGAATGTTTGTTGTATTATATATTGTTTCATAACATCACCTCCCACTTAGCATACTAAGCAGCTTTAAAAAGCACACATTTATTATCTCATAGTTTTCCAATTTGTGGAGTCTTAGCACCATTTAGGTGGCTCCTTTACAAAGCTACAATTTTGTCAGTCAGGTGTGGGTTCTCATGTGAAGGCTGAACTGGAGATGGATCCACTTCCAAGATGATACGGTTGTTGGCAGCATTAAATTCCTTATCGGCTGTCAGACTGTAGCCTCACTTTCTTCCTGGCTGTTAGCTAAAGGTCACCCTTAGTTCTGCTTCTTAGTTGGCTGGAGACTACTCTCAGTTCTTCGCTATGTAACCTTCCCCAACATGACCACTTTCTTCATCAAAGCCAGCAAAGGAGACAGTCTTCCAGAAAGACAGACATGACAGTCTTACATAGCATAATTACAGGAGTGACACCTCATCAGTTTTCTCATATGTTTTGATTAGAATCAAGTCATAGGTCCAGGGAGGAAATTAGGCTAGAAATTAATGCAAGGAGTTTGGAATAATTAGGACAAGTGTAGGGTCTGGTTATAGAAGAGGAGATTTCTAGTTTTCACATACGAGATACTAATTGTGCCATTGCAAAATAGAATGATCTTCTATAGTTAACAGGAGCATCCAGCAGGGCACATCCAGCAGTGCCACAAATTTATGAGGTTTGGGATTATCGACAGACTACAGATTATTTTGGTAGGGAGCAAAAGCCTTCACATTTAGGCTTTTATCCACAAAACTGAAACATGGCTCTATTTGATGAATTTTAGATTGATTTCACTTATGTAGTTGTTTAGTCAAATCCATGATAAATTAACTGACTGATATATTTAATCCATTATTTCAGCTAAACATACACATATGTATTCTGGAATATGAAGGCAACTTTGCTTGAATTGAAGGTAATAATTTCAAATTCCAGACTTATCAACCAACAGATGAGGTAGTTACACTGTGAATTAATTAAAGAAAGAGTGATTCTACTCTCCAATAAGTAAAGGAATAAAGGAGAGGCTCAGAGTCTGTCTCTGAAACATGTATTTACAGGTAAACAAAGGATAATAATCGCAAATACTTTTCCTCTCTTGACACAGAAGCTCATTAATTTTATGTGTATAATTTTCTATTAATGTATGCATAACTCTATAAACTTAAAATTATTAATGTTTAAGGTTACTGTCTAGCACCCCCTTGACATACTTTTCCTTCTTTAAGCCAGAAGTGCTTCGAGTTTCAAGACAGAAAGGCAGTTAGAATATTTTTATATTTGTCTTTAATTCTATATAAGTGTAAAAGGCATTCAATTTGTACATAAAATAGATTCAGAGCCTAGTCTGAATATTCCATCTGCGAAAATATTAAGTAACAAACATTTTTCCAGAGAAATTAAATGTTATTGTTTCTTTGATATCACAACATTTGCATGTCTTGAAAAAAGCAGAAAGTCTTTCATTTCATAGAAAACTTCACATTTTAAAGTAATTTTTTTCTTCTTCTTTAAGAGATGAGAGTCTTACTATGCTGCCCAGCTGGAGTCCAGGGGCAACTTTTAGGCACCATCATAGCATGCTATAGCCTTAAATTCCTGGGGTCAAGGGATACTCCTGTCTCAGTCTCCTGAATAACTGGAACTACAGGTGCCTACCACTGACCCTGGCTTGAAATAATTTTTTAAACTAAATAATGTCATTCTTTTATTTCATTTAAAATATATGATTCTAATTCCCTGATTCCAACATTATACCTTATATATCAAATTGTCCCTCAGATATGAAGCTAAAATAGTAAGACTGTGAATAAATATTCATTTTCAAATCTATTTATACACTTTTAAAGAGGATATTTTTATGTAAGACAACTATGGGCAACATCAATATGAGTTTTCTGCATGTTAATTTGTATAAAGATTAACTGAGTTGGAAAGTCTTCTCCCACCTCTAAAATTCCAAAATATAGCTCACTGGGAAATAAGAGACTTCAAGTAGAATACCGTATTTTAAAATTTTTCTATATAGTTATAATTCTGGGAATAATATCTTGCAGCAACTTAAAAATTTTAAACTCACTAATGCCACTGAATAAGAAATAACTTGTTGAGAATAAGCTCTCCTACCACAAATATAAAATTGAAAAAAAAAATGAGATGACTGATTTTTAAGCAAATTGCACAAAAGGCAGTATAAGAGTAAAAATATGTGGAAAGGGAAAGTCTAAAGGTGAGTCCTGTGATCTCTCATGCTCTCTCACTGGGCTAATTTCTAGACCTTGGAACAGGGAACTAGGGGCCAGAGTGCAGCGGTTCTGCTGAGATGAAGAGTCAGAAATTGGAGAACTCCAGGGCTGCTGAAGTGACTGGTAATTAAGATGCAAGGCCATGGAGGGCATGGAGCTGTGCAGAATGAAAAAGAAGTCACTTGAGCCATTCCCCACAAGCACTTTTCCTACTGATGCACATGCACAGGATGAAACTAAATGAGGCTTATCAATTTCTGCTGATGGCAGATTGACTAGAACTTCAGCAATGCTTGGAGGTTTTGGTGGTCTATCTGGTTAGTGTGAAGAAATCTTGTTTACACTGACATTCAGATGAAAAATCACAGAGAACACATCTCAGGTGTAAGTGACATGTTCTAGACAGGAAGGCCGTCCCTCGACTTCCCTTTACAAAGCCCCAAACCAATCTCCGACCAGATGCACAGAGGAGAAATTGCAGGTTGTGCGTCACCAAGTTAGAGGGTTTGTTAGCAGATTTTGTTTATACTATGGGCTTATTAATCAAGGAAAACATTCTTTGAACAGCAAAATATCCTAGGTCTGAATACATCAACACAGTTGGATAACTGAGGTGTGGAAAGGAGGTAAGAGGTAAGATCTTGGAAAATCGAGCTATCTTCTGAGTGGTAAAGGTATTTCTTTGCTATCATTAGATATTAAACTTTCCTAAGAGAAGACAACAATTTATCATATAAACTTGTATGCTATCTATTGTGTAGAATTAAATTCTACGCAAATTAAAGAGAGGTCTATAAAATAAAGGAAAATCATGTAAACTACTAAGCACTTTTTAATATTTTATATGCACATTTGAGCCTATACACATTGTCATTCAAAAGGCTGAAGATTATTAGTGAATAACTGAATTGAAAGCTTTGTTCATTAATGAATGTGTCTCCAAAAATAATTCTCCCACGCTTTTTTGGTTGTTTATTTATCTGTTTATTTATTTGAAGACAGAGTCTCACTCTGTCACCCAGGCTGGAATACAGTGGCACAATCATGGCTCACTGCAGCCTCAACTTCCCAGGCTCAAGTGATCACCCACCCTCAGTTTCCTGGGTAGCTGGGACTGCAAGAATATGCCACTATGACCCGCTAAGTTTTGTATTTTCTGTAGAGATAGAGTTTCGCTGTGGTTCCCAGGCTGGTCTTGAACTCCTGGGCTCAAGTGATTCACATGCCTCACTCTCCCAAAGTGCTGGGTTTACAGAAGTAAGCCACTGTGCCCAGCTAGTTGTCATATTTAAAATTTTTATCTAGAAATACATTCCCGTAATAATGTAACCAGATGGTATACATAAATTCCCATTTCTGAAAACAGATTTCTATCTAGGTATATATACTTCTGCATTTGTTATTTTTGTTGAATTCAATAATGAAACAGATGAAGAATAAAAAACCTGTTAATCTTACAAAGATTCTCTGCCCTACAGATGTTTTAGTGGCTTTAATAATTGTCTTAGTTTGGCTGGGCATGGTGGCTTACGCTTGTAATCCCAGCACTTTGGAAGGTTTAGGCTGCTCGTAGATTATCTGAGGTCAGGAGTTCAAGACCAACCTGACCAACATGGTGAAACCCCATCTCCACTAAAAATATGAAAAAAAAATTAGTAGGGCATGGTGGCACATGTCTGCAATCCTAGCTACTCGAGAGGCTGAGGTAGGAGAATCGCTTCAACCTGGCAGGCAAAGGTTGCAGTGATCTGAGAATGTGCCACTGCACTCCAGCCTGGGTGACAGAAAAAGACTGTCTCAATAATAATAATAGTTTTAGTTCCAGCTGTTATGAAAAATTACCATAACTTGTTGGCTTAAGCAACAAACATTTATTTCTCATAGTTTTGGAAGCTGGGAAGTCCAAAATCTAGATGCTAGAAGATTTGATCCCTGTTGAAGAGCTACCTCCTGATATGCACAAGGTGGTGGTCTTCTTATACTCTCCCACGGCAGAAAGCAGAGAGGAAACAAACTCTCTTGTGCCTCTGATATGAGAACACAAGTTCAATCATGAGAGCTCTATCCTTTACACATAATTACCACTCAAAGACTCTCTCTCCTAAAAGCATCCTATTGAGATTTAGGATTTTAACATGAATTTTGGGGAAATACAAATTTATATTCCATAAAAATAATGAATTATAAAAGTAAAATTGTCCAGTAATGACAAAGTGAATGGCACTGTGCTAGGTACATTCTTAGAAGGCAAAGAAAGAAAAACAGAAGAAAATAAGTAGAGTAAAATAGTAACCATGATTATCTCTTGGTGATGGGATTACTAATAATTTTTGCTTTAACTGAGATTTTTAAGTGATTCTCAAAATGATAAAAATAAATGTCATTTTAATATAAACCTCATGGCAGAATGTAATATGCACCAGGTTCATTCATAAGTTCCCTAAAATCATTTCCTAGAATTTTTCCATATTGTTCTATCTTCATTCTGAGATTTTTGTTTCATGGCATTTATGAAATAAATACTTAAGATGTTCCACTGTATTAGGAACTGTATTAGGAAATTCGTAGGATAGATGTTGCTCTGTCTTCTTCTGTTTCTGTCTCTGGCAGTTGCGCTCTCTCTCTCTCTCTCTCTCTCTCTCTCTCTCTATATATATATATATATATATATATGTATATATATGTGTGTATGTATATATGTATTTATGTATATGTATATATGTATATATGTGTATGTAAATATATATATATACACATACACACGCACATTTATTTGCTTCAATAAAATATATAATCACTTCTCTTTACTCCCCACTTTTCCGTATTTTCCCAGCTAGGTTGAAAAAAATTAAACTCCAGAAATAAAAAGCTAAGTAACTAAGAAATTATAAAATTATACTAACAAAAATAAATCAGTTATTAAATTAAATATAGAGATAATAATATTAGTGAAATCTATAGCACATAAGTAAGTGTCAAACATTGAATTCCCACAATACAACAGAACCCATATTAGAAGCATACATCCATTACTTCTCTTGTTTCTTTCTGGCTTCTTCTCAAATGTTGTACAATTGTAGATATACTGCCTGACCAACATTATAAAATAGCATACTGTCATCTCTTAGACATCCTCTTTATCCTTCCTTCTAGTTTATTATTTCCCAAAGCACTGCCTGACATAATATATATACACAGTAAATGTATTTATGGCTTTGTATACACTTTCTACTATCCAAACCCACATTGCAATGATAAAAAAATTGTATCCATGAGAAAATTAAGGCTCAGAAAAGCTGTGTCCAAATCTGTAATCTCTTTTGACTTTGCTTTTGTGTATAATGTAATATAAGAGTCTAATTTCATTCTTTTGCATGAGGAGATTTAGTTTTCTCAAGGGCATTTATTGAAAAGACCATCTCTTCTCCATTTTGTGTTCTTGGCACCCTAACTGAAGACCAGTTGACTGTATATGCACGGGCTTCTTTCTGGGCTCTCTATTCTATTCTATTGCCATGCTATTATAATTACGATAGCTTTGTAATATATTTTGAAATTCAGCAGTGTGATACCTCGAACTTTGCTGTTCTTTCTTAAGACTACTTTGGATGTTAAGGTACTTTGTAGTTCCATGTAATATTTAGTATTTTTTTTCTGTTTCTGTGAAAATGACATTGGGTTAAGAGAGAGATTTTATTGAGTCTGAAGATTGCTTTGGGTAATTTAGGTGTTTTGACCATGTCAAATCTTCTAATCTATGAACACTTTGTGTCTCTCCATTTGCTTTTCTCTTCTTTATTTCATCAATGCTGTATGGTTTTCTGAGTACATATTAGTAAAACCTAAAACTATAAAGCTCCTAGAAAACAACACAGGGAAAAAGCTTCATGATATTGGTCTTGGCATAGTTTCTTTGATATGTCACCAAAAAACAAAATTAAAAATAAATGAGTATGTCAACAGCAAACTAAAAAGCTTGTGTACAGCAAAAGCAGCAATAAAAAGAGTGAAAAGGCAACCTAGTAAGTGGGACAAAATATTTGCAAACCGTATATCTAATAAGTCATTAATATGCAAAACACATAAACTCTTACAGCTCAACAGAAAAAGAAAATCAAATCATTAAAAGTAGACAAATGATCTGAATAGTTATTTCTCCAAAGAAGACAAATGGTCAACAAGTATATGAAAAGTTCCTCATCATCAGTAATTACAAGGGAAACGATAATCAAAACACAATGATATATCACCTCACAGCTGTTAGAATGGCTATTTTTTTTAAGATAAGGGTGGGCAAGGGTTGTGAAGAAGTTAGAAGCCTTTGAATACTATTGATGAGAATGTGAACGATACAGCTGCTATAGAAAATAAGTATGGAGGTTCTTCAAAAAATTAAAATAAAGCTATTATTCATCCAGCAATCACACTTCTACATATATTTTCAAAAGAATTGAAATCATTTCAAAACATGCACTCCCATGATCATTGCAGCATTATTCATAATGGACAAGACACAGAAACAACCTAAATGTCCATCAACGTCTGAATGGATAAGAATCACATTTTCTTTATCCATTCTTCACTGAGTTCGAATAATATTCCAGATATATGTGTGTGTGTGTGTGTGTGTGTGTGTGTGTGTGTGTAAAATTTTATTTAACCTGAGTAAAGAAGGAAATCCTTCTATATACAACAACATGTAAACACCTGGAGGACATTATTCTAAGTGAAACAAGTATTTGTAGAATGACACATACAGCCTGATTCCACTTATACGAGCTATCCAAAGTAGACAAACTCTCACAGAGGTAAAGAATAGACTGTAGAATGGTGATTGCCAGGGGCTGTAGGGAGGAGGGTGTGGGGCATTGATACTCAAAGGCTATAAAGTTTAAGTTATCCAACATGAATAATTTCTAGAGCTCTGCTGTATGACATTGTTCTAGTTAAAAATACTGTATTGTGTATCTCGAAATTTAAGAAAGTAGGTCTCATGTTAGATATTACCAAAATAAAAATAATTGTACAAAAAAGTTAATTGCATATTGATACAAGGTAGAACCATAAGACTTGTTGAAACACTACACAGAGAATTATACAGCATTATTCCCTAAAAAGAAAGCATTGTCAGAAATATGGGAAAACCCATGAGTAGTATTAAAATGTCATGCATTACCATAATACTGTGATAGGTCAAGGAGGCAAAAGTAAATCATTAAGAAATTAAAGAACTTGAATTATTTTCATAAATAACTGTGCATTGTTATAACCTTGTACCTAACAATGAGAAATGCATTTTCTTAAGAATCATGCACCACCTAAAAATATTGCTCATAATCGGTACCGTAAAATATTTTACTGAATTTCTAGAGTAACACTTTTATAACTTTCTTATATCATGAATAAAGTATTGCTAGAAACTAATACTGAAACTTTAAGGAAAGAAGAAAAGTACTCAGTTATTTAAGCAGCATGAATAAGGACTGCCTTATGTAAACCAGAAAATAGCAAATGTCAGGTCAAGATGGCTGACTAGAAGCAGCTTGTGTGCTTGGCTCTCACAGAGAAAAGAAAGAGTGATGAGTGGACACTAGTTCTTCAACTGTAACAGACATGTGGAGACATTATGATTCATCAGGGAAACAGTGTGACTGATGGTAAACAGAGAAGAGCAAGACAGGACAACTGTCGCCTAGAAGAGGTGTGGGGCAGGGAATGTCTGCCCACAACACAGAAACAGTGAGTGAGACTCTTCAGGGAACCAAACTGCTGCCACAGACCTCTGCATCCCTGGAGTCGGGAGGGATGCATCCATGGGCTCCACCACAGGGGCCTCCAGACTGACACAGAGAGTGACATGGAGTACAGGAAGAGCTACTGCTGAGGCATACATGGCTCCTGAGAGCCTCCAGGCACCCTGGCACCAGCAACTGCAGCTCAAGTGACATGGGAGACCAGACTCCCTCCTACTCCCCTAGGAAAGGGGCCAAATCCATGGGGCTGAGCAGCGATGGACTGAAGGCCTCTGCAGCGCTTTGTAGCATAAAGTTCTCTGGCTTGGATACCTCAGGTCACCTCAACCATGCGAGTTCTTGGCCCACGAACAGCTCTGTACTTCCCTGGGATGGAACTCTCAGAGGGAGAGGCGGGCCACCATTTTTGCTGCTCTGCAAGCCTCCCTCTAGCTACCCTCAGGTTCAGGAGGGTGCTCAGTGATTAGGAACTATTCTAGACCCCCTACACAGTGCAGCCACCTACTTCTTACTGGGCAGGGCCTCCTGACCTGGGAACTTAGCCATCCACTGCTTGGGCTCTCAGGCTGACAGCAACTCTTTGCTTCCCTGGGACAGAGCTCACAGAGGCAGAGGCAGCCACCATTCTCCGCTGCTTTGCAAGCCCCATCCTGTTGTCTTCAGGCTCTGTAGTGTAGGAAGTAATTAGGAACTATCACGGAACCCTAGAAAAGCGCAGCCACCTTACAGAAAAGCAACTGAGGGACTGTGTTAAAGGAAAAAACCTGTCTTCCCGGATTCACAAGGGGCGTGGTTTCAAAGGCAAGAACTTCCCAGCACCATGCCTCTATCCACCTCCCCATCCCGGAACCTGAAGTTCTTTGTCTAACTTTTCTGCATGCAGGCTAGGTAAAATTTCCAGTGGGCTCCTTTGTTTTAAAAAGCACAGGAAAAGGTCTGGGAGGAAGGGCCTCTGTTCTGGGCCAGACAGCCAGTCCAGCATGAGTTGAAGATCAATCATGCCAGAGCAAGTTTGAAAGAACTCCTCTCATTGGACAAGAACATGAATGGGGCGGGAATATCTTCAAGGTTAAAACTCCACTGCCCCTTACCTGCGAGGATTTCCCTTTCTGGGATACCCTCCCACAACAACTGGGAGCTGTTTTTTTCCTAACTGTGCACCTGTCCCCTTTGAATTTCCCTCCCACAGCAGCATGGGAGGTTTATCTCTCTCTCTGTCTAATAAATCGCTTTCTTCTAAACTCTTTGGGTCCAATATTTACTTGAACTGTAAGCTCACTGCGCCACCAGTCCCCTTCCCTATTTTGGGGACAAAGAGAGGCCAAGATCCTCAGGCATGTCAAATACGGGAGGGAGCTGAGCCCCATCCGGTCCCGCAACCCTAGGTACACAACCAGACTCTTTCCCATGCAGTTGACCATTCCTATTACTCCTCGCTGGGCAGGGATTACTAACCTGGGACCTCAGCAACTCCTTACCTTGGCTCTCAGGCTGATAGCAACTCTGCTTTTCTGCAGAAAAGATCTTGGGGCAAGTAGGCCACCATTTTTGCTTCCCCATAGTGTTCCCTCTCATTGCCCTCCCTTGAGGCTCAAGAGGCAGCAAGTAGAGGGGGACCTGATGCAGACCCCCCAGCACAGCACAGCCACCTATGGAAAAGCAGACAAGCATCCCTACATCCACTACTTTTCACTGGGCAGTGACTCTTGATCTGGGCCCTTTTGCAATCACCTTATCCCCTCCTGAACATTTTAGTTGGTGGTGGCTCTGCATTGCACTGAAGATGAAATCCTAGAGACAATCCTTAGCTCCTTTGTCATTGCAGCTGGAGCGGTACCTCCCTTACTGCCCTTGGGCTGCAAGAAAAAAACGTAGGCCTGATCGAGGTCCATTAGAACCTCCAGCATGCTGCAGCCACCATGTGAAAAGGAGCCCAGTCTCTCTTCCTTATGAGCCTCCTGCCCCCCACTCTTTAGCAAGCAGGGCTGGTGGCTTGGGACAGCAGAACAGTTCTCTACCCTAGGTGAATATTTTCACTGCTAATAGTTCTGTTTCCTGGGGGATGGGCTCCCAGAGGCAACTGATCCCTCCTCTGGCACTGCCTCTGGTTCTGCCCTGCTGCTCTTGACCTGGAGAAGAAACAAAGGGCCTGTGGGCTTTACTTGCACCGCTAGCATGGCACAGTCACCACACAGAGAGTAGCCCAGTCTCTCCTTCCTGTGATCCAAAACCCAATTCTTTTCAGCAACGGGGTCCCACCTCAGACCACCAGTGCCAGCAGCACAGCTGCCCCCCACACCCCCTAGCTGAACATTCCTAGTAACAGCAGCTCTGCCTTTTTCGGAAGTGGGGCTCTCAAAGGCAGCCAGTAGCCTTTCTGCTGCTGCAGTGGTACTGCCCTTGCTGCCCTCAGACCGGGAAAGCAGCAAAGCCCCTGGGTGCTTTAACCACATATCCAGCAAGTCACAGCTACCCTAAGGAGAAGAGGCCAGTCAGTCCCCCAGTAAGCACCCCACCCCCCACCTCACTCATCACCAAGCAAGGTCCCCCAGCTTGAGCCATCAGTGCAGTCACTCCATCCCAGTCCAAATGCACTGACTGGCAGTGGCTCTATATTTTTCTGGCGTGGAGCCCGAAGAGACAAGTGAAACACCATCTGCCACAGCCACTGCCAAGGTTTCTTTCCCTGCTGCCTCCAAGCTGGGAAGGAACATAAGGCCTGAGTTTGCCCCAGGGTAATGATGTGCAGCCCAGGAGTGCCAAGCTGAGATCTGAAGCCAGCTCTTGAGTGGAAAAGGAGCCCACACTTTCAGAGAATTGAGAGGGAGTGTGGCTGCAATCAAGAAGAAATACAGAGAAGCCACATGCGTGAGCTAGAGCCTACCTTCTGGCCAATATGCTGAAGCACCATGTACTGGATTCCAGCCCAAGCTTCAACACCGAAAATACTTTGCTAATATACTCCTCTGAGAAACCAAGGACAAGAACTCAGCTACCGATAAAGATCCTGCTCAAAGCTCAGTATTCTTAAAACATGCATAAAGAATGCCAACTGACTGTATTCAAATTACGACACCGTCAAAGCTACATCAGCCCACAGAGAAGAGAAAGAACCAGCACAAGAACCCTGGCAACTCAGAAAAGTGAAGTGTTTTTTTTTTCCCTTCAACTGACTGCACCAGTTCCCCAGCATGGATACTTAATCAGGTTTAAATGACAGAAATGACAGGAATAGAATTCCAAATATGGATAGGAATAAATGTCACTGAGATTCAAGAGAAAGTTGACATGGAATCCAAGGATTACAGTAGAAAGGTATACGGGCTGATAGACAAAATGGCCACGATAAGAAATAACCAACCTCATCTTATAGAGTGTAGAAACCACATTACAAGAATTTCATAATATAATTTCAAGTATTGTAGCAGAATACCCCAAGCCGAGGAAAGAATCTCAGAGCTACAATATGGGCTCTGTAAACTAATTCATTCAGACAAGAAAAAAAAAATGAACAAAACATCTGAGAAATATGGAATTATATAAAGAGACCAAATCTATGACTCATTGGCTTCCCTGAAAGGGATGTGGAGAAAATAAGTTACTTGGAAAACATATTTCCGGATATCATCCATGAAAATTTCTCCAAATTTGCTAGAGAGGCCAACATTCAAATTCAGGAAATGCAGAGAAGCCCTGAGGGACACTAAACAGAAAAAATAAAAAACATTCTCAAGACACGTAATCATCAGACTCTCCAAGGTCAAAATAAATGAAAAAAAATGTTAAAGCCAGCTAGAGAGAAGGGGCAGGTAAACTTCAAAGGGAACTTCTTCAGGCTAACAGCAAAATGTTCAGCAGAAATGCAAGAAACCAGAAGAGACTGGGAGACTATACTCAATATTCTTACAAAAAAGAATTTTCAACCAATAATTTCATATGAAGCTAAATTTTAAGCTTCAAAAGTGAAGGAGAAATGAGATTCATTTTAGACAAGCAAATACTAAAGGAGTCCACTACCACCAGACATGCCTTACAAGGGGCCTTAAAATGAGTGGCAAATATGGAAAAGAAAGGCTGCTGCCAGCCACTACAAAACATGCTTCAGCACACAAACTATTGACTCTGTAAAGCAACCACACAAAAAGTGTGCATTATAACCAGCTAACAGCACAAGAACAAGATCAAATTCAGTTATAACAATATTAACCTTGAAAGTAAATGGCCTAAATGCCACAATTAAAAGGCACAGAGTAGCATGCTGGATAAAGGACCAAAGCCAATGATAGACTCTCTTCAAGAAGCCTACAGCCCAAACAATGACACTCATAAGCTCAAAGTAAAGGGATGGAGAAAAATCTACCAAGCAGATAAAGAAAAAGCAAACAACAAAAACAGAAAAAAATCAAGGGTCACTATTTTTATCTCAGACAACACAGACTTAAAATCAACCAGGTTCAAAAAAGACAAGAGCATTACACATGGTAAAGGATTCAATTCAAAAAGAAGCCCCAACACAGCAGCACCCAGATTTATAAAACAAGTTCTTAGAAACTCTCATCGTTAATATTGAATGTCAATTTGATTGTTTTGAAGGATGCAAATAATTGTTTCTGGGTGTGTTTGTGAGGGTGTTGGCAAAGGAGATTAACATTTGAGTCAGTAGACAGGGAGAGGCAGACCCACCCTCAGTCTGGTTGGGCACCATCTAATCAGCTGCTGGCATAAAAGCAGGAATGAAAAGAGCAGACTTGCTGAATGAGACTTCTGACCTCCTTCTTACTCTTGTGCTGGACGTTTTCTGCCACTCTTGGACCTTCCACAACAGACAGAGGCTGCACTGTTGGCTTCCCTACTTATGAAGTTTTGGGACTCAGGCTGACTTTCTTGTTCCTCAGCTTTCTGATGGCCTATTGTGGGACCTCACTTTGTGATCATGTGAGTCAATACTCCTTAATAAATTCCCCTTTATATATACATCTGTCCTGTTAGTTCTGTCCCTCTAAGGAACCCCGACGAACGCAAAGATCTACAAAGAGATTTAGATTTTCACACAGTAACAGTGGGAGACTTCAACATTTTACTTACATTGTTAGATACATCATTGAGGCAGAAAATAGAGAACACTTGGGCACAGGGAAAGGAACAACACTCAATGGGCTAGGTGGGGGAGTGGAGGGAAGGGGAGAGTGGTGGGGTGGGGAGGATCAGGAGGGATAACACTGGGAGAAATGCCTGATGTAGGTGATGGGGGAATGGGAGGAGATGGAGACAGCAAACCACCATGGCATGTATGTACCTATGCAACAATCCTGCAAGTTGCAGGATGTGTATATGTACCCCAAAGGCCAAAGTACAATTTTAAAAAAAGATAGTCAGAACCTGAACTCAACACTTGACCAAATGGATATAATAGACATCTACAGAGCTTTCCAACCAAAGATTATAAATTCTTTTCATCACCATATGGCAAATATTCTGAAATCACCCAGACAATTGGACATAAAAGAATCCTCAGGAAAAAAATAAAAGAAAACCCTAAACCATTCCAATCACATTCTCAGACCACAGCATAATAAAAAAATAAAAATTAACACTAAGAAAATCACTCAAAATCATACAATTGTATAGAAGTTAAGCAACTTGATTCTAAATGACCTTAGGGTAAACAATGAATTTAAGGCAGAAATCAACATATTCTTTGAAACAAATGAGAACAAAGACATAAGATATCAGACTCTCTAGGACACAATTAGTCTTAAGAGGACACTTTTGATGTGTTGCTGGATTCAGTGCCATATGCCAACATCAAAATGTTAGAAAGATCTAAAACTAACAACCTAACATCACATCCAGACAAACTAGAGAAACAGGAGCAAATAAACCCTAAAGCTAGAAGAAGAAAAAATTACTAATATCACAGCTGAAATGAAGGAAATTGAGGTACATAAACAAAACATAATAAAAGATCAATGAATCCACAAATTGTTTCGTGAATGAATAAATAAGATAAACCTCTAGCTAGAAAAAGAGAAGATCCAAATAAATACAATCAGAAATAGCAAAGGGAACACTGACATTGATCTCATAGAAATAATAATTTTAAAAACCCAGAAACTATTATGAATACTTCTATGCACCCAGAGAAGTTTCAGAAGAAATGGATAAAGTTCAGGAAAAACAGAACCTCCCAATAATGAACCAAAAAGAAACTGAATCCCTGAACAGACTAATAGTGATTTGCAAAATAATAATAGTAATAAAAAGCCTACCAACCAGAATAAATCTAGGACAGATGGATTTACAGCTGAGTTCTACCAGATGTATAAAGAAGACCTGGTGCCATTCCTACTGAAACTATTCCAAAAAAAACCGAGAATTCTATGAAACCCAACTCATTCTATGAGGCCAGCATCATCATGATACCAAAACAGTCAGAGATGTAACAACAACACAAACTTCAGGCCAATATCCTTTATCAACATAGATGCAGAAATACAACTAATTCAACAAAATATTAGCAAACTGAATCCAGCAGCGCATCAGAAAGTTAATATACCAGGAAAAAGTAGGCTTTGTCCCTGATATGCAAAATCGGTCCAGTATACACAAATCAATAAATGTGATTCATCACATAAACAGAACTAAAGACAAAAAAAAAGATCATCTCAATAGATGTGGAAAAAACTTTTAATATAATTAAACTTCCCTTCTTATTAAAAATCCCTAACAAACTAGGCATTAAAGGCACCTACTTCGAAATAATAAGAGCCATCTATGACAAACCCATAGCCAAAATTATACTGAATGAGCAAAAGCTGGAACCATTTCCCTTGAAAACCAGAACAAGACAAATATGCCCTTTCTCATCACTCTTAACCAACATAGCACTGGAAGTCCTGGCCAGAGCTACAAGCAAGGGAAATAAATAAGATCTATCCAAATACGAAGAAAGGAAATCAAGTTATCCCTTTTTGCAGACATCTCATAGTATTTGCCCCAAAGCACTTTGACCTGATAAACAATTTCAGCAAAACTTCAGGATAAAAAGTCAATGTGCAGAAACTGGTAGCATATCTACACATCAACAACTTCCAAGTTGAGAGCTAAATCAAGAATACAGTCCCATTCTGGATAACCACAAACAGAATAAAATACCTAAGAATACAGCTACCAGAGAGGTGAAAGATCTCTATAATGATAATTACAAAACACTGCTATAAGAAATTAAAGTTTACACAAACAAATGGAAAAACATTTCATTCTCATGACTATAAAGAATCAATGTTATATTTAAGTGACCATTCTGCTCAAAGCAATTTTCAGATTAAATGCTATTATTCTCAAACTAGCAATGATATTCTTCACAAAATCAGAAAGGAATTTCTAAAGTTCATATATAACCAAAAATAGTTTGAATTGCCAAGGAAATCCTAAGCAAAAAGAACAAAGCTGGAGGCATTATGTTACCCAACTTCTAACTATACTACAAGACAGTAGTAACCAAAACAGTATGGTAGTGGTACAAAAACAGACATATAACCAATGGAACAGAATGGAGAGCCTAGAAACAATGCTGCTGCAAACCTCCAATTATTTGATCTTTGACAAAACTGACATAAAAGTAAATATGCAAATGACTCCCTACTCCATCAGTGGAGCTGAGCTAACTGGCTAGCCATATGCAGACAATGGAAACCGGACCCCTTCCTTACACTACATACAGTAATCAACTCAAAGTGGGTTAAAAACTTAAATGTAACCTTAAGGCTATTAAAAACCTGAAAGATAATCTAGGAAATACCATTCTGAATATAGGATTTGGCAAATATTTTATAACAAAGACACTAAAAGCAAACACAACAAAAATAGAAACTGACAAAGGGGACTTAATTAAAGAGCTTCTGCACAGAAAATGAAACTATCAATAGAGTAAACAGTAATCCTATAGAGTGGAAGAAAATATTTAAACTGCACATCTAGCAGAGATGTAGTATCTAGAATATCTCTCTGTATAAAAAAAAAATTTATAAGAATAAAACAAATAGTCCCATTAAAAAGTGGACAAAGTATATTAACAGACACTTTTCAAAAGAAGACATACATTAGCAAACATGCATATTAAAAATGGCTAAACATCACTAATCATTAGAGAAATGCAAATCAAAACCACAGTGAGATACTATCTCATACAAGTCAGACTGGCCATTATTAAAAAAATCAAACAAAAGTAGATGCTGGCAAGGTTGCAGAGACAAGGGAATGGTTTTACACTACTGGTTGGAATATAAATTGGTTCACCCATTGTGGAAAGCAGTTTGGTAATTTCTCAAAGAACTCAAAGAAGAAAATGCTTTTGACTTAGCAATTCCATTATTGGGTATATATGTAAAGGATTATAAATCATCCTAGCATGAAGACAAATCTATATGCATGTTCATTGCAGCACTATGCACAATAGCAAAGAAATGGAATCAACCTAAATTCCCATAAATGGTAGATCGGATAAAGAAAGTGTGATATGTATACACCATGGAATACCATTACGGGATTCTTGCAGTGTCACTTTTCTGACTAGAAACTTCTGTGGCTGGTGGCATCTTTGTCCAAGTTTTACTCAGGCTTGCTGGGCTTGTTTTGTCTACTCAACTTGGCAGGCTGCACTTGGTTCATGCTACTGGCCTGGATACCATGCCTGCCAAAGGCTAGCTAGGGACAGAGAAGTGAGTGATGGGTGAACAAGTGAGCATGCGGTCCAGCCACTGCACACAGCCAGGCACACCAGCTGCAGCAGGGTAGGCATCTCCAGGTACTAGCAGAGGTCCCAGCTCCCTGTGAGGCTGCAGAGCAACCAGGGGTTCTGCAAGCAGCTTTCATGGGTGGCACCAGGAAACACAGTGGCACCCAGAAGCTTGGAAATGCCAGGAACTGCAAAGCCCCAAACAGGGTGTCACAGCCCTGGCTTGGGGAGCTCCTAGGTCTGGGCTCCCTAAAGGGTTGCAGAGCTTCTCTCTCTCTCTCTCACTCTCTCTCTCTTTTCATTGTTGTTGCCTGCAAATGGCAGGCAAGGGACATGCTTCAGCCCTGCTTTTGTTACTGCTCTTCCAGCCCTGCTATTAAGTGGGTCCTGACTTCTTGTCCCATGTTTAAGAATGATGTATATGGACAAGTGGAGGGTGAGCAAGGCAAAGAGATGCTTTATTGAACAACAGAACAGCTCCCAGGAGACCCATGGTCAATAGCTCCTCTCTGCTATCAGATCATCCAATCATCCGCTCAGCTCTAAGCAGAGAAGACACTCAAAATAGGGAGCTTCTCTCTGCAGACAGGTCTTTCTGTTGTCTATTGGAGTGGGGCTGAGTCCAGGATTTTTATGGGCTTCAGAGGAGAGGAAGTGCATGCTGATTTGTCTATGGGGAGCCATGGGCAGGATTGCAAAAAGCACCGGTTCTCACTGTGGTGTGCAGAATTGGCACCCTGGCCTCAAGGCCTCAGGTCATCCCTGGCCTGCAGGTAGGGTTTCACTGGGCACCTGCCCCTTTCTTCCCAGGAGCTTGTCTGCCTCCTGCCACCATTAATGTGCCATCTATAGTGCCCCATGGTGCCTAGGCTGTTTGTGTGGAGGACTGCCTGGAGGCTCACACCTAACCACCTTCAGTCCCACTTCAGCCTTCCTCCTGTGCTCCTTGGTGCTCCAAGTCTGGAGGGGGCTCAAGCAGCAGGGGGCTGGTGTGTCAGCACTGTCCTGAACACTAGGAATGGGAAATTGGTGGTTTAGTGGTGAGCATAGCTGCCTTCCAAAATTGGAGTTTGTGCAGGGAGTGGAGAGAGGCCAGGAAGTGAGAGTGGCACTTCTGAGCTTGCAAGGACAGGGGGGCCCTCTGAGCCTCTGAGAATGCAAAGGTGGCCGGGTCCATAGCAATGACTGACCATCTGCAGCTGCCCAGAAGGGTGGGAATCCCGCCCCTCTAACTTGACAGGGGGTGGGACTTCACCTGTTTCCAGCTCCTGCCAACTGCAGCCAGCAGCATGTAAGTGACATTTGCAGATGAACCACCACTGCTATCAATAACATGCAGCCATTAAAATAGAATATATTGTGTCATTTCCAGCAACATGGATGAAACTAGAAACCGTTATTCTAAGTGAAGTAACACAGGGGCAGAAAACAAAACATCTCATGTTCTCTTAGTGAGAGCATTGAGTACATATAGACACAAAGAAAACAAATAGAAGACACTAGGGCCTTACTTGGGTGTGAAGGGAGAAAGCTGAGGTTTTAAAAATTACCGTATTGAGTATTATGCTTACTACCTGGGTGGGGATGTAAAAAGATAAAGAAAATTTACAATGAGAAAATTAAATCTCCCTTTTTGTAGAACTGATAGCTAAGACCAAGAACAGGTTCTTCAAATAAAAGACAAATGTAATCAAAGAAAACATAGAAGAAAGATAAGTAAATTATAAAATATATTTTTAAATTTGAAGAGAACTGTGAGTTTAAGGTATACAGATGAATGTGCAACTAATGTTTTTATTTGCCATCATGGGAAAGTTGGCAAAAAGATAAAGCTGACATTACAGAGAAAGGAAGCCAGTGCCATCATTGAACCACATCTAATGTGTTTTATTATTTTAATCAGTTTAAAAGTCATTTATTACTTCCAGTAAAGTATCTGCCTTTTGGATGGCTATATTAGCATAGGTCCTCAGAAATTGAAGAAAGTTTAGAAACTTCTAATGAAGTATATATTCCAAAAATAAATTTTCAGTCAAATGGATTTTTATGAGAATATTTTGTAGCCAAAGAAATTTCTATTTCATCATACCTGTCAACAATATTCTCCAATATACTGAATTTGCCCATATTGTAGGAAAGAGTGAGTAACTCAGTGAAGACTCAAGGTTTTTCTTCACTACTTTTTTCATTAATAGACTTTATATATTGTGCAGTTTTAGGTTTATAGGAAAAAGAAGTGGAAAATACAGAGCTGCCATACTCCATCTCATATTCCCCAAGGTTTTCTCTATGATTATCATCTTTCATTAGTGTTGTGCTTTTTGATTTGTTATATATTGATTGTTAAATTATGACTGGCTACCAATGATGAACTGATATAGATACATTATTATTAACTAAAACCCATAATTTACCTGAAAGTTCACTCAGCATTGTATATTCTCCGGGTTTTGACAAATGTATAATAGCATGTATATACTAATATGATGTGATATAGAATAGTTACACTGCTCTAAGAATCTCCTGTGCATAACCTTCCCACTCCTCAAACCCATGACGCCCACTAATGTCTTTGCTACTGTCACTATAGTTTTCCCTTTTCCAAAATGCCCTATACTTGGAGTCATAATAGCTTTCTTGAGTTGCTAAATGATTTTCTGGCTTAGGAATATGCATTTAAAGTTCTTGTCTTTTTGGGATTTGATAGTTCATTTCTTTATTGCTAAATAAATACGTCATTCTATGGATGTTCCACATTCACCTATTAAAGGACATCTTGGTTGATTCTGAATTTTGGCAATTACAATCTACCATTATTTTCATTTTAATCTTTAGCAGAAAATGAAACTTTTCACTTCAACCCATTTTACTGAGAGCAATTTAAGCTATTAAATAATAGCATATTGCTATATCAAATCATAATATTTGAATAAGAAATAGTCTATAATACAACTGCAAACACTATTACATAGCAAATAATTACCTTTAATAAGTTCAATTAATTTAAAAGGGAAATAGCATGATAATGAATATTATGTAATTATGAAAAATAGGGTATAATTCTTATGATCTTTGCAGGATATCATTTGTTATGTAACAATAAACTTCTAGCTAATTAAATCAGCCTGAGAATTGCATCTTATGTAACAGCAGTCCCCAACAATTTTGGCACCAGATACCAGTTTCATAGAACATTTTTCTATGGACCAGTGTTTGGAAGGGTGATTTAGGGATGATTCAATCACATTACATTTATTGTGGACTTTATTTCTATTATTATTCTGCACCATGTAATGAAATAATTATACAAAGCACCATAATGAAGAATTGGGGGGAGCCCAAAGCTTGTTTTCCTCCAACTAGATGGTCCCATCTGGGGGTAATGGGAGACAATGACACATTATCAGGCATTAGATTCTCCTAAGGAGCAGAAAACCCAGATTCCTTGTATGTGCATTTCATCACAGGGTTTACACTCCTATGAGAATCTAATTCCAAGGCTGATCTGACAGGAGGCAGAGCTTAGGCAGTAATGGGAGTAACTGGGAGCAGCTGTAAATACAAATGAAGCTCTCCACTCAACACCTGCTGTGCAGCCCGGTTCCTCACAGGCCATGGACTGGTTTCAGACAGTGCCCTAAGGGTTGGGGACCCCTGTTATACAACGATAAGAAAAATTTGGTTTTATCCCAGTTGGAAAATTAGCATGAATATCTGTTGTAAAAAGTAAGATCTAATATTCATTTAACTATAAACATGCTATTTTAAAAACGAATCTGCACATATATTTTTTACGTGAGAAAATGGAATGTTAAAAGTGAAATAAAACAAGTAAATTTAACAAATTTTATACTTTGAGTTTTAGAAAATAAAAATTAGTATTATTAATGTCACCTTGTATTTGACATGATGTTTGATAATTTACTCTTTATAATTCATAGCTATTCTTTATTACTTTCTATCAAAACACAAAATTTGAGGCTGAGGTGGGAGCATCAATTGAGCCTGTGAGGTACAGGCTGCAGGGAGCCGGTGATCATGCCACTGTACTCCAGCCTGGATGACAAAATAAGACACTTTCTCAAAACACACACACACACACACACACACACACACACACACACACACACACTCTCAATATAATAAAAACATTTCATAGACAATTGCTGAAGATTAAAAAATATGGAGACTTAGTTTCAGTTGAAATTTATCTCAGACCTCACCACTTTCTAAGAGCTTACAATGTCCTTTGTCAGGTGTCAAATGGTCAAAGTAGCTACGTTTAATTTAATTTGGTCTAAAAGTATCTATTTTGGCAATGCATTCTGTAAGCTTTTGATTATCTTAATGCATCTTTATTTCTGTTTGGAGAAAAAAAATTTCTATGGATTTCTATGTTTCAACACTTCTTACAAGCAGAAGTTGTGGATGACTTTGTTCTAGACTCTTTCCAAGGATGTTTATATAGTAGGCCATCTAAAAAATATATAAATTTTCTTACTCCAAACCAAAAACAAATTTGCTTACTGTTTAGTATAACAAAGATATATGTCCCTTTCTTCCAGAACAAAGGTCAGGAATACTTATTTTCTATTAATCCCAAAAGTCAGATTTCCTAAACTTAGAGTTCCTCTTCTGCAATGAAACTCACTGCATGTATAGGCATCACCTAACCCTCTTTGCATCACTCTGTGGGAACCGGACTTACAAAACAGGAGTAAAAACAATGATGCTTTAGCTAATATTGTTTCTGTGAATAGTAAAATATTATGGTTTCTGATCTAAGTGTCTCATATCACACACATCCAACTGTGACAGGGTAACTGTGTTAGCTTGCGAGTAAAATCTTAAACGCTTCACAGCTCTTGGATATTTGGTCAATGGGGATGACATGTTGACAGAAATATAGATTGTTGGATAAAAAGCATGAGTGCCATTTTAGGAGATACAAAAAGAATTGCTGGGGTCTTGTAGAAAATACTCTTGCCTATGTGGTAATGTGTGGTGGTAGTAAGGAATCCCCACTCTCTCATCAGTTAATGAATTTTAGAGAATGAACAGAATAAAGTAGGATAGAAGTATAACCAGGTGTTCCAGGTTCTGGGCCTTCCCGTCCAGGAATGGGGAAAGAGACCTTGGAGGTGCGGTGGGCTTACCATTTTTATATAAATGTCATGAACCCAAAAAGTTTTCTAGAGAGCAATTTATTAGGCAGAGAGAAATAGAGAGAGCTCCCATGCTGTTGTGGGAGGGGATCCTAGAGAGGGAAATCTGCACACGTAGAGAGGGAAAGACAGCTCCCATGTTGAAGTGGGAGGGGATCAAGAGAAGGAGTCTGCACAGGTAAGGGGCAGTGGAGTTTTAACTTTGAAGTTATTCCTGCCCCATTCATGTTCTTGTCCAATGAGAGAAGTTCTTTCACACTTCCCCTGGAGTGATTGATCTTTGAGGCTGATCCCAGATTGGTTGCTTGGGCCCACAATAGAGCCCTTCCTTCCAGGGTTTTTGGTGGGCTTTCTGAACCAAGGAAGCTCACACGGAATTTTACCTAGCCATGTGCAGGAAAGTTAGACAAATAACTCTAGTTTCCTGGTTGGGGAGGTGGATGGAGGGACAGTGCTGGGAAGTTCTTGCCTTTGAAACCACACCCCTTGTGGACCCAGGAAGAGAAGTTGACTTAATTCCTCAGAAGGAAGCCTACTGAATGGCACTTTGGTTGTTTTTACTGTTGTGGACAGAAGGAAGAATAGATGTTATGACACAGTGGCATCAATATCTATGCCTCCTGCTGAAAGCAGTATGATTGTAGTTGTTGGGTCATGGAACCCAAAAGCTGAAATAAACTGCGTTATCAATAAAGATGTAGAGTTTTATGAAGACCAAACCATTACAAGTATAGTTGCTTGAGCTGTGCTGGCAGCCACACTAAACCCAAAAGCAAATACAAAGCCGTGATTGCTCAATATGGAATTTTATGTTACGTGTACTTTAACACAATAAAAACAAATAAACAAAAAACCCAAAACAACAACAAAACATTCATGATGAATGGAATAGGGCTCCTCTATTCCTCTTTCCCATTGATTCTTCCATACACCTGTACCCTAAACAGAGATACTTTATGAAGATAAGTAATTATATCTAGGAATAAGCTATTTCTATCACCTAAGGGACCAAAACCCATATGTAACAGCTGAACATTTTTTGGAAAACCTCAAACACAAGAAATGGACGCAAACTTTTATGACATTAACAAATTATAAGCATCCCATTAACCATCCTACCTGATCCTGTGGGAGAAAGAGATGCCTAAATTTGACAAATAGGATTTGAGTAGTGATCACAGTGGAGAAGGGAAGCTAAAGTAATCTTATGATGCAGTAGATCAATTTAATGTACTATTGCTGTGACGTCCGTTGCTACATTCTTATAGGTATTGATATGTATCATGTCTGTACTCTGAAAGCTCATAATTGCCAGAGGAAAGACTCCAAATAAGGGGACAACAAACATAAAGAAATGCTAGTGCTTTTGTGGACCCACATTTCTAATGACCCGTTTGAGCTACATGTCTCTGTAGATAATTATTTTTGTCATTGGCCTGTCTATCAAGGGGTGCCTCTGCCAGGGCACCTGGAGTTCTGGTTGAGCTGTGCAGGCTGTGCTGTCAGCCACTCTAAATGAAAGAAAATGCAAAGCCTCATCACCTCCCAGACACAGTTATTAGTGACATCAGATTTAATGAGATTCCCTTTCTCAGTTACTAGTTACACCAGTTAAAATAATATTCTGTTTGTTGGGTGAGTAAACTCAGGCTTAATGACATGAAAAGGGCCCAAGCCACGTGCACACGAATGTTCATTGCAGCACTGTTTACAATAGCAAAGACCTGGAACCAACCCAAATGCCCAACGATGATAGTCTGGATAGGGAAAATGTGGTACATATACACCATGGAATATTACGCAGCCATCAAAAACGATGAGTTCACGTCCTTTGTAGGGACATGGATGAACCTGGAAACCATCATTCTCAGCAAACTGACACAAGAGCAGAAAATCAAACACCGTATATTCTCACTCATAGACGGGTGTTGAACACATGGACACAGGGAGGGGAGCACTACACACTGGGTTCCGTTGGGGGGAAATGGGGGAGGGACGGGGGGGTGGGGAGGTGGGAAGAGATAGCATGGGGAGAAATGACAGATACAGGTGAGGGGATGGAAGACAGCAAACCACACTGCCATGTGTGTACCTATGCAACAATCTTGCATGTTCTTCACATGTACCCCAAAACCTAAAATGCAATTAAAAAAAAAAAAGAGAGAAAAGGGTCCAAGCAGCCTCACTTTGTAAAACACACATGGTGTATTCAAGAATATAGCTCACTTGGCTCCAGTAACTTGGCATTATATAGTAACAGTAACAACACTTAATTTAGGAAAAACTATCACTTACTTCTTTGCCTAAGGAAAAGCTGTGGACTCACTGAGCCCCTAGATTTATAGAGGTTTCCCTAAATGCCTGAGACTACACTGATGGTTTGATTAAGCTGAGGGCCAATAATATCCACTGGACTGCTGAGACTGCTGTTTTTAAGCCATACAAACTACAGACAGATGTGTTGCTCCACTCATTGGGCAGAACTCCAGGCCATTCTCACTGGTCTGGCCAGTATTTACATAGATGAACCTTGTTATATTTTTCTTTTGATTGTTAGGCTGTTTTCAATTGCTTCCCTGTTTGGTGTGCCACTTGGAAAAATAAAATCCAGGCAAATTAAAAACATCTTTTGAGACCATGAAATGTGGGGAAAAGTTATGACTGCTTATGAAAATATTAAGGTCACTCATGTAAATGTCCATGGCGAAAGACCATTTGCTAATGAGACTTACTAGAGTCAAGGTGTTAATCAAGCCTACACTCCTCAGACTGCTACCATTATGGACCAGATTCACCATCAAGCAGATCTCTGAATCATATTCACCATCATAAACTAAGCTACCACTGTATGCCAGACTTATGTCTCCCATCAAAAATTTATTAGATTGTTTCCCAGTGGAAGAGGACTCATGGCATTGGGTGGTGCCCCTGTCTGCTTCATATTTGAAGACGGACCACATCAGACTTTGACCATGGCTCAGAGTTTGTATCAAATCATACCACAGTTGATGCTTTGTCAGGTCATATACTACTTTTCCAGTTCAACCAAATCACCCCAATTTCAAAGTGAGGCCCTTGAAATTAATCTGTATCAATTTTTTCTACTTTGTTAACAGTGCTATCAATTTTGTTATTAACAATTCAAGTACAACAATGGTATTCTTTTATCACAGAAGAATTCAACAGTAGACTGATAGTTAAAATATTCAGCCAATCTTCCCAATCATCTACAGGCATTTTCTATTGCTGCACAGTGGAATATCCTTCTCAAATTGACTCAAAAAGATTTCTTATTCTATTTACTTCACCTCCTTTTGGCCCAGACACTTTAGTAAGTCAGTCTGGTCATTGAATACAGTGCCTCCAAAAAACAAACAAACAAACAAACAAACAAAACAAACATCAATCACCTCTTCTTGGTTGCTGCCTAGGCTATGAACAGGATGAAAACGTGCGGCATTCTATAGACATAATTTGAAAATTTATCATTTAAGGTTCCCTTTTGTCCAAAGAGAATACCACTCTTAGAATCTTTCTACATATGACTTTAAATCCTGTATCGATACATAAAAATACATTAAATAATGAGGAACTTTGATGCACAAAGTACTAAATCAATAGATTTCTACAAATTAGAGAAAACAAATTATTATTTAAGATTTATGGTATTGCCACTGTTATGATATTCTGAATTTTCCCTTTGATTGAAAATGATCCTCTGAAAAATGTAAAACACATTAAGTAGGGGTTGTGGATATTTCTGAGTCTATGAGACAGTGGAGCAGAAAAGCACTAAGTATTTCACTTTCTGGCTCACAAAACCTAAAGTCAACCACAGGGTACATATTTAACTTCTACAGACATGTATCTCTAACTTTTGACCTCATAATTGAATACCATTAAATGAGATTGTCATTCACTAATTTTAACATTACTGTCTTCCCCCCAACTCCCCAAAATATCCTACATATTGAAATGTGGAGGCCAGGTGTGATGGCTCTCACCTGTAATCTCAGCACTTTTGGAGGCCAAGGTGGGTAAATCACCTGAGGTTAGCAGTTTAAGATTAGCCTGGCCAACATGGTGAAATCCTGTCTCTACTAAAAATACAAAAATGAGCCAGGTGTGGTGGCAGGTACCTGTAATCCCAGCTACTCGGGAGGCTGAGGCAGGAGAATTGCTTGAACACTGGAGGCGGAAGCTGCAGTAAGCCCAGATAGCGCCATTTCAATCCAGCCTGGGCAACAGAGTGAAACTCCATCTTGAAAAAAAAAAAAAATGGGATTAGGCTTTATTTTATCTGTGCTTATTTCCAATTTTTGTTTCCAAAAATAACTTCCTCTTAGGTAGGTTCTGCTATTTAACTGACTTTCTGTTGGCTTGTTGCCTTAATTTGGCAGCCAAGAAAATTCTGGACCAAACTGCATAATTTCTCAACTAGTTATGAGCTTATAACACTGTTTTATTCTCATTATTTTTTGGCTGTCGTATCTTGGTCTGCACCTGTTTAGACACCTGACATTTTACCCTATCCTTATGGAGACAGATTTAAAAAACAGGCTTAAAAGATTTATTTATATATTAATGAAAAATTCTCATAAATATTTGACTCTCCTTTTTCTTCCTTACCTAATATCATCAAGAGGTGAGAGAAATAAGCTTCACTGTCTTAATAAATAATTTTACTTATAACCACAAAGAAAGAGGAAAGCAGATTTCAAGAACATTAGTTGTATTAATAAGGCCAAACCTGCCAAAATACTTTTTTATGGCTTGGTATTTTCATGTCTCCTGGAAGTTAAACAAAATTATATGATCATAGAGAGTGACGAGGCATATTTAGGATCACTTTCTATGTTTCCTGGTGCTTACAAAAAAACTGACATTTTTATTTCAGAAAAAAATATTTAATTTTATTATTTTTGTAATGCTGTAACAATATATTTATGCTTTACATGGTTTTAACTTGAAGTATTAGAAGTTAAAAGATTTTATGATGTATTATATGCAAGGATGTTTTTGATAAAGATTGAAAATTAATCTTCAATATCTCTGTATCCTTAGGACCCTACCATGTTTAAGTATGTAAATCTCTGATGAGAAATAGGATATAAGAAAAAAAACGTAACATGAGTTACTATGGAACAGTTCCCATATTTTCTTCTCCTTTTCTCTTTGGTGATTTACCTTAGTTTTAACCCTGAGACCCATTATTTTTTGTAACAGCTATTTAAATAAGTTAATTCATAGAAACGTGTTATTTTCTTTCACTAGATAATATAATTACTTTGATTAATGTCCTTCTAGAGATATACTAGTTTATATCCCAGGAATAATATTTAACAGGGAACTTGTAGTTTCTTGTACATTACATTGAATCGAGTAATATTTTT
Organism: Saimiri boliviensis; assembly: GCF_048565385.1. Lineage (NCBI taxonomy): Eukaryota > Metazoa > Chordata > Mammalia > Primates > Cebidae > Saimiri > Saimiri boliviensis. Next base: position 106,246,696 of record NC_133450.1, on the reverse strand, counting down.
GTTCTTCAAAAAATAAGTCATGAAATGAGCAGTAATATACCTGCAACTGGTTCTTTTCAAGCCACAAAGTAAATTTCCTCCTACCATCCAATAATCATCAGTTGAATGGAAGTTGTTTTGTTTTTTACTGCTCTTTGTCTCTCAAGATCTTCTCGTAAATTAAGAACTTTTCATACATTTTTAATGCCAGAAGTAAATAAACACTAATGGCTATTAAATATATGACAAATATTAAATTTTTATATGAAAGAGGTGAAAGAAAACAAAACAGTAGTAGATGTTTAACATTGAAAATAGTTTAAATAAATATAACATTTTCATTGTCACCGAATAGAACTGAGATTACTGAATGTCTACTCAGGATACATTTTCTTCTTTAGTAAATTTCCTTTCCTAATTTGTATGGATGACAATGCAATTGATTAAGAGACCTATTTCTAATGACCCTTTGTAACTAGGTTTGGCCATGTGATAAGAGTTTTATCAAATAATGTATGAAAGCAATTGTGATATGAGATTTCGGGTAAGGTTGATAAGTGGCAAAGGTCTCTAGAAAGTGCTTCCTCTTTGTCCTTTCCTCCTTGCTCCTTCCTGTAAAATGTGACACAGGGACAACCCTTTTTGTCCTTAAGGATTAAAGTCAGTAAAATAAAAACATAAAAAAAGCAGTAAAGTACAAAGAACTTGAGTTTCTGATAATTATGGAGGGTCCACAAAAGCACTGGTCTACTTACTTCTGGACTTCTTTTAATAAAAAATAAACATTATTTGCTATTCGTTCTGGGGAAACAGATAAAACTCTTATTGACGGGAGTTTATGTTTCTAAATGTATGGACAATTAATCAAAAGTATTAAAATGCTTAAAATTATGTATCAATATCCACATCTTTATGCAAAAAAAAAAAAAAAAGTCTTTGATGTCTCTTTTTCTCCCACACGTCTAAACAATGAAAGGATTATTTTGGCATCATCTTTTAACACATTTAGATACCTGTCCTTCCTTATTATATCTTCTGCCACCACCCTAATCTAAGCCCAAAGTTACCATCATTTCTTTCCTGGGTCAGTGCAGTAAAATCCTAAGACATGTTTCTTCTTTCAGTCCTAAACACTTTGTCTATAGAGCAATCAGAATGTAAGGCTGGAGACAATGGGGCTGTTATTTATAATAGCTCCTCATTCTCCTCCCACCAAATATATACCTACTTTTATTTTTACTTGCTTGCCTTTTCTTCACTTAATTTTCTTTTGCCTGTGTCCCTCTCTAATTGCAAGCATGCTATTGTATGGCTTATATAGGGGCTTATTTCTAACTGTTTATTTATAGGGTCACAAATTTTATTACAGCTTAAATCAAATACTTAGTACATATTTTTCAAATGGATGAATTAATGACAAAAGCTAGAATAAACCCACATGTTTAGTATAAGCCATGTTTGAATAAATTATAGGAAATAGATTCAATGAACACTTTACTGCTGTAGAAATAATTGTAAACATTTTTGTTTTATTAAATAAAGGGTACTTTTTAGAAGTATAAATAATATATTATTTATACTCGATCATGGGTAACAAATGTACCATATAAATGTAAGATTTATATTCCATATTTTATTCAGTTTTCTTAGATTTTACCCAATGTCTTTTCCTTTTTCTTCTAGAATTTTGGAGATAATACCATTTTATATATATTTTTTTTATCATTTTTTCTTTGGTGCCTCTTGGCTGTGACAGTTTATCATACTTTTCTTGTTTTTGATGACCATCACAGTTTTTAGTTGTGGTGGTCAAATATATTGTAGAATGCCCTTCTATTGGGATTTGTCTGATGTTTTTCTCATGAGTCTGAGGTTATGATTTTGGGGAGGAAGAACACAGAGAAAAAGTGCCCTTTTGATAAGCTGGTATCAAAGGCACCTACCATCATATATTAGTCAGGGTTCTCTAAAGGGACAGAATAGCATAGGTGTAAATATGAAGAGGAGTATTTTAAGGAGTATTGACTCACAGGATCACATGGCGAGGTCCCACAATAGGCTGTCTGCAAGTTGAGGAGCAAGGAAGCCAGTTATAGTCCCAGAACTTCAAATGGTGGGAAGCCAACGGTGCAGCCTTCAGTCTGTGGCCAAAGGCCCAAGAGCCCCTGGCAAACCACTGGTCTAAGTCCAAGAGTCCAAAAGCTGAAGAACTTCGAGTCTGAGGTTTGAAGGCAGGAAGCATCTAGCACAGGAGAAAGGAGAAGACTGAAAAACTCAGCAAATCAAGTCCCTCTAGATTCTTCTGCCTACCTTATCTAGCTGTGCTGGCAGCTAACTAGATGGTGGCAATGCAGACTGAAGGTGTATCTGCCTCTCCCAGTGCACTGATTCAAGTGTTAATTTTCTTTGGCATTGAGAGAGATCCAAGATAGCTGACTAGCAGCAGCTCAGGGTTGCAGCTCCCAGTGAAGGTGCAGGGAGCAGGGTTGCAGCTCCCAGTGAAGGCACAGGAAGTGGACGCCAGACTTCCAGACGAATTTTTGTTGCCTATGGACCAGGAGATTCCCAGCGGAGGTGTCCCATGAGTCGCCAGCTCGACTCTTTTGGCCTGCACGGCTGTTTTGCTGGCGTCCTGGTGCAGTGGTTCTCAGTGCGGAGTACGTGAGACTGGGTGCCCTTATAGTTGGCATTTGGAGCTTCGGGAAGGCAGAGTCACCCATTCAGGTGACTGAAGGAGGACTGAACCTGGGAGCCAGACTGGGAGATTCCCGGGCAGAAAAACGCCACGAATCTCACTGCAGCTGTTTCAGCTGTCGCGGCACGGGAAATTGCGTAGATCCCGGGGCCTTTTCAATGGGCAACTGGGGCACCTGGGAGAGAATCGACCCTTCAATTAGGAAAAGAAAAAAAGGCGGCTCGGAGGCGGGCAGCCAGGTGATCAAGCTCAGCTGGTCCCACCCCCACAAAAACAATTGGAAACGCTGACCATTGAGAGTTTCACAGCAAGCACAGCTGAATCCAAGAAGGTCCAGCTCTGTGGGGGAGGGGCGTCCGTCGAAAGAAAACAGAAATAACATCACCACCACCAAGCTGGACGTCCACTCAGAGACCCAATCTGAAAGTCAGCAATTACAAAGATGACAGGTAGATAAATCCACAAAAATGGGAAGAAACCAGTGCAAGATGGCTGAAAGCATCCGAAATCAGAATGCCTCTCCTCCTTCAGAGGATTGCAGCGCCTCGTCAGCAAGGGAACAATGCCTGATGGAGAATGAGTGTGATCAATTGGCAGACTCAGGCTTCAGAAGGTGGATAAGAAACTTCTGTGAGCTAAAAGAACATGTTCTAACCCAATGTAAAGGAACTAAGAACCTTGAAAAAGTTTGACGAAATGCTAACGAGAATAGACAATTTAGAAAGGAATATAAGTGAATTAACGGAGCTGAAAAACAAAATATGAGAACTTCATGAAGTATGCACAGTTTTTTTTTCTTTTAATTTTTATTTTTTGTATGCACAAGTTTTAACAGTCGAATTGATCAGGCAGAAGAAAGGATATGAGAGGTCAAAGACCAACTCAATGAAATAAAAGAAGACAAGATTAGAGAAAAAAAGGATAAAAAGGAATGAACAAAGACTCCAACAAATATGGGACTATGTGGAAAGACCTAATCTACGTTTGATAGGTATACCTGAATGTGACGAAGAGAATGAATCCAAGCTGGCAAATATTCTTCAGGACATTATTCAGGAAAATTTTCCTCACCTAGCAAGGCAGGACAATATTCAACTCCAGGTAATACAGAGAACACTACATAGATATTCCTCAAGAAGAGCAACCCCAAGGCACATAATTGTCAGATTCACCGGAGTTGAAATGAAAGAGAAAATGCTAAGGGCAGCCAGAGAGAAAGGCTGGGTTACCCACAAAGGGAAGCCTATCAGACTCACAGAAGATCTCTCAGCAGAAACCCTATAAGCCAGAAGAGAGTGGGGGCCGATACTCAACATCCTTAAAGAAAAGAACCTTCAATCCAGAATTTCATATCCAGTCAAACTCAGCTTCATAAGTGAAGGAAAAATAAAATCTTTTATGAACAAGCAAGTATTGAGAGATTTCATCACGACCAGGCCTGCTTTAAAAGAGCTTCTGAGAGAAGCACTACACATAGAAAGGAACAACCAGTATCAGCCATTCCAAAAATATACCAAAAGGTAAACAGCATCAACATAATGAAGAATCTACATCAACTAATGGGCAAAACAGCCAGCTAGCATCAAATGGCACTATTAAACTAACATATATTATTATTAATCCTAAATTTAAATCGACTAAATGTACCAATCAAAAGACACAGACAGGCAAATTGGATAAAAAGCCAAAACCCAACAGTATGCTGCATCCAGACCCAGCTCATATGCAAGGATACACACTGACTCAAAACAAAGGGATGGAGGAAGATTTACCAACCAAATGGAGAGCTAAAATAAATAAATAAATAAATAAAAAGCAGGAGTTGCAATTCTTGCCTCTGATAAAATAGACTTTAAAGCAACAAAGATCAAAAGAGGCAAAGAAGGACATTACATAATGGTAAAAGGATCAATGCAACAAGAAGAGCTAATTATCCTAAATATAAACGTACCCAATACAGGAGCAACCAGATACATACGGCAAGTTCTTAATGACTTATAAAGAGACTTAGACTCCCACACAATAATAGTGGGAGACTTCAACACCCCATTGTCAAGTCAATATTAGATCAACGAGACAAAATTTACAAGGATAACCAGGACTTGAACTCAGACCTGGAACAAGTAAACTTAATAAACATTTAAAGAATTCTCCACCCCAAATCCACAAAACATACATTCTTGTCAGTACCACATCACACCTACTCTAAAAGTGACTACATAATTGGAAGTAAATCACTCCTCAGTAATTGCATAGGATTTCACAGGTTTAAATGAAATATTGGTTGGCTGCTTGTTTGTTATTTTCCTCCCTTATTCCTTCCTGTCTCCATTGTTAAGCACAATTATTGGCAGAAAAGAGATTTTCAATACCCATTTTTAGACTGCATTCTAGCCTGGGCAATAAAACATGACTCCCATTCTCTCTCCCTCTTTCTCTTCCCCTTTCTCTCTTTCATTTTTTTTTTCTTTCTCTCTTTTTCTCTCTTCCCCCCCACCACAAAAAAAAAGAAAAAAAAATTTCTTTCGCATCATCCTCACTGACAGACCCTGGAACAATACTTTGTGTCAAACTAATCAAGTTAACAATATTAACCACCACAGTTGGTATGACATCACCACTAATGATGAATGTGAGTACTTGGCTCAGATAGTGTTTGTCAAGATTCTCTATCGTACAGGGAATCTTCTCCCTATTTTCCATATTGTAGTCTTTGTGAAACAAAACTTTTAAGCTTAGTCTACATGCAAGGAGTCTGAGTTATACTCTGCCTCCTAGAACAGATAATTTTCATAAATTATTTAATATTCTGCCTTGGGGATTTGTCTCGTCTTTGCCATTTATTTTTTTATGTAAGCATTTATTTGTATCAGGGTGGATTTATGAGTATTTATTTTATACTTAGGATTATAATCCCAAGTATTTTTATTTTTTGACAGAGTCTCACTCTATTGTTCAGGGTGGGGTGCAGTGGCACTATCTCGGCTCACTGAAATCTCTGCCTCCCAGGATCAAGCGATACTCCTGCCTCAGCCTCCTGAGTAGCTGGGCCTACAGGTGCGTGCCACCAAGCCTGGCTAATTTTGTTTTGTATTTTTAGTAGAGACATGGTTTCACCGTGTTAGCCAGGATCATCTCCATCTCCTGACTTTGTGATCTGCCTGCCTCAGCTTCCCAAAATGAGGATTAGAAGCATCAGCCACCGCCCCTGACCACCAATGCAATTTTATACTCAAATGATTTCAGTTTTGGCCGTGAAAGACTTTCTGATTGTTTCTTATGTCCTTTGGCATACTACCTGATTGCAATTTTTTTTTTTTTTTCAATTGTGTTATCTGACACGAAAAGGTTCTCAGGCTCATGTTATATATACTTTTTTGCTTTCATCTCAGACTCAATCATTTCTCCAAGGAGTATTTTTTATGGGAGTATTAAGAAACAATAAACTATATCTCATTTTTGGTTGCAGTTGATCTGCAGATACAGATACACATTGAAGTGTGAGTAGTAGTTACCTTCGTGTTAGAATTGTCATTGCATATTTTTGACATAAAATTTTTTTCTAAATGTTCTATATAAGTACATTTAGTTCTTATTATAAGAAACACCGAATGATACTGCAGAACATGATTAAGACACTTTTTTTTTGTTTGGACTATGTAAAAACTAAAATTAAGGCCGGGCGCGGTGGCTCAAGCCTATAATCACAGCACTTTGGGAGGCCGAGGCAGGTGGATCACGAGGTCAACAGATCGAGACCATCCTGGTCGACACGGTGAAACCCCTAAAAATACAAAAAATTAGCTGGGCATGGTGGCGCGTGCCTGCAATCCCAGCTACTCCGGAGGCTGAGGCAGGAGAATTGCCTGAACCCGGGAGGCGGAAGTTGTGGTGAGCCGAGATTGCGCCATTGCACTCCAGCCTGGGTAACAAGAGCGAAACTCCGTCTCAAAAAAAAAAAAAAAAAAGAAAATTAAATTCAAGTTTTAAAAGACATTTGGTCATCAGTACTTCCAAGAAGTGTAGTAAGATTGTATTTAAATGTTCATTATATATTAATACAATTTTCAATTGCCCAGTAGTGGGAATTTATAAATTAAAGCAGAATTTTTTTAAAGGTTTCTGTGACTTCTGAGTAACAGAATGGTCACAAGAAATTAAAGTTTGAAATGCATTTTTGAATCCCTTGTTGAATTTACCAAATGTCAATATAGAGTCTTGATAAATTGTCTGTCACTAAGAACTGAGCATCAACTACATAAATTAGAGTGATGTAATATGACAATTGAAAAGCTTATATTTTGCAGCTGAATTTTTAAATTGAAATTATGAGATTCATCAATCATTTTTATTTTTACGGAGTGGTTGGTAGAATCCTGAGTCTTCATATTTGCTTATAGCATAATACCTCCATTCATGTACATGTTAAAAGGTCTTTTTAAAATTTTTGATTATGTTAATGCCCCATAAATCATAGAACAGTTCCTTAAATATTAAGAATTTTCATTGGTTAAATTTAGCACTATGTTTACATGCATGTATTACAATTTATGTTATCAAGCATATAGCTAGCTATAGAAATAAAGAAAAATGACTACTTCACAGTTATTTGAGATTTGTTACCACATTTAATTTTGGCAAGGTCATGCATTATTATTACCCATATTTCACAGACATAAGTGGGTTTGACACTTGCCTAAATTTGGACTGTTAATAAGATTAGGAATTCTAGTTTAAATTTAGGTATGCTTGAGTCCAGGCTCAAATCATTAACACAGTATCATCAATTACAATAGGTTTCCTGAAGGTTCTATTGTATAATCATATAAAATAAAAAATTTGAAAAGTTACACAAGATATTATGGCTTGTTCTGATAAATTTGTTATAAATAAGTAACATGCTGGCTTGGTATTAAAAATGTGGAATGTAAGTTTTAAGTACCGCATTAATGTATTTTGCAAATGTAGATTTATATAGTAGACTCACTTACGGAAGACCATGCCTGCCTCCTTCAGCAAAATCTAAGCTGTGTTCTCAGCTTTACCACTTACCATTTATCAGTGGCCATATAATATGTACATATACATTATGTTATTTATAATACATAATATATTTATATATACTCTTAAATTATATAAATGTATTTATTATAGGGATGTTTAGACAATTAAGGGAATTAAATATATGGCCACATAAGATAATGTAAATTACCCTTTAAAATACTTGCCACAAAGTAAGCCATGATAGATATAAATATTATTTACAACAATGATGCTATCAAACGTTTTGTAATGTGTATATAAACAGTTAATACATGAGTTTGTTAATTTTCTATAAGAAGTGTTTGATATATTACTTCACTAATGTTATTTGACATAAGAATTCTCTTTAATTATTTACACAGATTCATTGGGAGAAAATGGAGTAATTAATATAATGAATCATACTATCATATAACTAACAATTTAGCTGTAATCACAGTAGTAGATGCAAACTGATGAAGAAAAATGAATTTTGCAATGCGAATTTTTCTTCATACAATAAATGTCCTACACTCAATTACCCTACCGCTTCATATTATCTAGTAAGAATATCTTATATGTTATTTTACATTAGCTAATCATGGAATCATGTACCACATTTGTAAGATCTGACTCCAAGAAAATAGATTACATAGTTTGGTTCTGACTCTGCAAACAGCAGGACCTATCTATCATCCCATCTTCTATGAGAGAGCAGGAAGGGCTACTCCATAAAATAATGGGCAAAATTTTGGTAAAGAATTATGATGTACAGATAAAAATAATAAAAAAAAAATTCCAGAAGATGAGTATACCAATTTTTTAAAATCAGAAATCGAAAACAGAAAGAAAACAGCTTAAGACTAACGAATCGGTTGCATATTTGTCACTATACACTGTTGTTGCATATATCAGTACTCTACACACATAATTCCAATGTCTCAGCAATCAAGATAAATAAAGTCTTCTGTACACCAAGTGAATCATTCTTAAAACTTCACCAAAAATATTTCTTTGATTATCGAAAAAGAGAAAGCACATTTTTCCTATTCATTATTCTGGTTAAGTTCTTTATGATTCTGTTGAAAATGATTGAGATGGGTTGCTGAGGATAAACGAAACATGAACATGGTGGACTCTTCTTCCTTTTCAGCAGCTACATCTATTCCATAATCTGTTGGATAAAAAAAAATTGTACAGTATTACAGATATTATGATTCTATTCTTTTTTTAAACTTTCTGTTATTAGAAGATTTGAATTAAAATCAGAATGTTTTCTATAATTATGTAGAATATATGTTTTCAAGGTTAGTTTAATTAAAAGGAATAATCAAATTACAGAAATGGCCCAAAACTCTTTTTTTCAATTTGTGCTACTTTATTTCCTTTGTAGATGTTATGGCATTAAGTTCAATGTTTTTTCCATCACCTTTTACCTCTACTTTCTCAACACTTACTTATTACTTCATATTTTACTCTCTATGTACTTTCAGATGTGCTTTGAGACTCTTATTGACTTCCACACTGATAAGAGCATAACCTATCACCCATCTAATTTGCTTCCATTTAATTTTCTTTTTCATTTTGCCCATAATTATTTGCATTAAAAATTTAAAGCCCCATGACCTTTGATTCTAGTGCAGTCTCAACTTAAATATTGAAAATTACATGTACACACATGTGTGTCTGTGTCAAGGTTGATTGTTTTTATTTGAAACAAATAGCTGAAGTCAGAGAATTTAAAATTTACCATGAAGTAGCAACTAATTACCTCAACAAATTATATGCAACCTGTTGTATACAATTTGTAACTTGTATACTATTTGTATCTATGTTAGATAACTATATGGAGACTCTAAAGTACAGGAAAAAACCAAAAGCCACATATATTTTGGAATAAGATAAACCTACCTTTGAATATCAGATTTGAAAATAGAACTATAATTTAAAGCATATTCCCAATTATTGCGATGCTACAAAACCCAGTCATCTTAATCTGGATTATTACAATTGCTGCTTATAGCTCTTCCTGCTGCAAGTCCTGTGCACTTGGGTCAGTGCTATGGTTTGGATGGCAAAATTTTTCATTTGGAAAATTTTGTAATCTATCTCTGATAGAAGGAAAACAAATTAGGTGAGACCTGTGAGAGCCCTGCTGTATGCCTAGAAACTGTTTCCAGACTGCAAAGCAGTGAGGTGAGACCAGACAGAGCCTAGCAGTCTTGTTACGGTGAAAAGACAAATAACAGATTGCTTGGAGGCAGACTCAACAAGAATTTTTAGAGTAAAGGGCTGGAGAAGAGACATGTGCACACACAAAGCTTCAGAAATCAGTAAAGCATCATCTTCTGTCTCTGGCTGAATATCATTCTGTATATACAAAGGGTGAAACCGTATAAAGTCAGGCAAAGAACACATGCCCCAAAAATAATAATTATTGAAAAGCCATGGGCCAAATAATTTCTAGAACTCCTAGAGGCTTGTGAATCACTCAAGTTCATACCAACCAGAGGAAACAATGTCATAAACATTTAAGCCATTCATTATACACCAGAAAACTTCATTCCTTAGTAGCAGAGTAAAGCTAGCTCTGGACTATGGATTTTACTCTAAAACAGCACTAACACATAACATAGAAAGAAGCTTCAAAAGGTTCAAGGTGATATGTAAATAACCTGCCTGCCTACCAGAGCAAAGTTAAATGCACTTTACAAATTATTTTAATCCAGTTTTTGAAAATATAAAATCAATACTATTCCTTAAACCAGTGGTCTCCAAACTTTTTGGTACCAGGGATAGGGGTGTGGGCAAGAAAAGTTTTTGGATAAAATTGTTCTACCTTAGATCATCAGGCATTAGATTCTCATAAGGAGCATGCAAACTACATTCCTTGTATGTGCAGTTCACAATAGGGTTTGAGCTCTTGTGAGAATCTCATGCTGTCACTGATCTGACAGGAGGCAAAGCTCAGGCACAAACGCTCTCTGCTCACCTCTTGTGTGGCCTGGTTCTTAACAGGCCAAGGACCAATAACAGTCTGTGGCCTGGGTATTGGTGACTCCTGCTCTTAACAATAATATTTCCAAATCAGGCAAAGAGGTAGGAAAATACTATTCATCAAAAGGACAAAAATAGCCAACAGAAACATTGATTCAGACCCATGAAAATTATAATTATGTAAAATAATTCAAAAATAAATAAGAAAAATGCAAAATATAAAAAAATCCCAAATATCTGAAATAAATATTTTGCTGACAAGAATTATCAGCAGAGTACACACAGTAAAAGTAAATATCAGTGAACTTGAAGATATATCAATAAAATTATCCCAGGTAATCACAAAGAGGAAAAGACTGAAAACACAATTAACTGTATCAGTGAACTTTGGGAAAATATTAAGTGTTCTAATATATGTGTAATTGGAAGGATGGAAGAGGGACTAACATATTAACAGAAGTAATGGCACAAAGTTTTCAAATTAGATGAAAACTATAAATCTGTAGTTCCAATTTAATCTGTGAATCCCAAGGTGGATAAACATACTTTTTCTAGTGCAATTCTGGAGTGAAATTTATATTCTAGTGATATTGTTACTCTATTAATAAAGAGTGAACTTTTCTGGCATGTAGTAAATGGCCTAAATGTTTATTAAGTTTTTCCACTCTGGCAGGTATAGACTTGAAGGATTCACAATCCTCTAAGAGTTCTAGGTATTGTTTCTTTCATGATTTCCCAGTAATCATTCTTTTTCGGCATTTTTTTCTTTGCCTCAGCTCATGGAGTTTCACACTGTGGACATATACAGACACTATAATGTATTTTCAGAAAATCAGTGATAAAGATAATATTTTTTATAACAGAAAAAATTTAAATACATATTGTGTAGAGAAAATAAAATATAAGGAATACTTTCATCAGAAACAATGATATTGTATCCAGAAAATAATAGAATGCCGTATTTAATATACCTAGGGATTAGAGAAAAACTCAGTTTGTCTAAAGTTCTGTGGTTCCACAAACTCTTGTAAAAACATATAAAATACTACTTATCAGCAAAAAGAAACCAACCAAAAAACAGGTGCAACTTAAAGGAATTAGGGTAAATGAAGAAAGTTAATTCAAAATTAACACATACTGTTCAATGCCATTTATATATTATTAATTAAACCTCATCACTATAGAGGAGTAGAAAAACATCCATGGTTGTCATGGGTTAAGGGTGGAGTGGATAGGAATGACTATAAAAGAATAAGGGAGGATTCTGAAGATGGTTAATTTCTTTTCTCGAATGTGGTAGTAGCTACATGAAGCTACACATATAATGCAATTTTATAGAACTACATACAAACACACATACATACTAAAAGACACACAAGTGAATGAATATATAACTAGGGAAATTTGAAAACACTGTGTGGATTATGCCAATGTCCTTTTCCTATTTTTGATACTGTAAAAATAGATTTGCAAAATGTTAACACTGGAGGAGACTGAGTGAAGAAGCATAGAGCTTTGATGCTCATTTCTTTGCTAATTCCTTTGAATCTGTAATTGTTTCAAAATTAAAAGTTTTTTGTTAATAAGGCTCACCAAGATAAAGGGAAAAAGGTCAACTTAGGTTTCTATAGTCCCTTAAAATAGCTTTCAAAATAAGCAAAAAATGGCATTGTTAAATAAACAAAACTTGACAGGACTTAGCTCCACCAGACCTGCGCTATAAGATATGTAAAAGGAAGTAATTTAGCTCAAACAAGAACAGTATCAAATGAAATCATCCATTTAAGAAATGAATAGCTCCAAATGTAGAAAATATTTAAGTAATTATAAAAGATGTTTGCTGATTTTTAATCTCTTTAATACATATTTACCTGTTAAAGGCAAATATAACATAGTGGGATTGATAACCTAGTTTTTTAAAAAAATTGTGTCAACACTAGTACAAAGACATGAACATACAAGGTGGTATCCTGTGATAAGGTTCTCATGACGTAAATGATGTGGTAATATTAGTTGGAGGTAGGCTATGATGTTAAGAAGCTTAGTGATACATTGTAAACCCTAGAGCAACTACTAATAAAGAAAATAAAAAATATAGCTAGTAAACCATATGCTTGGCAATTTAACAATTCTCAGTAAATGTCAAATAATAGAAATTATACTAAGTATGATTTCTGACCTCAGTATAAATATATTACAAGTAAATTAATAAAAAACATACCCAAAATATTCTAAAGTACATGAAAATAAAAGAATACATTTCTCAATAGCAAATGAAGTAAAATAAAATTTTAAAAATATTTTAATTTGAATAGAAATAAAACAGAACATTCCAAAAATTGGGGTCTGCACCTAAAGTAGTATTTATAAAAAATATATATGTTTAATTGTATATTTAAAAAGTAAGAAAGTCTAAGATGAATTATCTAATATTCAACCCTAAGATAAAGTGAAAGGAAAATAATTCAACTCAAAATAAGTAGGAAAAAGAATTCAGTAAAATAGAATATAGACAATAGAAAAACAGTTGAAACAAAAAGAGGTTGAAAAGATCACTAAAACTAACATATTTTGATATATTAATAAAAAATACGTGATGCAAATTAAAATATCAGAAATGACAGAAGAGTTAACACTATTAACAGATAATTAAAATAAAAAATAATTAAACATATTTTTCCAATAAATTTAACAGTTTTGACAAATATAGGTAAATTCCTTGAAAGTTACACACTACCAACATTGATTCAAGAATTAATACAAAATTTGACTAATCCCATGTCTATGTATGAGATTTAATTTTATTTAACATCATCTTACAAAAAAAATTATAAGCACAGATTTCTTCATTGGTTATGTTTATCAAATTTTTAAGAAAATCATGATACCAAACGTACACGAGCTAAAAAAATAAAGTTCTATATCTATTTAATAAAGTCACCATTACCCTAATTACAAAACCAGACTGAATGTAAAATATAACAAAATAATGGTGCTAAAATAATTCAATATTATAATAAGTGAACCTCAATTTTACTTGAAACATTAAAAAAAATTAACCCAAATTAAACAAAGAACCTTACCTCATTTTATAAAAGGACTAGGAGAAAGGAAATACTAAAATCTTTTTGATCTTTGGATAGACAAAAATTTCTTACATTTGACATAATAACATCAGACATTTTGAAAATGTGATAAATTCATCAGAAATATAATAAAACTTTTGTTCTTTTGAAAGACATGATTAAAAGCATAAAAAACAAGTCACTGAATAAAATATTTGACACGCAAACATTTTTAAAAGTTCTATTTACTGAAAGCATAACTAATTATAAGAAGGCAAATGATTGCATTTTAAAACAGACAAACATTTGGACATACAAAATGGAAGCTATACAAATGGTCCCAAGCTACATGATGCTACAGATGCTGAGACAAATTATTGCTATTCATATAAATGCCCACTGGAACCACAATGAAACATCATTACATATTCTCTGTACTAGCTAAAACTGAAAAAATTATGACCATATTAAGTATTGGTAAAGATATACTGAAATTGGAATTCTTATGGTACAAATCTTTTGGAAAATGGTTTGACAGTTTTCATAATGTAGCACATAAATATACCATGTGACCCAGCAACTGCACTCAAAAGTATTTGCCCAAGAGAAATGAAAACTTAGGACTATATGAAAACTTAAACATGGAAGATCATAAAAGATTCATAATGGACAGAAACTAGGTAGAAAAATCAATATTTGGAAGAGAAATTTATAATAGACAAATTGTGGCTTAACCATAGTGGAGATACTATTTCACAATTAAAAATTAATGAACTATTTCTTCCAGCTTTCTTTTAATTGGTGAAAAAAATAAAAACAATAAAGAATAAAAGTAATGGGTTGTTGATATATATGACAACTTACATGAATGTCAAAATCTTTAAGACAGGTAAAGAAGCAAGGCAAAAGGTGTATAATTTAATCCAAATAAAATTTTGTCAAAGGCAAAGACTAACTTAACAATAATAGAAAGTAAATTACTGTTTTGCTATGGTTGGTGTGTGGTATTGGGGATATGGTTCCAGAGGCCTGTTAGTGTTATGGGATTTATTGTAAATTAGCTTCACAATCTTTTTGAGTGATTGATGGAAATATCCTGTACCTTGACTTTGGCTTTAGGCATGTGGATATATATACACGGTTGTTAATTTTTTTTTTTTTTTTTTTTTTTGAGACGGAGTTTCGCTCTTGTTACCCAGACTGGAGTGCAATGGCGTGATCTCGGCTCACCGCAACCTCCGCCTCCCGGGTTCAGGCAATTCTCCTGCGTCAGCCTCCTGAGTAGCTGGGATTACAGGCACGTGCCACCATGCCCAGCTAATTTTTTGTATTTTTAGTAGAGACGGGGTTTCACCATGTTGACCAGGATGGTCTCGATCTCTCGACCTCGTGATCCACCCGCCTCGGCCTCCTAAAGTGCTGGGATTACAAGCTTGAGCCACCGCGCCCGGCCGGTTGTTAAAATTTAATTGAACTGTGCTTTTAAGCTCTGCATAAATTGCATTGTACGTAAGTTATACCTGAAATAATTGATAAACATTATAAGAATTATCTGAATATCTCCTGTGGGTTCTGACAAATTTATAGTATAATGAAAAGTAAATCTTGCCAGAAAGTCTCTCTTCTAACTGTTCTGAAATTGCTACTTTCTCCGACGTTTTCAAAATCACTTATTTTCTCTTTAGAGAAAATAAATAATAAAGAACTTTAGTTCTTTCGGAAACCCATTATCTTTATTACTGGTCACCTTACTCTAACCTCAGCCTCAACTTGTTTATAAACTTAAATTTTTCATTGTTTTAAGTAAACTTGTACTTCTTAGATTTCTTTCAATAGCCAAGAGGCACAAAAAATAGGATTAAAGAAAGCGAGAGAGGAAGGGAGAGAGGGTAATAAGCAGAGGGAAACAGAGAAAGGAAGAGAAAGGAGATTGCATTTTAATACTTAACTTTCCAGTAACTATTGTTGTGTTTTTTATTATTATTCTTATTTAAGATGTAGTATATATTAATTTTCTACTAATACAAGTTATAAATGCATAAAAACATGGCTAGGCAATACATCATTGTCATAATTTTGCAGTATTATTGCTTTTTCCTTTTATCCTACAACTTGGGATTTTCTTGAGGGGTGGGAGATATTTCATTTATCTTCATCTTACTTAACCTTATTACCAATAAGTAAATAATAAATGTTGGTTGCCATTGAAATTATTTCAAGAAGTTTTCGCCATCCTCCTCTCCTCCCGCTGCCTCTAACACACAGCTGGAAATAATTTCACTTAGTGTTTCACTTGCAACTTTATTATAGCACTAATCAAGACTGCCTGATTAAAGTGTCCATCCGGTAAATGATAAGTTGGAATAGTTTAAATCAATGTATCATGGTTACGGGTTGGTTTGAAGCTGAAGCTTAAATATACCAATAATACAAATCTTGTCACATATTCTGATTTTCATGGCCGAAGGGAATGAATCTTACCCTGCTTTTCTCTACTTCTTAACTATGGATAAATAAGACTAATGAGTCTAATGGACTCTAAAGTCCTCAATGGAAAGAGGGTTGCAAGGAAGGATAATAGGTTTCATAAAAGAAACAAAATCACTTATATTGAGAACTCTGGCATGGATCAGAAGACTTAGCAAAAGTGCGAGAGAAAGATTCTATCTGATTATGGGCACCTACCTGCTGAGGAAGCTCTCTCTGCCGTGAAACCAAGA
The DNA here is from genome assembly GCF_048565385.1 of Saimiri boliviensis. Taxonomy (NCBI): domain Eukaryota; kingdom Metazoa; phylum Chordata; class Mammalia; order Primates; family Cebidae; genus Saimiri; species Saimiri boliviensis. The sequence continues at coordinate 106,230,218 of NC_133450.1, read as the reverse complement.
ATCCTTTACTAGTGACTGAATACACTTTGTTGATCAACCCTGTGTTCAGTGTCCCTAAGAAGAAATGATAGACTTACTGGCAGAGCAAACAACTTCAGCATTGAGTATATGTGCAAAATATATTATCATCATGAAGGAACTCTTAATTGGAGTGTGGAGCAGTTCAGATGGTGTTAAATTGAGAGAGACTCAGGGAAGTTATGTGAAACCTTAGTCAGCAACAGCAGAGAGAAAGACTACTCCAAGGATTGCACATTTACATTAAAGATGAATGAGATGGAAGCTCCCAGGAGAGCATTGCAGCAGAACATGCAATACCACTTCAGACAAGCTAAGCAGCAAGTTTCAGAAACAAAATTATCAGTTCAGGCAGGAGCTGACAAGAATGGTAAGAGTGCAAAGAAAGTGAAAGCAAGAGCTGTTTACTAAATTATGAATAAAATTCAGCTCTTCACATTGGGAACTATATTCCAAAGAAATGCCCCAAAGAGAAAATGTTGAGATCTTACTATTTGGCAGGTCGGGATTGCATTTATGTATATAAAAGTTTTGCAACATTGTCTAAGATATTCAAACTGGTGGAGTTTCAGAGACATTAAAGTAATCATGAGATTTTACTGGCATGACAATATATGCATCAAATGTAATTTGATTTTATCATTAAACCTTCGTCAGTTATTAATTGATTGCATAAGTTAAGCTATCTAAAAGCAGAATGGTTGAGACATTGAGAAACAAACCACGTATTTCCAGATTTCGTGTGCTTTTTCTTGAATACAGTAGTTTACTAAAATTGTGCTTATTAAGTTAATTCAAAACAATGTATACCTTACTAAAAACCTTTAGTTTTATAAAACTCTTCATGTTTCACAGTGGAAATCATTATGTCATCATACTGGCTTAATTTCAAAGGAAAACATAGTGATGTGGCCTTGTAATAAATTTAAAATAATATAGAATATAAAAATATATCAAAATTATATGTATATATCTAGTCAGTCCTTTCATTTTACATATTTTAGGCATTTCTCATTTTTCAGAGAGTATGCTTGTATTATTTTGAAAGTAATTAATATGCTATTTAAGAAAATTTAAGTTTCTCTTTTTTCTAATATTGTATTTTACAACATATATAAAAGTAATTTGTTATTAATAGTATACCTGGAAACTTGTTACACTATCATTTTACATTATTAAATAGTCATAATAAAATTAGAATACATTATCTTTTAAAACTTGTAATATAAAATTTTACTTTCATTAAAATGCTGTATGAGTCAATAATATGCCTTTGAGCTACACAAGAAGCAGAGTTTTGAGTTTTACATAAACCATTGAGAGAGTAGAAAAGTGAAGTGAATCGACCTCTCAAACAAGGGAATTCTGCTCATCAGTATTCCATTTTGCAGTTACTTTACCTGAACATAGATTACAGAAAATTCTCATGTTGTGGTTAATCATTAACATTTTTTGTTTTAGCATAAGGTCAGGTGATTTTATCATACTGTGAATTTTATGAGTTGAATGACAACCTGTGCAATTGGCCTCATATTGTACTAAAAAGGCTATTAATAAAAATAATGGTTCAACATTTTGAATGAAAGCATATGAGCGTGACTCTATTTGCCTAACTCTGCATTGAACTGTCAGAGATGTTTTGGTTGGATGCCAGGATAGGTAATTTAGGTTCATGTTGGTCACAGCACTCAATCTATACAAATGTTTTGAAACTGAATCAATCACTCAGTGGTCCATCTTGATGACTAAGACAGCTAAAATGAGTAGTTTAGCCATGTTACAGCTCATTTGTATATGTTTAGAACAGCTAATAAAAAGGTCAGTAAATATAAAAAGCTCACTGCAAGTCTTTGTGCTCTAAAGGAAATATTAATCCGGTCTGGTTGCTTTAGTATGTCAGCCTAGTTGAATGTGATTTTGAAGGTTCAAACACTGGAAATTACTTATTAATTTATTTAATAACTTTAAGACATAAGAAATATAATAAAGTTGAAAGTCTGTTGATTATATTTTGATATTCTGCTCTAATATAAAGCCATGCAATAGATGTGGTTAGGGAAGTCTCGGTAAGGGAAGGAGTGGTTTTTCTCTGTATAGTCCACATTAACAAGTTAGAGATACACAGTGTAAAATCTCTAAGTAAATTATCTTATAAAAAATTATGAATATCTCATTCATTTAGAAAACATTTTAAAATGCTACCTACAATTCTAGAATGTACAAATATTTGGATTAATAGATTTGATAAAATCACTTCCCTAATTTCCTGCACTTTTATTTCTTAACTATTTTTCCAAAAACTCAGTAATTATTTTACTTAAAAAGTTTTACTGAGATGTATGTCACATAATTCATCAATTTAAAGTGCATAATTCAGTGGTTCTTGGTATGTTCTCAGAGTCATACAGCCATCACCACAATCAATTCTAGAATAATTTCATCACATAAAAAAGAAACTCTATAATCATTGGTAGTCATTCCTTATTTTTCTCTCTTATCATCATGTCTCCTCTTTCATCCATCTCCCAGACTCAGGCAATCACTTAATCTATTTTCGGTCTCTATATTTTTGCCTATTCTGAATATACTTTTATATATTCCTTCTGCCTAATTATAATTATTTTTCCTTTGACCCACATCCCCCCTCTTCTTTCTGCCACTTACCCACCCATAATGTTCTTCTCTCTATTGTTATGAGATCAATCTTTTTAGATTACACATGCGAGTGAGATTATGCAGTATTTTTGTGTTTCTGGCTGATTTTACTTAATGTAATGTTCTTCAGCTTTATCCCTGTTGTCTCAAATGGTAGGATATTATTATTTTGTAATGGCTGAGTCATATTCCACTGTGTATATATATTATATTTTATATATCCATTCAGCTGATGGTGGACATACTTAGGTTCCTTCTATATCTTGAAATAATGCTGCAATAAATATGAGAATGAAGATATTTCTTTGAATACTGATTTTATTTCCTTTGCATAGATATCCACTAGTGGAATTGGTGGTTCAAATGTTGTTATAAATTTAATATTTTAAGAAGTCTCCTCCATATTGTTTTTCATAACAGTTGCACTAATTTACATTTCCATCAACAGAGTGTAATGGTTCCTATGCTTTTAAAATAAAGTCTAAATCTACCAAGCCATGCACTTAAAACTCTTCAAAATCTGACATTAGCTAACTATCCCATCATTATCTTCACTCAACTTTTCTTCTAGCTTTTAGTAAATAATTCTATTCTTAATATGGCATGTCTCAAACTATGTTTCTTGGCATCTGAGGTTTCTCAGGTAAGGCAAAGCCTCCAATGAATGGTAGAGTGGGAGTGTGGGTGAGTGTGCTCAATAGTTGAGATTTGTTGTCCTCTCCTCACACCAAAAAAAACAAAAAACAAAAAACAAAAAACAAAACAAAACAAAACAAAACAAAAACAGAGACAGCTTTTTAAAAATTCCATCTTTTCCATTTTCCCCCCTTTCCCCTTACTTTCTAATCAGGGTTTCTTTAGAATAAAGTATTATATTTCCAAAATTTAAAATAAGCATATTACGGTTTTCTCCATTTCTATTTGTTTAAATCATCACATATTTTCTACAGTTTTCCCCATCTCCTTTGAGAGAGCAGAGACTTATTATTTTGAAGATGCATACTCTGTATCCAAATTATTTTAAAGTTTAATGTCAGCAAGTATTTATCGCTAAGATATTCATGAATTCACAAATGTTTATTTAATGCTGTGTATATCATAGTGATTTAAACGAAGACTCTTGCCCTTGGAGAGATTGGACTCTAGCAGAGAGAATACAGAAACTTCAACATGAGTCCAATAAGTAAGTAACTAATATAGCGTATTCAAAGAAGAAAGGTCGCATGAAAAAAGAAAAGGAAAGTAGGATAAAGGGAATAGAGATACTGTTTAGGAGAGGTTGAAGGTAGTTTACAATTTTATGTAGGATGGTCAGAAGTGGACCTAGTTTATATGAGGATAAATAGGCAAAGACTTCACAGTAGTGAGAAAAGTAGCCAAAAGGGATAATGTGAGGAAAAAATGTTCCAGACAGAAAGAACATCCAGTGCAAAACCTGCAGACTGTCTGGAGTGAGTCCATTGAGAAGAATACATTTGCTAGGGATGTCATTTGTCTATCCAATGAAATAAACATTTAGGCCTATTTTCTGTGTCTTATTTCTAGACACATAATCATAAATATTAGTTCTGAAAGGAACCATAGAGCTCAAATCCAAATGTGTAATTTACAGGAAGGACATTCTTCCAGGAAGTTAAGTGACACCTACTGGCAGAAACAGAACTGATTTCAATTGCTCGCTTATTCCATCACTACATACAGTAAATTGCTCCAAGGCTTTCTCTTTAAGTAGCTAAAATACTTTTTGCTTTATTTTATTTTATTTATTTTCTAGGGAGGAGGTAGGGACAGCTTTTTATATAGACTTGGATGAAACTAAGTAAATTTAATTCACTTGAAGGATCCCCTGACTTGCCTATATGTAATGCCAGTTCTATTCAATACTAACAGTTGTTTATTTGCTAAAAAGAGCAGGTAAATATATGGACTTCGTCTGACTCTGATTCCCCTAGCACCTATAAAAAACGTCCTGTGCACTTGTGGGGATAGATTAAAGTTAGATTTCCTCGGGGTCTTTAAATTATCTAATATATCTGCACTAGGAATGAACAGTAGTTTATAGTTTTTCATGTACTCTCATTTAAAATATATGACTGTTACTATTTCCACTGAAATATAAAAATCCAACCTATTTGATGTGGATTTAGTAATATCTAGTTTTGTAATTTTTGGAAGAAAGATGCACAACTATACAAGAAACTTTCATAATCACAGAGATTAACAGCCTATATGTGTGGTTTTACCAAATACTGTAATCATTGACCCATTGAAGGCAGCAACACTTGAAGATCATTTAAAAATCAAGATAGGAGCTCATGTAGAGTATTGGTTGCCATATGTTATGCACATGTAAAAACTGCATGAATACGCCGGCCGCAGTGGCTCAAGCCTGTAATCCCAGCACTTTGGGAGGCCGAAGCAGGTGGATCACGAGGTCAAGAGATCGAGACCATCCTGGTCAACATGGAGAAACCCCGTCTCTACTAAAAATACAAAAAATTAGCTGGGCATGGTGGCGCGTGCCTGTAATCACAGCTACTTAGGAGGCTGAGGCGGGAGAATTGCCTGAACCCAGGAGGCAGAGGTTGCAGTGAGCCGAGATCGCGCCATTGCACTCCAGTCTGGGTAACAAGAGCGAAACTCCGTCTCAAAATGGAAAAAAAAAAAAAAAAAAAAAAAAACCTGCATGAATTAGAAAATGTACCTGTGGCATATCTATATATACACACACAGATACACACACACATACCTGTGCATCTGTGAATATATGTGCCACAGGTACATGTAATGAGAAAGAATCAAACAGTATCATGAATATTTACATCTTTATAGTGACTATCCCTGTAATTTTATTATTTGATTACTCCATTCTATAATAAACTTTTAAAAATATATAATACAAAATAAGATCCATTAAGGAAGCAAAAATTAACTTCTGTGAAATGAAACAAAATCTCACATCTCCGCTAAACCTTTTTTTTTTTTCTTCCTGAGACCTAGTTTTGCTCTTGTTGCCCAGGCTGGAGTGCAATGGCACTATCTCGGCTCACTGCAACCTCTGCCTTCTGGTTCAAGTGATTCTCCTACCTCAGTCTCCTGAGTAGCTGGGATTATAAGAGCCCATCACCATGCCTAGCTAATTTTTGTATTGGTAGAGACAGGGTTTCGCCATGTTGGCCAGGCTGGTCTCGAACTCCTGATCTCAGGTGATCCACCCACCCAGGCCTCCCAAAGTGCTAGAATTACAGGCATAAGCCACCATGCCTGGCCAACAAATTTAACAGTTGACAGCTCAAGCTTTCAGAAAGAGGTTCTACAAAGTGTAATGGTGAATTTACCTACTCTCTCTTCACCCTGCATATATTTTGCAGATGTTTTTCTTATGCAAGCTGAAAAACCTCTACAAAATATAGCAGAATAGCAATGGGTTAAAAAGATAAATTCTTGAGAGGTAGTAGAATTATCATTTTAATTTAACTTATGCAATACCTTATAAATAGCCAATAGGATGGTATACCTGAAAAAGAGTTAAGTGTAACATAGGAATATTGACAGAAGTCAATTAGAAGTTGGCTGTGTTTAGAACTCATTTCTTCAGAGAAGAGTAGGTTGAGGAACTATTTTATTAATTAACTAATTAGTTAGATAGATTTAATATTTTTATAACATAGTGCATGGCCCCATGGACAAAACATGATGAGTAATATATTGTCTCTGCTCTCCAGAAATCAGAATGTGGTTAAAGTCTTTCATGCAACTGAATCACCATAATACAGTTTAGGTGCTTTAAAAGATATACGCCTGAGGCAGGAGAATTGCTTGAGGCCAGGAGTTCAAGACCAGCCTGGGCAACATAGTGTGACTCTTTTTCCATAAATAAACAAAATTTAAACAATTAAAAATCAAAAACATAATAAAATAAAAGTTATATGTCAAAATTTTAGAGGAGTATGTTTATAAACCATAAGTAAATGTTTCATGATAATGAGAATAATGGGAAAAAGAACAACAGTTGTAAAGATTTCATTGATTGCCACGATTCACTCAAGATTTACTTCCTGCTTTACTGTTAAGTAGAAAAGCCTACATGAGATTGTATCTGACAAAAGTTAGGCACCAGTTAAGGGTAAAGAAGACAGTTCTAGCATATATACTTGGTGTAACAAGAGAAAAAATAAAAATAAAAACAAAAACCTCAGCTGCGGCCCACATAAAAACACTATGATCGGTTATGAAAGCTCTAATATCTTCAACATATTTTAAAGAAAAAAAATGACATTTTAAAATATTTCACTCAGGTAAAATTTGCAATTCATTTTTCATATGAAAGAAAATGTATTATATGCAATTTTATAGTAGCATAATCATTTCCCCAATGTTTTGTAACAGAAGCAAAATGGTCTTTTAAAAGGACAAAATACGCCTTCATAAAAAATTTAAACAGTTACATTTTTTATTTTCATTATGCACTCTATTTATTAACATTTCCCAAATAACTCTGTACTTTATAGCCTCAAAAGCTTCAACATTTTACTATATACAGAATCTTGAGGTGTCAAAAATGAAATGCTTCATGAATATATTGGGTATACTTTCATTCAAAATGGTGTATTTTACTTCCAAAGTTACATTAAAATATTTAGCAAACATAGAAATTCCTGAGCTGTCAACTATTATCTCACCTGTTCTGATTTTTTTGTCATTAGGTTTTTAAATTTTCAATAAAATTTTCTAGTATTTGCTCTAAATTAATATGAATGCAATCTCACTATGCGTCATTTTATTGTTGGACAGAAGAGATTCTAGTATAGTATCAGTAATAAGATATTCATTTTGAATATTTCTTCAAAGAGTTATAATTATGACAATTCTCATAAATTAACTATGATGTTTAGGTCTTTTGTTTTGCTTTGCTTTGTTTGGAGATGGGGGGTCTCACTCTGTCTCCCAGGCTGGAGTGCAATGGCGTGGTCTTAGCTCACTGCAACCTCCAACACCTGGGTTCAAGTGATTCTCCTGCCTCAGCCTCCCCAGTAGCTGGGATTATAGGCACCTTCTACCACGCCTGGCTAAGTTTTGTATTTTTAGTAGAGACAGGGTTTCACCATGATGGTCAGGCTGGTCTCAAACTACTGACCTTGTGATACACCCACCTTGCCCTCCCAAAGTGCTGGGATTACAGGCGTGAGCAACCACGCCCAGCCTGCTTAGGCCTTTATAACTGTATGTAAACTATGTTCATATGTAGTATATTTGTTTTCTAAATATAGGTTTCAATATTTCCTTTGCTTTACTGTCTAGTTATAATTCTTTGGCTGTAAGAAATAGAGAAACAAATCAAACTCCCTTAAGCAAATGTGTATTTTTTTTTCTCCTGATTTTAGAAGACTAGAAATAATATGGTTTCGGGCAAAAATTGATCCAGAAAATTAAATCACCAAAATCTCTTCTCTCCCCTTTCTGTTTTCTACTTCTCAATGTGGTGAGGAACATGTGGCAGGAATTCTTGATACTTACTCGGCTAGCTCTATGACCCAACTTGGCCTTTTTTTTGAGCTCTTACAGGGAAATAAACACATTTGAAGAAAAAGAAAGATCTGTTTTAATTTAACATGTGCAAGATTAGACCAATAACATGTAATATTATAACTGGAACATATTCCTGCAACATGTGCCTACACTTACGGCCAGGAAAGCAATAGACTGTGAAGGTGGCCCTACCCCAGTGACATGAGTGTGGTGGGGAAAAAAGCAGTTCTCAGAGAAGGAAGGGGTGAGTTCCTGGACAAAGTCAGCATTAAATGTGATATCAAAGTGTAAATTTCGAAAAGTTAGAAGCATCAGTCTGATGAGAGAAAAAAATAAACATTTTTTCAAAGATATATTTTCTTATGAATGAGGGGAATAGTAAGATGGTAAACCTGGTTCAAATATCATTTGAAGAGCTGGAATACATATAAATACATCAAAATAGCATCATAGCATCCAGAAATACATTTTTTTTTTTTTTGAGACGGAGTTTCGCTCTTGTTACCCAGGCTGGAGTGCAATGGCGCAATCTCGGCTCACCGCAACCTCCGCCTCCTGGGTTCAGGCAATTCTCCTGTCTCAGCCTCCTGAGTAGCTGGGATTACAGGCACGCGCCACCATGCCCAGCTAACTTTTTGTATTTTTAGTAGAGACGGGGTTTCACCATGTTGACCAGGATGGTCTCGATCTCTTGACCTCGTGATCCACCCGCCTCAGCCTCCCAAAGTGCTGGGATTACAGGCTTGAGCCACCGCGCCCGGCCAGAAATACATTTTTAATTATAGTAATTTCCAGTGAATGTCCTACAGAGTAATAAACCATAACCTTTATCCTTTCTATTAGACAAGAATTATTTACATTACTATTAGATTTGAATTGGTTGCTTTGCTATAGTATCAATGAATAGAAAATCAAACGAAGGTATACACCTGTAGAGAATCAGATAATCCCCATTTGGACCTGCTAGATAATATCCAGCACAAAACTGAAATAACTATTTACAGTCCCTTTCCTTTATTTACAGATTTGAATATTTTTTCTTAATAGTTGTAGTATGAAGAACACCTCATTTGGAGTTGGGTGTCTCATTTCTAAACTTGGCTTATTATTTTGAACCAGGCACTGAATGTCTCTAAAATCTGGCTCCTTACATCTAAAAATCTGTTATTCCAAACTTTGAGTACAGTATGTCTCTTAGGAGGAGCTATTCTGTTTTAAATTGTGGAATACATAATCTTATGTTTTATGATTTTACAAAAGAACTTTAGTACTGTCCTATCCGAGCTTTACTCATGCCTAATTAACAAATATAATTTTTGTAATGATTTTTACCAGCTTATTATTTATTTTAACTATAATTGTTATACGAAGAACTCCACATATTTGATCTCCACATATTTTATCACAATGTGATAAATTTGAATTTATATAAACACTTCAATACTATGACCACAATAAAGGTAATAAAAATACCCAACACCTTCCAGTTTCCTTGTGTCTACTTTGTCTTTGTGTGTACTTACATGTTTTATTTTGCGGTAAAAACCCTTAATGTGAGGTCAATCCTCTTAATAAAGTTTGAAATGTACATTACTGTATTGTTAACTATTGACACCAAGGTTGTATATCAGAGTTCTGGAATTCATTCATCTAGCATACTAAAACTTTATGCTGGAACACAAAGATAATTAAAGCATGGGTGCTGTTCTAAAATATGTGAGGTCAACTGTAAAGAAAAATGTGTTAACAATTTTAGTGTTATAGAATTGTATGTGCTATGATGAAATATATGTCAAATATTTTCAAATGGCCTGGAAGTTTAAAATTGAACATAGCCACAAATCAAATATTTCATGGAAAAGGGTGGATCCGTCACTGAGATGTCTCTCTAACTCAAGAAAATAGGTATGTGTATTAATAAATGTGGGCCACCATTAGCTCTGATTATTTTTTTCCTTTTTACATTATAAACTTTATGATGGCAAGATATCATGTGTCTCTTTATTTTTCAGTGATGTATTCCCAGGACTAAGTGTTATCATAGCAATTGCAACATGCTCAATATTTGTTCAATGAAGAGATTTTAGCAAAAATATCAATGTATAACCAAAACTAATTTTATAACTAAGCACTTAATAATACTTGTTTATACAAAGTGAAACAAAATCTTACTATATTGCACTAGTAGATATTTTATATATCCATATATATATATGGATGATATATATTAAACAAATATTATTAAATGCTTAGTTTATATGAAACTATTTTGTTTCACTTTGAATAAACATTATTAAATGCCTAGATTATATTAAACTAAGCATTTATTCAAAGTGAAACAAAATCTTACTAGTCTGCATTTTATATATCCATATCTATATTTATATGTTTTAAAGTGTACTGAGAACAGCTCAAAAATTATACTTCTAAAATGTTAAGACTAAGTATTGCATGCTTTACAATCCAAACTCCAAGATGCACATGCTATGTTAATATATTTTAATATTTAGAACCATGTATTTATTCTATTTGTTTCCACATTTAATAAAACTAACATATTTCTTGCTTTGCATCCCCATACAAAAAAGTAGCCTTCAACCACATGTGAACTTTCATAGGCCCCTCTTAACTAGTGAGAACTATTTTTTAAAAAGAAGTAATGTAATGCTATCTTGTTTCATGTATTGACTTGATTTGATAATAAAAATCACCTGGAAGTAATTTTTCTGGCTGGGAACATCTTTCAATACAGTGCTTTGCTCTGCCCTGTTAGATCTCATTTTATTCTTATGTCCTTAAGCCTATAGAATTATAAATTTATCTTGAGCTTCTCATTATTCATAGTAACAAAAACAGCATGATACTATACATAAGGCACAGAATTGCATTTAAAATAATTTAAAAATCTCAGAGCAAAATCTAGTATTTTGTCAATAGGTCCATTGTACACTGAATATATTGAATGAAGAATTGAACACTTGTATAATGCTCTTATTCATTCCACATTTTACCTTTCAGTTGGAAAGCATTCTGTCTTAATACCTGATTACCAAGACATTTTATATATGTGCCAATAGAGAATGCAAAGGTCTTTACTTTCTTTTGTTTGTAAGAAACGAAGGTTCCCCTGCTATATTGAAAAAAATAACATATTCAGATAGTCATATAATTGGTATAGTATTGTAGAGGCTACATGTTTACGAATGTGTCATGCACTAGTTCTTTCTCCCTCCCTAGAGGTACCCTTCATTAGGGGTTAGTTTTTTTTTTTTTCTCTTGAAGATATAAACGGCGTATTTACAAGTTGAATATGTGTAACCTTGTTGCATGATGCCAAATGGAGCACAGCAAAAACAAATGAAACAATTTGAATGGCTGATAACTTCTTCAAACTATGCTAGTCTCAAGGCAATTACAGCAGTTAGAAAATACCCAGCTATTCAAACACTAACTGCATTTGTTAGTATAAATCCATAATCATTATGTTTCAATACTCTGAAACAACTCCCATTGACTCATGTAAAGTGTATAGTTGACTGGCAAAGAAAGGCTATGAAATTGTGAAAAATTGTTTCATAAATTTTATCAGAAAATTCTTACTCTGTCTCAGAAATCCAGTTTAACTGCTTAAACACAAAAATTTTATCAGAAATCAAAGCAATTAAAGAAAAATAATCTTTGAGATGAGGACTGTACTTACTAGGAGCTTTTTTCCTTTCTCTAAATTCATAGTATATAACTTTTCATGAGCATAATTGATATTTTGGTGAATATCAATTATGTGATATGTGAATTGAATAAATCCAGAGTAGTAGCACCCACTATTAATATGGAAAGATTGTTTAAAATTACATTAAAGATGTCACAGCTGTCACTCTGGTACACAGTTCTATGGCAATGTACTTAATTTTCTTTCCTAAAAATAACAAAAAAAGTATTTATTTCTATACCGTGAAGCAATAGAACTATTAAGCAAATGCTTGTATAGGGATGCAATATATTAGTTGCACAATACGTTGTCATGAGTTCTTAACATTTCCAGGGACTCATCTAGATAATAGGATGACATTGTAATCAAGTTATAGGACCTAACCATAACATTTTTATATTTTACAGTGATAAATCATTGAAAAATTAACATCACAAAGCTAATTATAATTGTATTTAAAAACAACAAAAAATGAAGAAGATGAAGAAGCGCTGGCTCTTGGGAAGGTAAAGAAATGCATTACATCTTTTATGAAGGGTATTTAAGATGAGAAGAAATTAACCACATAGAAATCTATAGAAAAACTTTCATAAAAAGTAAAAGGCAGCTGGATGCAGTGGCCAATGCTTGTATTCCCCACAGTTTGGGAGGTGGAAACAGAAGGATTACTTGAGGCCAGAAGTTTAAGACAAGTCTAGGCAATATAGTGAGACCTGATCTCTACAAATAAATAAAAAAAAATCCAGGTCTGGTGGCACATACCAGTTACTTGGGACTTCTGGGTTCAAGCCATCCTCCCACCTCACTCTCCTGAGTAGCCGGGAATATAGACAGGCACCACCATGTGTGGTTTACTATTATTATTTATTGTTAGAGATGGGTCTCACTATAGGCTGGTCTTGAACTCTCGGCTTCAAGTAATGCAACCCGCGCAGCCCCCAAAAGTGCTGGGATTATAGGCATAAGCCACTGAGCCCAGCCTAGGACCAATTTTTGAAATGCATTGAAAAACATTTGCCAATAAACAGCAACAAGCAATAGACTCACTCAGATGTCCCTCTTTCTTCTCTCCTTCTCTGCAGCATTGTTCTGCCTTCGGTCTGCTTTTGTCCTCATCTCCTCGCCTGCTGGTCTGCTCTGGAGCTTTGGGTTTGGGATTTATATGGGTGCAAGATAGGGGGCGTGGCAGAAAAAAAGACAACTTTTGGGGCATGAAAACAGGAATTCCTGTTCTCATTTAGGGCCATGAGATCCAGGATTGAGGGTGGGGCCTTTGCGAGGAACTGCCCTCTTCTACCTGGTATTTCCCTATCTCCTGTTCCTATGAGTTGTACAAACTCTGCCCTCTTCATTTCTAGTTGTATATCATAAAAACGAAAGAAGAAAAAGAAAAGCTATTGGCCAAATGTCAGTGTTTACACGTTTTATTGTTTGTAATTTGAACGATTACTGTTTATGAATAGATGTTTCTGTGTGTTTTAGAATGCATAAACAAATTGAAGTCAACCTTACCTGCTTAACTTTAAGGACCTACAAGCTCAAAATTTTGTGTTTGCTAACAATATTAGATTGAGATGAATATGCTGAGAAAAGCTGCTTTCATGTCTGTAGAGGTATATTTTATAGTAAGACATAATAATATTTAAGGTCAATAACTTTACCTTTCTATATGACTTTAGCTAGTGCACTCATTATTCCGAGGTTAGCAAGAGTTTTACTAAGCATGTGAGTCTAACAATAGCAAATATATTTCAGTTTCATTACTTATTAATTTTTAGAGAAAGATTATCAAACACAGTTTAATGATTGTGTGTCTTTACAACTGTCAAAATTTTTGAGAAATACAGTGTATAATGTGGATGGTGTGATATTTCTTTATGAAATAAGAAAATAAACTATAATTGTTAGTTTAATTACTTAAATTTAATTTTTGATTTAAATGAAGTGACTATGCTAATTCTCATCATGTGAATTGGTTTATGATGCTTTTCAAAAGGGTGTGCTAAAGGAAGGAGTTGTAATTTGGAAATAATTTCTGAATGTCACAATTTTCTAAACTACAAAGGATATAAAATGCTATTCACATAATGATGACCACAGAAATTACAGTTCGACAAATCCTTGATAGCAAATAGTAATAGGTAGAAGGTACAAGAAGAAGGCTATTCAGTACAAGGTTTGCAATTTATCTTGAGCATGGATGATACGTATAAGTAAGTAATGGAGTCATTTGAACCCAAATTGAAATTCTGGCTATTCTTGCTCTGTGATATGGGCTAGTAATATTTTACCTTCTGTCCGAGTTTTCTTATCTGGAAAATGGACCATATGAGTACTCAATGTGTAGTACATGTAAACTACTTAGCATCATTCTAGCTTACAAAAAAGTTTTTATAAAAGTTGGCTTTTTAATGTGACACCAGCAAGATGGCAGAATAGGAGGTAGCAGGGTTCACTCTCTCTGACATAAAAGATCAACTTGAAATTATTCACAGGCAAAAATACCAGGTTAAAACCTCAAACATGGGAATGAGCCTGAGAAACTTGTATGTTCCACAGGATTGAATAAAAATTTACATCGAAAAGTTGAGAGAAATACTGTCACTTCGCCTGCATTGCACCACCCCTCCAGTCAGTTGTTAAAGTGCCACAGAGAGGAATGAATCCTTAGGGCCCATGGTTTCCACAGTGGAAAAAGAGAACTGGGAAGGTGGACACTCAGCTTTCCTCGCATTTTGAGATACTTGACAGGAAGCTCAATCCACTCTCACCTAACCGGGAATGAAAAACACAGAAGGAAGTGAATGGAAAGATAGCTAGGGCCAGATAAAAATGAAACAAAAAAGTGGGACCCACAGAGAACAGCATGCGGAGTTTAGTAAAAGCTCAACTTACTTGCCTGCAGGAGTGCTTAATCAGAGCTATCATTTGTGATCACATAGCCCATCCGCAAAGCCCAGCTGATTGCTTTCAGAAAAGTTGGGGCATGCTCCCTGGCTAGAACACCAAGATAGCAGGATTTCAGGCCCAGGGACGCACACAGGAAGAAACACGACCACTGCCTTAAATCATGACAACAGTCAAGCATTACTTCTGCCTCACCTAGGAGTTAAACCAGCACTCGCTGCAACTTCAAAGCCACTCCCAAACTTCATTAGGGAAGAGAAATCCAACAATGCATTTATATTGAGTATAGCAATTAGTGCATCCATCTTGATCTACTTCACCATGAGGTCCCTTCTGCAACTCTAAACAATTACTGAATTCAAATAGTGGTACCTTCTCTGAACAAGGAGTAAACACTGTGACCTAGCCAGATCACAGTGGCAGTGTGAATCCAGCAACTCAATCTGATTTCAGGGCTGAACCAGTGGTCTTGCCAATGAGCAGAACCCAAATTTAGAGCAATGGCAGCAGGCCAGCCAGAGAAACTAAAAGCAAGCTCTGCCTGTTCAGGGTCTCTGCTAGCTAGCGCATCCAGAATCATATGCTAGAATAGTGGAGGTCTATTCCTGCCAAAAAATATCTTTGAAAACAATGAAAAGAGGTTGTCTTCAGAAATTTGCCAGCAACAACACAAGGACACAAGGATTACAAAAACTAGGGAAATAATGCCACCATCAAAAGAACTAACAGAGCTCCAGCAATAGACTCCAAAGAAAGAGAAATCCATAAGATAAATGACGAAAATATTAAAATAATTCTCTTAAGAATATTGAGTAAACTCTAAGAGTATAAAGGTAATTACTTAAATAATAATTGGAAAATGATACATGAGCACAAATGAACAGGCTGAAAAAAAATAGAAACAACAAAAAATAGAAACTGTAGAGATGAAAAACATAGACTGAATTTAAAATGCAGTAAAAAGTTTTAATAGCTTGATCAAGCTAAAGAAATAATTAATGGGCATGAAGACAGAATATTTTAAATTACTTAATCAGAGGAGAAAAAAGAAAAAAAAAGAATGAAAAAGATAAAGAAAACCTACAGGAATTGTGGGACACCTTCAAGAAACCTAAACTATGCAAGATAGGAATTAAATAAAGAAAAGAGAAGAATAAAGGCTGTCAAGCATATTTTGAAAGTTAATAATGGATGAAAAATGTCCTAATCTGAGGAAATAGTCCAACATCCAGGTAGAGGGAGACCACAGATCTCATTCAAATTCAACCTGAAGAGTAGTTCATCACGACATATAATCAAGCAACCAGAAATCAAAGATTAAAAAATTATGCATACAGCAAGAGATAAATACTTGACATGCAAAGGAATTTCAACATGAGCATCATCAGATTTCTTAACAAATCTCTATAAGTCAGTGGAGAGTGAGATGATATCTTCAAAGTGCTGAAGAAAAAAGAAACTTTCCAGCTAATTGTACTCTACCCAGAAAATTATCTTTCAGAATTGAGGTAGAAATGAAAACTTTCTCAGAGAGACAAAAACTTAGGTCAGTCTCCCTTACAGGAAGTGTGAATGAGAGTTCTTTACCTGAAAAAAGGCCACTAAATAATAACATAAAACTTAAGAATACTGAAAATTCAATAGAATAAATAATACCAAGAAATATTCAGCATACTCTAGGACTGTAATGCATTTTTAGATTTAGTATGAGGGCCAATAACAGCATTATTAACAACTATAGCTAACATCGTCTATCAATCAAGGGATACTTACTATAAAATGATGTAAATTTAGATATCAAAAACATAAAATGAGGAGGGAGTAAAAGTATAAGTTTGTATGCAATCATGGTTAAGTTGTTATCAGCTTGAAATCAACTGATAATAAGTTTAAGATCTTCTTTGTAATAATTATAACAAAAAAGCAAAAATCTACATGAGATACACAAAACAAAAATAAAACAGATTCAAAAGAGTATTACAGAAAACCACTGAACCACAAAGAAGTCAGCAAGAGATAAAGAACAAATTATGTAATAAAACAGAAAACAATTGACAAAATACTGGTAGTAAATTCTTACCTATCAACAATTACCCTGAATATAAATTGTTTAAATTATTAAATATTAAATGGATTAAATTGTCCAATAAAAACACATAAAGCTAATGAATAAAAAGACCCAACAAATATAGATGCAAGAGCTGCCCTTCAGTTTTAAGGACACACCAGGACTGAATGTAAAAGAATGGAAAAATATGTCATCCCTTGATTGGACATTTGGAAAAAAGATACTCCATTCAAATAGAAACCAAAAAAGAACAGGGATCACAGATACTTATACCACAGAAAATATACTTTCAATTAAAAATAAAAAACTATAGAATGAGACAAAGGCAGTCATTATATAATGTTAAAAAGATCAACTCATAATGAGAATATAACAATTGTAAATATATATGCATTCAACAGTGAAGCATCTGAATATCTAAAGTAAGTATTAAAGATTCTAAAAGGAGAAGTAAATTGTAATACACTAATAGTAGGTGACCTCAGTATGCCACCTTCTGTATTGGATAAATCATCCAGACAGAAAATTAATAAGGACACATTGGAGTTAAATACTTTAAATAGAACTAAGGCATATGCTTAGCATTCCATTCTACAGCAACAGAATACATATTCTTCCCAAGGACACATGGAACTTTCTCTAGGATAGATCATAAGGTAGGCCATAATACAAATCTTAGCAAATGTAAGAAGGTTATAATTGTATCAAATGCCTTTTCTAACCATAACAGCATAAAATTAGAAATCAATGACAGAAGGAATTTTGGAAAATTCTCCAATAAGTTGAAATAAACAACATGTTTCTGAACAATCAATGAGTGAATAAAGATATTAAATAGAAAATTTAAAAATATCTTCAGACAAACAAATATGGAAACATAACAAAATGTACAAGATCCAGCCATGGCAATTCTAAAAGTAAAGTTTATAATAATAAATATCTACATCAAAAAAGAGGAAAGATTGCATATAACCTAATGTTGTACCTCAAGGAACTAGAACAAAGAAAAATCTAAGTCCAATATTGGCAGAAGAAAATAAATAATGAAGATCAGAGCAGAAATAAATGAAATAGAGACTAGAAAAAAAGTACAAAGATTAAAAAACTAAGATTTGATTTTTTAAAAAGGTAAACAAAATTTAAAAACTTTCAGCTAGACAGATAATTCAAATAAAGAACTAGAATGGATAGAGGGGACATCACAAGTGACAGCACAGAGACACGAAGGATTATAAAAGACTATTATGAATAATTATATAACAAAAAATTGGATAACCTAGGAAAAGTGAATACATTCCTAGACACATACATATTACAAAGACTGATTCATGAATAAATGAAAAATCTGAACACACCAATAATGAGTGAAGAGATTAAATCAACAAGAAAAGTCTCCCATCAAAGAAAAGCCCAGATCTGAAGTCAATGCTGAATTCTACCAAGCATTTAAATAAGAAGCAATACCAATTCTTTTCAGACTCATCCAAAAAAAATCAAATGGGAGGGTATACTTCCAAACTCTTTCTATGAAGCCAGCATTTCCCTGATAACAAATCCAAATAAGGATGTCACAAAAACAAACTAAAAAATTGTTAAAACTGTAGATCAATATCCGTGATGAATATGATTGCGTAAATCCTCAACAATATGCAAGCAAAACACACTCAACAACACATTAAAAGGATCATTCAGCATGATTAAGTCATATTTATCCTGGGATGCAAGGATGGTTATGAATTCACAAATCAGCAAATATACCACATTTAAAAAAAAGAGAAGCAAAAATCTTATGATCATCTTGTTAGAGGCAGAAAAAGAATTTGACAAAATTCAACATCCTTTCATGATAACTCTCAACGGTTTAGGTACAAAAAGGTACCTCAACACAATAAAAGCTATATATGACAAACCCACAGCTAACATCATACTTAATAAGAAAAAGTGAAAGGTTTTTCTCAAATATCTAAAACAAAATGACTTCTCTCACCACTCCTATTCAATATATTACTGAAAGTCCTCTCTAGAGAAATTAGGCAGGAGATAAGAAATAAAAGGCAACCATTTGAGAAAGAAAAAAAATAAATTGTACGCTTGCATATGACATGATGTTAGATATATAGAAGAGCCTACATATTCCACCCAAAAACTGTTAGAACTGATAAACAAGTTCAGTAAAGTTTCAGTATACAAAATTAATATCCACACATCAGTAGTATTTCTGTACACTTATAATAATGAGCTTTCTAGAAAAAAAATTTAAGAGAACAATCCCATTTACAATAGTCACAAACAATTAATACTTAGAAATAAATCGAACCAAGGAGGTGAAAGACGTGTACACTGAAAACTGTAAAATATTAATGAAATAAACTAAAGAAGACATAAATGAATTAATGTTTATGTATTAGAAGCTTTAATATTGTTAAAATTGTCCAGTTTTAAGTCCTTACCAGTAAAGTGCATACAGTTTAGTAACCTGTGACTTAAAGTGAATCAAAAGAGAATTAACCAACATTTGAAACATCCTAATTTAAGAAAGTAGGTATAGAAAATAAAACTACTTCTCTTGAAAATTAGCAGGGATGATGTATCTATCTTTCAATGAATTAAATAAATTGGTTTTGAATCTTGTCTGGGAAATTTTCGAAAAGACAGGGCTAACGATAGAAAAAATAATGATAGTGAGAAAAGAGAAAAGGGCGTTGAGTAAAAATTTTGTGACCTCGGAAGATAAACTTAGCCTCTCTGAATATTTGAATCCATTAGATAATTGTACCTTCCTAAATGTATTGTTAAACAAAATTTATTTTATTAGCCAATAACAGGCTTTGAAATTGTACGTCAGCTCTAATATGTTTGGACTGCTGTGTATGCTTTCTTTTAAAACTGGTCTTAAATCCACTATCAGGAATATTTTAGATGTCTGATTTTCAAGCTATAGGCATTTATTTTCCTGAAGTTAAGTTTTTTAAATTTGTTTTATCCTTAGTGTTGGGTTTTAACTACTTTTCAAAAAATCATTAATATCTGGCCAGAAAATATGATACTTTTTAGTTCCACAGAGAGTGTGGAAAAGTTTTATTTCACAGTTAAATAAGCAGTTAATTTCTGGCTTAGTTCCCTAAGTTGTATTGGTAAGTTTCTGATTTTGGACTTACTTTCATTAGCGAATAAACTTTTGTATATTCATCTGAGATAGAAATGTTAAATATACATTTGTCTCTCGAGGTAAACTTGGAGACTCAGGGAATAAATGTCATAGATATAGCAAATATGAAGGGTAATTCGGAGACTTTTGCATTTTTTTCCATCTGGTTGATATAGAATTAGTAAT
Organism: Saimiri boliviensis; assembly: GCF_048565385.1. Lineage (NCBI taxonomy): Eukaryota > Metazoa > Chordata > Mammalia > Primates > Cebidae > Saimiri > Saimiri boliviensis. The sequence continues at coordinate 106,209,998 of NC_133450.1, read as the reverse complement.
GTAATGTGGATGCACCTGGAACTTTGTTCTTATTGCAAAATATTGGCAGTCATTGAAGCAGCAGGCTGTAGGGCATGTGGCTTCAGTTAATGGAAATGCTCCGACCACACATGGACTGTGATATTCTATAAACACAAATATTCTATATTAGGGAATGTGACTAAATTGTGCCTCTGCATGGTCGGTGTCAACAGAAACAGAAAGTAAGAGTCCTTGTCATGTAAATATATTTGGACTGAACTCTGCCCAAATGTCACAGCTCTTTCATTTCTCATGGATTTTATAGAGAAGCCCATAAGTGAAACAGCTGTTGTTTTGCAAGAGCTGGTATACAGCTCTATGCATGTAATTTTTTAAAGGCAAGCCAAAACAAAACCTATTTCAAAGAGAGTGCTTCTTCCATCATTACATAAATTTATAATTCAAGGGTTTGAATTCATAAAATTAAAATACACAAATAAGCAGTAATTCCCTAAAAAATGAGCTAGAAACTTAAACTGTAACAATTTGTTCTCGATGACTTTCTTTTAAAGCCATTTGCATTGCTTGTGAAAAACCTGTTTCAAAGCTAAGGTACTGGTACATTGCAAAATCAAATAAAAAACTGCAAAATTACTAATATTTTGAACACTTATTACATTTCTTTTTCTTGTTTTTCAAAGATAACTATTTAAATTCTGGATTTCAAAGATAAATATTTTCTTCATCTATTGACTGTATGAATTGCATATTTTATTTTGAGGAAGATGTGGTGAAGATATAAATTCTGATTTGACAAGAATGGTATTTTAATATAATGATATCATAGCTGTTTCATCTTCTTTAAAATCTTAGATACCAGTAATTGTTTAGGATAATAATGCCCTTAAAATATTTGTAAGCTGAAAGCAAAAACTATATAAAATTTTTCTAAAAACAAATATTTCTCTATAAAAATTTTTCTTATAACCATCTTCTTAATTTTTACAAAATAACGTCATTGATTACAAAACTAACAAAATCAATTTTTCCTCCTACAAAACACATAATCTCCCTTTATTTTTAAAGCAACTAGCTAAGCTTATCATACTTCAAAATGTACTAGACGTTCTTTCCCTCTTGTTTTGAATCATCAGCTATTTTGTAAAGGTCAAAGTCAAAATAAATTAAGTTAAATGCACTTAATAAATCTTCCCAGAGCTTAGCTTTGTCGGTTTAGCTTTTTAAAATTCCAGTGTGTTTATCAAGTATGATAAAATATGCTTTGCAAGAAAGAAGATTCTCTGAAAAATGACCTCAAGTGAGAATTTTGAGTTGCCTAGACAAGTTGACAAGAGAGGTGGGTCTCACTTCTTTCAACTTCAGTGCTGCTGCCCAAGCTTAGCTTCCCATGATAATTTTGGCCTCTTTAACCCAGGGATTGTTATAATCACCAACCACCAACTCTAAGGGCCTACTCCTACTGAGTTCCCAGATGCAGATCAGCTGGTCTTCCCGACAGTCCCCATAAATGGTTGCCACCCAAATCAATACTGCCCGATATTGAGCTGTGAGTGTATCCTCCAATTGGTGAATTTTCTTGCCTTCAACTGACATATTAAAGGGGAGCTCACCGTGGAAGAGGGTCTTTCTCACAAGCATAAAAACTACTCCATATCCAGTGGTCAGCCTGGCCTGGCACCTCTATCCCTGAGTCAATAGAGACTGAAGACTGGGGGATCTTCATGTTGTTGACCTGGCCTTGTGATTTCCCTTTTCCCAAGAAAGCCTCTTCCTTAACCCATGCCAAAACCCTGTGTGACAGATGGTAGATCTACAAGGGCCAAATTCTCCATGACAATGTGCATTCTTTCTTAATTCTACACACATTACCACTTTGAAGGAATGTTCCTGTTTTCAAGAAATATATTATTTTTAAAATGCAGTAAGTTTCAAGGATATAAATTCTTGATGGGATTAAAACCACAGAAAGACAGACATTTTCTGTTATTAAAATATTAGTTTATACCCATTTTTTATTAAAGAAATAATTTAAACCCACAAGTAATTTGATAGAAAAGTAGTAATTTTCACCCTTTGTATAAAGATAATCAATGAGAGCCACATCATTTACTCCTTCAATCAAATAGTACTTAGAGTAGAACTTTTACTGCAGAAATCTGAGTTCATAAATCCAAATGCCTCAGTGTCTATGTAAGTGTAAAACTGACCAAGTGTATTTATGGAGAGCTTATGCTCTGCCTAATAAATCAGAAAACACTTTCTTTCAGACTCATGTTTATGTGAAATACTTCTTTTTTATTTTTTAATTATACTTTAAGTTCCGGGGTCCATGTGCAGAACGTCCAGGTTTGTTACAGACTTACACATGTGCCATGGTGGTTTGATGCACCCATCACCCCGCCATCTACATCAGGTATATCTCCTAATACTATCCCTCCCCAAACCCCCCACCTGCTTATAGGCCCCAGTAGTGATGTTTCCCTCCTTGTGTCCATGTGTTCTCATTGTTCAGCTCCCATTTATGAATGAGAACATGTGGTGTTTGGTTTTCTGTTCTTTTGTTGTGTCTTTATTTAAGAAATGCAAATTTATGAGCTTAACTTTCCTCTGATATTTGAATATAATTAATTCTTATAGATTTGTGTTATAACTATTGAATCCAAGGATACATATTTTGTGCAACACCATTATATTGCATAATCCAATATACAAAACATTAAGAGCTTTTATATGTACATGCAAACCAACAGATTACTGACAAAAAGCATATAAAATGTGTGTTTATTTTCAGTATGTTATGTAAAATATTAAACATAGCACTTTATAGCATGTGTTTAAAAAACAACAAGAATTTCAAAAGATGAGTTTTGAAACCATATTTAAACAAGTGAAATTTTGCTGGTTTCAAGCCATTAAACTTTGGCCCTGGTAGAAAGGTTCCATTAAAAAACACAAATTTGGAATCCACTGTGACTCTTGGCAATGTTTTGGTCCCTAACAGCAAAAACTATCTTGAGTTTACAGCAATTAAGCTAAATGTTTTATTCAATTTAACAGAAAATGCGGAGCTGAATGTACAGAAATAAGGTAAAGTTTCAGCTTAACTTGGCTTTGATTTTACAGAGGCAGTCAAGTTTCCAATTCTAGTTCAGTGTGTATTTGGATTTGGCTTTTCAGTTCACTAAGCCCAGCTCGAGAATCAATACAAATTATCAGTGATTTGTCAGCATTTGATAAATGACTTAATGCCAGTGAGCTGCTACTGATCTTTATGTCATCTTTGTCTGCCTTGGTCAGCACAGTTCTTAATGCTCTAAAAACATTTAAAAAGACAGTACCGTAAAAATCATATACTTAAGACTTGTCCCAAGTTTGTCCAGCAAAATTTGCTTCAATGGACTATAGTACATTATGTAATGTAATGCATTGTGTTTGACTCTGTGCTAATATAGGGCTAACAGTAATATCGTACTGCTAGGAAACAAGTCAGCAGCAAGAATAACAATGTAGTCATGTAGTTCATTCACCCAAGCATTTTTTTCTATAGTAATTTCTTGCCAAGTACCAGGATTTTTTTTCTTCCAGTTATCTTATTTTTTACATTTTATTCATAGTTGGTTGAATCATTTAGCTTAGTCACATAATACAGATGATTAATGAGATAATGAGCAAAGGGTCTGAGTTCCATCACCATATAGATTAATTTGCTTCTAAAAAAGTCTCCATTTTAGCACAAACTTTACGCCTTAACCCTGTTATTGTTTAGAGAAAAGGTTAGAACAAAATAGCATGAATGATTGATTTAACTTGGACTCCTTAAGAAAAACAATGCTTGAAGCCAAAGCTTACATGATAATGCCTTATTGGAGGGATGCAATCCCAGGGAAAATGGATTGCAAAATTGGGAAAAAAAAGGCAGGAAAAAGAAAATTTAATGTGGTGTGTTAACTAATTGGCTACAGCTTCCCAATAAGCACATCTGCTTTCTAATTGAAGTGTCATGTATCCAGAGATGTTTATGGCATCATCCCGTTTCTGGATTGTCCTAGGTTCTCTTTCACTTGCTCAGAATTACTCCACAGGACATTACCTTCCTAGCACTTCCATGTTCTGTTGTGCAGCCCTTCCAGGCATCCCCTGAAGAAGCCAGAGCTTGGGCATGCAGTTTCCCTGGGGGAAAAGCAGATGGTCGCTTGTCAGCTGACACTGTATATGAGAGCTACTAGTTCTATGGTGGCTGCAGCAACACAGAAAACAGATGTTGCTTTTACCTGCTAAATGGCATGAGCCATCAGAAGGGCTTTTCTGGCTTAGAAGTAAGGCAATTGACTAAGGCCTGTGGGAGGAGGTGCAGGTAGTTACATGTGGAATAAGGCATACATTGAATATGATATAATGATACAACTCAATCAATCACCAATTTAAGCAAAGAACTCCATGCGTATCACCTGTGAAACTGAAGAATGTAATCTAGTATAAATAATTAAAAAAATAAAGGTGTGGGAGGGAGGTCAGTGACTATTAGAGAGAAGAGTAAGGATAAAGCAGAAATAAAGGTTTCATAAATCTTGCTCTTGTGCTCTTAATAAAAATCTTTTTGAGTTCATGATGCTAATGTTTTATTTCCCTCTGCAAAGAGGGGCAAGAAGTATTTTCCCCAAAGATTAATCAGTTAATCTCCTCAAGTCCATGGGGACTTCAGCTCAAAATACTCCAAGTTTACTTTTCTATGCATTATTTTATTTCTTAATGACTCAAAAGATGTGCTGTGTTCTTTTTGGAAATTGCTCACTCATTTTCTTACTCTGATTTCTTTCTCCCTCTGTTGTTGAAAAAAAAAAATACATAAAAGGTCAACGCTTCACAGTTTGCTTTATTCCTGGTATCTCCCAAACTAGTGTACTGCTTTAACCACGTTTCATCTCTATTTGTTAGTTTATTGTTTTAGTTTAATTTTATGTTGAATATAATGCACATAGAGGAAAATGCACAAAACATAAATATATAGTACAATGAATTATCACAAAGTGATCAAGATAACTAAAACCAAAGAGGTGAAAATCCAAATTTTCTGATAAAGCTCCCTCTATCATTAGTCCTTTTGCAGTCTAAAATTAAAAATAATGTGATATAATAAAGTCATTATAAAATAATAATAAACTAAATTGACGGTGTTAGCCACAATTCTGTCTTTTAACAATCTGTATTAGTCTTTCCAGCAATGTCTCCATATAAGTAAATAGAATATTCCAGCTTTTATTATTTGTGTCTGGCTTTCTTTGCACAAAATAATGTTTGTGACATTTATCTATGTTCCGCATGAGTAGTTTACATATATACTGTATCATACAGGTATACAGTTTTGCATTGCATAAAAAGATCATAGTTTATATATCTATTCTATTATTAATATTTGGGTTGTTACAAGTTTTTAAGATCATAAAGAACCCTGTTATGAAGAATCTATACATGTCCTTTATACACCTGCAATTCTGTTTGGTATAACCTCTGGAGTACAATTATTGGGTGAGAGGTAATGCGCATATATATATATATATATATATATATATATATATATATTTTTTTTTTTTTTTTTTTTTTTTTGAGACGGAGTTTCACTCTTGTTATCCAGGCTCGAGTGCAATGGCACAATATAGGCTCACCACAACCTCCACCTCCTGAGTTCAGGCAATTCTCCTGCCTCAGCCTCCTGAGTAGCTGGGACTACAGGCACGTGCCACCATGCCCAGTTCATTTTTTGTATTTTTAGTAGAGACAGGGTTTCACCATGTTGACCGGGATGGTCTCGATCTCTTGACCTCATGATCCACCCGCCTCGGCCTCCCAAAGTGCTGGGATTACAGGCTTGAGCCACCGCGCCTGGCCGGTAATGTATATTTTTACTTCAGTAGGAAATTCCAAACAATTTTTTCATGATAGTTGTAGCAATATCTGTACTCATCAACAGTATATGAGAGTTTCTGCTGCACTTGCCAATACTTGTCCTTCAGTCTTTTTATTAGTCTTTCTGTTGCATGTTTAGTTTTTCACGTAGAGAAGCAGTTCCATTGTATGATTTAATTGGTTTGAAAATATTTTCATAAATTTATTAGTCCTTAAAATATTCTGTTGTTTGAAGTACTTGTTCAATACTTTTTTCCATTATGCTATTGAGTATTCTGTCTTTTATAAATTGATATTTTGGGTTCTATTAAATCTGAATAAAACCATCTTTGTTGGCCAGATATTACGCAAATATATTTTCCTATTATCTGAATTGATTTTTTCAGGATATTTATCATATTTTCAGGTCTTCTGGTCAATTTATTAGCATTTTTTTTGTGTGTTAAGCAATTTGTTTGTCTTACTCAAGAAATACTTTGCTGCCCAAGGCTATGGAGATAGTCTCTGTTAGAAGCTGCAGTGTTTTACCTTTCACTTTAGCACCACAATCTTCTTAAAAGTGGTTGCTTGGAAGAAAATAAGTTAGAGGTAAGCTTCGTTGTCTGTGGATACTTTAATGTGTAATTGGTATAAAATAAACTGGCCATAGATACAATGTATATTTTGATGAGTTTAATGTATGTGTAATTCTAGGAAATTATTACTACAATCAAGATAATAGTGATTTCCTGTAAGAGTTTCCTCATGCTCTTTTATAATTCATACACTCCTTCATCCCAGGTGGTAACTGGTTACTTTATATCATAATGTTTTAGTTTATAGTACCTAGAATTTCATATAAATGGAATAATAGAATATGTAAGGTTTTGTTTTGTTTTGGTTTGGTTTTGGTCAGAAATCATTTAGTAAATATAATCAGTTTAAGATTCATCTATGTTGCATGTGTCAATTGCATCTTCCTTTTCTATTAAGTGGTATTTCATTGTTGAAACACTAACCTTTTGACAAGCATTTAAGTTTCTTCTTCTTCTCCTCCTCCTCCTCCTTCTTCTCCTTCTTCTTCTTCTTCTTTTAGTTTTGTGCAATTAAATGTCTCCACTTGCTATAAACATTCATGTGTAAATCTTTGTGTGGTCATATATTTTAATTTACCTCATGTACATACCTAGGAGCAAAATAATTGAGCCATATGGTAGATCCAAGTTTTGCTACCAGATTCTTTTCTAAAGTCATTATACCATCTTACATTTCTGCAAGCAGTGCAAGGCAGTTGCAATGGTTTTATTACATTGTCCTAGCAACACTTCTTGAAAAAAAAATAAAAACTCTTCCACATTTAGTTGTCTTGGTAATTTAGTCAAAATTAATTGAGCATAAATGAACCTATTTAAGACTTTCTATGCTGCTTTTAATTTTTCTATATGTTTATGACAAATTGACATTGTCTTGATTAGTGTAGCTTTACAAAAAGTCTTGGAAAACATTGTACAATCCCTCAACTTTGTTCTGGCTATTCAAAACCTTTTATTTTCATGTACATCATAAAACCAGTATGCTATTTTCTACAGAAAGAAATCTGCTGAGGTTTTAATTAGTATTACACCAAATTTGGGGGAGAAAAATCACAATATTAAATATTTTAATATATTAAATATAAGAAGAAATAAATATAGGCACATTGACAATAAGAGATTTAACACTGCACTTACATTCCTGCACAGCTTAGGTGACAGACATAACTAAGGATATTGAATTGCTAAATGGAAAAAGATATAAAGCAGATATTTTGGATATATATCAAAGTTCATGTGCTGATAATAGAGAATAAAATTTTTCTAAGTATACTTTTAACATGCATTAATGCTCACATTATCCTAATCCAGGAAGGAAGAATCAGTTTTATGACGAATAAGTAGAAGGTCCAACACAGGATTATCTCAATGTAATACTAGCATAAGGTAATATAATGAAGCAAACAATCAAATAAAGAGATTTAAACACTTGTAAATTCAAAATTATATTAGGGTCAAGGGAGAAATTTAAACACAAGTCACATAATTAAATAAAAAATGAACATTGCATCTAAAAAATCTATGGAATGCATTTAAAAAGCTGTGAATTTTAGGCTGGGTGCAGTGGCTCATGCCTGTAATCTCAGCACTTTGAGAGTGCAGGCGGGTGGATCACCTGAGGTCAGGAGTTCGGGGCCACCCTGGCCAACATGATGAAACTCCATTTCCACTACAAATACAAAAAAATTAGCTGGGTGTGGTGGCACATACCTGTAATCCCAACTCAGGATGCTGAGGCAGGAGAATCACTTGAACCCAGGAGGTGGAGGTTGCAGTGAGCTAAGATCGCACCACTGAACTTCAGCCTGGGCAACAAGAGCAAACCTCTATCTAAAAGAAAAATTGATTATTTAAAAAATCATTTTATAAATATATGTAAAACATACTAGATAATGTACATTTTATAAGGTGAAATGGCTTCTATCAGCAAACATTTGTGTGTATAACTATTATCAACCTTGAACACAAATACAAAGTCTGGTGAAAGCATAGGATAGTGGGCAAAGTAGTGAACAAAACAGCAACTGAAAGAATCAGTGAATCTCAAGCCTCATCAGGACTGAAAAGGAAAGGACAGAAAGACAAAAAAAGAAAGGAAGGAAGGAGGAAGGAAGGAAAGAAGGAAGAAAGGAAGGAAAGAAAGGAGGGAGGGAGGGAAGGAGAGAGGAAGAAAGGAAAGGAGGGAGGGAGGAAGGAGAGAGGGAGGAAGAAAGGGAGGAATGAAAGAAGAAAGGAAGGCAGGAGGAAAAGTAAAAAGGGAGAAAGGAGGAAAGAAGGAAGAAGGGGAGGAAGGAAGGGAGGTAGAAAAGAAGGAAGGGAGGAAGGAAGGAAAGAAAAAAGGGAGGAGGGAGGAAGGAAGGAAGGGAAAATTACTATCATTAGGAAGAAAACGGCAAACAAAAATCACAGGACTTCCAGACATTAAACAAGACATGAAAATATTTTTAAAATTATGCTAAATATTTTGTAATGTAGATGGATTGGAAAAATTCTTTAAAATTTCAGCTTACCAAAACGGACTCAAGAAGAAATAGAGAAAGTTAAGTCGTCTTATATAAAATAAAATTCAATTTGTAAGTGTTTTTCTTTTGCCTCCATATAAACCCTAGATTCTGATAACTTTACTGGTGAATATTATTAAATATCTAATAGATAAATGACATTTTTAAAGAATAATCAAAGTAAAATAAGAAGGAAAAAAGAAAGAATAAGTACTTTCCAACTCATTTTACAGGTCTAGAATAAATCTGACATAAAAGCATTTTAAAGCATTTTTTACAGATTAGTAGAGTTCATGTGTAGACATGAATATAAACAAAATATAAGCAAATAAATTAAGCCATATATAGGAAGAAAAGTCAATCGTGATTAAATGGTTTTAATCCCAGGAGTACAAAGTTCATTTAAAATTCAAAAAAATCCATCAATATATTTCATTATGTTTATAAATTTAAGCAGGCATCATGTGGTAATCTCAGTAGATTCAGCAAAGGCACTGTACCAAATTGAAAATCTATGTATGTATATACATATGTATGTATGTATGTATGTATGTATGTATGAGACAGAGTGTCATTTTGTCTCCCAGGCTGGAATGCGGTGCTGTGAATACAGCTCACTGCAGCCTGAACCTCCCTGGCACAAGTGATCCTTCCACCTCAGCCCCACAAGTAGTTGGGACTACAGGTGCATACCACCACTCCCAGCTCATTTTGCATATGTATAATTTTTCTTGTAGAGACAGGATTTTACCATATTGCCCAGCCTAGTCTCAAACTCCTGAGCTCAAGCAATCCACCAACTGTGATCTCTCAAAGTGCTGATATTACAGGCAGGAGCCATTTGCCTGACTGAAAATTCATTTATGATAAATAAACTCAGCATATTAGAAATAAAAGAGAACTTAAATTGATAAAAGTTATCCATAAAAACTTACTGTAACATTATAGTTAATGGTGAATTACTAGGCGTTTTCTCCTAACGTCAAGAATAAGACAAAGATGTCCATTATTACCACATCCAATCAACATTATACTGGGAGTATTACTACATGTTATAGGCCATTGAAAAAGAATAGTAGGCATACAGATTGAAAAGAAAAAGAATTCAAACTATAGTTTTTAAAAGAGATGATTGTGTAGAATATTCAGAGGAAATCTTTTTTTTAAGCTACAAGAACAATAAATTTAGGAAAGTCACATAATACAGGATAGATATAAAATAGCAGCATTTGTATATGTTAAGTATAAATAAAACTTTGAAAACAATGCCATGTATAATATTATTTAAAACGTAAAACATTTAAGAGTAAAAACATTGAAAAACAAATTTTAACTACATTTGGCAAAATATGCTTAGAGAAATTATAGAACAAATAAATAAATGCAAAACTTTATTATGATCATTGAGAAGAATACACAACACCGGTAAGATATAAATTCTGCTCAATTGATTTCCTGATTCAATTGATCCCCTATCAAAATTACCAGGGCTTATTGCTTGTTGCTGTTTGTTTGCTTTTCAGTTCAAAAAGTTGATTCTAAAATGTTTATGGAAATATAAATAACCTAAAATGAACAAACAGCAAATTTGTAGAACTTACATTATTAGAGTTTAAGAATTTTTGTAGGCCGGGTGTGGTGGCTCATGCCTGTAATCCTAATACTTTGGGAGGCTGAGGCAGGCCGATTGCCTGAGCTCAGGTGTCAAGACCAGCCTGGGCAACGTGATGAAACCCCGTCTTTACTAAAATACAATTAATTAGCTGCGTGTTGTGGTGTGTACCTGTAGTTCCAACTACTCAGGAAGCTGAGGCAGGAGAATTGCTTGAACCTGGGAGGTGGAGGTTGCAGTGAGGCAGGATCCCAGCACTCCACTCCAGCCTGGGTGACAGAGTGAGACTCTGTCTCTTAAAAGAAAAAAAAAAAATATGTAAAGCAATCAAAAGAAATTAAGACAGTTTGGCATTAGCATTCAAATAAATAAATTACTGGAACAGAAATAGAACAATGCATGATCAGTTTCTTAAATTTTTGACAAAGAACATTCACTAGGATATAAAAAAGTCCTTCCAACAAATGGTTCTACAAAAATTTTATATACATATTATATATATATTTTATATTTCCATATATATTCCAAATATATTGCATGTATCATTTCATATAGTTTTCCATATATAAACATGGAAAACAAAACCAACCATAAATTGTGACTCCACATAAATCTAAATGTAAAAGCTAACAGTAACTTAAAAACAAGGAAAATATTGTTGGGGATTTTACATTAGCAAATATTGAAAAAATGGCAAAAATTTCTAAAGTTAAAGGCAAATAAATTAGTCTTAGACATGATATTAACTAGAAATGAACTTGGGAAAAAATTGTGGAGAGATGGGAATATTTTAAACCAACATGTGAGATGTATGCTTATAGTAATTTATTGAATTAAAAACTTGAATTCTGAACACTTTACTATGTTTGCATTTAAAACTAAATATAAAATTATACGAATATAAAATAAATGCAATGCAATGAAAAATGTAACAAATTAAGAAATTAATTTAATAAATGAAACTATTAAGATATAAATCAGATTAAAATTTAGACTATGCAAACCATAAAAGAAAGAAAATCACAAGAAAACAAACCATGAAAGAAAGTAGAAGCAAGAAAAGAGAACAATAGGGCCTGGTGCAGTGGCTCACCCCTGTAATCCCAACACTTTGGGAAGTGAAGTGGATAGATCATTTGAGGCCAGTTTTCCCAAATGAGCTGGACCAACATGGCAAAACCCTGTCTCTACCCAAAATTCCAAAATTAGCTGGGTTTGTTGGCACACGTCTGTAATCCCAGCTACTAGAGAGGCTGAGGCAGGAGAATCCTTTGAACCCTGTAGGAAGAGGTTCCAGTGAGCCCAGAGGGGAGCCACTGCACTTCAACTTGGGCAATAAGGTGAGAATCAGCCTCCCTCACCCCAAAAAAGAAATAAGAAACATAAGGCAGAAATTAATGTTTGAATACTAAAAATAGAAAAATTATAAAATTAATGAATTATTGAAAGACATTTTCTTTAGCACAACTATCAAAACTGGTAAAATTAAGCACCCATTTCAAAACGAGAAAAGCACTAATTCATATAATAAAGACAAAGGGAAAATAGATATAAAAGAATTTTGAGAGAAGCTTAATGAGTTCAACAAAAACACAATTGTAAGGCTGCAGATAATGTAATTAATATATCAAGCAATGATTTTCACATATGTAAGCATAAACAGAAAAGATTGAAAGGGAAAACTTTTTCAGAAGGCAACAAAATAAAGGATCTACAAATAAAATTGACAAAAAACCTTTATTTGTAATGAAATATTTTAATACAGTTATACAATGTGCTATTATCAAATCAAGGTAACTGGAATATTAATCACATCAAACATTTATCATTTCTTAATTTTTTGTGTTGGGAATACTGCAGATTCATGCCTCTATTTATTTTGATAAGATCTCATGTCTGGTACCACAAAAGGTGACTATACTTAACAATAATTATTATTGTGACTTAACAATTATAACTATTATTGTGACTTAACAGTAATAATTATTGTTAAGTATAGTCACCTTTTGTGGTACCAGACATGAGAACTTATTCTAACTGTATTTTCGTACCTATTGACAAGCCCTTCTTTATCCTCCCTTTCCCATTGGCCTTTCCATCCTCTGGTAATCATTAACCTACTAACTCCATAAGATTATTATTATTATAATTAGGTCCCACATATGAGTGAGGATGTAAAATACGTTTCTTTCTGTGCCTGGCCTATTTCATTCCACTTCCATTGATGTTGTTGCAAATGACAGGATTTCCTTTTTTTTTATGGCTGAATTATATTCCATTGCATATATTTACCACATTTTCCTTATACATTCTTCAATTGATAGACAGGCTGACTTCACATCTTCGCTATTGTGAGTAGTCCTTCAATAAGCATGGGAGTGTAGATACTTATTTGATAGATAGATTTTCTTTCTTTTGGATTTATACTCAACAGTAAGATTGCTAAATCATATGGTAACTATTTTTAGTTTTTTGAGGATTCATCTTACTGTTTTCCATAATGACTCTGCTTATTTATATTCCCATCAGCAATGTATTATGTGTAAGAGGTCCTCTTTCTCCATATTGTCACCAACACTCATTGTTGTCTTTTTATACAAGCAATTTTAAATGGACTGAGATGAAATCTCATTGTTGTTTTGATTAGCATTTCTCTGATGATTAGTGATACTGAACATTTTTTCATATCTGTTGGCCATTTGTATGTCTTCTTTTGAGAAATGTCTATTCAGATCCCTTGCCCATTTGTAATCTGGTTATTTGGTTTTTGCTAAATTGTTTGAGTTATTTGTATATTCTGGTTATTAATCCTATGTCAATTGAATAATTTGTAAATATTTTGTCTCATTCTCTTAGTTATCTGTTCACTTTATTGGTTGTTTCTTTGCTGTGCAGGAGCTTTTTAGCTTGATGTGCTCCTATTTGTCTTTTTTTTTTTTTGCATTGGTTGCTTGTGCTGTTGAGGTCTGACTCAATAAATCTTTAAGAACTACATAAGAAAAAGTTAAAAATCTACTGAAAAACACAAAATAGATTTGAACAAATGGAAGCCTATCCCATATTATTAGAAGATAGCTTAACTTCAAAAATAAATCATTTATCTGCAAGTTTATGTGTAACTTTAATTTCATTCAAGCAAAAATGCCAATTATTGTTTTCTATCCAAGTTAAAATTTTATACGAGAAAATAACTGAAAAAATTAGACATGAAAACATTGAAAATGGACAGAAATAAGGGAGTAGTTACTCTCTCATATATTAAAACATACCAAAAATCTTATTTAATTTAAACAGCATGAGTTTGATGCCTGAATAGTGATATTAACAGTGGAATTATACAAAAAGTACAGTAATACATGGAAAGTACAAATAGAATTTGGTATATGACAAATGTGGCCTCTGAAATCACTGTTGAGAAAAAGATGAAGGCCTTAAAAAACAGTATTGTGACAGGTGATAACACTATGCTTATACATTATGCAATGTATTGTGAAGATGTTTATATAGGTCAGACATTTTAATGTAAAAATATGAAACCACGTATGTAGTGGATAAAAGTTATGCCTGGTTTGCATAATAGTTCTATAACTGTAATTACAAACTGATAGTGGAGGGATCAATTTAATTTTGCATACACACATATTGTTCTCTTGGTGGTGGCTTCATTACTTATTTTTTGTTTCTGATCACAGACTGCTCCCCATAGGGTATTTTAGCTATCTGATTCACAAAAAATGGAAAGGAGACATAAAATTTCCCCTATTGGAAGGAGATTACAAATTAGAGTAGCAATTGGACCATTAAATGGTTGTCTCTTAGTATGATGTTTTGCAGTATAATTCAGGGAAAGAATAGGTAAATACTCACTTATCATAAAGTTGCATTATTTTTTCTGAAGAAATATCAATATTATCAATAAACTAAAAACTGATCTTAAAATGCATTTTATAAAATACATTATTAATGGTTCTTAATAGGAGGTTATTTAATTTTAGATGTTTATTGGATAAGCAGATATATGCTGGAGTAAAGCACATGACCACACCCAAATCCATTAACCCCATCATTTATAGCAAACAAAACTTCCCCTTGCTATGTGTGTGCATCTCTCATATGAGAAGAGTCAACAGAAACCAGAGAGAGGTAATGAAAAATGGCATCGCCTGCTGCTAAGTGATGTGAAATTTGCAAGGTACGAACAGGGAATAAGGTCACAAGAGTTAAGGCAAAAAACTAGAGGAAGTGGAATATAGTTTGATAGGACTGAAGTCAGTGTAAGAAAAAAGCTAACTGTTTTCCTACCTTTCATGTCCTGACATGTGGGTTAGAGCTGAAATAGGGAAAAGGCAGATGTTGAACATATGTGCAAAATTAAAATTTAAACTGCAGCTTGTCTTTGGCTTTTAAAAACTAAAAATAGAGGAGTTCATTTGGCAAAAATCACTTGAAAATGATATCTGTTTAATCGTGGGAAAGTTGAAAGAAAAATTAAATGGAGTCAAAGACAGTAGAGGAAAAATATTTACAGATACAGATGTGGCCTCAACAGGGCAAGTGTAAAATAAAATATATAATAAAGAAAGTTTGAAAAAAAAAAAAAAAAAAAAAAGAAAGTTTGGTATTTTTATAACAAGAATGTTATATAATTGGGCTGTTTTCATTATTCTATAAAGAATTTCAAAATTAAAGTATTGTCTTAACTATAATGGCCCCCAAATAAACATTAGGCGTAACTTTGTGTCAAAAACTCAAATTTCTAAACAATTATATAATTTCATAAAGCAGGCATAGAAATACAAAAATTTTTTATGAGTGTAAAAATAGTAAATGACATTAAATTTTCTATTAATTCCTTGGTCAGATGACAGAAAGATGTTTTATTATATAATGTTTCTAATGTAGATCTTGATATTATCATGCTTTAAAATTTTGCAGTAGAGACATTTTCTTGATGGATTCTGCTGTTTTTTAGTGGGGGTAGTAAGATAACAGTGAATTGTTTCTCACATTTCTAAATATTACTCACCATTCTAAAGGCTGTATGTCCAAGATCAAGGTGCCAGAATGGCTGGGTTCTGGTGAGGGCTCTCTTCTTGGCTTGCAGACAGTCAGTTTATTACTGTGTTTTCACATATTAGAAAGAGACAGAGAGAGAGAGAGAGAGAGAGAGAGATAGAGAGAGAGAACAAGTTGCCTGGTGTTTCTTCATATAAGGATACTAACCTCACAGTGCCCTTTACTGATAAAACTATATGGATATCAATATGTCATATGGATTCTGGAAAGCCCAAGACTATTATTTAGATGCAAGACTATATTATTTAGCAGTATTGTTGCAGTACTATCACTCTTAGGGGGTTTTCATTTCTAAGAAAATACTTAGTCTATACTGAATATCTATATGTCAATTTCTTTCTAACGTAACAGCATGTTTTAACTGAATTCTGTAGAAGTAGAAGAAATTAGATGCTTGTCAAATATTCATGAGAAACAAACTACTGACCTAAACAAAAAAATAAAAACATTATCATATTTAATAAAAGAAAAAATATACAAATAATTTTCAATAAAACAGCAACAGCACACTTGAATCTGTTTCTACTGGACTCATAATTTAACAATGTCTAGGTTCATACTTCTCACATAGCTAGCTGGCACTAAGAATGTTGTTTACTATGAGAAAGTGTTAGAAAAATATTGAAATATTTACTTTGTAGAATGTTTAGCAATAATAGAGAAAATGTTCTATACTATGTAGTAGACACAGATGTGAAAAAAATGAATAGTTTGAAACATCATTTTTGAATGTATTTAACAGTTTGAGAAAAGTATAATTTATGAGTTGGGTACACATAAACATAGACTACCGTTTGTATAGATAGAATGGATCTGGAAATATTATTGCACTCCCAAAGACTTTCCACTTCAGGCTAAAAACATACTTCAAAAGTCATTAAAAATTTCCCTTCTCTCCTGCTTTACTGAAGCTCAGAGTAGGTAGGATCTTATCACCTTAAACATTTCTGTCACATGCCAATCTGCAGAATGAAATACTAAAACGTTTAATATAAATTACAGTCATTTCAGGTCAGTCAGTTATGTAGAGCAGCAGAATATCTTAGGGAAACTTTAGTCACACATACTTTAAAATCTATGCTTCCTTATGTGATTGCCTTACAGCTTCCATATCTGCTCAGAGATTGATCATCTAAACCATTCAATTCACTGAACACTTCTGAGTGGCTTATTCAGTTTTGACTAGAGTATCATTTCAATGTGATATCAATTATCATAAAATGCAATTATGATAAAACACGTTTATTTAGTCCTTACAAATAAAAACATTAATTTGGGTTACCCTTGCCAAAAATATATTGCTTTTATCTGGCTCTAATTTTGGATGTTTTTAGTATCTAGAATGTTATCAGAATTTAGCAATTTGAAATGCCCATTGGCAGTACACACTTTTCTTTCAATTCTACACATAATAATGCTTAATTTAATAATGGCGTCCAATTTGTTCTCTGAGCATGAACATTTTAATTATGTAAAATATAAATAGAGAAAGCTTGAGAACAGAAATTCTTCGTCTCTGAAAGTCAGATAATGATTCTCAGGAAATCATTTAAAATGAAAATGTATTAACCTAGCTTAAGAAATTATAAAAATTTAATATGGTAAATTTTAGTTTTTAAACACGAATCTGAAACATAATATAATATTGTACCTCTTAAAAATAAAATGAAATAAATGAGTTAGTAAGACAATAACATCTCATAAAAAGAGACTGTAATTGAGCTGATAATATGTTATCATTTCATAGACTCTCAGGTAAAAGATAAAATTATTAACATTTAGAAGTATAGTTACTCTGGAAGGTAACATTTGAGAAATAGAAAAAGACAGAAATGTAATTATCACATATATTTCTCTCTGTGTGCCTTGAACATATATTTGTAGATATGTTCTTACTTAAGAGTAGTTTCTAGTAATTCTCCTTTTTATAAAATCTCCACCAGAGTTTGCCATTAACTCTAATATTTTTTAGAAGATAAAAGAATTATATATAGTAAAGAAAGAAGAATGAGAATGATCACAAATAGGAATATAAAGTCTGAGATACATTTAATGGAAATTATCACAGACACATTTCATTTATTTGGATTGCATTGTTATTTATATGTGTGCTTTAGCTCACCATGGAGCCGTGTCCATTTTCAGAGGTATGCATTTACTCATTTTTGGAATATATACAAAACCTATAAATTACTTTGCATCTAATCAGTGAATTATGTCAGAAGTGCACTGATGACAAAGGGTGAGTCAGAGTTTGTAACTGTAGAGTTTAAAAAACAAAAAGACTGACTTAATTAAGAATGTTTTCCTAAAGAATCTTTCCCTTAAGCTGTGCTTCTCTCCCTTCTCTGTAATAGTTAACTTCCTCAACATAAAAGTATGCTGTAATCATGTATATAAAGCAATAGTAATAAAAGAACAAAAAAGTCGCTAAATACCATCTTTTCCTTTATAATAAGGGTCACTAGAGAAATTGTCTACATTAGATCTACTATAGAGTATCCCACATTATTTCTTGAATCCAGATCAACCACACATCTCACAAATTTCAGTTACCAGTTGCCCATGCACTTGCCAAATCCAAAGGAAATTTAAAATAATCATTGTTCATTCATCAGTCAACACCAATTGAATCAACTCGTCACTCTACATAAAAAAAACAATTTGATTGGTTTAAATACAATTTTGATTATCTTCCTCAAATTTCACTGAGGTTCCAGTCCATTTTCATTCACTGGCTGTATTTTGTCTTCCTTCTTAACTCTACTCCTTGTATTTTCTCAGTCCCCAGCCTCCAATCCATTATTCTCTAGTTGTTCTTTCCCTTAGAGAGCTCATCCAGTCACTTGGCTCAAACTGTTGTTTATACTGGAAGAATCTCAAATTTATATCTCAGTTAATGAACTCTTGTCTTATACACAACATAGAATATATTTTTCTCCTAATTTAGGAATTTTTCCATGCTCACCTAACTTACTCTCTACCATTTATTCCTCTCTATTTCTTTATTCAGGTGTATTTTTCTTCACAGTACTTACTAATACATGGAACGCTATTTTTTTTTTTTTTTTTTGAGATAGAGTCTTGCTCTGTTGCCCAGGTGGGAGTGCAGTGGCATGATCTCAGCTCACTGCAACCTCTGTCTCCTGGGTGTAACCAGTTCTCTGTCTCAGCCTCCCGAGTAGCTGGAATTACAGGCACCCACCACAATGCCTGGCTAATTTTTGTATTTTTAATAGAGACAGTGTTTCAATAACTTGGACAGGCAGGTCTTGAACTCCTGACCTCATGATCCACCCGCCTCAGCCTCCCAAAGTGCTGGGATTATAGGCATGAGTCATTGAGCCCAGCTGGGACACTATTTTTATAGTTAACTTGGCTTTTAGTCTCTTTCCTCCTGTCTCACTGCAATAAGTACAACTACATCCTTGGACATTTTATGATAAAGTTTGTGAAAATGACCATATTGTAAATTTTCTTTTTAAAATTGTATAAAATTGGATTTAAATAGGACTTTTATTACCTTTGAAATAAATCTCAGTTTCCATAAATGACTTTCAGTGATCTGCATTCTTTAATTCTCAATTCTCTGTTAAACTTTAGTTCCACAGTGTGGTATACTCCCACAAAATAATGTTATTGGTGTTTTTCATGGCCAACACTTCATTTATTATCAACTTATTGAGGCACATTAGATAAATTAAAAATTGTATATATTTAAAGGTTACAAAATGATATGATAAATACATACATACATTGTAAAATGGTTACTGCAATCAAGTCAATTCACCTCACCTGGTTTCCTTATGTTTTTTGGTGAAAATTATTAAGATCTACTGTTATAGCAAATGTCAGGTATATAATACAGAGGCAGTAACTACAGTCACTCACCATGCTGCACATTGAATCATCAGAATATATTCATCTTCAACTAAAATTTCATAAACGTTCACCTCTCTCTGTCTTCAGCCCCACATTCATTATGTTCTTTATTCTTGAATTCCCTATTTTTTGTAAGATTTCACATATAAGTGAGGTCATATGATTTTTTTTTCAGTATCTGGTTGATTTCACTTAGCATAATGTCCTTCATGTTTATAATGTTGTCACAAATAGAATTTTTTTTTAATGGCTGAGTAATGTTCACCATATCTATTAATTCATTGATGGACACAGTTTGTTTCCCTAACTGGGCTATTGTGAAAAATGAACAAGGGCATGGAGATGTTTCTTAATATAATGATTTCTTTGTTTGTATACTGAAAAGTAGAAAAACTGAATGACAAGATAGCTTTATTTCTAATCTTTTGAGAAACACTTCTATTAGTTTTCATGAGTACATCAATTTACATTTCCACCAATAATGTATAACGATTCCCTTTTCTGTACAGCCTCACCATTTGTTATCTTTTGATTTTTTATGATAGCCATTCTAACAGGTGTGACGTGATATGTTATTCAAGCTTTGATTTGCATTTCTCTGATTAGTGATAATGAGCAATTTTTAGGTATCTATTTGGCATTTGTATATCTTCTTTGAAAACATGTCTATTTGGGGAATTTGCCTATTTTTAAACCAAATTATTTGAGTTTTAATTTTTATTTATGTATTGCTATTGAACTGTATGTATTTCTTATATATTTTAGATCATAGATATTAATCCCTTATCAGACATATTGTTTGCAAATATTTTCTCCCAATTTTTGGTTTACTTTTCTATGTTGTTAATTGTTTTCTCTGCTGTGCAGAAGCTTTTCAGTTTAATGTAGTCTTGTTTGTTTATTTTTACTTTTGTTGACTGTACTTTTGGTGCGGTATCCAAATATCATTGCCCAGATCAATGTCAAGGAGGTGTTTCTCTTTGTTTATGGTTTTAGGTCTTACAATTGAGTCTTTTATCCATTTTGAATTAATTTCATAAGTGGCACAAGATAAATATCCAGTTTTGTTTGCATGTGGACATTTAGTTTTCCCAACATCTCTCACTAAAGTGACTGTCGTTTCCCGTTATGTTCTTGGTGCCTTTGTTAAAGGTTACTTGACTATATATGCATGCATTCATTTCTGGGCTGTCTATTCTGTTTTATTCATCTATCTGTCTGTTTTAATTGGTATAGCTTTGTAATATACCTTGATATCAAGTTTTCATGACACTGTCCTCTTTTTCTCAAGAATATTTTCACTACTGGGGATCTTTCTGGTTCCATAGTAATGTTAGGATTGTTTTATCTGTAACTATGAAAAATGCCTTTGGAATTTTGATAGGGATTGCACTGAATTTGCAGATAATTTATAGACTTTTGGTTTACAAAGTAATATTATTTCCCTCTGTACAGACTTTTGGTTTACAAAGTAATATTATTTCCCTTCTCTTCTTTTGGCACAATTCAATTCTACTTATTTTGAAGACCAAATAAGAAGTCACACTATGCATTAAGTATTTGTCATCACTCCAATAAGAAATGATATTCCTCTCTCTCAAAATTTTTCATCTCTACTATTTGACACCACATTCTACCTAAGAAAACAATTATCAATCAAGCTTCTTCATAAGAGAAAACATGTAAGGATTTTCTTTGAATTTCACCTATTATCTAAAATTTGATATTTTATATTATAAGACCTCAAAAATATTCTTGCAGTATTTAAAATCAGCTGTATATTCATTTAGGCTGATATGGCCTGGCTGCATTTTACAGAAAAGTGAATTAAATTAAAAATATAGAAAGAAATTCCTTTCATTCAAAGAGTGAATACATAGAGTTTTACTGGACAATGCTACATATAGAAAGTAATAATGTCTGTAGGAAAGTTTGGTTAATGTGTGAATTATAACTGCATAATGTAACACCAGAGATAAGTTAGTTATATTCATAAAGCATTCATTTGTTGGGAAATATGACTCATTGTATGTAATATTTTGAGGGAAGCATACTCAAACAAACAACAACAAAAGTCGTCTGCTCCTGAAGCCTGAATTCAGCCATTCCTGTTTATTTTGTTCGTTAAGCTTTGTGTGTATAAGATTAAATAATTTTGTGAACTATATAACATTTCTTATTTTCAATGTTCAAAATAAATTAGATGTATACAATGCTTAAACTAGAATAAGAAATCCAAAGTGAGAACTTAATGACATCCTAAACTTATGTAGGAAGATATGGGCATGGAAAATCAAAGGTGCCATAGAATGAAGGCAAGGTACGGAAAATAAAGGTTACCAAGTTCATACTTCTGACTAAATGTGGCTTGAAGTCTCACTTCCTTGAAAATATGGAATGATATACACTTTCAGAGACAAATTAAAATGACAGAATTCAGAGTTAATATATCATAGGGCCATCCAAATTTAATGTTTCTTATGTTTTTAAATTCAGATCAATCAGCATAAAGTTAAATGTCTTATCCTTATGAGGATGATTAGATCAGGACGCTTCCATAAAGCTTAAGGATTAGGGGTTAAAGCATGCATCTGATGCTGAGATTTGCTATTCATTATTAAACACATCATTGCTTTTATTAGGCAGCTATTTTTGATCCCTAAAATGAATGAAAGTACACCATAAATATGTATGTGTGTTTATTCTCAAGGAGAGCCTAGAAGAAGTAGAGAAAATGATTCAAGTGAACAGCCTCTCTCAGTGGCACTTCAGATGGAAGCACACGTGCATGGTTATAAGGAGGTCAAGCTCTCTGAGGGTTGATAAAGAAATCAATATTCTATGGAATATAGGTACACATAAAAAAGACATGAGCTCTTTGGCTAACTTCATGAAAATTATTTCTCCTTAGGGAAATTATTCTAGCAATTGGGTCACTCATTTGTTATTGAATTTTTGTCCAGCAAAGTTGTTTGTTCTCTCTTCAGCAGCAACTTTTGTTAATAATTGAAGCCTTCCAATACAGGCACCATAGGACTTCAGTAATAATGGGAGGTGTTTCTGGTTTATGAGGTAATAACTATTTTACATTGAGTATTAACTTGGATATTAAAGACCAGTATCCAATTTCTGGTAACTACTTTATTTGCCTTGGGTAGTGCTTTTGATGGTATACTGCCTATGAGTCATTAACAGTTTGGTAAAACTGTTAATATGTGTTTTTAATATTTTAGGTATTCAATAAATAACATGAGCATCAAGCACTGTGCTGGTTTTAAGGAATGCCAAGATAAATGTTCAGGATAATATTACCATGTAGTATAGTGGAGAAAAAGAAATGGGGACATAAAAGTACAAAAAATAAATAGGTATTGGATAGTAGTCACACCATACATTTGTCATTGGATACAAAAGTAGATTTTTGCTTAGGGAAAAATTTTTGTTTTTCTAAAAACTTGAAGTTTCAATATTCTTAGTTTAGAGAAAGTAATACATTTATGAAAAATACTGTAAAAGTTGTCTACAAAATATATTAATCAGAAAACAATCGTGGCTAGTTTTTGCATCAAAAGATTCTGATAAAGTACAGTTAGGCAAGAAGAATAAGTTCTGGTGTTCTGTTACTCAGTAGAGTGACTACAGTTAATAACATAGTATTGTATATTTTAAGACAGAAAGAATAAAAAACGTTGAATGCTATTATCATAAAGAAATGATAAATGTTTAAGGTGATGAATGTGGTAATTAGTCTGATGTGGTCATTATACAATGTATACATGCAATGAAACATCACATTGTACCTCCAAAATATGCATAATTATGTGGCAATTATAACTTTTAAAATATTAATAAAATACATAAAAATTGATATAAAACTAATAAGAAATTGAATCATCATTTCTGCCTTTTTAAAAAGAAATTGCTATTATAAGATTTGAAATTATTGAGGGCACTTTTGGTTATGTTCAATAGTGATATTATGATGATGATGATACCTGATGCCTAAATCATTGTATGTGATGCCTGATTAAAAGATGTTTCATACTATTATGTCATTAAATACATCAACACAGGAGGAGATTTCTATGTTTGAATTTACCAGAAAACGTATAGGATAGGAATACCTAAAGCAGTCTGTCAGCCTCCTCTTTCAAACCAATTGTATTATAATCCCATTATTCAGGCAAATTGTATTAAGTTCTTTTGCACTGTTATATAGGAATATCTGAGGGTGATTAATTTGCAAAGAAAATAGGCTTATTTGGCTCACAGTTCTGTAGGCTCTATAAGAAGCATAATGCCAGGATCTCCTTCTGGTGAGGCCTCAGGAAGCTTACAAACATGGTGAAAGGAAAAGCAGGAGTCAATGTATCACATGGTGAGAGTAGGGATAAGAGAGAGGGGGAAGGTCTCAGGCTTTTATAAAGCATCAGCTATCATGTGAACAAACAGAGCCAGTTCCAACTCATTATCATGAGAACACAAAGCCATCTGTGATGCATCTGCTCTCATGACGCAAACAACTCCCACTAGTCCCCACCGTCAACATTTTAACTTGAGATTTGGACGGGACCAAAAAGCGAAACCTTATCCTTCTGCCCCTCAAATCTCGTATCATTCCCACATTGTGAAATATAATTACCCCTTCGCAATTGTTCCCAAAAGTCTCAACTCATTTCAAGTATTAACTTAAAAGTCAAGATCTCATCTGAGACTAAAAGCAAGTTTCTTCCACCTATGAGCATGTAAAATCAAAACAGTTTACTTACTTCTAAGATACAATGGTGGTACAGAAAGTGGCTAAACATTCCCATTCCAAAAGGGAGGAACCAGCCAGAAGAAAGGAGCAACAGGCTCCACACAAGTCCAAAACCCAGCAGCAGGGCAGAGATCAAACTTTAAGGCTCCTACGTAATCCTGTTGCAGTGTGCAGCTCTACAGCTGCTCGCATGGATTGGAGTCCAATGCTTGTGGCATTTCTAGGCTCAGGGTGCTGACTACAGGTGCTTCTACCTTTCTGGGGTCTGGAGGGCAGAGAGTCTGCTCCCACAGACTGACTAGGCAGTGCCCACTGGGGACTCTGCATGAGCTCTTCAACCCCATATTTCCCCGGAGCACTGCTCTAATAGAGGTTCTCTGCCATAGCTCCGCCCCCGTGGCAGGCTTCTGCGTAGGCACCCAGGCTTTCTGGTACTTCCACTGAAATCTTGGTAGAGACCAGTAAGTCCCCTTTCACTCTTGCATTCTGTACACCTTCAGATGAAACACACAAGGAAGCCTCCAATATTATGCCTACTGCCCTCTGGACCAGTGACCTGAGCTGTATCTGGAGATCTTTGAGATACGATTGAAGCCAGAGCTGTCAGGATTCTGAGAGAAATGTCCTGAAGCTGCACAGGGCAGCAGAGTTTCAGGTCTGATGTCCAGAACAATTTATTTATTCCTCCCAGCCCTCCGAACCTGGGATGGGAGGGGCTTCCTCAAAAATGTCTGAAACGTCTTTGAGGGTTTTTTTTCCCTTGTCTTGGCTTCCTTTTAGTCATGTGCATATCTCTAGTAAGTGGTTGCTCCACAGCCTGTTTGTATTTCTTTCTGGAAAATGCTCTTTTCTTCTCTACCACATAGCCAGGCAGTGAATTTTCTAAACTTTCAAACTTTGCTTCCCTTTTAACGATAAATTTCAACTTTAAGTTATTCCTTGCTCTTGTATCAGATCGTAGGTTGTTAGAAGCAGTCAGATCACATCTTGAATGATTTGCTGCTTAGATATCTCTTCCACCAGATAACCTAAGTTATTATTTTTAAGTTCAGCCCTCCACAGATCCCTAGGACATGGACATAATGCATCCATGCTGCTTGCTAGGGTGTAACAAAGGTGATCTTTACTACGATTCCCAATAAACTCCTAATTTTCATCTGAGAACTCATCAGCCTCTCCTTTACTATTCATATTTCTGTCACCATTTTGGTCACAACCATTTAACCATTACCTAAGAAATTCCAAATTCACTCACCATCCTATCTTCTTTTGAGTCCTCCAAACTCTTTCTGCCTCTGCCTAGCTCCAGAGCCACTCCCCCATCTTCAGGTATGTTTATAGCAATGCCCTACTCCTTGGTACCAATTTTCTGTGTTCTCTGTTGCTATAAATGAATATCTGAGATTGGGTAATTTATAAAGAAAGAGGTTTATTTGACTCATACTCTGCAGTCTGTACAAGAAACATCATGACAGCATCTGCCTCTAGTGAGGCCTCAGAAAGCTTACAGTCATGGTGGAACGTGACAGGAAGCCAGCATATCACATAGTGAGAGGCGAGGCATTGGGTGTGGAGTCCCAGACTTTCTGAACAAATATGAACTAACAAAGCCACAACTAACTCATTATCATAGGGTGGGCATCAAGCCATTTATGAGGGATATGATCCTATGACCCAAACATATCCCACCAGGCCTCACCTCCAACACTGGGGATCACATTTCAACATGAGATTTGGAAGGGAAAATACATCCAAATCATGTCAGAAATGAATTCCAAACACCTCTGAAACAACAATTACTAAGGAATCAGTTAGATAGAAGGAATACGTTCTAGTATTCAATAGTACAGTACGGAAATGATAGTAAACAATGCTGATGATCTGAGGTGGAACAGTTTCATCCCAAAACTATCCCCCCCACCAGTCTGTAGAAAAATTGTCTTCCATGAAACTGCTCCCTGGTGCTAAAATGTTGGGGACTCCTGGTTTACATGACCACAATAATCAGAGTCATTCTAGGAATTATTCTGGTAATTTCTCTCATACAATAGAAAATACATATGAGCACTAAGAAATCTAGAAATACTTTCTCATAAAAAAGAATACAAAAACCTGGTAAAATATAAGCCTACGATATTTTTTTAATCTCTAATCAGGTATATAGACAGTGTCAACCATGGGACATTTATAATATTTATAATCAATATTTGCAAAAAACGTATCATGGAATTTGAGAATATTTAGATTTTTGGAATTGTTTTTTAAAATTTTTTCTTTTATTATACTTTAAGTTCTGGGGCACATGTGCAGAATGTTCAGGTTTGTTACATAGGTATACATGTGCCATGGTGGTTTGTTATACCCATCAACCTGTTATCTACATTAGGTGTTTCTCCTAATGCTATGCCTTCCCTTGTTCCCCTACCCCCTGACAGGCCCAGGTATGAGATGTTCCCCTCCCTGTGTCCATGTGTTCTCACACTTAAAAGTGAGAACATGCTGTGTTTGGTTTTCTGTTCTTGTGTTAGTTTGTTAAGAATAATGGTTTCCAGCTTCATCCTTGTCCCTGGAAAGGACATGAACTCATCCTTTTTTATGGCTGCATAGTATTCCATGGTGTACATATGCCACATTTCCTTTATCCATTCTATAATTGATGGGCATTGAGTTGGTTCCAAGTTTTTGCTATTGAGAACAGTGCCACAATAAACATATATTTGCATGTGTCTTTATAGTAGGATGATTTATAATCCTTTTGGTATATACCCAGTAATGGGATTGCTGGGTCAAATGGAATTTCTAGTTCTAGATCCTTTAGGCCTGGTGTCCCCAAACTATGGCCCACTGGCCGCATGTGGTCCCCTGAGGCCATTTATCTGCCCCCCCCCCCCCCCCGCCACCACACTTCAGGAAGGGGCACCTCTTTTATTGGTGGTCAGTGAGAGGAGCACAATATGTGCCGGCCCTCCAATTGTCTGAGGGACAGTGAACTGGCTCCCTCAGAAAAAGTTTGGGGACGCCTGCAGGCATTGCTGCACTGTCTTCCACAATGGTTGAACTAATTTACGCTCCTACCAACAGTGTTAAAAGCGTTCCTGTTTCTTCACATCATCTCCAGCATCAGTTGTCTCCTGATTTTTTAATGATCACCACCCTAACTGGTGTGAGATGGTATCTCACTCAGGTTTTGATTTTCATTTCTCTAATGATCAGTGATGATCATTTTTTCATATGTTTGTTGGCAACATAATCGTCTTCTTTGAAAGGGGCCTGTTCTTATCCTGTGCCCATTTTTTGATGTTTTATTTTTCTTGTAAATTTGTTTTAAGTTTTTTGTAGATTCTGGATATTAGCCCTTTGTCAGATGGGTAGATTGCAAAAACTTTTTCCCATTCTGTTGGTTGCCAGTTCACCTTAATGATGGTTTCTTTTGCTGTGCAGAAGCTCTTAAGTTTAATTAGATCCTATTTGTCTATTTTGGCTTTTGTTGCCATTGCTTTTGATGTTTTAGTCATGAAGTCTTTGTCCATGCCTATGTCCTGAATGGTATTTCCTAGATTTTATTCTGTGTGTTTATGGCTTTAGGTCTTACATTTAAGTCTTTAGCCATTTTGAGTTAATTTTTATATAAGGTGTAAGGAAGGCATATAGTTTCAGCTCCCTGCATATGGGTAGCCAGTTTTATCTATACCATTTATTGAATAGGGAATCCTTTCCCCATTGCTTATTTTTGTCAGGTTTGTCAAATTTCAAGTGGCAGTAGATGTGTGGTGGTGGTGTTATTTCTGAGGACTCTGCTCCGTTTCATTGGTCTATATATCTGTTCTGGTACCATCACCATGCTGCTTTTCTTACTGTATCCTTGTAGTATAGTTTGATGTCACAAAGTCTGATGCCTCTTCGGATTGTCTTGGCTATGCAGGCTCTTTTTTGGTTCCACACAAAATTTAAAATAGTTTTTTTTTTTTTTCCAGGTCTGTGAAGAAAGTGAATGGAAGCTTGATGGAGATAGCATTGAATCTATAAATTACTTTGGGTGGTATGGCCATTTTCACAATATTGATTCTTCCTATCCATGAACATGGAATGTTTTTTCCATTTGTTTGTTTCCTCTCTTATTTCCTTGAGCACCAATAATACAGCCCAATCATGAGTGAACTCCCATTCACAATTGCTGCACAGATTAAAATACCTGGGGATACAATTTACAAGGGATATGAAGGACCTCTTTAAGGAGAACTACAAACCATTGCTTAAAGTTAAATATTTAAACACTGTCAATTAAAGGCATTGTAAGTACTCTCTTTATTTTCATTAATTAGTTTAACTCAACATTACTGTTAATTTTTACATGTATTTTTCTAATTAGGTTTCTTTTCCTTCATATAATAGTTCTTTAATTTCTCCCCAATTTTATGCAAGTAAATACTTTATTTTATATTTGCCAACCATGTGTCTTACAAGGACTCTACATTTAGCATTCTGATAGTTGTAACACACACTATAATTTTAGATAACCAGTTTATGTGGAAAAAAAAATTGACTGAACACAACCTGGCAAAGCAAAACTACTCACAGACAGAAAACACTTCCAGATCATTTTCAGTTCCTTTTTATCATATTTGAGACTAATCTTCCTTGAGCTTATTTTCTTTCTCTCTTAAATATCAATTTAAAATTTTTTTTTAATTTCTTACAGGGTCTTTCTTTCTTACCATTCTTAATAAACATTTTCCTTTTGAAGGATAAATCACGTTAAAGTGTACATATAGCCATAAACATATTTTTAACAAAATATTCAATTGTATAACTACCACTAAAATCAATGAATAGAATGTTGTTAGCATCCCAGAGCTCCCCTTCCCCAGTGTGACTCCTCCTAGTCACTAGTTCCTCAACCAAATTAGGGAAGTGAATTTAATTGAAAACCCATTTGCTACTGGTGCAGTGGCTCACACCTCTAATCCTGGCACTTTGGGAGGCCTAGGTGGGTTCATCATTTGAGGTTAGGAGTTGGAGAGCAGCCTGGCCAACAAGGTGAATCCCCACTCTACTAAAAATACAAAAATTACCCAGGTGTGGTTGATGAAGCCAGTAGTCCCAGCTTCTTGGGAGGTTGATTGAGAATGGTTTGAACCCGGGAGGCAGAGGTTGCAGTGAGCTGAGATCGAGCCAGTGCACTCCAGCCTGAGTGACAGAGCAAGATTGCTTATTAAAAAAAAAATCAAAAAAGAAAATCATTTTGCTTTAAATTTTAGGAAACTATTAAATTTTAGGGAACTGCATAATTATTTATTCCTTAAATACAATTTTTTTCTTCTCTTTTCAAAAATGGTATTACATGATATAAATGGTATTACACAATATATATTATATATATAAATGATATTACACAATGTATATTATTTTGCATGCCTGCCTTTTAAAAAATTATGTTATGAAAATACTATTGTATGTAATTCTTTCATTCACTCATGTTTATTGCTGTGTAGTAATCCATTGATTATAGAAGAGGTTAGCCAACTATTCTATCAGTGAACAGTTTTCCCCATAATAATTTTTGTACATATTTCTGGATTACATAAGCATTCATATTGGTAAAGTATATCCAGCAGTAGAACTGTTCACAATAGAGTATGTTCATTCCTTTTTCTGTTTACATCAAATTGAATACATTCATCAATCTACCTTTGTAGTTGATTCTGGTGTCACTTAAATCAACAGTGGCTCCTTCCACATCTTCTTCCACAAGACACAAATTTTGACATCCAATCTTTCCACTTGTAGTGACTATTTCAGCTATTCTTCATTCTACTGAAATACAACAAGGTTTAAGGAGAGAATAGATGGTTTATAGGCTACTGTTGCTAAATTAATAACAATTGAAGCAATAAATGATGAGTTTCCATCATTTGTTAATTATACAGACTATTTTTTTGTTGTTACTGAAATTTTAAGACTGGCTTAAGAGATATATTTAAGTTGAATTGATAAGAAAGTCTGGAACTTTTTTTCTCACCTCAAGTTCTTTGTTGGCAACTCTTTTACTGAGTTTCTCTGAGAGAAGAAAAACACAACATAAGGTCAACAAATAAAATTTACCTTGTAGCTTTCTGTTTGCAAAGTTCTTTTCTGACGAGGAAAGAAACCTATAATTTTTTTCACTGACATTTCTTCAGAAGACTTGCATTTAAAAAAACTACCTTCTAGTATTAGATCTGTAAATATATGACATGGAAGTGAAGCAAAATTTTCCCAGGAAAAGCTTCCATTTTCTACAACATGAAGTTTAAATAGTATAAATATTATATATGCAAAATTTTCACACATTTTAATTATTTGTACTCTTTTAGAGACTTCTACTATAGTTCATTCTGCTCTTGTTTTGAGCCATTGAAAATGTCTGGGGCTAGATCACCTAAAGTGTTATTCTCATCATTTGGGCATTAATTTTATTCCAAGACATAGGCAACAAAGTTCATTAGAAACCTCTTTGTTAGCTGTTTGTTATGGTTCTACATGGTGTGTCTTTTCTTTCTCATTAGAATGTAACTTCATCTATATCAACTCCAGAAATAATCAAAATTAAAGGATATTTAACTGTGTTCTTAAGTGTCTGCATAAAATTTAATAATGAATTATATATTCTATGATGGCATTTGACTACATTCACTAATTATATAAATTAAATTTTGTCAGAATATCTTCTTAAAAATGTTATAGTGAAAAAGTAAGTTTGCATAGTAACTTAGTGAAGTTATTTTTCTTTACTTTTTTTCTTTAAAGATAGAAAGAGAAAAAGAATAATGAGAAAAAGAATAATAAGAAAAAGAATAAAGAAGAGGAAGAAAGAGAAAGAGAAAGAGGGAGAGAGAATGGGGGTATTGCTTTATTGCCCAGGCTAGAATGCAGTCTAAATGTGGGTATGCCTATAATTGTCCTTAATAATGGAGACATGAAAGAAAATGAGGGGAGAGAATAACAAACAAGGAGCCAACCAATATTTCATTTAAACTTCTAAGTTGATATGATATGGTACTGATAAGAGTGTACATTTTGTGTATTTAAAGTGGAGAGTTCTATAAATGTTAATTAAGTTTACTTGTTCCAGATCTGAGTTCAAGTCCTGGATATCGTTGTTAATTTTCTGTCTCATTGATCTGTCTAATGTTAATGTGGAAGTCTCCCACTATTATTGTGTGGGAGTCTAAGTCTCTTTATAAGTCTTGTATGCCTGGGTGTTCCTGTATTGGGTGTGTATATATTTAGGATCTTTAGCTCTTCTTGTTGTTGCATTGATCCTTTTATTTTTCTTTATTTTAAAAAAATATTTGATCAATCATTGCCAATATTAGGAGACAATGGTGTGCTTTAATACCTACGCTGACATTTTCTAAGGTTCTTCCCTTTTCACTCTATATAATTTGCTAAGGTGATCTCATTTATCCCTGCAAACTCTACTATCACTTACCTACACACAGCAAATACATACTGATCCCAGAGTATGTCCCAAGAGCTATACAGGATAATAACATTGACTCAAAGAAGATTCCAGCTCTTTTGCCATGAAATGTATTTTCTAATACATTCAGTACCAACTGATATCTGGATAGATTTATTTTACCTTAAAAACAGGTCTTCAAACTCAAAGATATCAAAATTATATTTATTACTCTTTATTCTCTAAGTATAACCTTTTCATTGTTAATATAATATACCTGGTAACCATTTATGGACTTTGTCTTCTATTTTTTTATGTTATTTATAATACGTTGTCTAAATCCTGTTAATGTTACATCAGAAATATATCTCAAATTCAAGTCTCCTTTCTGACAATGCCTTGGTTCAGAGTCTAACTATCTTTTTCTTTATTATTGTAGACTTCTAATTGGCCTTTCTGCCTCTAGTTTCATTTCCTCCATAGTGCCAGGCGAATAATATTTCCAGCCTCTTTCTCAGCCAAAACTAAATGAATAAATAAATACACAAATAACAATTCCTGGTCATTCTTCCCTGTCTTTTACTTTTTATGAATATCTGTCATCTAACAATAAAAATAACTTTCCTTTAATTATATATTAGAACCTCTATGTTCATGTTCCCTATTTCTCTAATGCCAGAGTTCATTAACCAATACTGTTTTACTCCAAAATGTGACTATATGTCTCAGCTATATAAATTTATGTAGAACTGCAAGTTATACAAATCATTCATGGCTCTGTATTTCCATATATGTTATTTCATCTTCCTGTCATGTCTGTTGATTTATTGTCTGTCTGTTAAAGTCTTGTGAAACCTAAAAGGGAGGCTAATATTTCATGTATACTATAAAAGTGGAGTCCAATAATTGACATCTATTAAGTAAATATAATTAAGAAGTATTATAACTGGTACTGGGCATACAAATCATTTTTTAATGTTATATATTCATTAATAAATATTCATTAATGAGCTACTCTGAGCTGAGCACTGTTACCAGCACTTGTGATAATGTCATGAACATTCCAGATAAGGTAGGTAACCCTATGGGATTAACATACCAGTAGAGGGACAAACACTGTTTTTACAGTTTGATAGAGATAGATGATAGTTAGATAAATATATAGATATTTTATTGAAAGATAAACAGAATTATGTCATAGAATTTTAACTGCTGTACAAGAAATTAAAAGGGCTAATATGATAATAGGGGAGAGTGCAAGGCTATATTCCAGAAAGTTTCCTTGGGAGATGACATTTGATCTGATTACTATCCACAGAAGATCCAGAAAAAGCATCATCCACTGGGTAAAGATGCATGTGATATGTATCACTGAGGAATAAGGGTCATAATTGATTAAAGAAGGAGAAATAAGAAGAGGAGAAGAAGAAAAGGGGGAAGGAGAAGAAGAAAGGAGAGGAGAATGAGGAAGAGGAACAGTATGAGGAGGAGGGTGGAGGAGGAGAAATGTCCATGTGGCTGGATTCTGGTCACTAGCAAGAGAGGTAAACAGATCATAGACTATGTAGGACCATTTATAACCTAACTTGGAAAGTCGACTTCAATTGGACCAGATCATCACTAGAATGTGTTAACCAGAGGAGTGGTGTAATTTGTCATTATCATTAACATACCTTGGTTTTGCAGTTTGACTTGATAATGTACTACTTCCTAACATGCCTATGTTTCCTCCCAGATATAATGCAACTTGAGTGAACACAGAATCCTGTATACCCAGTATGTATATTCTGAGTTAAAAATGAATAAATAAATGATTGTATTTATTAATACAACTTCAAGGGACTTAAAGTTGATATCATCTTCTGTTGCCATTTATGGCCCAAACAATGACTGATATTACTTTATTAAAAACTATACATTGTGGCTGGTTGCAGTGGCTCATACTTATCATTCCTGCGCTTTGGGACGTTGAGGCCTTTGGATTACTTGAGGTTAGGAGTTTGAGACCAGCATGGCTAACATGGTAAAACCTCATTTCTACTAAAATACAACAAGTTAGCCAGGCATGGTGACAGGTGCCTTTAATTCCAGCTACTGGGGAGGCTGAGTTAGGAGAGTCACTTGAACCCAGGATGCAGAGGTTGCTGTGAGCTGAGATCATGCCACTTCACTTTGGCCTGGGAGACAGAGAGAGATGATGTCTCAAAAACAACAACAAAAACAAACAAAAAAATCCACCTATTAATTGCCAAGTAATGATAACTAAATTCCAAAAATAAAATAATTGCTAACATATTCTATAATTTCTAGATGGGGGAAATTATCTAATATTATCTGTACTTCTGAACGATATTTTAGTTATGCAAAAAAGCAAAGCAAAACAAAACATTTAGAATCAACAAATGGAAAACTTCACTGACTACATTAAAACAAGACTTCCTTAAGGCATTGTTAAAAATTCTTCTTTTTATATGTTATATTTGATTGAATGTTTTTCAAACATTTTGTTAGTTATTTTAGGAGAACTAAAACAATTTTCTTATTATCTCTATTTTCCTAGTACTCAAAGAATAGCAAACATATTGTTTATATCTTTATTTATAAAAACAAGTTGCTTTCTAATATTTTGTGTTGACACCTATAAAAATAGTCATAAAGAAAGTAGCTCAGAATAACCAGCCGGTGGAAAGCTTGGAAAGCTGCAAGTATTATCCAATGCATCCTACTTATGAGGGCAATGCTTTCTGGAATGACCTTGTGGCAGATGATTTGGAAGCACTTGCGATCTTGCTTCAACAGCAGATCTGATAGTTGTGGTTCTATTTATTTTTTGCCAAAGCTTAGCAGTTGGACACAAGAGTATTTGCTGCAGTACTGAAAAATCAATAGGATTACCTCCTTGCCACAGGGCTACATCTAACTACAATATGCTGGACAACGCATATAAAAATCACTCACAGATAATGCTGCATAGCTGGTAGGCGCTGACTGAGAACAAATAACAACGACATTTCTACTCTTGAAAAAGTTACAGATGGCATTAAGATTTAACGCAGAATGCATTAAAATGAAAGATTGTGGTTCCCACTGTGGTTTTAAAGTAGAAATTTGCTTGTATGCTGCTTTTTGAGATCAGATTGACTATATTTGACCAAAAGTGGGATGGTTTAGCTTACAAAACAAATTGGAATCTTACATGTTTGCTTCTGTTTTCTGTCAGTTAGTAAGAAAAGTCATTACCTTATTTTACTTACTGTTCAGTTAAGAATGACTTATCGCCGGGCGCGGTGGCTCAAGCCTGTAATCCCAGCACTTTGGGAGGCCAAGGCAGGTGGATCACGAGGTCGAGAGATCGAGACCATCCTGGTCAACGTGGTGAAACCCCGTCTCTCCTAAAAATACAAAAAATTAGCTGGGCATGGTGGCGCGTGCCTGTAATCCCAGCTACTCAGGAGGCTGAGGCAGGAGAATTGCCTGAACCCAGGAGGCGGAGGTTGCGGTGAGCCGAGATCGTGCCATTGCACTCCAGCCTGGGTAACAAGAGCGAAACTCCGTCTCAAAAAAAAATAAAAATAAAAAAAAAAAGAATGACTTATCTTTGAAATAACACTGGAGATAAAATTAAAATATGAGCACCAACCTTCAGCATATTGAAATGGAAACATCTTCTTGACTGTGATATCTTGGCTTAAGTGATTTCGGTAAAATGCTAACAAGAAATAAAACAATTTCAATTTTAAACTAAATTAAAGCCATTTTAGAATGTATTCATCTGTATGAAAAGGTAAAATTTATTTTCCATGTAAAATCAGAGAATTTTAAAATGAAGTATTTACATGTACCCACATTCTGCTCTTACATTTTCTGCATAAATTATGTTTCAAAGTATATTCTCTAGTTATTTGTCTATTTTGAAAAGAAATAAATTTCAGGATTTATTAGCATTTTAAGACAGATCAGCCAAACTGTAATTTGTTTATTTGTTCAAGTTGGTCTCAAGCTTAATTTCTGTATTTTTCTAGGGAAATAGAATAATTATACCTTAGTGAAGTACTGAAAATAAAATAATTTAAATGAAGGCCATTAAATTGCAAATAGAACATGCTTATCCACTTCACTTTTAGCACACTGTTTGATAGACTCAACCACTGGACAAGCTGTGAAATAAATAGCATATGACAACCCTTCTGACCTGGAGACCATACCTTCCACCTCGACTAGTGACTTGCTCTCAGGGATTTGGACTGTGATTCAGACTGTTCTGTGTACAAAACTACTTAGAAATTATGTGACAGATTCAGGCCAGAATTTAGAGTCCAAATGGAAAAACTGTAAATCTGTAGGCTTAGCATTCTAAACTAAATGTATGACTCAGAGCAGGTGGCTATGCATAATTACAAAGCCCTGTCTTAAGCTTTTAAAAATATTTATCCACTTAAGATATTAAAATCCATTAAAATAATGAAATTATTCAGTAGAAAAAAAAGATCTTCTGTCATGAAATATGTATGTTTACATTTATTCAATTAATGACAATTATGCAACAGAAATACATAGAAATTTTAATGCCCTTCATAAATGAAGTGTGAACATTGATGAATTCAGCTCTTTTAGAAAGACTGGGGCAATTGTTCAAGTTATTACTGAAGTAATTTTAACTTTACCATGTACAAAGTTTGCATGAGAAATATAGTTGGTGTCACAGCTCTTAAGCATGATATTTCACTGCAGCATCAGGAATGAATTAGGACCCAGACATAGGGTGGTGATCAAAGGGTTGATTTTATGTTTGAATGTATTACACCCTGTCATTTTTAGTTTGTGACTGAGATTGATGAGTTACCCATGGCACAGAAAAGGTGGTTCCACAGTGGTAAATCTTTAGAAAAAAATATTTTCTTCTGAATGGGGTATTATTTTTTCAATTTTATGATATAAACACTTTCCTCATAAAATAAACACCCAACAAAAAAATAAATAGGGAGGTTTTCTGTATTTCCTGTGTTCAATTATTTTCAGCCTATAACCTATCTACATTTTCCTTTTTTAAGCTAATCTACTGTTCTTACATTTTTTTCTATTCATTATTCAAACTTAAATGCTTCATTTCTGTGTTACATACATTTCTTTTCCATTATTATAACAGATTCTGTATGTTATTTGTAAAATGTTAAAATACGACTAATACACTTTATTCACTGTTTTATTGTATATGTAAAATAAATAGCACTTTAAAAATAAAATGAATATATTTTTCCCTCTCCACTTCCGTGAAGCCCCTATTTTCTCCACAGAGGTAACCTACCATATTATTAATAATATTATCCTTTTACTCTATGTGTTTGTGTATATACACATATATTTTTATATGTTTTGACTCTGTAACTACACACTGCTTGGTATGTATTTCTAAAGTATGAGCAAATGCCATCTTACCTGGAAAACACAGACAAACAAAGCAAAAGTAGACAAATTGGATCATATCAAGCTAAAAAGCTCTGCACAGCAAAGAACACAATCCACAGAGTAAAAGGACAGTCTACAGAATGGAAGTAAACATTTATAAACTATTCAACTGACAAGAGATTAACAACCAGAAAATATTCCTGTATTACCAGTGTTGGGACTATTCACAAACATGTTGATCGCCCTGCTTCCATACTTGCATTCTCAAATGGTGCTTTTCAAATGCTTTGTGGTTAGTTCTCATTTTATCACACATTATCTCTATCTTAAAATACAGTAAATTAATTTAAAAAATTAACATGATTCTAGCTTGCAACTATGTCAAAGTTATACAGGTTCCCAAATGTTTATTCTCCATTCCTGTACTAATCATGGAGCAGTAAAAAATTTCATGGACTGGAACCTATTTGAGTATGACTACTGTTTAATCTGTTGCCTCAATTTCTTTCAGATTATAAAAAACATATTTTAGATCTTGTCTCTCAGTGCTTAAAAGCATTATCTTCCCTCCTAAGTTAAACTATAGCCAAATTCCTTAGCTGAATGTGATGTAGAACTTTGCTTCTTAGTCCAGCTAAAACCAGGTTCTTGTCATATGACCCAGAAAAATTAAGCATGCAGACACATTGAAGGGTGAGGGAAATGGAATTTATTGAACAGAAATGAATAAAGTAAAAAAACCACTCAGCAAAGTGAGAGGGATTCCTGTTAACAAGCCCCCATCTTGCAGGTTGAATCCCAGGCCACCACACAGAAATTAAAGAGGCCAGGCTACTTACTCCTCCCTGCAAAAGGCACCAACTTCCAAACTTCCTGTGGCTCCACCATGTTCTACCAGTGTGCAGGTCAGTCGGAAATTCTCCAGGAACCCCTCCCCCTTACCTGCCTCCTGCATCTATCAAATAGATCAAAGGATTCTTGAACTGGCCTTTGTCTATCTCTTATGCCTTATCTTTGACTACTGGCCAACTTGCTTAAACCTCTATTTACACTGGCCTTCTCATTGTTTTTAAACACATTAAACATATCCGTAGTCTAGGATTTTTTAATGATTAATTTTAAACATACAAAAAAAGAGAAAAATTCAAAAGCACACAGGAATCACCATTGCAGTTAATACTGAAGTATAATACACATTTTTTCTATATCTAATTTCTTACTTCCTGTCAAAGGTGTTTGAAATAGAGGGACTCCATCTTGGATAGGGTCTGGGTAAAATAAGGCTGAGATTTACTGTGCTGCATCGCAGGAGGCTGTGCATTTTAAATCACTGGATGTTAGGAGGTTGGCAAAAGATACAGGTCACAAAGATCTTGCTGCTAAAACAGGTTGTGGTGAAGAAGCTGGCCAAAGCCCACCAAAACCACAATGGCATGGACAGTGACCCATGGTGGTCCTCACTACTTACTATGCACTAATTATAATACATTAGCATGCAAAGACACTCCCATCAGTACCAAGACAGTTTACAGATGCCATGGCAAAATCAGAAAGTTACACTACATGATCTAAAAAGTGGAGGAACACTTAGTTCCAGGAATTGCCCACCTCTTTCCCAGAAATCTTATGAATAATCTACCCCTTGTTTAGCATATAATCAAGAACTAAGAATAATATCTTCAGTTGAACATCCCCTGCTGCCACTCTGCCTATAGATTAGCCATTCTTTATTCCTTTACTTTCTTAATAAACTTGCTTTCAGTCTATGGACTCACGCCAATACTTTCTTGTGCAAGATCCAAGGACCCTCTCTTGTGGTCTGGATTGTGACCCCTTTCTGGTAACACTGCCACCACAGATAGAATCCAATATTTTTATTTTAATGATATCATTGCATACATATTTTATAATGTTAATATATTAATATATTGCTTGTTGTTAAGGTTTAAAGTGGAATGCTGTACTTAATGCCCTTTAAATTATCTCTTGTTTTCTCTATCTTCCTCCCCTTCTTTCACCATATTAACCACTTCCAGTCTGAATGCTTTCCTCCAGTTTTTATATGACTTGCTTTTTCACAATATCCAGATCTCTGCACAAATATTACTTCCTCCAAAACCATCTAAAATAGTTTTCTAACTACCACCACACTCTTCTCAAACTTACATTTATTTGCCTTTCCATCTCTTACTACTACCTAAAATTCCACCGTGTATCTATTTATTTGATTAATACTTGTCTGCCTCATTATGAAGCAGTCTTCATGAGAACAGAGACATTTCTTGTTGACTATTTTAACACTATAGTCTTACATCATTTGATATGTAGTGCTCTGTATATTTATTCCATGCATAGTTATATAAAAAAATCTATGAACATAATGGCAGGTGTTGCAGACATGCCCTAGGAAGGGATTGACACAAGAATTTAGAAATCCACAAGAAATTTAAAAACTTCTTCTATGAAGAGGTATGGACTTTTATTTCTATATTTTCATATCAACATTTTCTGCTCTGAATCCACACTGAAAAGAAAGTAGCATTCCACGTTAAACAAGTTTATACATCTTCCATTCGGGTCCAAAGAAAACTAGAACACATTTAGATCAATTCAATATTTCCAACAGAGAAAGCATGATTAATTTATTTTGGTGGAGTGTCTAAATGACCAAATGGCCCAATCACCTATGACTGAGGAGACAAATGGAGTGTGAAACCAAGATATGTATTTGGTAAAAATATGGTAGTAAGGGTTCAAATCTAAGGATTGAGTGCCTGTGAAAATATTACAAGTAGATAAGGCAAACTCATAAATGGTCATTAAAAAATAATAGTATGAAAGTTTTGGAGGTCTTCTGAGGAGTGGCAGTAGCATAAGTAAAATCACCACTTGTATTCCTCTTATATTACCAACACTAAATATTGATGTTTAACTTACATGTTTGCGTTGTTATAACAGAGGTGTTTATTCCTAATTACGTCCATTTAATCCTGATCTCTATCATATTTCCATATATTTTCAATTTGTTAATGTTCTTTCCTATGTAACTATACTTAATCTGCTTTTAAATTTTATTAAATTGGAATATGCAAATTTCATTTTCAATTATATTCGAGGTTTACATGTAAAATTTTATAAAGAGTAATTTAACATATAAAGACATGGTAAAACATTTTCAAAGAATAAATAGTATTTGTTTTGTGCTATTATGAGTTATGTACTTTCCTTTCTCCGTTTTATAAACGGTTGATAGAGTTTGGATATTTGTCTTCTCTAAATCTTATGCTGAAATGTAGTCCCCAGTGTTGGAGCTAGGCGCTGGTGGGAGGTATGCGGATCACAGGGGCAGATCTCTCATGATTGTATGGATGCCATCCTCATGGTAATGAGTGAGTTCTTGCGTTGTTCACTTAACGTCTTGTTGTTTGACAGACTATGGTATCTCTTCCAACTCTCTCACATCCTCACTTTTGCTCCTGCTCTCAACATGTGACACTGGCTCTCCTTTTGCTTTCTGTCATGATTATAAGTTTCCTGAATCCTCACCAAAATCTGAGCAGATGCTGGTGCCATGCTTGCTGTTCACCCTGCAGAACTGTGTGCTCATCAAACCTGTTTTCCTTATTAATTACTCACTCTCAGGTGTTCATTTATAGCAACACAAAAGTGGACTACTACACAGTGGTGGTGTAGTTTTAATTTCAAATTCTATTATTTCATTGCTGGGAATAGAGAAACAACCAACTTTTGCAAATTAACTTTTTATTCTGTAATTTTGCTGCAATCATTCAGTTCCTGGAGCTTATCAATTCCTTTGCATTTTGTACATAGAAAGTTGTATCATCTGCATATAATGACAGTCTTATTTCTCTCTTCTCTTTTTGTATCCCTTTTATTACCTTTTCTTGTTATATTGCATTAGCTATAACTTCCTGAAAGCTATGGAAAAGGAGTGGTAAACAAGCATATCCTTGACTACTTTCTGTTTAGGTTTGATGTTAGCTGTAGGATTTCCTTGCAGATTATCATATCAAATTGAGACAGTTCTCTTTATTCCAAACTTCCCAAGTTTATTATTATTATTATTATCATGAGTGGGCATTGCCATGTGCTTTTTCTGCACCTACTGATATGACTATGGGGTTTGTCTCCTTCACTCTGTTGATTTAGTAGATTGCATTGATTGACTTCCAAATGTTGAGACAGCCTTCCATACCCAGAATAAACCCTGCTTAGTCATGGTGTATGATTCTTTTTATAAATTGTTAAATTGGCTCAACTAGAATTCTGTTGAGAATTTTGCAATTATGTTGATGCAATATATTGTTCTGTAGTTTTCTTTTCTGGTAATGTCTTAGTCACTTTTTGGTATTAATAGAATGTTGAGTCATAAAATGAGTTAGGAAGCAGTCCCTCTGCTTCTATCTTTTGAAAGACATTGCAGAGAATTGGTATAATTTCTCCTTAAACACTTGGTGTAGTTGACCAGTGAATACATAAGGGCCTGGTGATTTTCATTTTGGAAGGTTATTAAATATGGATTCACTTCATTTCATAGCTCTATACTTGTTTAGATTATTTCTGTTATGTAAGTATTGGCAGTTTGTGTCTTTCACATAATTCGTAATATGCCTTATTATTCATATAATGTTCATATTTGTAGTGATGTCCCTTCTTCCAATTCTGATATTAAGAATTTGAGCTTTCTGTCTTCTTCTCTTAGCTACTGTCACTGGAGGCTTAATAATTTTATTGGTCCTTTTAAATAATCAGCTTCTGGTTTCAATTTTCTCTATTAATTTCCTGCTTCCAATTCATTGATTTCTGTTCTAATTTTTATTATTTCTTTTATTCTGCTCACGTTGAATTTAATTACTCTTCTTTTTCTTGCTTTTTAAAATGGAGGCTTAGATTATTGATTTTTTTAACCATTCTTCTTTTCTATCATATGTATTCAATGTTATATATTTCCCACTGAGCTCTGTCTCAACTGCATCTCACAAATTTTGTTAAGTTGTATCTTAATTTTTATTTAGTTAAAATATTTTAACTTCAATTTCTTCTTCTTCTTTTATTCCCACAAATATGTTGTTTAACTTATGAAGCCAAAAAAAGTGTTTGCAATTTCTAGCTGTCTTTCTGATACTGATTTCTTATTTAATTTCATCGTCATCTGAGGAAATTGCTTTTGAATTTTTACATTTTTTCTGCATTCTCTTTTTTATCTGACTCTCTTTTTAATCTCATTTTTTGTCTTTTCATCTCAACCTCTTACTACTATTTTTGTTAAAATATAAAAATGTCATATAATATTTCTACCTATTTATTGGATTTTCACAATTAACTTTTGAGTCAGCACATTTTCACCTTTTTTTGTACTGCAAAACTATTAGCATATTTCATTTGTAATTCCATTTTTACTGTTAACTAATACTTAAAATATACGGGATGTATTGTAGGCTGTCTCTTGTAACTGAAGAGTTATATCTTGTCTTTTTTTTTTTTTTCCTCACAAAATTCATCTCAGTTTCCACACTGCAAATGAAATAATTGAATTCTAGTATAATTGTTCTTTCAGAAACATAGCTGTAGATAACACACTTAAATACATGTTTTATCTTAATTCTAATAGTGACCCACAGTGCTGATGCTTCAATTGCCAACAAATTTCAATGTAGAGTGGATTTCTTCTCCCGTATGTTACCAATTAGAATCTGATAAAATTTTGAATACTAAAAAATGCTGTCACTTTACATAGGAAATCCAATTTAACAGCATTTTTCTTGGGCACTAAACCTCTTATTATGA
Organism: Saimiri boliviensis; assembly: GCF_048565385.1. Taxonomy (NCBI): domain Eukaryota; kingdom Metazoa; phylum Chordata; class Mammalia; order Primates; family Cebidae; genus Saimiri; species Saimiri boliviensis. Next base: position 106,167,055 of record NC_133450.1, on the reverse strand, counting down.
CATTCAGCACACTGCTACTTCTGCTACAAATTTGCAGTCTTAGTAGGATATAGAAGTATAGTTACAGAGAAAACAACCAAAAAATTGATTTTGGCTATCTGCACAATGACCTTGATTGCTAACTCAAGGCCAGCTTAATACTTATCTATTTCTACCATCATCCATGCAGGTAAGCATGTGTGTATGTGTGTGTTTATGTGCACGTGTGTAATGTGTAAGTCTTTGTGTTTGTGTTTGATACTCCAGAGGGTAAAGCACATGTAGACCATGTATTTGCCTTCTTATCAAACCTATGTCTATGTTTAATTGCTAGAGTTTGTTAAGTTTTTAACCATAAAATATCTCATGCTTTTTGTTTTTAGCCTTTTTATTACTTTTTTATTACTTTATGAATATTTTAATATGGTGTTATTGAGTAACATTTCACCAGCTTCTAATGTCACATTATTCTAATCCAGGCTCTGTACCTACAGTCAACTTCTAATGTTTTAATTTTATCCTGTAACTTCATGGCATTGCTGGTACTGTATGAATTCCTTGCCTCCAGATCATGAAACATATTTCTACATTTCCTTTTGGGTTTTGGCATAACAAACTAATTCAGAATAGTGATCACTGATGCATCCTATAATTTTAGTTCATTCTATTTCCAACCGTATGGAAGAATGGCCCATGTTGAGGAGCCACAGTAAGATGACTGACTAGAAACCTCCAGTGGTCATCCCCCATGAAGACACAAAACTGAACAACTATTCATGCAAGAAAACACCTTCGTAAGAACCAAAAATCAGGTAAGCAATCACAGTACATAGTTTTACTATGATATCAAGGAAAAAGGCAATGAAGAGGGTAGAAAAGAGAGTCTTGCACTGACCACACTACCTCTCCTCCAATCCCTGGCAGTGCACATAGACAGAATCTGTGTGATTGGGGAAGGGAGATCAAAGTGATTGTGCAACTTTACATTATAACTCAGTGATGTCCTTTCTCAGGAGAATAGAACACAGGAAAGAATCCTGCTGGTACCCATGGAGAAAGCACTAAAAGTAGTCCAGCCCAGGGGGGATCCACCACAGCAGTAGGACTCCCAATGGCAGCTAGCTCTACCCCAGGCTGACTAAAGTATCCTGGAATCCTAAATATGTTTTAATGGCAGCTGGGCCACAAGGACTTCAGTCTTTTGGCAAATCTGGTGTTGCTGCACTGGGCTCAGAGCCAGTGAACTTGGAGGGTACACAACCCAGTGAAACATCAGCTGTGGTGAACAAAGGAATGTCTGTGTCATTCCATTCCCTGATCTAGACAGTGCTACTCCAGGAGACCCCTTCCACTTGTGGAAAGGAGAAAAAAGAGTAGAGAACTCTGTCACGCCATCTTGGGTACCAGCTCAACCACAGCAAAATAGAGTACCAGGTATATTCCTGAAGACTGATTCAGGTCTTAGCTTCTGAAAGGCATGTTTAGACCCTTTCTGGGCTAGGAGGGAACATGCTGCACTGCAAAGAGAGACAAAGTCCTGGCAAGATTCACTACCTGCTGACTAAAGAACCCTTGGGCTGTGAATAAACCTCAGTGGTAGCCAGGCAGTAGTCCCACTGGCTATGAGCCACACATAGTACTGTGTAGTACTATGAAATAGAGATATTCTCTATCTCCTTCCTAAGCTAATGCTTAATGAAGCAGCTGCCTTTAACCTGCCTCAATAAAACCTTTTGGCCTTCCAAACAGTTTGAGATTACAGTCTATAACTTTTCCCAAGAATAAATATCTTGCAAGCCACTCCAAGTGAATATCAACAGAAAAACCTACAGATTCTATAAGGAATGATTAGAATACATAAATAAATTCAGTAAAGTTGAAGGATTAAAATTAACATAAAAATCTTTAACATTGTTGGTGGGAGTATAAATTAGTTCAACCTTTATGGAAGACAGTGTGGCAATTCCTCAAGGATCTAGAAATAGTAATTCCATTTGACCCAGCAATCCTATTACTGGGTATATACCCAAAGGATTATAAATTGTTCTATTATAAGGACATGCACACATATGTTTGCTGTGGTGCTGTTTATGATAGCAAAGATCTGGAACCAACCCAAATGTTCATCAATGATAGACTGGACAAAGAAAATGTGGCAAATATATACCATGGAATACTCTGCCGCCATAAAAAACGATGACTTTGTGTCCTTTTTAGAGACATAGATGAATCTAGAAAACATCATTCTCAGCAAACTGACACAAGAAAAGAAAACCAAACATTGCATGTTTTCATTCATAGATGGGTGATAGACAATGAGAACATATGGGCACTGGAAAGGGAACACCATTCACTGGGCTAGGTCGGGGGGTAGAGGGGAGGGGAGGGGAAGGACAGTGGGGTAGGATGGTGGAGAGGATGGGGAGGGATAACATCAGGAGAAATGCCTGATGTAGGCGACAGGACGAGGGGATGGAGACAGCAAACCATCAAGGTATGTATGCATCTATGCAACAATACTGCAGGATGCAGGATGTGCACATGTACCGCAGAGCCCAAAGTACAATAAAAAAAAAAAAAATCAGTAGCACTTCTATATGCCAACAGCAAATAACCTGAAAAATCAAGAAAGTGATACCATGCACAGTAAATACAAATCAAATAAAATGCCTAGGAATAAATTTAATAGAAGTGAAAGGTCTCTGCAAATAAAACTGTAAAAATTGATGAAAGTAATTAAAGAGGACACACAAAAAATGGAAAGATGTTACATGTTCATGAATTGGAAGAATATAACTGTTTAAAATGTTTATACTACCTAAAGCAATCTACAGATGCAAATATCAAAATATCAATGACATTCTTCCCAGAAACTGAAAAAATAATCCTAAAATTTATACAGAACAAAAGAAGATCCAACTATCCTGAGCAAAAAAAGCGAAACTGAAGAAATCACATCACCTAACTTCAAATTATATTACAGAGCTGTAGTAGCCAAAACAGCACAGTAAAGCATCAAAACAGACACATAGTCTGATGGAACAAATTAAAGAACTCATAAATAAATCCACATATTTGCAATTCTATGTTGCAGCACTGTTTACAGTCAACACATTTTTGACAAAAGGGCTATGAACATACATTGGGGGAAGGAGAGTCTCTTCAATAAATGGTATTGGGAAAGCTGATATCCATATGCAGAAGGATGAACTTAGACCCCTATCCCTTACCATATAGACAAGGAAATCTAAATGGTTTGAAGACCTAAATTTGTTAAAAATGTATTAAAATACTAAAAGAAACATGGTGCAAACTCTCCTGGACTTTGGTCTAGGCAAAAATTTATTGAGAAATAACTCAAAGTACAGACAACCAAAGCAAAAATGGACAAATGGCATCACATTGAGCTATAATGTTTCCTCCCAGTAAGAGAAATAATAAAAAAGTAAAGAGATAACTCACAGAGGGAAGAAAATATTTGCAAATTACCCATCTGACAAAGGATTAATAACCAGAATATATTTGGAGGCCAAGGCAGGTTGATCACCTGAAGTCAAGATTTCAAGATCTGGCCAACATGGTGAAATCCTGTCTCTACTGAGAAATACAAGTAAATAAATAAATAATAAAATAAAATTAGCTGAGCATGGTGGCAGGCACCTATAATCCCAGCTACTCAGGAGACTGAGGCAGGAGAATCACTTGTACCAGGAAGTGGAGGTTGCAGTGAGCACTTCAACCTGGGTGGCAAAAGTGAAACTCCATCTAAAAACAAAAAACAAAAACAACAACTAAAGGGCCGGGCACGGTGGCACATGCCTGTTATTCTAGCACTTTCAGCAGTTTGGGAGGCTGAGGCAGATGAATCACCTGAGGTCAGAAATTTGAGACCAGCCTGGCCAACATGACAAAAAACCATCTCTACTAGAAACTCCCAAAAATTAGCCAGGTGTGGCGGTGTATGCCTGTAATCCAGCTATGCAAATAAAAACTATAATGAAATATCTTTTCACTCTAATTAAAACAACTTTTATCAGAGAGGTAGGCAATATAAAATGCTGGCGATGTGGAGAAAAAGGAATTCTCATTACACTGTTGGTAGGAATTTAAAATTCATGCAAACACCATGGAAAACACTTTGGAGATTTCTCAAAAAACTAAAAATAGAGCTACCATATGATTCAGCAATCCCACTGCTAGGATAATAGTTCACATTGTATGCTGTATCAAACTAACCCATATATTCCATAAAGATATGCATTCACTATAAATACATATACAAATTAAAAATAAAAAACTAAAAAGTAAAAATAGAGCTACTAAGTGATCGAGCAATCTTACTGCTAATTACATACTCCAAAGAAAGGAAATCAGTACATCAAAGAGGTATCTGCACTCTTGGGCTTATTGCAGCACTATTCACCATAGCCAAGATACGGAATCAACCTGAGTGTTCATCAGCAGACAACAGACAAATGGGTAAAGAAACTGTGGTATATATATGCAATGTAGTGTAATTCAGCCATAAAAAAGAATGAAATTGTGTCGTTTCCAACAGTATGGATAGAACTAGTGGTCACTATGTTAAATGAAATAAGCCCAGGTACCAAAAACAAATTTCACATGTTCTCACTTACTAGTGGGAGCTAAAAATCAAAACGATTGAACTAATGGAGGTGGGTAGTACAGAGATAGTTACCAGAGGCTGAGAAGGGAACTGAGACGGGGAATGGGAGTTGGTTAACGGGTATAAAATAAGTTTACATAGAATTAAGTAGATATAGTATTTGGTAGCAAAAAAGGGTGACTACTGTCAATAACAATTTATTATACATTTTAAATTATTTATTGTACATTTAGACTAATTTATTGTACATTTTAAATATTATACATTTAAAAATAACTCAAAGAGTATAATTGGATTGTTTGTAACACAAAGAAAGAATAAATGCTGAGGTGACTGATACTCCATTTACCCTGCTGTGATTATTACATGTTGCATCCCTATATAAAAATATCTCACTGACTCCATATATATGTGTGTATGTGTATGTGTATGATATATATGTGTGTGTTTGTGTGTGTATGTATATAGCATACTATGTATCCACAAAAATAAAAAAATTTAGAAAAATAAATATTTTTTTAAAAAATGGTCCATTCCATCTCATGATGGGTACCTGTTGACATTTATTCATTACTTTTCAAATTTAGCAAACATTATCAAAAACTGTTAAAGAAAAATAAAAATTGAAGTCATATTTTAGATTCCCCAAAGAGAACATGTAGCCAAAAATTGTTAGCCTTATTTCCCTGAAGATCTAGCTCCAGTCATGAAAAAACACAGCATGTTTTATGTTCTTGTTATCATGATTCAGTAAAATGAAAGCAATCAGCCATAGAAAAACCAGTTCCAACTACACTCCTTGCCTCAAAGGTAATTTCACGTATAATAACAAGTACTGTTATCGATTAAGTCAATCAAAATAATTCCTTCTTTGTGCTTTATTTCCTTAGTTGTGCTTTATAAACTGTACTCTAACTGCTATGAGCAGATCTTCTTATTACTTATTTAGTTGGAGATCTCCCGGTTTATAAATTGTTATTCTAGGTGCAGAATAAACTTCGATTTTTTGTCTAACTTGATCTGATTTTATTTCTTAATAGTACTTATGAATACCAAAGTCATGGGCTGGGTATTTAAATGTGCATAAGATACAGTCCTTTGCTTCAGGAGTATAGACAAGTGTGTAAAAACAATTCTTACTGGTGTATTGTTAAACCAATAAAACAAAGAAAAATTATTATACATATGTGCAGAAACAATAGTGTTACCAAGGGAAAAAAAATGAGCAACTCTATTTGAGGAGAGAGATATTGTAGAATTTTTATTTTGTTTCCTTGAAGGAACATTTTAACATCTCTTGAAGGGACAATAAAACCAGAAAAAACAGCATATGCAAATTCATGGGTGGCAAATACATGGATATTCAAAACTGCTTGGCATGTTCCAGGGATGCCAAGCCAGCTTTGCATTAAAAATAGCGTGTCTTGGGGAATGAGGATAGAAAAAGGAGAGACAAAGAGAAAAGCAATATACAAAAAACTGAAAAGTCCTAGACTTTAGAAATGATTTATGATTTTACTTTTCTTGCTGTGTCTTTTTATGTCAGAATATGTATCTTTGCCTTTAAAATAGTTAAATATTCAACAGCATCTTGGTTCAGTAGACTTTTCAATTAAGTTCTTATAATTTCTCCAATATAACAGAGTATATCTGGGAAGAAAAGTGTTAGCAGCAGATCTGTAAACAAGTCGTTCTCAACCATAATGCCCTGGAGAAAAATGTATGACCTCAATCAAACCTTCTTATAAACATAAAAATGAGTGACCACCTGATAAACATAGTAAGAGTATTTTTAAGCAGAAAGGTACCTGCGAGTCCTTAACTATAAAAGGCTTCTTGTGGGATACATTCTTCTGTCTAGATTTTTATTTGTAAATAAACTCAGAATGTATAAATTTATGGGGGAATGTGAGGCTGAAAATTGTCACATAAACTGTGCAGTTAAGGTGGGGACAGTTCATAACTAAAATGACTTTCTCTGTGGGCAATATCCATGTGATTACTCAGAAAGCAATTTGCATGTTAAATTTCAAACCTGAAGTCCTGATGTTGGGGAGGAGGGGAACAATACCTTACAGAGATGACAGGGATGAATTCAGGCATCTGTAAGAGAAGAAGACTTTCCTAACATAGTATGCTTGCTTTTGCTATTCACTAAAATGTACTAATTGGTAAGATCCATAATTTGCATGAGTCCCATCTGAAAATTTAATTTTTTTATATAAAAAAATCTCCAGTTCCATTTTTTTTCTAATTTGAGCATACTCCTACTGTTTTAACCATTTCATTTCACTATTGTATCATAAAATTTTGAAAGGGTTTTGTAACATTGTTCTATCTCAATCTTTTTTTCACTTTCATTCCATAGAAGAGTCAGAGATGTTTACATCACTACTGCTACTATGTAGGTAACATTTAATGAAGAGCTGTCAAAGAAAAAAGGATTACTTCCCATGAAAATATTATAGGTTAGCTAATGTTTTAAAATCTTTTGGAAATGAGATGGAAGAAAGTGTCTACAGAAAATAGTTGCACATATAAAAAGAGAAAACCACTCATTTATTATCTTTCTGAGGCTGTATAAGTGAGAATAGTTACATAGATATGAATTAGATTTAGAATAAAATTGAATTAAAGTCAAATTGTATTTTAATAATGTCTTTAGCATGAATGAAAAGATAAACTGAATCTTATTGGTAAGTAGTATTATAAGATCTTTCTTTGTGGTAATATGTCACTAACATTCATTCATTCATTCATTCATTTAATATGTGTTAAAGTATTTATTATTTCAATAGTGGTGTATGTAAATATAAATTACCCATGGCTGTATAATATAAAGTTTAAAACAAGCAAATATAAATAATTACTGTGAGACAGAAGCAGTGGTTTATTCCTTTTATAAGGTTCCTTGCTCCCATACATACTTAAGGCATATTTGATCTCCACACTCCAAGAGAAACAGAGACCACAGTGGAAATGCAGTAAGAAAGGCAAAATGACAATTTCCAGATTTTATATTTTAATTTTTAACTTCCAAGGGCCCAGATTTTTGTTGTTGTTGTTATATAAAGCAATTTAATGTAATTTTCAAAGATATTATTTGTGACTTCAGCCACTCATATCCTTACCCAAGAGTGTTTAAAACTAAATCCCTTATGGGAGCATATTAATTTGTGTATTACATTGTTAATGTTAGAAATATAATGTAAAAATGTAAAACCTCAAAGAAAGAAGGTGTTTTTCTTTTCTTGGGGGGTGTGCAGTTAGTTAATTTCAAAAAAAAAATTATAAGAAAACATGAATAAGCAAAAATGGAGCAAGATATGGCCTGGATTACTTATAGTTATTTTAGATATAGAATATGACAAGAAGCAGCTAGTTAAGTAAGAGAACAATCTTTGGCCATATAAAGTTTCTGGTTGTAATATGTTTTTTTTTATTTTGAAATACTCATAGATTTATGTGCAATTGTAGGAAATTATACAGAGTAATACTGTGTATACTTTATCCAGTTTTACTAATGATATTACCTTGCAAAACTATAGCACAATATCACCCCAGTTCATTATTGACATTGCTACAGTCAAATAAACATGTTTCCACAATCCTAAGAATACGTTTGTTCTTTTATAACTACATCCAATTCCTTTTTACTGTCATATCCTCCTTGGCCCTGATGACAGCTAATTTGTCCTTAATTTCTATAATTTTGTCATTTCAAAAATAATATATGAATATCATCATATAGCATAAAAATATGGCACTTTTGTGAGACATCAACCACCACCTGTGGAAATCTATCCTGCAGACCCTGACTCAAGGACGGATGAATAAATACACTCTTACACCATTACAGTAATTCAAGTAGGCTAGGGATGGTCATTGGCTGCTTTCAGAGGGTGAACTGCAGCCAATCGACCAAGACCCCTTGTACATCCACACATTTATTCAGTAAAGATTTTATAACAGACGTTGTAAGTCAACACACTTGCGGATGATTAACATGGTGACAAGAGTGGTTTTATAATTTATAAAAGCTTTAGGTTCCTGGCCCAGAGTAAACACTATTAACAGGTAATTCCCCCTTATTCTCCTCCTGGGAGGGTCATGCAGCATGAAGTTTACAGGAGTAAACAGTTACAGTAGAGACAAAGGGATGTGGGGTAAACAGACTTAACTGGGGAAGCCTCTTAATCCTCTCTATGTCTTTCCTATGCTAATGTGATAGAACGGCCTGCCCCAATAAAACCTTTGGCCTTCCAAAAGGTTTGAGACTAATCTATAACTTTCCTTAATACATTGCTAATATTTTGCCTGCCACCCTACGTGAATTCCAACAGTTTTGCATTTTGTACTGAGAATATACTCTAAAGATGCATCCACATTGTTGCAGGTATGGATGGTTTTCTCTCTCTTGCTTTTGAGTAATATGGTATAGATTTACCATGGTTTGTTTAACCATTCATCTGTTAAAGGACATCTAGACTGAATCCAGGTTTGGTTATTACAAATAAAGTTGTTATAAACATTTTTGCATAGGTTTTTGTGGCAACATCAGTTTTCACTTCTTAGGAATATATATCATGAATGCAGTTGATAGCTGATGTGTTAATTGTATATTCAGTTTTTATAATGAACAAAAAATACTGGTTTTTATAGTGGCTGTATCATTTTACATTCTTACTAGCAGTATATTAGTGATTCAAATCTTCAACGTCAACATCCTTGTGTGCATTGAGTGATGTCATTATTTTTAAATTTTAGTCCTTCTGAGAGGTAGGTAATGACATAACATTGTGACTTTAATTTTCATTATCCTAAAAGAAAATGATGTTGAAGATATTTTCATGTATTTATTTGCCATCTATTTCCTCTTCAGCAAAATTTCTTTTCATGTGTTTTGCCAGTTCTTCATTTGATTGTTTGTTTGTGTCACTGTTAGATTTTGAGAATTTCTATTTATTTCAGATATTAGTCCTTTATCAAATATATACTTATAGATTCTGGGTATTAGACCTTTTTCAGATGCATATTTTGCAAATTTTTTTTCTGTTCTGAAGGGTGTCTGTTTACTCTGTGATATTTTATTTTGTAATAATAATTTATAATGTACCTTTTTGCCTCACATAACCTCGCCTGCCTTGAAGAAATTAATAAGTGCATTTAGAATTACTTAAAATCTTTTCTATAACTGTGTTTATGCAATTATAAACTAAGACTTTGTAAATTAACCCATATATATATACACACACACATACCTATTATTATTCACAAACAACTAGAGAAATGCCAATCATTCTCATCTATATATTTGGAAAAGTCTTCCTCCTAGAAAAGATAATTTGTGGTATAAATGAGAGGATTATGGTATTCACCTTCAGAAAAATAATAGCTAATGTGCTTTCTTTCATAATTGTATCTAGTAGGACAGGTAAGGCAATGGCCTGGTAACCAACACCTTGCTTAATTGTATTGAAAGTTTCTGCAATGAATTTAAGCCCTTTGAGCAAATGGTATTTAAAATTTTGAAAAAAAAATACATTAAAGTAAATAATAACATTTGGCTTAATTTATATGACATATACATTAAAGTTCAGGATTTGAAGTTAACAAAGATCTTCAGAATGAGCCACAGTATCACTGGAAAAGAGAACAACGAGAAAAGCATAGCATAGCCAAATGAACTACTATAGATTAATTGCAAATTAAATATCTCTAATATAGAACCTCAGTTAAGTTTTTAAAATTTGATTCTCACAGATAGTATTTATATGATAAAATTTACGGCTTCACAAATTTTTAAAGCAGGTTAGTAAGTTTTAAATGTCCTTAACATATAATGATATTTACAATTGATCATTTTAAATTTGAATAGTGATTCTGGGTATTAGATCATTTGAAGCATAACCAAATGACACACAGATCTCCTCACAGAAACCTACAACAAACCAATGATTCTAAATTATATATATATATATATAAATTTTACCATTATACAAAACAACTGACCCTCTATATACTAACAAAGTAAAAGTGATAACTGTTGGGAGAAGCAGCAATGGAGGAAGAGTTTACTGTGTGCCTACATAAACATAAACTGGTTATATGTATAAAAGAAATTAGGAACAATAAACTGTGGAAGGCTACAGGAGGCCTCTGGGGAGAAACGCCTCTCCATGCCTCATGTTCTGGTGCAGGGTGACCTAAGCTCTGTTACCATAAACATTGTGCTCAAGGACGTAAAACCCCTTCATAGCACTAAGATGTAACCAGCCTTGTAGGCTCCTTGTAAGGGCTGGCTTCCACAAGTTGCACATAGATAATAGGCTAAAGATAAACACATGTTCTTGTTTTGTGAAACTCCCAAACTGCTACTGTTATCAATGGAAAAGAGACGCGCGAGTTCTGGCTCACTGATTCCATTCCAGCTCACTGATTCACTCCACTCTTATCCTATAGATCAAAGTGATTGTAACCAATAAATCCAGTGAGAGATCAGAGCACAGGGCCTTCACTGCCTCCAATAATAAGTGATGGTCCCCTGGTCCCACTTTCACTCTTAATCTGTCTTTTTCTCAATCCTTTGACACCACCAAACTCGGGATACCCACCAGTGATGTGGGGGCTGGTTCCCTACAATAACCTCATTGGTTCTTTTAAAAAAAAAAATAAGAATTTTCCAGTGTAGATTTAGACAATAGATCAGTGTTCTTGCTGTCTTTTAAATATTCTCCTGATAAAAATTCACCAGAGATATTTTAAAGGCTGGATAATACCCAAACATTAATTATATAAGACTAATTTGAAGATTAATTTGAATATATATAATACTTTATTTTAACGGTTAGGATTGTTGGCTATCATGCAACTTTATTGGCATCTCATTTTAATTTTTTATCTTAAAATGAAAATAAACATGATAATGTACATTAATTTCTTTAGGAAAACTGAAACAATATTATTTTTTACAATGTAATATTATAGTGTATAAATGTATTCTGAGGTATGATAACACCATCAATTTAGTGTGGACAAAGGACCATTTTCTTTTTTTACTCTGCTACTAATTCCTTTCATGCTGAAAGATTTCCACATGCTATAAGGGTCCAAGCCCATCCTCTGCCCTTTACACATTGCTCCTTAGGCAAGTTTAGGAAACACTACCAATTACTATACCTAAAAGAAAAAAAAAAGACATAAGTTGTTCTTTATCTCAATTATCTCTTGCTACTTAGTAAATGACTCCTAAACTTAGAAGTTTTAAACAACAAACATTTATTGTCTCATATGAATTTCTTGTAAAAGGAATCCAGGACCAACTTATCCAAATTATGTTGTCTCAGTGATTCTAAGGGTTACTTTTTGTTGTTGTTGTTTTGTTCCAAGATAGGATCTCACACTGTTGTCCAGGCTGGGGTGCAGTGGTGTGATCTCAGCTCACTGCAACCTGTGCCTCTCAGGCTCAAGTGATCCTCCCACATCAGCCTTCTAAGTAGTTGGGACTACATGTGTATGGCTACCATGCCCTGCTAATTTTTTTTTTTTTGGTAGAATGGGGTTTCACTATGTTGCCAAGACTGGTCTTGAACTCCTGGGTAGGCTCAAGAAATCTGCCTTCTTGGCCTCCCAAAGTGCTGAGTTTATAGGCATGAGCCACCTCACCAGGACTTAGGTTTTATTCAATAAGTCAGCTGGGACTATGATCACCTGAATGCTTCACTGGACTGTAGAATCCACTTCCCATGTTCATTCAAAAGGTTATTGGAAAAGAGCTTTATTCACGTGCACCTCTTTGTAGGGATAATCACAATATGACAGCTGGCTTCCATGGCATGGCAATGACGAGAGAAAGGGGGAAAAGCAGCACACCACCTGTGCTGTTTGTGGAAGGCATGCTGTTGAGGGGAAAAAAAGGAAGCCCAATATTTGCTTCTGTTGACAAGAAAATAAATGCAATTTTAGTGGAAAAAAATAAAGAGAGGAAGAGCAAGAGTGCAAGATAGCAGCTTTAGTTCTTATTATACAGTAAACTTATATACTGATGGTATATCTATTCTACCATATTTTATTGGTCCATCACAAAGAGTGAAGTCTGATATCAAAGGAAACTATATAAGAATATGAATACCAGTTGGCAGAGGTCTTTGTTGATCATTTAGAAACTGGCTACCACCAATGCAGTACTGACACTAAGTACCCAAAGTCAGCATAGACTTCACACAAGTTAACGGCACAGTCTCCAGAAGACTGCTTTCACTTCAGGCAGCAGCCATTAGCAACAGGGTTCCAAGGTCCTGTACCTGGACTAACTGGCTACACATTTGGAAAACATACCTCCTCTATTTGGTAATTTGTTAGAATGACTCACATAACTCAGGAAAGTGTCATCCTTGTGATTATAGTTTTATTATAAAGGATCAAGATCAGCCAACTTGAGGCAAGTAAAGTGAAGTCTGAAAGGATTTCAAACGTGAAGCTTCTATGTCCTTAGGTCATGCCACCCACTCAGCACATCCAAGTGTGATTACCAAACAGGGAATCTTACTGATCTTCAAGTGTGTAAGGTTTCTACTGGAGTTTTATCAAGTGGGCATGCTTCATTTGCCACATGACGAAACTCAATCTCTAATCCCTCTCTCTTCCTTGGATGTTGGGCTAATGTCATTCAAAGGCATAACCCTTTAATCACATGGTTGATCTCTCCAGCATGGTCAGCTCCCATCCTGAAACTATCTAGGGGCCCATCTCCAATCACCTCATTAGCATGAATTCAGATATAGTGTGATGCCCCCCTCCCCAAGTAATGATATTCATATGAAGAAATTCCGAAATTTCAGAGGCTATTTTCCAGCTAAGTTCTTAATCGTACAGCATTATCTCACCTGCTTCTTTGTTTTCCTAAAGGAAGTAAATTGCCTATGACTGAACATACTCTTGCTGTTTCTCTGTGATGTAAACTACAGAGTAGCAGATCTTGCTGCTTACATTTGAGAGAATATGTCTAAAGTCTCATATAACATTGCTTTAGCTAGTACTCTTGAAAATGGCCAAAATTAAAATAAAATGTTAAAAATAATGTGGTATGATTGAAGGTGTGGGTACTACCATTGTGCTTGGCCTTGCACCTTGGACTTTACTCTGTGGATAGTGCATTTGGATTTTCACTGTCTGTAGCACTTAATTTTAACTTGTCTTGATTCACTTCCTATAAAGATGAGAACATGGTCATTCATTATATTTTATTCAGGATTTGTAAGTTGGAAACATTTATCAGTTGTAAAAAAGGACAGGATATATATTCAAGTTAAATTCTGCTGTCATATACATTAAATCACTGATTGAATTCTAGTGTAAAAGAAATACTGAAAGTTAATAGTAGTCTTTTGAATAACCCTACTGGAAAGGTTACATAATCAAGCTTTCTTACCTTTTTTTTTTCCTCCTGTCATTTGTCCTCACCAATTCAGAAGACCTGCATTCTTCTGAGAGTTAAATCCTCTTCTGAGTCTAAAATCAGACCAAGTACAGATTCTAGTTCACTATTTGCTCATCTGGAGTAAATTTTCCCATGGATCAACATTTTTCCTGGTGCCTGCTGCTGTTCTGGGCAACCCACTACTAAATCTTTGATCGTTTGTGCTGTTAACAGCATAGGATGGGAGTCTACATAGAAAGGATTCATCACTTCTTTTTGTTGTTCAATCCTGAAAGTATGCTTTGATAATTTTTAGAGTTTAGGAAACAGATATTTTAACATTTACTTACAACTTTTTTCCCCTCAAGACTTCAGACATTCATGTAGAAATTTAGGACAAATATGTATTTGATTAAGAGTGCTGATTTCATGCTACTAATTATCTCTCCCTTAATATTACAGCATTGTAGTTGAGTAACTTCATCAACCTTGATTCTCCTCTTGCATATATATATATATGTATTTTTTTTTTTTGAGACGGAGTTTCGCTCTTGTTACCCAGGCTGGAGTGCAATGGCGCCATCTCCGCTCACCCCAACCTCCGCCTCCTGGGTTCAGGCAGTTCTCCTGCCTCAGCTTCCTGAGTAGCTGGGATTACAGGCACGTGCCACCATGCCCAGCTAACTTTTTGTATTTTTAGTAGAGACGGGGTTTCACCATGTTGACCAGGATGGTCTCCATCTCTTGACCTCGTGATCCACCCGCCTCGGCCTCTCAAAGTGCTGGGATTACAGGCTTGAGCCACCGCGCCCGGCCCGTCTTGCTATATTTTAATTGTGTCTAAAAAATTCAGACAAACCAGCCTCCTAAATTGATACTCTTCCATTCTAATCCTATTTCATAGGCTCAAGTAAATATATTTTTAAGACGTAGATTAAGGGTATAAGCAATATGACAGTAATTGGCTTGTATAATTTTATTCTCATTATTAGTATGAACTTTACCTTTGGAAGCTTTTAGTTGTTGCATAATCTTTTTACTTTCCTCATCTTCAAGATTCATGAATTTTATAAGAGCTATTATAAAGCAACCTACTTAAGCTGTGTCTGTTTCAACTGGTCTGAAATATTACTTTTGTGGTAATATAAAGTTTTGAATATAATTATTGCCATCTTAAAATACATGCTTGTAACTTTTAAACATATTTAATCTAAAGTTGACTTAGACTACAGTTACAATTTAGCAGATGCCTTTAAAAATATGGTTAACATTTAGAAACTATTATGTCACATACCTTTATCTCCTCTAAACTTTTCTGTCTACATTTTTGATGATTAAGTCATTGAATAGAACATCCATTACTGAATACTTATTGTGTTTCCAGAAATAATTAATTGGCATAAAGAAACAGGAATTGAAATGAGTATCTTTTGGAAAATAGGTACACTACTGCAGAAGAAAAAAGAAATACCAATTATTTGCAACTGCAGAAATTAGGGCATTTTTTAGATTGATTCATTTAAGCTACACTCAAAAGAAGGTTGATTTCAGGGAGCTCAAAATCGAAAACCGATTGGGAGGGGGAAAATACACAATTATAGGTTGAACAAATAGGGATCAGATTAGAAAGAAATTTAAATGTGTGCAGAGTTTGGCCTTTGAGTTTTTGCTGTTATTTGAAAAGAAAAGAAGTATTTTCTCCCTGTATTTTAGAAAGATAAACATTATAGATAAGAGGGATAAGAGAGGAATAAATTAAATTAGTTACATGTTAAATTCAGAAGTGACAAGGATATAGTTTGTCTTGACTCTGGCTGCTATAACAAAATAGCATAAACTGGATAGCTTATAACAACAGAAATTTATCTCTCATAATTAAATTTATTTACTTCTCATAGGCAGGGAAGTTAAATATCAAGGCCAGCAGAATTGATATCTGATGAGGGTATAATTTCTAGTTGTCTTCCTATTGTAGTATCACATGGTAGAAAGGGTCAAGGAGTTTCTTTGAAGTCTATTTTAAAAACGCACAAATCCCATTCAATCATGTCCCAAGGCCTCTCGCTCCTATTCTATCACCCAGGGGTTAAGATTTGAACATAAATATTTGGGAGTAGGTCCTAAACATTCAGTCCATTGCATTGAGTTTCTGAGTTATTTTATCTTTTAATTTTGTATTTCTTCTAAGCCCAAATCATGGTGTGGGTCGCAACCAGAAGATGGGCAATAAATGTTTGTATGATGTATCATTTAAACACAGCTGTCTGAACACAGTATCATTTTCTTACATCTGACAATAAAGAAACAGAGGGACATTTAGTCTATATGTTATATCCCCTGAAGTTCATATTTCAGGTAAAACCATAACTATATAAATTTTACAGTCAAGTGGGAATGATTTTTTAAATAAATATATTGCTAACACAGACGCAAGCTTGGAGAAACCTCTTTTTGTTACATTGAAAAGTTGCAATGATAGTGAAAGCATCCATTTAGTTTAAACAGAGCCATTCTTTGTGTATAGCAAGACTGGAAGACTCCTTCCAGCTCTCACACACACAAATGCAAACTGCATCATAATAATTAATAGGTAGGAGAGTCTTTGGGGGAATATACAGTTAAATCTCTATACTTTATAGAGGAGGAAACTGAGACTTAGAACCCCTTTTAAATTCTACACATTCATTTCTATTTTCTCTTTATTTGTATTCACTTATGCTTCTAATGCACTTGAAATACTTCCTGTATATATACCAAAAACTTAGTCAGCAAAAAGAAGCTGCATTTTAAATATTATATATATTGCCATTTCCTCACAATAATGCTGTGCTCAGCATGCGAGCCTGTATAACAGAGATTTATTACTTTTAACAGCAATAAACTATAATTTTATGCTCTTTATTTGATTTATGTAATACTCTGATGGCTGAAATATAGATTTATGTTGAAATCTATGAGTTAGTTTAGTAGATGTTTTAATAGAATTTTTTGCTGTTTTTCAAATGAGAAAATTGAGGGGGAGCATAGCACGTGACTGAGGTATGAACCCCATATGAAAATTGGTACAGAAATAAACCTAGACTTCACTTTTTAAATATATAATGTTTAGGGACCCTTAAATAATTGTTGGATCTGACCCAACATATTTCAATTTCAAGGAATGTATTAACATGTAATTTCCTGAATAAAACACTTTTTCTCTGTGTACTTCATGATTTGGGGACAAATGTTAGTTACTCTTTATGTTTCTTTACAGTGCTGCCCTTGATGTAAAGGACTAAAATACTGTTCTATAAAGTATTAAAAGCAAGGTATATAAACAGGGATGCCTCACATTTCCTAGAATTGTGCATTTAGTAAGGTTCCAGCTTGTGATTAATAAACAATTTTTATTTTTTGGAGAATACATCTCAAAATTTTATTTCTATATATAAAAGTTTGTTAAATTAAATTATGTTATATAATTAATTATAAAGGTCTAGATGAATAAACTTCAAATTACTGAGTATTTGGTTAAAATTACCTATACAATAAATACTAAAAACAGACAATACATCTTGATTATTCCATCGTTTTCTTGACTCTACACAGATATTATGTTAGTCATTCTGTTATTTTATTTTTGTCTGTCTTTGAATTTGATTTGGATTGTTTTCATATATAGAACAAAATAAGAGTAAGGTTGTAGAATGTAAACCTTAATGATGGTTGTTTTTCACAGCCAGTTATAACATGTCTCCAGAAAATATTTCTCTTATAAAGCAGAAACAAATGTTTATATTAAAATGAGACCTTGAAGAGAATATAATTGATGGAGTATTAACACATAAAGTCAGTAACAATACACACTATTTTTTCTTTTTTATAAATATCACTTAATAATAATATGAAGGCACTCAGAGGTTAAGTTGCAAAATTAAGAAAATAAGCCTGTAGTGAATAGAGGACACTAATAGATAATATCATCCTGTAAGGAGTATATACATGAAATTCCTGTTGATTTCTCATGTAATACAGACAGTAGGGCTAAAAGAAAATTAGTCAAGAAATTACTCAACTTATGTCCAAAGTATCATTCAATATCTCCTATTATAAGAGCAAGGAGTTATTACTGCTTATTGGAAGTGCTTGATATATATATATATATATATATATATATATATATATATATACCCATATATATGTTATATGATTTGTATTTAAATGGATAATTATTCCTATATTCAGCAAATAGTATTTTAAAAGATAGAATGGTTAATCTCTCTGCTTATATGAGAGCTCTGTAAATTTTTAGAAACTCACTTGGAACCCTTGCAAAATAACAATCAAACTGCTCAAATCTATCACCACAAGGAAATAATGTATTTAGTTTTAAGGATATTTATAAACAGGTGTAACAATATGTGATTAAAACAATATGTAGTGTTATGTGTTGTATAAATTCCTTGCTCTGACTTAAACGTCTGATTACAGAGATCTATGTGATGCAGTTAAAGTCTGAGAGAGAACCTCCAAGCCTGAGGGGTTATTTACACATTTTCTTAGCTACAATATTCTGAGTTTCTAAGAAAAAGGTAGTTCTTACCAACTTAAGACAATACATATAACACATTTAACTTAATAAATAGATTATCTCTGTAATCTGTGTAATCAATTTCAACTTTTAAACTAGTGACCTGGGAATTTATTGATGAAGCATTTCACTCTTTGAACTGCAGATGCATGCATGCTTTTACAGTGAGGGTGGCTATGGGACTAATCTTTAACTTGACAAAATTAATAAAAGTCACAAAATCATTCTTATGCAAAATTTATCTTGATAAAACATGAATCTGGCAATCATGATCCTCAGCAAACTGACCTAAGAACAGAAAACACAACACTGCATGTTTTCACTCATAGGCAGAAGATGAACAATGAGAACACATGGGCACAGGGAGGGGAACATCACACAGTGGTGTAGGCAGACGGGGGTGCAGAGGAAGGGAGGGACAGTGGTGGGTGGGGAGGCTGGGGAGGGATAACACTGGGAGAAATGCCTGATGTAGGTGATGGAGGTGTGGAGACAGCAAATCACCATGGCATGTGTGTACCTATGCAACAAGCCTGTAGGATGTGCACATGTATCCCAGAGTTTAAAGTACAATTAAAAAAAAATTAAGTTAAAATACCTCAAAATAGTCTTGTTCTTATTAAAAGAGAAAAGAAACTATTTGATGCTATAGCAATATTAAACATTGAGTGAATGTTTTAATGAGCACATGTAAGACCTGGGACTAAAATAGTTACGAGATAGAGAATATAAAATATTTATATATGATATTCTTGAATAAAAGAATCACTGAATGAGCATGTCACAAGAAACCATATATAAAATTATTTTTAAAAAGCATAATTTTGATATAAAATATATTTGTTAAAATTTAAAAACCAAGAGAATGCAGTAGATGGGTTGTACAATGAATTAGAGTTGAACAGAGAATTAATATATTGAGAATTTGGTCAAAAGTAACTATCAAGAATGCCTCAAAATTAGAAGCAGTTGGATTTTATAAAAGTGAAGTCAAAATATATGTAAATATATTGAGAAATTCTTATATATTTATTTAATCAAAATGTTTAAAGAATAAAATGGAAATGGAAGAGAGGTAATATATAAAAGAACTAAACTGAAGAAAGTCATAAACTTATTTATATAGAAAACACAATATATACCAGGTAAGGTAAATTAAGACCTAAACAGATTTTACTAAAAGGGAAAAATACCAGATCAGAAGAGAATATATTCAAAATATCCCCTACCCAAAAGAAGAGAATATTAAACTGATGCTGATGTCTCAACAAAAGCATTAGAAGATCTTAACAAAGGATACTCTAGAGTCAATGTGCCAAGGATAAATTCTGTTTGTCATTTACTAAATCTGTGACTATGAAGAAGTTCATTAAATTTTATATGCATCCATATTCTTATCAGCAAATGAAGATAATAATAACTAAGACTTAAGTTGAAGATTACTATTCATATTCTCATTTGTTGTCATACAACAAAAGAAAAAAAGCTTAGTGATCATGTAGGCACAAAACATCAATTATATCTTACCAGCTTCAGAAAAATGCCTGGTAGGTTGTAAATGCAGAACACTTTTCAATAATTATAATTTGGGTGCAAATCTATAAACATAATCCATCACATAAACAGAAAGAAAGACAAAAACCACATGATCATTCAATAGATGCAGAGTAGGCCTTTGACAAAATTCAACAGCCATTTATGCTAAAAACTCTGAAGAAACTAGGGGTCAATGGAACATATCTGAAAATAATAAAAGCTATTTACGACAAACCCACAGCCAATATCATACTGAATGGGCAAAAACTGGAAGCATTCCCTTTGAAATCTGGCACAAGACAAGGGTGTCCTCTCTCACCACTTCTATTCAACACAGTATTAGAAGTTCTGGCCAGAACAATCAGGCAAGAAAAACTAAGAAAAGATATTCAATTAGGAAAAGAGGAAGTCAAATTATCTTTATTGGCAGATGACATGATTGTATATTTAGAAGACCATTTGTCACAGTCCAAAATCTAATTAAGCTGATAAGCAACTTCAGCAAAGTCTCAGGATTAAAAAAAAAAAATCAATGTGTAAAAATGACAAGCATTCCTATACACAAATAACAGACAAACAGAGAGCCAAATCATGAGTGAATGCCCATTCACAATTGCTACAAAGATATTAAAATACTTAGGAATACAACTAACAAGGGATGTGAAGGACCTTTTCAAGCAGAACTACAAAGCACTGCTCAGGGAAATAAAAGAGGACACAAACAGATGGAAAAACATGTCATGCTCATGGTTAGGAAAAATCAGTATCGTGAAAATGGCCATACTGCTCAAAGTAATTTATAGATTCAATACTATCTCCATAAAGATACTATTGGCCTTCTTCAAACAACTGGAAAAAAAATCTTAAACTTCATATGGAACCAAAAAAAGAGCTCACATAGCTGACAATCCTAAGCAAGAAGAACAAAGCTATAGGCATCTCGCTACCTGACTTCGAACTATACTACAAGGCTACAGTAATAAAAACAGCATGGTATGGTACCAACAGAGAGGTATAGACCAATGGAACAGAACAGAAGCCTTGGAAGTAATGCCACATATCTACAACCATCTGATCTTTGACAAATCTGACAAAAACAAACAATGGTAAAAGGATTCCCTATTTAACAAACGGTGTTGGGAAAACTGGCTAGCCATATGCAGAAAGCTGAAACTGGATCCCTTTCTTACATCTTACACAAAAATAAACTCCAGATGAATTAAAGATCTAAACGTAAGCCTAACACCACAAAAACCCTAGTAGAAAATCTAGGCAATATCATTTAGGACATAGGCATGGGCAAGGATTTTATGACTAAAACACCAAAGCAACGGAAACTAAAGCCAAAATAGACAAAGGAGATCTAACTAAACTTAAGAGTTTCTGTACAGCAAAAGAAACAATCATTAGAGTGAACAGGCAACAGCATAGGAAAAAAATTTTGCCAGCTACCCATCTGACAAAGGGCTAATATCCAGAATCTACAAAGAGCTTTAAAAAAATTCACAAGAAAAAGACACACAACCCAATCAAAAAGTGGGCAAAGGATATGAACAGACACTTTTCAAAAGAAGACATTTATGCAGCCAATAAAGATATAGAAAAATGCTCATAATCACTGGTCATTACAGAAATGCAAATCAAAACCACAGTGAGATATCATCTCATGCCAGTTAGAATGGCGAGCTTTAAAAAATCTGGAGACAACAGATGCTAGAGAGGATGTGGAGAAATAGGAACACTTTTACACTGTTGGTGGGAGTGTAAATTAATTCAACCATTGTGGAAGACAGTGTGGTGATTCCTCAATGACCTAAAAATAAAAATCCCATTTGGCCCAGCAATCCCATTACTGGGTATATATCCAAAGGATTATAAATCATTCTTTTATAAAGACACATGCAGACATATGTTCATTGTGGCACTGTTTACAATAGCAAAGACTTGGAACCAACCCAAAAACCCATCAGTAATAGGCTGGCTAAAGAAAATGGGGCACATATACATCATGGAATGCAGCCAAAAAAATGGATAGGTTCATGTCCTTTGCAGGGACATGGATGAACCTAGAAAACATTTCTCAGCAAACTGACACAAGAACAGAAAACCAAACACCAAATGTTCTCACTGATAAGCGTGTGTTGAACAAGGAGAACATATGGGCACAGGGAGGGGAACATCACACACTGGGACCTGTTTGGGGTAGGGGGCTAGAGGAGGGATAGCAGAGGGTGGGGGTATTGGGGAGGGATAACATTAAGAGAAATAGCTAATGTAGATGCCTGGGGTATGGATGCAGCAAACCACCATGGCATGTGTATACCTATGTAACAATCCCACAAGATCTGCAGATTTATTCCAGAACTTAAAGTAAAAAATAAAAGAAAAAAAGAAAAAAAGGAAATACTTCATGAATTGATTGTATATATAACATATTTTTCCATGAAGTACAATAATTTTAAAAAGCATAATCACAAAATTCCTGACTCCAAAAGAGGTATTTATTTAAGAAGGTGAATTATCTGAAATTGAAGAAAAGAAGGGAGGATAATAAGGGAAGTGAAGTTTAAGAAAACACTTAAGCAAAAACAAAGATAAATCTATTTCTGAAATACATAAGAGATAGTGTCAGAAAAATAGAATAATATCAATTATAATGTTGCTTAATGGGAAGGTAGAAAAACAAAAGCATACCATTCTGGATACAAATAGCTATGCATGCGGATATTTTGAATTATTTTTCTCCTAAGCTTTTTAGATCATTTGTGATGAGAAGCCAGATTTATATTTAGCCATCAATTTAATTGATCTAGGTAAAAAGAATAGTCTCTGAAGACAAGAGAAAAAGTTTAAAAATTTTATGCTACCAGATAAAATAATATAGTATACTAAATGAATTTAAAACACAAATCAATTTTAAAAGTAAAATAGTAAGAAAAGTAAAATAGTAAGAAAAGTAAAATAAATATGTTATAAGTAGAAACACAGAATAACATTCTCAAAAAGTAAAAATATGCTATAAGTAAATAATAAAGACAAATTATTAAACTCATTTCTAAATATAGTAATTTTCAGGTTAAATTAAGAAATGGAATTCAGAATTTGTTTATGAAAGATATACCTAAAACAAATGCAAAGGTTGCAAGTAAATGACCAGTTAAAGCATATACTGAAAAATTCTAACAAACATAAATACATGTAAACCAAAATAATCTTTGAGACATAAATTACCAGGGAAAGAATAAGTTTCTACATGGTACAGAATTTAAATAACTAAAAAGAATTTTATGCCCAAAGATATATAAAAGAAAACTTAGAAGATGCATGGGAAAAATTAGAAAATTTACCACATTGATAATTTGTTGATGGGAGATATCAAGAAATATCTCTCCACTGAGAGAACTAATGAAAAGAAAAAAATATATAAATACAGTATATGTAAAACAAAACGAAGAGATAGAATTATTGAACATAAATTAAACCTTGTACCAAGCAACTGTGGCCAAGGCCCTTGGGAGAAAAATAGCCAACACAGGTTGTTTCTAAATAAGCCCAGATATTGAAATTACTGTCAAATGCTTCAAGAAAGATACATAAAATATATTCAAATAACCCAAAGAAACAATGTCCAAATAATGTATGAAGACACCATCTCACCAAATAAAGACTATCAATCTAACAAAATCTACTAGAGGGATTTGTTTTAGGATTCTTTAGAGAGACAGACCAATAGTAAATAGATTGTGTGTGTGTGTGTGTGTGTGTGTGTGTGTGTGTGTGTGTGTGTCTCCCTATACATACACACACACACACGGGGGAGAGAAAGAGAGAGAGAGAGAGATGTTGACTCATGATTTTGAAGGCTGAGGAGTCTGGCGATTTCCATTTGCAAGATGGAGGCCCAGAGAAGCCAGCATTGTAGTTCAAAGCCCTGAGAGTCAGAGAGCCAATGGTATAGATTTCAATCTTTGTCTGAAGGCCTGAGAACTAGAAGCTAGATAAAGACAGAAAAAGATTGATGTCCCAGCTTTCCTAGTTAGGCAGAAAGGGGATCCAACCTTCCTTTGCCTTTTTATTCTGTTCAGGCTCTCAATGATTTTATGATGCCCACCCACTTTAGGGCTATATTTTTTATTCAGTCCACCAATGCTAATCTCTTCTTGAAACATCCTCACAGATACACCCCAAAATAACGTTTAAATACATATCTAGACATTCCATGCCCATCTTATTTATCTTGATACATAAAATTTATTTATCTTGATACATAAAATTTACCATCACAAGGCTCTAAAACGTATTTGAACTGTCACCAAAATGAATCAGCAAATTTGAAGATGGATCAATTGAGATTATCCAGTCCATGGAACAGAAAGAAGGGAATAAAGATAAATGAACAAAGCCTCCAAGCCCTTTGGATAAGACAATGTTTTCTTAGACATGGCACCAAAAACACAAGCAACAAAAGAAAATAAATGGGGCTTCATTAAAATTAAATATATATGTGATTCAACAGATACTATTAGCAAAGTA
Source organism: Saimiri boliviensis (assembly GCF_048565385.1). NCBI lineage: Eukaryota > Metazoa > Chordata > Mammalia > Primates > Cebidae > Saimiri > Saimiri boliviensis. The sequence goes on along the minus strand of NC_133450.1, from coordinate 106,142,389 downwards.
AAGAGACAATCCATAGGACATGAAAAAATATTGACAAATATTATAACATATAATAAGGTATAAGTATACCTTACTGTATATAAACATACAAATATATATACCTTATTATATGTTATATTATTATATATGTTATATATATTATTATATATGTTATTATATATAAATACACAAAAGCATATATAAAATCTATCTAGAGTATTTAAAAGATATTACATCTCAACAATAAAAATAGTGACCCAATTAAAATATAGAGAAATAATTTAGATGTTTAACTTTTAAAAACATACAAATGACCAATAAGCATTTTAAAAGATGCTCAATGTTTCATTCATTCTTACTAGTTTTGGTTACCACTAATCATCCTAATGTCATTTATTATTAGAGAAATGAAAATCAAAATCAAAATGAGATGCCATATTATACATTCTCATGGCTGTAATAAAACAGACATATTCACAAGTTTTGGTGAGGATGTGGCAAAACTGGTCCCTCATACATGGCTGGAAGAAACATAAAATGTAATCATCACATTGGAAAAGAGTATGGAAGTTATGCAAACAGCTGGAAATATAGTTATCATAAAAATTAAAGAAGCCAGACATGAAAGGTCATATATGAATTTACATGAAATGTCCCAATATGTAATTCATAGAAACAGAAAATAGATTATTAGTTGCCAGTGACAGTGGGTAAGGAGGAATGGGGAATTACTTCTAGTGAATATAGAGCTTCTAGACAGTGCTGCTGGTTGTACAACTAAAAGGATACAACAATCGATGCTGAATTTCTCAGTATAAGTTATGACTATTCTCATATGCAAATTACATTTCAAAATTCATTGCTTAAGAGGTCATCAAGTAATCTCTGCTAATATCAACAATGCTGTTGTACACATATTTTTAGGAAATTATCAATTGGTATAAGAAGTTGAAAAGAACATGGTTATAATTTTACCAATATATTTTGGGATTTAAAAGGCATCAAAATAACTAATGAATCAATTAAAGCATCATAATATAAAGTTTTAAATACTACTTAGCACCAATGATATTAGAATTGCTATTTATCAATATTCATACTACTATATATAAATCCCATAATTATTGATTTATACGTAGCAGCATTTGGAAAAAAAAATTTAATCCTAAATGCATAAAAAGGAAGAATAGCTGAACATTAATTTGCTCTTTATTTATCTTTACAGTTTATAAAATAGTACAATAGGGTAAATCCAAAGAAAGCACAAAGATGTAAAAAGAATCACAAAAAAAATTACTAAAGTAGAACATTAGACATTATTTTAAAAAGCACAATAAGCAAAGTGTTTCTTCATAAAAAGTAAGAAAATAGTCAATCACCTGGCAAGACTGATCAATAATAAAATCTAAATTATATAAATAAATGACATTGACAAATAAGAGAGATCTTGAAGAGACTAAAATTACTCAGAAAATGTAAAACAAGCTTATGATAAAAACCAAAATTGGTCAAAACAGTCACATTCCCAGAAAAATATAACCTAGTAAAATTGATATGGGAAGTTACATAAATTATTTAGTGTCCAGTCAGAGTGTAAAAAATATCGTCACAAAATAGTGCCACATGTACTTAGGTCATATTTACCAAATTTTCAAAGATCCAGCCATATAAATCTCTTCCAGGGAATTACTTTAAAGGGCAATTGTCATTCCCAACACTTTCTACAAGGCTAGCAGAACTTGATACCAATACTAGTAAGGACAGTTTAACAAGAAAGAATTCCCAGCTCAACTCATTCAAAATAATCGGTGCAAAAGTATTAAAACAAATATTAGCAAGCCACATATATAATTTTCTATACTTAGAGATATGTAGATGAGAGCTTGATGGTGATGAGCAGTTAGACAAAGACGGATTGAGGAACATGACATGTCAAAATGAGGCTGAATTTTCTATAGAATTTAACTAAAAATAGATGCAGAAAACGACAACATAAAATTTAAGGGCAACACATGATATTTATAAAAAGCAAAGAAAACAAATAGAAGATAAACTAGTTTGGGAAAAATACTACAAAAAGATATGTAAATCTAATGACATTAAAATATTTTCTTTAAAATAAAGAATAATTTTTTCCACTCTCACTTCTTGGAGAGGAAAAATTCACATTTAATAATTAACAGACAGTATAATTATTTATATAGAACAAAACAGAATAACTTATAGAGAAAAATTCAGGAAATAATAAACTTTAGAATGCTTTCAATTTTAAAATACAATACAGTAAAAAAGCAATCCCATATGTATATGTATAATACAAATATAAAAATTATAAGAACCCAACATAGGGCAGGCACAGTGGCTCACACTGTAATCCCAGCACTTTGGGAGGCTGAGGTGGGCAGATCAATTCAGGTCAGTAGTTCGAGACCAGCCTAGCCAACATGGTGAAACCCTGCTTCCATTAAAAACACAAAAATTAGCTGGGCATGATGTGCGCCTGTAATCCCTGCTGCTTGGGAGGATGAGGCAGGAGAATCACTAGAACCTAGGAGGCAGGGGTTGCAGTGAGCCAAGATCGCACCAACCTGCACTCCAACCTGGGTGACAGTAGTGCAACTCTATCTCAAAAGAAAAAAAAAAAAAAAAAAAAAAACAGAAAACGAAATGAACTAAACATAATTAAAAATCAAAACTATGTCATTTATGACAAGAACAAAAATACATCATGGAACTAGAAAAAAATGTAATAAATGCAAATACATATTAAACTATATTTTCCTGTAAGTTATTAGAGAAGATGTAAATATGTGTGGAAGCATAAAATGTTTATGGAAAAAGATTAATTTCCTTAGTGAGTCATATTTAATGCAATAACAATACAAATTCCACATTGTTTGAATAAAAAAGTATTATGAACAAATTCTAATATTTATGTGGAAAATAATTGTTTAAAAATAGTAAAGACATCTCAATACAAAAATATAAAAATGGGATTATCTACATACAACAAATTGTATAAAAAGTTATACATAATTAAGGATATACATTATTGGTGCAAATTAGTTATATTGTTCAATTAAATAAAATCAAGTTTTCAGAAACAAATCAGCAAATACTTAGAACTCATATGATAGAGGAGGTTTTGAATATTTATCAGAAAATGATAGACTTGAACAAATGATATTGAGACAATATTTTATTCATATGAACAAACCGAATGAAATTGTTTTCTGTATAATGTCTTACTGAGAACTACTTAAATAGAAGAGAAATCTTTAAAATATTTAGAAGAATATATGAAGAAAAATCTAAGTATTTAGAATAGAAAATAATCTCTTTAAAATTAAATAGAATTCATCTGTTTACAATAGCAAAGACCTGGAATCAACCCAAATGCCCATCAGTGATAGACTGGACAGTGAAAATGTGGCACATATGCACCGTGAAATATTATGCAGCCATCAAAAATGATGAGTTCATGTCCTTTGTAGGGACATGGATGAACCTGGAAACCATCATTCTCAGCAAACTGACACAAGAGCAGAAAATCAAACACCGCATGTTCTCACTCATAGGCAGGTGTTGAACAATGAGAACACATGGATACAGGGAGGGGAGCACTACACACTGGAGTCTGTTGGGGGGAAATGGGGGAGGGACAGTGGGGGGTGGGGAGTTTGGGAGAGATAGCATGGGGAGAAATGCCAGATATAGGTGATGGGAAGGAAGGCAGCAAATCACACTGCCATGTGTGTACCTATGCAACTATCTTGCATGTTCTTCACATGTACCCCAAAACCTAAAATGCAATTAAAAAAATAATAAAATCAAATAAAATTATCTCTTCAATCCCCTTTAAAAAAGATTAAATTATTTAATTATATTTCTAAAACCCTTTTTGGAAGTAGAAAATTGACATATCTATAATACCTCAATTCTATTTCCAAGAATACACTTTATATTGAAAAACTTTTTCACAATTTTACTGGGAAAGATGTTTGATTATGTTCACAGCAGCATTGTTTTGTTTTAGTAGCAAAAATCTGGAAGCAAACCAACAACAATTAGAAAATTGATGAATAAATTGCAATATATTCATGTAGTAGAACACTGTACAATGTAATAAAATTCAGTAAGTTATTCTTACATGAAACCATATGGATGAGTCATAAATATATAATATGGAGTGAAACAGCAAATTACAGAAGATGACATAGAGTGGGATATTTGTATGAAAAAGAGATATCATCAAATTTTGCCTCATATTATTGACTTTCAAGAAGAAATACGGGAAGAAACAACTGATGTCTGTTTTGTGACTGAAGCCATATATGTTTTTCTTTCTATATGTACCAATTTTGTTTAACAATGACTCATTTAAGATCTGTTTAATGTAGTTTATAAATAAAGATAATTAAATAAATCAACATATTTTACTTAATGAATTGTCTGAAAGTCATTCCAAACATTAAGTAAAATAATCTAAAAATTCATCTTTGTGACTGAAAGTGAATATCACTCATTTATCACTCATATATTTAAACTTACTCATTTTACAACTGAGTAAATGGGGACCAGAGAAGAAATTTTATGCACAGACATTGGGAGGCAGTAGCCAGTGTTATAATTTTCCTTCTAATATCTTTTTCACCACACTAATTTAAAACACATGGAATATGTATGTGTGTAAGTTTGCCTTTGATGGCTGTTTCAATATAATTTTAAATAAAAATTTGCATTTTTTCCATAATAATTTATAGTGATTTATTTTGTTTTCTTTGGTTGAACAGTTCTAATAGATAATCAGCTAGATCTAAGTTGATCTTTACTAACTTCGAAGAAGACATGGTTATTAGCTATCTGATAAAATGAAAGATTAGGAATTGTATTAATTAAAAATGTACTCATTCTATTAAAGAGTGTTACATAAGTTTTAACTATGAATTGATAAAAATGTTATCAAAAATGTCATGACTTTGAAGTATAAAGGAAAGCCTATTAATATGATTACTGTTCTAAACTCTTACTAAAATTCATACTGGTAAAAAGAACCTTCTTCTGGGTTTGGGGAGGAAATACATGAGTGCTGCTTGTTTGCTCTCTGTTAACAAATATGCTAAAAGCCAATATTAGGTGAATAGATTAATACATAAGTCAAATAATAAATCTATAGAATAATTAAAAATATATGGAACTAAAGGACAATGAAATGGAACTTGCCCAAATTTTGGGATTTGACAAAAACAGTTTTAGAGGGAAATTTCTAGCACTGAATTAATATTTTTGATAAAAGTAAAAATATAAAATGAATAATCTAAGCATCTATATTAGGAAATTAGAAAAAAAGAAATCAAAATTAGAAATAATAAAAAGAAATTGTGAAACTGAAAACAGTAAATCAATAGAGAATCATTGTAACCAAAGCTGGTTCTTTGAAAAGATCAGTAAAATTGATATGCCTTTAGCCAGACTAAAAAGAAAACTAAAGAGACACAAATTACTAATATTAGAAATGAAAAGGAGTCAGACAGACTCCTCACATGACAGACCTCACAAGCAATTAAAGGATGAGAAAGGAACCTTATGAATAACTCTATGCCCACATATTTGATAACCTATATGAAATGAATCAATTTCTTGACACAATTTGTCAAAATTCACACAAGAAGAAATACAATCTACATATCCTTATATTTATCAAAAAAGAGAATCAATACTTAATAACTGTCTTATTCTGTTTGGGCTGCTATAAGAGAAATATCATAAACTGGGTGTCTTACAAATGACAAATTTCTGTATCTCACAATTCTAACCTCACATAGTAGAAGGAATAAGGAATGAGGAATCACCCAGAGGATCTTATAGAAAGACATTAGTCCTATTTAGGAGGATTCTACTGTCTTAATATAATTGTAATACTTTTCAGAGGCCCTATCTCCTACTACCATCAACTGGGGAATTAGAATTCTAACATGTAAATTTTGGGGCAGACACAAGCATCCCAACCACAGCAATATTTCAACACTGAAAGCACTAGGTATGGATGGGCTCACTGATTAATTCTACTTAATATTTAAAAAGACAATATACAAGAGCATAGAGAAAATAGAAGCAGAGAGAATACTCCCTAACTCATTCTATGAACTATGTGGCCCTAATACCAAAACCAGACAAAGACATTATCAGAAAAGAAAATTACAGACCAGTATCTGTCATGAACAAAAAAATGCAAACATCCTCAATAGAATACTAGAAGATCAAGTTTTATAACAAATAAAATAAATCATATACTATGTCCAAGAAAGAGCTTATGCTAGAAATGGAAGGCTGTTTCTATATTTGAAAATTATTTAATGTGATCAATTATCTCAATACTCTAAAGAAGAAAATTACATTATTACATCAATTCATCCAGCAGAAAATATGATAATATCCAACACTCACTCATGATAAAAACTATCAGTTATCTAAAAATAAAGGAGAACATCCTCAACTTGATAAAGAACTTCTACTATAAAATTTCAGCTACACTCATACCTAATGGTGAGTAGCTAGAAGTGTTTCTTCTAAGAATAGGAAAAAGGCAAGAAACGTGCCCTTAACAGCATTCCTTTTCAACACTGTACTGAGTTCTAGCTAAGACAATGAGATAAGAAAAGAATTGACATAAGGAGATATACATGCACCAAAAGGCATACAGATTGGGTGAGAGAAATAAACTGTCTTTTTCTGCAAATTACATTATTATCTTGGTAGAAATTTTTTTAAAATTTTCCAAAAAACTCTGAAACTAATAAGCAATTATAGAGCGTTTGCAGAATACGAGGTTGGTAAGTACAAGTCGATTGCTTTTCTATATACTAACAACGAACAATTGAAATTTGAAATTAAAAATGCAATGTAATGTACATAGTGTCTAAAATATTAAATAGGTACAAATCTAATAATGTCTGCATAAAAGCTCTGCAAGGATAACTTCCACACCCTGACAAAAGAAATCAAAGAACTAAATAAACAGAAAGATATTCCATGTTTAAAAAAAATAATGAATATTGGTAAGATGTAATTTCTTGTCAATTTGTTCTACAGATTGCACAAAATCCCAACCAAAACCCCACCAAATTATTTTGTGGATACCGAAAAGCTGATCTAAAATTTATATTAAGAGACAAAAGACCCAGGCCGGGCGCGGTGGCTCAAGCCTGTAATCCCAGCACTTTGGGAGGCCGAGGCGGGTGGATCACGAGGTCAAGAGATCGAGACCATCCTGGTCAACATGGTGAAACCCCGTCTCTACTAAAAATACAAAAAACTAGCTGGGCATGGTGGCGCGTGCCTGTAATCCCAGCTACTCAGGAGGCTGAGGCGGGAGAATTGCCTGAACCCAGGAGGCGGAGGTTGCGGTGAGCCAAGATCGCGCCATTGCACTTCAACCTGGGTAACGAGCGAAACTCTGTCTCCCAAAAAAAAAAAAAAAAAAAAAAAAAAAAGAGAGACAAAAGACCCAGAATAACCAACACAATATTGAAGGAAGAGAGTAAAGTCAGAAGCTGACATTATCCAACATAAAGGCTGACAATAAATGTAGAGTAATCAACACAGTGAGACATTGAGGAGACAATAGACAGGTCAACAGAACAGAACAGAGAAATAAGAAATATATTCAGAAATGTAGTCAACTGATCTTTCATAAAATAGCAAAGGTATTTCAATAGAGAAAAGATCATCTTTTCCACAAACGATGCTGAAAAATTGGACTTCCTCATAGGAAAAGAAAAAAAAAAAAAAAAGAAAAAGACCAGAATCTAGACAGATAGTTTATACCCTCTCCAAAAATTAAATTGAACTGGATCAAAGACATATGTAAAATGCAAAACCTTAAAATTCCTGGAAAACTACATAGAAAGAAAATTTCAACAACCTTTGATTTGGCAGTGCCTTTTCAAATAAAGCAACAAGGACATGATCCATGAAAGTTTTAATAAATGACAGTTTAATAAAATTTAAAAATGACTTCTCAGCAAAAGATACTATCAAGAGAATATGATGACAATTCACAGACTGGGGCAAACATTCTCCAAAGACAAATGATAATGCACTGGTAACCAAAGGACAAAAAGAACTCTTAACATTAAATAAGAAATGAACAACTCAATTAAAAACTGGGCAAAAGATCTGAAAATGAATTTCACCAAAGAAGATATACAGATAACATGTAAGCATATGACAATATGCTCAACATTAGGACAATTTCAGGGGGATGGATGCAGCAAACCACCATGGCGTGTATATATCTATGTAACAATCTTGCATGATCTGCACATGCACCCCAGAACTTTAAGTATAATTTAAAAAAAAAAACTATAGAAAATTTGCACCCCCCAATCAACAACAAAAAGGAAAATACGCTCAACGTCACATGTCCTGAGGGTATTGAAATTAAATAAGGAAATACCACTACATACTCATTAGAATGATACAAATTTAAAACAGTGCTAGCATCAAATGCTGACAAGAATGTGGAACACTAGAACTCTCACTCATTGTTAGTGGAAATAGAAAACGGTACAGCCTCTCTGGAAGACAGTTTGGCAGTTTCTTACAAAAGAATTATAAATATTTATGCTATGTATTCTTTTTTTTTTTTTTTTTTTTGAGACAGAGTGTCGCTCTTGTTACCCAGGCTGGAGTGCAATGGCACGATCTCGGCTCACCGCAACCTCCGCCTCCTGGGTTCAGGCAATTCTCCTGCCTCAGCCTCCTGAGTAGCTGGGATTACAGCCACGCGCCACCATGCCCAGCTAATTTTTTGTATTTTTAGTAGAGACGGGGTTTCACCACGTTGACCAGGATGGTCTCGATCTCTCGACCTCGTGATCCACCCGCCTCGGCCTCCCAAAGTGCTGGGATTACAGGCTTGAGCCACTGCGCCCGGCTATGCTATGTATTCTTATTAAATATGGTTTTGTCATATGTCAAGCCATCAACTCCCTGATTTTTATCAGATGAAAACCGATGTCAACCAAAAATCTGCCCAGAGATGTTTACAGGAATTTTAATCATAATTTCCAAAACTTGAAAATAACCACAATGTCTTTTAATAAGTGAATGGATACACTGTGGTAAATCCAGACAATGGAATATGATTTAGTGCTAAAAAGAAATTTGCTCTCAGGGCATGAAAAGACACAGAGGAAACTTAAAGGAATGTTACTAAGTAAAAGAAGCTAATATAAAAATGCTGTACACTGTATGAGTCCCATTGCATGGTATTCTAGAAAGGTGAAAATTACGGAGACAATAAAAAGATCACTATTTTCTTTGGGTTTGGGGGTGGAGGTGAATATATCGAACACAGGGGATTTGGGGGCAGAGAAACGATTCTATATTATATTGTAATGATGGAATATGTAATTATATATTTGTTAAAATCCATAAAATGTGAACTTTATTGTAAATTAGGGACTTTAGATGATGATGCTGGTTTATGGATTGTAACAAATGTACCACTCTGCAACATGTACTACCACATGTACTCTGCTAAATGTACCACCATGTTAATGGGGGTTGGTGTACATGTGTTATTCAGGAGCTGTGTGAGAACTCTGGTAATATCTACTCCATTTTGCTGTACTAAAAATAGTCTAATAAATAAATTTTATATAAAATAATTAGTAGCTGAAGAGTTGGAAATAGTCATCATACAACCTGTGTACCTTAATGTGTAGTATTTTTAACCCCCAAAATATTAATAGTGATTTTTAACATTTACAGATGAAAATCTATGGTGAACTTCTAGCCTAATTTACTTAAGGCTCATTGGCAAATAAACAGCTCTATTGTGTCATAAAAAATAAATTATTTAAGACTTGCAATCTATTTGAAAATAATGGAAAATCTTGGAGAAATAAGTCTATTTATGCTAAACAAATGTGTTTTTATTTATTAAAATGAAAATAATTCTACTTAAAAATGTATCAGATCACTCTTTGTGGTACTGTAATGTCATTGAGTTATATCTGGAAATTAAGCCAACTTTCCAATGACATTTATAATTGTTTAACACCTTAATGTTTGTTATGTGATAATAACTCTATAGTAATTTATAACTCATAATGGTGCTTATTATGTTCCTTGTTATATAGTACTATAGTGTCTCATGCGGCCTCTAGGCAAATCTTTTCCTTGTAGCTGACCTAAAATTTAAAATGCCAATAGTTATTTACTGTTTCTTACCAGCTATTCAGAAATGAAGTTAAATCACAAAAATTATTAAATAAGTATTAGGTATGCCATTTTAATTTTGAATATTGTTTATTGGCCTCATTTTCATGTGTTTCAATTTAAAAGGTCTATTTTCTAAATCTTCTGTAATTAATTTTACCATTTACACAAAATATTTTATTCATTTAAAATCAGCTTTGTATCAATATTCAAATTAGCATTGTCATGGACAGATTTAGAAATACTTTACTTTCCAAACCAAATGTATCTTTTCTACTCTGTTTCTCTCTGAACAATTAAGATCATCTTCTACTTATTACACACTTCAATTTTTTTTTTGTAGAAACCTTTAAAGTGAGTAATTATCTACCTAGCATTATATATTTCATCTGGTTTATAGATATAATCATTTGTATCACAAAGCAAAAGATTTTCATTTATTTATCAATTTATATGTAATGCATATTTAGGCAAGCAATTCACCCTTCTAATCATAGCTGTGGACAATTACAGTTCCAAACTTGAAGATAAGTCTGCTGAGTTCAATAGCTACTCTCTGAAGAAAGAAAATAAATGCTTATGATAAATTAACTGAGAGGCATTGTCACTTGAAGTTGGCTTTTTAGAAGTATAAAAAGAGCCAGAAGCCTTTCTGTATGCTTTTCACTATGCTCCTAATTTAGGGGTTTCTGCATTTCATTTCCTTATAACTTGACACTAAATATCCATGCATTTCTGATATAACTATTTAAGGGTCCACAAGAATAATATAAATAATATAAATGGCTCAGCTATTCAGAAACTTAAAAAATCATCTAGCAAATGCTACACTACATTTTCCTTGAATAGCTTCAAACTGCATATTTAAATATTAAGAATCGTTTTTTTTTCCAGTTGCTTCAATTTAAGAGTATTCCACAGGAATATCAAACACAGCAATTTTAGATGTTTTGCAAAGTGATTCAAACATGAATTAGATGCTAGGGAGAAATTGATTTGTTTTTATTTTTTTCCTGTGGGTGAATATTATTCATACATAAGAATTTCACTGGATATTCTTAAATAGGAGAAAAAGGTTAGCCTTATACCGTGAACAGATTAAAAGCTTGACAGCCTTTGTTATTTTCTCTTGTGGGTTTCCCAATGTGCCTTCTGCATGTCAGTGTCTATGGGAATGTTCCATCAGTAGACACATCTATCCACAATCAAAACCCTGATCGAGAGGCTTCATGCTAGTTTTATGTCCTGAAATATATTTATAATTAATGTAATGATTAATAATTTTAATATCGGTTTTGATTTTTAAAATATAAGATGAAAAATAAACAAGAAACACAATTCTGTTTTGTGTTTGGGGGAGGACATCCATTTGTCACATTTGCTTAGATTTTTGTAGGTTTCAGTAAACCTTGGCCCCGTTTACAGCTCCTGTCACATTTCTAAGAAAAATAATTTTATTTTTAAGTTTTTTAAAGTCTGGCTCCAAATTGCAGAATTTTCAAAAATAATAGTGATTTAATCAAAATAAAAATGTATTACTTAAACAAAGAAAGTCTTGGTACAAGCAGTCATGTACACTTTGGTTTCTGTTTTGTTTTTGAGACAGGGTCTCACTTGGTTGCTCAGGCTAGAGTACAGTGGTGTGATCTTGGCTCATTGCAACCTTCACCTTCCAGATTCAAGTGATTCTCGTGCCTCTTGAGTAGCTGAAATTACAGGCACATGCCATCATGCCCGGCTTATCTTTTATATTTTTGATAGAGACGGGTTTTCACCATGCTGGTCAGCTGGTCTCAATCTCCTGACCTCAAGTGATCCACTGGCCTAGGCCTCCCAAAGTGCTGGGATTATAGGAATGAGTCACTGCACCTGGCCACAGGCAGTCATGTACTCTTATGCTAACTTTATCACTAAGTTTCTTGGAAACCCAAACAACTTTCAACCTATGCTCCATCATCCTACAAGCTTCACGACAAGATATATCCTGCACAAGCAACCAAACCTAGAAAGGAATAAGGAAGAAGAGAGAAGTATCTATGTGTTGGCCCTCTGTTAAAGAAGGTTTCTAGAAGTTGCTACAAGATACATCTACTTCATTCTGAAAGACTGAATATACAAGAGATGATGGCCAGAAATGTTGTCATATATGGCAACAGAACTCTTACCCTTAGTCTCTGAAGCATCCAGCTCAGGAAGCTAAGCCACAGTTTCTGGATAAATCAGCCAAAAATTATCAGTACTTGGTTGCCCCTCGCTCACCAAAGAATGAATCAGAGTCAAATATGTTCTCCAGTACAGTGACATAAGAGTCCACACTTCTAGTTAGTCCAGTTTCCTTATGGCAAAAACCTCCATTTAGAGTCTATCTGAGGCACTCACTTTGAATTCCTGATAGAGATTTCTCTCTCTCCTGCCTGTCTTTGTGTCTCTTCCAAACACAAGTAATGTTTACTGACTCCTTTGCTATAGCAAACTCTAAATAAATAGACTCCACTTATTATGTGGGTGGTCTCCTTTTATTTCAACAGTTCTACTGCCCGTGTTTACACCTGACTTTTAAAGATGCCAAGAACTGTAATCTTTAGTACTGAAAAATCATATACCAGCTAAAAGTCCTACACCAGTTAAAAGTCCTCTACTATGGAAGAGATTAAAATGGACTTTGGAGGTAACCACACTGAAAGAAATATAAAAAAATTAAGTTAAACAAAAAGACATGCAAATTCTAAAACAACATACACTTCCAATTTCTGTGTTAGATAACACCAAAAACTCGTCTTCATGCTAAAGGACATTGGAACTGTGCACACTTTCCTGTCTCTATTAAAACAAATAACAAGTAAAATTAACCTGACCACTCTCTCCAGATAATTATTCACTCCTATAAGACTGTGAACCAAACAAAATACTAACCAAGACTAACAGCCTCCTTATCACAAATTCTTTCAACACTCCTAATTATGTCCACCAGTCCAAAGCTATTTTGCCATAAATTCTTGCTAAGCCTTACCTGTACCTTTCTTGCAATGCTCACTTACAAATTACCCAGCCCATGCCATAAAACCCTATAAATATACTCTCCTATCTTCATGTTTCTAAGACACAACTAAGATTGTGAAATTATTGGTCCTTATGTTGTAGTGAATCTAATAGGATTAGTCTTCCTTGATCAACACATTTTCCTGCTAATTTTGTCATAGGCTTATTTGTAACATCATGGATGTCCTACTGAGATCTAATTAATAAGACATTGATTAAAACCCTTTAAGTGGAACTATGTGCTCTTCTGAGTCTCCTTAAGCCTTCTATTCATGAGTCTTTCTGACCACAACACTGGATATGTCCTGGAAAGGATTTATACTGATTTCTTTACATGGAAGTTTCCATTTGCATGTCTATTTTCTTCCAAGAAATGACTAACCCTTTTAGAAAACCTTCGTGTTCTGATTTGAAAGTTCATATCCTTAAACAAAATCTCTCTTGTTACTAACAATATTATTGTTTTTTTGTCATCCTTGTAATTTTGTGTGTGGGACACTGAGTGTCTATAGGGAGACCATATACCCTAATAAGTCCATCCTTATACCGGTCTCAAAGATTGGATTTGGATAATTTTGTAAGAGCAGTAACTTTAGAACAAACCTTTCTTTCGGTCATCTTTTGAAAACCAAATGTCTTCCCCTAGTGGTTTCCTGGTTTTCCTGAAAACTGCTTTAAAATGTTTTTCATCTGCTTGGAGCCATGTCATTTGTTGATCCTCTAGTCTAGTTGATGACCAATAGTTCTTGACCAGGTTCTAGAGATAAGAAGTTGCACAGATATTGCCCTTACAAACTGATAGAGCTTTCATGGGATGTTGTGAGTTCATGGCATTCCAGGCCAACCACCTGCTTCCTTCATATAAAACCTAAAGATAACTTGGAATTGCCATAATGGCTTTGGAAACTTTTGCCATGCAAAATATTTGAGTCAAATTGGGGGCGGGGGGAAAGGAAGAAATTTTTTGAGAATATTCTCCTCTATATTCCGCATTTAAATGAAGGACCACCTAGCATTAATAAATAAGGGCTTTTAATCATACAATTGAATTTCAACATGATGAAATTAATAAAAGTTCAAGTTATTGTTGAAATAAGGAACAGTGTTTCTGTCTCTCTCTCTCTCTCTCTCATTTGTGTGTATGTGTATGCTTGTGTTGAAATATATTCTTCTACATATAGTCTATCTCCTTTTTACTATAGAGCAGCTACAATTAGCCCTTCTTTAGTAATAATTTTACAACTGACTGAAGTTGGCTTTATGTCAGTTCTTTTATTTGCCTTCCCTTCTGTATCTATTTACCTTCACCAGGGAAACTATGAAGATTATGATGAAGTAGAGGAGAGCCCCAAAATTGAGGTTTAGCTGGGAAGGTTCTGGGCTTTGTTAGAGTAGGCAGATAGCCAGAAATAAGCAGGCAAGGGAGCTCTCTGTGAAAAGAAATCCAGGAGATGCTAGCCCACTGATATTCAGCACTGACCCAATAAAAATCTCCAAAAAGGACAATGGCTGCATTGGCCACATCTGGTCTTCTGGTTAGGCTTCTCTGGTCCTGAAAAAGGCTTATCAGGCCTTAACCAGAGATAATTGGTAGGGATTTTCCACACCAACAAGCATGTGCACCTCTCCAAAATCTCACCCTTTGGTAGAGATTTTAGATGCTAATAAGACATGCGATCTGTGTACTAGCATGTTGAACCACAGAGCCTGAGTAGCCCAAAAGATCTCCCAAAACATGCTTTGAAGTAACACTCGCTTCTCGGAGTCCCCAGCACTTGCTGCTGCTGGCTCATTATTTTGAGCAGCCCACTCTGCCTCCGATTTCAGAATCTCCTGTCTATTTAAATAAACACCGCTACTACTATTTTTCCAGCTGGACCAGCCCACAGATGTTTTCTAGCCAAACCAGTCAAGAGCTGTTTGTCACTCCTCTCTAGAAATGTACTTTATCTTCCTTCAATAAACTCTGCTATTTAACCTTTGCTATGCCTCTCTTAGATCAATTATTTCTTCCAAGCTAGACAATAACTGATGATTTTGGCATTTTCTGGTAACAGCTAAATACAAGGGTGAGCTGGTGGTGTATAGAGCAGTCTTTTATTGAACAGTACTACTCCTTGCTTAGGAGAGCTAACTCTTAGGCAGGGCACCCAGAGTCTACAACCCATGGGCTGACTACAACATGTTATTACACATACTACAAGATACAGGCTAACTACAACATATTATTATAACGTATTACCACATATGAGCTGAATAAAATATATGGACTGACAACAAAAAATTTTATGTCTACAACATAATATAGTCACTTATACCTGCTTTTAACTACATGCAAAATAAGGAGCAGGTTAATGCAAATTGAGGGTTGGGTTTTTTAGAATTTTCTAAGAAAGACGTGTAACTTCTGGGTCATTACTATAGTATTTGTAAACTGTCATGGCACCAGCAGTGTCTTATGCTAATG
Organism: Saimiri boliviensis; assembly: GCF_048565385.1. NCBI lineage: Eukaryota > Metazoa > Chordata > Mammalia > Primates > Cebidae > Saimiri > Saimiri boliviensis. The sequence continues at coordinate 106,126,677 of NC_133450.1, read as the reverse complement.
AGCAATGAGGGCAGCTAGGGATCACTTTGGTCACCATCTGCTGTTTGGGGGAAGTTTCTTCACTTTACCCTGTCTAGATCAGATTCTGTTCTGGTCAGCAGGGCTGTGACCAAAGTACAAGTCGTCCTTTCTTCTCTCTCTTTCTTTTTTTTTTTTTTTTTTTTTTTTAATGTACATTCTAGGAATATTGAGATCAGTTAAATTCTTACTACTTTTTTAAAAGAAAAGGAAACATTTAATATTTGTGCTTCTTTGGATCTTTTTACCTTGCAAAACTGGATCAGAGGAAAAGAATCATTTGTGTTAGGAAAATAGTTTCGGTTCTTAGATAACGAAAACATAAATACTTCAAACTTTTAGTATGCACTGAAGAATTAGACATTTTAAGTATACCAATATAAAAATGTCTGTATATTTTTGAAGTAAGTCATATAATTTTTTTATTATATTTTAAGTTCTGAGGTACATGTGCAAATCTTCAGGTTTGTTACATAGGTATAAACATGCCATGGTGGTTTGCCGCATCAACCCCCCCCCATCCTACATTAGGTATTTCTTCTAATTTTATCCCTCCCCAACCTCCCCACTCCCAGCTATTGCTCCCCTAGCCCCTCTACCCTGCAACAGACCCCAGTGTGTGATGTTCCCCTCCCTGTTTCCATATGTTCTCATTATTTAACACTCACTTATAAGTGAGAACATACAGTGTTTGGTTTTCTGTTCTTGTGTCAGTTTGCTGAGAATGATGGTTTCCAGATTCAACCATGTTCCTGCAAAGGACACGAACTCATCCTTTTTAATGGCTACATGATATTCCACAGTATATACGGGCCCCATTTTCTGCGTTAATTTTATTATTTATCCAGTAGTCATTCAGGAGCAGGTTAGTGAGTTTCCATGTAGTTGTGCAGTTTTGTGTGAGTTTCTCAATCCTGAGTTCTAATTTGATTTTACTGTGGTCTGGGAGACTGTTTGTTATGATTGTCATTCTTTTGCATTTGCTGAAGAGTGATTTACTTCCAGGTATGTGGTCAATTTTAGAGTAAGTGTTATGTGGTGCTGAGAAGAATCTATATTCTGTGGTTTTGGGGTGGAGAGTTCTGTAGATGTCTACTATACGTGCTTGGTCTAGATCTGAGTTCAACTCCTATATCCTTGTTAAGTTGCTGCCTCGTTGATCTGTCTAATATTGACTTTAATAGTGGAGTGTTAAAGTCTCCCACTATTATTGTAATGGTTGGATGTCTCTTTGGAAAAATTAAAGTGGCCACACTTTAATTTTCAAAATATATTTTGTCCCCTTCCTAACATTATCACTACATACAAATAATTTTAGCATAATTGAATTCAGACATTTTGGTTTAATCATTCATAATTTAAACTTATAATTTCTGTATTAATTATGTCAACCTTTTTTTGACTTGCAACTAAAATCAAGCAAGTCTCCAATTTAAGGTTAGACTATCATTAAGATTTATCAACTCAAGTTGGTAGTTTATGCCAAAGTAAAGTCTCAATTATAATTTCAGATATGAAATAACACCAAAACTTTTAATAGTTGGTGGGGTGGCTGGTGAAATATTAGCAAATTATTGGGAAAATTTATAGATTGTAATCTCAAATCTTTTGGAAGGCTGAAAGGTTTAAAACTAATCTATAACCGTCCCTAACATTTTTCTAATATTTTGCCATTCACCTGAGTGAATCTCAGCATGTTGGAAACTCCAGAATTATATGTATATTTTCTTATAAAATTTCTTCAAGATTTGCTCAAACTTGAAATGAAACTCAATATATCATTAGAAATACATGGAATAAGAAGACTGGAAGTTAATCCTGAAGCGAGTTCATAATAAAGAAAACTTTAGAATTTTTAAAATCATATTTACATATTTTATTAAAATACTGTAAATAAATATCAACAACCTTTCTGGAAAGGAAGGTATAAAATAATAATGTAAGAATAAGGAATACATAACGTCATTAAAAAGATGTAGAATTTGGTTTAACAGGTGAGAAGATGAAGTAAAAGGTTTGTTAATTGTCATGTTTATAGTACTGTATATAGTACAATACAAAAGTTACTACTACAATGTTAATTCTAAAATTGAGAAATATTTTAACAAATGTTTTAAAACTTGGATGTGAACATTAATAGGAAAAAGCCAAATACATAATTTTAAAAATACTAGATATAGGTTTAGCAAAAAAAAAAAAAATAAAGCCGTATGTTAGAAATCATAAAAAGATGTCAAAACCTAAATGTCGTAGCTTCAAAAAAGTAAAATACCTGGAAATACATTTAACAAAGGAGATGAAATATCTCTATGAGGCAAACCATAAAACACTGTTGAAAGAAATTTCAGGTGGCACAAACAAAAGGAAAAACATTCCATGTTCATGAATTAGAATACATATCATTAAAAGTGACCACATTTTTCAAAGCAATCTACAGACTCAACACATTTTCTATAAAATTACCGATGATATTTTTTCACAAAATTAGAAAAGTCTATTAAATTCACTGGAATCAAAAAGGAGCCCAAAATAACCAAAGCAATACCGAGCGAGAAGATAAAGTTGCAAACATCACCATACCTGACTTTACATTATACTACCAGCCTATAGTAACCAAACTGCATGTCACTGGCACAAAAGTAGACACATAGATCAATGGAACATAATCCAGCAAAACCAGAAATAGAGCTACATATGTACAACACATGTATCTCTCTGACAAAGTTGACAAATGATCTCTGATGAAGTTGACAAAAATATAGACTGGGGAAAGAGCATCCTTTACACTAAATGGTTGTGGAAAAACTCAATAGCCATAAGCAGAAAAATGAAGTGGACCCATACCTCTCACCATATACAAAAATTAAATATGATTGATTAAATACCTAAATTTAAGACCTAAAATTATAAAAATTCTATACGAAAGCCTGGAAAAATCTCTTCTGGGTATTAGGCAAAAATTTATGACAAAGTCTTCAAAAACACATGCAACAGAAACAAAAAGACAAAGGAGACTTACTTAAACTAAAAAACTTCTGCATAGCAAAGAAATAAACAACAGAGTAAACATACAAGCTACAGATGGGAGAAAATATATGCCAACTATGCATCTCATAAAAAACAAGATCAACGACACACAAGGGATTCAAACAACTAAATAAGAAAAAAAAAAAGACAACCCTATTAAAAATGGGCAAAGGATATTAACAGACGTTTTCTTTCTTTCTTTTTTTTTACTGTACATAATTGTATGTGTTTTATTTATTTATTTATTTTCTTTTTCTTAATTAGACTTTAAGTTCTGGGATGTATGTGCAGATCATGCATGTTTGTTACATAGGTATACACATGCTGTGGTGGTGGTTTGCTGCAACCAACACCCTGTCATCTGCATTAGATATTTCTCCTTACTCTATCCCTCCCCAGTCCCTTTACTCCCTGCTATTCCTCTCCTAGTCCCCTACCCTGCAGGCCTCAGGGAGTGATGTTCCCCTCCCTGTGTCCACGTGTTCTCATTGTTCAACACCCACTTATAAGTAAGAACATGCAGTGTTTGGTTTTCTGTTCTTGGGTCATTTTGCTGAGAATGATGGTTTCCAGTTTCATCCATGACCCTGCAAAGGACATGAACTCATCTTGTTTAATGGCTGCATAGTATTCCATGGTGTATATGTGCCACATCTTTATCCAGTCTATTACTGATGGGCATTTGGTTTGGTTGCAAGTGTTTGCTATTGTGAACTTGCCACAATAAACATACATGTGCATGTCTCTTTATAATACAATAATTTATAATCCTTTGGGTATATACCCAGTAGGGATTGCTGGGTCAAATGGTATTTCTATTTCTAGATCCTTGAGGAATTGCCACACTGTCCTCCACAGTGGTTGAATTAATTTATACTCCCACCAACATGTAAAAGCATTCCTTTTTCTCCACATCCTCTCCAGCATCTGTTGTCTCCTGATTTTTTAATGATCACCATTCTAACTGGTGTGAGGTGGTATCTCAATGTTGTTTTGATTTGCATTTCTCTAATGACCAGTGATGATGAACTTTTCTTCATATGTTTGTTGTTTCTATAAATGTCTCCTTTTGAAAAATGTCTCTTCATATCCTTTGCCCACTTTTTGATGGGGTAATTTTTTCTTGTAAATTTGACATTTTCTAAAGAATCATGCAGCAGCCAACAAATATATGAAAAAATTCTCTTCAACAATAATCACAGATATGCAAATTAAAAACACAATGAACTATCTTACAACAATCAGAAAGACTAATATTTAAAAAGTTAGTACCAGGCATAGTGACTAATACTTGTCATTCCAGCACTTTGGGAGAGCGAGGCCAGTAGAACACTTCAGGCCAGGAGATCAAGACCAGCCTGGCCAACATGGGGAAACCCATGTCTACTGAAAATACAAAAATTAACCAGGTGTGGTCACACATCTGAGGCACAAAAATTGTTTGAAACTGAGATGCAGAGGTTGCAGTGAGCCGAGATCAGGCCACTGTACTGCACTGGGCATCAGAATGACTGTCTCAAAAAATATTCATGACCAAAACGCCAAAAGCAATGGCAACAAAAGTCAAAATAGACAAATGGGACCTAATCAAACTCCACAGCTTCTGCACAGCAAAAGAAACAGTCAGTAGAGTGAATCGGCAACCAACAGAATGGGAAAAAATTTTGCAGTCTACCCATCTGACAAGGGGCTGATATCCAGAATTTACAAAGAACTAAAGCAGATCTACAAGAAAAAAACAAACAAGCACATTCAAAAATGGGCGAAGGATATGAACAGATACTTTACAAAAGAAGACATACAGGAGGCCAACAAACATATGAAAAAATGCTCATCATCACTGGTCATCAGAGAAATGCAAATCAAAACCACATTGAGATACCATCTCACACCAGTTAGAATGGCGATCATTAAAAAATCTGGAAACAACAGATGCTGGAGAGGATGTGGAGAAATAGGAACACTTTTACACTGTTGGTGGGAATGTAAATTAATTCAACCATTGTGGAAGACAGTGTGGCGATTCCTCCAGGACCTAAAAATAGAAATCCCATTTGACCCAGCAATCCCATTACTGGGTATATATCCAAAGGATTATAAATCATTCTACTATAAGGACACGTGCACACGAATGTTCATTGCAGCACTGTTTACAATAGCAAAGACCTGGAACCAACCCAAATGCCCAACGATGATAGACTGGATAGGGAAAATGTGGTACATATACACCATGGACTATTATGCAGCCATCAAAAATGATGAGTTCACGTCCTTTGTAGGGACATGGATGAATCTGGAAACCATCATTCTCAGCAAACTGACACAAGAGCAGAAAATCAAACACAGTATATTCTCACTCATAGGCGGGTGTTGAACAATGAGAACACATGGACACAGGGAGGGGAGCACTACACACTGGGGTCCGTTGGGGGGAAATGGGGGAGGGGCGGGGGGGTGGGGAGGTGGGAAGAGATAGCATGGGGAGAAATGACAGATACAGGTGAGGGGACGGAAGGCAGCAAACCACACTGCCACGTGTGTACCTATGCAACAATCTTGCATGTTCTTCACATGTACCCCAAAACCTAAAATGCAATTAAAAAAAAAACAAAAAACAAAAAAAACAAAAACAAAAACAAAAAAAACAGCAGATATTTGCAAGGCTACAGAGAAAAGGGAACACTTACGCACTGCTGGTGGGAATGGAAATTACTACTACTTCTATTAAAAACAGTACAGATTTTTCAAGGAATAACTACCCAAAGGAAAAAATCATCATATATATAAAAAAATTGGTATATGTTTATTGCAGCACCTGATAGCAAAGACATGGAATCAACCTATGTGTCTATCAACAGATAATTAGATAAAGAAAATGTGATACATATGTATATATATGAAATATATGCATATGTATATGTGAGATCTATATGCACATACATATTCCGTTTATATATTCTATGTATATGTGTGTATATATATATTCCATATATACACACATATAATACACATATATGTATTCCATGTGTCCGTGTATTATATGTCTGTGTGTATATATATACATATATATATTCCATATGTGGATATATATTCCATATATATCCATACATGTAAATGATTATATGAGTAAATACATACATATACAAATGGACATATGCATATATATGTATATATGTGTATATATATACATACATATATATGGAATGTATATATATACTGTATATATATGCTGTATACACATATACACATGTGTGTATATATATATATACACACACACACACAAATACATCCACACATGGAATATATATATGTGTGTGTGTATATATATATACACATACACATATAATACACCCACATATATGTGTGTCTCTCTCTATATACACACACACATATATACACACAGACAAAAACATATACATGCTATGGAATATCATGCAGTTATATAAAATGACATGCAGTGCTTTCAAAATGATATCATGTCCTTTGTAGCAATACTGACAAAACAGGAAGCCATTATTCTCATTAAAATAACTGAGAAACAGAAAATCAAATACTACATGTTCTTACATATAAGTAGGAGCTAAATAATGAATCCACAGAGTCATATAGAGTGAAATAACATAGTCTTGGGATTATGAAACGGGATTTGCTAGCTAGCAGGAATGTGAGGGTTGAAAAATTACCTAATAGATACAATGTTTACCATTTGGTGATATGTGCACTAAAAGTCCAGGTTTCATTAATACACAATATATCCATGAAACAAAACTGTACTTGTACCACCTAAATCTAACAATATAAACATATGGTATAAATAAAAATTTAAAATAGATTATTGAATGTAATAAAACATTAAAATAAAATAAAAAGCACAGGCTAATTCTGGGCCAGGTATGGTGGCTCATACCTGTAATCCAGCACTTTGGGAGGCCAAAATGACAAAACATACAAGTTTTTTGTGTGAAAAATTTTAAAAAGTATCATGACAAGAAAACACAAAATATAAATAACCAATGTGAAAACCAGGTATAAATGAAGTAAGATATAATAGAAACCTATGGAAAATATTGAAATTTTGCTTCCAAACATTTTTTTAATTTGCTTTTAAACATTAATTTATTTAAAAAATTGTCATAAAATAATACATAATATAAAATTTACCATTTAAATCATTTTTAAGTATTCAGTTCAGTAGTATTAATAGATTCATATTCTCAGGCAATCATCATTTTCCATCTTCAGCGTTCATTTGCTTTTATTTGATTAGCTAGTCAGTATTTTTTCATTTCTTGATGCACTATTATATTTTTTCTTCTTCCTCCCTCTCGTTTTCTTCTTTCCCCCTTTTCTTCTTCCTCTTACTCCTCTCCCTTTCTTTTTTTTTTTAAGTCTTTTTATGATCTTTGCCAATTTTCCAAATAGCCTGATAATAGTTTTTCTTTCTCTCTCTCTTTTTAATTAGGAGGTTTCTATACTATGTGTATTATCTTTTGTCAATTTTTATATATTTTGCTTGGCTCTTTATATATTACATTAGTTATATTCTTTTTTTTAATTGCATTTTAGGTTTGGGGGTACATGTGAAGAACATGCAAGATTGTTGCAATAGGTACACACGTGGCAGCATGGTTTGCTGCCTTCCTTCTCCTCACCTGTATCTGTCATTTCTCCATGCTATCTTTTCCCACCTCCCCACCTCCCTGTCCCTCCCTCATTTCCCCCCAACGGACCCCAGTGTGTAGTGCTCCCCTCCCTGTGTCCATGTGTTCTCATTGTTCAACACCCGCCTATGAGTGAGAATATACGGTGTTTGATTTTCTGCTTTTGTGTCAGTTTGCTGAGAATGATGGTTTCCAGGTTCATCCATGTCCCTACAAAGGACGTGAACTCATCGTTTTTGATGGCTGCGTAATATTCCATGGTGTATATGTACCACATTTTCCCTATCCAGACTATCATCGTTGGGCATTTGGGTTGGTTCCAAGTCTTTGCTATTGTAAACAGTGCTGCAATCAACATTCGTGTGCATGTGTTTTTATAGTAGAATGATTTATAATCCTTTGGATATATATCCAGCAATGGGATTGCTGGGTCAAATGGAATTTCTATTTTTAGGTCATTGAGGAATCACCACACTGTCTTCCACAATGGTTGAATTAATTTACACTCCCACCAACAGTGTAAAAGTGTTCCTATTTGTCCACATCCTCTCCAGCATCTGTTGTCTCCAGATTTTTTCATGATCGCCATTTTAACTGGTGTGAGATGGTATTTCAACGTGGTTTTGATTTGCATTTCTCTAATGACCAATGATGATGAGCATTTTTTCATGTTTGTTGGCCTCCTGTATGTCTTCTTTTGTAAAGTGTCTGTTCATATCCTTTGCCCATTTTTGAATGTGCTTGTTTGTTTTTTTCTTGTAGATCTGTTTTAGTTCTTTGTAAATTCTGGATATCAGCCCCTTTGCAGATGGGTAGACTGCAAAAATTTTTTCCCATTCTGTTGGTTGCCAATTTACTCTACTGACTGTTTCTTTTGCTGTGCAGAAGCTGTGGAGTTTGATTTGGTCCCATTTGTCTATTTTGACTTTGTTGCCATTGCTTTTGGCGTTTTGGTCATTAAGTCCTTGCCTACGCCTATATCCTGAATGGTTTTGCCTAGATTTTCTTCTAGGGATTTTTAACTGTTTTAAGGAAGAAAATAATTAAGATGAAAGAATATTGAGGTTCCATACTTGAAAAACATCTATTCAAGAAAGATTAAGAATTAGAAAACAAATTAACACAAAAAATTAATATTTTTGTTGAATCAGCTGAATAAAATTAAAGGTGGTGAACTTAATATATTAATATCAGATCTTCACTTCTTCATTTAATAAAATTGAAGAAAACTATAGAGGCTTATGTAACACAATTTAACAAGTTTAATTTATAAAATTTTAAATCTGATACCAAATGAATGCATTTTCTTTCAGATTTTCCAAGCATTACAGAGCAAAAAAAATCAGGAGTTGCTACTCTCATCTCGGAAAAAACAGGCTTTAAAGCAACAAAGATCAAAAGAGACAAAAAAGGACATTAAATAATGGTAAAAGGATCACTACAACAAGAAGAGCTAACGATCCTAAATATATATGCACCCAATACAAGAGCACCCAGATACATAAGGCAAGTTCTTAATGACTTACAAAGAGACTTAGACTCCCACACTATAATAGTGGGAGACATTAACACCCCATTGTCAATATTAGACAGATCAACCAGACAGAAAATCAACAAGGATATCCAGGAGCTGAACTCAGACCTGGAACAAGCAAACCTAATAGACATTTACAGAACTCTCCACCTCAAATCCACAGAATATACACTCTTCTCAGCACCACATCACACCTACTCTAAAACTGACCACATAATTGGCAATAAATCACTCCTCAGCAAATGCAAAAGAATGGAAATCACAACAGTCTCCCAGAGCACAGTGCAATCGAGTTAGAACTCAGAATGCAGAAACTAACTTGGAACCGCACAGCTTCATGGAAACTGAACAATTGGAATGTTGACTGTATAAACAATGAAATGAAGGCAGAAATAAAGATGTTCTTCAAAACCAACGAAAACGAAGACCAAACATACCAGAATCACTGGGAAACATTTAAAGCAGTCTCTAGAGGAAAATATATAGCAATAAGTGCCCACATGAGAAGCAAGAAGAAATCTAAAATTGAAACCCTAGGATCAAAATTGAAAGAGCTAGAGGAGCAAGATCAAAAAAACTCAAAGCCTAGCAGAAGAAAAGAAATTACTAAGATGAGAGCAGAACTGAATGAGATAGAGACACAAAAACCCTTAAAAAATCAATAAATCCAGGAGCCGGTTTTTTGAAAAGATCAACAAAATAAACAGACCACTAGCCAGATTAATAAAAAAGAAAAGAGAGAATAACCAAATTGATGCAATAAAAAACGATAAAGGGGATATCACCACAGATTCCACAGAAATCCAAACCATCATCAGAGATTATTACAAACAACTCTATGCACATAAACTAGTAAACCTGGAACAAATGGATAAATTCCTGGGCATCTGCATCCTCTCAAGCCTAAACCAGGAAGAAGTTGAAACCCTGAATAGACCAATAACAAGGTCTGAAGCTGAGGCAGCAATTAAGAGACTACAACCCAAAAAAAGCCCAGGTTCAGATGCGTTCACAGCTGAATTCTAACAGACATACAAAAAGAGTTGGTACCATTACTTCTGAAACTATTCCAGATAATCCAAAAAGAGGGAATCCTTCCCAAATCATTTTATGAGACGAACATCATCCTGATACCAAAACCCGGCAGAGACTAAACAAGAAAAGAAAACTTCAGGCCAATATCCATGATGAACATAGATGCAAAAATCTTCAATAAAATACTGGCAAACCAATTGCAACAGCACATCAAAAAGCTTATCCACCATGATCAAGTAGGATTCATCCCAAGGATGCAAGGCTGGTTCAACATACACAAGTCCATAAAGGTAATTCACCACATAAACAGAACCAAAGACAAAAACCACATGATTATCTCAACTGACGCAGAGAAGGCCTGTGACAAAATTCAACAACCCTTTATGCTAAAAACCCTCAATTAACTAGGTACTGACGAAATGTATCTCAAAATAATAAAAGCTATTTACAACAAACCAACAGCCAATATCATACTGAATGGGCAAAAACTGGAAGCATTCCCTTTGAAATCTGGCACTAGACAAGGAGGCCTTCTCTCACCACTCCTATTCAATATAGTCCTGGAAGTTCTAGCCAGAGCAATCAGGCATGAAAAAGAAATAAAGGGTATTCAAATTGGAAAGGAGGAAATCAAATTGTCTCTATCTGCAGATGACATGATTGTCTATCTAGAAGACCCCATCATCTCAGCTCAAAATCTCCTGAAACTGATAAGCAATTTCATCAAAGTCTCAGGATACAAAATCAATGTGCAAAAATCACAAGCATGCCTACACACCAGTAACAGACTTAAAGAGAGCCAAATCAAGAACGAGCTGCCATTCACAATTGCTACAAAGGGAATAAAATACCTAGGAATACAACTAACAAAGAACGTAAAGGACCTCTTCAAGGAGAACTACAAGCCACTGCTCAACGAAATAAGAGAAGACACAAATAGATAAAAGAACATTCCATGTTCATGGCTAGGAAGAATCAACATCGTGAAAATGGCCATACTGCCCAAAGTGATTTACAGATTCAATGCTATTCCTATCAAGCTACCAATGAAATTCTCCACAAAACTGGAAAAAACACGTTAAACTTCATATGGAACCAAAAGAGAGCCCACATAGCCAATTCAATTCTAAGCAAAAAGAACAAAGCAGGAGGCATCACATTATTGGACTTCAAACTATACTACAAGGCTACAGTAATCAAAACAGCATGATACTGGTACCAAAACAGAGATATAGACCAATGGAACAGAACAGAGGCCTCAGAGGCAACACAGCATATCTACAACCATCCGTCTTTTGACAAACCTCACAAAAACAAGCAATGGGGAGAGGATTCCCTGTTTAATAAATGGTGTTGGGAAAACTGGCTAGTCATGTGCAGAAAGCAGAAATTGGACCCCTTCCTGACACCTTACACTAAAATTAACTCCAGATGGATTAAAGACTTAAACAGAAGACCTAACACCATAAAAATCCTAGAAGAAAATCTAGGCGAAACAATTCAGGACATAGGCATAGGCAAGGACTTCATGACTAAAACACCAAAAGCATTGGGAACAAAAGCCAAAATAGACACATGGGACCTAATCAAACTCCACAGATTCTTCTCAGAAAAAGAAACAGTCATTAGAGTGAATCAGCAACCAACAGAATGGGAAAAAAATTTTTGCAGTCTACCCATCTGACAAGGGGCTGATATCCAGAATTTACAAAGAACTAAAACAGATCTACAAGAAAAAAACAAAAAAGCCCATTCAAAAGTCGGCGAAGGATACGAACAGATACTTTACAAAAGAAGACACACAGGAGGCCAACAAACATATGAAAAAATGCTCATCATCACTGGTCATTAGAGAAATGCAAATCGAAACTACATTGAGATACCATTTCACGCCAGTTTGGATGGCGATCATTAAAAAATCTGGAGACAACAGATGCTGGAGAGGATGGGGAGAAATAGGAACACTTTTACACTATTGGTGGGAGTGTAAATTAGTTCCACCATTGTGGAAGACAGTGTGGTGATTCCTCAATGACCTAAAAATAGAAATCCCATTTGACCCAGCAATCCCATTACTGGGTATATATCCAAAGGATTATAAATTGTTCTACTATAAGGACACATGCACACAAATGTGCACTGCAGCACTGTTTACAATAGCAAAGACCTGGAACCAACCCAAATGACCATCGACGTTAGACTGGATAGGGAAAATGTGGTACATATACGCCATGGAATATTACGCAGCCATCAAAATCGATGAATTTGCGTCCTTTGTAGGGACATGGATGAACCTAGAAACCATCATTCTCAGCAAACTGACACAAGAGCAGAAAATCCAACACCACATGTCCTCACTCATAGGCTGGTGTTGAACAATGAGAACACATGGACACAGGGAGGGGAGCACTACACACTGGGGTCCATTGGGGGGAAATGAGGGAGGGATGGGGGAGTGGGAAGGTGGGGAGAGATAGCATGGGGAGAAATGACAGATATAGGTGATGGAGAGGAACGAAGCAAATCACACTGCCATGTGTGTACCTATGCAACAATCTTGCATGTTCTTCACATGTACCCCCAAACCTAAAATGCAATAAAAAAATTAAAAAAAAAGGGGGATAGAAATGAAAAACTACGCAAAAGAAAAGATGTAACAGGTTTATCAATATATGAAAAATGTTTAACCTCTACACTAGTTAAAAATACAAATGTGAAATTTTAATGGGAAATGTCATTTTGTTCACATCGAGTTGATAAAGATGAAATGTAATGGAAATAAATATGATTGTCCAAAGTTTAAAAAGAAAAAAAAAGAATTCAAAGAGAAATCAATTTCAAAATTATAATTTACATAGATTATTTATGTTTGTGTGTTTTCTTTAGAACAAGTTCCCACTCTGTCATCCAGGCTGGAGAGCAGTGGTGTAATCATGTTCACTGCAACCTTCACCTCTCAGTCTCAAGAGATCTTCCTGCCTCAGCCTCCTATGTAGCCCAGATTAAAGGTGCACACCATTGTGGCCAGCTAAGTTTTTAATTTTTAGTACATGCAAGGTGTCACTCTGTTACACTGGTCTTGAAATCCTGAGCTCAGACAATCCTCTCACCTCAATCTCCCATAGTGCTGAGATCAAAGGCATGAGCCACCACACCTGGCCCAGATTATATTCTAATAAACACACTAATACAATACAATAGAAAGCAATAACTACCAATAACTGATGATTATTTTAATAGGCTGTACTAAATCATTATTTAAATTTGAATTAATAATTTTACTGAGAACCCATTTGAAAATTAATAACAATAGAGCCTAGAGATAAAGACATTGTCAAAAAATCCTGCAATGCTGAAGGAAACCTTTATTTCTAAAATATCAGTCTCATGTGTTATTCAGACTTATGCATTGAGGAGTCCATAGAAAGTAAATACAAATACAAAAGATGATAAATAAACTAAGCTTTATCTAGTTTTATATAATTTTCTTCAGTCACATTGCTTTTGTAGAAGTAGCGAACAATAATAGAATTCTTCAGGCAATCTAATGATGGACTGGCAGTAATGTGGCAGTGTGTATCTATTTTAAATATCATAGAAGAGTATTGAGAATTAGCAATTTCTAAGATAAGCATCATGGCAGAGAGACTGGCAAATCTATTTGAGGTTTGCAAACCTAGCATGGACGTTTTCCTTCAGTTTGTAGAATTGGCAACTTGGAAGATACCAGAGCCTTCCTACAAACATCTCATGCAGTTGTTGAAATGCCCAGTTCTGCCAGTGTTCCTTATCAGAAATTCTTAGACACCAGGAAAGTGGCCAACCGTGAGATTTTATTAGAAGGGAAACTTGAATTAACTGAAGACAAATAAGTATACTATTCCATATGATATTATGCCTTAAACAATAATGTCATTCTGGTAAATCCCTACTTGGGCAGTAAAAGCAAAGAATACGACATTTAATTATCTGTTTCTAAAGCATTACGCAGTCTTGTTGAGCAAGACTCGGGGGGGTCTGTCTTTATCAGTGAAACTCCTGAAAGCTCTGTGTTTTATGTAAAGCAGCTAAAGAAATCAGATAAATAGCCTTTGTTAAATGTCCAGGATAACTTTGTATTTAGTTAGCAATTGTGTTGAAAATGCTACAAAATCATTTTTCTTGAAGAAAAAATAAAAATATTAAAATTATAAAGAAGTATGACAAAATATTTCAATAATCAAGAAATATGTTAGAAAGTTGGTCAACCAAACTCTTAGATTTCATTTGTTATTCCTACTCTATTTTTGAAAGAAGCCTATTTTCTATTCACAATTACAGTGCTTTTAGTGTTATTGTTTTCATCTTTAGCATTCTGACACTTAATCTTAATATTTGATTTTTTCTTGATCTTCTATTAGTACTTAATGTCCCTTTTTATCATAGAACTCTGCTTTTCTCCAGTTCTGTGAAATGTTCTTATATAATTAGTTTTCCATGTATTTATTCCATTCCATTCCACTCCACTCTCCACACTCCACTCCACTCCACTCTCCACTCCACACTCCACTCCACTCCACTCCACTCCACTCCATTCCATTCCATTCCATTCCATTCCATTCCATTCCATTCCATTCCATTCCTTCTTGTTCTTTAGTTCATGTAGGCTTCCTAGGCCTAATAAGCCTTAAATGTTGTCCTCTAATTCATATTTTGAGTTATGGAAGTTTTGGTGGAATTTTAAAATTTGTTTTATTCATGTTGTCATACCAGGGAAAATTCTCCAAAGATGTTGGGTAATTCCTACTAAGAGATTAAGGAAATATTCTTAGGACAGTTTTACTTTGAAAATTTTTAATACTTCTATTTCATTATAAAATCAATGGTATTCCTTGAAATACAGTCATTTACCTCCTGATATGATTTTATTGTGCTTGTGACATTTATTCAAATAAATATTTCAGTGGACATTTTACTGTTGTTTTCTGTGTGCAACTGCAGGCTCTCTTGGAGGAAGTTTTTTTTTAAAAAGCAGAAAACGCTTTCCAAATCTATGCTTCATTGCTGCAGAATGGTTAACTACTTCTGTTGCTTAAGAAGGAAGATCAGTCTTCCTTTAAAAATAATCAGTAGATTAAATTAGTGTCAACTGAAATTCAGAAATGACTGGAAGTATGTTATTAAAAGAGCACTTTAAAATCATTATATAAATGAATACAGTATAGTTATCTATTTTGCAAAACCATTATCTTCATATTGAAATACTGTCTATTTCATTTACTTTTAATTAATGTCATCACAACTTAGCTTTGGCATAATGTGCCAGTCAGTAATAAATGCAAGTACGTTTTAAAGCTCAAATTTTTACATGAGCCAGAAATAATAAAACAGATTGTTATACATTTTCTTTATCAATCATCAATGACTTAAGAGTTAATCTATAAGCACACAACATAGAAAACATATAGACAATCTACCTTTATATTTAGAATCCATTGGCAACCAATTTTCTGATAATACATGTAAACATTCTGTGAGGCACCATGCCGTAGTGAAAATATCATTGAAATACAATAGAAGAACTGAGAGAATTTTCACTGAACATTATACCAGAAAATATTGGAAGGGTCATAAGTTAAAACCAAGTGCTAAGTAATGTATTCTCAATAAAAATAATAAGAAGGTAATTCTACTTTTGTTCATAAAGGCATAACTGCCACACAGGACTTTACTCCATAAACAACAAGATTACCTAAAATAAAAATAAATAAAAAAGAGTATTTTTGACTTTAAACAACAAAGCAAAACAGTAATTTATGAAAATGGAAAATACTGCACTGAGGCACTTTCCAGAGCATGGTGCAGGCATGAGAAGGGGAAAAGCAAGTAGACTATTACAGCCTTGCTGAATAGACAAGATGGAGATTGTGGTTGGGAGAAGCTGAGGTAGCTAGAATTTGTAAAATATAGAGCCACAGGGAGAAAACAAAGTAGCTCCAGAAATATACATAGGGCTCTGCCTGAGATTTTTTTGACCGAGAGCTAAACTTCTAATGCACAGCATGAGATCCCATGAAGGTAAGAAGAACAACTATTGGAGTAAAAGCCAATACTGCAAAACTATAAGTAGAACCATAACCAGAGTCACATACATGAAGGATATTTTTCAGTTCTGATCAACGAAGGTAGATAAATTTTTCTTAGTAACTAGAAATCAATAAAGGACATGAAGAAATAGATACATTTATAGAAACATACAAACTACCAAGAGTGAGTCATGAAAATATAGAAAATTTGAACAATGATTAGTAAACAGATTGAATCAGCAATAAAATAACTTCCTAACAAAAAAAAAAAAAAAAAAAAAAAAAAGGCAAGAACCAGAAAAGTTTCCAGGTGAATACTACCAAGTATTTAAAGAAAAATTAACACAATATTTCAAAATATTATGTTACCATCACCATTGTGTGATGGTAAGGTGAGGGGAGGATAGAAAATAAACCCCATAATTTTCTAGGTGGATGGCAGAGACGTGCTGAGTGTGATATGAAATGAGGAGATCCTCAACAAAATGACGAACACAGACAGCTAGAGGTGGCTGACTTTTCCTTCAACTGACTTAGAATCCGGAAATAACTGAACCATGGTCAATTGTAATGGCCTCTATCCACAGTAATATCTGATACATGAACAAAAGTCAATTTTTCATGGGGAAGGGAAGCCAATAAATAAAATACCTCTGCAAATCTTACTGATTTGTTCTGTAATGAAATTTAAACTTACCATTAGCATACTACTATATTGTATTAAATGACGTTGTTGGTAAGATTCAACTTTATTCATACATTCATATGATATTACTGATATGGATGATCAACTGTATTGGGAGATTGACTTAAAAAGCCTTTCAGGATACTGATAGAAAATGACTGGACTGAGGAAAAATTGAATTTAGATAGCCGTTAGTTAATTTTTATGCCAAACAGTTCTGCATAAAGCTATCTCAAGAAATAAGTAACTGTAGACAAAGAGAAACAAGTAATCAAATTATTACCAAAATATGAAAATATATGTAATGACTTTCTGGCATAGATTAGTTGTCTCTTTGTTTGTCTCTACACCACACTGACTATTTCATAAACATATGCTGGTATTATCACTGAATCTGTTATATAAATGCTAAGATAAATATATGCTTAGAAAAAATGTGATAATCTTGTCCTAAGAGAACATAGACCCAAGGGATAGGGGGATGTACATTGAAGGACAGAGTTAATTCAGCAGGACTGGATTGCTCAAATACTGCACATATCCCCAAAAGGACTGGTTTTCAGGACAATCTCTTGGCTCAAAGATCAAACAAGCTTCCCTGATTGGAAACACTTCACATTAGTTGTCATGCATCCTTGATAAGAAAATTAAGTGCATCTGTGAGACTTCATAGGGAATGGGTAACTCAAAGCATGTGTTTGGTTTCTGCTGAAATTCATAACACAGATCTTTTTCTTTTTCTAATTTTAATGTGTATCTTTCCAATGTAATAAAACATAACCATAAATAATAGTTTGATTTCTAACTTCAGTGAATCATTCTAGAGAGCCAGTAAACCTAAGGGTGTCTTGGAGATACATAACACAAAAATAGGAAGAGTAGGAAAAAAAACTCTTTAAAGTAATTGAGAGTTGATTTGTCAATGGGATAAGAGAAAGTTCAGAAGTAAATGTTGTTTGCACATATGGCTCATTTACTGTATAGTATCCAAAAGAGTATAAAACCCCAAAGTATTTGGTAATAGAGGTATTTCTTACGACTCAAACACTATTCATAATGACTTAGTAAGTGGCATTTATATCTTTTTTCTGTTAAGTTCTCCAAATCTCTAAAAGCTACTCTCAGGCGTTTGATGTTTTATTATTTTATGGGGTTCTGTTTTTTTCTGAAAATATGCTAATCCTTCTGGGACCTACTAGCCACAGAACACCAGAATCCTGCAGGCTTTTTCAGGGAAAGAGCGAAACCTCTGGTCATATTTGTTTAAATGAATGTTTTCTCCAAAGGGCCACTTAAAAACATTCTTGTTGGCTCTATCCCCAAATCAAAAACGTAGACTTCTTTTTGCATAGTACTTTTCATGCCATATCATATTTGGCACTAATAACAGACATAATTAAATGATGTTTTCTTATTTTTTGTATTTCTAGATATGTTACAAATGTATATGTGTGTGTGTGTGCTTGATATCTTACATATATAGAGAGATATATAGATACTTTCAGGTACAAAATTACCCTTGTAAGCATATGTTTTAACAAACAAAGTAGACATAGACAGTGACAGGGATTGTTGTTTGCTTTAAAAAAAAGAGCTCTCTTCCCACATTTTCACTTTCTGGGGTTCAGGGTGCCCTTAGCTCCCTTGAGAGGATGTTTCTCCAGGTTCTTGGTCTCCTGCCCACTCAAGAATGAGAGAGGGGACCACTGTGCAGTGCACAGTAAATGCTGGACTCAAAAGTGTTTGTAGAAAGTGATTTATTTAGAGAGAGAGAGGAACAGGAGAAGGAGAGAGAAAGAAATAGCTAACTCTCACACTGAGTGAGAGAATCCAGAAACATGGAATCCAGGAGTGGAAAGCAGCTTCCGTGAGAGTGTTAGGGAATAGAGAAAGATGGAGTTTAGGAGGGGAAGACAGGCTGCCACAAGAGGAGTGTGGAAGGGGACTCTTAGAGGGGAAATCCAGGATAGAGAAAGACAGCTTCCACGAAGGGAGTATTCACAGAAGAGGATCCAAACATGGAGTCTGTAGAGGTGTGAAAGAAGGGGACTTTTAACCTGGGAGGAGCCCTCACCTTCTCTAAGACCCCAGGCCAATGAAAGGAGTTCCTTAGAATTTTCACTGGTGATTGACTCTAAGTTTCTTCCCACACCCCTGAAATTCACACATAAAACCGTTACATTTCCCAGATGGAGAGAGATGGGAGGGGGGCATGGTGCTAGGATTTTCTTGCCCTTAAAGCCACATCCCCTTGTGGACCCAGAAAGAGAACACATTCCCTCAATAGGATATAGAGTGTAATTTGAAAATACAATTAATATCTTTCATTATTTTATGATATTTTCATATTCTCCTTTCTGTGTTTTAAAAAAGTCTTTCTTCCTTTCTTGTAACCGAAATACTGAAAGAAGGCCAGTGAACCAAATTAATGACTGAAAATATTTTAAGAAATTTCAAGTAGTAGTAATCATACAATGTTTACCATGGGTAAGATAATCTAGTAATCAGTTTGTAGGGGGATGGGGGAGTGTTTGCTCTTAATTTAACCCCATAACAATGCTGTACTGTAAATTTACTGTTTTCCAGTATTGCAGTTGAAGAATTTGAGGCAGCATAGTTGCTCAAGATTATCTAAGTAGTTTCAACCAGAACAGATGTTAAAATTGGTCTTCAAATTCGGCTTCATTAACATTGAAATATGAGTCTACTCCAAACAAGGCCTCAACTACTGCCCAGTACCTAGGGCTAGGCACTATGTAAACATTGACACATTTTGCCTGTACCAAAATAATCCTGTGAAGTTATTTGCATTGTGTGTATAGGAATCTGAGGCAGATTATTTCAGTAACTTGTTTAAGTCCTCACATAATAATAGTAGAACTGAAGTTTTACTCATTGTCTGATGACTTCAAATTCAAAATGTTTAGAAGATGATTTGGCCTGGTATATCCCTAAGAGTATCAGTTTAACTATGTTATTCCTGTCTAATTATTCATTTTAGTAGAGACGGGTGTTCACCATATTGGCCAGGATGGTCTCGATCTCCTGACCTCGTGATCTGCCTGCCTCAGACTCCCAAAGTGCTGGGATTACAGGTGTGGGCCACCATGCCTGGCCTCATATTATATTTTTTTCGCATCTCACTGATATCTCAATTTGAATAATAAATTGTATATTAATAGATACCCTGTGAACACCACGACATAATAACTTCCAGTTTGGAGCTCCTAAGCTAAGCCCTGTAAGTCACAATCTGGGATGTTACCAGATCACAGCAGAAGCTGTTTTATGTGCCCCATCAAACCATAACAGCTTCCTTACTCACCGACTGCTATGATGGCTGCCATCTTGTCTTTTCCGGTTATGTTGACATCTAAGTATTACCAGCACAGGAAAAATGTCCTTGTCTCTATTTAAGAAACAAGTAGTCACCATTAAAGAATTGTTCTACTGGGTTAGAGAAGGTTCTTCTTCATTTCTTCCATCGCTCTCTTGGTGTGTGTGTATGTGTGTGTGTGGCTTTTCAATCAATGATTTCAACTGATTGAAATTCAGTTGAAGTCCTCTTTAGGATGAGACCAGACACCTCATCCTCCAATGCCATTCTGATCATTGCTAGGTTATCCATATTGTATACTTTATGAAATACATCATATGAATCAATGTGATAGACTGTATTAGAGATAATCTATGCATATACATTTCCATTATTAAATATTTCAAGTCATCAAAGCTAATAGAAAAGCCAAGGACACAAATTGAAATCATTGATTGAAAAGCCACCAAAAAAGAGATGGAAGAAATGACAATATGCTCTTCTTTTAAATCAAATGGAAATACTACAAAAACACTTTTTTTTTTTTTTCCTGAGAGGCATTTTAAGCAGCACTGCTGTCGTTAGACAGAGGTATGCCAGTTTCAACACCTAGCTCTGTAACTCATTATCTGGCAAGTCTGTGGTAAATTATATAAATCTACTATGATTTCGTTTTCTCACGTGTAAAAGATTAATAATAATATTACTTCCCTTATATGGTTGTTGAAAAATAAATTAAGTAATTTATGCCTAACTGCTGGCATATAGTAGAAGCTTAACATACTAATATTAGTCAATGGTATAATAACAAGCATCCACTATTGGCATATAGTAGTTGCTTAACATTGATATTATTATACATTTAATAATCTTATGAAATTATCAAAATGGAAATTTAAAGACACCCTTTTAAAGTAATTATTATGTCAAAACATATTTTTTAACAAATGTCGGCATATTTTCACATTTAAAACATTATAAAATGCATCCATAGTTTTGGAAAAGAGTAATATTCATCTGAAATTATTTTTTGAAATTATTTCCTGTTGATCACTCCATAATTTGCTTTTGTAGTATGACAGAAAATACTATTCAAAAGCAGGTTTAGTGCTTAGCGTTTAGTCACTTTTACCTTTGTTCTTGTTGCAATATTAAAAAACAAAAAAAGAACTGTGAAAATAGAGAATCTTAAAAGAGAATTTAACTTTTGCTCTCAAGTGTGGCTTTGACAATGTGACTCTTCATCCTGGAGAGCCCTCTGTGGTAGCAGAATTTGGCAAGTCCATGAACTTTAGCTCTCATTTAAGAAAAATGAAATGGATGACCCAGGGATACTATTACTCTATGAAGTTAATCATTAACAATTCATGAAAGAGTAACCTCATAAGGTCAGGGGTATGCTCATCTCAGATTTCTTCACATCAGTGCACAGAATCAGGAGGTAATTGAGCAATTTACTGCTGTCCTTTTAGCATTGAAGATTTGTTGATTGTTGGTTGATAGGGAAGATAGGAAAAATGGTACCATTGTAATACCATGTCCCTCATATTATCACCCTGTGCATGCAAAGAGATCATTTTATATCAAATCAGATCTAGGATCTTGAATGGAGTTGAAGAGAACTTTTACAGATTCAATATAGTACCTTTGCTTTTAGAAGATGAATTACAGTTTTTACTAGAGGAGAGTATTAGGCTAATAGCTTTCAGCTAAGTAATGTATTTCAAAGAGCAAAAGAGCTGCTGAGGTCTTTTGTGCCTTTTTTTTCCTAACTATTTTTAAACTATTTAATGACACTAGCAAACGACAAAGATTGTTACTGCTGAGAGGGCCCTAAAACGCAACAATACAATGTGCTGCAAAGAAAATCACATTCTTTTATGTCTGCACTGAAGCTCCAGCCCCTAGACAACAATCCTCACAGCAGATACATATGTTTTCAAGGTTTATTTCATAGTACTAGTAATTAGTCAGGGATTATTGTATTAAAGCTGTTTGATATATAACTATCATATTAAGATACCTTCTAGGTGTTAAAGGAAAATAGAAATCACACCAGACAAGCAAAGAGAAGTTTATTTTATTCTGACACTGTTGCCGTAGGTGAGAAAGAATGAACTTAACGCCCCTGAAAAGGAAGAGGCAGACAGGGTTTTTAAGTAGTGGAGTAGTTAGTACAAAAGTACTGGGCATATTCAGGAGGTGGTTGATCAGTATATATGTCTGGCACTTAGGTATATTTTTGAGTTTGCAAATATTTTTCTCAGTAATTAACCTTCTGTGTTTGCTAATTAGCATCGATTAAAATTAGGATCCTCCACTCCCATAGACACTGGGAGATAGGAACACATCTCCTTAGATGTTTACATTTAAAAGAGATGGTTCCCAAGTCCTCAAGAATGACATTTTTTTTGGTTGTAAAACTGGCAAGAGACTAGGGAAAGATATGTATATATTTCAAAGAGGCAGAGAAGGAATTTATAATGTCAAGTTTTTGAAAAAAAAATTCTCTAAGAAAAGAGAAGTAAAGGACATATATTTCCCATCTGAAGAGGAAAAAACCAGTACAAAGTCTGTTCAAGCTGAGGGAAATGTTAAGGCCATCTTCATCATTATTTATTATTTATATTATTTTGACATAAATCTATAAAGACACATAGAAAAGTTAAATCAAATGAAACAAATATACTTCTGCAATAATTACTGTGTCAAAGAATATTAATAAATATTGATGTTGCCTATATACTTACGGATTTCTGTTATTTTTAAAAGAATATGAAAATGTATCAATATATCTTTTGATATAGATATCATTATCTCACAGTATATGGTGCAATTGAGTCTGAAAAACAATTTCTTTTTCCATTCATTGAATATGTTTATATATATATGTCATATATATTCAGTCACATATGTATGTATATGTATATGACTGAGCTGAAATTAACCCAAGATCTCACTAGAAAGTATAAGCTTTGGCATCAATCCTGAATTTAGTCATGTCTCTGTTAACTACCAGTTCTATGACTTCAATTACTTTATACCTAATTTTCCTTTGCTTAGTCCTTATTTGGAAGCTAAGATCCAATACTACTATCTTTACCTAATACGGTTAGTGTAAGGCCTAACAAAGAAAAATGTGAGTAAAAAGACTAGTACATAGTAAATGTCCTATAAATGTTAATTATTTACATTTTTACTCTAAATGCTGTTTTCTCAGTGTATCATGCCTCCTCCTAAGAGACATTATTTTGAGGATTTTGGAATAAATTATAGGTGAATCACTGTGGTAGGTATTACAGTTCTTATTTTGAATCTATGTATGATTATACATTATTTTGAAATTGTTTTAATTATTAGTTCTGTTTTGTATTTGCTACCTTATTTATAAGAGTAGTGTGCTAGAGTGGTTAAACACACAGCTATAGAGCTAGATGCTTAGATTAAATCCTGGCTCCAAAATTAGTGGGTGACCCAAAGAAAGTTAATCTAAATCTCTACAAATCTTAATTATATCATTTGTACATCAAGGGTGGTAATAATAGTTCTTCTATTTTGTGTGGATAAAATTGGATAATAAAAACATGAAATTAACTTACAGTAATTACAGGACAGATTATGCCTTTTCTTAACTGAGAGCTATCATTAACATTTCATAATTTCCATTGTCCATTTTCCCTGAACTTCAGTGGCATACATTTTACTCCTGACATTCTATAATAAAAATAAATCATAAAAAATAGAAAATTATAAGAAAATGTATTGACTTTTAAAATATATATATATACACATATAGTCAATTGAGAGTATATATTTATATGTTTATATACTCTCAATTGAGTGTGTATATAAATATATATATATATACATATATATACACACACACACACAGAGAGAGACAGAGGATATATAAATACAATGAGAATACACACACACACACACACACACATGCACTCTCTCTCTCTCTAATTGATAAATAAATGAAAAATATTAACAAAACCTAGCATCTTTATCCTCTCTTTAAAATTCAGAATTATCAGCTTGAAGATATAGGTAGAAAGTAGTGTAAGAAAAATAAATCAGTAAAAATATAAAATTTACATGCTGATTTTCTCTTTTAAAACTATGGTTTTAAATAAAAGTAGAAATTGTAATGGTTATACATGTATATGTCTAGCCACAGACATATGTTTCTATATATGTATAAACAGATATAGAGTAAGAATGTATTATAATGTTCTAACTGCATATATAACAGGTGTATTTTATATATGTAGGTTAGGTATATCATTCATCTTAAACTATGCAAGAAAAATTAAACTTTCAGATTGACGAAGGTATTACAAATACCTTTTAATAAATTCCTAGCTGTTGTCTAGAGTATAATTCAAAAATTAATTTATGCTACCAGGGTCTTCACCATTTAGTACCTTTAGCTTTTTTGCATCTAGCTATAGCTAATGTTCATTGCAAAGGGTTAACAGTGATTTAGATTATTCCTATTTATAGCAATGTGAGAGACTGAATGCACAACTGAAAAATAACCTGACCATATATAAAGACAGAACTCTGACCCACAGTTTGTAGTAACTGCCCAGGAAAAAAAAAACACTTATCTCCAGTAACCTGCCAGGAAGTGAGCCCACTATGTCTAACATGCAGAAAATTAGAATTCTATTTCTAGTAACACTGGAGGAATCTAAAAAACTTTTTAAATAATCAGTCCAAAATGCCCAAGACTTAATCAATAATTGACAACTTCCTTAATTTTTGTTCCTGCTTCGAGCTTAGAATTTATCAAAGAACGTCAGATAGGTAAACCTTACCAATCACATAAAACTCTTCAGTTCTAGTTAGCCTGCCTATAACTTCACAATCACAGCCTCCAGTCAGGACATACATCAAGCTCTTCTTTTTTTCTTCGTGCAATAAATGTTGCCCACTCTTGCTTGCCTTTGAGTTTCAGCCAAAAGCAAATGATAGTGGCTGACTTCCTTGCTATAGCAATCTTTGAATAAATAGACTTTCCTTGTTTTATATTTGGTTAGTCTTCACTTTTTTTTTTTTTTTTAAACTTTTGGTTTAAGTTTAGAAGTACAAGCTCAGGTTTGTTACATACATATGGGTACAAGCTCAGGTTTGTTACTTGTTGTACCAAATATTTCATCACCCACATATTAATCCTACTACCCACATTCCCTGATTATCTTTGTCCTCCCACTCTCCATCCTCTGAAAGGCCCCAGAGTGTGTTATTCCCCTCTATGTGTCCATGTGTTCTCATCATTTAGCTGTACTTATAAATGAGAACATGCAGTAATTGTTTTTCTGTTCCCATGTTAGTTTGCTAAGGATAATTGCCTCGAGCTCCATCCATGTCCCTGCAAAAGACATGCTCTTGTTCTTTTTTATAGCTGCATAGTATTCCATGGTGAATACTATTTCCACAGTTATCATGGAGGTCCCACTGAAACTCCGTCTGTACTAGCTGTCTCTGTATTGCCCACACAAGGCCCCTTGTGCCTTGCTGCTCTCAGCTTGCAGTTAGCAACAGTGTGGTAATTTGGAATTCTGCTCTCTTTATCTTAGGATTCTCCATTACTATTTGGTTTGGTGCATAGGTTTTGTTCTTGGTCCCCACTTGTCTTCCCTCCTTGATGAAATCAGGCCATTCTTTCTCATCCTACTTTGCTCTTTTCTTCTTGTTAACTCAATTTGTGTTTTGCTGTCTAAAACTGTTGTTTGTCATAAAGAGGAGAACCATGGGGGAAGCCACAGAAAAAGGCTCTATAAGCCTGTTGTCCCACTTGGCCTCAAAGACCAGGGAGTTTGGTCTTTGTTTATTTTCACCAATGCAAATTAATTTATTCCCAGTTCAAGAAACAATTATGAATTAAAGTGTATGTAAAATATGCAGTTTTCAATTGTATCTACTTAAAGATATCTTTATGAGTGAACATACACATGGGGAGAAGTTTTACTAAAGTTCGATCCTTTTGGAGAAATTAAACATTGAGGTCTTCTAATTAAAGAAAAATTGTCAATTTATAAGACTTTATAATATGCAGAGATGACTTTCAAAACTTAATTACATACAAGAATTATATATTACAAGGAACATGTTAAACATGTGCAATATACTGGACATCTTGATTTAATTTGAAAAAATAAAATAAAGTATAATGCTAAGTTTCAGATGGATTATCTTGCATAATTTCTTTAGATCTGATACACTTAGGTTGCTAGTTTATTGTTTTGTGGTGGATGTGAACACAGTTGTTTCTTTTAGATTTTAATTTCTGGAGGTACAAATGACTACTACTGCATCATATAATATAATATTTTCAGAAAACTCAAAGGAAACTGAAGAAAATTTAAATGTGTACCCTAAAATATAATTTTTGCCATATTTAAAATAGTTGCCACAGGGTCAACAGGCTAAAGTGGCCTGTGCAAAGCTATTTTTATGGAAAAAAATATCTATAGAGAATTTCCATTAATGCAGGCTACTCTCCCCTTGTCCAGATCTCAGAAAGATTAACTGAGAATCTAACAACTTCAATGGCATAATAATAATAATTACCATCTATTTTTTCTGAGGGTTGCTACCTGTGAGTTTTCATCTATGTAATAAGACTACCTTTGCTAGCTAAGCCTCCTCTTCCCCCTCTCCCATGACTTGCTTTGCCATTAAAACCTGATATACCACCATAGCCTGTTTTTAGCCATACTTTGAGCCTATATTCTTTCTGTAACCTCAAGATGGCATGTAAGTTTCCATATTTCCCACTGGGGGTTGGGCCATCTTTCCAAAGGTTCTTATGCATAAAAATTAAATAAATTTATGTGCCTTTTCTCTTATTAATCAACCTACTTCATGTCAGTGATTTTCAGCAAACTTTCAGAGGTCAAAACATATGCACTCATACACATACAACCTGACAACATAAAGAAGGTAAACATTTGCTAAGGCTAAGCAGACCTTGTCTGACTCTCTTTAGAAGAGTATTTAAAGTATAAAAGTATATAAATCAGGAGTAAGTCTGTATGTTCTCAAAATAAAGCAGTAAAGTATAAAACTGAGAAGGTTCATTGGGTGTTTTCTCAATCAGACATTAAAAAGGCATGTTTTCATATTGAATATCCTTATTATTACCATAGAGACAAAATCTAGTTTCCGAAAGAAAAGAAAAAATAAGGTTTTCTGGTTAAAAATACAAATTAGAGTATGGTAATAATTTATCCTTCTTAATAGAAAATATGGCTATAGATTGGGATAAAGAGGATAAATAAAGACTATCATAAATTATTATAAGAAAATTATATGACAAGGTCATTAATAGATTTAGCTAGAATAAGAAACAGGAATTGTGGCACAGAAATTAAAGTATCTGATGTCTAAGCCCAGTGTTAATCTATACCTGTTGGAGGACATTAAAAAAAAGACAGATAAAAACTGCAGTGAAAGGCTGTCTATGCCCTTAGGTATCCTTTACAAATTCTAATTTGTTGTTGTTCACTGAACTGTTTCATTCTTTAAATAGCCCACACATTGTATTTACTCTAAAACCAAAATGGCAACCAAAGGCCTTTTGTGCATGTGCACATTTGGGGAACAGAGTACATTTCCCAGAATGTTCGGCCAGTTTTTGTTTTGTTTAATCTTTTCTTCTTTACAAAATACAGTAAAATCATATAGGCAAATAACTTAAGCTATGTCCCTGCTCTATTTTTGTACTGTTCACCTGTTTGCAATTCTGTAATCTCCTGGTTGTGCACTTAGTTTTGCAGCTACTCTTAAGACACTATAATCATATGTATTTTTCTTTATCCTTCATTCTTTTGATATAATGATTTTGTTTCCCTAATAGTAGGACATATGTTATCAGTCATGGCCCAATGGAATGATCTAAAACCATTAAAATATTTATTGAATATCAACAAAGTTGAATAAAAGAGAAAAATACAATGGATGCTCTCAAAAATACTACCATTGTAAAGCTGTGTAATATTCTCCACTTGGTTTCAGCCACATGTGTTTTAAAATCATTGAAAAATCATGATTTATCAGCAATATGTTAGCTATTTATTTGCCTAATATCAAAAGACATAGTCATATTCCTGTATAATTTTCATAAAACTAATTTTAATACCTATATCATATGTTTAATAAATGCTCCACAATTTAATAAACAATTTTTCCATAGGAACTTTAATTTTGCTATTTTTCACTTTCAACAATAACCTTGTGTGGAACACATATGTGCATATTTTTGGTCTATAATTTTGACCAACTGAAATTGTATATACTTATTATGTTCCTTCTATAGATAATGCACCAGGTTAGCAATTCAAGATAAATAGATGGTTAATCTAGGTCTTGTTCCCAACAAATTTATATTATTATTTTAGTGAGGGAGATAATCAAAACATACACACAGAAAATATAGAGTTTTTTCACAGTCCCACAATATATAAAAATGCCATGGTAAAGAATTTAGGATTCAAATAGGAAAAAGAGATTAAATACATTTATAAAACAACTAAATGTAATTTTATGTAATATAAAATATCAAACATATTTTGTCTTGTAAGGGCCATTAATTTGTATTAATTTTTTATTAATATGGTATAGTTTTTATAAATTTTCAGCTCAAAAATATTTGTAACATTTTATTTTGCATTAAAATTTTTCTAGATTCAAATTATCTATTCTGTAGTTCAAATGCATATTTAAACAAATATTCTTAGCCTACCAATGAAGTTCTTACTCCACACTCCCTGCTCAGTTGTGTAGATACACAATTTTACTTTACTCATGACAATTTTATGGGAGGATCTATCTACTAGAATGAGGCAAATCCTTTCAACTTCAGCCTTTCAGTGTCTCTTTCACAAACTTCAGCACATTTACTTTTTGAGGATGTTGCAAGTCACTCTGAAAGGGTTGACTTGGTCTCACCTGACTTTTATCACTACTTCTGTACCTCATCTGTCATCACCACTTTATGTCCTTCGATGTTCCAAACTTCTAGTTTCTTTTTCCTAATTTAACTGGATTCCTGGAGACCAAGCTACACATGATCTCAAGGTTCTTTGGCAATGATGTCTTAAGAGTCAAGTTAGAAAGAAACACTCATCTGAGGAACTGATAAGATTCCAGATGACGAAATTGTCATAAAACCACACATATAAGCCAGGAGAGCTTGACACTATCAGAAAACTGGAAGAGGAGAAATCATTTGTTCATTTTTTCTTTTTTGTGTTGGGGGATATATTCATGGATTTAATGTTTCTCTAATTATCTGAACAAAGTCCAAAACATTTTAGGCTATTTGCGATTGATTTTTCTTATGCTATTGAATGACTCTAATGAATGGATCTTCAGCCTTACTCGACGTTTTACTTTAAGTTGACACCTGTTTCCACTTAATAAATTAATCTGTGTCACTTATTCCTGCTTCAAACCATAAGCAAGTAACAAAGACAAGATTTATCTTGTCTTTAAACAAACAGAGAAAGGACAAAAATATATGAAACAATGGTTTCCAGATGATTCGACTTCAGGCAATGAAGGACAGCATTCATTGAGAGATGTGAAACAAGTGATGTGTGTGAGCCTCATCACTGCCTAGCTTTATTATATGAAAGCAAAATTTGTACCAAATTTAAGCCAGAGAAGAAGATTTTATTTAAGGTTATTGCCATAAGGATTGGAGACTGAATTCAATTCTGCTGAGAAAAAAGTTGCAGGAGAATTTTTCATCACTGGAAAATTTCTTCAACTACAGCCAGCGAAAAAGTACTGCAGGAGAATACAAGGTGGGAGGTTGATCAATGCAATATTATTTGTGAGTTTATTGGAGTTATTTGGAGTTAGTAAGAGTTATTATTGAGTTTGCAAACGTTATTCTCTGTGATTGGGCCATCTCTGCTTGTTATTTGGTGCCCATGGGAGTTATGATTCTACCCTCTAAAAGAGACTGGGAGATCAGGATGCTATCACATTTCACATTTATTTTATTTATTTTATTTTTTGAGATGGAGTCTTGCTCTGTTGCCCAGGCTGGAGCGCAGTGGCATGATCTTGGCTTACTGCAACCTCTGCCTTCCGGGTTCAAGATTCCCCTGCCTCAGCCCCCCGAGCAGCTGGGACTGCAGGCAGGCACCATTAAGCCAACATAATTTTAGTATTTTTAGCAGAGATGGGGGTTTCACCATATTGGCCAGGCTAGTGTTGAACTCCTGACCTTATGATCCACCCACCTTAGCCTCCCAAAGTGCTGGGATTACAGGCATAAGCCACCATGCCCGGCCCACATTTCATATTTATATTGCAAAGAGTTGGTTTACAGGTTATTGGGAAAAATTCCTTGAATCCTAAAACTGCCAAGAGACTTTTAAAGAAATGCATATGCATTAAAAAGAAACAAAAAATAATTTTCAGATTTCAAAATTAATTTCTAAATTAATTAATTTCTAAATTAATTAAGAAATTAATAAGAAATGAATTAAGAAATTAATTAATTTTTTTAAATTTTTTTTATTGCATTTTAGGTTTGGGGGTACATGTGATGAACATGCAAGATTGTTGCATAGGTACACACACAGCAGTGTGGTTTGCTGCCTTCCGTCCCCTCACCTGTATCTGTCATTTCTCCCCATGCTATCTCTTCCCACCTCCCCTACCCCTGCCCCTCCACTCTTTCCCCCCAACGGACCCCAGTGTGTAGTGCTCCCCTCCCTGTGTCCATGTGTTCCCATGGTTTAACACCCGCCTATGAGTGAGAATATACGGTGTTTGATTTTCTGCTCTTGTGTCAGTTTGCTGAGAATGATGGTTTCCAGGTTCATCCATGTCCCTACAAAGGACGTGAACTCATCGTTTTTGATGGCTGCATAATATTCCATGGTGTATATGTACCACATTTTCCCTATCCAGTCTATCATCGTTGGGCATTTGGGTTGGTTCCAGGTCTTTGATATTGTAAACAGTGCTGCAATGAACATTTGTGTGCACGTGTCCTTGTAGTA
The DNA here is from genome assembly GCF_048565385.1 of Saimiri boliviensis. NCBI lineage: Eukaryota > Metazoa > Chordata > Mammalia > Primates > Cebidae > Saimiri > Saimiri boliviensis. The sequence goes on along the minus strand of NC_133450.1, from coordinate 106,095,303 downwards.
GAATGATTTATAATTCTTTGGATATATACCCAGTAATGGGATTGCTGGGTCAAATGGGATTTCTATTTTTAGGTCCTTGAGGAATCGCCACACTGTCTTCCACAATGGTTGAATTAATTTACATTCCCACCAACAGTGTAAAAGTGTTCCTATTTCTCCACATCCTCTCCAGCATTTGTTGTTTCTTGATTTTTTAATAATCGCCATTCTAACTGGTTTGAGATGGTATCTCAATGTGGTTTTGATTTGCATTTCTCTGATGACCAATGATGATGAGCATTTTTTCATATGTTTGTTGGCCTCCTGTATGTCTTCTTTTGTCAAGTATCTGTTCATATCCTTCGCCCATTTTTGAATGGGCTTGTTTTTTTTCTTGTAGATCTGCTTTAGTTCTTTGTAAATTCTGGATATCAGCCCCTTGTCAGATGGGTAGGCTGCAAACATTTTTTCCCATTCTGTTGGTTGCCGATTCACTCTACTGACTGTTTCTTTTGCCGTGCAGAAGCTGTGGAGTTTGATTAGGTCCCATTTGTCTATTTTGACTTTTATTGCCATTGCTTTTGGCGTTTTGGTCATGAAGTCCTTGCCTACGCCTATGTCCTGAATGGTTTTGCCTAGATTTTCTTCTAGGGTTTTTATGGTGTTAGGTCTGATGTTTAAGTCTTTAATCCATCTGGAGTTAATTTTGGTGTAAGGTGTCAGGAAGGGGTCCTGTTTCTGCTTTCTGCACATGGCTAGCCAGTTTTCCCAACACCATTTATTAAACAGGGAGTCCTTTCCCCATTGCTTGTTTTTGTCAGGTTTGTCGAAGATCAGATGGTTGTGGGTATGTTTATTTCTTCTGAGGCCTCTGTTCTGTTCCATTGGTCTATATCTCTGTTTTGGTACCAGTACCATGCTGTTTTGATTACTGTAGCCTTGTAGTATAGTTTGAAGTCCAGTAGTGTGATGCCTCCTGCTTTGTTCTTTTTGCTTAGAATTGACTTGGCTATGCGGGCTCTCTTTTGGTTCCATATGAAGTTTAAGGTGTTTTTTTCCAGTTCTGTGAAGAAGGTCATTGGTAGCTTGATGGGAATAGCGTTGAATCTGTAAATTACTTTGGGCAGTATGGCCATTTTCACGATGTTGATTCTTCCTAACCATGAACATGGAATGTTTTTCCATCTGTTTGTATCCTCTCTTATTTCGTTGAGCAATGGCTTGTAGTTCTCCTTGAAGAGGTCCTTAACGTTCATTGTTAGTTTTATTCCTAGGTATTTTATTCTCTTTGTAGCAATTGTGAATGGCAATTCGTTCTTGATTTGGCTCTCTTGAAGTCTATTACTGGTGTATAGGAATGCTTGTGATTTTTGCACGTTCATTTTGTATCCTGAGACTTTGCTGAAGTTGTTTATCAGTTTCAGGAGATTTTGGGCTGAGATGATGGGGTCTTCCAGATATACAATCATGTCATCTGCAAATAGAGACAATTTGATTTCCTCCTTTCCAATTTGGATACCCTTTATTTCTTTTTCTTGCCTGATTTTCTCTGGCTAGAACTTCCAGTACTATATTTAATAGGAGTGGTGAGAGAGGGCATCCTTGTCTAGTGCCAGATTTCAAAGGGAATGCTTCCAGTTTTTGCCCATTCAGTATGATATTGGCTGTTGGTTTGTCGTAAATAGCTTTTATTGTTTTGAGATACGTTCCGTCAATACCTAGTTTATTGAGGGTTTTTAGCATAAAGCGTTGTGGAATTTTGTCAAAAGCCTTCTCTGCATCAATTGAGATAATCATGTGGTTTTTGTCTTTGGTTCTGTTTATGTGGTGAATTACGTTTATGGACTTGCGTATGTTGAACCAGCCTTGCTTCCCTGGGATGAATCCTACTTGATCATGGTGGATGAGCTTTTTGATATGCTGTTGCAATCGGTTTGCCAGTATTTTATTGAAGATTTTTGCATCTATGTTCATCATGGATATTGGCCTGAAATTTTCTTTTCTTGTTGAGTCTCTGCCGGGTTTTGGTATCAGGATGATGTTTGTCTCGTAAAATGATTTGGGAAGGATTCCCTCTTTTTGGATTGTCTGGAATAGTTTCAGAAGGAATGGTATCGGCTCCTCTTTGTATGTCTGGTAGAATTCAGCTGTGAACCCATCTGGACCTGGGCTTTTTTTGGGTGGTAGGCTCTTTATTGCTGCCTCGACTTCAGACCATGTTATTGGTCTATTCAGGGTTTCGGCTTCTTCCAGGTTTAGGCTTCGGAGGATGCAGGTGTCCAGGAATTTATCCATTTGTTCCAGGTTTACTAGTTTATGTGCATAGAGTTGTTTGTAATAATCTCTGATGATGGTTTGGATTTCTGTGGAATCTCTGGTGTTATCCCTTTATCGTTTTTTATTGCATCGATTTGGTTATTCTCTCTTTTCTTTTTTATTAATTTGGCTAGTGGTCTATTTTGTTTATCTTTTCAAAAAACCAGCTCCTGGATTTATTGATTTTTTGAAGAGTTTTTTGTGTCTCTATTTCCTTCAGTTCTGCTCTGATCTTAGTTATTTCCTGTCTTCTGCTAGGTTTTGAGTTTTTTTGATCTTGCTCCTCTAGCTCTTTCAATTTTGATGATAGGATGTCAATTTTAGATCTCTCTTTTCTTCTCATGTGGGCACTCATTACTATATATTTTCCTCTAGAGACTGCTTTAAATGTGTCCCAGAGATTCTGGTATGTTGTGTCTTCGTTCTCATTGGTTTCGAAGAACATCTTTATTCCTGCCTTCATTTCATTGTTTATCCAGTCAACATTCAAGAGCAAGTTGTTCAGTTTCCATGAAGCTGTGCGGTTCTGAGTTAGTTTCTGCATTCCGAGTTCTAACTCAATTGCACTGTGGTCTGAGAGACAGTTATGATTTCTTTTGCATTTGCTGAGGAGTGATTTATTGCCAATTATGTGGTCAATTTTAGAGTAGGTGTGATGTGGTGCTGAGAAGAATGTATATTCTGTGGATTTGGGGTGGAGAGTTCTGTAAATGTCTATTAGGTTTGCTTGTTCCAGGTCTGTATTCAGGTCCTGGATATCCTTGTTGATTTTCTGTCTGGTTGATCTGTCTAATATTGACAATGGGGTGTTAAAGTCTCCCACTATTATTGTGTGGGAGTCTAAGTCTCTTTGTAAGTCATTAAGAACTTGCCTTATGTATCTGGGTGCTCCTGTATTGGGTGCGTATATGTTTAGGATCATTAGCTCTTCTTGTTGCAGTGATCCTTTTACCATTATGTAATGTCCTTCTTTGTCTCTTTTGATCTTTGTTGCCTAAAGTCAATTTATCAGAGATGAGAATTGCAACTCCTGCTTTTTTTTTGCTCTCCATTTGCTTGGTAGATCTTCCTCCATCCCTTTATTTTGAGCCTTTGTGTATCCTTGCATGTAAGATGGGTTTCCTGGATACAGCACACTGATGGGTTTTGGCTTTTTATCCAATTTGCCAGTCTGTGTCTTTTGATCGGGGCATTTAGTCCATTGACATTTAGGGATAGTATTGTTATGTGTGAATTTGATACTGTCATTTTGATGCTACCTGGCTGTTTTGTTGGTTAGCTGATGCAGATTCTTGATTGTGTTGATGCTCTTTTACCATTTGGTGTGTTTTTGGAGTGGCTGGTACTCGTTGTTCCATTATATGTGTAGAGCCTCTTTCAGGAGTTCTTGTAGAGCAGGTTTGGTGGTGATGAAATCTCTGAGTGCTTGCTTGTTCACAAAGGATTTTATTTTTCCTTCACTTATGAAGCTTAGTTTGGCTGGATAGGAGATTCTGGGTTGAAAGTTCTTTTCTTTAAGGATGTTGAATATTGGCCCCCAATCTCTTCTGGCTTGTAGGGTTTCTGCTGAGAGATCTGCTGTGAGTCTAATGGGCTTCCCTTTGTGGGTAACCCGACCTTTCTCTCTGGCTGCCCTTAGCATTTTCTCTTTCATTTCAACCCTGGTGAATCTGACGATTATGTGCCTTGGGGTTGCTCTTCTTGAGGAATATCTTTGTGGTGTTCTCTGTATTTCCTGGATTTGAATATTGGCCTGCCTTGCTAGGTTGGGGAAGTTTTCCTGGATAATATCCTGAAGAGTATTTTCCAGCTTGGATTCATTCTCTTCATCACATTCAGGTACACCTATCAGACGTAGATTAGGTCTTTTCACATAGTCCCACATTTCTTGAAGATTTTGTTCATTCCTTTTTGCGTTTTTTTCTCTGTTCTTGCCTTCTCTTTTTATTTCATTGAGTTGATCTTCGACCTCTGATATCCTTTCTTCTGCTTGGTCAATTCAGCTGTTGAAGCTTGTGCATGCTTCACGAAGTTCTCGTGTTGCGTTTTTCAGCTCCATCAATTCACTTATACTCCTCTCTATGCTGTCCATTCTCGTCAGCAGTTCGTCCAATCTTTTTTCAAGGTTCCTCTTTTCTTTGCGTTCGGTTAGAACATGTTCTTTTAGCTCACTGTAGTTTCTTACTACCCACCTTCTGAAGTCTGATTCTGTCATTTCATCACCCTCCTTCTCCATCCGGTCTGGTTCCCTTGCTGGTGAGGAGTTGTGATCCCTTTTAGGAGGAGACGTGTTCTGGTTTCGGGAGTTTTCATCCTTTTTGCGCTGGTTTCTTCCCATTTTTGTGGGTTTATCCACCTGTTGTCTGTCTCTGTCCCAGGGAGTTGGAGCTTTATGAGTTTCTGTTGCACTACTGCCTTTTTTGATTTTTCTTTCAGTTCTGACCCACCCAGCTAGCAGCACGCCTAGCCACTGCCTGCCCGCAGGGGCTTTGCTGAGCTGCTGTGGGCTCCGCCCAGCTGCCCTGAGCTCTTCCATGCAGTCCTGTTTATATGGACGTAGTTAGAACTGTCTGGGCAACGGTGGCCCCGCCTCTGTTATGGCGGACTCTCTCTGTTGTGGCAGGTTGCCTCGGCAACGGCGGGTTGCCTCCCCAACGGCAGCCTGCCTCCCTAGGGGTGGAGAGTCTCAGTAATGGTGGAAGCCCCTCCCCCACCCACCGAGCCGGACCGTCCAGGTTCAGCTGTGCTTGGTTTGAAGGGCTCAACCCAGAGGGTTTCCAATTACTGTTTTTGTTTTCGTTGTTGTTGGGGGTGGAGGGGTGGGACCAACCGAGCCTGATCACCTGGCTCCCTGACTCAGAGTCTTTTCTTTTAAGTTGAACGACCCCGCGTTCCGGTCGCTTGTTGAAAAGGCGCTGGGATCTCCTGTGCTGCGACTCACGGAGTCGGCTCGAACTGTGGTGCCGGCTCCTGGCGGATTTTTTGCCTAGGAATCTTCTGGCCTGGCTCGCTATTTCAGCTGAATGGGCAACTCTACCTTCTCAGGGCTCTGATCGCCAGCTAAGAGGGCTCCCAGACCAGTGGCTTTTGTATGGAGAATCGCAGCAACAGGGGGTGGTCACAGCAGCCGCGCGGGCGGAATCAGCCCCGTGGGGGCCAAAACAGCCGCACTGGCGACCCCTCTGCCTGGCGACCCCTCTGCCTGGGTATCTCCTGGTCTGTGGGCAATAAGAGTTTGTCTGGTGATAGACTGGATAGGGAAAATGTGGTACATATACACCATGGAATATTACGCAGCCATCAAAAACGATGAGTTCACGTCCTTTGTAGGGACATGGATGAACCTGGAAACCATCATTCTCAGCAAACTGACACAAGAGCAGAAAATCAAACACCGTATATTCTCACTCATAGGCGGGTGTTGAACAATGAGAACACATGGACACAGGGAGGGGAGCACTACACACTGGGGTCCGTTGGGGGGAAATGGGGGAGGGGTGGGGGGTGGGGAGGTGGGAAGAGATAGCATGGGGAGAAATGACAGATACAGGTGAGGGGACGGAAGGCAGCAAACCACACTGCCATGTGTGTACCTATGCAACAATCTTGCACGTTCATCACATGTACCCCAAAACCTAAAATGCAATTAAAAAAAAAAAAAAAGAGTTCGTCTGGAAATGCGGCGTCCACTCACCCTCTGCACTTTCACTGGGAGCTGAAGTCCTGAGCTGTTCTTAGGCGGCCATCTTCCCAGCATCTCCGAAATTAATTAATTTATAAAGTAAGTGTTCTACTAAAAGGGATGCAAGTGCTATGGTGAGGAAGAAACCTATATAAAGTTTAGTTAAATTAAGGGCAATTTGAAGTCCACCTTGGTAACTGACTTGAGAGTTTCTTAATTAAGGAGCAGGAATCCACGGTTACCTTTGACAGTGTTGAGGTTTGTCTGATTCCTGTTCTCCTAAAAACAATAATGATTAAAGAATTCCTTGCTACTTATCTTTGGAAAATAGCTAACTGCAAGGAGTCACCCTTTCTCATGACTCAGATTAAGAGTCTTCCGATAACTCCCTTATTTGACTGCCTCTTTACATCTTCAGACTGCCTTCCTTTACTCTGAAAATTTTCTTCAGAAATGAACTTTCTATTACAATAGCCTAATAAAATTTTATTCTAAATTGTCCAGTGCATTTTTTTGTTTCACATCTATAACATGGCTCACAATCAGTCCTCATTTTTAAATCCCCCTTCATTCAACTCAGGCCTGTTTGATCATCTCAGGACACGTTACGCAGGATCCAAAGAGAAGTCTTGTTCATCTATAGGACATAAAGAATTTAGCTCTGATTATTGTTGACAACTGGCTTGATTTTTGGTACTTGTGTCTTGTACTTTGTGTTTTATTTTCTAATAGCTAATAAGTTATCCTATGATGGGAATTTGGTTTAATGGTCTAACAATTTGGTGATCTCAATAAACAGATGAATAGTTTATAGAGATCTTCATTTATTAAGAGAGAGACAATAGGTAATCTGGTTTGTTAGTCTTCTCTGTTTGCCTGATTGGAGATCACATCAATTAAGAATGGATCTACACTGGGAAAAGAACAGATCTTATGTGTGAGCTTTTCATATTTGTGTTTACTCTTGACCAAGGGATGTGATTTACAATTGAAGTTATAAGGTGTCTACAGGTGTCTTTATGTATGTTTATATATCTGTAGTTTAGAGAAGTCTTTACCACACTCATCAAGTGTTTAATATTTGCCTACCTCTAGATGGTATTACCAAATTAGATTATGAAATCTCAGAAAGGAGCTACAGTATGATTGGTTTAGAGATAAATGGCTGTATATAAATATATTAGTCTTAATTTTAAAAAGTAATATCTTAGTTTGTTTTGTATTGGTATAAAGGAATACCTGATACTGGGTAACTTCTAAAAAAACAGATCTTTACTTGTCTCACAGTTCTGCAGGCTGCACAAGAAACATCATGCTAGCTAGCATCTGCTTTTGGTGAAGGCTTTGGGGAGCTTTCTCTTACAGCAGAAGGGAAGAAGAGAACACATATTACATGTCAAGAGAGAAGGAAGGAAAAAGGGAGGGAGGTGCCAGGTTGTTTTCCACAATTATCTCTGGCAAAAACTAATAGAGCAAGGACTTATTCATCATTTAGATGGCACCAAGATAGTCATGAGGAATCTGCCCTCATGATTTAAACATCTCTCAGAAGGCTCCACCTCCATCATTGGAGACCACATTTCAACGTGGGATTTGGAATGAACAAATACGTAAACTTTATCAGAAAATAATGAAATTCAACTTTCAATGACTTCAATTTACTAGATTATTATTTCTCTTCTTCTTGAGGCTGTGTATTGTTCTGTTACCCAGGCTGGAGTGCAGTGGCCAGATCTTGGCTCACTGCAACCTCTGCCTCCCAGGTTCAAGCAATTCTCCTATTTCAGCCTCCCGAGTAGCTGGGATTACAGATGCCCACCACCATGCCCAATTAATTTTTGCATTTTTAGTAGACATGGGGTTTCACCGCATTGGCCAGGCTGATCTCTAACTCCTGAACTCAGGCAATCCTCCTGCCTCCGTCTCCCACAGTGCTGGGATTACAGGCTTGAGCCACTGCACCCATTCTCAACATACTAGATTTTAAAAGTATCCCTACTTTAAAAAAAAAAAAAAAAAACTTGAAAATGTTTTGAGAATTCACGTTTCCATAAGTCTTACTGTTAAGCATAATGTACACATAGATTTTTATTCTATTTGAGTATGATCCCCCTATACTTATACAGGTTTACTGATGGGATAAGTTAGCATTACTCCTGCTTAATATGTAAGATTATAAATACATTTTAACCAAATAGAATCATTATTCTGACATACTATTTCAATAATAATTTAACTTTGTCGTGTTTTAGCTTAAAGATAATTTTTAAAATGTTAGGTAACTTACAAACTTGGGCTGATAGTATATTGAATAAATTAATATTAATCAGACACTTAGATTATTTCTAGAACACTGCAACATAGGTTACTAAGACTAACCTATGTGTATATGCTTTTCCTTTTTTTATAATGCCACAGAGAGACTATGTCTTTGGGTTTGTAATGAATGTTCATTTCTGCTACTTTAGAACTGTGTAAATGATGTGCATGGCTGTAAAAAGTTGTATTATGTGTATTCATCGGCTCTATGAGCTTTCTGCACAAGGCAACTGCATGACAGCCAGAGCAAAGGTATTAACACCACTACTTCTCAATTTTATCTTTAACACAGAGGTTAGTTACTTGAATTAAAAGTTATAATATGTGGTTCAGATTATAATTAGAAACAATTATTTTAGAGAAATATAACTGGATATTTCTATATTACTATTATTCAAATAAATATAGTTTTCTCCTAAATTAGTATGTTTTCTTCTTTTTTTCTTTGGTGTTTTGTTTTTGTTTTTTAGACTCCATAGCCCTTTGAATGCTTCAAGTTTTTGATAACCTCAAAGAGCATTAAATATATTGATGTTTACTTTATTGGAAAATAAAACTAAGATACTTAAACTGCTTATTTATCGGTTAATTTTAATATGTCAACAATAAATATATTGCTCATTAATACCATCTTAATAATATTATTAACTTAATTCTGACCTCATATATCCCTTGAAATTAGTCCTAAGGTATGCTTCTTCCAAAATATTAAAGAAAATAATACACGGCAACATTTGGAAATGAATTACATTTGCCTTGATTCTTAATACCTGAGTCTGAAATGCTATAAATTTGTTGAAATCTCAGTAAATTTGCTTAATTTTGGATGGGCTTGTTTCTTTGGCTTACTGTTTATTTTTCTATTGGATAAAAAAAGATACTATCAATGAGTTTCATGAGAGAAGATATTGCCAAATCAGATGAAATGCCTTAGCCTTCACAAGGCTAAATACATATGAGTAAAATTTATTAATCTAATATTTCAGTAATTGTACATTGTGTGGGAGTTTCCCAGATAGCTGTCGGTGTCCTTACTGTCTACAATTCTATTCATCAGTTTTGGCTCTACTTTGTCTGATATGAGCCAGCAGCAGAATAGTGTTTTAAATCATAATTTCAGTTACTTTTTTAAATGTTAACTTGATTGCAACCTTACTTCCTTAGCTTAAGTTTAGAATCTTCCAGGCTATCAGTTTCCATATGGGATTCATATCACTTACCAGTGAAGTTTTGCTAACATATAGATGCTTAGGATCTATTCCTGACTTAATGAGTCAATTAGCATTATGTATTTTTGATATATTCTAACTCTATGTTTAGTATATTCATGGTATATTATGACTAAATTATACATTGTAGCTGAGAAGTATTTTTCTCTATAAATATTTTGCATCAAGTTTTAAAAAATTAGATATCATAGCCATTCTTGAAAATTGAGTTAATAGTTAGATTTATAGTAGATATTTAATCTAAAACCTTTTGCATTGACCTCATTATCTTGCTTTTACATGTCACAGAAAAAACGTTTATCAGTAGCATTTTTTTTTACGAACTCTCAGATTATTCTCTTCTGAAATTTATCAATAATATGTTAACTGTAGTCATTTTACATCTTTTGTTATATACAAATAGTTTTTTGTTTTACCCTAACACTTCCTTGAACTTGCAATCAGCTTCAGAGTGCATTGCTTCATTTTCAAGAAATGTCTCAAATCCCTGCAGAAAAGGAATCTGCCACATAGAGAATTCTGATGGCATCATTTAAAAAACTTTAAGACTATTCCAGTGGATGAGTAAAGATTTCCAGTGCTCTAGTCAAGAAGCTAACAGTTTATAGGATTGTAAACCAAATGAAACAGAAAAAAAAATAGTTATATAGGACTGAATAAACTGAGGATATATAATTATAATTTTTTAAAAATACATTATTTATATTACGTTGTTTATTTTCTTAATACGTTTCCTTAATTTGTTTTTTTCCCACATTTCACTTTCTCTTTGAGATATCTATAACTCATAATTGAACAGAAGCTGCTTTTCTAAATTGAAATAAAACATTTAAAATAATTTACTATTCTCCCTGCCTAACCTGTCCAGCATTTCAAAGCTCTTGCTGAGTATTTTTTATCTTAATGGCAATATAATTGCTTGCATAGACTAAATAAGAATCCAAATAAGAATTGTGTCTTTTGTCAAGACATAATTTGTTACTTTAGTTAATTGCTAACAGAGGAAATAAAATCAATCATGAAAAAAAAAAAAAAAACAAGAAAGAAAGAAAAAGGACAAAGAGAACAAAGAATATATTCAACAAATTAAAAAGAATTGCAAGCTAATAGATTTAGACCCAAAATATCAGCCATCACATCCATTGTAAATGTTGCAAACACTTCAAATGAGAAACAGATTGTAGGTTTGGATAAAAACACAAAGGCTAAATATGTTCTGACAACCAGAAAGAAATATTAAGTATAGGAATGCAGATAGATTAAAAGTAAGATGATATCAACATGCAAAAATACAAATTTTAAGCCTTACATCAAACCATACACAAAATTAACTTGGATAGAATAATAAATCAAAATATAAATGATAATACTATAAGCAACTAGAAGAAAACATTAGCATAGATATTTATTTCCTTGGATTAGGAAATGATTTATTAAATATGACCCCAAAGGCACAAACAATACAACAGTGAAATTATGGTTTTAGCCAATGCAACAAGGCAAGAAATAAAAAGGAATCTATATTGAAAAGAAAACAGAAAAAACTGCCTTCATTTGCATACAGCATAATAGTTTAAGTAAAATATAAAATGCAATCTATAAAACTGGTACTAGAATGAGAATAAGAAACTGAAAACTACAAGATCAATATGAAACCTAATTGCATTTTTATCTATCAATAAAAAATTAGAAATTAAAATTAACAAAATTGTAAAAAGCAAAAACATTAAATACTTAAAGATAAATCTGACCAGGCCAGGCACCATGGCTCCTGCCTCTAATCCCAGCATTTTGGGATTTGGCCTTGGGAGGTCCAGGCGATGGATCACCAAATGTCAGGAGTTTGAGACCAGCCTGACCAATATGGAGAAACCTCGTCTCTACTAAAAAATACAAAATTAGCCAGGCATGGTGGTGCATTCCTGTAATCCCAGATAGTCAGGAGGCTGAGGTAGGAGAACAGTTTAAACCCGGGAGGCAGAGGTTGCAGTGAGCAGAGATCACGCCATTGGATTCCAGCCTGGGCAACAAAAGGGAAACTCTGTCTCAAAAAAAGTAAAAGAGAAAGAAAAATAAAGAAAAAAAGATAAATCTGGCCAAAGATTACTGTATTGCTGAAAGAAATTAAAGAATACCTACATAAATAGAAAGATACATTATAGTAATGACTTGCAATACTCAATAATGATGTCAGTTTTCTCTAAATCTGTGTATAGATACAATGTAACTCTGATTAAGAGACCATTTGTATGTTTCTAAAACTCAAGAATCTGATTCTAAAATTAACCTGGAAATGAAAAAGAACTAGAAGAGTCAAAACAAGTTGGAAAAAAGATAGAAGTTGTTAGATCGACTCTGCCTAATTTCAAGAATTATTATAAAATGACAGTAATGAGGATACTGTGATTTTATGTAAAGATAGGTAAATAGGCAAATGAAACAGAAAAGAGCGTTCAGAAATAGATCTATGCATGTGTAAGCAACCATTTTTAATACATATAATTCAGTTAAGACATGATAGTTCTAGAGTATATGGTACTTCAACAATTTTTAAGCAGGATTTCAAATTTCATTCCAGCTTGTCAGTTTCTTTTATCATTTCTTATCATTGTAGCTTTTAGAGTCCAACCAGAAGTCTTTTAAGTTTTTGAGTTTTAGAATTCAATATTTGCCCTCTCTATTCACATTTTGCTCTTTTTCATGATCGTATAGACTTATTTTTTAACTTGACAAATTCCTCATTGCAAGAAATCTCATGTAATGTGGATCTCTCTGAATTTCCTTATTTTAAAAATTATTGTCCTTCAAATTCCTTGTTCTTTGATAGCCTTATGAATTCCAACAGATATTTTGAAAATATTTTCTTCAAAATATTTTTTATTTTGACTATGTCATGTTACTCAATTATTATTCATGTATGAAATAAGGCTGTCTTGGCTATTATTTGATTTTATTTTTTATGCTAAAATGTCACTTATAAATCCTGAATATTTCAGGGTTTATCCTTCATGAGTATCAATAATTTACTGTTTACTACTTGCTAAAGTGTCAGCAAATGGTGCATAGGAAGCATGTGAAATTGACATGAAAAGAAGCCTTGTATATGAATAAAGAGTTTTAATAAACTGAAGGCAGTTGGAAAATATTGAAACATACAGAGTTTCAGTAGTATCTGCCTTAAAATCGCATGACAGGATTGATGAAAAAGAGCATTAGAAAAGAATCGAGGGAACAATTAAGAGCCCATTGATATTTAAAGGTATAGATACTTTTTATAACACATATAATTATATTTTTGAGCCTCTACATCAAACTTTGTTTCACAGTTTTAGAATTTACATGTCCAGGGAAACCAGAAGTAACTAAAAAACCGACATTACTTTCAGTTTGACCCTAAAATGCATAATGTTGAGAAACCATGAAATAGATTGAAAAGCTGCTACAAAATTTGAAATTCAGCTTAACAAATCTTAACAAATTATGATTTAAGTAAGGCTTACTACCTCTAAATGAAGAAAAATAAAGTACACACACACACACATACATATTTTGGTGGTTGGAGGTAAGGAAAGAGAGTAAACATTGTCTAATATCATAATGGCTAAAAGATCTACAATAGTTTGTTTGGGACATTTCTGAGGTGGCTCTGTGAGTTGAGCAAGAGCCACAAAAGTGCTCAATTCTAGTATTTGCAAAACTCCCTTATATGTTTATTTCTAATACTGATCTCATTTTAAAGTCTACTGTTTCATCTAAAAATTAATGTTACTTTTTATCTTGCTCAAGACAAAAATAAAGTACATATATAAATATTAAACATTTTAAAGTATTGAGAAGGCATTACTTACTCAGCAGAACATAGTTCCTTAACTGCTGTCTTTCGTCCACTTTGCCCCTAGGGAGTGATTTTGTCTCAATACTTAACCAATTGAAACAGGATTAAGATTTTCTGAAATATTGTGTGAGGCACAGGAACCCTCATTCTTCCCTTATTATTTACTATAGATTAATACCAGACAACTGAGGAAAATATTGTGGAGGTAAAACTTACAATATAATATTCCAGGTTTGATGTAGAGTATTCAGTACAGTACTCTACAAATTAGTACATTTGCATGTTCTCTCAAACTGTAAGCAAAATAAATGAGGGATGTTTTTCTCAAATTTTTGCTCTCAAACTGTGAGCAGAAATAAACGGGGCATATACAACTCAATTCATCATGATTTTCAAAGCCACATAGGTACATAAACATGTACATCTGCTGAATACAGGTGAAGTAAAAAAATGCAATCTAGATCACCTTTCTTAAAGATGATCAACAACAGAATGACAAGAGATATGAATTCAAATAAAAATCATGTTTAAGACTTAGTCAATCAGAATTTATGTTCATGCTCACATGGCTTAAAGTTGAAGGCCATGTCTGCGAATCCATAAAAAAGAAGACAAATTTTCTCCGGAAGTAACCACATCTGTGCTTGCCCTCTTAATAGTACAATATATTATTAGGCAGACGTTGCCTATTTCTTACCTTCTAGATAATTCTTAACGTTCATTACTTTGTGTGAACATATTACTAAAGTATTTTGAAAGGGGATATTCTATTAGTATTTATAGTCGATGCAGGTATAACCTAGTATAAACCAAAACTCTCCTGGGCAAAGTGCAAAGTGTCTTAAGGACATCCCACAATTAGATATCTGTGAATATACTAGAAATCACACACACACACACACACACATACACACTCTCACACACACACACACACACTTCCATTGGAAACACCAAGATAACTTCTTTCTTATATATTTTTTAAATTATATTCCTGAGCAGACTGCTTCAACTGACTGTCAGTAAAACTATTTTTTAATTTTTCTGAGATTAAATTATACATATTTACCTTGTTAATCATTTTAAGTGTATAGTTCACCAGCATCAGTGCTTTCATATTGTTGTGCAATCATCACCACCGTCCATCTCCAAAATTATTTTCTTCTTGCAATAATGAAACTCTACACTCATTGAAGAATTTCCCATTCTCCCTTCTTCTTGTGAGGACCCTGACAACCAGCATTCTATTCTGTCTCTGTCTATAATTTTCACTACTCTAAGTAACTTATATAAGGGTAAAAATATGGTATTTGTCATTTTGCTATTGGCTTAATCCATTTAGCATAATGTCCTCAAGATTCATTCATCTTGTCAGAGTTTCACTCCTTTTTAAACAATAATATTTCTTTGTGTGTACACACCAAATTTTGCTTTTTCATTCATCTGTCCATAGATGCTTGGGTGCCTACATGATTTAATTATTGTAAATAATGCTGGTATGAACATGAATATGCAAATATATTTTTTCAGAAGCTGCTTTTAATTATTTGGGGTATATACTCAAAAGGGGAAATGAAGAATCATATGGCAATTCTACTTTTTAATTATTTGAAGAACTCACTATTTTCCAAATAAACTGTATTATTTTACATTCCCAATAAGAGTGCACAAGGAGTCCAGTTTTTCCACATACTTGCCCACACTTATTTTCTGTTTTTGATAGTAGCCATTCTAATGTGTATGAGCTGGCATCTCATTGTAGTTTTGACTTATATTTGTGATGATAAATGATGATGAGCATCTTTTCATGTATCATTGGCTATTCATATAACTTTTTTGGATAAATGTCTAATAAAATATTTTGCCTACTTATGAATTGTGTTGTTTTGTCGTTGAGTTTTATAAGTTTTCTATATATTCCAAATATTGATCCCTTATTAGAGACATATGATTTGAAAACATATTTCCCATTCCATGAGTTGTCTTTTTATTATGTTGATATGCAATTTTTTAAAGTTTTAATAAAATTTATCTACTATTTTCTTTTGTTGCCTGTGGCTTTGGTATTATATTCAAGAAATCATGGTCAACTCCGATGTCAAGAAGCTTTTGTCCCATTTTATTTTAAAGGTATTATAGGTTTTTAATTTATGTTTCAGTTTTTGACCCATTTTGAGTTAATTTTTGTTATGGTGTTAGGTAAAAGTCAAGCTTCGTTATTTTCCACGTGCATAATTAGGCTTCACAGCACCACTTGGTGAAAAGACTTTCCTTCCTTTACCATTGAATGACCTTGATATCCTTGTTGCAAAGCATTTGACCATATATGCATGAGTTTATTTCTGTGATCTCTATTCTATTTTATCTGTTTATAGATCTGTCTTTATGCCAGCGCCACTCTATTTTGATCACTGCAGATTTGTAGTTAAGTTTTAAGTCAGTGAGCATAAATTATTTAACTTTGTTTTGGTTTTTCAAGATTTTTTTACTAAAGTCCCTTTCTATTTTGCAAAACAGTTATCAGAATTTTGATTAAGATTACATTAAATCCATAGATCTTTTTGAGTATTAAATCTAAATAACATCAAATCTTTCAATTCATGATTATAAGACAGATACTCATATATTTACATCTTCTTCAATTTCTTTCAGTACTGTTTTAGTTTTTATTGTAACAGTATTTGACCTTGTTTATATTTCTTCCTATTATATCTTTATATACTTTTTTACTATTATATAGTAAATTAAATTTTCTTGATTTCTTTTTAGATTGTCAGTGTATAAAATAAAACTCATTTTATCTTGATTTTATATCCTGAAGTTTTACTAGATTCACTTATTCTAAAAGTTTTTAAATACATTTTTAGTGCTTTTTATATATTTTCTGAAATTAGAGAGAATTTCCTTTCTCCTTTCTAGACCGAATGTCTTTGTTTTCTTGTTCTTGCCTAATTGCTTCGGATAGACCTTCCAATATTTTTGTTCTTGATATTAGAGGAAGAACTGATATGCTTTGTCTGTATCCCCATGCAAATCTCATCTTGACTTGTAGCTCCCAGAATCCCCACATGATGTGCAATGGGCCTAGTGGGAGATAATTCAACAATGGGGGCAGGTTTTCCTCTGCTGTTCTCATGATAGTGAATATAAGTCTCATGAGATCTGATGGCTTTATAAAGAGGAGTTCTCCTATACACTCTCTCTTGCCTGCTGCCATGTAAAACATGTCCTGTGCTTCCTTCACTTTCTGCCATGATTGTGAGGCCTTGCCAGCCATGTGGTACTATGAGTCACTTAAACCTTTTTCCTTTATAAATTACTCAGTCTTAGGTATGTCTTTATTAGCAGTATGAGAACAGACTAATACAAAGATGTTTCATATTTTACCATAAAATAGGATGTTTTCTGTGGATTTTTCATGTATAGTTACTATTTTACTGAAGTGTTTCTTATTCCTACTTTGTTGAGTGTTTTATTATGACAGGGTGTTGACTTTTGTCAAATGTATTTTCTGTACCAATTGAAATAGTCATGTTTATGTTTTTTCCACATTCTGTTAATGTAGTATATAACAGTTACTAATTTTTATCTTTGCATGGTATGTAATTAATATGTTGCTGAATTTAGTTTGCTGGTATTTTTTTGAGGAACTCAGCAGCAAAGTTTATAAGAGATATTGTCCTGTAGTTTCATTTTTCTATAATGTCTTTGTCTGTCTTTGGCAAAAGAGTAATGCTAGCCTCATAGAATACATTAGAAAATGTTCCCTCTACAAATATTTGGAAAAGTTAGAGAAAAATTAGTTTTAGTTATTTTAAAATGTTTGATAAATTTTGCCAGTGAAGCCATGAGATCCAGGTTTTTTTTCTTTGTTGGAAGATTTTTTATAATTAATTCAATCTGCTAACAAGCCCATTCACATTTTGAAACTTTTTAGGAGTTAATCTTAACAGGTTTTAAGTTTCTAGATTATTTCTCTATGTATTTCATCTAGATTATTCAACTTAATAGAAGACAATTATTAATAGTAGTCTCTTAAAATATTTTATATTTCAGTAGAATAAGTTGTAATATCTTCTAGTCTTTTCTAATCATCATGATTTGAGGATTCTCTTTTTTTTCTCAGTTATGCTAGTTATATATAGGGCAGTTCTCTCTCTTGATGTTTTAAAAGAACTAACTTTTGGTTTTTTGATTTTTCTCTATTTGTTATCTATTCTCTACTTCACATATCTCTGCTATAATCATTATTATTTGATTCCTACTGCTTTTAGTTTTTGTGTTTTGGTTTGGTTTGGTTTCTCACATTGTAAAAAACAGATTGCCTATTTGAGATTTTACTTCTGATTTAATGCAAGCATTTATAAATACAAAGTTGCCCTGTGGCTCTTCTTTCACTGTGTTCATAAATTTGGTACGCTGGGTTTTACTTTTCATTTGTCTCTAACTACTTTCTAATTTCCCTATGTTACCTGCTTTTTTCCGCTGTTTAAAAATATGTTGTTTACTTTCCAAATATTTGTGTTTTCCAGTTTTTCTTCTGTTATTGATTTCTAACTTCATCCTGCTAGTGATTTATTAGAGAAGATACTTTGCAAGATACCTAAATAGAGATACTATATGTATGTATGTGTTCTGTTTCTTTTGGGAACTCTGACTTATAAATGTAGAGCTCAAAATCAAAATAAGATATGGCATGCTGAAATTTGTAAAAAAAAATACAATTAATATAAGAAATACCAAAATGTTGAAAGAAGATTGCAAAATATCAATATATTGTGATCTTCCAAGGCAAAATCATTTGACTTATTTAGGTATACATGGTAATTTTAGGTTTGTAAGGTAGTATTTGTGACAGTTCTTAAATAATAAAATTTTATCCCTGTTGGATAACATTTATATAGACTACTTATCTATGTGTTCTGTAAAAATATACATACACATATATATGTACATATATGTGTACATATATGTATCTATATATACACGTACATATATATACACACACATATATGTATACATATATACATATATACACATTTACATATATACACACAGACATATATATTCACACATATATATCTCACATGAGAGTGCAAGAGGTGTGTATATGTGTGTGTATATATAAGTGTATATATGTGTGTATATATATATTCACACTTACATATATATACACATACACATGCACCTCTCTTGCACTCTCTCTCTTAATGTGTATCTGTATGTATATATGTGTATATAGGCACATAGATATCTGTGTGTATATTTGTATGTATACATACATACATAGTATGTGCATATGTGTGTATATCTATCTCCATATACATATGGGTATGTGTACACCAACACACATATGCATACATATAGAGAAAAACTTGAGTATATAAAAATCTATACATATGTGGATGTCTATTTCAGAAAAATCAACTGCCCTTTATTTGATTTAGTACATTTTAAAATTTTGGATACTTTTGGACTAATGTCTAAAAATTTTTATCATTATTCACAGTTTATACTAAAATTTTTCTTTCAAAATTACCTTTAATTCACCAGAAACTCTGGAAATTTAGCTATGAGTTTATTTCCTAAGTCTTAATGCTTACATTTATTGACGAATTTTATCTTCTGAACTACAATCAAAAGCCAGCTTTTATTCAATGTGCATATCTGAACTAAAAACATCTATAGATAATTATATGTTGATATTCTAAAAGAAGGCATGAAAGGAAGGCTATTCACAGCAGACTTATGTTCAAAAGCAATTGGAAGGAGGTCTTAAAAATGAGTAAGTGTCGAAGGTATCCTGTCTTTAACGGCAATTGTTGTTGAAAATTTAGTTTAGCTGTAAGAAATAAAAAATAGTTTTTGTAGTTAAATAAGCTGATGCTGATGTCACTCTAAATTTATTCCATGGTGACAGAAATTAAATGAAGATTTTTGTTTGAGTAACTAAGACTACAGAGAAGCAAGATGTATTTTCAAACAGAAGCATGAATTGGAAATCAGAAGTTTAGGTTGTAATATCAGTTTATATTGGCGAATATTAAAATGCTTATGTAAGTACTTATTTTTTCTTTCCTGAAGAGATATTGATATGTAAATTGTTTTTCATTGCTTTTATTACTTAAAATCATTTCTAATATGGAATCCTTATATCTTAGAAATCACTAATACTTTGCTCATCTTCCTACACAATCCTACAGCTATGCCTTCTACATCTCAATCCCTGCCTGGATCTCTCTCTGAAGAAAGATGTCCTAAAATCCACTTTTATCTTAAATAATATGCTAATGTGTTCTTCAGAAAATTTAAATTATTAAAGAATGAGAAGGAGTGCTTGTTGTGGGTGGATGCCAACATTCAAAATAGGACAGCCAAGGAAACACACACTGAAAAAATACTTGAGCAAAGGTTTGAAGAGAAGATGGAATACACTATGTATATATATCCAAAGGAAATATTTTCCAGGCAGAAGAAAAATAATGAAAATATTTTGAAGTTCTTTATACACTGTTTTTCTGTGCCTTAGCTTGGATTTCTTCACTTTCACTCAGAACAGATCTGAGAAAAATATTTGGATGGAGATATTTTATTTGGAAGTAATCCCAGAGAGGTTTGGTAGTGAGGCAAGAATAGGGTTTGGAAGCAAGTTACCACTGTAGGCAACTGGGAATCTTCTGAGGAACTGAGTACAATGTATCTCAGTATTATCCCACTGAAGAGTGAGAAAGTTTAAGTATATATTCATTCAATCTCATTTAATTGCTAATATTTTTGGATTTTTTTCTTATAACCTTGAGAAATTTCTCAGGCAGAGAGTCTGAGTGAGAGTTCTTGAGTGTATATGAAATGTCTACAGAGGACTAACGTGAATTTTCAGGCCACTGGGATATCTGGTGGGTTTCAACAATATTCCTCACAATCTTTCACCATTTGTCTTAGTCCATTCCATGCTACAATAACAAAATACTGGAGACTGGGTAATCATAAATAATAGACGTATACTTCCTTTCAGTTCTGAGGAATGGAAGTTCAAGATTGAGGAACAGAGCACTTAGGAACAGGCCTTCTTACTGCCCCGTAATGTGGGAAAAGGCATCACATGGCAGGGGACAAACAGGAAAAGATAGAGAAAAAAATGGGAACAAATCCTCCTTTTATAGCAAACCCAATTCCATGGTAATGGCATTAACCTATTCATAAGGGCAGATATCTCATCGCCTAATCATCTCTTAACTTTAATAGTCCTAGTTCTTCATAAGGTTTAATTGCAATTAAATTTCAAAATAAGTTTGGGAGAGGACATTCGAACCATAGCAACACTTAATTTAAAAATCAGTAAGTTGTACTGACTCAATATATTTAACTCAAATTCCCTCTGTTGCATTCATGTAATTATTTTTTCAGATTAAACCTTTACCATTGATAAGTTCAGTGATTCTTAATCTTATCAGATTCAAGCTTTATTTTTAAAAGTTTTTTGTAATATCCATTTCACTTTTCTAAAATAAATTTTATAGATAATATAACCTACAAAATGATTTTAAAATACTAATGTACTAACACTTACATAAAGAAAATGCATATCAAGTGAAGAATCATGATGGTCGTAAATTTGGAAAGAAGAGCTTTATTTCTCATACAAGTCTGCAGGTGGCTATTCTCACAGGCTTGGAAGTGTAGCCTCTGGCTAGAGGCCAACAATAGACACCTCAAGGCAACAGTCAATAGGAAATGGAATTTATGCTAAGCAGGGTGTCTAAATATACATATTCAATAAGCTATGGGAGGGGTCGTAAATATTTATGAAAAGAGAAATGAGCACATGTGCAGTTGAGCTTCATGCTCCTTCATGGACTTCATGTACAGCATGGACTGAAGGTGGAATTTTTGGCCCTGATCTGATCATGATCTGAGGGTGGAGTTTTTGGCTGTCTGATGTCAAAAGGTAAAGCAAAAGACAGTAAGGATTATCTGTGCATTATTTTTGCATAACCTTGTGTATTATCTATTGACTGGCCAAAACCAATCCTTGGTTGGTAGTCTTTATGAAGCAACAAAGGAGGGTCAGTATCAGGTGATTTGTTGATATCAATGAAGTTTTCTGAAAGGGATGGTAATGGGGGTTATTGAGTGAGGAGCTATCATATAAGGGGTGTTTGACTTTCCATCTCATCATGGCCATAGCCAAGGTCAAGAACTTAGTTTTTAAAGTTAATCCCGGGAATTGGTCAGAGTAAGCTTGAAGGTCACTCCAGTTGGTTGAGGGACTTAGAATTTCATTTTTTTTTCTCAAACAAACATAAACTTATAATAAAATGATATTATTTAAAGTGCTGAGAAACAACTACACTTGAAGGCACAATGGTGAATTACAATAAATGAACTAGACTGTTACAAAAGTGGTGTTGGGGATCAGAAAGCAATACCCTAAAATATAAACTTCTGTATATGCTGAACTTAAAAAGAATTCTCAAGGCCTCTCTAATTCCACCCCAAATCTCAATCTCCCTCTCTCCCAAAGCATAGGATCTACCAAGGAGAATAGTTGTTTTTCTCCTCCCTGTTACCTATTGCAAAAAGAAGACCAAGAATGTAATCACACCTGAATGGACCATTTTATAAGAATAATAATATCTATCTCTCAGACACATTCAAATTCTAAACAGAAAAATAAGTTAATCTCTGTTCTCCAGATCTGTTCATTCTCCCTAGCAATCATTAATTGCCCCTCAACAGATAACCTCTTCTCTTCACTCCCAGAACCTCTGTTGGCAGGATCCAAACCCCCATTGTTTCTGTAACCTCAAAATGTTATATATGCTTCTACACCCATTTGGGGTTGGGTCTTCATTCTAAAGGCTCTCAAGTCACAAAATATTATGATCAAATGAATTTGTTTGCTTTCTCTCCTATTAATCTGTCACTTGTCAGTAATTTTTAGCAAATCTTCAGCGGGCAAAGGGTCAGGGTTCCCTTGGCCCCAACAGTGTTGAATTGGCAAATAAACCCTCATGAGCAGTACTGACATTACTGACATAATTTCCAAAATAGTGAACAATTCAGTGTGTAACTACAGCACCAGCCCAAAGTGGATCTACTCTATTGAAAACAAAATGTGGAGTTACCTTTTAGAAATAACAGAGACAAAACCTGCAAGTCGTGTAAGCTAGGCACGTGCAATGGAAAATGTTTTTACCTTTAACAACACCAGGAAACAATGAATCCTCCCCTTGGAACTAAGAAGACCAGGACACGACTGCAATCTGAACACTGGAACTCTTTTATAAGTCAGGACTCACTTAGCTTGGAAGATCAGGAGCTAAATTCTGCCTCAACATACCTTTCCATAAATGATCAAATTTAAAGATCTCCACCTAGACTCTACCAAACCAACATTCATAAATCCCTTCCTTTGCCATTCAAACACATAAATATGCCCCAGACCCAAGTCTGGGAAAAAGATTTGAGTCACTTTTGTGTCTGTGTTGGCTGGTTTTGCAATAAAGCCTATTTTTTTTTTAAAGGCAGTGCTACATAGTATTTGCTTCTGCGTGTGCATTGGGCAAGAAATCCATTTATTCAATAACAAATCCTGATAGCAAACATAAGGTCAATGCCTTCCCAGGCACTGTAGCTCCTTGTCAGGTACTGGAGCTTCTTCACTATCACTGAGTGGCACCAACTAGGCCAGTTTGTCTGGAGGCTCAGCTTGGAGGTCTCTGTTCTCCGTCATGGGGTTTCAGGCTTCTTGAAAGCTACATTTTTTTATGAGGAAACAAATTCCTTCTGGATCAGATGTCTTTTGGGGTGAATACCTCATTAATATATGCTTACAGCTTAAACTGTCTTTGGTCTAGGATTGTGGGTACAAATACCACACTAGGGAGATCCTAGTCTTTATTAGAGTCATGGCTTTTGGATTAGAGTCCCAAAGAATAAAGACAAAACTAATAAGCTGTAACTACTTGGGTACTCAATTTGGTGTCCTTTTAGTTTTTGTTTGCCTGTGTGTTCCTGCTGTTGGTTTACATACCCACTTGGTCTAAAGGAGGTTCAAATCTTTGATGGTTGCAACAACACCTCATTAAGTATTTATGAGAGCCCTTGACCTCCAAAGATAAAGAACATTACTTGCTCTGACTGTTTTAGTGTGTCCCCAGATAACTAGGAGCCAGGTAGAGGTGTTAAGGTTATACTGACCTACAACATAAAGTGATTTTGTAGAAAATTCCACTGGAACATACTCCATTCCCAGGTGAGAAGGGACTTCCACAGCTCATCTAAATGTGCATATAAAGGGCTTGATTACCCCAATATTTCTAGAAACTCAACACCATCTGATGTTTAGGATCCCCTAAAACAACTAAAGGGGAGTATCTGGCCCATTGCTGATTCTCTGGAAAGGAACCTCCTCTAAGCACTACACCCTAGTGCAGGGTCTTTCTCTGGGCATCTCAGAAAAATCTCCATACAAAATCAGGAAACTTAATTGCATACCCTACTGGAGAGCTTTGGGATGCACTCTTCAAAATTGGGCAATATTTAGTTATAAATCCTGAAAAAAAAAAAAAAAGAAAAGGGTTTTCTTTTTCTTCTTTTTTTTTGAGACATGATCTTTCTTTGTTGCCATGGCTAGACTGCAGTGTTGCAAACACAGTTCTCTACAACTTCAACCTCTTAGAATCAAGTGATCCTCCTGCCTCAGCTGGCTGGGTAGCTGGGACTACAGGCACACACTGCCACACCAACAAATTTTCTGTCTTTAATTTTTTTTTTTTTTTTTTTGTACAGACTGGATCTCACCATGTTGCCTCGGCTGGGATGATTTTCTTTTGTAATACTGCTTGACCTTGATATTTGTTAAAATAAGAGGAAAATTAGCCTAAGATTGGGACCCTAAACTAGAATACTATTCTCCAATTAGAGCTGTTCTGTAAAATATAAAAGAAATGGGCTGAGATTCCTATGTACAATCTTTTCTACAAAAGTAAGAATTATTATACCAAAATATCTCATACTAAAATAAGAATTTGCAAAGTAGATGTAAATTCTTATGGTTCAAAAAGGAGAATCCACAGAGAAAAGTTATCTTTTCAGAATACAAATCAGATGATAATATTATCTTTCCTCATTTGCTGTCTCCTACAGTGCCTCCATGCTATGCCAGTGGTGCTATTAAAAGTGACCAGGAAGGGCACAATGATTCTCCCGAAGGCACTGGCTCAGTTTTGTACCTCCCCACCCACGACTTCTTACCTATCAGTTAGCAGTCAGAAATGGTATCCCTTCCACATATGCACAAGGTACCCAATTTGGCCTGGGGAATGCTCCTTAACAGACAGGGTAATTCCTGCTAAGACAAGTTCCTACAGATCTTGATTACCAAGATTGGCCCCCTGAATTCTTAGATGTGCATTCCCCCTTTTCAACTTAGAATGAATATATATATATTCACTTAGAATAAATATATATATATATATATAACTTAGAATGAATATATATATATATATATATATATATATATATATATATATACACAAACACATACACACATTTGGAAAAATAACATGCCTGCCTACCTGGATGATTACAAAATGATGGAAATTTTATTTACATTCATCTTTGCTATTCATACACCAAGAAGTTTGACATTCAGGCTCTCGGAAATACCTTCCTCACTCCTGAGGAATGTAGAATGGTAAAGCCCATTAGGGAGCCAAAAGGCTATAAGCATCATAAACAAATAATAGATCTAGGGCTCTAGCTGTTCACAACATACCCCATACCCGGGACTGAGCCAGACTGGGATGCCAATGACCTAAGAGACCAGGTAAAGTTAAACTGCTACAAGGAATGTTTAATAAGTTGGTTTGGGAAGGGGAATCTCAAAGCTAAAAGGGCTAACCTCTTCAGAGAATCTTTGAAGCTTACAGGCAATATACTTATATAGACTCAGAACACCCAGCTGACATGAGACTGGTCAATATGACTTTCATCAATCAGAGTGTCCCTGATAAGAAGAAGAAAAAGACACAAAGAGTAGAGGAGGTATTGGGAATGTCAATGTCTCAATGACTATGACTGAGATTGTCTTTAAAGTGTTTAATTACAGTGATCAAGCCCAGGAAAAGCAAAAATAATGTGACATTGGACAACAGGTTGCTCTTCATGCCACTGCTCTCATAAACAATCAGAACACAATAAGGCATTTTCTGGAGGAAAAAAAAAAATCTATGGATAAGCCCCCCACCCCAAAACCCCACCATTTGGTCAAAGTGTTGTTTGCCCTTGGGGTCACTGCAGTATACAAATTATAGGCAATAAGGCCATTGGAAACATTAGTGTCCTAACTATTCCTGGTGCGTGAAGAAAGAAAATCCCTGCAAATGTACCCACCAGATGTCATAGCTTACTGAGAGCAACCAGGAATGACAGACATGGGGCTCTCTAGACTACATTAGCTTTAACGACACTTCCCATGTGTAAGGAAATTAAATTTTGGGACCCAAAACTCATTTAGCCAAAGAGAAAAGTAAGGGTGGGAACGGCGTCATGCAAACCTTCTGCTTTTGATTCCTAAATAGCATGGCTACAAGATGAAAAGCTACCTGCCTCCCCCATATTTTGCCCACAAGGAAATTCCTGGTGACTTTTTAAAACTTCACCATGGACAACACAAATTGATAGCTTATCTTTATAGATGCAATCCCTCCAGCCAGCCAGCCAGCCAGCCAGACACAAATGTTTACCTGATTATTCCCCTACCCCATTTTGTCTCTGTTATCTTTAGTAAAATGCAGATTCCCTACATTTTTCCTCTGCCCATTTTGTTTATGTAAAAACTGTGTGCTTTTCAACATCCTACCTTTTCCCCTTTAAATTTGGAGCCCTGAAAATCACCTTCAGAAAAAGGCATAGACCTGTCTCCCAGGTGTACCTTAACTTTGGCAAATAAATCTCCTAAAGTGATTGAGACTTGTCTTGCCTTTTTCCTTGATTGACACTCACAAGAAATGCTGGGTTACAGTTGCAAAAGGGAAGCACTCATATACTTTCTAACTGATAACTGAGTCTATATACTCTGTCCTAAACATCAGACAAAGACGATAGTTACTACTGGTATATCTGGATAATATCTCCTTCAAGTCTTTCAGCCACTCAAATGCCATATAGAAAAACCTATTTAAAACATAGCTTTCTTTTATATGCCTGAGTGTCCAATATCTCTGTTGTGACAGGACTTCAAGCAAAATTAAATGTATAAGTAACTTTTTAACCAGAAAAAGTGAATATTAAGATGTCTCCTGAATAAGCCTACCCTATCCAAGCTGCCCTACTAAAACTAGAGAAAGAGCCTTTGCCAGAAATCCCTGAGGAGGTTCTGTGAGAGATCAAACCAGAAGTGTTGGCTGATGAAAGACCAAGAAGAGCCAAGACTTTGCCCTGATTTATGAACTCCCAATTTAAAACAGTATCCCCTAAGGAGGCATGCAAAGAAAGATATAAAATCTCTAATAGCTACATTCCTTGAATACCAGCTTATATGGCTGATATGGTTTGGCTCTGTGTCTTCACCCAAATCTCATGTTAAACTGTGATCTCGAGTATTGAAGATGGGGGCTGGTGGGAAGTGATTGGTGGTTTTGAATGGTTTAGTACCCTCCTCCAGTATTGTCTTGTGGTAAGAGTTCTCATGAGATTTGGTTGTTTGAAAGTGGGTAGTACTTCCCCATTAGCGCACACTCATGCGCTCACGCGCTCGTGTTTTCTCTCTCTCTCTCTCTCTCTCTCTCTCTCTCTCTCTCTCTCTCCTCTCTCCTTCTCCAACATGAGAGGATGTGATTGCATTCCTCCACCTTCTGCCATGACCATAAGTTTCCGAGGCCTCCTAGCTATGCTCCTGTAGAGCCCACAGAACTGTGAGCCAACTAAACTTCTATTCTTTATAAATAACCCAGTCTCATGCCATTCTTTAAAGCAATGTGAGAACAAACTAATACAATGGTTTCAACAATCTCCCTGTTATACCCCTCTTTATCACTATGGAATCCAGGGACTAAATGATATCATTTTTTATAGGACATAAGGACCATTAGTCAAATTGTAGAAGACACTACTCTCATGGTGCCAATTTCCTACACTTTACTTACCAACCTGTCCAGAGAATTTTGCTGGTTCACTGTCTTATATTGAAAAGATGATTTTTACTGCACATCCCTAAGTGCTGAGTCTCAGGAGCTGCTTGCTTTTGAATGGGAACATACAGAGCCTAACAAAAACCAGTATTGCTGGACAATACTACATTGAGGGTTCAAAAGTTTGTCCATGATCTTTGGAAAAGCTCTGGCTAGAGACTTGAGGAAATTGTGACTAGATTAAGATATTCTGCTAATATGTAGAAGATATCTTGGTCGTTAGTATAATTAAAGAAACTTCAAATCAAAACATACTCCTGACCTTAAACTTTTTTACAGATAGAGGATATAAAGTTTCTTAAAAAGGGCACAAATCTCTCAACCAACTGTAAATTACCTAGGTTTCGAGTTATCTCGTAGTCAAAGAAACCTGCTGATAGACAAAAAGGAGGCTCTGCCGAGAGTGGTGATGCCTACAACCAGAATTATCTTTGTAAAATGCCTCTGTATGATATTGTGAATAGCAGTAAATACATCCAGGTCTGCAACAATTCCATTATTACCTCCTCAGAGGAAATAATTTATCTGGGCATAAGGTAGAGTGAGAGACTGAGGCAAGTTTAAGAGAAGGAGCAAAAGTTTATTAAAAAGGTTTAGAACAGGAAGAACCTGGGGAACTGTGCTGGCCCCTACAGGGTAGCCACCAAGGTACATCTTGCGCATTGCATTTGCAAATTGTTAAGCCACCACCATAATGGAATCACATTCTCCTTTACACAGGATTTTCTCTAGTATGACTGAGATATCCCATCAGATGAGTTAAAATGTTAAGACCAGTTTACAGAACCCTTTGATAAATTTGTCAGTGCCTTCCATAAACTTCCCTAGTTCCATTTCAAT
The DNA here is from genome assembly GCF_048565385.1 of Saimiri boliviensis. NCBI lineage: Eukaryota > Metazoa > Chordata > Mammalia > Primates > Cebidae > Saimiri > Saimiri boliviensis. The sequence continues at coordinate 106,066,908 of NC_133450.1, read as the reverse complement.
TTAGCTCAGATTTTGCATGATGAATGGGCCCTAGTGGGTCCACTGGGATCACTAACCTCTTGAAGGTATAACTTAAGAGGGTTGTATACACAGGATGGCCCTGGATAGAAAGGGGAAGGCTCTGGGGCTCAGAAACTCGGATATAATAGGAAAGAAGGAACAGTATGGTTTGTGCTTAGCTATGCTCTTAATTCCACCAGGCCTTGAGCTTTGGGCAAACCCAAAGGAGGTCTCGTAAGTCAAACAGAGGGGCTGCCTGACCATGGTAGCTATCATTGCTAGGTCCATTTTACAAGCCTGAAAATGGTCAGAGTTGTCTCTTGAGGCCATGAAATCCTGTATATAGGGAGTTTCTGTCAATTTCTTTCTGGAGACAAAACAAATCTAGTTGATTGCTTGTATTAAAATTTATGCTTCCATTTTCTAGTCAAGATTCCTGGTCCCGGAGCTCATATTAAACCCAGCATGCATTATAGAAAAATTAGCCGTTTTCATATTAGGGTTTTAGGGTCAAATTTCTTCTAGTTGTTGAGGATGTAGCCAAGGGGTGTACCCTGAAGCACAGAATTATAATTACCCAACTCCAAAGAGAGAACAGAGGAGAAAAAAAAAAAGAAAAAGAAGGCAATCTGTCTTATTTTTCTATTATCCTTTACTGAATAGGGCACACCCCATTTGTCCTTAGGGTTCTAGAATAAACCAGTCTTTCTGCATACCTTTATCCTTGGTCCCATCTTATCATAATTACCCACTTGAGAACAGAGGAGATACCATTATAAACAGGGGATATCCTATTCATCCTTGGAGTTCTGAAATAAAATGGCCTTACAGGGTACCCCTGACCTTGCCTCCCTCTCTGTTCTAATGGTAATATGTCCTGGGATCAGCTTTCATCTCTGTACTAATGGGACTTTTGTCTTTTGTGCCTGGGCCAGCCTCTATTGTTTTCTTCTTGACCTTATAGTGACTCTCACTCAGAATATTCTAGCAACAAAAGGATTATGTCTTTTCCCAGATGCCCATTCCCTATGTTCTTTAAGTAGACAAGAAGCCTGTTTTTTCAGCCAACTGCTGCAAGGGGGCTTGACTTCCCTCCCTTTAGATACGACCTTGAAGGTGTTTATGTTTATTGAGAAGGGAAGGGAAGTTGTTAAAGAAATGAAGGAAAAGTTTTATTTGGGGTTCTTAGTCCTCCAGGGATAATATGCAAAACAAATGCTTAAGCAGACAATGAAATCCCACTGCTATGGGAGGAAGCAATAGGGATGCTAATGAAAATACTTTATATGTTCACAAAAACAGCAGCCCTTGTGTTCAAAAGGTCAACATTTATTTGCCCTCTTGACATAAAGGAGGAACCTCTGGAGGACTTGGGGCTTTCAATAAGGGCTCACAAATGGCAAAGGAAGAATTTTCCCTCCTTCAAAAGCATACTAACTCAAAAAAAGAAGTAGGTGAGGTGAGGCCCTATGCAGGTAGACAAAGTGTTTCAAAAGCCACCAAAAAAAAAAACTTGGCCCTGTTGTGTAACAGAGATTCCTAGTTAGGAATCATTCCTCTACCTATGTCACTGATAATTTGACTCTGAGTTAATTATAATGGAGATTACCTTAGCAGTACTGACCTATCTAGGTGAGCACTGAAAGTTACTAGGCTTATCTATAAGAATTTGACAGGAGTGAGATTCTTTGTTGTTAGCTTCAAAGATGAATGAATCACATGACAAGGAAATGAGAGCAGTTATGAGAGCTGAGAGTAATCCTTGGCCAACAGCCAGCAAGAAAATAGAAATCTGTGTCTTACAACAGCAAGCAATTAAATTATGCCAGCAATATAAGGCAGATCAGAAGAAGATCTTTCCTTAGTTGAGCCTCTAGATGAGAATACAATTGAATGATTCCTAGATTCAGCCTTCTGAAGCTCTGAGCTAAAATGTCCCAGATACAGGATGCAAGGAATTTTTGAAACAATATTTTGTTCTTTTAAGTGCTAAATTTGTAGTAATTTGTTAATTCAGCAATAGAAAACTTGCACTCAATCTTTATCTAACTACTTGCCATTTGAGAAATATGGTGTTCAACATCTTTTCCCAGTATCTTGACACCTAGTATTCCTCCTTCCTAGATGCTCTAAACTCAAAATTTCATCACATATCCATCCACCAGATTTAAAGAATAATTACCAAAATGTTATCTCCTTTGTAAAATCTCTTGAAAATGTTGTATCCTCATTATTTTTCTTGTGTATATTTGTTGCAATGTAATTAGTTGTTTTACATCTATGTTCCCTACTCAATCCTATTTACTGAGGACAGAACTGTATAATAACCATATTTGTAATCAGTAATTAGAGCATTTATTCATTCAATGCAATTATAAATAAATGAGTGAATGAAAGAATGAATACTTTATACTAGATTGTACTTTGGTTTTATATTATGTCTACTTTGTATCTCTCAATGTGCAGTGCATTTATAGTCTGCATTGTCATAATACAATATTACAAAAATGGCACAGCCTAATTTGTTAAAATCAGTGATGAGTTAGGAATTATTTCTTACTTCAGTTATGCATTTAATCTTGTTTGGGAGGAATGTTGTATCTTTTTTAATACATAGAAGTAGTTATATGGCTCATTTTTAGTTTAAAGGTTAGCATAGAAAGATCTATGTAAAAATCTAGAGAAAAAACTCAGAGCATGGAAAAAAGACTAGGAAGATACTGTTGTTAAAAAGCATTTTTTGTTGTCCTAAATGGTATCAGTTAGAAGATTTCAATTTGTAGCTGTGAAAGAAGTATGTAGAGTAGGGATCTTCAACCCCTGGGATATCTGTTTTGCATCTTGTTAGGAGCTGGGCCACCAAGCAGGAGGTGAGTGGTGGGCAAGTGAGCACTATATCCTGAGCTCCTCATCCTGTCAGATCAGTGCCATCATTAGATTCTCATAGTAGTGCAAACCCTACTGTGAACTGAGCATGCAAGAGAGCTAAGTTGCACACTCCTTATAAGAATCTAATGCCTGATGATCTTCTGAGGTAGAAAGTTTCATCCCAAAACCATCCCCCACCCTGGCCCTTGGAAATATTTTATTCCATAAACCAGTCCCTAGTGTCAAAACGGTTGAGGATCAATGTCCTAGCAGACATTATGAAGTAAAAAACTTTATCATCAGTTGCCCTTTCAAGATATTCAGCCATTGCTTTTGACATCAGGACAAACAGAAGCAGGGCACTTCTCTTCAGCCCTAGTTTATCCCTGGGATTTCTGTCAATCTTAGCATTCTGTTTTCATCTTCTCTGTACTTTATGATTCCTAGCTATATACTTTGTTTTCTGATATTTGACAACAGTTTTGTTTAAACTTAACATTTCTGTTTAACTCTTTCATTCTAATTCAGTTTCTTTCTTTTCTAATACACTGGCTTGCTTTATTTCTTTCTTGCATTTCTTAAGTCCATTCCTAAGCATATATTTGGTGGCATAAAGCTTTTTATAAAATATCTCATTTTGTTACCTATATAATTGCCATGACTGACACTCATTTACAATAAAGTGTGACTTGTTACTTATCAATATCAATACTGAGATCACTGAGCCAGCCAGCTGAAAGTGAATAATAAAACTTGAGAGCTGAAAGGACCTTAAAGATTATTTAATAATGTAGTTCCTACATTTGCATACAGATAAGGTCAGTAGAAGCTGAATTACTTGTGTAAGGCCACATAATTAGTATGAGGCAGGGAAAAATTTTTGTTCTTTGATAACTTTGAAATTAAACAAACAAACAAACACGCATTCCACGGTTTCTGCTGATCCCAGGAGCCTCTTAAAAGTAATGCAGCATCAATAATACCGTAAAATGCTAATATAGTGACTATTATATGGCAGGGGTTATTAAAGGAGAGAGGTTAGAGATATAAATATGTGACACATATTTGTGCTTAGAGTGTATTTGCAGCCATAGATGGTGAAATATATAAAGATAAATTGATATCTAACTGAGTTTTGAATAGTTCTACAATAACTGGGAGGATAAAAGTGGATAGAGTGGAGGGATTCTCTTAAGATGGAGGAGTAGTAAGTATCAGGAATCTTTTTCCCAATCCAGACAACTATTGCATGGGAAGAATCTGTGTATGCAGCTACTTTGGAACTCTGCTGATGACCTGAAAGTTCCAATAGATGGCTTAAATAGTAAATTACAGTTAATTTCAGACTATTTCAACTCTTAGCACAATAGCAACAACCTTGTTTCTACCCTCAGTACCTGGGTAGGCAGCAGTGCATGTATTCCTGGAGTAACCTACACACAGCTTGTGAAAACTAGAGTGGGCAAAAATTACCCTGTCTTCCAAATGCACTTCTGTGTTCTGATAGTTGACTGCTGTTGTGTATCACATAGATACAAATAGGTGAGAAGCCACTGTTGCACCTTCTCATATTGTTGTAAAGCCCTCTTCTTCTGGGTGAAGTAGTTTCCTGGGGATTTAAAAGGACAGCACCCTTTTCTTTGTCTTCATTTTTCTCTTTTTCCCCTTATGGGAGTCAAACCTCAAAGGGTAGCACATTCAACTGCAGAAGCAGCTGCATATAAGAGAAAGTTCAGGGAGCAGTGCAGCTCAGAAAAGGCCTGAATAGACTTTAAGACCTTAAATTTACACCTCAGGCTTCTTCGTGGCACAGAGTCTGTCTAAAAATAATTTTGCAAAAAACATAAAAGCAAAAACAAAACAAAACAAAAACATAAATAACAAAAAATAGCAAACCCTGGGAAAAGACCATACTCTGATTCCCAGAGTTATTATATTAGAGTCAAATGCATAGTTTTCAACCAAAAAAATCACAAGGCATAAAATATAACACAAAGTTTTTAAAAATATTATTGTGATTAATAGAGTTATTGAGCAAAGTTTTTTTGCAGGCTATTGAAGTTAAACTGTTATAAGTTCAAATTAGAGTGTAATAATTTTAGGATATAAAATAATCTCATTGGTGATCCCAAAGAAAATACCTATAGTACATATACATAAAAAAAATGAGAAAGAAAATTAGGCTATAATATTTAAACACAGAAGAAGACAATAATGAAAGAAATGAGGAATAAAAGTTATAAAGCATATGAAAAGCAAATTGCAAAATGATGAAAGTAAGACTCTCTTTAACAGTAACTACTTTAAATGTAAATGGATTAAACACTCCAATCAAAAGACAGATATAGAATTGATAAAAAAGTAATCCAACTACTTGCTGTCTATAAGAAATTCAATTTAGATCCAAAGAAACAAATGGGTTCAAAGTTAAAAGTTATCCCTTGCAAACAGTATGCAAAGGTTACACTAATATTAGACAAAATATACTTTAAACTTTAAAAGTTTATAAGAACAAAGGAGATTACATATTAAAAGGCTCAAAAGACTAAAAGAATATAACAATTATAAATATTTATAAATATCTACATATCTAATGACAAACCATCAAAATATATAAAGCAAAAATTGACAGAATTGAAGATTACTGTCATTAGTGCAAATACCTTTAAGATTTCAGTTTCACATGTCACAATTATTAGTATTCTCACTGTAAGTCCAGGTGCATCGTCGGGAAGTTGGACATGCCCACCTCTGCACCCAGCACCAGGCTCTGTACGTGGCACCTAGCTTTGCCGCAGAGCTCCCCTGGAAGGCTCCAGCTAATGCAAGGCTCCTGGCTGGTTCTCCCACCAGAAAACCTGCCCCGTCTCAATCCTGCTCCCCATGGAGTCAATCAGAGCACCCAGCTGTTGCTCGTTCCTCCTACCTATAAAACCCCACGCATTGGGACTTCCCTGGCCCTTTTCCCCGGGACCATGGAACCTCGCCCGGGAGCTGAATAAACTGGATTTTCATTTTCTTATACTGGCCTCAGTTTCCTCATTTTAAACTCGGCAATAACGTAAGGGTTATTTGGTGCCGAAAAACCCGGGCGGAGTTGTAAGAACCTCCTGGGGGAAACCGGCTCCTCCACCCGAAGTCAGACCAGGGAACTGCTCCGCCACAAGGTAAGACTTCTGTTGCCCACAGCCTCTCCCGCTGCTTGCCTCGTGGACTCCCTGCGCCTAATCGCAGCTGCGTCAAGGACTCCTCCCCGTCTCACCGTGGGCCAGGCCCCACCCCGCCTTCCTCCTGAGCCCCTGAGCGTAGCGGAGACGTCCCTACTGTCTTGTCTTCTCCCTGTAAGGGGTTTCTCAGGGCCAGGAATCTGAGGGAGACGCCCCCACCGTCCTGAACCCTCGCATAGCCTCAGGTGTTCAGTGGGATGGCCCGGGACGCTGAGCCACCCTTCCGATCATCTTCACAGCAGTGGCTAATGTTTCGGTAATTAGGAGCTCATTACTAGCCCAGGACTAACACCAAACCTCTGGCTCTCAATCTCCAACTCGCCCTTTGGTGAGCTGGCTCCCGCCTAGGTACTTTTGCTTTCTCAGACTGGTCTCCCATCTGAGGGGCACCCACCCTTCGTTCGTCTGTAAAAATATGATTAATCGGGGATCCTGTTGGGACCCTAAGTCATCGTTAGGATGCCTGGATCCCGTACTGCCCTCGGCCTCTTCGCTGACCTCCTCCTCTTCTTTTTCCGACCCCAATCTGGTCGAAGAACTTTTCCTACCCCCGACTCGACCCACTAACGCTCCGCCATACACGGACCCCCAACCCTCTCCTACTCCTTCTCTTCCAAGTTCTGATGTGGCCTCTCCTGTTAATGCCCACACTCGTTCATGCAGTGCTCCCAGCGACAAACTCCCTCCTTTTTCCTCTCTCAGAGGTAGCCGGAGCAGAGGATATTGTCCGAGTGCATGTTCCCTTCTCCCTTACTGATCTATCCACTATTGAGAAATGCTTAGGATCATTCTCCGCCAACCCTACTGCTTATATCAAGGAATTTCGTTATCTCATTCAGTCATATGACCTAACTTGGCATGACATTTATGTAATTCTGCCCTCTACCCTCACTTCTGATGAGTGCACCCGAATCCTTGTGGCAGCCAGGGCACACGCTGATCAGGTACATCTCACTGATCCTCTGATGCCGGTGGGCGCGGTGGTGATCCCCGAGGCCGACCCTAACTGGGACTATCAAACTGGCCAAAATAGCCACCACCGCAGAGACCAGATGCTGCAGTGCCTTTTGGTGGGCATGCAGAACGCGTCCCAAAAGGCAGTTAATTATGATAAATTGCGTGAAATAACCCAGGGTCCCACTGAAAACCCAGCTGCCTTCCTTGATCGACTCACTAATGCTATGGTTCTCCATACCTGGGTAGACCCAGACTCCGTAGCAGGGGCTACCCTCCTAGCAGCCCATTTTATCTCTCAGTCGGCACCAGATATCAGGAAAAAACTGAAAAAGGCAGAGGAGGGCCCCCAAACTCCCATAAGAGACCTGGTGAACATGGCATTTAAGGTCTTTAATGGTCCAGAGGAAAAGGCTGAGGCCACCCGCATGGCCCATCTACAGCAACAGGTGAGCCTCCAAACCCAAGCTCTTGCAGCAGCTCTAAGGCTGGCAGCTTACCAAGCCTCTGGTGTAGGGGGCTCATTAAGACCCTTCTGAAAGGGTCCCTCAACAAAGATCCCTCCCGGGCCCTGCTTCAAATGTGGCCAGGAGGGGCATTGGGCCCGACTGTGCCCCTGTCCACGTCCGGCCCCTGGACCCTGTCCTATTTGCAAACGGACCGGACACTGGAAGGTAGACTCCCCATTTTGGACTACAGGCTCACCCCCTACACCTCCATGTGAAGGGCAGGCCGATCCAAAGGATGCAGGTCCTTCCTTTGAACTCCTAGGCATTATGGAGGATTGACGCGGCCCAGACTCGGGGACCCCCATCACCCTTGCCGAGCCCAGAGTAAGGCTGCAAGTAGAGGCATCCTCTCCAGTGGCAGTCTGGCTGGGTAGCGGCATCCTGGGCTACAGTGTCACTTCAGCCGCCTCTCTGGCCTCCCTCCAGCGACAAATCATGTCACTGGCCCAGGTAACGCTCTAGAACCGACGAGCCCTTAATCTGCTGATAGCAGAAAAGGGGGCTAACTGTCTGTTTCTTCAGGAGCAATGCCGCTATTACATCAATGACGCTCTTTATTGCCTCCAAGAGGACCTCTACAAGAAGCAAAATGCATCAGTCTCGCCTTTTGACTGTTGGCAATCCCCCTTGCTTACCTGGCTGACCCCTATTATCACCCCCATCATTGTCGTTTGCCTTCTGTTAATGTTGGCCCCTTTTTGCCCTCAGGTTTTTACAGGCCCGCATGAGGGGAAATTTCCAGGGTGGCCGTAAACCAGATGCTATTTCACCCCTATGTCCCACTCCCAACCGAGGCATCAGCCAACTGACCTTTCTCCGGTGCTCCGCACCTATTCAGCAAGAAGTAGCCAGAAAGAAGCGGCGTCCTGTATAGTGAAACGGGTTGGAATGTAAGGCCGGTTGCCTGGTGGGAAAGTTGGACACGCCCACCTCTGCACCCGGCACCAGGCTCTGCAGTAGGGCTCTCCTGGAAGGCTCCAGCTGATGCAAGGCTCCTGCTGATGCAAGGCTCCTGCTGATGCAGGGCTCCTGGCCGGTTCTCCCACCAGAAAACCCAACCCCGTCTCAATCCCGCTCCCCTGGGGTCAATCAGAGCACCCAGCTGTTTCTCGTGCCTCCTACCTATAAAACCCCACGCCTTAGGAAGCCGTGCGTGACTTCCCTGGCCCTTTTCCCCGGGGCCGTGTAACCTCGCCCGGGAGCTAAATTGGATTTTCATTTTCTTATGCTGGCCTCAGTTTCCTCATTTTAAACTCAGCAATAACCCTTTCACTCACTTGTGATTTTCTTCCTAGACATTAATTTGAGATAATTAAAAAGGCAATTCCTTGCTGCCATACTTTTACTTCTAAGGTAATGAGGTGTTGATTGCACTTAAAAAAAAAAAAAAAAAAAAAACTTTTCAGGTGACCGAGCAAGTTATAATAGTGCCATTTTATAAATGCATTAAGCCTACGGTTTTACTCTAGTTACTTTGAAGACTGTTGACTATAAAAATGTGCCTTTGAGTAGCTAAACTCAGGTACTTACAGGAAGAGATTTCCAAAAGAAATTGTATTTCTTGTAATTTACGACATAGTCTAAAAGCTGGAAAACAAGATGTAATGCTGTGAAGCATTTTCTTTAAGTGTTCAGAAGCAAAATTAAAAATACGTGAAGCAGTTAAAAATGTTTTTAAGTGGTAATTGATAATGACAGCTATTATGTACTCACAGATAACATTTTCTGGACCCTGCCCATGCATCCTCTCAGCTAACACCTTCATATTTATTATGGAGGCCATATTATAGATTAAATTTATTTTCAGTGAGGCTAACTGATGTAATTAGGCATAAGACAAAATGCCTATTTTAGGATAGGATAAAATAAAATTCCAATTAAATCAACCATTTGATTCCAGGAGACTTTCCTTAGATTTTTAAAAATGTTATATGTGCTTATTATGTTTTAGGCACTCTTCTAATGGATTCACAATTACTGAATGAATTACTCATTAAATTTATATAAGAAAGTTATAAGGTAGGTGGTAATATTATTTTCATTTCAAAAATAAGGAAATTCACGCCTGTAATCCCAGCACTTTGGGAGGCTGAGGCGGGTGGATCACGAGGTAAAGAGATCGAGACCATCCTGGTCAACATGGTGAAACCCCGTCTCTACTAAAAATACAAAAAATTAGCTGGGCATGGTGGCAGGTGCTTGTAATCCCAGCTACTCAGGAGTCTGAGGCAGGAGAACTGCCTGAACCCAGGAGGCAGAGGTTGCAGTGAGCTGAGATCACGCCATTGCACTCCAGCCTGGGTAAGAAGAGCAAAACTCTGTCTCAAAAAAAAAAAAAAAAAAAGAAAGAAAAAAAAAGAAAAGAAAAAGAAAAAAAAAGAAATTCTACACTTTCAAAAAGTGGAAGAGTTGGAATTCAAATCCACATGATTAAAGTTGCATTTCTTAATCATGAAGCTATCCTCCCTTCTATTAGGCTATACTGGGAACTAAACAGTGATTAAACACGTTATTATACACTCTCTGTATTCTAGGCACAGTGCTAAAAGCATTCCTATCACCTATCGTGAATGATAAAATAAATAAATAAATCTTTTTACTGGAGGATTTTATATGAGGCACAAGAGAACGATTTTAGTTAACGGTCCTACATATAAATGTCTGCCACCTAATTATTTTCTACAATGCCTGTTCTTCAAATTATTAAATATGCTGAAGGAGACAGATATTTATAAAATAATTATAAAACAAGCAACAATGTGGTAAATGCTTAACAGTGGTTATAGAGGACAAAGTGGGAAGTGATTAATTCATTTTGGTTGAAGAATAAAAGTGGAAATGCTACATATGCTTTAAAATTGGCCCTTGAAGGGAATGCAGGAGTTCTCTCTGTATTCCCTGCAAGATAATATCTCAATCTATATCATAGAGACCAGAAACTATAGATAATGGTGGGCAACGTACTGAAGCTGAACTTTGCACAGTTGAGTATTTATGTGTGGAAAAGAAGAGGTAAAGATATAAGAAATTCAAGCACAGGACAAACATTTTAATGATTTCTGTTAGACATAATTATTAAATGTTTTAAAATTCTATTCAGTGTATTGTGACCACTCTGAGAAAGATGTATGACCTTCATTTTTCAGATAAAGAAATGGACACATACGAAAGTAACATTTTTGGCCCCAAATAGTATAATTTTAAATGACAAATTTATGTTTCAAAATTTCAAGGACAAGTCTGTTTCCAAAACCTACACACGTCTAAATATGTAGCATGTCTACTCTAAATATATGGAAGAGATAAATAGTTTGAACTTCTCTAGCTAATAAATTATTTTTTTAATGCAATAAATGGTTATGATAGAGATTTCTCAGTTATGAAGGAAATAAATTGACAATTTTTTCAGTTGAAAAATCAAACACAATCACAACTTTAAACAAGTAATTGAAAAAAATTCATAGCATGAGTGGCATTAAGCAATTTGCTCTCCCAAAATTAACAGTAGACAATGCCAGATTTGATAATAAAAACATATCATTCAATAAATAAAAGCATACAAGCACTATTCTAAGTTAAATTTAGTTGAATATTGAAATTATAGGTTTCAATTAATTGATTCAACTTCTTACTCATATCTTCTTTTCAACTAATGACATAAATTATCATGATGTTTGCTAATGACATGGCAGCTATTGGTTAAAAGCATATAGATGCAAATGAAGTAGAATGTATTTTGTGTTTTGAGATTTACATTCTTAATTTTCTTTCCTAAAAATAGTAATTAAATATCATTAGAGATAAAATTTTGTGTACCTATTCACATGGATCCATTTCAAAATAAATATATATGAATATGAAGTTATTTTTAGTTATTCTTTGGTTAACAAAAACAAATAAGAGATAAAGTATAATAGTCATGTGTTGTTAACATTTTATTTCTTTCTCTTCCATTCGGATTTGATATTTCCTTTTGAAGAACCACTCTTAATCTCATATTAGACCACGTGATTTGGGGTGGTTCCCATTCCACCATGTAGACTACTGTAAAACAGCCCAGGCTTTCTAAGAGTCCCTCTTCACACATGCTCTGTGAGGCAAACAACTTGATTATTTTCATTAAAATCTTCCCAGAACATTTAAAAATATTAATGGAAAAATATATTTTTTCTATCTGAAATTTATGTTGTGACATAATCATAAAGTTTTTAAAAAACTTCCTGTATAGAGCTGTATAGAAAATAAAGCTAACATAAAGAAGTTGAGTATTTAGAGAACGTCACCATTTAGAGAAGCATTCTGTGTCCTACTACTATGGTTTGAATCCCTTGGCCTTTCCATAGCTTAGACTTTCCATGCATATGAGTAAATAAATGTCTTCTTTTCTTCTTCCCTCCTTTCCTTCCCTTCCTTCCTTCTTTCCTTCCTTCCTTCCTTCCTTCTTTCCTTCTTTCCCTCTGTCTGCCCTTCCTTGCTTCCTTTCTTTCTTCCTTTCATAGTTCTATTTAATTTAAGCTGTCTTAAGATGAGATTTTTGCCAATATCAAGAGTTTTTATTAGTAAAGAAAGCAACTTAAAAAATAAGTGAAAGAAATTTACAAGCAAATTACTACCTTGCTAACACAATCAAAGTAATGGCTCGAGGCTATAGGAATTCTGGAATCCTACTGTAGGGCACAGATCTCAGGTGAGTCAGCTGTAAAAGCCTTTTGAATTTAGATATATTCCCTCAAAAATATATTGCAATAAATAACACAGTTTGTGAGACAATGTTCCTACGGCTTGATGTGGACATCATCTCATTTTGGGTCTAGTCATGTCCTCTCCTATGATTTAAGGTTGGGCAATGCCAAAGGAAAGGATGGCTATACCCAAAGAAACTGTAGAGATTTTCTACAGGAAACAGATGCACAGTCAGATGTATAAGCATATGTACCAAATTACTAAAGGCAGAAAGATGAAAATTGGATACTATTTCAAAATGAAGCATTTATACTTTTAATATATAACTACAGAATTATAGCTCTATTGGGGAAAATGTCTATCTTTTATTTACAAAAAAGATTTAAGGACAGCTAGTCCATTCAAATTATTCTAATTGAAGATCTTCTAAAAAATGAAAATAAAAATGTGAACAAAGGAATCTAAGAAACACATGTGTACAAATTAGTGTTATAGTCTCAGAGCCAGAAACTCCTACATGATTCAGAGCCTAAACAGCAACATAACATTTCATTTTTTCAGCAGCATTATAGATTAGAGATGATGACTAAACTTCTCATTGAAAATAGGTAAAATACAAATAAAAATTACAGTGTTTAGTAGATAAAATCTGATGCAGAGATACAAAGGACTAAATCTCTAGAGGCCAAAATAGAGTGAAATCTGAAAGTTGAACGACATAAAGGTAGAAAACAACAACAGCAACTAATGCCAGTTCTTGACCTGAAGCCGTATTCTGAACCCTTATGCACTTGGCTGTTGGATTTATATTTAAGAAGGCAGTAGAGCTACAAATAAAGATTAAGGAAAAGCAAGTATAAGAACATTCAAAATAAATGAGTTATTAATAGGCCTAATCCCAACCTAAAAAGTAAAGAGCCAAATATTCTTTCTTTTCTTTTTTTCTTCTTTTTCTTCTTTAATGCCTAAATATTGCAATGAGCCAGCAGATACTAGAGACACCTGAGCCACCAGATTTGGATATAAAATAACCATGAAAAAATTTTAAAAGAAGATTGAAAATATGAATAAGAAAAATAACCAAGAAGATTTGTAAAAAAACATCAAATGAAACAGGGAAATTTAAAACCAAATACAAATAAAGTAATATGACCAGTGGATTTAAAAGTTAGAAAAAAAGATATAAATAAATTATCCATAATATATATAAAGATGTAAAGAAATGAGGAATATGATGTTAAGAAAAACAGATGATACTGAGAATAGTGAAAGTACTAAAATATATGGAATGAGAATGCCTATGATACATCAATTACAATTATACCACTATGTGTGTGTGTGTGTATCTGGATGTACCAAAGTTAATGGAACAGAAGCAATATTCAGAGATAATGAATATCAAAATTTTGGCATGTTGTGACAACAGTACATAAAAAGAAGTTTATAACATTGATTACACATGTTATTAAAAAGATCTAAAGTCAGTAATCTAAAATCCTACCTTACAAAGCTAGAAAAAGAAGAGTAAATTAAACTTCAAGTAAAGATAACATAAAAAGTAAAAATTAGGACAGAATAAATGAAATTGAAAATAAGAAATTAATAGACAAAATCAAAATTAGAAGTTAGTTTTTGAAAAGGTCAACAAAATTGATAAGACTCAAGTCATGCTAGCTCAGAGAGAAGATTCAAACTACTAATTATAAGAAAGAGTACATATCACTACAGATCTTAGAAATATAAAAAGAATAAAACAAATTTATGAACAGGTTTTATGTCTAAGATTTAAAAACCTGGGTAAAATAGACTAATTCTTAAAAAGGCACAATCTGCCAAAACACATGCAAAAAGAAATTGACAATCTTAATAGGCTTATATCTATTAAACATATTGAATCAATAATTAATAGCCTTGAAAAACAAAATGTACCAGGTCCAGATGAGTTCCCTAGCAAATTCTGCAAAACATCAAAGGGATAACTTATACTAATTCTCTAAAATCTCTTATAAAAAAATAGAAGCAAAGAGAACACTTGTAACTCATTTCATAAGGTCAGCTGTGTCCTTATGTCAAATCCAGACAAAGACATAACAGGAAATTAAAAAAGCAACAAGTACAAACCAGTATATGTAACAAAGATAAATGTAAAAATTCTCAACAAAATATTAGAAAATCTAATAATGCATAAAAATATTTTTCTACCTCAAAGAAATGGAATTTCCCACATATGTAAGGCTCACTCACAACTTTTGAAAATATTTTAATGCAATCTGCTGAGTCTGTCCGACAGACTCTGACAAAGTGACAAATGAAAGGAGTACATAGTCACAGTTATTTTGTCCATGAATGTAGCTAAGAGACCACATGGCTTAGCACAGGTGACAAGAAAGTGTGGCCCCCAATAAGCCAGAGATACTCACATTTACTTAGACATTTTTCCCCATTGTCTTGGTGATTAACATTCAGCTAATTACTTATAAAAATTTCTGCTGTAGGCTTTAATTTCTTCCCAGAAAATGGGGTTACCTTTCCTACTACATTATCAGGTTGCAAATTTCCCAAACTTGCATGCTCAGCTTCATCTTGAATGCTTTGCTACTTAGAAATTTCTTCCACCAGGTACCCTAAATTTTCTCTCTCAAGTTCTAAGTTCTACTGATCTCTAGGCCAGGGGCAAAATGTCACCAGTCTCTTGAGTAAAGCATAATCAGTGTCATCTTTGCTCCAGTTCCCAACAAATTCCTCATCTCTAAGACACTGATCTATACCTGTGGAGGTATGTCCTGCAGACCCTGACTCAATGACAGATGAATAAATGCACTCTCATACCTATTTAAGTGGGCTAGGGATGGTGGTCAACTGCTTTCAGATAGCGAATGCAGCCAATTCACCAAGACCCTCTGTACATCCTCACATTTATTCAGTAAAGATCTTATAACAGAGGTTGTAGGTCAACATGCTTGTGGATAATTAACATGGTTAAAAGAGTGGTTTTATGAATGTTAAAAGCTTTTGGTTTCGGGGCCCAGAGTAAACACCATTAACGGTTAATTCTCCTTTGACCTCCCCCTGAGAGGATCATCCAACACACAGTTTACATGAGCAAACAAATTAAAGACAAAGGAATGTGGGGTAAACAGACTTAACTTGGAAAGCCTCTTATCATCCTTTGTTTTCCCTAAGCTAATGTAAGAACTGGCTGTCTTCAGCCTGTCCCAATAAAACCTTCCGGCCTTCCAAATCGTTTGAGACTATAATTTATAACTTTCCCTAATCATTCCCTAATATTTTTCCAGCCACCCAGAGTGAACTCAAACATATCTCTGTATAAGACCACCTCAGCCTGGACTTCATTGTCCATATCACTATGAACATTATCAAAACCATTCAACAAGTATCTAGGAAGTTCCAAATTTTCCCACATTTTCCTATGTTCTGAGCTCTCCAAATTGTTCCAACCTCTGCCTGTTACCAGCTCCAAAGTTGCTTCCACATTTTTAAGTATCCTTGTAGCAGCACCCCACTCTCAGCACCAATTTACTGTATTAGTTCCTTCTCATGCTGCTATGAAGAAATACTTGAGACTAGTTAATTTACAAAGGAAGGAGGTTTAATTGTCTCACAGTTTGACATGGCTGGGAAGGCTTCGGGGAAACTTGCAATTATGGTGGAAGGGGATGCAAGCATGTCCTTCTTCACAGGTGGCAGGAGAGAGAAGAATGAGTGTCTAGCAAAGGGGGAAGTTTCTTACAAGACCATCAGATCTCCTGAGAACTAACTCACTATCATGAGAACAGAGTGAGGAAATCAGATCCCATGATCCAATTATCTTCACCATGTTTCTCCCATTACATACAGGGATTGTGGGAATTACAACTCAAGATGAGACTTGAGTGAGGACACAGCCAAACCATATCAAATAGATACACAAAAAATGAAAAGCAAGAAATTAAATTATACAACATGAAAAAAGAACACCTTCACTAAAAGAAGGTGGGAAGGAAAGATAAAGGAGAGAGGACCACAAAACAACAAGAAAGCAAATACAGGTATTGATTGACTTACGACCTATGCAACTTACGACCATTCGACTACGACCACAATCACTAGCCACGACTGCTCCGCGTCTGGCAGTGCAAATGTTGCCCAGCTGGGCGTATGACAGTGCAGACCAGCTTCTGGCAGCACTACCATCTCCGCATGCACCATTTCAACTGTACATATAGCCTACTCAACTTAAGACCAAATCGTGTTACAACCGTTCCGTGGTCCCGACCATGGTTGTAAGTCGAGCACTACCTGTAAGTAAATTCTTACACTTATCAATAATGCCATTGAATGTAAATGGACTAAACTCTCTAATCAAAAGACATAAACTGACTGAATGGCTAAAAAATACCCAAATATTTGCTACCTACAAGAAATATACTTCATCTATACGTGGAATAAAATAAAGGGTAGGGAAAGGATATTTTATGCCAATAGTAATTATAAGCAGGAATAGCCATAATTATATCAGAAAAAATATAATACAAGACACAAACTGTAAGAAGAGAAAAATAAGGTGATTATATAATGATAAAAGAATCAATTCAACAAGATGATACAATGCTTGTAAATATATATGCTCCATGCAAATATATATGCGTAGAGCATTTATACATATACAATACTGGAGCAACCATATATATATAAAGCAAATATTATTAGAGCTAATAAGAAATATAGGCCCTGATACTATAATAGCTGGAAATTTCAACACTTTACCCTCCAGCATTGGACAGATATCTAGCCAGAAAATCAATAAAGAAATATTGAATTCAATCTGCACTATAAACTAAATGAACCTAAAGTATATTTATAGAACATCTAATCCAAGGGCTGCAGAATACACATTTTCCTCTTAGTACTGCTTTCACAGTGTCCTATATGTTTTGGTATGCTGTGTTTCCATTATCATTTGTTTCATTAAAATGTTAATGTTAAAACAATTGAACTCATAGAGATAGAGAGTAGAAGGATAATTATCAGGGCTCGTAAGGGTACTGAGGGAGTAAGGGGAAAATGGGGATGGTTAGTGGGCACAAAAAAATAAATAATTTATAAGACCTAGTATTTCCTATCTCAACAGGGTGACTATAGCAAAAAACATTTTATAGTACATTTAAAAATAACTAAGAGTGTAATTTGATTCTTTGAAACACAAAAAATAAATGTTTGAGGTGATGTGATTATTATGCATTGCATGTCTGTCTCAAAATATCTCATTCACATCATAAAAATATACACCTACTAGGTACTCACAAAAATTAAACAATAAACAAATAGACAAATAGCAGGTGTTTTGTTGTTGTTTTATTTTATTTATTTATTTATTTGAGATAGGGCCTCCCTCTGTTGCCAAGGTTGGAGTGCAGTAGCATGATCTCTACTCACTGCAAACTGCGTCCCAGGCTCAAGTGATCCTCCAACCTCAAGTTCCAGAGTAGATGGGACCACAGGTACCCACCATCACACCCAGCTAATTTTTTTATTTTTTTGGTAGAGACATGTTTTCTCAATGTTGCCCAGTCTGGTGTTGAACCTGGCTCAAGCAATCCTTCCAACTGAGCCTCCCAAAGTACCAGGATGACAGGCATGAACCACCAGGTTGGCCAAAAGGCAGTATTTTAAGATGAGTTTATGTCTTAGTACTTTTTTGTTTTACAGTATATTTGATATCTTTTTCAGATTTTAAGGATGAAGACAATGGGACAATTTTAAATGATAGACTAGAGGTATTTGGTGGCATGCTGTCATTTGTCTTGTTTGCTACAAATACACTCTCTAGACACTTTAAAAGAAATAATCTATTATTTTGTATTTGTTTGTTAAAACTACAATGTAGTACTAGTTCCTCTCTTACCCTCTTTTCCATGGGTTAAATGGAATTACACTAGATATAAAACTATAAATTATTTAAATTATAATAAATAATTGTCATTAATTACCTGTTGGAAATTAAAATAACACAGATGTTGTAAATTTAAGAAGCTGCTCTCTCTCCAAGAAGCAGTTAACGAACTTAAACATATTTTATTATTAAGTTCTTCTGCTTTATACTATGGAAGGCAACTAGTTGTAAAATAGGATAATTTTAGTGTTAAAAGGAAGTAATTTAAAGCATACAATTTAGCTGGATTTTTATTTGAAATCTAGACTTTAATGTGGTCTCATAAAACCACTAGTAGCTACTACTAAATACAGTAATAAATACAAAGCTAGTACTTCATTAATTAAAAAAAATACATGTACATTTAATACAAAAGTGACTTAAATATATATTTATAGGACATTCAATAAAATAAAATAATAGTGTTAATAAAATGATTTAAGAGGTATGAAGATAAATTTTGTTTCTCTTTTTCTGTTCATAAAAAAGTCATTTTACTCAGTACTCATTACAGTTATGCTTTCTTTGAAGTCTGATAAGAAACACACCTTGAAATATTAATCTCTTGAGATATATATTAATGTTAATGAACTATCATATCATAAAACTTCCTAAAAAATCTGTTTATAGAATTAATTAGACAGAACAGTGCATCTTTGTGCATAATTTGAAGGACTTTTATCTCAATGTAAGTCAGACTAATTGGAGTATAGATTTAGTTGATTGGAAAACATAATCTATTCTGAGGTTAAGCTTCATCATTTTTCATTTTCTTCTTTTATTTTTATTCCAGAGATGATATCATCGCCCCTGTAAAATGATTACTTATATGGTTTCATGGAGTAATGTAGTTTAGAGCCAAAATTCAGAAACTGAAGATCCTACTCTTTAATTATTAAAACAAATTGTGCTATTTTTAAAACAAAATTAACCTCAGTTCTTTAATAAAATGAATATATAGTCCAATAAATAACATTCAAGAGCAACAGAAGTAGTTTTGCCAAGCTTGCACCAACAGAAATTGATGAAATTATCTTTTACAAATCTGAATCAAATAAGTTATTGGTTTGATATAAATTATTGTGGTTCTGAATTTTCTCTATAGTTTCACCATCTCTTTGTTAATTAAACTAAATAACCCTGGAGGTAATGATGAGCATGTATAATATTTTAGGGAAAAATATTAGTAAATCACATATTTAAGAGTAGTGGGAACTTAGTTGTGGGTTAATAAAATGCAGTAAAAAAGTTTCTTATTCCAGCATGGAAATAAATATTAATCACATAATGAATTTTTTTTAACTAAATTCGCCAACTACAAGTCACTATCATAGTGGAGATTTGGTTTTCAAAGATGAAGATAAAGCATCTGTAAGCAAAAATAATAAAGTTGGAGGCATCATACTACCTGAGGTCAACCTATACTATAAAGCCACAGTAACCCAAACAGCTTGATACTGGTAAAAGAAAAACAGATACATAGGCCAATGGAACAGACTAGAAAACTCAGAAATAAGCCACACACCTAGAATTATCTGATCTTCCACAAGTCCAACAAAATTAAGTAAGGTGGAAAGGTCCGTCGAGTCAATAAATGGTTCTGGGATAACTGGCTAGTCTTATGCAAAAGGTTTACATTGGACTGCTACCATGTACTTTTTGAAATTATTATTATTATTATTTTTTATTGACACATGGTCCAGCTCTGTCAGCAAGCAGGAGTGCAGTGACATAGTCAAGGCTCACTGTAGCCACGACCTCCCAGGTTCAAGCAATTCCTGTACCACAGCTTCCTAAGTAGCTGCGACTACAGGTGCATGCTACCACTCTCAGCTAATGCTTAATTTTTTCTGGGGCTGGAGTCTCTCAATGTGCCCAGCCTCATCTCAAACTTCTGGGCTCAAGTGATCCTTATATCTCAGCCCTCTACAGTTCTGTGGAGGCAAGCCTGAGCCACCATTACTGGCCATATATAGAAATTGACTCACAATGGATCAAATATTTAAATGTAAGTCCTCAAATTACAAAATCTTGGAAGACAACTAACAAAATACTCTTCCTAACATTGGCTTTGACAAAAAAATTTTGTCTATGTCCTCAAAAGCAACTGCAACAAAAACAAAAATTGACAAGTGGAACCTAATTAAACGAAAGAGGTACAGCAAAATAAACTATCAACAGAGTAAAAAGACACCCTACAGACTGGAAAAAAAAATTCTCAAACTCTGCAACCTACAAAGGTCTAATACCCAGAATTTATAGGGTACTTAAATCTACAAGCAAAAACAAATAACCTCATTAAAAAATAGGCAAAGGGTGGGAACAGACATCTCTCAAAAGAAGACATACAAGTGGCCAACAAACATGAGATAATCCTCAACAACACTGATAACCAGAGACATGCAAATTAAGACCAATATGAGATACCATCTTACACCAGTCAGAATGGCTATTACTAGAAACATTTAAAAACTCAAATGCTGGCTAGGCTATGGAGAAAAGGAAGCACTTATACAGTCTTGGGGGGATGTAAATTAGTCTGGCTGCTGTAGAAAGTGGTCTGGAGATTACTCAAAGAACTGAAAACAGAGCTAACATTTAACCCAGCAATCCTTACTAGATATATACTCAAAAGTAAATAAATCATTCTAACAAAAAGACATATAGACGTGTATGTTTATCGCTGTGCTATTAACAAGAGCAAAGAAACAAAATCAACTCACGTGTTAATCAATGGCAGATTGGAAACAGAAAAAGTACATATATAATATGGAATACTACATAAAAAATAAAATAATAATTTTTTTTTGCAGCAACATGGGTTGGTTGAGACAACCATGTTGCTGCAAAAGAAAGTATTTATTAATAAAAAAGATTTTATTCATCATTATAAATTAATACAAAAACAGAAAACCAAATATTGAATGTTCTCATATGTGTAAACTAAGCATTGAGTATACTTCGGTATAAATATGGGATTGTGGACTACTAGAGGGTAAGGGAGTGGATTAAATAACTATCTCCCACGTACTATGTTCACCACCAGGATGATGGAATTAGTACTCCAAACCTCAGCATCACACAACTTTTCGATGCAACAAATCTGCACGTGTACCACCTGTATCTAAAATAAAAGTTACAGTAGGCCGGGTGTGGTGGCTCATGCCTGTAATCCCAGCACTTTGGGAGGCCGAGGCGGGCAGATCGCCTGTCTCTATGAAAAAAAAAAAAAAAAAAAAAAAAAAAAAAAAAAAAAAAAAAATTAAAAAAGAAAGAAAAAATAAAATAAAATAAAAGTAAAAATAAAAAGAGGTGAAGCTAAATCCCATGCATAAAACCACTTTAATTACATACTTTGCGCTACATATTCAGCAAGCTATCCTGGCATTGGTATATTTTGAATAAACTATAAGAAGTAAATAATTTCACATGTATTTAAATTTGCTTTGTTTGATAGAATAAGGTAATTTATAAACTTGAGTAAAAGTATATGATTTTTATTTCCCATGGAACGGAGACATTATCTCATGAATATTCAAAGAGTACCTACTACCTTAGGAACACACAAAGGGTCATATATGTTCTACATAAAATTATGTACAAAGGATAACATGGGCTGGGCTCATTGTCTTACTCCTGTAATTCCAGCACTTTGGGAGGCTGAGGAGGGTGGATCACAAGGTCAGGAGTTCAAGACCAGTCTGGCAAAGATGGTGAAACTCCATGTATACTAAAAACAAAATAAAAATTAGCTGGGCGTGGTGGCGGGCGCTTGTAATCCCAGCTACTAGGGAGGCTAAGGTTGCAGTGAGCTAAGATCGTGCCATGGCACTCCACCCTGGTAACAGAGTGAGACCATCTCAATTTAAAAAATAAATAAATAATAAGATGTTTACTGTAATATATATGTTTTAAAAGCATAACCACTCAGTATAATATTAGAAAATTTTATGGTATTAACAATTAAATAAAGAAAACAACAAAATTTTAGTTGAGACAATTTAATAGACTGCTTCCCATTGGTAATGCTCTGTTATATCCACTACTAGGCTGTCCATAGAAGATAGCTTCTGAGTATAGTATAATTTGATTTCTAATTTTATTCTATCACAATGAATTAACTAAAGGCCTTGTAGTTGAACAGAAACTGTTATAACTCAAATAAGAGCCATTATAATTTGAGTTTTTCTTTGGGTTTCTGCCAAATTCTTACTCTGAAAAGTAATCACTAATGCACAGGTTTAATTTGATGTTTTGTAGTGTCATACAAATATAAACGACTTCACAGCCAAATATAATATACTTCATTTACTTTCCTCATTTATTTACAGTCACTGCATACTAGAGTTGTTTCTTGGCTTAAAAAGGAAACACAGTTTCTTAGGCTATTAAATGAATAGAATACAACAACTAGAAACAAGTATTGGGCCCAGTTTAATTTTATTTTAAAATACATAATCTAACAAATTTGTCAATAAAATGTAAAAAGATTCAGTTTTTCTATCACCAGCACGTGCTATGCTCAGGAGATTAAATACAAGTGGTGTAAGTGGAAATCACTGAATGAATTTACTTAAAATGAAAGATAATATCAACTAGCAGCTTTTAACCTCAATGTATTTCTAGCAAAAACAACGCAAGTTGTCATTTTTATAATTTTTGATAAGATTTTAAAACACTTTTACTAAATATGTATTATTGCTACTTACATAAATAATATTTACGAAGTAGAGGGTGCTAAAATAGAGCTCCTTTTTTTTGTAAGTTAGGAATATGATGGTAGACATATATGTAGTGATAGTTGAAATAATGTGATATCCACTAACAAAATGTTGGAATGTGATGAATTTAAATAAGATACTATTGTAGGAATTTTTTTTTTTTTTATTTTCAAATGAGCTGATTTGAATTGGGCTCTGTCCGCATGTGGCTTTATAAATATTATAAAATTACTTTGATTTTATTTTTTTCCAAGCAAATTTTCTTTTTCTTTTTCTTTTTTTTTTTTTTAACTTTTAAGTTCAGGTCTACATGTGCAGGTTTGTTATGTAGGTCAATGTGTCACGGAGGTTTGTTGTACAGAGTATTTTATTTTCCACGTATTAAGTCTAGTACCCATTAGCTTTTTTTCCTGATCCCCTCCCTTCTCTTCAAAGGTGTTTTGTTTGTCTCTAAAACTAGCAAGGTAATATAAGCTGTGTGGTAACAGTTGTTAGAAAATAATTGTAAAAGTAAATTAAAGTTTACATAGTTAAAAAGTCAAAGTAAGCGGCCGGGCGCGGTAGCTGAAGCCTGTAATCCCAGCACTTTGGGAGGCCGAGGCGGGTGGATCACAAGGTCGAGCGATCCAGACCAACCTGGTCAACATGGTGAAAACCCGTCTCTACTAAAAATACAAAAAATTAGCTGGGCATGGTGGTGCGTGCCAATAATCCCAGCTACTCAGGAGGCTGAAGCAGAATTGCTTGAACCCAGGAGGCGGAGGTTGCGGTGAGACGAGATCACACCATTGCACTCCAGCCTGGGTAACAAGAGCGAAACTACGTCTCAAAAAAGAAAAAAAAAAAAAAAAAAAAAAAAAGGTCAAAGTAAGTAAATGTGCAGAGTAAACTAACTGAAGGAATGGACATTTTTATATGGATTTTAACATTTAACCCTTTGAATTACTAACAGATGATAAAATTAATGTATGCTACTCTACCATTAATCATATTAAGAACTAGTTTTGACTTACTTTGATCAGGAAAACAAAATGCATCAGGCAAAGGGGGACCAAATTATATTTCTAATGGATATAGTTTTAAGACGTCCTGGTAAAAATGAAGTTTTTTCCTGCTTTACCTTCTTTGTACAAAAATTCTCTTAAAATAGTAAACCAACTATGATAAGTCTTTGGATTCCCTGAACACTTTTATTTTAAGTTACATTGTTTTCTGAAAACATTAAATGTCATAAAAGACAGGTAAAATGAAATACTATGTTGAATTTCTAAGTAAATTTTCCTAGGCTATGCTTCCATTCTACATTAACTTACACAACAGATTCTCTGCTATATAATTAAGGAAAAGTCCTTTGCTTATATCTTCCCTTCTTAAAAGTAATTTTCATCCATTATTACAAAACTCTCCAGAGCTAACTGACTGCTATGTTTATGTGGCATTAATAGTAAGTAAAATGTCATAGTCTAAGGGTCATGTAGTGCCAAACACTTCTAAAAGGGTGTGTCTTCTGCCGAGGATACTCTGATTGTCTATATAATGTTAAAAATTCTTTGGTTCAAATATTGCTATCTCTAAGTCTGTGTCTTAAGGAGTGGTTGTTAAATGTTGCAGTAACATTTTTTGTCCACAAATGCCAAAACAAAAGCGTTTTCGGTTAAAAAAAAATACATCTGAGAAAATAATTAGTCAAATGGAATGTTAGAGTGGCGATTATAGTGTTGTTAGCATCCATAATGGTTTTTGCTTGAAATATGTGTTGTGCAATAATATTGCACAAAACTATGACAGTGAATTACAATTCCCTTGAGAATACCCTTGTAAAACAGGCCTTGGCATTTGCGTTGTTGACATGAAGAAGGCTGTTTCATAAAACCCCTCATAAATCAAAGCTTTCTCCAAGAATATATGATACCTTGTTATGTTTTTCTCCTAAAGTATTATCATCTTGAACAAGTTCGTGTAGTGTTAGCTATTTATAACAACATAATTGCTTTACTTCTATAGTTCTAAATCAGTTGTGTCTATTTTCATAATGAAATAGTAATGTTAAAACCACTTATTTATAAAATATCAAGTCTCAGGAATTTCTTAAGTAAAATGATAGTATTATTTTTTAACAATAATGTGTGCACTATGCTCTATTTTCCTGACATTATCAACTACCTTATACTTATTATATATGTTATTTTTATGCTTATACTTATTTTTCTAAAATTATTAACTAATTTGGGTAAACCAAAAATGTTTCATTATAATCACTTAAAGGCTTTCATAATTTTTACTGAGTATGTTATTCATATTTTATAAATGTTACATATTGTCAAGCTAAATGTATAACTTTTAATATTATGCACTTCCCATTGCTGGGCATATACCCGCAGGATTATAACTCATTCTAATACGAAGACACATGCACACATATGTTCACTGTAGCACTGTTTACAATAGCAAAGACTTGGAAACACCCCAAATGACCACCAATGATAGACTGGATAAAGAAAATGTGGCACATATACACCACAGAATACTATGTAGCCATAAAAAAGGATGAATTCATGTCTTTTGCAGGGGCATGGATGACTCTGGAAACCATCATTCTCAGCACACTGACACAAGAACAAAAAGCCAAACACTGCATGTTCTCCTAAGCAGGTGTTGAACAATGAGAACACACAGACACATTGGGGCCTGTATGGGGGTAGGGGGTCTACAGGAGGGATGGTAGGGGGTGGGGGTATTGGGGAGGGATAACGTTAAGAGAAACACCACATTTAGGTGACAGGAAGATTGAGGCAGCAAACCACCATGGCATGTGCCTACCTATGTAACAATCCTGCACGATCTGCACATGTACCCCAGAACTTAAAGTACAAGAAAAATTAAAAAATATATGCACTTTCTTTGTGCACACATTACTTTGGAATCAGTGAAGTAAGAATTTCTCATAAAAGCTTTTAGAAACAGATTTTAATATAGATTATATTCAGTCCACTAAATGATTCCTTTTTTCTTTTAATTTCTCAAGCAGTGTATATAGTTTATTAACTAACTTTATTCCCAATGAAATAAATATGCAGCACCACTTCTGCACTACTATTAGATAGTTATTAGTGAAGGAGAAAAATCCACCAAAAGCAAGTAAGTAGGAAAAGGAAAACATTTAAGTGTAAACAAGAATAAATATAAAAGAATGTAAAACAGAAATGGGAGGAAGAATAAAACAGAGATTAAAGAGAAAGAAGAGATGTGTGGAGTAAATGAATTATTAGGTAGGAATAGTGGTTAGATTTACAAGGCAAATGATGATAAGAAGAAGTGTAAGAAGCGGCCAGGTAGGCAAGAAAATAATGGGGTAATGTTGACCAAAAGGAACTAGAGCTATGTGTCCAGCTTAAAGAACAAAGATTTAACAGAAACTGTAGACATAAGTAGTTAATATTAATTATAGAAGAATAAAACAGGCTTGTAAAACTTGTGTGGGCAGAGAATCTAGAAGTCCCATAATTTAACAGATTTGGGAAAATCTGATTTTCGAAAAGCAGCTGGTTACAAATTTGTTTAAAATTGTCCTCTAAGTTTGAGCAGCAATTAACTCATGCTAACAAAAGGGCATCAGAGACCTGCAGTTGATTACAAGTACCAGAATTATCAAAAACTTCCAAAATAAAGTCCCTAGTTTATTTTAATATTGGTATCTATATGTTAATTTAGACATTCTACATAGAATATTAAATAATCAACATAAAAACTGAACTGAATCTCCACACTCAGTGATATTACTGTTTCTATTACAAAAAGTTTTCATCAGGAAACTGCAAGCTATGCTGCAGATACATGTGCAACATTATTAGCAAAATTGCTATTCTCATTTTCTTTGATTCTCAGGACTGAAACTAGAATGTACTTCTAATTTTTTCTACTGAATGATCATCTTTGGTAACTCAAAGGACATTTACTAATGCCTTTTTTATTCCTCGATTAATCAGTCCTTCTTCCATCAATTGCATGCCAAGTATTGTGATAAATACTGATGGAACAGAGATGAACAGAATTAAGAAGAATTTCTTATCATTAATTTACTTATGGTTAGAAAGCTGAATTAATAATTGTGCCCAATAGGAAGAAGAAATTTAATGAGATTAAAAACTCTGACTTAACTAGTTAATATTAAAGATTATTTTTATCAAGTAACTCTCTTTGGTAAGGGAAATATTTTTAAAGTCCCTTATGAATAGAAACTAAGGATTCATGGACATGACATTTTAGAACACTCTATAATGTCTAGCAAAGTTGTCTATGAGAAAGTGAACA
Organism: Saimiri boliviensis; assembly: GCF_048565385.1. Classification (NCBI taxonomy): domain Eukaryota; kingdom Metazoa; phylum Chordata; class Mammalia; order Primates; family Cebidae; genus Saimiri; species Saimiri boliviensis. The sequence continues at coordinate 106,039,703 of NC_133450.1, read as the reverse complement.
GGAACACAGGTGTAACAGATTCAAAGTAAGAAATGAGTGAAAAATGGGGAGAGGAAGATAAATAAAACAAAATGGTAGAAGGCTGGTGCCTGGATTGACAGCAGGGGTTGAGAGCCCTTTTTAAGAGCAAGGAAATTGATGTCATTTGAAAATTATTTGCTGTACAATATTGACATATGGCATCCGCTATAAGTTATTCTTGAATGTACAGCCAACAATATTTCTTTTCAGTGATATTATTTGTGACATAGAGTAGAGAAAGTAAAGAGAATTTTCTGAACTCAAATCAGGTCAGCACTAGATTGCTTCATAGAAGTATTACATTTCAGTAAAAGCTGGAAATCAAAACTAGATGTGAATAAAGTAGCAGTAGAATGAGAATTGTTGAGTAATAATATGAGGGCACTGGGTTTATGCAGGGCTTATGCCAGGATGTGAAACCATTTTATCTGGGTATTAAGGAGCACCATGCTACACTAAGAATATTAGGATGTTTATTTTCATCCCAACTTGCAAGTGTAACAGTAAAGTTTTATAAGGTCTCAGGCAAATACCTAACTGTATAATTCTGCCTCTGGAAATAATAATTTTATCTCCTAAGTCGTCTCATTTTCCTTCTCTTTCTTTCAGGGTACCAATTGCTGTGAACTCTCTTTTTTGTCAATTGACAATAATAATGGTCTTTCAGAATCAAAAGTAAAATTCCTGCCATAAAATGCTGAGCTTCTGTTTTCTTAGAGTAACTTTTACTCTTTGTAATACATGGTGAAACTGTTATTGACACCCAGTCTTCCATGCCATGAGCTACTAACCCAGCCTGAGAAAGCATCAACCTGTCCAGGTTATAATGCTTTTATTGGTATTGCAGTATTAGTCCACTTGTGATCCACTTTAGCACCACAGTATTAGTCTGTTCTCACACTGCTATAAGAACATACCTGATACTGGGTAATTTATAAAGAAAAGAGGTTTAATTGACTTACCGTTCCTCATGGCTGGGAAGGCTTCAGGAAATTTACACTCATGCCAGATGGGTAAGCAAACACATCCTTCTTCACAGGGCAGCAAGGAGAACTGCAGATCTAAGTGGGAGAAAAACCCTTATAAAATTATCCGATTTTTGTGAGAATTAACTCACTATCATGAGAACAGCATGGAGGTAACCATCCCTATGATTAAATTATCTCCCACCAGGTCCTTCCCATGACATGTGGGGATTATAAGAACTATAGTTCCTGATGATATTTGGGTGGCGGCACAGCCATATCATATCATATCGCCCTGGTCTCTCCCAAATATCATGTCCTCACATTTTAAAACACAATCATGCCCTTCCAACAGTCTCCCAAAGTCATCACTCATGCCAGCATTAACTCAAAAGTCCAAGTCCAAAGATCTCATCTGAGACAAGGCAGGTTCCTTCTGCCTATGAGCCTGTAAAATCAAAAGCAAGTTAGTTACTTCAAAATAAAATGAGGATACAACATTAGGCAATTCTTGACTTCTGTGTACCTGCAGACTTAACACCACGTGGAAGCTGCCAAGGCTTGGACTTGCACCCTCTGAAGCCAGGGCTCGAGCTCCTTTTAGCCACATCTGGAGTAGCTAGGACAGAAGGGCACCAAGTTTCTAGACTGCGCACAGCAGGAAGGCCTAGGGCCAAGCCCACAAAACCACTTTTTTCCTTTTAGGCCTCTGGTCCTATAATGGGAGGGTCTGCTGTGAAGTTCTCCAATAAGCCCTGGAGACATTTTTTTCATTGTGTTAGTGATTAGTGCTCATCTCCTTGTTACTTATGCAAATTTATGTAGGTAGTTTGAATATCTCCCCAGAAATCTCATTTTTTTTTTCTACTGCATCATCAGGCTACAAATTTTTAAAACTTCCTCTTGACCATTTTGCTGCTTAGAAATTCCTTCTGCTACATACCCTAAATCATCTCTCTCAAGTGCAAAGTTTCCCAGATCTCCAAGGAAGGGGCAAAATGCTGCCAGGCTCTTTGCATAGCAAGAGTGACCTTTACTTCAGTTCCCAACAAGTTCTTCATCTCCATCTAAGACCAACTCAGCCTGGACTTCATTGTCTATATTACTATCAGCATTTTGGTCAAAGCCACTCAACAATCTCTGAGAAGTTCCAAAGTTTCCCACGTTTCCCTTTCTTCTTCTGAGCCCTCCAAACTGTTCCAGCCTCTGACTATTACCCTCAAAGATGCTTCCACATATTCTGATATCATTACAGCAGTCCCCCACTACCCAGTACCAGTTTACTATATTAGTTCATTCTCACCTTGCTATAAAGAACTGCTTGACACTAGGTAATTTAGAGACTAGGTAATTTATAAAGGAAAGAGACTTAATTGACTCACACTTCTGCATGGTGCGGGAAACCTCAGGAAACTTACAATCATGACAGAAGGAGAAGCAAACACATACTTCTTCACAGGCAGGGAGGAGAGAAAAGTGCAGAGCAAAAGGCAGGGTCAGCTCTTTATAAGACCATCAGATCTTGAGAGAACTCACTATCATGAGAACAGTATGGAGGTAACTGCCTTCAAGATTCAATTACCTTCCACTGGGTCCCTCCCATGACATGTTGGGATTATGGGAACTACAGTTGAAGATGAGGTATGGGTGTAGACACAGCCAGAGCATATCATTCAAGGATGTAACTTCAAAGACTATTTTTATTGTGTTTAATGTTTTCATTTGTGCAAAAACACTCCAAAATTAGAGTCTGTTTTTCAGGATTATTGATTGTATGAGATCCATTTATTTTTATTGATCCTGACATAGCAATTTTTTAATTTATAATTTTTGTGGGTAAATTGTAGGTATTTTTAAAGTGGTAATAATTAGTGGAGAATTTTTAAAATAGTTGATATTAGTACTCACTTTTTTCAATGATATTTTTACTTATAAATGCAGACATAAATAAGAAAGAGAAGCCATTCAACAGTATATACACAGTATCTTTTCAATGTAATATAGCTAGCAGCTTTATAAACAAGAATATTATGCTATGGAGTTTCAAATTAAAGAAAATATAGGCTCAAAATAAATTAAAATTAAATAATAAAATTGATTTGAAAATCACATTAAATTGAACTGAAAATTTGGTTGAAATGAAATAATATTCAATGTCAAAAATAATGAGCAAGGCAAGAATTAGAGTAGTCAATTGTACTTAAGTATGCCTTAGATCTACGATAGAAGAATTACAGAAATACATAGACAAAATACAAAACATTCCATGAAGAAATGAAGTAAAGCCTTTCTGGGGAAAATAAGAGGTAGCGTGAGACTTGAAGAATGAATAGGAATTAGCCTAACTAATGTTGAGAGAAGTATTAGAAAAATGAATTATGACTAAAATGTATGTCATATGAGGCTGGAGTTGGACAAGCAGGCCTTTAGGCACTTTGTAAGTGCTGAGTATTTTGACATTTATTTAAGGGCATGGGAGTCTTTGTCATTAAATTAGAAAATGATATGATCATATTTGTCTTATATTAAGGTTACTGTAATTATAGGATGAAGAATTAATTGGAGATTAATTAAGAAGCTGCTATAATAACCAAGGAAAGGGACACTATTGACATGAACTAGGATTGAGGCAGTAGGAAAGGAGAAAAGTTAATGTAGACAGGGTAAGATAGAATCCGCTGGCCTTGGTCACTGATTTAATGGGAGAAGGGCTGAGAGAGATGAAAATTGAAGAACTAACAATAATGTTTAGGTTTGTTGCTTCAATAACTACAGAACTAGGAATACCATTTAATAAGATGAAAAATAATAAGTAAAGAATAAGTGCAAGGGCAAGAGAGTGATTTAATTATTGTTGGTATGCTGAGTTTGAAACATATTTCAGACTTTCAAGTGGAGATATTCAATAAGTTGGCTATAGGAGTTTCAAGTTCAGGATGGGACCAGCAGAAAGTATGGATTTATTGATCTCTGCAATGTTCATATGCATTGCAAGAAAAGCCCTAGGAGGAGATTTGAGGAAAATACTTAGTTAAAATCATAAGATAATTTAAGTGATTAAAAATCTAAGAATTATGGATTGGATTGGTTATACCCGTCAGACTTCAGCAAAGTGCATGCAAGCAGAAAAATCCCAAGTCATAGCGTCCCTGAGAGAAAACAGTTAGGAAACACATATCCATATTATGATTCCACCTCTGAAATCCTGTAGCAGAAACAGTAACATTAAATATTCATGAACTCTTTCACATTTCTCAGCCCTTTGGCAGTTGGGTCCATGTGATGGCAACTTGCCAGAGGTCTATATGTGTAATCACAAAAACAGCTGTGATAAGGAGAGAATTTTTTTGTAAAAGATTATAAAGAAATAGAGATTAAGAACTCTTAATCAACATTCTATATTATAATAAGCATCCTCATTTTCCACCAGTGTTTTAAAATGGTGTTGACCATCTATGATAGGGCTATGAAGTGAGTAAATGGTGACTTTGTATAAGGAGGAAGATGAAGAGTTGCTGAAAACCTTATAGAACCATTGATGACTATTAAAATTCTTGGCTGGATATAGTATTACACTGATGTTTTGATCTTAGTTCATTCTAAACCATGACACTTTCATGGACATTGATAAGCTGCAGATATATTGCTAGGAAAACAACATATTCATATACAAAATGCTACACTTAATTTATACTAAGATCAATATATCAAAGATCCTCCATTCCTCAAACAACTTATATGTTGTAATATAATAGGAAAACAGGAAGATGACTCTTCTAAAAGTAAAATGCTGGTACAATATGTTAGAGATAACCAATGTGTTTAACCTCCAGCCTTATTTTTCAATGAGAAAACTTTGCTTCAGAGCCAGAAATGTACATTACTAGAACAAACAATTGAGAGTATCCTTCGGGCCTTTTATTTATTCCTTTGCATTAATGAAGTTACTTTTTGAATTGGTGAGATATGGAGATCTTCATGAGGTAGAAAAACCCCATGAATCTAAGCTGACCACTGGCTGGGGTCACAAAAACATAATGTGTGTTTGTCCACTGATTTTTTTAATGATTCTGTTTATTGAAATATTGATTTGTAAAACAGTCTTCATTTTTCATGGCTGAGTGTGTTATTTAGCAAATGCAACCGTCCCCACGGGTAGATGGAATTATCCTCAATTTGTTCTCAGTTCTAAGTTACACCATCTAAAATGATACCCAATAAATACACAAAATCAAGCAATGGGGAAATAACTCTGTATTCAATAAATAATAATAGTACATGGACAACTGTCTACACATATACAGAAGAATGAAACTGGAATTTTATCTTTCATCATATGAAAAAAATTAACTCAAGATGAATTAAAGATTTAAATGTAAAACCTCAAACTATGAAAATCCTGGAAGATAGCCTAGTAGACACCAGTCTGAACATCAACCTTGACAAAGAATCTATGGTTAAGTCCTCAAAAGCAATTGCAACAAAAGCAGAAATTGAGAAATGAGACCTAATTAAATGAAAAGACTTCTGTAAAACTGAAGAAATTGTCAACTGAATTTCTTTCAACAGACACCCTACATCAGGCGTCCCCAAACTTTTTACACAGGGGGCCAGTTCACTGTCCCTCAGACCATTGGAGGGCCGCCACATACTGTGCTCCTCTCACTGGCCACCAATGAAAGAGGTGCCCCTTCCTGAAGTGTGGCGGGGGGGCCGGATAAATGGCCTCAGGGAGCTGCATGCGGCCCGCGGGCTGTAGTTTGGGGAAGGCCACCCTACAGAATGGAAGAAAATATTTACAAACTAGGCATCTGACAAAGATCTAATATTCAGAATCGAAGAACTTAAACTAATCAGCAAGTAAAAATCAAATAACCCCTTTAAAAACGGGTAAAGAACACGAACAGACACATTTCCAATGGCTAAGAAACTTATTTAAAAATGCTCAGTGTCAGTAATCTTTATAGAAATACATAATAAAACCACAATGGGATATCAATTCACACTGTGAGAATGGTTATTATTAAAAAGTCAAAACAGATGCTGGTGAGGCTGCAGAGAAAAGGGAAGGGTTATACGATGTTGGTGAGAATGTAAGTTAATCTAGACCCTATGGAAAGCAACTTGGAGATTTCTCAAAGAACTTAAAATAGAATAACCATTTAACTCAGTCATCTCATTACTAGGCTGTACTTGTCAGGGCTCTCTAGAGGGACAGAACTAACAGGATATATGTATACATAAAGGGAAGTTTATGAAGAAGAATTGACTCACACAATCACAAGGTGAAGTTCCACGATAGACCATCTGCAAGCTGAGGAGCAAGGAAGCCAGTCCAAGTCCCAAAACCTTGAAAGTAGGGAAGCTGACTGTGAAGATTTCGGTCTGCGGCCAAAGGCCTGAGAGCCCCTGTTAAACCACTGGTATAAGTACAAGAGTTCAAAAGCTGAAGAACTTAAAGTCTGGGTAGGAAGATTTCAGCATAGGAGAAACATGAAATACAGAATACTTAGCAAGTCAACTTCTGTCTTTTTCTGCCTGCTTCTTCTAGCCACACTGGCGGACACTTAGATGGTACCCACTCAAACTGTTGGTGACTCTTCCTGCAGGTAGGTATTACTCTCCCAGTACACAGAGTCAAATGTTAATCTCTTCTGGTAACACACAGAAACACTCAAATACCTAGAAACAATACTTTGCTTACTCACAGCACTATTCACAACAGCAAAGATATGAAATTAACCTAGGTGCCGGTCAATGATTGATTGGATAAAGAAAATGTGATACATATATAATATGTAATACTACACAGTCATAGAAAGAACTAAAACACATCCTTTCAGCAACAGGAATGCAGCAGGAAGCCATTATCCCTAGCAAAATAATGCAGGAACAGAATATCAAATATTGCATGTTCTCACCTCTAAGTGGGAGATGAACATTGGGTACACAGGGACATAAAGATAGAAACAACAAACACTGAGAATAGAGGGGGGAACAGAAGGAGGGAAGTAATGTCTGAACAATTATCTATTGGGTGCTGTGCTTACTACCTGGGTGTTGGGACTATTGATACCCCAAACACCAGTGTCAAGCTGTAAACCATTATAACAAATCTCCATGTGTATCCCATGAATCAAAAATAAAAGTTGAAAGAAAAATAATTAATAATAATGTCTATATTTAATTTTGGAGTTGTTCCTTGTTACCTAAGTAGAAGGAAAGCAAATATTATTCCTTGATTCTTATTTAACTCCTCATGTGCATTGGTGATTTATGCAAACTGTTTTTGTATCTGACAAAGTTCTAATATCCAGCATCTATAAGAAACTTAAACAAATTTACCAGAAAAAAAAACACTACAATTTAAAAGTGGGTAAAAAACATGAACAGACACTTCTTAAAAAAAGATATATATGTGGCTAACAATCATGTGAAAAAAAGCTCAACATCACTGATCATCAGCAAAATGCAAATCAAAACCACAATGAGATACCATCTCACAGCAGTCAGAATGGCTAGTATTGAAGGGTCAAAAAATAACAGATACTGGTGAGGTAGTATGGAAAAAGGAACACTTATACACTATTGGTGGGAATGTAAATTAGTTTAACCATTGTAGAAGACAGTGTAGCAATTCCTCAAAGACCAAACAGAAATACCATTCAACCCAGCAATCCCATTACTAGGTACAAACCCAGAGGAATATAAATGATTTTATCATAAAGATACATGCATGTGTATGTTCATTGCTGCATTATTCACAATAGCAAAGTCAGTCAACCAACCTACATGCTCATCAATGATAGACTGGATAAAGAAAATATGGTACAGATACACCATGGAATACTATGCAACCACTAAAAAGAATGGGATCATGTACTTTGCAGGGACACGGATGGAACTGGAGGCCACTATCCTTAGCAAAACTGTATGTTCTCACTTATAAGTGAGAGCTAAATGATGAGAACACATGGACACAAACAGGGGAGCAACACACATTGGTGCCTATCTGAGGGTGGAAGGTAGGAGGAGAGAGAGAATCAGGAAACTAATGGGTCCTAGACTTAATATCTGTGTGATAAAATAATCTGTATGACAAACCCCCTTGATGCATGTTTAACTATGAAGCAAACCTGTGCTTGTACCCCTGAAATTAAAAGTGTAATAAAATTATGTAATATTTTAAATTATTTTTTGTCATTTTAACAATTTTCCCAGCATCTTTACCAGTAGTAGATTGCATCTCAAAAAATTCCATTCTTCGGTCATTCATAAGAAGGAATTCTCCATCCATTAAAGTTTTACCATGAGATTACAGCAATTTATTTAATTTGCTCATCTTTAAAATTGTGTCTTTTTTATATTATTGTTTTTAATAGTTCATGTATATATGTGTACACACACGTCTGTATGTATATATACATAGATGTGTATATATGTTTGTGTGTGTACACATATATACATGTGTATACATGTGTGTGTGTGTGTGTGTGTGTGTATATATATATATATATTTAATTTGGACAGGGTCTTACTCTGTACCCTAGGTGGGATTGCAGTGGTGTGACTATGGTTTACTGCAGCTGTGACCTCCTGGGCTGAAGCAATCCTCCTGCCTCAGCATCCCAAGTAGCTGGCACCTCAGGCACATGCCACCATACCTGGCTAATTTGCTTGAAGTTATTTGTGGAGATGAGATCTTGTTATGTTGCCCAGGCTGATCTCAAAAACTCCTGAGCTCAAGTCATCCTCCCCCCACAGCCTCTCAAAGTGTCAGGTTTAGAGGCATGAGCCACCTTGTTGACATGTTTGTATATTTCAGATTCAAGTTCTTATCAGATGTGTTTTGCAAATATTTCTCCCAGTCTGTGAATGCTTTAAGAAATTATGTTAATAACTTCACTATTGTGATACCTATTTCAGATCTTTTGCCTTTCCATGACTTTTATAGAGAATTAGTCAATATATGCAAAACAGCTTTCTGAGACTTTGGTTGGTACTATATTGAATCTGTTGATGTACTTGGAAATAATTAAACTATAACAATACTGAGTCTTCCAATCTATGACCAAAGTACTTCTATTTATTTGTATCCTAGCTTTCTTTCAACTGTATTTGCTTAATGTTTTTGCATACATATCTTATGTAGTTGGAATAACCGAAAGTGAAGTACTTGGGCTTTTACTGTAAGATTTATGTGCATATTGCTAGAAGTTGTACTGTGTTTAGTATTTACTGTGGCTGTAAATGCCAGAGGCTTCAATTTTTTTTGAATTCTTTTGGTTTGTCTCGTCACTTGACTTTCAGCCTCTCCTATGTATTTCTTCTCAGGGATTCTGAATCTTGCAAATCTTTCATCTGTAATCTTTTGTTACTTTTGAAGCATCCAGTTATGTAGCGGTAAGTTATGGGAGATGGAGTGTATTCCACAATTTTCTGATCAAGTCTTTGTGTTTTAGTGGGCCTGTGTTTGGAAATCTGGGATAAAAATTGTTTTGTTGTCTCCTTTCATGATATTGCTTTTTTCTGGCACATCATCTTTTTTTCCTGACTATAGCATTCCCAGTCTATTTTCTTCAAGCTTTGTTCTTTTTTTGATAATGATTACTCATCCTTTAGGGTGGCTAGAGGGTGTAGGAGTGGGAATAAATTTCTCTTCTAGCCAGTGTATTTTCAGAGTATTGCTCTGGCAAAACACTTTGACCTGGAGGTAAGTCCTTTCCCAAGGAGAGTGCTCTGGCTATGTTTTCCAGTGTTACTCTTTCCCTCCACCTGCAGAACTGGGGGAGGACTTTCTTGCATCCTGAAATTGAGAACATGGTAAGACTGATGGAGAAGAAACTCATGAAAGCATAGGGAAATGCCTACGACTATGGTGTTCAGTAGTTTCTTTCTTTTCTTCTATCCCACACTGCCTCCAGCAGCTCACCAAAATTATTACTTAAGTATTTCTGCCAGTTTATGCATCCTGCAGTTTTTGCTCCAGGTAATTAGATTTCAGTTACTCTATTTCCCTGGATGCTTTTGTTTTTCCGTGTTTTGAGGTTCTGTTGTGTCCTGAAATCTCAGTTTTCTGCAGGGTCCAAGAAAAGCCAGTGTGCTTTAGTTTATATAGCTTTTGTTATTCTAAGTATGAAACTTGTAACTGATACATATTGGAGTTGAAATTAAAAGTATGTAATTCTGTGTTTTCGCCACATCTTTAAATATGCCACTTTGTGGTCGTCTGGCCAGTGATAAGAATAGGTATAGCCCTCAGAAAAAGTCACTGTGGCCGTTGAGAAGAAATAGTCATTATTGCAGATATTTAAGGATCAAATATCACTACAATCAGGGTAGCTTTCAAATAATATCAATACCTTTACTTCAACCCAAAAGACTCTAATTTAATAGGTTTAGGATGGTGTCCAGACATCAACGCTTTTTAATATTTTCCCAGGTGATACTAATGTGCCAACCCAGGTTGATAATGGCTGTTTTAAAGGAACTGAAAAGAGCATCTTCAGATAAACTTTAAGATATGAGGCTGTGCATGGTGGCTCATACCTGAAAGCCCAGCACTTTGGGAGGCCAAAGGAGGAGGATTGCTTGAGGCCAGGAGTTTCAGGACAGTTTGGGAAACATGGTATCTTGTATCTACAAAAACAAACAAATCACTAAAGAAACTCCAAAAATAAAAAAACAAACGGTAAAAATAAGACAGGTTTGTGAATCCTTCACCAAAGGATGAGACAATACATCTTTTAACTTTTCTCATTTGAGAGTAGGAACATTTAGCTACAAATTGTTTGAATGTGTGTGTGTGTGTGTGTGTGTGCACGCGTGTGCGTGTGCGTGTGTCTGTGTGTCTGTGTGTGTGTCTTTTCCACCATATATATGATGGAAAAGGATGTTGAACTATGTCATTCACAAAAAGTAAGATTACTAAATATGTCAGTCAGGGTTGATATCATCCTACAAGGATTGCTGCTTCACTCACAACCCACGTTGTACTTCCTTTGCTAACAGTTCAGAGGTTTAGCACTGACCCAAGGGCAATTATTTCATATGTGTATGTGAACTTACTTTCTAACAGGAGTTGAACCAATTATACTCACTCTGAATTTGTAACAAGAATCATGTAGAAGAAGAATTTGCAAATATAATGGTGCATGAATGCAAAATGTAAATGTTTTGGGGACCATGGTCAACCACTTGCAAATTGAAATTATGTAAGTAGGGAAGCTGGGAGTAGCCCTTTTGAACTAGCTGCTCTATCAGTGACAGAACAATAGCGCCAAGAGCTGAGAACCACTGATGAGACCCTTAGGCTTTGAATCCAGTGTTAACATCCATCTATAAGCGCCAGGCTACTATGTTTCCATTTACATTTTCATTATGTTTATCTTTCATTTCTGTGAGAATTTTTCAAGGCACTATATAACATGGACAAATGGACACATAATTTGTGGTCATTTTAAACTTTGTTTAAATCTCAACTTCACTATTGTTTAGATCTCTCACTTAATTAGATAATGTAGTGGTGCTACTGGGGACAATTGTTAAATCCATGCCCTGCATTTTAGAACTGCTGCTGGAGCTCTCAAAACTGGAGCCGCAGTTGGAGAACTTTGATCATATTTATGATATAAGTAAAGATACACGTATGATAAAGATCTTAAACCAGATTTCTGAAATAAATGTTATTGATTCAACCTAGAAGGAATCATATTCTTTCCTAAAATATTTTAAGGTGAGAATTGAATCAATTTAGTAAGTGAGTTTAGACAGGAAGAAAACATAAAGCTGGCCCATCAATAAAATCAGAAAAATAGAAAGAATATTTTTAAATTACTACAACATGATGGCTTCAGAGACCTTTATCCAGAGAGAAATAACTTTATCAGAGCAGGTGTAGTTTTGCTTACAGGAGACAGTAAAAATAATATTGTAGACCTGTCAGGAACTAGGAGGAAAAAGAAAACCTTATTTTCTAATCCAAGAACTTGTGTATTAACACACTCCACATGATATGGCTGCAGAGGAAGTACTGTTCTTTGAAAGAGCTAAATTTCGGTTAGGTATAAGCACTGGAGGAAGCCTGATTACTGTGGAAGGAGAGTTATAAGTAGTATAGAAGTCTGGGTGGGATATTTCAAGCAGACTTGTAAAGAACAATTGTTTTGCTGGGCTCCAACATGAGGACAAACATTGCTGAAAAAGGCTGGCTAAATAAGAGGTCTGTGTAAATTTTTTGTTTTTTTGAGACAAGTTCTTAGTCACTTAGGCTGGCATGCAGTGGTCAGATGATGGCTCACTGCAGCCCCAGTCTCTTGGGTTCAAGCCATCCTCCCAGCTTAGATTTCTGAGTAGCTAGGACAAGAGCTGTGCATCACTACACAAGGCTAATTTTATTTTTGCAGGGATGGGATCTCACTGTGTTGCCCAGACTAGACTGGAATTCCTGGCCTCAATAAATCCTCCCTCTTTGGCCTCCCAAAGTCCTGGGATTATAGGCATTAGCTACTATACCTAGCCTGTGTAAATGCTTTAGATTGTAAACATATGAAATTCCTTTCACTAACAAGGGGGTTATCCTAAATATTTGAGACATTTTTGCCTTACTTCTTATTTTTTAATTGTGACTTAATTTTTGTACCACAATAGTCACTTCTGAAGTGTAAACAATACAAGTTTTAAGTATATTTACAATGTTGTGCAAATTATCACTAAGATTTATTACTATTTTGTCGCCCCCAAAAGAAATCTCACACACATTAGAAAAACACTCCCCTTTCCTCCTATCCACTAGTTCCTGGCAAACACTAATCAACTATCTGTCTCTATTTGTCTGTTACAGAAAATATGTGGAATCATACATTATTTGTCCTGTGGGGCATGGCTTATTCCACTTAGCAAAACGTTCATTCATGTTGTATGTCATTTCTTTCTACTGCAGAATATACTTCATTGTCTGATTGTTTTTGTTCTTAGGGCTACTGCAACCAAACAAACTGCATGGCTTAAAGCAATGGAAATATATGCTCTCACAGTCTGGATGCCAGAAATCTGAAATCAAGGTATTAGCAGAGCCATGCTTCCTGAGATTCTGCTTAGAATTTTGCTTGCTTGTTTCCTAGCTTCTGGTGGTGTCCGTTGATCCTTCACTTCCCTTAGCTTACAGCTGCATCATTATAATTTCTGCCTCTGTTATAACATGGCCATCTCCCTATGTGTCTCTGTCTTTATATGCTGTTTTTCTCTTATAATGATACCAGATGTATTGTATTAGGATTCCATAATGACTCCAGTCTTACTTGATTCATCTGCAAAAACCCTATTTCAAGATAAGATCACATTTTTAGGGACTTTGGGTTGGAAATTCAATGTATTCTTATAGGAGCACAGTTTAACTCGTAACATGTAGATACACTACATTTTGGTAGTTAATGTGTCGATGGACATTTCAGTTGTTTAAATTCTTTGACTACTATGAATAATGTCACTATGAGCATTATGTATAAGTAGTTACAGTTACATTGCTTTTTAGTTATTTATATATAAGTGTTTGTGTGGGGATATGGTTTAACCTAGAAGTATGATCACAAGGTCATAACTATTTTTTAAAGTGGCTATAACATTTTTACATTTTCATTGGTGAAATTGGTTTCCAATTTCTGCAGTTTCACCAACCCTTGCTATTGTCTGTCTTTGTGATTATATTACACTTTTCAAGTGGGTGTAAAATAGTACCTCATCATGGTTTTGCTTTTCATTTCACTATTGAGGATAACGATAATATTTTTTCATGTGCTTATTAGACACTTATAGATATTTTTGGAGAAATGTCTACTCAAATCCTCTTCCCATTTTAAATTAGAGTATCTATCTTTTCTAACCTCTTTTTCTACTCACCAGGATGACTGGGTTATTTTGTTGGTGAGTGAGCTAAAACAAAGAACTGCACTATTGAACATAATTACACAAATCAGAGATCTAGCCCACTTACACTAATACACATCTTTCATGTATATATTTGAAATTACTAGTGAAGCCTCATAGTGAGTAAGAGCTATAATGCCAAAAGGAAGGAGTTGAGAAAATACATGTTTTCTTAAGTTCTCACTTCCATATTGGAGACCAAGGTAACAGACACAGACTGTCATGAGGTCTCATATCACTCACAGAAGAAGAAAAATTTAGGAAATAAAACATTTTTATATCATCCCTAGATGATGACCTATTTTACTATATTTGCCATGGATCCAGTTCTATCAGTTCACAGATTGTAGGTTTGTTTCATATGAGCAATTCTGAATTAAGAATCTCCTACCAAAAAGTTATGAAGCTATGGACTTTCCTTTAATATCATTCATCCATCTTCCAGAAAAGCCAGTAATTAGCATATTTGCAATGTGTACAGACTGGGTGGTCATTTGCTTTTTAGAGAAAAGTTCCTGTCCCCCAGCCTAGATTATTGGGAAAAAACTGAATCTCAAATCAGCTATTTTAGTTCATTCTCCTCAGTGAATAACAGTCAGTGGTCCACATTTTTTGATGAGTAGACCTAATTTCTTACAGATCAAGATTGTGTTTGTATATGTGTTTATCTGTAGGAGTAGTAACAACATAGAAGTATGGGTATTTTTTTGCCTTTTTTACCTAGAACAAGTATGATTATCCTCCTTAGATAAGTATGCCTGCTCTGGTTGTTAAATAGTTCCTTAAGCGATCTGACCAAGATCTAGACTGGAGATTCTCAAAGGTTGTTCTCCAAAGCAGGTGCATCAGTGCCACCTGAGGAACTGTCAGACATGCGAATCATGGGGCCTCATTCAGGACTCTGAATCAGAAATACTGAAGTTGAGCCCCACTATATACACATATATATATATATATATGTATATAGTAGAAAGTGATTTTATTTAAAGAGAGAGAAACAGGAGAAGGAGAGAGAAAGAAACAGCTAACTCTCACACTGAGAGAGAGAATCCAGAAAGATGGAATCCAGGAGAGGAAAGCAGCTCCCACACTGAGTAGAAGGGAAAAGAGAGAGAGAGAGAGAGAGAGAGAGAGAGTTTAAGAGGGGAAGACAGGCTTCCACAAGAGAGTGTGGAAAAGGACCCCAGAGGGGAAATCCAGGATAGAGAAAGATGGCTTCCACGAAGGGAGTGTTTGTGGAAGGGGACCCAAACATGTAGTCCCAGTTTTATGTGTTTTAAAGCCCTTTATGTGTTCTAATGTATGCTCTAGTTTGATAACCACTAGTCTACACTATGAGATAAGTTATTATTCTCATTAAGTAGTTTCCTCTGGCTTTCAATTTAAATCACCTTTATAGTTATTTCCAGGTGCCAATTTTAAATAATTCCTTTGGCTTTTAGTAATTTTGAGGCTAAAGTGCCTCCAACAATTTGGACTTATAAAAATATTACTGCTTCTCCACTTTAATGAAAAACAATTCTTACATGTTGAAATAATTCTGTTTTCTTATCCCTTACAGATATCAAGCTTTCAGTTCAGTACTTCCTTTGAAACTTAAGTTTTTTCCTGAGAGTATGTTTAATCTTAAGACTCAGAAAGAACAACTTTATGTCAATGAATCATAGTAAAAATGTACTTTTCAGTCTTTACTTCTTTCAACTCTCAAATAAGGAATACAGCAATATTCTTTAGTACCAAATCTGCTACTACTTCTATACTCTGCATATCTAGTCAGTATACTTGTAGTGATTTTAACCCTATTTGTATTATTAATGTCCCTGTATTATCATGGTTTCCAGCAACTTCCTTTTCCCCCCTATATGAACGTGATTTTTAACATAACATATGTGTTTTAAAATGTCTCCTCAATCTCCCACCTTTTAATACTTAAAAATTCAACCATGTATTGCCTGTTTAACAAAATCATTCTTTGCTTTCTTGAAACATAAAATTCTAAAATATTTAAAATTTTAAAGCAGGAATTCAATCTTAAGGTTAACATGTGTTCACCCTAATATTTCAAAATGTGTGTAGAGTTTGGTAGACATATTAATGACATACATTTATTTGAGGGATCTCACTGTATTCGCCTAACAAAAAAAAAGAAAATGTACTGAATAAGCCTAATGCTTATGTATAGAGAAATATTCCAGGGAAAAGATTACTAGAGTGATATAAACATTGCTGTATAAAATATTGCATATATTTATTTTACATAACAGGTATTTTAATTAAACCTGTTAGCATTTATTATAATATCCATTCTAGACTTGGAAAAATAACAAAATCCAAAATGTACAGCTTACAAAGCAATAAACAAAAATGGAAAAGTAGAATAAAGAAAATCAATTAGAGAGTAAGATCTTGGGTATCAAACTGCTTATAATAATGCACTTGCTCTGAAATACAATAGATAACTTCAAAACAATTGTAATATGTGTACCTACATATCTAGAGAGAGAGAAAGAGAGACAGAGGAGAAACATTCTATGGTACTAAAACAATTAAGTATTTTATGCATATTTTAAAATTTAAGAAGAAAATCTTTCATTTTATTTTGCTGTGGTGTTTAATTTTTTTTTCTTTTTCACCGTATAGAAAAAACATTCCTTTTTGTGATAAATTTTAAATTATATTTAATTTGTAAAAGCTGTTATTAAATTAACACCATTTAAAATTAAAGTCAAAGCCAAAAGATAAGTTTCTATTTTATGCAAAGTTTCACAGATATTAAAAATATCAAGTATTAAGTGATGATACTGACATTTTTGTTTTAAATTCAACTAAAACCTGTAAGGAGTTATTTTTGACATTCTATTAACTTATTGTATTTATTCAACCAGAATATTCAATGTGATGGTAACTTTAACTCCTATTATTAATATCTTTTCCTTATTATCTTACTCTCTTATGCTTTTCATTGCACATTTGTGAAAGTCAGGTTCAATTTATACTCTATTTTAGCATCCTAGCAAAATCTACACACATGTAAAGTGTCCTTGATTTTTAACAAACAAGGATTAGTGCCTATTATATTCTTGAGCTAAGCTTCATTCTTTCACATGACAGTTTCAGTCCTTTTTAATGCTATTTTTTGAATCCAAATAAGATCCTCTCATTTGATTTAGCACTTTAGCCTCTAAAGTCACTTTGCTTAATGGGTCTGATTTTGACTTTTTAGTCATTTTATTCATAAATGTACCACCATGTTCATCATTTTATGAGGCTTATGATGAATTCAACCACAGATCACTGAATATAAGGCACAGAGTCAGATAGCAGGCAACCTTATTAGCACTTTTTTCCAGACCAATAATCATGTTGCTATTTGAAATTTAGCAAATTGCTGTCATATCATCCATTTCCAGGCCTTTCTTTAAATGACCCTGTCAGATTATTTTGCTGCTAGTTTGAAGCCAATCATGATAATGCTGCTACATTGTGAATTTTGGAAGTACACAGCTCTTTCTTCATACTATTGGAAAGAAAAGAATATTTTGTCACCACAGTGCAATATTGTTTTCTAAATTTATTAATTCAAATTTTTACTTGAAAAGCAGGTACTACGTAGCTGGGTACTTTCTTCAGATATTAGCCAAGCTTAAATAATATTAAAATATGCAATATGTTTCTGAAAGTTCAAGAAGTCATTTTAAAATTTTCAATAATATCTCTCACCTCAAGTGAAGATGGATATCTGTGTGTGAAACTTAAGTGTGCTTAAAAAATTAAAACAACAACACATGTTATTATATGCACAGGTATTATTTTTTACCATAAAAATAGAATTACTTTCCCTGTATTTTTGAAGATTAGAAAGGGAAATAATTGGGATTGTATTTCTTATATTCCAAAATAAACTTTGCATTCCACTGAATTTCAGTCGCATAGATGGAAAATTTTGATAGATATAAACTTTTTTTCTCAGGATGAAGCAAATAGTAAATTGTTCACTGTAGATGAAATAGTGGTACTAAAGATACTTTAAGTTTTGAGAAGCATAGTTATAGTCATGTTATTGTAATTACAAGGTACTTTCTCTGAAATTACTTAGAGAAGTAAAGACAGGAACAAACATCCAGCCATTTTTTTTTCCAGGCTATCACAGTAATTCCAACAGCCCAACAGCAATTCTGGTATATCAAGAAAAACTTTAGTAACTTGTCTTTTAGAAATAGGCAAATAACCTTTCCAAACAATATTCTATCTTCTATCTCCACATGTATAGCTCTTGGCTAGCTGATTATTTTTCTTTCCCTGTCTTGAAGAGTGAAAAATCCCTGGAATAGAATCATTTTTTTTTAATTTATTTTGTTAAGGTTTTTCTTTTTTTTTTAATTGCATTTTAGATTTTGGGTTACATGTGAAGAACATGCAATATTGTTGTATAGGTACACACATGGCAGTGTGATTTGCTGCCTTCCTCCCCTTCACCTATATCTGGCGTTTCTCCCCATGCTATCTCTCCCCACCTCCTCACCTCCCCATCCCTCCCCCATTTTCCCCCAGCAGACCCCAGTGTGTAGTGCTCACCTCCCTGTGTCCATGTGTTCTCATTTTTCAACACCCGCCTATGAGTGAGAACATGCGGTGTTTGATTTTCTGCTCTTGTGTCAGTTTGCTGAGAATGATGGTTTCCAGGTTCATCCATGTCCCTACAAAGGACATGAACTCATCGTTTCTGATGGCTGCATAATATTCCATGGTGTATATGTACCACATTTTCCCTGTCCAGTCTATCATCGATGGACATTTGGGTTGGTTCCAGGTCTTTGCTATTGTAAACAGTGCTGCAATGAATGGAATAGAATCTGATTGGCTTCTCAGTCATAACTGTTTATCTTAAATAGTGATCTATCACATCACATCTTCTGGATGTATTTAGCTACACATTCATTCCTTGCTCAATTAACTGAGACCAGATTGAAAGGGCCTTAAATTGACTAATTCCTGTAAATAATTCAGAAAAAAATATGACCATAGGAATAATAAAGCAGTTTCCCAGACGTGAATAAGTAGAGTTACTTGTAGACACCTCACTTACATATCCTGCACATCATTATTTCCTTGTAAGATGGGTGCAGTTTGATCACAATAGGGCTTATCATTTAATAATGTATCCTTAGAATCACTAATAATGTATCCTTAGAATCACTAAGAGGTAGCTAAAATCCTTAGAGCAACATGAAGGTATTCGATGGGCCAAAAGTCCTCAGCCAAATAGCCTATGCTCACCTACGAGTATGGTTTTTAATTTTAAAAGCCTCTTAAAATAGGTTTATTTCTCTTGCCAATCTACCTATGTGGCTTCTGTATTTTAACGTAAGTGTTATAACAAAAACGAAAACTAATGTGTGGCTTTCTTTTTTGACAGAGTGACAGAGCCTTGATCTATCACCCAGGCTGTGGTGCAGTAGTGGGATCAGGGCTCACTGCAACCTCCACCTCCCGGGTTCAAGCTCTTGCCTTAGCTTTCCAAGTAGCTGGGACTATAGGCGTGTGCCACAATGACCAGTTAATTTCTGTATTTTTTAGTAGAGATGGGGTTTCACTATATGTTGGCCAGGCTGGTCTCGAACTCCTGATCTCAGTTGTTCCACCCTTCTCAGTCTCCTAAAGTGTTGGGATTGTAGGTATGAGCCACTGGTCCCCGCCATGTGTGGCTTTTTTGTACATTTTGTGACAATACTTGACGCCACATCCCCAACATCAGCAAAAAAATTTCTAGGCAAAGAGAAGATCTAAGAAAAGAAGCAGGAAGCCCTTTGCAGTATGGCCTCTATAGGTTCACAAAGGTAAACCTCTAAGTCATGATCTCCAAGTTCAGTGGGGTGAGTATCAATATCTATTCTGTTATGTATATTAATTCACCATATACACAGAGCTACTCAAATTGAAATAAAAGGGGTTTGGGGACAAGTACCTATAACAACAGATAAAACTTACATAAGGTATCTATATTAACTAAATTACTTTTTAGGTTATCAGAGTTTGAAAGTAAATAGAACAAAAGAGAAAAAGTAAGAAAACAAAGCAATGATTCATATAAGAACATGAATATAATTCTGGTAGCAAAAGATGAAAAATAATTGGCTTCTTCAGCAATATTCAGGAAAAAATTAATAAAAGATAAGCTGCTATGAGAAAAATATCTATTAGGCATTTTTATATAAATTATATATATATTAAAATATATGTAAGACAAATTATATAAATTAAATATATAAATTTTGAAATTTAAAAAATATTAAAAGAGCTGGATTAGAAAATTCATGAAAACTTTCAAAACGTAAAAATTACAAAGCTAAAAAATATTAAGAATAAGTTGACTGATAATAAACAAGCTATGTGGTACAAAATCATTATGCTGTAATTCTGGAAAGAGAAATAGTATAGATGGATATAAGTATAGATAGTTAAATAATATCTTTAAAAGCAATCTTTTCTCACCCATTAAACTAGCAAAAATCACAGTAGAAGGGCTCATTCTTTTGGCGAAGCAGGCACTCTTGTACATTGCTGATGGAAATGACAACTATCCATCTGAAAAGAAATTTGGAAATATATAAGAAAAGATTTGACCTAGCAATCGTAATGCTAGGAATTTACTGTGAAGGTATATTTTTAATGTGAAAATACATACACACGAAGTTACTTACTGATATATTATTTGTAATTGCAAAGAACTGGAAACAATCTGAATACTCATACAAAGGAGAGTAGTGAAATCTGTTAAAAAACAATTTAGGCAATCTATCTTTCTGAACTAATATGATTTTTGAAGTACATTATTAAAGGAAAGCAATATACAAAAATTGCCTATAGTATGTGATCTTTTGTGTAAGAAGGAAGAAGAAAAAGAAAATATGGGATATGTTTTGTTTTGTTTTGTTTTGTTTTTCTGGAGAGGAGAAAAGGAGGAAAGGAAGGAAGAAAGAAATAAATAAGGAGAGGAAAGAAAACTAATGAAATTGTTGGTCTCAGGGGTAGAAGTGGTAGGATGATGGGAAAAGGAAATAAAGCAAAAGAGGTAATGGAGAATGACATTTAAAAAGTGACTTTTTGTATATTTATGCTTTTTAGAATCACATAAATGTTTCACAAATTTAAAATTTAAAATATAACTAAACAATTATAACTAAGCAACTTGTGAGGGCCACCTTATTTGCCAGGGCTGCTACAAAAAAAAAAAAAAAAAAAAAAAAAAATCACAAACTGATGGCTTAAACACAGAAGCTTATTTTCTCATAGTTCTGGAGGCTGGAAGTACAAGATCAAGATGCCAATGGGCTTGGTTTGTCCAGAGATCTCTTTCTTTGGCTTGCAGACAGCTGTCTTTTCACTGTGTCCTCATAGGGGTTTTCTGTGTGCAGATGCTTACCTGGTACCTTTATGTGTGTCCAAATTTTACCTTCTTAAAAAGACACCAGTCAAATTTAATTGGGGTCCACCTTAGTGATCTAAATTTAACTTTAAAATCTCATAAAGGCCCTATCTTCAAATATAACAAAATTCTTAGGTGCTGAGAATTAGAGCTTCAAAATATACATCTGGGGGGAGGGGTACACAATTTAACCTACAATAGGACCCACATTGATATAAATTAAAATGAATAACATTGAAAAAAGTTAATAACATAATTGCAATAAAAAAAGATGGGAAAGAAAAGCATAAACAATTTTTGGGCCAGGCAAGGTGGCTCATACCTGTAATCGTCATACATTCGGAGGCCAAAGTGATGAACTGAGCCCAAGAATTTGAGACGAGACTGGGAAACATAGTGAAACCCTGTATCCAATAAAAACACAAAAATTAGCTGGGGGTGGGGGTGTGTACCTGTAGTCCTGCTACTAGGAAAAACTGAGGTGGAAGGATGGTTTGGGCCAGGGAGGCAGAGGTTGCAGTGAGCTGAGATTGTGTCATTGCATTCCTGCCTGGGTGACAGAGCCAGACTCTCTCTCAAAAAGCAAACTATAGACCAGGCACAGTGGTTCATGCCCATAATCCCAGCACTTTGTGATGCTGAGGCAGGCAGATCACGAGGTTAGAAGATTGAGAAGATCCTGGCTAACATGGTGAAACCACGTCTCTACTAAAAATACAAAAAAATTAGCTGGGCCTGATGGCACTTGCCTGTAGTCTCAGCTACTTGGGAGGCTGAGGCAGGAGAACTGCTGAACACAGGAGGCAGAAGTTGCAGTGAACAAGACATTGCTGCTGCACTCTAGCCTGGGCGACAGAATGAGACTCCATCTAATATATATATATATATATATATATATATATATATATATATATGTATATATGCATATATATGATATATGATATATATATCATATATATGATATATATAAAATACATATATATCATATATAAATACATATACATATTAAATATATTTATATCATATATAAATACATATACATACACATATCATATATATTAAATACATATATATCATATATAAATACAATATATCATATATATTAAACACATATGAATGGCAGTAATACTCTAAGATTCGAAGACTAACAACAATACTGTACACAAATGTGGGATTCTGATGCATAATTTGTTTTTATAAAAGTATGTGTTAGAAATGTCCAAAATTATTTTGTACTTTTTCTAGAATTGAGAAAATAAGTAAATATATCAATGATAATGGGAGCCAGGTTTCTCACCTTCAGAGAAAGGAGTTACAAATATACGGAGGAGGCTAGAATAAATCTTGTAGATTGGATTGGCATTTGAGTTATTAGTATAAACCCATGAAGAGACAGATTGACATAGAAATAGATATAAATGTATTTACACATATGAATGCATATACTGTATTTCTTTAGCATCACGTTACTCATAAAGAATATCATGTCTTTGGAAAGAACAGAAAGGTATTCACCACCAAAGAAAAAACTGTGACCTAGAAGTGAGCAAAAAAATGATTAGCCTTTAAGAGATGTGAATAGAGTAGGGTACTTGACAATTTACTTCGAAACAAATCTGGAAGTCATAATTATCAACCCAATCAGTTTGAAATCTATGTGGTTGATATCCAGAAGAAAGCAATACTTAAAAATAAATAAATAAAAATGTGGCTTGATACCCAAAATGTATTTTTGTTGTAAAAATCAGCATAAAAAATCTAACATAGTTTTTAAAGCAAGGAAAATGTAGTGATTACAAAATAGTATTTCCTGTTGTCAATACAGAAAGAATGTAAAAATTTGAAAATGTAAGTATGCTACATATGACACTTCTTTTTTAATTGAAAAGCCTTTCAAAGCAGCTCATTTGAAAAAAAAAATAAATTTTGAAACACTTGAAAACTTAATTCAGTGCAATTTTAGATCCCATTTCTCTTTTTCCTCAGGGTGACATCTGTGTTCTGAAAAGGTTATCCAATGCCAGATTTTTTTAGATGGGGGCAGGATTAAGCATCTGGTCTTCAATTTTTGGTGCTCCAAGGTTAATTTAATAGTGTTATGTTGTAACACTTTGGAAAAGACAAAACAAGTCCTCGCTCACATTCCAGTAATTATTAAAATCACAAAAGCCCAAAATATAGACTGGGGCATGTAACATAAGAAGGCCCTGGAAACAAATCAGGCCAATTATCAGAACAAATTTACTGCCAGCAAGCAATCAAGAAGCCTTAGCTCTACCGGCTCTCGGAAATTTCCTTTTTCTAATTTTCTATCAAATATTGTAGCTGTTTCAATTACTGACCATTTTTGAGGGATTAGGTTGGCATGGCCATTTATTAATAAAGAAGATGGAATACATGGTTTTGCAGAATTAGTAGCTGAATCAGAGAGAAACTGCTTATAAAAAATAAAATCCTGAAGATAAAAGAGTAGAGTACCAGAAATATTGTTTGAGAATCAATGTCCGAACTTCTGGGAAGAAGGGATAAGTGTCAGTTTTGTGAAGAGCTAAAATAGGTACTGCATTACAGGTAAGAGCTTCAGTGGTTCTGTTCTGGAAGAATGAGAAGGGAGTACTATGGATAAAAAATAAATGAGGTGTATCAGAGAAGTGTTTTTGAGAACGACTTTTACATACTGATGAAGGTATACTGGATTGATAGCTTTCATCATTTTTATCCCAGTTGACATTTCTATGATGATATCACCTCCCATTCATGTGTTTTTCCTACTTTTAACTTTTCTATGGAGAGTCTCCTGTGTTTTTATTACTGTTATGGAAATTCCAATGAGAGACTTTTTCCCATCTTTGTGAATATGCATGAATTTGAAAATAGCTGCTGTTTAACTGATGGTGATAATGTGAGCTGATGTTAATCAATTGAGGTTATGGCTCTTATGTCTGGGGGCTAAGCAGCCTGACACTTGTGAGTTATCTGGTGTGAAATAATTATTTTCTCAGAAGATCTTATCCTTGCTGATCAAGTATGAACTAACCAAGGTAAATATACCCTATTGCTATTTATTTCTTCCAGCTGATATTCTGGCTGTTGGCATAATAAGAAACATACTATGTACAATGATGTACAACTTTGTAACAGATTTTTTTTTTCATTTTTTGGAAACCTCTTTTTGGTTTTACTATCTTCAGTTTCCTTAAACACAAATAGATATTTTATTTCTTTACATGAGCTGCAAAACCCAGCATGTGTTCATATTTCACTGAGGAATACCTAACCAACCCCAGTATCTGCAATGTAATTTGCCAAGTTGGCACCTTATTTTTCCCCAGTTAGCATTTTCCTCAGCTTCTGCAACATTTAGGTTTATAGAAATATATTTGCTATCTAAACTTTATAGTACATGCACCAGAAATGTTTTGTTTCTCTTTCATGCTTTTAAAAATATATGTTATTAAATAGAGTGATGGTTTAACTATATCACTGAGTCAAGAGTTTTCTGTGCTCAAGTTTTCTGAAATGATTCAAGTCAGCATTTTTAAAAGTAGAAACATTTACAGCTTGTGAAATACGATTTGATAAAAGACTTGCTGATATAATAGAAGTTAATGTAGCTTCCTATGGTGCTGAACTTCTTCAAAGGAAGGATCTTATACACAAGGAGAATCTCACCCAACAATCTCATATTTAAGGTTAATAGAATAAGCTGTACTAGAATCTGAGGAAGAAAACAAATAAAAAAATCACATAGGTTGGCTAAGTCATGCTTTCTGATCCTGTGTTAAAAGTGGTAACTAGTGACAAAAGTGCACCGTATGTGAAGAACTGCCGACAGAGAGACAATCTTTTATCATTAAAACTAAGGTTAAATAAAGATTAAACTCAGAGCAGCAGTAAAAGCTCTGGAGACTTTGGGTAGGCAAGATGCCCAGATGTTCTTCCCATCATTTCAGCTGGTGTGTGAGCAAAGGTGAGTAAGGTCAAGTGGGTAGGAGGCTGGTAGTAGAGAAGATGATGGCATGATCATCAGTTATTCCTATAGCATCTGAGAGTAGAACTGCTTCTGCTAGCACGTTAATTAACAATTCCCTCTACATATTTCAAAGACTTAGTGAAATCTGCTGGATTCTCCTTATGTTCATCTGATCCCAATAGTGCCCTGTTTATTCACCCTACCTCTATATGATAGTTTTAGTTACATTCAGAACAAAGCAATGTGGTTTTCAAACAGAATTATGGTAAAGTTGATTTCCAGTTTTTGCAATTAAATGGCAAAAACTACAATTACTTTTGCATCATCCTATAACTTGGCAATATGGGTGCTATTATATTATACAATAAGAATATAATATTAATAATAAATATTCTGCTGAAGCAAGGATTCTAAGACTTTTCTTGATGAACAATTTTTATTTTCCCACTTATAGGGTCACCATCAGCATATCGAAGTGTTATTGATTCAGAAACAATTGCATTCTGGCCTAGGTCCTTCTCTTGGTAATCTCAGATTCAGTACTAATTAGAAGGGCCATGGTAGATAAGGAAATAATGTGGAATTTTTATTATTAATTTGTGTAATACTTTGTAGTCTGTTTTTTTGTTTTGTTTTGTTTTGTTTTCTGGACAAGTCAGTCTCAGGAACAATTACCAATTTGACTGACAAGCAAATGGGAAATTAGCACTACTGTATTTTTGTTTCTGTGTTATCAAGTTCACAGGCAATTTCTTCAAACTTTACGTCAACTCAGACAGTCCATTTTGGGGAAAAATGCTCCCAAATCCAATATATTTTGAGTTTCTGAAACTCTACTCAACAATTTTAATTCAAAATTATTTTGGACTGTACTAAAAATACTCACCATTGATTCCTCAATTACATTATTTTTATAGGTGATGTTTCTCCATTCATGATTGCTCCAAAGGGGTAGATCTTGGGTGACAATATTTGAACAGGTGATCTTGCCCTTTGGCCTACACTTAATAAAACCAGAGATGAACACAAACTCCAGCTGATTTAGTCAAATGCGTATGTGTGTGTGTTTGTGTGTGTGTGAGAGAGACAGAAGTGAGATACTTAAAAAAATGTGTCAGTTTACATATTATTGAGGTGATATTTGGAGCCATGGCAAATCAAAACTATGCCCAAATTGAAATTAGAAGAGAAGAGAAACTAAAAGCTGGCCTATACATTAAAGAAGAGAAAATCTGCAGAGATGCGGATAATAGAGACTACGGACAAAGGAAGCACATGTGTACCCAAACACAATATGAATAAAAAGACACAGACATGGGCATGAGGAGAAAGAGAGAGGCAATGGAAGCTGGAAAAACAAGTTTAGAAACAAAGAGAGGCAAAAACTGAAACAGCAGTTAGAGAGAGAGAGAGAGAGAGAGAGAGAGAGAGAATTCAGAACAGTGAAAAATGAAAAGAGAGGAAGGTAAAGTAAATAGTAAATGATATTCTTATCTTTCCAAATAACAACTATAGTAGCTTCAATCCTGTCAGACGACGTTCCTGTCTTCCTCCTTTCAGATACCTAACCTAAGTGTCAACCCTCCAGGAATGCTCCAAACTTCTAGCTTCTGAGGTTCCTCTTCCTTACAGTATCAAAACACACTACTTCAGGGGGGTGCAATAATAAGAGCTTCCATGTCACATGCTAGGAGAAAAACTGTGAAAATGTCAATTAATTCAAGATTTTTGGAATGTTTTATTTTTCTCAGGTACTGCTTCAGGTCTGCTGAATTCTTCATTTCATCTTGCCTCTGGTTCCTTCAACCTTCTTTCTTTAACCCATGTTGCTGTAAGCATAAAATACAGGCTCTTTTTGTTTGTTTTTCAATTTAGCGAAAGCAATGTAACACAAGGCTGTATTGTTTAGCATGGGTTGTTGAAATAATTAGAGATTACAGCATAAAGCAATGCAGGCTACATTTTACAACTGAATAAACAGACAACTGAGTGGCCATTTTCGTCAGACTTATTTTTACAGTCTGGATTTCCTTTTTAACAATGATACCTCCAAACTTCTCACTATAATTTTGAGTCCTTATTTTTCCACCAAGACTATGGGGTTTTCTCTCATTTTCCCTAGGCTATAACACTTCATCTCTAGGCTACTCCCAGAAGACTTCAAATTCCTCCATTTATTTTGAAGAAGGCATTTTGATAACTTGTATCTAGTACAACTTAAAGTCACTACTTATGCTATGCCTGTAAGGGCAACTTCTGCAGTACACATTATTATTTTTTTTCTGACCCTTAATTCATCCAGAGTATCAATCTCTTTGCTCTCAGTGCTGTCAGTTTTAAATCCCCCTTCAAAGATTTTCCCAAAAAGCCTAGCAGAAAAATATAATTATAACTTCTGTTAGCAAGAGTAGAAACCTCATAATTACTAAAAAAGGGATGTTAATGTGACTCTTGCTACAGTTAAAAAAAATAATAATTTTGAGGAACACACCGCTCTTTCAAGATGGGTAGCAACATAATACTGGAAATATATACATATTTTATTACAGATATTTGAAAAAAATAAACTGACTTCTTTTAGAATGTGCATGAATAAATATATACAGTTAAACAAGAGACAATGGTTTCTAATTAGATTCTCTATGTGAATATTGATGAGAATGAGTATTGACAGAAATATGCTTACAGTATTTTTATTGATTTCTCCCTGACTTAGTTATGTTTACACATTAGTTATTACATTGTGCTGTTTGTACCAAAAATTAGTGACTTTTAAAGTTCTAACCACACATAGATTGCATATGATTATCTCATAATTACTTTAATATCCTTAATATGAATATGTTATATATTTTAGGAAAATTAAGCTCATAACTTCCAGGACACTTAAGAATGCAAAATCTTAAAATTTATTCTTTCTGCAAAAAAAAATCCGTTTTTTTTTTTTTTTAGAGTAAACTGGTGTATCTAAGCTTTTTAAAAAGATAGTATGTAAGAAAATTTCCATCATTCTCGAAGCTACCAATATTTCATTTTGAAAATTCTATCTGAATTTACACATTTGATACCTGAGTAATCACACTTCCATGTCAGAAACCCCAAGTAAATGTGGCATGGCTTCATCCCTCACATCCCTCAGTGACATGGAGACATTGGTCATTGAGTTGAAACCCTTTGATTCTGACATCTGTGATATCAAGAATCTTGTTCATGGTATCTTGAGTCAGAAGACAGCTTTCTTTTCTCTCCCCCCCCCTCTCTCTCTCTCTCTCTCTCTCTCTGTCTCTTTAACTGGCATTTGGGAATATTCGACAGGTAAAGCTACAGATAGAAATGTTGGACTTGACTGACTATGTCATTTCAAAAAATTTTTACATAAACTCAAATGAATCCAGGTTTCAAAATTAACACTAAATGGTGACAATAATACCAACTTACTATTTTCATATCAACACTTTGTTTTTTCTACCTTCAGGTGCATATATATTTTATAATTTTAGTTAACAATTTTAATTTTACTTCCAGATGCTCAGAAGCAGCATTTAAATTATAATACATTCCTCTATACACAGAAATAATATCAAATTCTGATAAAAAATTAAGGTTTTTCTTTCTATGCAAATGTTGCATAATATATTTTTATGTCTGAAAGACAGCTTACAGGCTGACTAGTTTGCTTTTTTTTTTGGGGGGGGGGGTTTATTTTCTTGCTTTCCTTAGCTGCTTCTCATGATTCTGTTAATGTAATTAAAATTTGAGCATTTCAAATGTTTCTTATCTTTCTCTTCACCCCTGAACCCACTCTTCACCCCTGAACACATGACCCTATGGATATTTCTAGAAATCGTAAACACCCAAAATTACAATTTTTTAATTATACTTTAAGTTCTGGTGTACATATGCAGGACACGCAGGTTTGTTACACAGTACACATGTGCCATGGTAGTATGCTGCACCCATCAACCTGTCATCTACACTGTGTATTTCTCCTAATGCTATTTCCAACCCCCGCTCTCACCAAGACAGGCCCCAATGTATGATGTTCCCCTCTCTGTGTCCATGTGTTCTCATCGTTCAACACCCACTTATGAGTGACAACATGCAATGTGTGGCTTTCTGTTCCTGTGTTAATTTGCTAAGCATGATGGTTTCCAACTTCATCCATGTCCCTGCAAAGAACATGAACTCATCCTTTTTATGGCTGCATAGTATTCCATTGTGGATTGTGCCACATTTCCTTTATCTAGTCTATCATTGATGGGAATTTGGGTTGGTTCCAAGTCTTTGCTATTGTGAACAGTGCCACAATAAACGTGTGTATATGCCTTTATAGTAGAGTGATTTATAATCCTTTGGGTATGTACTCAGTAATGGGATTGCTGGGTCAAATGGTACTTCTGTTTTGAGATCTTTGAGGAATCACCACACTGTCTTCCACAATGGTTGAACCTATTTACACTCCCACCAACTGTGTAAAAGCATTCCTATTTCTCTACGTCATCTCCAACATCTGTTGTGTCCTGACTTTTTAATGATTGCCATTCTAACCAGTGTGAGATGGTATCTCATTGTGGTTTTGATTTGCATTTCTCTATGACCAGTGGATAATGAGCATTTTTATATGTCTATTGGCTGCATATTTCTAATTCCCTTATTAAATTAAGCAATAAAACATAACATACACTTATTATGTCTATAAACAGAAATTAAGATAACATTTTAAAACATTAAAATATAATTAACAGACATTGTAAAGGGATTTTAGTAATTTTAACCATAATTTTATATCTGAAAATATGAAGATTAATAGGATAAAATATAAAATAATCAATGGTCTGAATGAGTGTTACTATGAAATAGCCATAGAACACAGGTGATTTCACAAAGCTGGCACAGTGTTCCTTCTTTTGACTTTCTGACCATTTAGAAGAACCAGTAAAGGATGACGTACATATAATGGATTCTGCCTTAAAAAACAATCACTTTTAGACATTTTTAAATGAATATAACATTCTTTAAAATTACAGAGTATAAATCCAAGGCCAATATAATGTCACACATGTTCTATTTAATTAATAGACCATAACCGCTGAAGATGTCATTTGCCAAATTAAATTCTGACATTCACTTTACCTCTTTGTATTACTATATAATAAAGGAGCCATTAAATTCTACAAGGTTATTTTTCATTGATTTGAATATTTATATCAGCCTTACCCTTTTTGTCAATAAGTCTGCTTAGATCTGCTGAAAATAATTCTCACCCATGGTCAGTTAATGCGAATCCCCTTATATTTGTCTTTATAGAAAGAAACATCTCTCTTAACATATTCAAATTAAAATGTACTCAAAATAATGTTTACTTTGGTGGCCAGTTCTCCACCTGAAGTGTCATGAAGTAAGTCTAAGATTTTAATTCCTTTGTCTAAAATCCCAATCATAGTAATTCAAATTTTCATGATATGCACATGCTCTTATAACATGATTAATGCTTTTGCAACTTTTACAAAGGTTTTGCCTGTTATTCGGTGAGTTTTCTTATGCCTGGTAGATTCCTTCATAATTTTCATAGCATGTACTCTACTTATTTAAGTCATCATTATGTAATAATTTTAAATACACTAAAGACATTCCATGTTCAGCTTTTATTAAACTATTATCTGGCTAAGAACCAATATTTTTTTAACAACAATTCCTCCAATTGTGTCCTGGCAATAATTATCTTTACTTTGTTAAATGTTCTCCCTTGGTCTCTTTGCTAAAGAGAAATACATATTTTATGATTTCATAGGAGGCTTTATTTCAGTGATAACAGGCAAATAACAAGAAAAGTTTGTTGATATATGAATGAAGGGTGCTGGAATAAGTTGACTCACAAAAGGAATACTTAAGCTCACTTCTCAAACATACATTCTTGCTTTGTGAGCTACTGAACATGCAGATAAATAAAATGTAAAACTGTTGTGTTATATAAATATGCTTTCTTTCCTTAAAAAAATGAAATAAATGTGAAAGGCATGCCACATTTTTGACATATACCTCATATTTGATTTGATTTCTAATTTTATATTTGAGCATATATAAATAAAATAACCACTTAAGACAAAATTTCCTTATTTCTAATTTATTTATCATGCCAAAATAAATTTCTCACTCTCTTCCACAAATTGGGACTATACATGGAAAACATAATTACTACTAAGATACCCGTGATATCTCACTTGTTCATGCTTTAGTTATTATTTATTTTCTTTTAACTACTGTGACTAGCCACTAATTTCTGCTGTTTAAAGTGGCACTCAAATATCTCTGTTTCAATATAATCTTCATAATCCTGTCTCTTCTTAAATTTAATTCAGTTCAATTTTTGGAAAAACCATGGTTATGTGATTCATATTACAGCCATCCCTTAGCAGCTATGAGGGATTTATTCCAGAACCACCCTTCTCTACAACCCTGCAGATACAAAAATCTGTGGACTGTCAAATCCCTTGTATAGAATGGCAAAGAATTTGACTATTATCTGCTCGTCTCCTCCCATATACATCAAATCTTCTCTAAGTTACTTATAATATCTAGTATATCTAGTAGAATGTAAATGTTAAGTAAATACTTGTTGCACTATATTTTTTATTTGTGCTTTTTAATTGTATTGTCATTTTTTTCCCCAAATATTTCTTATCTGTGGCTGGTTGAAATCCTGAGTGCAGAACCTGTGGATATTGAAGGTCAAATATATATCCAAATTGAATTTTAAATGAATTTATATTTTATGGTTTTTAATAGTGTAAGCAATATTTAAGTCAATTTTCTCAGCACATAGTATCAATTTTTAAGCTACACATATCAATAGTAAATAATATTTTAAAGATTTTTACTGTTTTGTCTTAATTTAAAAAGAAATAGATGAGCTGAACTAATACAGTATTATAAACACCATGGAGTACAATTGCTGTTAAGGAATTCAGATTCAGTTATTTTTTTTAAGCTCCCTGCTGGTATTAGAATGAGCTCTTTGTAAGTGGGCAGATGTGACTGAGGTAGAAAAATGAAACAAACTTTTAATTCTATACAAAAATTGTGATTTCACAAGCATATCAAACTGTAGCATCGATATGATTCCAAAGGACTATTGCCAGAGCCACCGATGTCATATTTTTTCAGTAATCTAAGAGAACTGGTTGGCTAAAGAACCCGTCCTGTAGAGGGAAAAAGGTAAGGACTGAAAAAAAATTAACACAAAAGCTACCTTCTTACTATTCTAATAAGGGAACTATGCTGATATAGTTTGAATGTTGTCCTGCTAATTCGCATGTAGAATTGTAATCCCCAATGTTAAAAGTGAGGCCTGGTGGGAGACGTTGGGTGATGGGAATGGATCCCTCATGGTTTGGTGCTGTCCTTGAGACAGTGAGATATTGTGAGATCTGGGTGTTTAGGTACCACCTTTGCCCAATTTTAATTCTTGCCCCCACTCTTGCTGCGTGACTTTCTTGATCCGTTTTGGACTTCTCTCATGAGGAAAAGCTCCCTGAGGCTGCCCAGAAGCTGAGCAGATGCCAGTTCCATCCTTCCTAGGCAGCCTGTAGAACAGTGAGCCAATCTCTTTTCATTACACATTACTCGGTCTCAGATATTTCTTATAGCCTGTAAGAATGGTCTAACACACATGCACTCATAAGAGTGCAAGATATACAATAAATAAAGTTGAATGTGAATTAAAAATGTGGAACTTTCTAATGAACTAACTTTCCAGAACACTTCAATACTGGTTAAATTGGGGTGGGGGCGGGAGCAGGGAAGGAGTCTGTCCTGAAAAGCCCAAAGTCTTCAAAGTCTGTCTTTGAAAGCCCAAAGGCTTTTCTCTTGTGCTGCAAAGCAGACTCCACAGTCCACTTCTGATACCAAAAACCTTCTACCATAAGGAAGTCTTCAGGATTTTTGTTAATTCTTTCTCTAAAATAGTTTTTAGGCTATTTTACAACTAATTCTTAAACATGGTAAATGAATAGACCAGGGTTATTTCAGAAAAAGAATGGTACCATTTTACGTTTGTCTCGCAATACATTCATCTTTTAGGATTTGAATGATTATATTAAACTTATTATTTGTTTAGAATGGACTCCAAATGATTGTTGGAAATCAATTCTACTTTTAATATATCTTTTTATATTTCCTAGTAGAGTGAGTGAGCTAATTTTTAAAATCTGTTTTTAAATTTTTCCAGCTTCATTGAGGTAAAATTAACAAATAAAAATTGCATATTCTTTAAGTGTACAACTTGGTATTTTGATATATGTACAAATTTTGAAATAATCAGCTCAATCAAGCAAATGAACAATATTCATCACCTCACATAGATGTCATTTTCTTTCTCTCTCTTCCTTTCCTTTACTGTGGTGGTGAAAATACTTTAGATCCAGTGTCTTAGCAAATTTCAAGTATAGAACACTTCACTGGTAATCATGGTCTTCATGCCATACATTAAATCTCCAGAACTCATTCAACTTGCATAACTGGAACTTTGTACCATCTGACCAACATCTCCCCATTTCCCCTTGGTTCCTACTTCTGCCAATCACCATTCTATTTTATGCTTCTGTGTGTTTGACTATTTTAGATTCCACATATGAGTGAGATCATGCAATATTTGTCTTTCTGTGTCTGGCTTATTTCACTGATCATAATCCACATGGATGAATCCAGAGGATATTATGCTGAGTGATGTCATTTTTTATAAACCCAAATTCAGTAGTCTTACATAGTAACTGGTAAATGAGAAACCATAACTATGTTTTACTTCTTGCTAGAATGTTTTACCAAAGATTGTTTGAGAGATCCTCACAATTATGTAAGTTTTAAGAAATGTATTTATTTTTAACAGTTTTTTTTTTTTTTTTTTTTTTTTTGAGACGGAGTTTCGCTCTTGTTACCCAGGCTGGAGTGCAATGGCGCGATCTCGGCTCACCGCAACCTCCGCCTCCTGGGCTCAGGCAATTCTCCTGCCTCAGCCTCCTTAGCAGCTGGGACTACAGGCACGCGCCACCAAGCCCAGCTAGTTTTTTGTATTTTTAGTAGAGACGGGGTTTCACCATGTTGACAAGGATGGTCTCGATCCCTCGACCTCGTGATCCACCCACCTCGGCCTCCCAAAGTGCTGGGATTACAGGCTTGAGCCACAGCGCCCAGCCTATTTTTACAGTTTTTAACAAGAAATAAATTATCAATTCAGCAATATAAATTCAGTAATACGAATATCTCAAAATTCAAGTGTTATAGTTGATCTTTAATATGTATCAATTTTTATAGTGATTAATATCCTTTTCATATAATATTACTGTAAATTACAAAAGGTATTTTCTTCTGCCAAGATCAATTCCTTATTCTAATTCTACTCTATGTACAGATATTATTTTCACAATTACATGAACTAGATTTCTTACTATATGCTTAATTTAAGCCTTTCAAAGTATACTTTAGGAATCCATTTTTAACTTTGATTCTTATATGTGAGTTTGAACCATCTGAGGAGCTTTTGAAAAAATACTGACTCTGAGGCACTTTCCCAGACAAAAATTCCGAGTCTGCCAGTGTGTCCAGGCATTAGTAGTTTTTAAACCCCTCAGGTAGTTCTAATATGTACCTAGTCTTGAGAGTCACTACCACAGAACAGTACTGATCAACACTTCACATGCAAAGGAATTACATGGGCATTTTGTTTAAAATGCAGGTCGTGATTTAGTAGGTCTAGGGTTGAGCCAGAGATTTTGCACTTTCTTTCTTTCTTTCTTTCTTTCTTTTTTTTAATTGTACTCTGGGCTCTGGAGTACATGTGCACTGCAGGATTGTTGCATAGGTACATACATGCCATGGCGGTTTGCTGCCTCCATCCCCGCAGCGCCCCCACCCCGTTGCCTGCATCAGGCATTTCTCCCAGTGTTATCCCTCCCAATCCTCCTCGCCCCCTCGCTGTCCCTCTCCTCCCCTCCTCCACCTAGCCCAGTGAGTGTTGTTCTCTTCCTTGTGCTCAAGTGTTCCCACTGGTCATCACCCACCTATGAGTGAAGAAAACATTTGGGAGAGTTTCCATTTTCTAAAGAGTTTCTAGTAGATGCTATTGCTGCTAATCCATGGACTACATTTGACATAGCAAGAGCATAGAACATAGATACCTGCTGAGAAGAAAGTCTGTGGCTTTTAAGCAATCTTTTAAAAATGGAAGAGAAAACAACGAAACGGAATAAACAGCTAGCAACCAGAAGAGACATGAACATTCTTTAAAACAATTGATCAATGTTAGTCCTTTTATTTACCAACTATATTTACTTAATAAATGCTTACTGTATGTAGTGGTTAATTATATCATTTTAATTATCCTTCAGTATATTTCTTAATGTGCACAATTAAAGCTCTTGAAAAATCAAAGAGTTGTCATATAGTTCTTGCTCACGTTCATTGTGTCCATTTATTACTTTCTAGAAAAGTGTGAAAGATAAACACATAGTAAAGAAGCCTTTGTTTACATCTACAGTGACTTACCTGGGTGTTCACATTTACTGCTTTCTCAGTCCAGCTTTTCTGTGTCACAACAGAACCATCTCCAGCTAGGCAGCTGGTGAGCACTGCATATATAGCTCCCAGGGGGAATGAAGCAGGTGAGGAAACTGAAAAGTGAGTGGTTAGCTGGCAAAATGAAAAGGCAGTTCTTGGCTCAGATTCAGAAGTTATTTGAACATAAGCACTTATTCTGTAAGTATCCTTTGGTGGAAATTGTTGCCACCTGCCCCTATTCCCAGGGGCTTTTTTTTTTTTTTAATGCTGCCTAGTCATCTTATAGTTCACAAGGCTATTAATGTCTGCAATATCAAGAATCTGGAGACATGCCCTTGCTGTCCAGATGGTGGCTTATGGACATCAAGTACAGTACATTTAGACTGGCAGAGTTCCCTGCTTAGCAGTCAGGGCTCCATATTCTTTTGCAGCTGCCCCAGATATAATGAGAT
Source organism: Saimiri boliviensis (assembly GCF_048565385.1). Lineage (NCBI taxonomy): Eukaryota > Metazoa > Chordata > Mammalia > Primates > Cebidae > Saimiri > Saimiri boliviensis. Next base: position 106,003,391 of record NC_133450.1, on the reverse strand, counting down.
CAGCACATCCCATAAACACCTGAAAGGTTTGTGTATAAAAATGTCACGTTGGATTTAGTTTTAAATAGAATAACATATTACAAGTAAAATACAAGCATTTTCTATGATAAAAAGTGGAATTGATATAATGTGAGTAGACAAAATGTTGAAAATATAATAAAAGTTTACAAAATTTATTTTCCTTCATATTGTGTGTTTGTGTTTGTCTCTGTGTATAGTACTTAAATATAACTTAGTCATAGTTATATATATGGAGACATTTGTATTTGTGAATTTACATTTATACATATTTTATAATGTTATATAAAATATATATTATAGGAGGGTCTTCAGAAAGTTTGTGAAAAAATTGATTTAAAAGATAAAAATCAAAAACATAAAATTTATTTCTCAACGTAAATTCCATTAAGGTCAAGATGTTCCCAAACCAAGCTGAAGACCAGCTGATACTTCTCACAGCCCAATAACGAGATGGAGATGGACTGGAGAGGAAGAGTTTTTATTTTCTCCATCTGGTTACAAGGAGAGGTGCTGGAAGTAATCGCCACACCAATTCAAAATTACAAAGTTTTCCAGAGCTTATATACTTTCTAAGCTGTATGTCTACGTGTAAGTGTGCATTCATCTAAAGACATAGTGATTAACTTACTTTAATCTATTATAAAAAAAAAAAAAAGGTCTTAGTCTTGAAGACCTTCCTCTAGAACTTCAATAAATTTACTTAAATGGATCCAGGTGCTGGGGTGATTACCCTTATCTTGTCTCCTGCTAAATCACGGAGGATTGGGAGCTCCTTCAGACCCCCCAATAAACTTGTTTGTGGAGGCGTGGGGAGTTTCTTCAGACCCCCAGTGAAACTTGCTTAATCCTAAAGGGGTCCTGATAAGAATTTCTTCCTTAGTTTGTCATGCTTTAAGGCCCAGGAAAGGCCAGGGCAAAACTCTTGGTGGGCTTCTTTACATCCCAGTCTTTGTATAAGGTCACTGGGTCTATTAGCTTTTCACATTTAACCAGACCACTCAGTCATTGCTGAAACGGTTGTTTCGGAGGCCTGCATTAGTGAGACCTGGAATTCTATAAAGATACTTCTGTAGGGCATGATCCCAATCATCTAGACTATTCCTAAAGAACTGAAGTTCCTTGGAATTTTACCATGTAAATTCTGTTCTTTTATATTATTAACTAAAAAAATGAGTGTCCTTTACAGAGCTTTTACATTTAGGAAATTTAAAAAATGTCAGAAGGAGCCAAATCAGGACTATATTGTAGATGCCTAATGATTTCCCATGGACACTCTCACAAAACTGCATTTCTTGGATGAGAGGAGTGAGTAAGAGCATGGCTGTGGTGCAGGATTCTTTGGTGATGTTGTCTTGAGCATTTTTCTCCTAAAACTTTTCCTAACTTTCTCAAAACATTTCCATAGTAAGCAAATGTTACTTATTGGCCTCCAGAAAGTCAACAAGCAAAATTCACCAAAACTGTTGCTGTAACCTTTGCTCTTGACTTTTACACTTTTGCTTGGACTGGACCACTTCCATCTCTTGTTATCTATTGCCTTGTCTTCAGGATTGTAATGGGTAAAACCTTGTTTCATCTTTTGTTACAATTCTTCAAAGAAATGCTTCAGGGACTTGATCCAACTTGTTAAAAATTTCCTTTGAAAGCTCTGAAGCTGATCTGAGCACCACAGTTTTGGCACTAATTGAATGAAAAGTTTGCTTGATTTCAGTTGTTCATTTGGAATTGTGTAATCTGAATTATTAAAGATGTCTATAGTGTCTAGAGTCTATTGTTTATGTTGTTAATAGTCAGTCCTCTTTAGTGTGGGTCAAAAAGATGATTTTTTTTCCTTGCAAATTGATGTGGATGATCTGCCCCTGTGGGCTTCATCTTTAACATTGTCTTATCCCTTGTTAAAATGAGTTATCCATTTGTAAACTGCTAATTTTTGTGGGGTATTGTTCCCATAAAGTTTTCCTAAAACATCAGCGATATTACCATTATTCCACTCAAGCTTCACTATAAATTTGATGTTTTTTCTTCAATTTTAGCAGAACTCATGTTGCTCTGATAAGGACTGTTTTCAAACCGATGTCTGATTCGTCTTAATGGCTCAAACTAGATCTAGTTCTAACATGTTATAAGAAGCTAATATAAGTTTATTTTTAGAACTAGAAATTTTGAAAACTATGCATAGTTTTTCTTAATATGTGTTTTCCTTAAGCTTCTTGAAGACATGGTTATTTTTCAGGGAAATAATTATTTTTACAGAATCTCCATAGTCTTACTGGCACATATTTTCTATGAGAGGTTTTACAAATAGTCATTGTCATTGAACTTGTGATATACAAACTTCATCTATATATAAGGCAGAATTCTTCACAGACTTGAAAAGTAGGTATGTAAAACAAGAGAGATCAGTTCATGTAAATGTATACAAGTCTATATAAGATATTATTAGGACCTTAATAAGCATCTTGGCTCTGAAATAAGAAGAATGATTAACTATGGATATTGTTTAAAATATAAAATGTGTTAGTCTATAAATATGAAAGTCTCAAGAAAAAACTGTCCCACAATCTTTTGATCATTATTACTTTGCACTGTCTACCCTTCAGCCCTCTGTCCAATAATGTATTATTTTAAACCTTATAAAGTCTTTCAAAAATAAAGTGCAACAAAATTAATGTTTCTAGTGGGACTCATTGATGTGTAAGATATTTCATTATCAGAGTCACCGGTCTTGTGTTGTGTACTTCATTCATATATGCATATAAAACAGTATTCTGCCACTAACAGTTCTGCATTCAGTGTAAAGCAGAGAAACAAATATTAGAGACTGCCAGAAACTAATAGCACTAACAATGTTCTCAACAATTGGAAATACAAGTTTTCAATATTGCTCTCAAAATATTGTAGCTATAGAAACAACTAGAGTAAGTTCATATTTATGTTGAATAGATCTTTTATTTTTAATATTTGTGAGTATATAGTAGTTATATATATTTATGAGGTAGATGAGATGTTTTGATATAGATATGCAATATGAAATAAACACATCATGGAGAATGAGGTATATATCCCTTCAAGTATTTATCCTTTGAGTTAAAAACAATCCAATTATACTCTAAATTATTTAAAAATATACAGTTCTTAACAGCAGTAAAACGTGCACACTTTTGCTGATCCCATTCCTTCAATGTTGCCTATACCTAAGAAATGCTAAAAAAATAATTAAATATGATAACACAGTTATGTGATTTGGCAGACTTTTTCATCCTGGTGTTTACGGAGAGCTCCAAGATTATGTATGGAAATTAAAAAAAAGGTGAGTAGGAAAAAAAAAAGAGAAAACAAAGAGGTACAACCAAATGTAAAGTAAATATATAGAGGAAGTGTCAAAAAGAAAGGCTTTTTCCTCCTTTTTATTTTCAAAATACTTCATGAGGTCAAAAACATTAGATTTGTATAAACTAAATTCCGCTTAAATGTATACTGTTGGAAATTTCCAGATGTTCTTGTCTGATCAGTACTTTTCTTATCAGTGATTAAGCCACAAGAAAATTTATAGAAAGAGCAGGTGACTGGTCATTAGAGAAATGCAAATCAAAACCACATTGAGATATCATCTCACACCAGTTAGAATGGCAATCATTAAAAAAATCTGGAGACAACAGATGCTGGAGAGGATGTGGAGAAATAGAGACACTTTTACACTGTTGGTGGGAGTGTGAATTAGTTCAACCATAACAATGTGGTGATTCCTCAAGGACCTGGAAATAGAAATACCATTTGACTCAGCAATCTCATTACTAGGTATATACCCAAAGGATTATAAATTGTTCTATCATAATGACACAGGCACACATATGTTCATCGCGACACTGTGTACAACAGCAAAGACCTGCAACCAACCCAAATGCCTGTAGCTGATATACTGGACAAAGAAAATGTGGGACATATACACCACGAAATACTACGCAGTCATAAAAAACGATGAGTTTGTGTCCTTTTTAGGGACATGGATGAATCTGGAAACCATCATTCTCAGAAAAACGACACAAGAACAGAAAATCAAACACTGAATGTTCTCACTCATAGGCAGGTGTTAAACAATGTAAACACATGGACAGAGGGAGGGAAGCATCACACACTGGGGTCTGTTGTGGGGACTAGGGGATGGACATTCCGGGATGAAAAGGGTGGGGAGGGATAACGTGGGGAGAAATACCAGATATAGGTGATGGAGAGATGGAGGCAGCAAACCACCTTGCCATGTATGTATCTATGCAAAAATCCTGCATGAGTTGCACTTGTACTCCAGAACTTAAGTACAATAAATAAAAACAAAGGGAAGAGATTAGATATATCAGAAGGTATGAAAATTTGTAAGTATGGTGCTTAACACAAAGTAAAATCTTGATATAGCCCAGTAAAAACTAAACTTGAGTAACATTTATAAATTCACTACTACCTTACATATTGTACTTCACTTTTAGAAGAAAATTGATCAGAATTATGAAAGTATGTGTTTAACATAGAAAAATGGAGGATTTTACCAAATATTTATTGCATAATTTACTGGTTTGGTGTTCAAATACATATTATCTTGACATAGAAAACATATGAAGTGTTAGCATAATATAATTTTTGGATATACGAACTACACAGTATAAATTGTATGGCAATAGAGGATTCACTTGTGATTTTAATCAGCCTTTATATTTATTGTCTCCATGTCTTTTCATTAAAATGTAATACTTATCTTACAGCAGATTGTAGAGTAAGGAAAAAGAAATCATCTAATTTCTAACAACAATTATGTAAATTTTAAAGAATTCTAATGATTATTTTAAAAAGAAATATGGCTAGAAGCATTTTGATGTTGATTTATATGTTAATATATTCACTAATTTTTGTCTGTGTGTTCTCAAGGTAAATGAGTGTTAATCTTTTCTATAATCAAAATTAATTGCTGTGTATGACACACATTAAACAAGTATAAAGTCACTGCAAGATTCTGACAAACCCACAGTTTGTACCAGAATTTTAAAACAATATGCTACTGTAAAAACCATTCCATTTAGAAAGGTAAAAAATATTAGAGTTAGATAAAGCAACTGAAATGATGATGAAATTTCCAGACAAAATTAGAAAGGACAAAGAAGCAAGGAAGCTTAAAGGGGGAATGTGTTGAAAATAGCCAGTTAAAAAATTACTTGCCGGGCGCGGTGGCTCACGCCTGTAATCCCATCACTCTGGGAGGCCGAGGCGGGTGGATCACGAGGTCAAGAGATCGAGACCATCCTGGTCAACATGGTGAAACCCCGTCTCTACTAAAAATACAAAACATTAGCTGGGCATGGTGGCGCGTGGCTGTAATCCCAGCTACTCAGGAGGCTGAGGCAGGAGAATTGCCTGAACCCAGGAGGCGGAGGTTGCGGTGAGCCGAGATCGTGCCATTGCACTCCAGCCTGGGCAACAAGAGCGAAACTCCGTCTCAAAAAAAAAAAAAAAAAATTACTTAACAGGCATTCTCGTGGGTTTTTTTTTTTTTTTTTTTAACTATTTGACTCTCCAGTGATTCCCATGAAAGATAATTTTGTAGTGATCAAGTTTCATGCTTCATTTCTTCTTTAAGGATTTCCATTATTTCACGCCTAGCTTTTAACTCACCTCCCATGCTTTAAAATTTCTGTGTATTTTGTCTGCAATAATTTAACTGATCATGCTATTTCACGTTATATTTCAAATGACCTTCTTCCTACTGGCTTCTCTCCTTATTTCTCTCTATTCATATCACCTTTCATCGTTCCTCTACTATATTTCACCTAAGAAAATTTAGTGTTTTCTCTCACAGTTATTAAGTAAAATATGGTGTAACTGATTTAGTATGAGTAGGACTACACTCAAGTAAGCATATAGGCATATCTGAGTACCATTCAAAAAATACATGAGTAGGAAGAAATGCAAAATATAGTTAGAAAGAAGCTATACAATAATCCAAAGGAAAAATGCAGAAGATATAGTTGAACATCTCTAAATGTATATTTTTATTTCATTAAGATTCATTGTTAAAAATTGTTACATTTACTTATCCCAAATTACATTGGCCATTTTTAGATGTTTAAGATGTTCACTATTTAAAGGTATTCCTGACATTGACATCAACTATGTGTAAAATCTGAAAAGATAATTTTCATGTAAATTGGTTTGTTTTCACTATTTAACATTTGAATAATAATTAATTTACCAGTTGTTTGATCTAAGCACCTCCATTTTTCCACTGCTTTGTAAAATATGTGCAAAATGATATGTATTATTTGACGTGGACTGCTAGGAATACTCTGGTACTAATATAATGCTAGTTTTAATATCTTCACAGTCCTAGAGAAATAATGATTTGATTACAATTCGCTTTTTAATTGTTTGCAGTAAAGCGAAAAGATAGAATTCCACACCTTCAAAAATTAGTTTCAAAATGTATTTCCTGAATTATCTTCTTCACTAAAAAAAATGTAGAGCCATATAATGTCAATCATTTATGTGAGCAGTCAAAGATCCTTTAGCAGGGAAGTTCTAAATCTACCTTTTCTGTTTCCCTATCTCTGTCTCTGTCTAGATCACATTTGCTCTGGTTGTATCTGTATCATCTCTCTATCTCCCTCTATCTTATAACTATTTGATCTAATAGATTTAAAGTTTAAAACAAAGGAGTCATATTCATTTGTATATCAAAATCAGAACTGCTGTCACGGCAAACATGAATTCAAAATTAATGGGAAAAATATATTTGCAATTTAATGCATGTCAAACTAGGAAGAAATACACCTGAAAATAATTGGTTGACATTTTCTGTTTAAATTTTTATTATGAGTTTTTTTTCCTTGTTGTGAATGCTGTGGTTTATTTATGCTGTCACTTATTTATGCTATATGATGAATGCAAAAGTGGAATGCCTGAGGAAAATAAACTGTCAAACTGAATTCAGACATTATTGTTTCTGTGATGTCAAAAAAGTTAGTTCTGTCACACACAAACATATGTAAAGTTGGGAAACATTTTTTTACTGTTTTTTTTTCCCTTCTTCCTAGGTTTTATCTGTTTTAAAAAGTACATAATGCCCTCACAAAATCTTTTACTAGTTTTTTGTGGAGGTGATGATGAAAGCGGTTATTAAGAGCGTTTGGTTTTCCATAACATATACTCACTAGTGAATCTATGAGCCAGTAATGGAAGAAAATAACAAAGAACAAGTATTTTATATTATCCTTAAAAATTATCCTGCTGAGCATTTCTTCTTCCCAAAATACAAAACAGAAATATGAACTACTAGGCCTTCCCAAAGCATGTTTTGAATTTATTGTTGCTTTCAACAATATTTTAAGAATAAAAGGCTGAAGGCTCTGGAAGTTATTTAGGTGAAAAATAAGCAAAAAATACAGAAATGATATTAAAAACAACATAAGTATAATAAGATGAAAATCTAATTTTATCAGTTTTGACAACATAATTTTTCAATTTTCTCTTTTTTTTTTCAGTGTGGCTACTTTGTGAAGAGTCAGCAAAACTTATATCTTACCAACTCAGAGTTTTACTTACATTTGTATTGTAAATGTACATATCTGAAATTATATAATATATATATCATATATATTTGTGTGTATTTATATTTGCTACATATTCTATTTAACTTTTTTCTTTTCATATCATTATTCTATTCTCATCCTATTCTGCCAAATGACCTGCTAAAGTTAACATAAATCAGTTGTGAATTAAAATGGATATTTCTACATATAAACAGTTTTCAACAATAACAATGCTTAATTTGCCTAAATTGTGTCTATGCAAAAAGTTGAATTAATAAATCGGCTAAAAAATAAATTTTGAAAAACATATCACACAACATTTAAATACTGTAAGTTATTTATGATATGAACTAAAAAAAAACTTAAATGAAGTTATAAATCAAGAACACTGTTATAATTTAGCCTTGTTTAATCTTAATTTTTCTAGTTTTTATTATCCAATTTCCAGCAACAGCCCTATGCTATGCGTTCATTACTTTGTATAGGAAGACGCATCTCTCTCCTCCTTCCTTCCAATCATCTATCCATCCATCCATCCATCCATTCCACTTCATTGCAGTTATTTGGTGTAGTAGTTTTGTTGGGTTTCTAATATTCTCTGCTAGCTGCTAGGTAACCCTTGACCCTGTCTTCATGTAGGAATTTGATTTATGGATGTTGATTAATTACACACAGGTACCAATAGACGTGACATAAAGCTTATGGTTCACATAGTAGATAGCAAAATTATAACCCAAGACAAAGAACTCAGATTCAGTCACAAATTAAACAAGAATAGAAGTAAGGTTTAGCGGATGACAGCATATGGGGGATGCAAGGAGCTTTGGGGGATGCAAATAGTTTTAATTGTTGTCTGGGGTCAGCATTGGTTGAGGTACCCTCCTGTGGAGTAGATCTCATTTGGTTTGTAATTGTGAGGGACACCAAGGAGATGAAGATTAATGGGCTTTCTTCTCAGATAACACAGATGTGGGACAAAAAGCAGAGAAGAAATTTGAGTGCCTAAAATATCTCATTGATAAAACATCAGTATTAGAATCGTTCTGTTTATTTCAAGTAAGCTTTTTGTTGCTGTTGCCTAAGTCTCTAGCTTTGATCTCATCTTTAAATCCAATAAGTAGTATCATTCTTCTTTTTAGATCACTTTCAAAAATAGAAAAATAAGTCAGCCCCAAGAGAGTCAACTGATAGCTCTAGGTTGAATCTTAATTGAGTATTAATTCTGAAAAACAAATTTACTTTTTACTTCATTTTGAGTACTAATTACTTTAAAATAATTCTGATTAAGGTGGCAGTTTCTGTAGCACTTCCAATGGCTGGAGGAACCAAAAACTTATATGAATTATAATCTTCCATTGAAACTTCCCCCACTTATCTCCATCAGGCCTGATAAAATTTTGATATGAGTTATGCAATAAAGGTATAATTATAACTGAGAAGCAAACTGGCATTTCATTTTTAAAACTAAGTTGAAGCCAATGCTAGAACAATCAGCTACCTTTACCTAGGTGTGAATTTCAGGTATAATCTAGATTGAAATCCATTACAACAGCAAGTTTTAAAAAATACATTTTTTAGATTTTCTAAAAGAGCAAGCATGTGAGTATTTTTTGCCAACAGAGGCATTGATTTGCGAACTTGAGGAAAATGTGTAAAGGTTGTAAGTATGGCTTTCTATTAAAAAACTCCCCAAACATGTTGACCAATTATTTTCCCATAAGATCTCTACATGCAAAGGATGAGAACAACAAAAGGTGCTTCAGTGACTGGTACACGCAGTACCATATGCTGGATTGATCCAGACAACTTGGGCTCACAGTCAAGTGATGCCATACATTCCTCATGAGCATGATTTAAATCACAGGATGAGCTGGAATAAAACTGTGAAATGTTGAAGACCAACTCATAAGGTGGCAGATGGTCAGGAGGAAGGATAGGTGAAAAGAACAAAAAGCCACTTAGATGAAAGACAACTGAAAGACAAATATATTTATGTGAACTTTTAACATTCATTACCCCACCACATCACTACATATTAAAGTGGCGACCATGATATTAGGATTTCGCCTCAGCTGAGAGACAGGAAGGAGGTAAGAAAGAGTAGAGATACGTTTTTATTGTTGTTGTTGTTATTGTTGTTTTATTTTTGTTTTGCAGTGATTAGTTAACATATGATGTCCTTCCTGGGAAACTTCTGTTTTGAAAGAGCGTTCATAAAGAATAAAATGGCTGTTATTGAAAATAGCTTTAAAAAAATGAGAAGTTCCAGGAGAGATCAAAGTTCTTAAGCACAGGGAGTATGTATAAATTAGAATAAGCTACACCATCCCTGGAGGTTTGAAAAGCTCTGATGAACTAATTTAATAAACATATATAATACGTTTTATATATAATACTATTATATATATGTGTGTATATAAATATTACTTGTATAGTTTGTATTTTGAGCTTTTATTACAGTAACTGTCATCATTTATAAAATAAGTATTCCTAAAAATCACATTTTAATGACTAGATTAAGTGTGCAATCTAGCATTACTTGGAAGAATACAAGCAAAACCACTGATAAGAGGTTTTTAGTTATAGTTATGTAAATATTTGAAAGCATGTTAGTGATAGCTTCTAGGGAATGCTTGATATAAAAACAAAAAAGACCTATTTTTTATAATATTAATAATAAGAAACAAGTCATATAAATTATAAAGCATGAAGAATACAAAAATTATATTTTAAAATGGCTTTCCTTTTAGCTTGTCACACTTATTATATTAAATATTAAAATATAAATATTAAAATGTTAATAGTAGCAACTGTTAAAATGTACAGGTATCACTCCATGATGGATGTTTCAGAAAACCAATCATTCATTTTATTTGAGATCCATCTCAAGAAAAAAGTGTCATTTATACTTTTAGGTTTGCTTTTAAAGCATTTTTGTACTGGATATCGTGAATAGCTTAATGAGACCTCATGTGGGTAGATAAGAAACTATGTGATTCTTTCCAGAAGCACTGAGGAATGGCAGGTTTGAACTATGCCAGAGTCTCTTGTTCTTCTCAATCTTTAATGTGGCAAAATGAACTGATGGGGCAAAAGTCAAGCATCTCTTGTATCTCTCTCTAAAGCACCATTACAATTACAGCTTACATATGATAAAGGGAAAGTTCAGACTTCTGGTACAGATACATAGGATAGTATACCAGATTTTAACGTCTACTTTTCTTGATATTCCAGAAAGATTTCAGTTGCATCACCTATAATATGCATCTCATTGACAAGTGTGTCTCCAAGTTAGCTTAAACCAAGGCTAAGAAGAATCTTAAATTATTAGCCAATCCATCTCTAGGTTACTACCAAATACTTATGTATCTTAGTGGAATTTACTTACTATTATCCACTTTATCTCGTTATATATAAAGTGACCATACAGCATGTCTGACATTTTTCTTTCAAGGAACCGAATTAGTTGATGAATATCAAGACATTTAATAATTCCTTGGGTAAGAATGTGATATTTTAATGAATATTATTTTTTCTTCCTTCTGTCATGTAATACCTGGGCTAGAGATCTGTCATATTTATTTTTTATTGGTTGATAGGTATGCCCCTTTTGAGTGCCAATGAGAGCCATTAATCCTTACATATGTAGACAACTAATTCCAGTCATTAGTGTTGTCAGCTAGGCTGAACAGACATAACACTGCATTGCATTTCCAGTGGAATATTCAGATTGTGGGCTATATATGAAGTATGAAAGAACCAGGGATAAACTTAACAGTATGAGCTACCAAAACTAACATTCTTTTCCTATAAGCAACTATTTTGAATATATACATATATGTAATATGACATATATATATATTTGAATTTCTAAAAAAAAAAAAAAAAAATCTAGCCAGTTGCTGTCAATCCAAGCTAGCTAGGATAAGATTTCTTATCAACAGACAAGCAAGAAGCAAAGATACCTACTTCTTGGTATATTCATAAAAGAAATAAAAACTTAAACTTTGACTAACTCTGTGCTATGAAAAGACTTTGAAAGGTTGGCTTGGAAAGCATAACTATTCTTCACTTTCTGGAAAACGCTCAACACAACTTGAGAAGAATTACCACACATAAAATATGTTTAGTGAAGCAGTTAATATTCAATGTTTCAAAATTAGTGACATGGAGAAGACAAAAAATATATACCACATTTAATAAAAGTGTCAATAGAAGGACATTTAGCAATGATTCTAATTTAGAAATTATCAGGCAGGGATCAATAACCATGATGAAATGTTCAAAGATCTACTGAGGAAATGGACAGCACTGCTAAGAAAATAAAAATATAGGCCAGCAGTGGTGGTTCATCTCTGTAATCCCAGCACTTTGGGAGGCCGTCACGGGTGGATCATGAGATCAAGAGATTGAGACAATCATGGCCAACATGGTGAAACCCCATCTGTACTAAAAATACTAAAAGTAGCTGGGCATGGTGGCATGTGCCAGTAGTCTCAGCTACTCAGGACGCTGAGGCAGGACAACTGCTTGAATCTGGGAAGCAGTGGTTGCAGTGAGCTGAGATCACACCACTGCACTCCAGCCTGGTGACAGAGTGAGACTCTGGCTCAGAAAAAAAAAAAAAAAAAGACAATCTACTTACTTTCAATATGCATATCATTTAAGAATCTAGTATCATATTATATAAAAAACCACAAATTCATATAAATGTAGTTGGCATAGGTCTTATAAAAATACATAGAAGAAGGGCTGTGGTCCTTTCCCCCCCACCTAGGGCTGCTGGGCCTGCAGGTCTCTGTCGAGCCACGGACGCGGGTCTCTGTTCCGCAGGATGGGGTTTGTTAAAGATGTTAAGAATAAGGCCTACTTTAAGAGATACCAAGTGAAATTTAGAAGACGACGAGAGGGTAAAACTGATTACTATGCTCGGAAACGCTTGGTGATACAGGATAAAAATAAATACAACACACCCAAATACAGGATGATAGTTCGTGTAACAAACAAAGATATCATTTGTCAGATTGTTTATGCCCGTATAGAGGGGGATATGATAGTCTGCGTAGCATATGCACACGAACTGCCAAAATATGGTGTGAAGGTTGGCCTGAGAAATTATGCTGCAGCTTATTGTACTGGCCTGCTGCTGGCCCGCAGGCTTCTCAATAGGTTTGGAATGGACAAGATCTATGAAGGCCAAGTGGAGGTGAATGGTGATGAATACAATGTGGAAAGCATTGATGATAAGCCAGGTGCCTTTACCTGCTATTTGGATGCAGGCCTTGCCAGAACTACCACTGGCAATAAAGTTTTTGGTGCCCTGAAGGGAGCTGTGGATGGAGGCTTGTCTATCCCTCATAGTACCAAGCGATTCCCTGGTTATGATTCTGAAAGCAAGGAATTTAATGCAGAAGTACACCGGAAGCACATCATGGGCCAGAATGTTGCAGATTACATGCGCTACTTAATGGAAGAAGATGAAGATGCTTACAAGAAATAGTTCTCTCAATACATAAAGAACAGTGTAACTCCAGACATGATGGAGGAGATGTATAAGAAAGCTCATGCTGCTATACGAGAGAATCCAGTCTATGAAAAGAAGCCCAAGAAAGAAGTTAAGAAGAAGAGGTGGAACCGCCCCAAAATGTCCCTTGCTCAGAAGAAAGATCGGGTAGCTCAAAAGAAGGCAAGCTTCCTCAGAGCTCAGGAGCGGGCTGCTGAGAGCTAAACCAAACAATTTTCTATAAGGATTTTTCAGATAGACAATAAACTTATGGAGAGCAATTAAAAAAAAATACATAGAAAAGAGAATACTAAGTAATTATAATGCTCAAGTCAACAATGCTGTAAGGTAAATGCAAATTTAAAACAAATGAAAACAGTTATAAGCTAAGCTAACCAGAAAGGTTAAAATTTAAAGTAAATAATACCAGGATTTGGCAAAGATCTCTCTTATATTGTCAGTGGAATGTTAACTTTTCATACACCCTAGAAAACTGTTAAATATTATCTAGTAAACATACTAACATCTACCCATTATCTCTGTAATTCTATTCCCAGTTATTTACTCAAGAAAAATAGAATTTTTTGTTTACCAACACTTGCAGAAAAATGTGCAAGAGAATGGGTTAACAAATTGTGATGTGTTTGTACAATGTGATGTTAGCCACAGATAAAAATAAATAAGCTGCTGCTACAGAATAAGCCAAAAACAAATGGTTAATAATCTACAATTCCATTTACCTTAAGCCCAAGGAGAAGTGAAACTAGTTAGTGACTGACATAAGAAAGAAATTGCTAGTCAGACTGGTTAGCAGCAATTGGTAAGCTAGGAGCCCAAGGGGGTGTTCTGCTGTAATGTAAATATTCTATACTTTATTACATAGGCATATATGATAGTCAAGATATACTAAGCGTTTGAAATTTATGTTCTAATTAAGTAGGACTTAAGTTAGATTTCTATTGAGTAAGACTATTCTACATTTTTTAGCTGCAGTTAAATTAAATTAATAAATAATTTTCTACTGAAGAGGAAGATATTCTTCTATAATAAGATATAAAAATATTCTTCCATAGTAGGAAGATATTCTTCTATAGTTACTTAAAAATTCTTTACAGTTATTCTCTCAAATTTAAATATTTAATATTTCTGGAATTGACACAATTTTATTTTTAAACTACAGATAACTATTCATCCATATGACATTCGTCAAAAAGATTTTACAGTGACACCTCTTTCAAGTATGGTATTTATGTGTCTGGATTTACCTCGTGGCCGTGTATTATGTTTGTACCACTCTTTGGCTTGATTCTTGATACCTTATAAAACTCTAAGAGGACAATTAATGCCCTTTAATGCCCTTTCTCTAATAACCTACTTCACTCAGCTCACATAACAGCTATTTCTAAACATTATGGTATATTCTTAAAGCCCTTGTTCTGGCCACTTTCCCCATTACACTCAGCAGAATACCTTGAGTCCTACTTAATAGAGAACATAATGGCTTCCAGGCCTTCCACCTACAGACTTATCGGCATCATCAATCAATCATCCTTCTAGCCTTCCTTCCAGGTTTAGCAGAGCAGATGTAACTGGTGTGGAACAGCAGTAACTGCAACTGTCGACAGAATGCCATCCCCTCTATTTTGTCAGGAACCTTATACCATCAATTTCTCTCTCTTTTCGCACATCACCTTTTATTAAAAACATTTTTCCTCACTTTTGGGAACAAAATAATTATTTCAGTGTTTAAAAATAATACATTTTAAGAATAAAAATTAATAACATAAATTAAAAAACATGTTGATGTTTATCTTTTTGCTGTATGTGTCTCATGGAGTTCATATTATACTTTAAATAATCTTGTACCTGTAGTTTTTAACAGTATAGCTCATGAACATGTCTCATGTTATCTAACATTATTAAAATATATGTGTACTTCTGTAGAGAATTGAATCATTTGTACATGCATATATCCCTTTTGTTTTGCAACATTTTGTAAATTATGTTTTGTTTCAAATGAAAACAAATAAGAAAAATGAAAAGAACTCAACCTAGAGAGTTAAATATATTGTGACTGTGTATATGTTTATGTTGATATAACCCCCTTCTTATCAACACAAATAGAGGATTAAATGCTTTATTCTCAATATGTCTGGTTTAAATTATTCTTGATCATTTTATGTGTTAGCATAAATATAATGAGTAGTATTTCTTATATCCCCAAACTATACTATATTTTATTAACTACTCTCCTGTTTTTAATTTCCTGTTCTCTATTATGTCCATTGTTATCTGACTCATTTCCTCTTTTCCCACTGCTAATGTTGCAGAAAATTCAAATTTTAAATTATATTCTCAATGGATGTACTTCTTCTGAAGTATCAATGATTGTTTAAAAATCTCCAAGCCAGCTCAATTTACTCTCTGTTTTCAAGCCTTATTGTATCTAATAACTGATCAGAAGTTGGCTTATCCCACAAAAATCAACATTTCTAAACAACAGTTTTCGCTAAACCTAATACAATATTTACTTACTCAAGTCTGTTCATCTTCTGAATATATTATTTCTTTGTTAAATGTTAATCCTATTGATCTAGTTGAGCAAACCAGAGATGGAAGTCATCCTTGAGTCTATTTATTCTTATAGCCAATCAAGAGCAAAGTGTAATCAATTTTATTTCCTGAGTGCCATTCAAATCTATCACCTCTGAAAAATCTCCTCACGCTTACTCTATCATTGCCCTTATTATTTACTTATCTCTAAACTTAATTATTAAATGAACATTTTTCCCTCTCTGAAGCCATCCAGATTTCCCTAATGTAATATTTCAAGCTATACACTGCTGTTGGTGTGATCTTTCTAAAATGTGTAATAATTCTGTCACTTCTATACATAGAATTCTTTCCTCACACAATTTTGCTTCACAATAAAAATTTGATTTAAAAACATTTCACATAAAAACTCTGTCACAATAACAATTCAGTGATATCCTCTTAAGATCTTGTCTGTTTAATTAAACACTAATTTAGGTACTGCTGGGGAGGGACTAGTTTACCATTCAACTGACCTTGAAATAGGGGAATTATCCTGGCTTTCCATGTGGGCCCAATGTAAACACGCAAGCTTTTAAAAATTTGAAGAGGAAGTCAGAGGAGAGACATAGATGAATATTCAGTCATAGAGATTTGCTAGCAGAGAAAGTCAGAGAGACTCAAAGCATGAAAAGAACTCAGTCATCCATTGCGGAAAGAAGATTCATGGAAGGCAGGAGAAGGAATGCAGTAACAATATAGAAAAAAAGTGCAAGGAAATAGGACCTCAGTCCTACAACAACAATAAAATGGATTCTGCCACGAAGTTAGTATGAGCTTAGATGCAGTTTCTTCTCAGAGCCTCTTGATAAGAGCCCAGAGAGCTAAAACCTTGGTGATGTCCTTGTGAAACACAGAACAGAGAAGTCAATCAAGCCAGTCCAGACTTCCGACCTACCAAATTGTGAAATAATAAATGTGTGTTGTTTACACTGCGAAATTTGTGATAATTTTTTACAGCAGCAATAGAAAACTAATGAACCTTGATAATCCTACTCCACTCTCTTGACCTTCATCCCTGATCATTGCCTTTTCCCCATTTTACCTTGAAGTATCCAGAAATATATGTTTTTATATTATCAGGCCCTCTGCTATCTCCAGGTGCATGTACTCATGCTAGTTTTTTGTGAAAATCTTTTTACTTTGCCTGGTTAATTTCTATTTACTCTTCACAACTCATTATAGCTATCATCTCTTCTGGAAACCTATCTGAACTACCAAGTCTCTGTTGGGTGCTCTACTTATATTACCCCATACACTTTGATTTATATCCATCAAAGTAGGTAAGATTTCCTCTGGTAATTATCAATGTTTCTGTTTTCTCATCTTCAAATATAAGCTCTTTGAAGACAACCACCATAAATTATATCTATGAATTGCCTGAGTTTAGCACAAAGCGCAGCACAGCATTTATGCACAATAAACATCTATTGAATGAATGCCAGAATGATGGGTTTGCATTTTGTAATGAATTCTTAGAAATAATTTATAATTATCAAGTGCACCAATAAAAGATCATTCTCCTTTTAGCAAAATTATTTTGCCAATAAAGATGAACTTAAAGAGATTTTGCTGCATTGTGTGTGTGTGTGTGTGTGTGTGTGTTTACTGGTAAAATTAATGTCTGTATTTGGCACTAATAATGATTTTGGTATTTAATTAAAGGACACATTATTTACTTAAAAATATGCTCTTTTTGAGAAAATTGTAACTAACTCTCCATATCTGTGTGCCTTTTACCAGGAAGAAAAATTTATGCATCTTTTTAATTTTTTCTTTCCACAGTGGGATGATTAGTTTCTTTCCTCTTTAGGGAAAATATTAGAAAATTATTACCTGCTTTGATTTTTCTCCACATCCTTTTTCTTTTATAATTGAAAAAGTGCTTATATGGAGTGAGCCTGAAACATCTTGGGTTCAGACTCTTTCTACATTGCATTCATTAGAGAATGCTTTCTTAAAGCCACATTTGTTATTATTCCAATTATGCTATTAATTAGACTGACTTCTTCATACTATGGGAAAAGCTTGTATTTTCCTAACTCTCCTCTTTGAAACACATTTAGTAGTAGAACTTAATACTACAAGTCTATTTATCAAGAGTTAGGGAGTAGTAGAAAGCCCATGTTGGCCTCGGGACAAAGCAGGTGGCTGCATATGACTGTGCTATTTGCCCTACACAAAAATATCCTGCCTAGGGACCACTGAGTGCTGAAATATTATCTACATTTGACTTTTCAAATTCTGTGCCATACACGATAAAGGCCAGTGAGATGCCTTATGCTCTTTTACACAAAGATAGGACATGTTCATCTCTGCATTTAATTCCCTATTCTGGACTCCTTTGTCTATATTCATTTGGTTCAGAACTCATCATTAAGAGATCTCATTAATTAGCTAATTTAAAATCCTACACCAGACAATAAAGCCAAGAAAAACTTAATTTTCAGCACCATGTCATTATTCTAGAGATAATGATTCTATGTAAAATAATTTTGTTACAGTCTATAAACATCTTTTCATGTGCTCAGTCGTGGACATGAATTTTTTTGGTCATAATACTCAGTGGTTACATAGTTTACAGTGTCTCTGTGCTAGTCATGTGCATATGCTAAATATATGCACGTATACATGGATAAATAACCTCATAGGGTACTATTTTTAATATTATGGATTTCTAAAAGAAAGACAATAATTTATTGTTTTATAGATAACATTTGCTTCTTACAAAGGTAATATCAGCCTAAAAATTTATTGCTTTATCTGAAGTTTGTTTTTGTTTTTTCAAGAGAAAGAGTAAAACCTTGCTAATTAACCTGATTAATGACAATAACTTTAAGTTTATAGTAAAGTTGCATTATACTGAAATGTTCAAGTTTTTGGGTGTTTCTTTTACTCATCAATCTTTTAAAATACTCAATTCCATTTACAAAATGTTTGGATAAGGAAAAAGAGATAAGTGAGGCTGAATGCCAGATGTTTAATCAGCACCACTTCATCTAGCCCACTTCAGGTAGCATAATGCTCACACAGAGGAAGGGATTTTCTCTCGGTATTTCATTTAAAGCATACAGTAAATACTTCTCAATGATTTAATGACTCTGTGTTTCAAAAGTTAATACACAAAATGAACAGAAAAAGAATATGATTTTTCCAAGTTAGTTTTACAAAATCATGGCAGGTCTTGAACATAAGATTAAGATATTGTAAGATAATAAATGGCAGTGTTAATAGAACCACATTCACATATTTGTCTACAGAACTGGTTACTAATATTGCTTCTCCATATAAGGTCCAAATGTAATTTACCTGCCTTGGCAAACAAACGTACAGTAATTTTTAAATTAAGCTCTTTTATACTGCCTTACTCCAAATTTGGAGTCTTCAGCTTAAGCCTCAATTTTCTAATATATAAAATCAGCATAATGTTAAAGATTTACTGCCCATGGTGTTGAAAAAATAATAGATAATCCATTTAAAATGTCTAGCCTAGAGGTAGGAAATTGAAAGTGTCGAATGTATTTAAAATACCATTATTATAATTGTTTCTGAAGGTACTAATTAGACATTGTTAATCATCTTATTTTGAATACCCGTTCTTCCTGCTGAGAAACAAAATGTATAAGAAACACCAAAATGATGGTACAAGTTTTTCTACCCTTGTCAGAGATAATTGATACATTTATAAGAGTGCACACTTACGTAATTATTCTTAAAAATGAAAAAAAAATCCCCTTTACTTTGACTACTTTTTAAAGTAAATTAAAATTTAAATTATTTGATGCTTCTTGAGTGCCTTTATTAGCATTATTTTACATTACATATTAAAACAGTTTATATTATGCTTTTTCAGGTAGACTTAAATTGTTAAGATGTTGGCACTTAATGTACAGATTTTTTTTTTTTTTTTTTGTGACAAATCTGTCATTAAGTTTTAGGAAGAGCATTAAGCTTTAGGACCAAGACCAAAAAAGACATTAAGATTCTTAGATATTTTCAATATGTTTAAATGTATAGTTTAACTTAATAAGTTTTAAATTTGAATAATACTGAAGATTACACATAGACAATGGAGATATATTCCCTATTTTATAAAAGAGAATGATGAACTATCATTCAGTGTTTTTCTTATTTTTAAATTTGACAGTATTTATTTCCAATATATTTCAGGAGAAAAAGGAAGATAAGATTTATTGGACATATAGTATGTGTCAAGCAATATATTTGGCATTACACAGTTTTTAATTCACTTATTTCTCATGTCAGTGCTAGAAATTACATATAACAATGAATGTAATATCTCAACAACTGTGTGAGTTGGTTTCTTAATTCTGTAAAGAAAAATGCAAATTAAAACCATGAGATACCACCTTACCCTGTATAGAATGACCCTTATTAGAAAGTCACAAAACACTAGATGTTGGCACAAATGTCATGAGAAGGAGCACTTATACACTGCTTGTGAAAAAAAAAACAAATTATCACACTCACTCTAGAGAACAGAGTGCAGCTTCCTCAAAGATCTGCAAGTAGGTCCACCCGTTGATCCAGCAATCTGATAACTGGCTATCTGTGCAAAGGAAAAGAAATGGATATATTTTAAAAATATCTGTACACACGTTTATGGCAGCACAATTTACAATTGCAAAGATATGTAATCAACCTTAGTGCCAATCAGTCAATGAGAATATAAGGAAAATTCCTTGGAATGGGATAGTGTTCAGTCATAAAAAATAATGAAATAATGTCTTTTGCAGCAACTTGGTGGAATTGGAGGCCATTATCTTAAAGTAACTCAGGAACAGAAAACCAAATAATGCAGGTCCTCACTTATAATTGGGACCTAATCTACGGGTATGAAATTGAACAGGGTGGTACAAGTGACACTGGAAACTCAGAAGGCAGGAGGGTGGAACAGGGGTAAGAAATGAAAAATTGCCTATTCGGTCCAAGGTACAGTATTCAGGTGATAGTTACAGTAGAAGCCTAGACTTTACAAATCATCCATATAGCCAAAAACTGCATGTACCCCTACAGTTATTGAAATAAAGAAAAAATAAAATGAAAAACAATCTTGCCATTTAAAGTTTTACCCAATGTGGAAAGTGAAAAAGCTGGATGTGAATTCAAGACTCTTTGATGCCAATGCTTGATATATCCTTTCAAAAAAACACTCCTTTCTTCAGTTTCACTTCAATATTCAGAAAATGATTAAATTCTTTAGATATTACCAAATACTTAAATATTCTATGAGATATACAGACTGTTTCACCTTTTACATAGCCAATAACATTATGGTGTATATATATCATGAAGTTGACCAAAATGTGCCAGGGTGAATGCAGTTTGGGAAATGACAAGATTTAGTAAATGACTGGAGACAGATGTCTATTGAGCAAAATGAAAACCAGAAGATTCAGCAGGTGACTAATGCAATGATTAGCCTGAATCGCCATGATTTCTCCTGATCTTATTATGATAATGAGTAGAAGTGTAATATTTTTCCCACTAATTTAACAACCTTATTTTCATGAATTCCATATGATGATTATGATCTTTGCATATACACCCAGTTCCAGACACAATTCTTCATACATAAAATATTGTTTGTCTTTCCAGCTCCATTATAGTATTATTACTCATGCCCCTTGTGTCTTTATAAATGAACATACAGGAAATATATTTGATAGGTCTATAATCTTGTTCCTTTGTAATTATGTGTTAGTGGAATTCTATCTGCATCTAGATTATATTATATATTTGCCCATTCTTCTAATATGAGCATATCAAGGGCAGAGAATGTCTAGGCTAGAGTGCTACTCACGTTGCAGGCACTGTACTAATGGTCTTGATGAAAGGAAGGGAAAGTTCAGAGAAGAAGAAAGAACAACAACAACAACAACAAAAACAGAAATAAAATTTATACATTTATAATTTGATGGTTATAAGCAGTTCTAAATGAAAAATATTTCAATAGCATTTCCAAATAAAACAATTGATTTCCTAACATCATTAACCTTTTACAAATATTTATTTTTTAAATTTTTTTCTGGTATAGACAACATTGGCATTATTTATAATTATGCCCATTTTAGTGTGGGTATCACTGAGGTAATTTATAATAAATAATTTTAGAAAAATATAAAATTCAAACATTGTAAATTCTGGCATATCAATTACATCTCTAACAGGACTAATAGGATAAATGTGTATATAAAGGGGAATTCATTAAGGAGTGTTGACTCACATGATCACAAGGTAAAGTCCCACAATAAGCCAGCTGCTAGCTAAGGAGCAAGGAAGGCAGTGTAAGTCCCGTAAACATCTAAAGTAGGGAAGCTGACAGTGCAGCTTTCACAGGCCTGAAAGCCTCTGGCAAACCACTTGGGTAAGTCCAAGAGTCCAAAAGCTGAAGAACTTGAAGTCTGATGTTTGAGAGCAAGAAACATCCAGCACAGGATAAAGATGGAAGCCAGAAGACTTTGCAAGTCTAGTCCTTCCATGTTCCTCTGCCTGCTGTTACCCTAGCCATGCCGGCCGCTGATTACAAAGTGCCCACTGAGATTGAGGGTAGGTCTGCCTCTCCGAGTCCACTGACTCACATGTTAATCTCCTTTGACAACACACTCACAGACACACCCAGGAACAATACTTTGCATCCTTCAGTCAACTCAAGTTGACACTCAATATTAATCATCACGCTCAGAAAAAAAGAAAGAAAGAAAGAAAGAAAAAAGCCCAAAAACTGATAGCTTAGCTGCTAAATTTTAAAAAACATTTCAAGAACTGGTATCAATCCTACTCAAACAATTCTGAAAAGTAGAGGAGGAGGGAATACTTTCAAATTCATATGATGTGGCCACGATTAACCAGATAGAAAAATCAGACAGACATATCAAACACACACACACACACACACACACACACAGAGAGAAAACAAACAAAAACTATGGCCAGTATCTCTGGTGAATATTGATGCAAACATCCTCAATGAAATACTAGCAAACTGAATTTAACAATATATTGATAAGATCATTATTCATGATCAAGTTGGATTTATCAAAGTGATGCAAAGATGATTCAACCTGTGTAAATCAATCATTGTGGTACCCAATATAGATTTATGGATTAAAACTATATTATTATTTCAACTGATACTAAAAACCATTTAATAAAATTCAACATCTATTCATGATAAAAACCCTCAGAACACAGGGTATAGAAAATACATACCTCAACTTAATAAAAGCCATGTATGACAGACTCAGAGCAAGTATCATACTACATAGGGAAAAACTGAAATTCTTTCCTCTAAGATCTGGAAAATGACAAGGATGTTCAGTGTCACCACTGTTATTCAACATAGTACTGGATGTCCTCATTTTTGACAAAAACGTCAAGAACATAAGATGTCAAGAGAAAAAAGACAGTCTCTTTTCATTAAATGGTGTGGGGAAAACTCGATATCCGTATGCAAAAGAATGAAACTATACTTCTATCTCTTGCCACATAGAAAAATAAAATTAAAATTGATTAAAGACTTCATTCTAAAACCTCAAATTATAAGAAAAACTACAAGTAAACATTGAGAAAAATCTCCAGGACATTGCTCTGAGCAAAGACTTTTTGAACAATACCCTGTAAGCACAGGTGACAAAAGCAAAAATGAACAAATGGAATCATTTTAAGTTAAAAGGATTCTACACAGCAAAGGAAACAATCAACGAACTGAAAACACAACCCAGAGAATGGGAGAAAATATCTGCAAACTACTCCTTTGACAAGGGATAAGTAACTGGCATATATAAGGAGCTTAAAAAAAAGCTATCGGGAAAAAAAAAAACCTCTAATAATCCGATTTTAAAAATGGGCAAAAGATTTGAGTAGACATTTCTCAAAAGAAGACATACAAATGACAAACAGGCATAAGAAAAGGTGCTTAATTTCACTAATCATTATAGACATACAAATAAAAACTACAATGAAATATCATTTCACCCCAGTTAAAATGGCTTTTATTCAAAAGACAGGCAATACCAAATGCTGGAAAAAAATGTGGAGAAAAGGGAACTCTTGTACACTGTCAGTGGGAATGTAAATTAGTGCAAACATTATGGAGAACAGTTTGGAGGTTCCTCAAAAAACTTAAAAGTGAGCTACTACGTGATCCAGAAATTCCACTGCCGGGTATACACCCAAAAGAAAAGAAATCACTATATGGAAATGATACCTGTGCTCTTACATTTGTTACAGCACCATTTACATTTACAACAGCTAACTTGAAAGCAACTTTAATGTACACCAACAGATGAATGGAGAAATAAAATGTTGTAGAAATGTGTAGTGAAGTACTCTTACTTAAGCCATTAAAAAAATGAGATCCGGTCATTTGCAACAACATCGATGGAACTGGAGACGATTATGTTAAGTGAAGTAAGACAGAAACAGAAAGTCAAACATTACATGTTTTCCCTTATTGGTGAGATCTAAAAATTAAAACAATTGATCTAATGGACATAGAGAGTAGAAGGATGGTTAGCAGAAGCTAGGAAGGCTAGCTGGGGGCTGGTGGAGAAGTGGGATGGTTAATGTGTATAAAAAATAGAATAAATAAGACCTAGTATTTTCTAGCACAATAGGGTAACTATAGTCAATAATAACCTAAATGTGCATTTTAAAATGATTAACAGTAATTCGATTGTTTGTAGCTAAAAACATAAATGCTTGAGGGTGTAGACAGTCCATTCTCTGTAATCAGCTTATTTCACGTTGCATGAATGTATCAAAACATCTCATCTACCCTATAATATACACACCTGCTATTAAAAATAATTAAAAGTTTCAAAACAAACACTATAACATAACTATGATGTTAATAATTTTAAGTACAAAGTAATTTAACTATTTTTAGATAATTATTTGGAAATTATATGATAATTAAAAACTGCAAAGTTGTCTTTAAGCCTCATCTGCCACAATATTCATAACTTTAATCCAAATCTGAAAGTGTAGTTAAAGAAATGGTAATGAGGTTTGTAAACTTGATGATAGTTTTTCTTTTACTGAAATGCACAGTGTAAGAATCTACCTATGCTTCTAAAGAGCATTTAATCTTTTCTAAGTACATTAAAAGGAGCAATATATTTCTATGATTTTTGTGTAAAAAAGAAAAAAATAATCTACAATGCCCCTTGTTTCCTAATTAAGAGAAAAATTAAAAATAGTTCGTTACATTAATTATAAATATATTATTATAATATTTTAGAAATTTAAAAATGATTTCCACTCACATATAATATAGTACAGAATCATATTCATAAAGTGGAGAAACTTGGAAGGAGGCCAAAGTTTGAAAAGTATTATATTGTGAATAAATCTGTTTCCGGGGAAAATGTCAGAATTAATTTGTATACTGTAAAATTATGTGTTATCAGTATTGGCAGGTTTCTCAAGTAATTACATTCTAGTTTAAGAGAGGGAATGAAGTGGTTAGGAATAGGACCAGGACAACAGATTAAAGTAATTATAATCCAGAGGATATTTGTATCATACCAAATAAGAAAGTTCCCTATATTAGGAGTTCTATTCTCTAAAAACAGAAGGCTTCCACACACACACACAAAAGCAACACATATATCTAATTATACTATCAACGGACCTTATAGTTTATATCTTATTTAAAAAACTTTTATATCTATTTATAATGTTTATATTTAATATTTCAAGTCATTCTATTTTTATAATCATCCAGGAAAAAATGCAGTTTTGGAAATAATTTTGTGAATTGTAAATCCAGTATTTTTACACAAACTGACATTTTCTAATTGCTCTAATTTGCTAAATTAATGTTATTTTGCTTGTAATCCAGTTTTAGATAACTTTCAATTTATTTGAAGTAAATTTTCAAAAATAACTTAGATATCCAGAAGCTAGAAGCATAAAAATCATTTGAATTATTCATCTGTGTAGTTTTAATGCTTATTTTTCCCTCAAGCTTTTTTTAACTCTACAAAGAAACATATAATTTTCTCGTAATTATTCAAAACAAGATGTCTTCTATCTTAATGTAGTATGTACAACACAGTGTCTTTGCAGTAGTTTTTTTTTTTTTTACTATTTAGCCTTAATTTCATGTCCTATAACTACTTGAAAAACTGAACAAGTATTTTATATCAGATCAGAGAAATTAGCAACAAATGATATGTCCCATGTATAGCACACAACTAAACTGAAAAAATACATAATATAAATCGTATTTCATGGACTAGTAGAAAGTGGTGTTGATGTGCTGATTCACTATTTTGGTTTGAAGTAAAATTTTAAAATTTGCTTTATCAAAATATTTGAAATTCTACTCTAACTTGTTAGAATTTTCATAGACTAAAAAAAAAAATAACCAGAAAATGTAAAAAATAACCCATAAATAGATCTTTCCAGATTTCTCAGAATTCCTGAATAAAAATACAGTATTATCTTTATTTTCTGAATTTATTTTCTATGCCTTAGATTATTTTTAAACCTTAGACATAGATCTGTAAAATGTTCTTCATTTTACTTCACAGAAATAAACTATTCTGTAGAGGATTTCTGTTGAAATTGAACATCAGCTAGCCATGAATTCCAGCAAATATGTGCATAGTGTTTATATGTGAAGCACTTTTGCTCCAAGTGATCCACATAATTCTTGTAAGAGCTTGACAAAATAAATTTTATTTTTATCTTCAACTTGCAGCTAAAGAAACTCAAGCACAGAAAAAGTAGATGACTTCTGAGCATCACATAGCCAAGAAGTGACAGAAACTCAGCAATCTAATGCATGATTTTCAACATTACCATATGCTGTTTCTCTAGTTCTCATTCTTCCCTAGAGAAGGGAAAGGAGTGAACCTCAATTTTATGGAGGCCTGAAGGTGATGCAATTTGGCCAGTGGGAGAAGGAGGTGGTTCACTTTAAGAAAATAAATGTAAAATTACAAATATTAAATTTGTCATGAAATAAACATTTAGTGAAAATTAGAAAAGAAAATCACTAAAATATCTTAAAGAAAAAAATACGAAAACAAAATTCAGAATAATACAGTCATATTAAATAACTACTTGGTACATACCTGCCTAGAATGTTTTACTTTCTATTTTTAATCATCTATTTGTAAGACAAAGATTTCAAAACATATATATTTTATGCAGACTATAGAAAAGTAATGTAGTACTGCTATTGACATTCTTTTTTTTACATTTTATTTATTTTTTATTTTTTTACTTTTTAACACTGCTTATTTTTTTTCTTTTTAATGGCTGCATAGTATTCCATGGTGTGTGTGTGTGTGTATATATATATATATATATATATATATATATATATATATATTCCCTCATTTTCTTTCCTTTTTTTTTTTTTAATTGCATTTTAGGTTTCGAGGTACAGGTGAAGAACATGCAAGATGGTTGCATAGGTACAAACATGGTGGTGTGATTTGCTGCCTTCCTCTGCTTCACCTATATCTGGCATTTCTCTCCACCTTCCCACCCCACCGTCCCTCCCCCATTTCCCCCCAACAGATCCCAGTGTGTAGTGCTCCCCTCCCTGTGTCCATGCTTGATAGAAACCTTTTGTTGACAGTTTATAATAATAAAATACACAACTTCACACATTCACTTTTTATAGTACCATTTACAAAGAAAGAAAATATGAAAATATCTTTAATAGTGCACTATTGTTCTCTCACTTTCTCCAGTACAGTTAAAAGTAAGCAACAAACTCCATTATACTCCTTATTCTGAATGAAACATTCTATGTTCACAAATATTGGTCAAGTAGACCTTGCCTTCTCTGGATACTTCTAACAACTACAAGTATAAAAAGTGATACTTTTAGTAACACTATTTTTCAATGTGTTACCATGAAACACTAGAGGTTTTTTTTTTTTCCCCGGAAATAGGGCAAATAGTGTCTTTAAATTGAATTAGATTAGCTAATGCATTCCAGAAAATCCAGAATTAATTGAGGAAATCTTTTGCCATTCTGTTTTTCTGGTACCACTTTTGATACCAACCTCTGAATCTCAGGTTCAAACACAGAAACAGAACCAGTAGATTATAACTGTATCTTTATTTATATCTATCTATATGTCACAGTGTATGTATATATCTATATCTAAAAATGTATGCATCTATCAAGAGATTTATTAAAATTAATCAGTTTATACAATCATGAAGACTTTTGGGATTCCATAAGCATGGAATGAAGTTCTGGTCTTCAAAATGGAATTTCTTCCCAGTCTGAAAGTTTATGGAGTATACTGATGATCTTCAAACTGCATATGCTAATAAATATCTAAAATAAATTACTGAGAATTAGAAAAATTATACTAATTAGAAAAATTTGCTTTCTGTAAGCCATGTCGGCATTATCTTTATTGATTAAATTATATACATTTTATAATTGAAGTGCTTCTATGATAGAGCCTAATTATTTATCATTCATTTGTTTTATTTTTGCCTTCCATTCCTAGACTCAGACCCCACTGATTGATGAGAGAGAGAGATGCAAAGGGAGAAACAGTCTATGGTGAAAATATTTTATTACATAAATAAAACAAAAGTATGACTACTAATGGCTTGATCAGAAAATATTTTCAATGGCAGATATCCATAATACACACATTACATGTATTAATGTTGTTCATGATACACAGTCTGTGGAAGAATCAAACATATAGATAATGCTGATTAAATATTCACGAGGATTTGTTTGACACTCAATGTCTTTCATTAAAATTATTTTGTCTAATATAATCCCAGTGTCAAAGTACAATTTTTGACATTTAAAAACATAACTTATTTCACAAATATATGAGCAGAAGTAAAAACTTTATTTTTGTAAGGAAATCAGCAGGATGACAAAACTAGTTCAAAGGAAGTGATGGAAAATTCGTATTTTCAATGAAAAGTCATAGTACTTTCCTGCATTATTTTCCCTTATGCTGTTTTCAACTGTACAGATTATGCAGATAGATATCAGATATCAGACAAATAACTTTAACTTATAAGTTCAAGTAAAAAACTTGAACTTATATGTTAAAGATATTCAAGTTTTTTCTTTCTTTCTTTTTTTTTTTTTTTTTTGAGACAGATTCTTACTCCTATTGCTCAAGCTGAAGTACAGTGGCACAATTTCAGCTTACTATAGCCTCAACCTCCCTGGACTCTGGTAATCCTTCCACTTCAGCCTCTCAAGTAGCTGGGACTACAGGCACATGCTACCACATCTGGCTAATATTTTGTATTTTTAGTAAAGATTTTTTTTTTTTTTTCTTTTTGCCATGTTGTCCACACTGGTCTCCACCCACCTTGGCCTCCCAAAGTGCTGGGATTACAGGAATGAGCTACTGCACCTGACTGCATTTAAACATATTTTCTTGTGGAGGCACTTAAACCAGAGGCTTTCCTTCAACCAAATTTAAGTTAATATGTTTCTCTATCCCTAGGAATTGGAAGTTATTCATGCTCTTATAAAAATGAAAAAATATTTAATCCATTATTTAAGATATCCATGGCTTTTTAATTAACCAATTTTAAGGATATTTTAATAGAACCAAAAATAATGTGCTAACTGAAAATTTATAGGCATTAAAGATAATTTTATTCCTACTCTTCAAATATATTCATTGTTTCATAAAATAATTACCTATATTTTAATACTCATATATATTTAATTGTAGATAACTATTGTATATGAAGAATGAGGAAGAATGGTTGTTGAAAATGAGAAAAAATAGCTTTTAATCAGTGATCCCTCATTTGCGTTATAAAGTTACTTTCAAATTAAAACCACAAACACTTGATTTTGACAGAATTCCATTAAATGTGCTTACATTTGCATGTCCCCTCTGAAGCCGGTTGGTTTTATATTTATGACAATATATAAACTTCCTCCTCTATCATTTCTAGTCTGTATACTCATTTTTTCATTAGGGCAAGAAAATATTCCCAGTATTATGTTATGTCAGCTCAGTGTATAGCATTACTTTTTAGTTGTTTACATAATATTCATATCATTTGACAGTTTTTCAAAGGCATTGCTCAGGAATCATGTAGCACCTAGTAGTCACCTAACTTTCTCTATCTGAAATTCATGCCTTGTTAGAAATTCATGCCTTGCTAGAGTTCTCTTTCCAGTACTCTCAGACCTCTATCTGTGCTTTGGATGGTTCCTTCCAATATCACCCCCACTAGGGTCCAAGGAGTCAACAGGGTCAAGATCACACTGGCCTGCTTTAAGCTAGATCACACGGGCCACTTTCTGATCTTTAGTGCTGAGCTCAGTTCCAGTACCTGCTCAGTTCTCTCCACAGATGTAACTTCCCATAGCCTATAACTGCTGCTGGTATAGACATACCTAAGTTCAAACAGCAGCCAAGGATAAGCTATCCCTGAAGCTTGGATAAATGTTTCCGTACAAATGTCCACATGTGTGAGTGAGGCACCTGTTGTACAGGTGAACTTTCTCTCTTCACTGCATTTCTGAAATCACAGTAGAGAGCTCTTATTACAAGTATTGCTTTAACTTGTATAATTTTCATCTGCATAATTATAATCCATTATTTTAAACATAAATTGATGAAGGGCATAAGCTATATCTGACTTATGTACACTTCCCCGCATATATCTTTTTCCTTCCCACATTCCTCTCTCTGTGGTGCAAAGACACTATGAATATCATACTCTAGTAGTTACAGGAGATTTAAACAAATAATTTTGAGGAGAAGAATGTTTAAATTGTTTCAATGTTATTTACTTTCCAAAGTATATCATATTTTCTGTCATTTTTATCACATGCTTATCTTTTATAAAATGAGAATTTATTGTAGATCTGATTTAGTAGGAACTAAAATGAACAGATCTTAAGTGAAATCTAAAACCTTTGCTTTGAATTTTTAGAAATGTTATTTTATAGGTATTCCTGATATCTTTCATTTTTTAGCACATTACAGAATTCTAAATTAGGTTTAACTATGGGTTTTAAAATGTAGTTTATCTTTTGGATAAATCAGTTAGTATAATTCATTGACTTGAACCAAAATTATCTGTATTGCATACCCCCAAAATTACTAGTTGCCAAATTATGCCATGGTTAATTAAAATATCATTACAATGAAGTTTATGAAGCAGTCATAACTATCTTAAGGACTTATTTTTTCAATAGCCTTTTCTTACTGGTGAGTCACAAACTTTAGAATATTTCTCAGAAATTTAGGTGGCTATGTCTGATCTAAGGACAGAATAGAATTTCTGTAAGCTCAGACAGGAATTGCTGGAACTGTTTCTACCAGTAAATTCATTAGGAACAAGATAGGTTTATGGTTTCACATTTGAAAATCAATTCTTTAACACATTATGTTTTTGTTTTAATATGATATTTGCTATTTATATTTAGCTTAAAAAGCCCCATGTAATAGATAGAAACTGAAGAAAATAGTGTTTCAAGAATATATATAATTAAGATGTAGATGAGTTCAAAATATTTCATGTTTCATATTTCATATTTCAAAGTTCAAAATAACACTGTGCTAAGATTATAAAAACATAGTTTCCAATTCTTTCACTATGTTAGTGTACAATTTACTTTTAAGAACAGATTTATCTCCGGATTGTTTTGTGTATAAAATGAGACAATTCAAGCTAAGTACATAATTATATGTTCAATAAATGCTAATTCTCCATACTATTGTACTGATACTATTATTACTTCATCGCCTTGGTTTTTGTTTTCTTTTCCAGTAATTAGGGTTTTGACTAATTCCTAATATTTTTATTGTCGAGAAATTCTATTGTGCTATGATCTATATAAACGTTGGCTTATCATCCTTGAAAGGGACAGTGGACAAGTCTTTCAGTCTTTTCCTAACTGGAGGTATAGGTCTCTTTTCCCTAGGGCTTACTATTTTCATGCATTACAAGGATAACATTTTATAACCTATCAAATTTATAAATAAGCATAAAATGTATGAATATTTTACCATAATAAAGTTTAAATATGTAAAATACTATTGGTTAGCACTTGGTCTAGAAATAACATTCAGTTTAGGTGGTAAGGTTTTACTTTGCTAGTCTACATAACTTTACTATAGTTTAAAATCTTTGCTTAACACAAAAATAATGCAACTATGTATGAGAGTAGAGAATGCTGTCTTCTTCATTTTAAAACTTATATTTATTTAACAGCTACTCAAGAATCTACTTCTCCTAAGATGCTCTTAATGATTTTTGGTGAGGCCGAATCTAAGAATATTGTTAATAGGCCTACAGAAAAGGCGGGGGTTGTTTTGATATGTAACTGAGGAAATTTATCAATGTAATAACACAATGATTTTTCTCCAACTTGGGAAAATTGATAGAGGAAAAGAAAAAATAAAAAAGGCAACCTAATGAAGATGATAAAAATAACATGTCCTGTCATATAGAAAAGTCAGTAAAAATTCCCCCATATAAAACCACAGGCAGTAATGTACTTATCCTGCATACACTTGGAAGGTGTTGACTATGGCAAATCTCCATAATCATAACCTAGGAAATTCCCAGTAGAACAATAGGAGCTATGCTGAGATAGATTCTAGTGTCTTTTTCTTGAAGTTTAACCTTTCCTTATTCTCCATATGAGAGGAGAGTGATTAGAGAGTATGCTTAATAAAGGTATGTCCACTAGGCACGTAAGAAAGGATTAAAATAACAAATGAAGTTCACAGAATCACACACTCAAAGAAGGAACAATAACAATCAAATCAGTTTTCTTACAAACTAAAGTTCAGAAGCTATGACTTTGATGAGATAATGTAATTATGTGGAGAGATAAGAAGTGTAGCAGAAAGACTGGGAGGCAAGAAAATTAGCTTGTAACTAAAGGGCAAGTTACTTATCCTCTTTGGTTCTTATCATAAAATAAAACTGAAAAGTTGGATTGAAAGGCTTTGAATGACTCCTCAACCTCTTACATATTGATTCTAAGGAGATGGAGATCAAATTGAAATGAACAACTCCTAAATCCTTTCCAGTACTTTACATTAAATCCCTATATAATTATTATATAATCAAATTTTATCATCAGTGTCAAGCTAAATTATGTATCTCTGATCTCTTTGATCTATGGGCAGAAGGTAACCGCTTTTCCATACTTAAACTCTATTAACAGTGTTCATTTTTAGTGGTTAATGTTTGTTGAAGACACAAACTAAAAAGAAACTGAAAAACAAAATACACCTTTAAACTCATGCATTCAGAAGAGATGCTGACATGATTTAAATAACAACAACAAAAAGTGTATGGAAGGCATCACGGGAGGATAAAGTGTAGCAGGAACTATTGCAAAGTTAGAGAATTGTAGAATGTGAAATGGAGTATGTTTGCTTAGTTTCTGAAGTGAAAATGTGTCTGACTGTTTACATGTTCTTCTTAGAAGGCTGGTATTGACTGGCATAGTTGCAATCTTCTCAAGAGGGTCTTCTCATGAATAGGCACCACAGTTTATGCCAAATTAACTTACCATAGCTTAATAATTAGACTAGGAATTGTTGTTAGACCTTGAAACAGTCACCACTAGTCTCATCAGCAGCCTAGTCTGGCAATTGAGTTATCTTGTAGGGTGGTTACCAGCTAAGATTAATAAAATGTTTTGGTTAGAAAACGTAAATGTGAGTAATGAAAATAATTATTTAATCTATCATGTAGTTAGAAGAAAGGTGGAGAAAAAAAAAAACTAACGGCAGAAGCTCTATCTATTCTTCCTTAAAACTTGTGATGT
Source organism: Saimiri boliviensis (assembly GCF_048565385.1). Classification (NCBI taxonomy): domain Eukaryota; kingdom Metazoa; phylum Chordata; class Mammalia; order Primates; family Cebidae; genus Saimiri; species Saimiri boliviensis. Next base: position 105,969,907 of record NC_133450.1, on the reverse strand, counting down.
CTTATAGTATATCCTAATATCAAGAAGTTTCTTGGTGGCCATTTACAGTCTGAGCATTGAGAGCAGAAAACAATAATATCTTTGTGAACGATCAGAATGTCAAGGGGCTCTCTCATGGAGGGCTTGCCTGAGAACTCATGCCTGGCTGGTAAACACAACAAAAGGAGTACTTCCAAAGCAGGTTTAAGAAAAACTATTAATTAGAAACATGTATAAAGTAATAAGATTAAACAACTAGAATTCATGAGCAAACATATTGAAAAGTGAGTGACGTAACATGGACCAGAAAGAAGAGACAGAAAGAAAACAAGTATTAAGAAGCTGAGTGTGTTTCAGAGGCTGAGGCAGAAGGAGAACTTGAGCCCAGGAGTTCAAAGTTACAGTGAGCTATGATCACACCAGTGTACTCCAGCCTAGCCAACAGAGCAAGATCCTGTATTAAAAAAAAAAAAAAAATCTGGGATGGAATATTCTCTAAAGTGATCTTAACATATGTCTTCCAACTCTCACATGAATATCCTTCTACTATTACTGGGGCTTCTACAAGAAATGTGGCACCCAATCCCACCTTGGGAAGTAGAAGTAAAGGAGAAGTTAGACAATTTGTTTTTTGGTGTAGACATGTATGTGTCCACTCGTGTCACTTAAGAATGTGGGTACACTCTTAGGAAATTCATCATTAGATGATTTTGTGTGCAAACACCATAGAGTGGACTTAAACAAACTTATATGAGATAGCCTACAATACCTGAAAGCTACATGGTATAGTCTATTGCTTCTAGGTTACAAACCTTTGCAACTTGTTATTATACAGAATACTATAGATAATTGTTGCACAATGGTAAGTATTTGTGTGTCTAAGCATAGCTAAACATTAAAAGGTACAGGAAAATATTGTATAAAATATTTTAAAAACGACACACCTATACTGGGCATTTACTATGAATGGAACTTACAGGGCTGAATGTTGTTCTGGGTGAGTCAGTGAGTGAGGGGTGAATTAATGCGATGGCCTAGAACATTGCTGCACACTACTGTGAATTTTATAAAATGTGTACACTTCGGCTACACAAAATTTATTTTAAAAGTTTGATTTATTGAATAATAAAAGAAAACTAATTGTTTGCTACCACTGAGATTAGGTGATTGTTCAATAATCAACAGCTAACAAATATAATTTCTTTTGCTAAGTAAATAAAGAGCCTTGGTATAATAAATTATGTAGAAAAAAATAAATCAATCATAAGGGAGAGGAATGAATATAGTAAGACAAAATTGAAACTTTAAAGGGCATCAGAGGCCTCACGGTGATGGTAATACTAGAATTGTTGAGAAAGGGAACCATACACATATCTATGGGGAATTACTTCTGATCTAAGAGATCAGCAAGTGCAAAGGTCCTGAAACTATAACATGACAACTACATTTAAGAAAAAGCAAAGAAGTAAACAGGAAAGGAAGGCAGGCTACAAAGACCTCCAATTCCCTCTGAATTACATGAAAATCTTCAGAGGGTTTTAAATATTTATTTATGAAATAAAATATCAGATTTTCCTTTTAAAAGAATTACTCTGTCTGCATGTTGATAATTCACTAAAGGGTAGAAGGCTATGATAGGACATAAACAATCAGCCTGGTTAGGGTACTATTGAAATAACTCAGAAGAGAGTTAAGGATAGCTTAAATCAGTATAGTAGTGATGTTTTGGATAAACAAACAAACAAACAAACAAACAAAACAAACAAACAAAACAAACAAACAAAAATTTCACTTTTTGGAGATTTAAAAATGTACAGCCAGGAATATCTGTTGATAATTTTTATATTAAGTATAAGAAAATTGGAAGGGTCGATAATCATTTCAAGTTGGCCAGAAGAATTGGAAAGAGAAGTGGCACTTAATAAGACAGGAAATACAATGTAAGTAGCAGTGACAGTAGAAGAAACACTAAAAACACTTAGCTTAGCATATGATGGAAGGGATTGTACGTGGTAGGATATTGAATGAAATATTTTCCAGATGCCTTGACAAAAAACACTAGAGTCACCACCATAAAATCAGCAGTAGAGCTTGAGGGAGAAGCCTGCAGCATAAAAGCAAGAGGGATCTGTGGCACCTGTGCCTGGGAAAAAGATAATGAGAAGACCACAGTGGTTACTTGTGCATCATGTATGGACATGGATCTTATGAGAGCATTAGGTGACTGGATGCTCAAGGGTCTGCTGCATCAGGAACAGTGAGGCAGAGATAATCTATAGTGGATCACTGCTAGAGCCCTATTGAGACATATCTGCTCTTCTGTAAAAAGGTCCTTACAGAAAGTTGGAACTAGGATAAAGCTCAACATGGCTTGAAAATTCATGAACATTGTGGCCTGAAGCCACTAGTAGAAGATACAAATAAAGGAAACTAGATTGAAAACATGCTTTCTTGCCAAAATGACATAAATAGACTGCAAATGAAATTAACCCTCTCTGCAATTGCTCTTCTCAGCTTCAATCTCTAAAGCCCAGAATGGTGAAATCTTCAAAACAGAGACATATCTCAGAATCAGACCACAATACTCTCACCCTTCTCATCCAAGGTGCTTAAGTAGGAGTAAAAGAAATATGCGTGGCCAGAGGGCAGTTGTCATTTCTGCCATCCTGAATAACATTTTTCTAACAATTTCCCTTTGTTTACTTCTTTTCGGTAATGTAGCTGTAAGAATAAACTTCAAATTTATGTTCCTTAACCTTCAAAGGGATATACTGAGTAATAACAAGTTGAGTGATTTTCTAAAATATTAATGTAAGCTCTATATGTAATTGAATGCCCTCTACTTTGAATTCATACAAATTCTGGTTGACACACACACACACACACACACACAAAGTTAAATTCTGATTTAAAGAAAATATTTCAGGTAGTTCACCTTAAGGTGAATGAGAACTCAATAAATAGCATAAAGCAGTAAACAACGTTTTGAAAGCATGTTAGGTAGTTCTTCATGTATCTAAGTTTGTAACTTTAAAAAGAAAAGCATGCACAGATTTTAGATAATTTTAAATAGGGTACAAAAATAACTTGAAAGAATGAATAAGACCAACTATTTGATAGCATAGCAGTGACGATAGTAAAAAATAATTTAGTTGTACATTTTAAAATAACTGAAATAATATAATTGGATTTTTTGCAACATAAAGAATAAATACTTGAGGGGATAGAGCCCCCATTCTCCATGATGTGATTACTATGCATTGCATGCCTGTATAAAAACATATCATGTACATCATATATTTATACACCTATAAGGTATCCACAAAAATTTAAAAGTAATAAAAAATATTTTAAAAAGTCAAGGCGCACTCCATGTTTTTGGATTGATGTCATATATCATTTTGAAATACATAGTTATTTCCTTTTCTATGAAATACATAGTTCTTTTCTTTTTTCAGTTCTCTCATAGCTTTATCTTCTTTCCTTTATTCTAAGATCTCTCTTTTTTCTTCATTCTTACAGCTTTCTTTTTTTCCCTTTAGACTCCTTTTCAGAAACCATTAACTATTAGCTACCATATCCCATGTTTAACTCTTACTCATGTCCCAAAATAATGAAAAATCTTTATTGTCATTTTTCTAAGAAAATTGCAATTTCTATACCAGACAAAATTCTGAAATTTTAAGAGAAAATATATGAAATAAAAGCAATAAACACTGCAAAATCTGGCCTCGACAACATTAATTATTCCTTTATTATATTGTATTCACTCTATGATATATAATTTTAACTGTCAATATGGCTTATCAATTTTTAAAATATTGAAAAGACCTTATCTCCATTTGTTTTAAATACTCAGCACACTAGTTTCACACTGAATTTTCTTGCTAAACTTTCTTGCTAGACTAATTCAGTTAAAAAATTATTCTTAAATATTTATGAACAAACTGGCAGGATATACCTAGAACAACCATTCCTCAACACACTTAGAGACAGCTTTCAAGAAATATTATGCTATAAAATGACACTGAAGAGCAAAGCAGTACTATGGAAAGTTAGAAATCCCTCTCATTTTATGAGCCTGAGGCCAACAAGTTTTCAAACATACTCAATTCCTTTGGAAGTATCTGGAGGCATCTGGTTAACTGTTTTGAAGTTGAAGCCAAGTAGTTGCATGATTCGAAAATTCTGAACAGTGGTGAGATGGCGCTTCAAATAGCATTGAAATGGGGAAAAATATAGAAAGAAATCAATAAAACCTTATTCAAACATAATTTGTTGGGTGTAGTTAAATAAGCTTTTTTCCCCTTGGATCAGTATCAGTGATTGCATTTTATTACTGGTTCTGTTACAGAACTAAAGATGACCCTTCCCAAGGTATAACTTTTTATGCCAATTTTTGAACTGGTAGCTGTTATGCTCACAAATTAACTGACATTACTGCCAAGCTGAGCTGAAAAGAAAAATTATGTAGCATTGATGCCATCAGTCTCTGCTTTCCCTGGCTCTTTTCAGAAGTAGCTACTAAAGCTGTTCAACATGCTGCATTGGCCAAAACATTTATGAGCCAGTCCAAATGATGTCAAAAACTTTTGGTTTTGCTTTGCTTTTCTATACCTTATCTGCTGGTAGCTTTGAAAAGTAGTGAGCACTTCCCATTCATCATTAGTTACATATTTAACTAATATTAGTAGATCTCCTATGAGGTATTAAGCACTAAGGCAACTTACTATAGTCCAATCAGAAGATAGAAACCATATAGTAATTTAGACAGAGAAAATTTAGTATAAACAACTATAAATTTTAGCAGGGAATTACAGAGTAGTAACGAATTTAGTAAGGAATAAAAAGCAAGTTAAAGAATATAAAAAGAGTAGATTTAAAAAGCATCCACTAAACTAGGGTTTAGAGTGAGTGTCCAAGGAAGAGCATCCTCTTTAAGACCAAAAAAAAAAAAAAAAGAAAAAGAAAAAAAAAAAGAAATGATCATTAGGGTGAACCAGCAACCAATAGACTGTGAAATGATTTTTGCAATCTACTCATCAGACAAAGGGCTAATATCCATAATTTTTTATTTTATTTTATTTTATTTTACTGCATTTTAGGTTTTGGGATACATGGGAAGAACATGCAAGATTGTTGCATAGGTACACACGTGGCAGTGTGATTTGCTGCCTTCCTCCCCATCACCTATATCTGGCATTTCTCCCCATGCTATCTCCCCAACTCCCCATCCCCCTCTGTCCTTCCCCTATTTCTCCCCAACAGACCCCAGTGTGTAGTGATCCCCTCCCTGTGTCCATGTGTTCTCATTGTTCAACACCCGCCTATGAGTGAGAACATGCAGTGTTTGATTTTCTGCTCCTGTGTCAGTTTGCTTAGAATGATGGCTTCCAGGTTCATCCATGTCCCTACAAAGGACACGAACTCATCGTTTTTGATGGCTGCATAATATTCCATGGTGTATATGTGCTACATTTTCCCTGTCCAGTCTATCATTGATGGGCATTTGGGTTGGTTCCAGGTCTTTGCTATTGTAAACTGTGCTGCAATGAACATTCGTGTGCACGTGTCCTTATAGTAGAACAATTTATAATCCTTTGGATATATACCCAGTAGTACGATTGCTGGGTCAAATGGAATTTCTATTTCTAGGTCCTTGAGGAATTGCCACACTGTCTTCCACAATGGTTGAACTAATTTACACTCACACCAATAGTGTAAAAGTGTTCCTATTTCTCCACATCCTCTCCAGCATCTGTCGTTTCCTGACTTTTTAATCATCACCATTCCAACTGGCATAGATGAAACAGATATACAAGAAACAAAAAAGAACCTATTCAAAAGTGTGCAAAGGATATGAACAGACGATTTACAAAAGAAGACATTTATGAGGCCAACAAACATATGAAAAAATGCTCATCATCACTGGTCATCAGAGAAATACAAATCAAAACTACATTGAGATACCATCTCATGCCAGTTAGAATGGCAATCATTAAAAAATTTGGGCCGGGCTCGGTGGCTCAAGCCTGTAATCCCAGCACTTTGGGAGGCCGAGGCGGGTGAATCACGAGGTCGAGAGATCGAGACCATCTTGGTCAACATAGTGAAACCCAGTCTCTACTAAAAATACAAAACACTAGCTGGGCATGGTGGCACGTGCCTGTAATCCCAGCTACTTAGGAGGCTGAGGCAGGAGAATTGCTTGAGCCCAGGAGGCGGAGGTTGCGGTGAGCCGAGATCGCGCCATTGCACTCCAGCCTGGGTAACGAGAGCGAAACTCCGTCTCAAAAAAAAAAAAAAAAAAAAAAAAAAAAATTTGAAGATAGCAGATACTAGAGAGGATGTGGAGAAATAGGAACAGTTTTACACTGTTGGTGGCAGTGTAAGTTAGTTCAACCATTGTGGAAGACAGTGTGGTGATTCCTCAAGGACCTAGATTTAGAAATTCCATTTGACCCAGCAATCCCATTAATGTGTATATATATCCAAGGATTATAAATCATTCTACTATAAGGACACGTGCACAAGAATGTTCATTGCAGCACTGTTTACAATAGCAAAGACCTGGAACCAACCCAAATGCCCATCAATGATAGACTGGACAGGGAAAATGTGGCACATATACACCATGGAATGTTATGCAGCCATCAAAAATGATGAGTTCGTGTCCTTTGTAGGGACATGGATGAATCTGGAAACCATCATTCTCAGCAAACTGACACAAAAACAGAAAATCAAATACCACCATGTTCTCACTCATAGGTGAGTGTTGAACAATGAGAGCACATGGACATAGGGAGGGAAGCATCATACACTGGGGCTATTGTAGGGGCAAGGGAGGGTCAGCAGGGAGTTGGGGAGGTTGGGGAAATATAATATGGAGAGAAATGCCAGACGTATGTGACAGGGGGGATGGAGGCAGTAAACCATATTGTCATGTATGTACCTATGCAACAATCCTGCATGATCTGCACATGTACCTCAGAATCTAAAGTATAATAAAAAAATTAAAAAAGAATTTTCTTGTCTATATTCATGAAGATTATTTTTCTGTTGTTTTTTTTTTTTTTTTTCAACATGTTTTTCTGTTTTGTGATAATCTGGTGTTGGTCTGCTAAAAGGATAATACAGACCTTGAGTTTGGATGCTTTCCTCCCCTCTTTTTTTCTGGAACACTTCATTAACTACTGATATTAATACTTCTTTAAATATTTTCTAGAATTCATCAGAGATACCTCCAATTTCACTTTTACATATAATATTTTTATATTTTTATAAACACATTTGATTTGTTTGATCATAAGTGGATATGAAAATTTTATTGGCTCTTATTCTTTGTGTCATGATATAGTCATTCTTCCTTTATTCCTCCTTTATTCTATGATAATGTGTTGCATTCATTGAACAGTTTTTGAATGTTATAAATATGGTAATCATTTTAAAAGTATTATTTTTACAGTATATTATTCTTTATATATAAATGAATTCAATCAGCTAATATTATATTAAGGATGCTTGTCATGACTTAAAATAAGATTCATGTGAATCTCATACAAATTGTCCCCTTCTCCTTCTTGGAGAGGTTTTTGTGTTCGATCTGTGTTATTTCTTTTCACATCTTTGACAAAATCCACCAGCAAGATCATCTACATATAGAACTTTTTTATTGCAGAAAGGTTTATAATTTCAATTTCTTTCAGGCATATTGAGGTATTTAGGTCCAGTATTCATTCTTACTTTATTGTCTTTCAAAAATGATGTATTCTATTTAAATTATCAAACATTGCTAGAAAGTTGTCTATAAAAACTTCTTATAATCTCATTCATTACATAAAATTTGTACATGTTTACATTATTTTATTTCTGATGTTGGTAATAGATGTATCTTTTTAATTGAACAATCCTAGTAGAGTTTTATTATTTTTAGTAATTGTTTCAAAAGCAAATTTTTACTTTAGTATTTATAGTTGTCTATTTTCTATTTATTTTTCTTGTTTTCTTTATTTACTTCTTACACTCAGTTATATGCACTTTATCATCTTCAGCTTTGTAAAAATTCATGTCATTAATTTAGCTTTTTTCTTTCTAATAAAAATATCTAAAGTTTTAAATGTTCCTCTAAGCATCCGTTATATATATACCCTATCGACTTGAAATCTTATTATGACCCTCTTTGGTCCAGAAACTGTTCAGTGGTATCCTTTCTCCCAAAAACATTGTGTGCACATATTGTCTTTTTACTTTTACATAAAAATAGATTGTTTTCATTTTAAGTGGCCTATAGATAATACTCTTCCCTTTTGATGTTTTAAGTATTAGATAATATTTCTAAGCAGCTTTAAAACAGGGAAAATATCATAAATGCTATGAAGCTAACATCTTAGATAAACTGAATGAAACACTATAATGAATGAAACTAAATAACTTTCTTCCTGCTTAGTTCAAAGCCCTCTCATGGGTCTTTGAATGTGATGAACATTTCAAGTAAATGTAGGTGACCACAAAGAAAATTGAAGGTTATATCTTATTTTATATATTTTGGTTATTTTTCCAATAATCCACAATAAAGGGACCCTTGAGAGAGTGAACAATATCTGCATGTAAAGAAAAGTGAAAAATAAAAATGGTTCTTTAGACTCTAAAATTAAAGTATTTATCTCCAGATGACTTTTCCTAAAGGATCTTTCAGGTAAGAGATAATAGTTTTTGCAGCATCCTTTAAAAATAGAAGAAATAAACAAGTTTGTAAAAATCTGTCTGCTTAGGAGCATCATTGTGTTATTATTAGCACCAACAAGCAAAAAAAAATTATGCTATTGAGTAAGTTTACAATCTGAATCACCTGTTCCATTTTATGAAGTGATATTACAACAAAAAAGTTATATAATAATACACAGAATCAATCTCTGTGAGTAATTGGCTGCTTTACAAAGTTCCAGATGATAAATAAATACAGTTAAGTGCCATCAGTAATAAAGTATGTTTACAAAATTAAACTGTAATATATATAATAAATTATGTAGCTTCTAACATATTCAATTATTGCTTTGCCTTCCTGGTTGAATCTATCACCAAATATAAGTAAGTTTGACACTTGACACTTAAGTCAAAGCTCTTATGCAGCCTTGTACTTTTTCTTTTTTAAGGTCAAATTCATATTGACTGGCATAGGGAAGGGGAACTGTTAGTTTTTAAATCTTTTTTTACTATCTAGTTTCTGAGATGATTGCTAGTTATCTTTTTCTTTCTCTTCAGAATTCCAATCCACCACATTCTCATACTTTTCACCCATAAAAACCTCTGCTTTCCCTCAGTTTTCTTTCCTTAATTCCTCACCCTACAGAAACTCTCTCTGTGTATTTTAGTGCACAAGAGCTTTGGCTACGGACATTTTCTCCTCTAATTATCTTTATTTTAAGTGATTTTAGCTAGTGATTTATATTTAAATTACATATATGCACAGATACTTCTAAATTAATACTTCATCCAAATTTTTTTCTACTATAATTCTGCATTAACATATCTCTGTTATATATCAACTTTGAAGTCATCTCAAACACACAATATCAAAGCCTATGTTTTTCATTGAATGCCTCCAGTGATCACCAAGGATCTTCACTCTCACTTTTGGCTAGCGTTCAAACGTCTCCAGGCCAAGTCTGAGCCCTAGAAATTGATTCCGTACATCCCTCTTGCTGATTTTTTACTCAATTATTTTGTGTCATTGAGATATTATATAAATATTACATTTTCATCTAAATTTTAAAACTATGCCTTTTATATTCACTTTTTATATTCATCTCGGATTATGTGATAAAATGTACAGAGATTGTTTCATTTTCTTAACAACCAATTTCTCGCCAAAAAAATCAAATAGACCACGTTTCCCCACTAATCTGTCACATCCAATTAACATATATGAAAATGTATAATTTTGAACTGTCTATTTTGTTTCTGTGTGTCAATACCACACTGTGTTATTTACTAAAACTTCATAATATCTTTATATTCTGTAAAGATTCCCTCCACTTTCAAATGCCCATTTTGAGTGCTATTTTAATGTTCAGAATAGTTTTCTTCCTACTCTTGATTCTCACGGCATATTTGAATCACCTTGTTTGTTCCATAATATGCTATATTATTATTTTGATAGAAATTGTATTATGTCTATAGATCAGTATGGGGTGATTGCATATATTTGTCAGTGTGTCTCCTATATTTCAATAAATTTAAAATTCATATACTTAACTCCCTCTTTTTAGTAAACTTTAATATTTTTATTTTACTCGCATTCTTAATTATTTTTTCTGAGTAAACTATTTTAACTTGGCAGCTAGACATTATTTTATGTCATTTAATTTCCATTTTTATTGTTGGAGATTCCATGATGTATACTTCCCCCTAGTTTTTGGTAATCTGTTTTGTTGTGGTTGTTGTTGTTGTTGTTGTTGTTGTCGTGGTTGCTCTGCCTGCTATAAAGATCTTCCCACTTTCTTTAGCCTTCAATAATATGTATATAAATGTATATTTACTTATCCTGCTTCACTTTTGCACAATGTATTTGGACTTACATTTACATAGTCTTAAATTTAGTTATTATTTCTTTAGGTATTGCTTTATTTTCATTCTCTGTCTTCTTTACATCTAAACTTCAATGAATAGATGTTCTAACCATTTAATGTAGTCCTCCATGTCACTTAGTCATTATTTTATGTTTGCTATCTTCTGCGTTTCTTATGTATGCGCAGGATCACTATTCTTCAGCTATATATATCTACATATATATGTAGATATACATTTATTTAAATATATATAACACTATATATACATTGTATATATAATTAATTTTTGTTCATCACTTGAATTTAAGTAACAAAGACATTATTCTGTTTGCTGTAATATTTCTAGCATATATGGACACTCAATAAATACTTCTCAAGTGAATGAATATTTGTATGTCCATTTTTAATGTTTTGTTCTTTTTAATTAAACCAAATATGTACATAATCTATTACATAGTCATAGTTTTATTTATTGATACAAGTTCTAAAATTATAACTCAGTATTTATTATTCTCAAATAATCATCAATGATGTGAAAATCTGCAAATATTCAGATGACCTGAGTGTTCTTAACTACAGTGGTTGTGTCACTAGATTACACAAATTCTCCATTTTTAAACTGAATAAATGAATGAACAAATGCATGAAGAAACCAGTCACTGGAATCATGTGAAGAGGGAAAGGTACTTATCAGAAAATAGATCATGCATATCAGAAAAAATAAATAAATCTAAAATTTCACTGGAATTGGATGTAATTTGTTGCAGTTATACCAATTATAACAGTATTATTCTTAAGATTGAGTGTGCTTATATACATATAATATTTAAAGTTCTGGAGATACATGTGCAGAAAGAGCAGGGTTGTTACATAGGTAAACACATGCCATAGAGGATTGCTGTACCCATCAACTCATCTTCTACGTTAGATATTACTCCTAATGCTATCCCTCCCTTAGCCCCTCACTCCCCAACAGGCACCAGTGTGTAATGTGCCCTCCCCATATGCATGTGTTCTCATTGTTCAACTCCCACTTATGAGTGAGAACATGCAATGTTTGGTTTTTCCATTCTTGTGTTAGTTTACTGAGAATGATGTTATTTCCAGCTTCATCCACGTCCCTTGCAAAAGACATAAACTCAATATTTTTTATGGTTGCATAGGGTTTCACGGTGTATATGTGCCACATTTTCTTTATCCAGTCTATCATTTGTGGGCATTTTGGTTGGTTCCAAATCTTTTCTATTGTGAACAGCGCTGCAATAAACATATGTGTGCATGTGTCTTTATAACAGAATGATTTACAGTCCTTTGCATATATACCCAGGAATGGGATTGTTCCAGCAAATGGTATACTTTCACCAACAGTGTAAAAGCATTCCTATTTCTCCACATCCTTTCCAGTATCTGTTGTTTCCTGACTTTTTAATGACCACCATTCTAACTGGCATGAGATGGTATCTCAATGTGGTTTTGATTTGTGCTTCTCTAATAATCAGTGATGGTGAGCTTTTTTTTCCACGTTTGTTGGTTGCATGCATGTCTTCTTTTGAGAAGCGTCTGTTCATATCCTTTGCCCACTTTCTGATTTTTTTCTTGTAAATTTGTTTAAGCTCTGTAGATTCTGGACATTAGCACTTGGTCCAACGGATACATTGCAAAATTTTTCTCCCATTTGGTAGGTTGCCTGTTCACTCTGATGACAGTTTCTTTTGCTGTGCAGAAGATCTTTAATTAGATCACATTTGTTGACTTTGGCGTTTGTTACCATTGCTTTTTGTGTTTTACTCATAAAGTCTTTGCCCATGCCTATGTACTAAATGATATTTTCTAGGTTCTCTTCTAGGGTTTTCATGGTTCTAGGTCTTCTGTTTAAGTCTTTCATCCATCTTGAGTTAATTTTTGTATAAGATGTAAGGACGGGGTCCAGTTTCAGCTTTCTGCATATGGCTAGCCAGTTTTCCCAATACCATTTATTAAATAGGGAATCCTTTCCCCATTGCTTGTTTTTGTGAGGTCTGTCAAAGATCAGATAGTTGCAGATGTGTGGTATTATTTCTGAGGCCTCTGTTCTGTCCCATTGGTCTACATATCTGTTTTGGTACTATTACCACGCTCTTTTGGTTACTGTAGACTTGTAATGTAGTTTGACATCAGGTAGTGTGATGACTCCAGGTTGGTTCTTTTTGCTGAGGATTATCTTGGTTATGTCATCTCTTTTTGGGCTTCATATGAAATTTAAAGTAGTTTAATCAAAAATTTCAAAACACAATGAAAAAATAGATACATATGTACTGATCTCGTATTAGTTGCAGAGTTATTGAGGAAAGTCCTTATATGCATATTCAACCAAAATCACAGGATAATGAAAAAGAGGACTATAATCATTGTATTAGGGAGGGAGTCTTACTAAACAAACACATTCCCAAGAGTTATCATGAGACAAAAGACATGTTCTTCTTTCAGTGTATATTACTTCTAGTTTCTACTGTTGGCTGAACACCATTGATATTTAAAATGCAGCACTATAAATGTATAGTTTACAAATAAATATTTTATATACTTTTGGAATATACATTTATATACATAAATAAACATATATATGTATATGTGTGTGTATATATATATATATATATATATATATATACATGTGAATATATTACAAGGATGTTTACATAAAACTAAATTAAATGTGTTTTCTTAGTGAAAGAAGAAATTTGAAGAACTATTTTGATTATGCATAATGTTTTCCTTATTTACCAACCAGGCATGCAAATCATTTGTATATGTTATCTTTTTGCTTTAACAATGATATATAATAAACAACCTGGACAATAAATGGCTTAAGAGCATAACCATTTACTATGTGTTCATAAAATGGTTCAGCTGTATCTCTGCTTGACTCTAGCAGATTCTACAGTGATCAGTTGAACTTATACCCACACTGTGTATTTGCCCTAAAAATGTTACATTTGCCTCAACGTTTCAGGGATAAAGAAAAAAAAGCACAGCCTATCTGAGACATGAAAATTTTATATCTGTGCACAGGATCACAAGAGAAAACAAACTGATCAATGTAAGAATATATAGCCTCTGTTTAGATATATTCATGTGTCATATTCCTAACATTATTTTAGACAAAGTGAGTCACTTTACCAAATGCAACATCCAAAGAGTAGTGAAATAAAGTACTCTCCCCCCAAAAAACTAAATACTACATATTTTGAACCATAAGAAAATGGCTATCATACTAGGTAAGTATGATTTTATTGCAACTAAAAATTCCTTGTAAAATTTCTTATGCAAAGACACACATAGGCTCTTAATATAGGGATGGAAGAAGATTTACCAAGCAAATAGTCTCTGATAAGACAGACTTTTAACCAACAAAGATCAAAGAAGACAAAGAAGGTATTATATAATGGTAATGGAATCAATACAACAATAAGAGCTAACTGTCCTAAATATATACCCATCTGATACAGGAGCACCCAGAATCATTAAGCAGGTTCTTAGAGATGTAGATAGAGACTTAGACTCCCACACAATAACAGTGAGAGACTTTAACACCCATTGTCAATATTAGATAGATCAATGAGACAGAAAATTAACAAGGATATTCAGGACTTCAACTCAGCTCTGGACCAAGCAGACCTAATAGACATTTGCAGAACTCTCTACCTCAAATCAACAGAATACACATTCTTCTCAATACCACATAGCACTTATTCTAAAAGAAACCACATAATTGAAAATAAAACACTCCTCAGCAAATGAAAATCATAGCAAGAGCAAACAAACTCAAGATCTAGGAAAATACAAGATATAACTAGGATCTGAGCAGAACTGAAGGAGATAGAGATACAAAAAAAAATCCTTCAGAAAACCAGTGAGTCCAGGAGCTTGTTTTTTGAAAAGATTAACAAAATAGAACACTAGCCAGACTAATAAAGACAAAAAGAGAGAAGAATCAAATAGATACAATGAAAAATGATAAAGGGGATATCACCACTGATTCCACAGAAATACAATCCACCATAAGAGAATAATATAAACCCATCTATGCAAATAAACTAGAAAATCTAGAAGAAATTGATAAATTCCTGGACATATACACTCTCCCAAGACTAAATCAGGAAGAAGTTGAATTCCTGAATAGAACAATAACAAGTTCTGAAATTGAGGCAGTATATTAATTGCCTACCAACCAAAAAAAGCTCAGGACCAGACAGATTAAGAGCCAAATTCTACCAGATGTATAAAGAGAAGCTGCTACCATTACTTGTGAAATTATTCCAAACAATAGAAAAAGAGGGACTCATCCATAACTACTTTTATGAGGCCAGCATCATCTTGATTGCAAAACCTGGCAGAGAAACAAGAAAATAAAATTTCAGAGCAATAGCCCTGATGAACATTGATGCAAAAATAAGTCAGCTTCATCCCCGGGATGCAAAGCTGGTTCAAGACACTCAAATCAATAAACGTAATGCATCACATAAACAGAACCAGTGATGAAAACCACGTAATTATCTCAATAGATGCACAAAAGGCCTTCAATAAAATTCAACACTCCTTCATGGTAAAACATTTAATAAACTAGATATTGATGGAACATATCTCAAAATTATAGGAACTATTTATGAGTAACTCACAGTCAATATCATACTGAATGGTCAAAAGCTGGAAGCATTCCCTTTGAAAACCGGCACACGATAAGGATGCTCCCTCTCACCACTCCTATTCTACATAGTATTGGAAGTTCTGGCCAGGGAAATTAGGCAAGAGAAAGAAATAAAGAATATTCAAATAGGGAAAAAGGAAGTCAAATTATCTCTGTTTGCAGATGACATTATTGTATATTTAGAATACCCCATCATCTCAGCATCATACTACCTGACTTCAAACTATATTACAAGGTTACAGTAACCAAAACAACTGGTACTGAAGCAGATATAAATGAATATCATATATCTGGGATATATCTTGGAGGGAAACATCACACACTGGGGACTGCCTGGGGGTTGAAGGGCCAGGGGTAAAATAGCATTAGGAGAAATACCTAATGTAGATGACAGATTGATGGGTGCAGCAAACTACGATGGCACATGTATACCTATGTAACAAACCTGCACATTCCCCACATGTTCCAGAACTTAAAGTATAATGATAATTAATAATAATAATAATAAACTTGCAACATTATTTGTATGACTCTAGTAAAGATCATATTTTTCATTAAAAAATATGGAAAAGTTGGATTTCAGATATATTTGTATTATATTTTTCTCAAACTTAGGCTTATTTTATTTCAGAATTTTAATGAGATTTTAACAGCTTTTTATAACTTACTTGCATTGCTTTATAACTTATTTGCATTGCTTTATAACATTTGCATTGCTTTAACTTGTGACAAAGAATGCTAAACAAGTTGTTTGTTAGAGATTTCAACACATACCATGATTTGATCTGCTAATTAGTATTACTGAAGCAGAAGTGCTGAAATATCATAGAAGTGTTATTTATAGAGTATCTACATTCCTTCAAAGTAAATTTGTTTACTATTAACTGTTCTTTGCAGTAAAAAAAATACTGCTATAGCTATATTTAATGAGATACATAAATCAGATCTAATGGACTATGACTCAGATTACCATCATTTTTATGTTGCTGAGATATGGACCAAGGCATCTATCATTCTATGACTAGTTAAGTATGGGTTGAAATATTTATACATGAGAAGAAAAGCTTTAATTTTTTAAAACAGTAGCAATAGAATGTTACATATCTCTTTGTTCTCTTTGTTTCATAAATATAGATGTGATAAATAATGCTGATCAAAACTGGGAGAGGAAAATATGCAGACAGCCGTGCATATTAACCTAGAAAACTCAGCTAATGGAAACGAAGAAAGAAAGAAAAAGTTCTGGGGATAAGGAAGATGAAGACAGAAAAAAAGTATGTTGATTGCTGCTTCATTAATTACATCAGCATCCTATGTTTAGCAGCTAGTAACACTCAGTTCTTTGGTAGTACGCCAAAGCCTAGACTACACTGGCACACGAATTCTTAGATCATTTTAATGCTTACACTCTTAAGAGCTAAAATCCGAATGTCTTCAGTTTTGCTAAAAAATGTTTTTTAAAACATAACTAATATGATATTTTCTTTTATATATTTTAATATTTTACAATTTTCACCTAGTTTTAGCTTTTCTACCACCATGATAACTAGACATATGGTCACTTTGACAGTTCAACCAAAATCTAAAATGATCGACAAGGGGCAAATCTTCTATCTCTTTCCTTTCCAGTACATGTGAAAGGATAATTGATTAATGTCTTATTGGTAATTATTTAGATATTTTTCTAGTTTTTTCTTTCGTTATCATATTGATTGTACATGACTAGTTGGTTTGCATGTATATATTTCAGCAATAATGAGAGTGTGGGAAACTTTATTGAATAAATGCTTAACATCAGATAAGTACTTTTCGATCTTCTCCTGCAATTAAAGTAATGCATTCTAAATATCAGACTTAACATAAAATCTCTTGGGCAGATTTTCAATAAGATATTTTACCTTCAGCCGGGCGCGGTGGCTCAAGCCTGTAATCCCAGCACTTTGGGAGGCTGAGGCGGGTGGATCACGAGGTCGAGAGATCGAGACCATCCTGGTCAACATGGTGAAACCTCGTCTCTACTAAAGATACAAAAAATTAGCTGGGCATGGTGGCACGAGCCTGTAATCCCAGCTACTCAGGAGGCTGAGGCAGGATAATTGCCTGAGCCCAGGAGGCGGAGGTTGCGGTGAGCCGAGATCGCGCCATTGCACTCCAGCCTGGGTAACAAGAGCGAAACTCCGTCTCAAAAAAAAAAAAAAAAAAAAAAAAGATATTTTACCTTCTGATAGATGCATTAGGTGTGCTGCTTATCCATTCTCCTTCTTCCTATCTGGAATGCAGACTTTACATGTGCAGATGAGTTGATGAGTTGGGCGTACTGAAATCATGAAGAAACATGTACAAAGAGAAAAATACAAGATACTAATGATGTCAGAAAAAAAATGAGAGAAAATCTTGAAACTGTTCACACTATGAACTAATTTATCAACACTAAATATTGCCTATGTCCAATTATCTGAGAAATATATAAATCCCTAGTTTTTTAGGCATGATTTATCAAGTTTTCAATACTTTGTTGCCAAAAACATGTTTACATTTGTAAAGTATTTATGTAGAATAAATAGAAAAGAAAATTTCTGCTCAACAAGTATATATATATTTAACTGTAATCATTAACAACAATTTTCCTACAAAAAGTTATTCAAACTTAACACCCTACCAACAGGAAATGGAAATGTTTGTTTTCTTGTAACATCTTTCCAATATACAAAATAACATTAGTTTATGTATTCTCTATAATTTATTAAGTTCTTAGCATGTACTTGGCACTGTGCTAATTATATAAATGGGAAATTCAAAATGATATGATCCACCTTTTCCATGTTTCTTATTTTATTTTCATAATTTTATGTTTTTCTTAATGAATCCTAGAAAAATAATTTGGCCTTAGTATTTCATATTTTGTGTTATTCCTGTGATTAGGATCAAAGGAAAGAATAAGAAGAAGTTTAAAGAACAGATTCTAGAATTACTCTGCTTGGGGTTGGAATCCTGTAGCCACTAAAAGTTATGTGGTGATAGCTCATTTAAATTTCATGAGCCTCAGTTTATTTGCCTGAAAATTGGGAATTTTCAGAGTAGCTATTACAAGATATATGAATTTTAAGCAACTAGAGGAGGGTCTGTCTAAAGCCACTTGATGGTGTCATGAGATTTTAACACATTTTAAAATTTGTATGTATTTGTATACATATTAAAAATGTTTGTGCAATTGTCTTATTGAAATGTGTACTGTTTACAGAATCTTTGTTGAAACTAT
Source organism: Saimiri boliviensis (assembly GCF_048565385.1). Taxonomy (NCBI): domain Eukaryota; kingdom Metazoa; phylum Chordata; class Mammalia; order Primates; family Cebidae; genus Saimiri; species Saimiri boliviensis. Next base: position 105,951,417 of record NC_133450.1, on the reverse strand, counting down.
AGTGTTTCTAAATATTTTTATATTATCTGAAAATAATCATGTTATCTATTTCTTTACAGTATTTATATTCCCTATCATTATCTTGTCTAATAAAATTAACTAGAATTTTCAGAACAACATTATAATTATGTTAGAAGCATACCTAATTGAAACACTGTTTCACCTATTTTAACGTTTTTACTTCTCATTGTTAAAAGACATTCATGATATACCGCAATCTTTTTTGGAAAGCCTCATTTATTATCTAGTGAGCTCATTTTTAATAACATTATTAACAAATTATCAGTATGCTTTTATATGTTTTATAATATACAATTTCTGTTCTCAGAAATAAAATTACTGTTGTATAAGGTGTTTTTATGGTTTTCTTCCAGAATGCTTCCTGCTTATTCGTCTTGGTATCTGCATCTGTTCTTTCTCCCTCTTTAGATTTTATTGTACTTTATTTCTTGTCACTTCTTGTTGTAATTTTTTTACCTAGTTTCTATATCTTTAAAAACCTCTTCATTATACTGAATTAATTAGCTCCATTTCAATTTATTAATTAATTTAATGACTTAATTGATCGATTAATCGTGTAATTAATAAATTGAGATAAATTCATTAAATGATTAACTTTTTTATGTGTGAAATTAATCTTTGCCTTAAAGGGTCATATTTAGTTCTTCTACATGCACAGTAATAGAGTGTGTGAACTTTTTTTTTCTGACCTCTGTTTAGCAAACTCTATGTGTTGAAACAAGGTCAGTGGAACAATCAGTCTCCTCTCTTTCAGGTATCTATTGCCATTGATGATACTGCATAATAAGCTGGGCGAAAACTTACTGTATTAAAACAACAAATTAATCCTACTATTAAATAGTTTGGCAGTTTGTGCTCCTCTCAGTTTCACCTGTCTGACTTCAACTGGGCTATTATACATCGATAGTCAGCTGAGGGATTATTTAGGGTTCTCTGCAATCCCGACAGTCAGTTCATCATTTATACTCGTTTGTTCTCCAACAGGCTAGCCTCATCTTACTCATACGGTAGTCACTATATTCCAAAGGAGAAGACTGAAGCCCAGTTCAAAGAATTTGGAATTAGGCAACACTTTTTCATGGGAGAAACTGCAAATGAAGGTACAAGGATAATTGCAGTTATTTTTACAAATAATTTAAACATTTCTCACTCATAAGGAGATATAGATTTCATTTTGCAATGAGTTTTTCTTTCATTTATTTTCTCATATGTAATTTAAAGTATTTGAGTCATGTAGTATTTCATTTATATCTGTTATTCATTTAGATCCCAGATATGTCTGAGATATTTATCTGGGAATATCATACATCCCAGATATATATCCCAGATATGCATTTAGACACAAATGCATAATTATGCATAACATAATTCCATCTTTGATGTCAAGAATAAAATAATTCTCGATAACAAGATTACTTTTAGTTTTAATGTGCCCAGCTACAAATTTGAACTAAAACCTTGTGCATAAATGTGTTTTCAGCACTTAGGAAAAGCACATATTAACAGTAAACTCCCAGGAGAAAATTCTGTTCATAACTGTGGCAACTCTGAAACAGAAATGGTTGATCATAAAAATCTTAGAAATAATGGGCAAAACCACTTTCCTACATAAAAGTGAAAGTCTTCTGAATTACAAAATATTGTTTGGAACTGGATGTGATAGAGGGATGTGTATGTGTGTATGTATGTACAGGGAAGGTGGGGAATTTATACACAAAAAGTCTAAAACCTAAGTAGAATTATGGAAGGAAAAAAGGTATTCATGAGAAAACAAAAGTAAACAAACAAAATCTCTTACTGAATGGTAAGAATAATAAATGAATTAGTCACTCCAACAGTGAATTTTTATGATGCTGAAAAGCATGAATCTAATTTTTAAAGATTCTCATACATGCTCGCACATACACACATATATGTAAATGGTGCTCTTTTATTATCACTTTCTCTCACTTTAAGCACCACAGGAATGCAATAAAAAGACAAGTCTAAACCCTGGTGTTTAATTTTACTTTAATGTCTGTTTAGTGAAATTTTACTTTAATGACTGTTTGGTGACATTAAACAAATCAATATGCAGGAAAGGTTTTTTTTTTTTTTTTTTTTTTTCTGCATTGTTTCCAATATAATTGAAGAAGATTTAATCTAGTTGTCAGTTGATGGATTGTTAAAATGATTTTTGATGACTAATCACCTTGTGATTTTTGGCATATAAATCAGAACTTTAAAATATTGTGACACTTTGTTGTGAAATGTTACTTTGTTTAAATATAGTTTATTTATGTGAAAAATTTTTCAGTGCTTTCCCATTATAACACTTGGAAATTGTCATTCCAATATATAAGCCATGAGAAAAAATTACTATATCTGTTTCATTAAATAAGGAACTTCCAATACAAAATATACACATTTATAAGCTATCTACATTTGTTATACTTATATTTCGATCAATTGTAAACTTAAAAGTATTATGATTACTAAACTTACATAAAATTTTAAAAATTATATTTATGAGCTCAACAATATAAAATACATGAAATATTTCAGTATATCCATAGTTTTGTTTCAGAAAATACAAGAAGATAGATTTTCAGGAATAAGTGTCACGTTAGGACAGATCCTGTGGACAAAGTGGAATTGAAGCATAAATTCAAGGAGAAACATGATATATTCTAACAATGCTCTAAATAAATGTTTTTCCAGTTTATTGTAGCTAAATAATATAATAAGATTATATTATTATATTCTTCAAGTGGAATATAATATAAGTCTAGGAAGAAAAGGATTAAATTGGGCTGTGCTAATTAAAAGGGACACAGACAAATAACCACAGCCCTGTCCTTTTCTAATCTGTGTGATAATTTCTGAAATGCTGTGAATCATAGTTTCGGATGTACTACAACTGATGATCTTTATATTCCTTTTCAATTATCATTATTTTATAAAACATGATTAAAATATTTTCTTCAAGTTGGAGTGTTCACAAATTTCAACTTCAATATGATTATAATTTTGTCATATAAAATTGTATTCCTGTATTAACTGTATAAAAAATTTAGAGTAATATTAATTTTTTATTTTGAGTAAATTTAATTTTAACTTTAAATAATTAAAAATTAAATTGATATATTACAATGCCAATAACTATATCTGTTTATAAAGCAATTTAAATAATGTAGAAGTATAATATCAAATAAGTATATCATATATCAACTATATATCAAATAATATGCTAATCATATTTACTTACAAATTAATACTATTAATTTTTGTGTGTATCATTCTCCATTTTAATGTGTATATAAATGTACCATTTATATAAAGGCATATACAATTTTATATAAATACTTTATATAAAAATTAAAAAATGTGTCTTTTTCAAAAAGCTGTAAATAGTTGGTAATATGCACAACTTTACAATAATGTTCTCAGATTACAAGAAAAATAGGAGAAGACTCAGTGTCAGTAACGAAGAAAGCACTGAACACCAGAATGCTGAGCTAAAGCTAAAGCAACCACGAGGAGGAGAAAGGAAGAAATTAACCGAAGGGGTTTACCACACATAGAAGGATGGAAGATAAAGACTGCACATCCCAGGCAAGAAGCTGCAACTAAAATCTGTATAAAAATACAAAAATTCAATTCTTATATAGAAAGAGGCTAGTTGAGAGCCATAATTATCCATTTTAGAGAAAATCTGTAGAAGTCCCAAGAGTAAAATGACCAATTAACTATGATAAAAATGTTAATAGCTACATTGAAATATTTATATAAAAAACAATTTACCAAAATATTGACAAGAAGAAATAAGAAATCTGAATGGTCATACAGATTAAAAAGTAAATTGTTATTAAGATCTCTCTGTCAGGAATAGACATCTTCAAAACCAATTTTTCCAAAATGTAAGCAAAGAAATTACAACAATTTTTTTGGGCAGTGCAGAAGGGAAATTTGGGATTGGAGCCCCCACACAGAGTCACCATTAGAGTACTCCCTAGTAGAGCTGTGAAAAGAGGGCCACTGTCCTCCACATCTTAGAATAATAGATACACAGACAGTTTGTACCAGGCACCTAGAAAAGCTGCAGATACTCAATGCCAGCTCATGAAAGCAGCCAGGAGGGGAGTTTTACCCTAAAAACCCACAGAGGCAGAGCTACCCAAGACCATGGGAGCCTACCTCTTGCATCAGTGTTACCTGGATGTGAGACATGTAGTCAAAACAGAACATTTTGGTACTCTAGGTTTAATGACTGCCTTATTGGATTTTCGACTTGTGTGTGGCCTGTAGTTCCTTTGTTTTGGTAAATTTTTCCCATTTAGAATGGATGCATTTACCCAATGCCAGTACCTCCATTGTATCTAGGAAATAACTATCTTGTTTTTGATTTTACAAGCTCATAGATAAAAGGGACTTGCCTTGTCTCAGATGAGACTTGGCACTTTTGCACTTGGATATTCGAATTAATGCTGAAATAAGTTAGTTTAGACTACCAGGGACTGTTGCAAGAGCATAATTATGTTTTGAAATGTGAGAGCATGAGATTTGGGAGGAGTTGGATCAAAATGATGTGGTTTGTTCCCATCCAAATCACACAATGAATTGTAGTCCCCATAATCCCTACATGCCAAGAGCAGGACCAGATTGAGGTAAAGAAATCATGAGGGCAGGTTCCCCCATGGGGCTCTCATGATAATGAGTGAGTCTCATGAGGTCTGATGGTTTTACAAGCAACTGACATTTCCCCTGCTAGCACTCATTCTCTCTCTTACCACCTGGTAAAGAGGTGCCTTCCACCACAATTGTGAGTTTTCTAAGGCCTCCCCAGTCATGTGGACTTGTGAGTCAATTAAACCTCTTTTCTTTATAATTTACCCAGTCTCGGGTATTACTTCATAGTGGCGTGAGAATGGACTGATACACGTAGACAATTCAGATTTATAAAAGTGCCTCCTAAACATAGGAAAATTTTCAATTTCAACAGAGTAAGAGAAATTCTTTAAAACAGCAATTAGACATAATTAGTCAAATATTTTCAAAAATTCAAACAGACTTTGTTGGTGAAACTGCAGGGAAATATTCACCATCATACATTGCTATAAAGTAAAGGGTGATTATATCCCTAATGAAAAATATTGTGTTGTGGTCTCTTGCAGGGTTTCTCAAAGTCTATGTATTCTTGAGAAACTTTAAAAAGTGCATATTTTATGTCCAACTCCAAGACATTCTAATTGCTTAATGAGGTCTAGAAATAGGCATTTTTAACAATTTCTTAAGTTGCTTTTGGAACAGGTTGCCAGTGTAGATAACTTTAAGGGACACTGCTCTATTCAGGGTTTGGCAAAAGGCAGGCACATGGGGAAAGAATGGGACCCATTTATGAGGCTTAACTGTTGCTTCTCCAAGGCCAGTTGCAAGTCAGGTCTCTAAACAATGCATGAACCTATGTCTAGAGACAACAGTGGCAGAAAGAGAGAGAGAGAGACAGAGCGAGAGACAAAGAGAGAGAGACAGAGAGAAGGTGACTGTGGGGACAGGCTGGGCTTCCTAGTGTAACTTGCTCTTTTTTCTGTCTTTAACTTTTATGTTAAGTTCAGGGGTACATGTGCAAAATGTGCAAGTTTGTTACATATGTAAACATATGTCATGGTGTTTTGCTGCACAGCTCTTCCCATCACCTACATGTTAAGCTCAGCATCCATTAGCTATTCATACTGATATTCTCCATTCCCCCAATGCCCTCCAACAGACCCCAGAGTGTGTTGCCCCCCACAATGTGTCAATGTGTTTTTAAGCATTCAGCTCTCACTTACAAGTGAAAACATGTGGTGTTTGATTTTCTGTTCCTGTGCCAGTTTGCTGAGAATAATGGCTTCCAACTCCATGTGTGTCCAGCAAAGAACATGATCTTGTTTTTTTTTTTTTTTTTTTTATGGCTACATTGTATTCCATTCAATTATGATTCATTGTCATTGGTTTTATCTTACCATTTTCATATTGATACCTTCTTTCTCCCTCACAGTGAGAAGCTTCATGTTCAATATACTTCATTTTAATGTCAATATGTACCACATGTTGATATATGTACCATGTATATGAAAAGTATATGTACCACATTTTCTTTACCCTGTCAATCATCAATGGGCATTTAGGTTGATTCTAGATCTTTGCTACTGTGAAAAGGACTGCAATGAACATAGGCATTCATGTATCTTTATAATATAATGATTTGCATTTCTTTGTGTGTATACCCAGTAAATAGGTTGCTGGGTCAAATGGTATTTCTGTCTCTAGAACTTGAGGTATCATCACACTGTCTTCCACAATGGTAAACTAATTTACACACCTACTAAGAGTGTAAAAGCATATCTTTTTCTTTGCAGACTCACCAGCATCTATTGTTTTTTGATTTTTTTTATAATAGTCATTCTGACTGGCATGAGCTGATGTCTCATTGTGGTTTTGATTTGCATTTCTCTAATGATTAGTGTTGATGAGCTTTCTTTCATATGTTGGCCTCATGTACATCTTCTTTTGAGAAGTGATTGTTCAAGTCCTTTTCCCACTTTTTATGTTTCTTATACAATTGTTTAAGTTACATGGCAGGTTTACCAAAATAATTAAAGTAAAACAAAAAACAAAAATTTACTAACCTAAAAAATTGAGTGGTGAATTAGAATAGAAGAAAAGTTTGACAGAGTGACATACTTCTGAGTTTAACTGTGTAACCTTGCCTTTGGAAGCACATTAATGTTCTAAGTATTCAAAAAATAAAACTAAATGAGAAAGGATAGGAGACAAAAACTCAAAATAAAATAAAACCAATCAATTCCAATAACATTTCAAATAAATATCAATACTGGAGGGATTGACAAGGAAGGGAGTACAGGAGAAAAGAAAACAAACCGTTAATTTTTAATAGATTTTTTCTTAATTGTAGTATAAGCAAAGCAATTTTTAAACTATTATGAGTATAATATTGATGTTGAAGGTGAAGTATATTTGTCAAAGGGTTCTCACTGTGAAAAAGAAGTTGCCAGTATGAAAATGAAATGGTAAGATAGAACCAATGACAATGATTTAGAATTGAAAATATCAGTGTATAAACATATATATAAACACTATGTGTCTTCATATTTAGACTGAACCTCAGTCAGTAGATCACTAAAAGGTACAAGAACACCTTTGAAGAATGACTCTCAGAAGCAAGAGAAGGATAGGTTTGAGATTAACAAGAAGGATAATGTCATACCAGAGAATTCAGCTATATTAGAAAGTGATGAGGACATTTCACCACAATATAGGATCCAAATGGAATAAAATCTCATTGCCAAATCTGAGATGGTTTGACTATAAAAATATTTAATTAAGATATAAATTACTCAAACTTGGGAACACCATATGTGATAATAAAAATAAATGAATAACTGCATTAATAAAGGTGCTCTTGCTTAGTAGAATACTGAATGCCAACTGGTAAAAGTACAATGAGTCATGTAGTTGAAAAATCATTCTGTTTTGTCCATTAAAATGATAAAAATTTGTTCCAGCAAGGATAATTAATAAATACTAATTCTATGCAAAAATATTGATGAGTATGAGAATAATTTATGCTCTTAATGTATACTTTAAAAATTGTATTTATATCAGAAAATACATTAATAATATACTGGAAAAATTGAACAGCACCATTACTGAATGAGGACACCTCATTCATCAATGAGAGGAGCATATGGACATTTTGTGCCTCCAGATGTGGCATTCTGAGAAGTATGTACAATCACTCATATAACACTCACCCTGAGAATACATAGCTTGAATTTAAACATAAGTAAACATCAGATATAATAATCCTGAGTGAGAAATGTTCTATTTTTTAAAAAGTAAAAGCAATCTTCTAAATACCAACATTATAAAAGACAAATGAGTGTTAATATTTTTTAAAGATTTAAAAATATGATCACTAAATAGTAGATGATTTCAGAGTATCTTTGAACTGCAGGAGAAGTCTAAAAAACTCTAAAATATATCAACCTATTTCCAAATTGAGTTACTAATCACAGTTTTGACAATAGTATTCATAATGTTAAACGTACACAATACCTTTAATCTTAGGAAGCAAACACTGAAATATCAGAGAAAAAGATAAAGAAAACGTGGAAAAATATTAATAATAGCAAAGTTTAGGTAAAAGGTTTACAAATATTCTTTGTAATATTCACATTGTAACTTTACTAAATATTTAAAATCAAAGGCACAACAGTGAATAATAAAATAAATTAGCAATATGATTGATTATCTGACACATGACTCATCCAATAATTTAAAGAACTCCTAAAAAGCAATGAGCAAAAACAGAAAACAAACCATCACTACCAAAATAGCAAAAGGCTACCAAATAAAAAATAGACTAAAGCCTTGAACAAAAACTTTATAAAAAGACTATTTAAATGTTCAATAAACATATGGAAAAAGTTAGGTAAATAACATACAGTGACATATGCCTACATATCCACCAGAATGACTAAAGTAAATAAAAGTATGAATGGCAAATGTCAGTTAAGGTGCAAAGTAACTGAAACATTCATATTCTAGTAAGGTTTGTGTTAATTGATACATACATTTTGGAAAGCTGAAATTGCATATGAAAGCTGAAAAGGTGCATTTCTGTGATCTAGAACTTTCACTTATAAGTATACATGCAACTGAAATAAATACATATTTTCACCAAGGAAATGCATAAGAATGTTATTTAACTTGTTCACGCTATTGCAGCAGTGAAAAACTGGAAACTACCCAAAAGTTACTCAACAGCACAATGGGTATATAACTTTTGTGATATGCATTCAAGGGAATACTTACTACACAAGAATAAAATGAAGAAATCATAAATACACATAATGGTATGAATAATCTTAATGGTGAAGAAAATGAGCCAGGCACCAATCTATAAATTTCCTGTGATATAATGTACATAAAATTTTTAAAAACTGGCAAAATGAATTAATTCTGATAACAGGATAGTGGCCACCTAGAGAATAAAATGAGGTATGAGTGGGGTTTACACGATTCTTGGTATATTCAATTTCTTTTTTGGGGGTGCCTTTTAAACAGGTGTGTTCACTTTGTAAAAAGTCATCAAATTTCCTGCTTATAATCTTTCTAGTTTATTATGCATATTATCATATTAGTTTGCTAGGACTGCTGCAAGGAAGTCTCATAGACAAGATTAACTAAATAACAAATGTATTCTTTCACAGTTCTGGAGGCTAGAAATCCAAGATCAAGATGTCAACAAGGTTAGTTTCTTCTGAGAACTCTCCTCTTCTTCTATATGGTTGACTCCCTCCTGTGTCTTCACATAGTCATCCTTCTGTTTATCTGTGTCCAAATTATCTCTTCTTAAAAAGATGTCATTCAGATTGGATTAGGACCCAGCCTAATGACCTGATGATCTCATTTTAACTTAATTATCTTTTTACAAATACTATCTATAAAAGCAGTCTCAGTATTGAAGGTTAGAACTTCCAAATACTACATTTTTTTGGAGTCCCAATTCAGCCCATCACAGTTACATTTCATTTAAAAAATGCTTTAACATAAAAATCACCAGGTGTCTGTATTAGTTTGTTCCCTCATTGCTATAAAGAAATACTCGAGACTGGGTAATTTATATACACATTTTAAAAACAGGTTTAGTTCACTCACAGTTCTGCAGGCTGCACAGGAGGCACAGCTTGGGAGACCTCCAAAAACTTACAATTATGGGGGAAGGTGAAGGGGAAGCAAGCATGTCTTACATGGTCAGAGAAGGAGTAAGAGAGAGAAAAGAGAAGTGCTACAAATGTTTAAACAACGAATTTCATAAGAATTCACTATCATGAGTACAGGAAGGGAAAAATCCACCCTTTTTACCAATCACCTCATACTAAGCCCCTCCTCCAACATTGGGGATTAAAATTCAACCTGAGATTTGGGCAGAAACACAAATTCAAATCATACTGGTGCCTCTTTTTTAATTTTTTTTTTTTTATTTCTGTAGGTTTTTGGGGAACATGTGGTATTTGGTTACGTGAGTAAGTTCTCTAGTGATGATTTGTGAGATTTGGTACACCCATCACCCAAGCAGTATACACTGACCCCAATCTGTAGTCTGTTATCCTACCCTTTCCCTCCAAGTCCCCAAAATTCACTGTATCATTTTTATGCCTTTGCTTTCTCAAAGCTTAGCTCCCACATATGAATGAGAACATATGATGTTAGGTTTTCCATTCCTCAGTTACTTCACTTAGAATAATAGTCTCCAATTCCATCCAGGTTGCTGCAAATGCCATCAATTCATTCATTTTTATGGCTGAGTACTACTCCATACACCCACACACAAAACATGACATATATATATATATATATATATATATATATATATATATATGTATATACATATCACAATTTATACCCAGTAGTGGGATTGCTGGATCAAATGCTAGTTCTACTTTTGGTTCTTTAAGGAATTTCCACACTGTTTTCCACAGCGGTTGTACTAGTTTACATTCCTACCAGCAGTGTAGAAGTGTTCCCTTTTCACTGCATACATGGTGACTTAAATAGCAAGTTAGGCAATCTGGGAGAATACTGTTACAGACAATGGAAACTATGAAAATATGACTAAGGAAGACCAAGTGCTGCATTTTCAAGGAAACACAAGGAGTTAGTGGTGGTTGGGCAGACGTACAATGGGGACTATGGTAAGAGATGAGACAAAAGAGGTCCAGGAGGTGACATTCTGTAGGGCTTAAAGAAAAACACATTTTTGTGTTCTAAACACCTTTCAGATCAGCTGTAACACTGAAATATGATTTATTACAAGGTATGTAGTGAATGGCATCAATAGTGAAGCCAACATATTCTAGCCTGATTTAACGTCAATTATAATTACAGTGACTCCAACACAACAATGTCTGACCACTGACCATATTTTGCAAAATACTTGGAAAAGTAAAATTAAAGAATTCAGAAAGGAGTTTGTTAAAATGTTAAACTTAGAATAGCTATAGATCCAGATTATTGAAGGGATACTTAACGTGAATGCATACATAACCATTAAAAGATAAAGAAACACAATCCACATTTCAGGGGTGTACAGTTGTGACATTGCAAATTTGTGCTCCCTATAAACTGCAGAAGATGTTGCTATTGGGAGAATCTTACATTTTTGTTTGCAGAAAAACTTCCACTAGTGATGTAGCCAAATAACTAATTGGATGAGAATATGTTGTTCAAAGAGAGTTATCTGTAAAAGTCTATATCATAAATTTTAATATAAATTATCATAAAAGAGTCTTCTGTAGTGAGTTTTTTATAAACTGTAGGAAATAATTCCTATTGAGTTACTGTTATTAGTTTCTTTAAAATAATATTTGTTAAAATTAAGGTTTAAATATAATTTATTTGGAATTATAGACTTCTAGAAATGGAAAGAACGTTAGGAATATTCTAGTCTAGCTGTTTTATGTTTCAAATTGGGCTGAGAGGAGTTAAATAATATTCCTCAATGTTACATTAATTGACAAAAATGTTGGAACTAAAACCAAGTTTCCATAGGTTTATTCTCCTCCTTTTAAGTGGTAGTTCTAAAACCTATTTGGTCTAAGAGGAGTAGTTCATCCCTGAAACTTTCCTGCAGTGTTCACCCAAATTGAGGATACAGTTGTGAAACAGTAACTACTATAAAAAGGAAGGAACTCGGGCAATTTACTCTCTTCTCCTGATAGGAACTCACAGAACAGTATATTCTCATAAAGTTCATAAAGTGAAAACAGTAAAAAGAACCAGAATTTATGTAAAGGGAAAATGTCACTAGATAGTCTCTTATAGTGTCTGTTGAAGTGGTATTTTAAGAATTTTTATAGACATATTTGAATCATTACTTGCCTGAGAATATTAATTTTTTCAATCAACTATTAATAAAGGGGATATAGGTTAACTGTAATACAATATACAATATAGATTGTATAAATCTATGTTTTATTTAAATTGAATTAATGATTGACAAATTTAATATGCATGTAAATCACCAGGGGAAGTAAAATGCAGAATTTAGGGATTCTACACCCAAAGACTGCTTCAGTAGGCTTAGTGGTGAAGACAAAATCTTTGTATTTATCACAGTTAACTAAAATAGCTCTGATGCACTGGTTCCTAGACCACTCTTTCAAAAAAGCTATTTCAATGCATACCAATGTTTTTGGGAGCATTTTCTTATCTTTCTTCCTGGCTGTTGTTCATTGTATTTGTTTAGACTTTTGACATTTTGCTATACTCACTGATCATAGATAGACCAAAAAGACCAAATCTAACTTTCATCAATGTATTTTATTCATTATTTTTCTATCAGTCAAAAAGTATTGTAGTGTAACTTAAAATGGTCATATTTATTATTGGCACTATCTTTGACAATATGCATTATAAACTGAATATAACAATGTATACATACATACTGTATAACATTTCTACAAAAATTAAACATCAATTTTTGTAGAAAATTTTCCATAAAAATTATAGAAATTAATAATATGTAGCTTTGGCTTCTTATAGGAGACTCAAAACAAATATTCATTTCCTAATTACTGGAAAGAATCCCTGGTTAATTACGTGCACTAAGTTAGAGTTTCATCTAAACTATTAATGAAATCATGTATACTGGAATGTGGCTTTTTTTTTTTAAGGCAAAGATTGAACATTAACAAAATCCAGATTCTGATGCAGTAGGTTTCAGGTTAGGCATACGATTCTGAATTTCTAACACACATCCAACCGATACCTCTATTTCTAGTCTGTGAATCATGCTTTGTACAATGATGCTTTAGAGAACATTTCTTTCATTTACATATCACAACTCTGTGTGGTGAATCTATTTTTCATACTATATGCACAATAGTGTTCAGTAGAATTTTGTTCCATCTACCGATAGAATTCATTACCAGTATGCATTGGAGAATTCTTTTGTCAGTTCCTGAAAAATGAAATGTTTTTCACCATCTGAGGTCATTTTTTTGTATCCACTTATACATGAGATGCTCTGACTGTATTATTTGAGAACAAATTGCCCTAAATTGAGAATCACTTGACTCTTCAGATCACATTCAGCTTGCACTGGTGAACTTTGCAAGCTTAACTACTAAACAAATCTTTGGTGAAAAATAAGAACAAATTAAAAGATTTCTGTTAAACTAAATGCCTCCTGAAGGACTAAGAAAAATTTCAATCATTCCAGAATTGTCTGGTCGAATGGTAAAAAAAAACCAAAGGTTTCATGTTTTATATTGTAGAGCAAAATAGTTGGAAAATATCAGAAAGGCATTGTGGTTTATTCAATTAAAAGGAAAAAAAAATAAAAGAATATAGAGAATTATCCTTATGGACATCCTAAAATGTGAATTAAAACCTCTCAAATATTTAAGAATGTTCCTAGAAACATCACATCTTAAAAAACATGCAAGTACCACCACGATGATAAAGTCAGGATATTATGCCATCTTTCTAGTTTAGCTTAGAGATCTGACTTAATGTCTTGACTCTAACACGATTATTCTGCTTCCTGCTGTTTCTTGCATTCTAAAGCGGAAATAACCTTATAATACGCCATGCTATGCAATAAAAGAAAGACACATACAAAAAGGAAACAAAATTATTTTCTGGTCAATTTGTCCCCCCACCCTATGTGAACTATCTCAGAATATAAAACAAATCGATTTCCATCTTCAGGAAGAGAAAATTTCTACTAAAATCTGTATCCTATCTATCATGGATTTCTGGAACCCAGAGATTATCTCCACAATTGAACACTAACTGAGGATTGAAAAGTAGGTGCGATTGAAAGGCAGGTGATTTCTGCATTTCCAATTGAGGTATCCTGTTTATCTCACTCGGACTTGTTAGGCAGTAGGTGCAGCCCACAGAGGATGAGCAGAAGCAGGGCGGTTGTCACCTCACCCAGAAAGCACAAGGAGCAGGGGTTCTCCCTTTCCCAGCCAAAAGAAGCCTTGAGAGACTGTGTTATCTGGCCTAGATACTACTCATTTCCCACGATTTTTGCAATCTACAGATTAGGGATTCTCTCGTGTGCCTACACCACCTGGGCCCTGGTTTCAAGCACGAAACTAGGCAGCTGTTTTGAGTTTTGGGGTTTTTTTCATACTCTAGTGACACCTGGAACCCCAGCAAGACAGAACCATTCACTCCCCTGGAAAGGGGGCTCTTTTGAGAAGCGTCTGTTTATAACATTTGCCCACTTTTTGATGGATGAGCTATGAGGTTTTATTATGGACTTACAGGGGACAGAGTACAGTAGTGGTAGGGTAGACTAGTAAAATGATCCAGTGGCTGTGCTCTGGACAAGATATCCACCTTCCTACCATCCAGTGTCAGTGGGCTGATAACGATATCCACCTGGCAACCTCTATCCAATGCAAAACTCACTGCCCCAATATCCTCTATTGGCTGTGTTCCAAGATATGGGACAGGGACTCAAATGTTTCTTGTACACAAGAAACAAATTTCCATATTGGCCACCTACAAATTTCCTACCTCAGAACACATACTCAGATGTTTCTGCCATACAGGGTTATTCTAAGAGTATGCTAACAGATGTAAGTTATTGGTATCAGATGTTTTTACACTATATTACCACAATCCAAACACCTCCCATGAAGCCCCACCTCCAACTTTGGGGATCACATTTTAACATGAGATTTGGAATGCATGAAACAACAACCATATCAATATAATCACAGAAAGATCATTACATTTTCTGAGGCTGAAACTTTCAGTTATGCTTTAAACTATGTTAAAATTTATTAAGACATAGCAAAACCTTGTTTTAAAAATTATGGTCTATTAATCATTGTTATAAATCATAAAATTGATTTTTTAAATAGATTCTTATATCCATCTTGTTTTTCTCTTCCTTAGTCTAACTGAAGCAGAGTCCTTTGAATCGTTCTCTTGAATATCTTTATAACAAGTATTGAGTCTTTACACACTACACACTAAATCTTGAGAAAATTCTGACAATTCTTTCCCAGCTTTACACAAAATAATTCCTCACAAGAAAGATTGCTTTCTAGGAAACAAGGCAAAGTTTAAACATGATGAAAGAGATTATTGATCAATGCAGTTTGAAGAGTGCACAAAAGAAAAAAAAAGGCAAGCATAATATTTCTTATTCCTATCCAAGGCTCTTCACCCAGCTGGCCTTAACTCATGAAGAAGATGCAAAATTTATCTTAAAAATATCTTAGAATTCTAATGACAGAATGCATTATATTTTTTGGAACATGATAGAATAAGATGCTACACTGAATAAATTGACTACCTTTTATAGACTTGACTAAGACTAGCATAGCTGAAAACTGAGAAAAAAAAAAAAAAAAAGTATCAGTACCCTACATTCTGAGTTCAGAGAATGGCAAGCTGTGAGATCAGAGACTCATGAGAAGCACTATTTTAGCAGGAGTGTGATTGCATTTCTATCCCACCTGCCTTTTCCAATTTAAGAGAACTACACTTGGGATATAGGGACACTAGTAGTCTTTTAAATAAGGAAATGTCATGAAGATAGGTCATTCCATTTCTCTTTTCCCTCAAAAAGGGGTTATTGACTGATTCTCATTACCAATACGTCACTAGGTAGTCACTGGTGAATTGCTTGCAATTTTTGTGGGTGTCTATGAGGCAGGGCTGTTTACTTCCCCGTAGGATATCTACTTTGCCATTGGGCTTAATCCTTGCACTTAGGATACTAAATTGGAATGGGATCAGGGAGAGCTACAAAGGACTGAGGAAAGATGGTATGGGCAGGCTGAGATTAGGTAGGGGAAACTCTCAAATATTTGTTTCTGAAAGGCTGCAGAAAATGGATTTTACCCTTGCCTAGTTAGAATTGTAAAGGATATACGGGACTGGTGCTCATATATTTTGCTGGGACTACCAGTGTGTGATTCATAGTTCCGGGCATATTAAGAACGTGCCACCAGTCCCTCTTTCTAGATGCCAAAATGAGTAAGTTCACTCTTCTCCATGTCCACTGATGTTTGGGACATGTGTTTGAGCTTGAGTCGGTGAGGTTGGCTTTGGTCTGTATTTATCTACAGAAGGATCATATGCAATGACTTAGATCAGTTTTGATGAGCATAAAGGGAGTGGGATGGGAAGCAACTTACTAACTTCTGTCTTTCCATGATTTTTATTATGACTGGCAAAAACAGGTGATGGCCAAATGATACACACTCAAATACTAATACAAATGAACATAATCCACTTAATTCCTTCTCCTTCTTTCCAGCCTTTCACTAAGAAAACAAGTCAGTAGAAAAGAGAGGTGAGTTTGAAACAGCTACACCTGTCCCTGAATGCCCCTTATTCTCTCAGACGTATGAGACACTCATCTAATTTATACTTGCAGCTTTCACTCTAATATGGAACTTATGGTTTATATTGCATTGCATAAATCTTGAAAACAAAAACTGTCAGGATAATTTAATAATCAAAATGAAGTGAAAATTTAAAGATATCTACTGTGATATTATTAAAAGAATCCATTACCCAGGTGGTATGGTATGGTTGAGGAATTAAAGTGGGATAGAGATGGTGTTAAAGAAAGAAAGAAAAGAAATAGTTCAATATTTATCTCAAAGGATTGAGGGAAATTAGTCAGACTGTTTTATCATCTTATCATTTCACTACCCCTTATTCACCACTTTCACTTCTTCAAATGTAGAAGTACTAGACTACACACCTCTGTAGAAATAACAACAAACTACAGAAATTAAGTGATTTGGATATGTCACATTACATCTCCAAACCTTATTTCCCTCATTTGTGATATGCTAATGATATTTTCCAGATCCTTGGAAATATAATACTTAAAGTTTACTAAGTAAACTTTTGTGAGAAGAGGACTAAGACATTTCTGATAGATTTTCTTGGTGATTAGATAGGAATAAAATAAACCAATTGTCTGACTGGCCACATAGGAAGGTGCTGATCAATTCAAATGATGTGTAGTATTTCCCTAGTCTTTCAAAAGTTTCATATAAACTCATGGTCAAAAGATCTGCCTCTCTACCCTATTATCATACACCCTCACAGGTCACAGCATGAAAGGGCCTGGTTGCCTCTGGCGCATTAAGACACTTTGATAGGTAGCCCTTTCATTTATTAGATTTCCTCAGATTGCCTCTAAAGGTTAAATCATTATAGTGTCAAAACATTCTAAATATTTTTCCTAAGACCACAATTCTACTACCACTAAAAATATTTTCTAGCCAGGCATGCTAACCAACTTCTCAAACAATTTAACAATAACAGGAATAAGTATTTAGTGAATGGATACTAGTCTAAATATCAGGATGATAAAATAATCTGTGCAGCAAACCCCCATGATGCACATTTACCTATTTAACACACCTGCACATCTTGCACAATAATCCCTGAACTTCAAAGTTAAAAATAAAATAAAAATAAGCAATTATAAATGTTGCTTCCCTAGGGATATATCAGCCCAGAATAGCTTAAGTCTAATTTCTGATATTATTTACGCTATGATGATTAAACTAATTTTGAATTGTGTCTATAATATCCATCAAGGTTTAATTAGTATATGTCTGTGAGCCTCTATTAGCAGACACAATATTATGTATCACATGCTATACAAAATGAAGAAATTCTTTACTTCCTTGAAAAATTTTATAATCTATAGATGTTTTATATTTAAGATTCTCCAGTTGATTAGAGTAAATCAAATATGTTTACATTCCTATATGAACTGGACATTTTAAACCTGTTGAGCAAACCTTCTGTTGTTATATTTTATCTAATTCAAATATTTTGAGAAACGGAAATAAAATTACAATTTTCATATGACTTAACACAAGCAGTCTACAGATGAGTAACATTTTTAAATTAACTAAATAAATAATAAAATTAAATTGTAGCAGTATCATATTGGGATAACCATCTTAATTTAACAATTTTTTCAGAATAAATGTATAAAGCAATTAAATTACATAAAATAATTTCTGAAAATGCTCTGATGTTCATTTTTAATCTTTAAATTTTTGTTTTTATTTCATACACTTTCTGTGGCAGTCCTATAAATCTAGATAAAGGGATTTTTTTTTTTGAACTAAGGAAAGATGCATTATAATTACCTATTGTTTCTACCTCACTTCTATTTTGATATTGTCACTGGCAGTCTACTTTCCCAAGAATTAAATTTCTGATTATTAAAATGACTAAAACCCTGCTCTAAGGTATAATGTGAATATTTTTGAGAACTGCAACATGTTTTAAAGGTAAAAAGATCCATGCAAACACAAATTATTATGATGACAAAATGGTTGGCTTCAATATCAATCTCATGTTCTAATGAATAAGAGAATTTAATGGTGATGGTGGAGCATATGCATTTTCAACTGGCACTAGAGAAAAAAATTGCAAGAAAAGTTATATTTGATTGAAATTGGTTGAATTGGTTGGCAGAAACATTCAGTTATATGTTCCAAAATTATAATGTCTAATATTATACTTGTTAAAATTTGGAAACAAATGTATTTAACTGAAAATAATATGAACTTTTCAGATATTGCTTCAGATGTACCCCAATGAATGATCATCTGTTTCGCATAAAGTGCAGACAAATAACTTGCCTTGCAGAGCCCTGATACTTATTTCTGTATGTTTGCAGACTTCAAAACACATTGTTGCTGGCATGCCTGAGAAGGCAACTGAAAAGAATAGACACACTTACAATAATTACCTGAAAAGAAATATTTTATTGCATTTTTACAACTAGACATTTATAATGCACATTATGAATAAGAACATAATGATTACATTAATTAATTTTATTATTTTTCTACATAATGGCTGAGGTGGGGCAAGTCTACCTAGCAATTTCTTAAATAAATTAATAATTTAAAAATGCACACACATATTAAAATATTGAACATGTTTTCATTTCGGAGGGATTATTAAACTTCTAAATATCTATAGTTTTTGCATGACATGTATTTCAGATGCATTTGCCCCCATACCTCTACTACAGGAAGGTAAAATATCTGTTAGCCATTATACTTAGTATTATATGCACAGGTGTGTTAGAAACCCAGGTATAAAACTGAAGGATGTCATTCAGTTTTAAAACATATTAATAGCCTCAAACAAACTCTCTCAAAGTGACTTTGTGCTCTGGAAAACAAAGTTTTTATTTAATCAACTTTTGTCAATGCTTTTTAAATTGAGATATTAGACTTTTTTTTTGGTATAGAGATTTATATACTATAGTAAACTACTGTTGACTGAATATATAGTATGTCTCACACATTAAACTATATGTCATTCAAACATGTATACAAGAACCTTAAAAATCCTCATGGCATGTATTCTAAATTAATATTTGAGGAAACTGAGACTTAGAGTTGTTTCAAAATTTATTTCAAGGCTCTTATATTAAATGACAAAAATTTTCCTACTCCAAAACTTGTTACAAAAAAGCCGTAAAGCCTATTGTTGTAGTCACTATCCAATGTAAAGAAATGTTGATATTTAACAGATAGAAAAATAATCATCAAAAACAAGATTTGCTATGAACAAGAGACAAATGATTTATTTCCTGAAGAAATTTTCTTACAAAGAAAAGTTTTAGATTAACAGTTTGGGAATAAATTAAAACTCAAATATTGCTATGGGATAACATATATATTATGTTGTCTTTCTGAATGTTAGTTTCTATATATATGTAATACATACAGAATTATTTACAATATGCTTTACATATTATAACCCATAAAAATATGTAAAGCATAATAGCTTCTAGAAGTATATACTATAAGTTTGTCCTATCTGTGGCCCAGGGGCTGCATGTGGACCAGGATGGCTTTGAATGCGGCCCAACACAAACTTGTAAACTTTCTTAAAGCATTGTGAGGATTTTTTGTGATTTATTTTTTTCTATCAGTGTCAGTGTATTTTATATGTGGCCCAAGATAATTTTTCTTCCAGTGTGGCAGAGGAAGCCAAAATATTGGACAGCCTTGCAAATACTATATTTTTTTTAAAAAATGTAATTGCTCTTTTTTTTAACCTTCCTAGGAGAAAGGTGGTTACAAATAAGCTAGTAGCACAGGTATGAGAAGGACTGTTTTATCCCTGTTAAAACTGTAATTGTATGTTTAGGATATGGTCATAATACACTGTCAGAATATAGCAATAAAATATGCAAAAACACAAATTATCAGAAATAATAAATTGTTAGGAGGCAATTATCCATGTATCTTTTGATTCTCTGCACATCTGGTAAGCCAAAGGCACTGAATGTCAACTTTTTTTGGACTATCTTTTTAAGGATATTTATATAGTAAACAGCTTTGGAAGATAGAGATAGTGTCTTCCTCCAGAGCAAAGGGCAAGTTTGCCGGCAACCTTGGAAGCCAGAGATAGTGTCTCTCTTTGGAAAAACTAACGGCCCTTCTTAGTGTTCAGGATAAAGATTGGGATTTTGTAGACTCTCAGTTCCTCTCTTTTAATACAGTTTATTGCATCACTGGGTACCACTGTTTATTTCTGTTGTCATTTGCAAAGTCCTTGGGTCTTCTGTCATATCCAAGAAACAGGTAGACTAACCTGTTTGCTGGTATGTTGGTTAAATTTTACACTCTTTAAAACATATGACAGATGAGTTTTAATGACGATAATAAGAAAATGAAAAAAAAGGCTTTCTAAAAACGAAGAATGAAGCCTCTGTAGTTGATTAAAAGAATATGCAGAAAACCCATGACATTCAAAAGTCAGTAGCCAAATGATATAGTCAAACAAGCAATAAATCATTTCCTTTTATTGTCTATTTCCATTTACAAGGGAGTAGATTTAATTACTGTAGCCTGAACAGTGCCTTGCTTGTGCTAACCCTGCTCTATGCAAGTAAGCTTACTTGTCAATCTAGGAGTCAGCCTCCTGCTTACCCAATTGCAACAATTAAGGCTGTACTAAGATAGACCTTGGATGGGTAGGAGATTATGAATCCTTACAGGTAATAGTTACGGAAACACAATGAGAAGGAAAGGAGGGAAACTCATCAGCATTATGGGTATAAATCAAGTACACGGTTGTAATTTTGGCTGGACCACTTAGGAGATGAGAGAAGAGGCCATGCAATCCTTGTTGAGAAGCAATGGCAACAGCTTTATTCTTTTATGGGCTGCCCTATCTTGTATTTGCTACAGCACCTTAAACAAATTTTGAGATGACAATGGAAGGTCCCATCCTAGCTGAAATAAGAGAGCTTTGCCTTTCTCAGGAAATTTTCCGAGACATATAAACTCACAGAAAACTTAGAAAAGGAATTGCTGAAATTTCAGATTCTTACTGCCATGGGTTGGGTTTATAATGCTAATAAAACTTGCTCACTGAAGAATGAGAAAGCAACATAAAGAATTCTAGCTAAAGTCTGTGGTGAGCTCTACTCTAAGAAAACTCCACTGGCCCCCTTATTTTAAAAATGGATGAGAACCTAAGAGATATGACCTTGAGAATGGAAAAGTGAATGCCCCTCATTATGGAGGACTAAAAAATAGTTGCTACTGCTTTAATTAAGCCCAAGTCACCTAAGTGGCTCAAATCCATGGCTCTGGCCTGAAAGCATGCACCTAAGGCTACTTAGTAAAGGGGGTCCCAAAGCTAAAATAAATGATGTAAGTAGTGACAGACTTCTAGAGCTTTGGTTACACACACACACACACACACACACACACACACACACACATATATATATATATATATATATTTGAAGCCCATTTAGTTGAGCTGTGAGCAGATGCCACAACATTGGGTACCTTGTTTAATGGAAAGAACTGATCTGAAATTCACTATGGTCCCTGATCTCTCTCTCCTTCCTAATGACTTTAGCTGATTTAAGAGGAAGAAAGGAAGAAAGGAAGGAAGGAAGGAAGGAAGGAAGGAAGGAGGGAAGGAGGGAGGGAGGGAGAGGAAGGAAGAAGGAAGGAAGGAAGGAAGGAGGGAGGGAGGGGAAGGAAGGAAGGAAAGAAGGAGGGAGGGAAGAAAGGAAGGAGGGAAGGAGGGAGGGAGGGAGGGAGGGAAGGAAGGAAGGAGGGAGGGAAGAAAGGAAGGAGGGAAGGAGGGAGGGAGGGAGGGAAGGAAGGAAGGAGGGAAGGAAGGAAGGATGGATGGAAGGAAGGAAAGGAGGAAAGATACAAATTATCACCATCCCCAAGAAGGACTAAAAGTGATATAAACACATATGAGTATGCTGGGAAATTTCAGAAAGGAAAGAGACAAGTTTTTATGAATCTAGTGAATGCAGGTTCCCATGTCACCAACCTTTCCAGTCTTGTGGAGGGAGAAGGAGCCCAGGTTCAACTGATGCAGTGTGAGTGAATTTCACAGTTAGAAAGGCAAAAGAATGTGATTTGTGGGTTGTGTTCTTCAGGCCAACTTAACAGTTTTTGGCTTCTAGTGCTTAATTTATAATTGCTATTCATGTCTTATTTGCTTGTTCTGTGGAATATTAAAAAGAGGGAGAGTTTTCTTGATCAGGAAGAACTCATGTATAAAAGTGCTAATGGTACACATGGATAGCTCCACCAACCGTTTCCCAAGTCACTTTCAGGCAGTCCTTTAGGAACATTGTGAAATCCCATGAAGTGAGAGGGAAATCACAGCCTTGAATTAAATCTTACAAGTTATACGTGTAGGAAAATGAAGTGCTATCTCAATGTAAATGCCCTGGCTGGTCGGTGATAATGGCAAATATAGGTGGTGATTTACAGGGAATCATCATGTACTAATTGAATTTAGATCCATTATTCTCAGTTGTTTCAGATCTTAGGGCTGTAACTGAATCTGTTGCACAAACTAAAGGCATTCGCTATACTGTCTTGGACTTTGCCAATTCATTTTCTATAAAACTGGCATCTAAGAACCATGCTCAATTTGCATTCATATAGCAAGACCTCCAATATACCTTTGCAGGGCACACCCAGCAGTACCTAAACTCCCTTACAGTTTGTCTTTAATGGTTAAATCAGGATTTAGTGCAATAACCTCTATCCTTAGATGTCCAAAATTTTTCACTGTATAAATGATGCCTTATTGGTTTGCAAATCAGAAGCCTCTGTGTCAGCAGCCTTGACTGGTTGAACTATCATAGTTTTACTAAGAGAAATCACTAAAAACATCTGACAGAATTCTGGAGATTGCTTGCCAAGTAAAGTTTATTGGGACTAGGTGGGCAAATCTACATTGTAAATCCCATTGGCATCAGGAAAAAGAGTGTTGCCTTTTCAGAACTAACCACCTAAAAAGGATCTTACGGAATACTTGAGACAGTTATGTTCTTCACTTGGACATTCTACCTGGTCCTATACATCAGCGAAACTTCAAATCAGCATTCTTTGAGTGGGATCCAAACCAACAGTCTATAATCTATCCAGCAAGTTCTATGTTTAGGGTCCAAGAACTCCAACATAATTACATACATGTAAGTGCAAAAATATTCAAAACTTAACTATAGATTTGGAATATATGCTTGCATGGTAAAAGTATAAGAAAAACTAAGACAATAATTTATAAAATTATCTTTTATTCTAGAAAATGTTTTCTGTATTTTATTTAATTGAATGATTTTTATGGAACATGAAATTTTAGATACGTATTTAAGTGAATATTACGTATAGACAGTAGTGGGGAGGGCATTGTAGGTCCTATCATGGCCTTCCTTTTGCAAGTTGCTCTTTGATCACATGCTATGTTCAATCTAATCACTTCTAATTTGATGGGAAAATGATTTGGAGTCTCAAAAACCTGAGAACAAGCAAAACTTTGGCATGTCCCTAACTGCTTTTACCACCAATTTGTTTTGTTTCAGACAAATCTGCGCTACCACTTCCCCAGCCGTGCATGAGAAAATATTGCTTATCACTATGACACTAGTATATTTTGAAGGAAATTATATGTATATTAAGACCAACACTCACTTAGCGTTAATATTATCAATGATATTTTTGGTCATGGATCCCCAAATGACTACTTTAAATGTGCTGGCTGGCAGAAGGAAAGAAATTCATGGTGTTTTCTGACCTACTTCCTACGTGAGATAAATAGTTGGAAATCAGCAAGAGGGATACCTGCTGTGTGAGTAACAAATGCAGGGGACTTAAAAGAAACTCCGAAGTGAAATTATAATATTTATTTCAAACATGTAAGTAAAATACTACATATATATTTAAAAGGCTATTCTGAGATATTCTTTCCTGCTGATTATCTCCAATGTGATATTTTCCAAAGCAACAGGAGAAATGGAACTGAGAAAAATAACTAAGTAGAAGAAAAGAACTTGGCCCATCACAGAGTGCTTGGGGAGAGACATCAGTAAATGAACTAGGCTGGAGATTCAATTATTTTCTGATTTCTTAAGCTATTTATATTTTTAATGTTGTTTTTCTTCATTTATGTATAAATTGAAAATAACATTAGACATGATCAGAATCCTCACCAACATATCCACTCTTTTGAATAAAGCCCTACTTCTCTGAAAACGTCTGTCCTCGAAATATATTTAAAAATCATTATAAATGTACTAAATTTGTGTTGTTCTAGCAGCATTAATTTCTCAAAACCAAAAACAATGCCATTTTTAATACTCTGATTTTGCCACTTTTTAAAACTCTACCAAAATATTAACATTCTATGTACATTAATATACATGCTTTGTTTTTCAAGTAAGAAAAATGCAATTTATGGTAAAGGCCATTTGGGATCCTGGTCAGCTTGATTTATCTCTCTAAGGACAGAGCATGATGTATCATTTCTCATTTCAACTGCTATTTTACATTGCCACTGAAATTAAAGTCACTTTTCTGTCTGTTGAAATAAGTAAAAATATTGAGCCAATAAAACACAGAAATATCTATCCCAGTGTTTTTCAAATATTACCATGCATATGACTCATCTGGGAACCTTAATAAAATGGAGACTCTAGTTCAGTAAGCAGAGAATGAGGTGTGGTATTGTGCATTTCTAATAAGTTTCCAAGTAATGCTGACGTTCACAAAGCACACACCCCTTTCATTTTAAAGGAAAATAAAAAATAGATCAAACATCAAGTGACTTCCTCATAATGGAGGCATACGAGGCAGGAGAACACATCTGGGCTACTGGAATTCACTCCATCAAACCTATCTGGATGAGTAAATTATTTCATATGCCAAACAAGGAAAGCCTCTAAATGGAAGACTTAAGGGTCTTCAAGAAGTAATTCTTATTCCACATTCAGACTCATTTTAAATTTCAGAACAGTGTTCTTTAAAAGCTTTGTCTGCTGCAGAGAACTTCTGTTACCCAGAAGCCACAACTACTTTAGTTTCAGCAGTGGTGCTTCATATCTGTCAGTGGTAAATTTATTAAATATTTCACTATTTAGAAAGAGAGGTACAAAATGGTAACAAAAAAAAGTTTTTGTAGCAGCTTGCATTTTCTAGACAAAACTATGGACTTAACTTTCAACACTAAAACGTGTCTTCCTTGATGCTTCCTCAAATGCTGGTTGGCTACATAGCAAACAAATTAATTTTGTTGGGCTGAGATTTGACTTCCAACAATCCAGTATTCTCAATTACTTTATAAAAAATATTGTCTTAAGGAGTTCAAATACTTGAATAATGAAAGCTATTTAAAAATGGTTTGTAATTCATTATTATTTCTAAAAAATTGTACAGTGTTCATTATTTTTGTTGTTTCAAGAATATAAAGTTAAAATTTATGTATTAATAACTTTTTAACTGATATATGCTATATATAAATTATTGAATTTTCAAGTGCATGCTTTTTATATTGAATCATAGGAATTGCTGTTTGTCTTTTCTACTTGTTTATTTTTCATGTGACAATTAGTAGAATGCTGTAGTCTTTGTGGGTGCTCAACAAATGGCTATGGACATACTGAGAGTTTAAGTTCAAATTTCAGAACCAATTTCTTATAAATCTGAAATTTCTCTACTTGGTTTTCACATTGTTCTAATACTTAGGGGATATCTATCTATCTATCTATCTATCTATCTATCTATCTACCTATCTATCTATAAACTGCCATTTCTATTATTATACAAACAGTTGCTGAAAATCATAGGACAGGTGGTAGGTGGACCCAGTGGCAATTCTGGAACAAGTGTTAAGGCTTAAATTATGTTAGGTCACTTTTCCAAGCTTGACGTTTTCCATTTGATACAGGCATTTGGAAATGGGATTTTGTCATAAAGTATATCATGTGCTGGAGTACTGTATAGATAGATTTGGAATTAATGCATTTTAGTTCAACAAATAATTCAATTTCCATGTATCCTTCATTTTTCATGTTTTCATTTTTTGGTACTTCCAGGATTTTCTGCTATAAATGCAAATTTTGTCATGCTTAACTTTATATAGATATGCTATAAAATTATTATATATATACAATAACATAATGTAAATAACTGAAAATTTTATTTTTAAGTCCTAATTTGTGTCTACTACATTGTTCATATTTATTCACTATTATTAATTGAAAAGCTAGGATATGAAATCACAGTAAATATGGAGAGAAAAAAAAAAAAGCAGGAGTTGCAATCCTAGTCTCCAATAAAACAGGTTTTAAACCAACAAAGATCAAAAGAGACAAAGAAGGGCACTACATAATAATAAAGAGATCAATGTAACAAGAAGAGGTAACTATCCTAAATATATATGCACCCCATACAGGATCACCCATATAAATAAAGCAAGTTCTCTGTGACCTACAGAGAAACGTAGACTCCTACAAAATAATAATGGGATATTTTAATACTACACTGTCAATATTAGACAGATCAATCAGACAGAAAATTAACAAGGATATCCTGGATCTGGACCAAAAGGAACTAATAGATATCTACAGAACTCTCCACCCTAAATCCACAGAATATACATTCTTCTCAGCACCACATTCACTTATTCTAAAATTGACCAGATAATAGGAATTAAAACACTCCTCAGCAAATGTAAAAGAACGGAAATCATAACAGTTTCTCAGACCACAGTGCAATCAAATTAGAACTCAGGATTAAGAAACTCACCTACAACTGCACAACTACATGGAAACTGAACAACTGCTCCTGAATGACTACTGAATAAATAATGAAATGAATGCAGAAATAAATATGTTCTTCAAAATCATTGAGAATGAAGACAAAACATGCCAGAATCTCTGGGACACATTTAAAGCAGTGTCCAGAGGGAAACTTATAGCACTAAATGCCCACAAGAGAAGCAAGGAGATATCCTAAATTGATACCCTAACATCAAAATGAAAAGAGCTAGAGGAGCAAGATCAAAAAACTTCAAAAGCTAGAAGAAGACAAGAAATAACTAAGATCAGAGAAGAAATGAAAGAGATAGAGACAAAAAAAACTTCAAAAAATCAATAAATCAAGGAGCTGGTTTTCTGAAAAGGTCAACAAAATAGACCACTAGCCAGACTAACAAAAAAGAAAAGAGAGAAGAATCAAATAGATGCAATAAAAAATAATAAAGGGGATATCGCCACAGATCTCACAGAAATACAAACTACCATCAGAGATTACTACAAATACCTCTATGCAAATAAACCAGTAAATCTAGTGGAAAGGGATAAATTCCTGGACATGTACATACTCCCAAGACTAAACCCGGAAGAAGTTGTATCCCTGAACAGACCAATAACAAGGCCTGAAGTTGAGGCAGCAATTAATAGCATACCCACCAAAAAAATGTCCAGGACCAGACGGGTTCACAGCAGAATTCTACCAGAGGTACAAAGAGGAGCTGATACCATTCCTCTGAAACTATTCCAAACAATAGAAAAAGAGGGAATCCTCGCTAACTCATTTTATGAGACCAACATCATCCTGATACCAAAATCTGGCAGAGACACAACTGAAAAAGAAAATTTCAGGCCAATATCCATGATGAACAGTGGTGTAAAAATCCTGAATGAAATACTGGCAAACCAAATCCAAGGGCACATCAAAAAGCTTATTCACCACTATCAAGTCAGCTTCACCATTGGGATGCAAGACTGATTCAATGCATGCAAATCTTTAAACAAACGTAATGAGTCACATAAACAGAACCAAAGACAAAAAAAAAAACACATGATTATCTCAACAGATGGAGAGAAGGCCTTTGACTGAATTCAACAGCCCTTTATGCTAAAAACTCTCAATCAACTAGATATCGATGAAACCTATCTCAAAATAATAAGGACTATTTATGACAAACCCACAACCAATATCATACTGAATGGGCACAAACTGGAAGCATTTTGTTTGAAACCTGGAACAAGACAAGGACGCCCTCTCTCACCACTTATATTCAACATCATTTTGGAAGTTCAGGCCAAGGGAACCAGGCAAGAAAAAGAAATAAATCATATTCAGTTAGAAAAAGAGTAATTCAAATTGTCTTTATTTGCAAAAAACATGATTGTATATTTAGAAGACCCCATCATCTCAACCCAGAATCTCCTCAAGCTGATAGGTAACTTCAGCAAAGTCTCAGGATACAAAAATCAATGTACAAAAATCATAAATATTCCTATTCACCAATAATAAACAAACAGAGAGCCAAATCATGAGTGAACTCCCATTCACAATTGTTACAAAGAGTATAAAATACATAGGAATTCAACTAACAAGGGATGTGAAGGATCTCTTCAAGAACCACAAACGACTGCTCAAGGAAATAAGAGAGGACACAAACAGATGGAAAAACATTCTATGTTCAGGGTTAGGAAGAGTTAATGTGAAAATACTATGTGATATACTACGTTGATATTATGTGTCCACCAGTACAATACAAAGAAAGGGCATTTGCCAGTGTGATACTTTTCCTCAAAGTATAACTTTAATTCTAATCATGAGAAAATGCCAGATAATCCAAAAATGAGGGACATTTGAAAAATACCAGACCAGTATATTTCAAACACATAAAGTTCATGAAGAACGAGGAATATCTAAAACATTGTCATGGAATGAAGATGACTAAGGGGACATCATGATAAAATACAATTTATTGTCCTGGGTTGGATCCTGAAACAGGAAACAAAGGACATAACAGGGGGTGGGGGTGGGGGGCTGGCCAAATTCAATTATGTCTGTAGTTTAGTAAATAGTACTGTACTAATACTAGATTCTGAGTTTTGATAAATGTGCCATGGTTTTATAAGGATTTGACTTTGGGTGAAGCAGTTTGAAAGATACAGAAGAGCTCTCTGAAATATTTATTATGACATTCCTATAAATGTAAAACTATTTCTAAGTAAAATTGTTTTAAAAGTAAAAAAAGAAACTGTAATTAATTTCTGTTACCTTTGTCTTTCATTCCATAGGTCACTAATAGGTCATACATTCTTTTTGAATTAGAATTAAATATAAATTCTAGTTTCTTTCTTATCTTTGTTGTCTCTTTCCTTGCTTACTAGACTATTTTGAGCTATATGAACAACAGCCTGTGAAAGAAGTCAACATACTTAATCAGAGCTTTGCCTCAAGGCCAAGGCACCTTGTTATCAGAAAACTTGTATGGATCTGCTTTCTTCTAAACTTTTCCAATCACATTTCCTGTTGTTTACATCCAGAATACATTAGTTTCTTTCACTCTGAAAGGCCCAATATTTATAGAAGTAACTTAATTTTATCTCCACTTGCAAACAGGCTAATTCTTGACTCAGCTAATATCTTGCAATAATATCTTGTTAAATACAGCAAACTACAGTCAACATTCAATAATGCATCAACTTTTTTCAATTTTTTTTTTTAGAGCTACCAGCTAAGCACTTGGTTTTCAAATTACTGCAACAAGTACAATTACTGAATATTTTGTTACTGATTAATGTGACCTTCTTCTTTTTAGCTTTTCAAATCAGTTATTTGTTCTGCAGAACGATATACTAAAGTAATATCACATATTTTCATATGATTTGTTGTTATGACAATATCTATCTTTTACTATCAATTTATATATAAGTAATTTTAGGCTACATTGTACTAAAAAATATACCCAGATCTTTGATGCCATAAAAAAAATAGTAGGTTTATTGTTCATAGTACAATCCGAAGTGGGACTTCCAAAGAATGTCACATGTTATTTTCACCTCTAATTACATTAAAATAAGAAATATGTGTGTGTATGTGTGCACATATATATATATATATATTATATACTGGATAATCTACAATACATATTTCAATATTATATATTATCTAGAGCTATATAAAATATATCAATATTATATAATTTAATATATAAATATATTAATGTTAATGTAATATATATTACATGTGAATTATACATTTAATTTATAAGCATTTTAACATAATATATAAACATTAAATGTAATCTGTATATTATATACAGATTATACCACATAAAAGTTTATACATTAAATACAAACTTTATATATGAGGAGAAAGAGATCACACACCTGCAATAAAACATGCACAGAAAATAATAGCTGCTCACATTACATTCCTAGAACTCAATTACATGATCATAGCTAATGAAAAGGGAGGCTGTGAAACATGGTCTAGCTCTGTGATGAAAAGTGTTATTGACATAAAAGTTATTGTTTGTTTTGATTCACAGAACAATGTTTGGCTGAAAAATATTGAGCTTTTGTCAAAAATTTTTTTTAATGTTTTATATTGTGAAACAAATTTTATATAAAAAATACTTCTTAAACAGCAAGTCAATATTCAACGATCCAAAGAGTACTTTAAATTTGTGGAAACCCTAAAAATAATTTAAGTACATATAATCACCTACGGTACAAATACATGTAGAACTGGGTACTTATAGAAATGCTTTTTAAAAATACACCACAAACTAATTATTTAATATTGAAATCACTCCATAGAAACATTTAAAATAAAATCTATTTTTTCAATCTGAGAACATTTATAAAAACCTGAAGTCTAAATTGTATGTTTGTAATCAACTACTTCTGTTTATTGTATGCAATTTAATGTAACAAACTTAAAAATACATACATTCATTGGTTGTTAGAAAAAGTTTCACCACACTATTACATAAAATATAATAAAGTGCACATAATCAACTTAAATAAAACTTTTTGGCTAGAAATTAAATAGTACATTTTAAGACAGTAAAATCCAGCCAAATAGAAAATCAGTATGTATGATATCCTTGAAAGTTATTTAATATCTACTTGAATGCCCTCCAGGGAATGCATTTTTTGTTACAATTAAATCCACAGATTAAAATAAAATTTCAATTATTTATTAATGTATAAAGACCAATATACATATATACATATTGCCTGTCTAATTCCGATTTGCTATTTATAATACTAATTTGAATTTCAGAATTTACAATTTTTTAAGTATTTAAAGGCATGTATGTCACTCACAGTATGCTTTTCTGGGGTAAAAGTTCCTATCCAGATGCTAATCTTCTGATCATAAACTTAACTATGGCAACTCATTTGAACTGCTTAACATATATTTATATTTCCTAGCTTTCAATTTTGATTATCACAAGAGAGATGGCCTATCAAATGATTTCTTTTTTCTATAATCTAGAACTTTCATAACAGAATTATACTACCCTAAATAGCATGACACATCCATGTGACTTTTCTCATTTGATAACAATAACCAAGCATGTTAGCATGCTAGACAGAGCAGTTATTCATTTCCATATCTTATAATGTAAGATAAACTGGATACAAATACATCAAGTTAGTCACATTAATAATGGTAGTGGTAGGTACTGTGCTCAGACATTGGACTCAGGTTGTCAGTTACCTAATTTGTCTAGTTGTATTTAACTCTTTGTAAGATACTGAGCTCGTGTGTGATAAAAAATGTCAATAGTTAATTATGTTTTCTATTTTAATTATTTTCCTTAATAGTACCTGAAAAGCTTTCATTTTAAAAATTGAATGGGTGATATAGGTGATGGGGAGGGAGGCAGAAAACCACATTGCCATGTATGTACCTATGCGACAATCTTGCATATTCTTCACATGGATATGTGTGTGTGTGTGTGTGTGCGTGTGTGTGTGTGTGTAAATTGAATGGGTGATTTTAAAAAAAATAATGAAGGCATGTTATACAAAGAAAAAAACATACTAACACTTGTGTTACAGTTAAGCCAAATAGTCATAGCAAAGTGTAACCTAACAAATATGACAGTACTATGAATATCCTTTAAACTATCAGTTTCTCATCAGATTTAGATGAAATGAATTGCCTAAAAATAATGGTTAGATATCTTTTTCTGCTTTTTTGAATTTTCAAAAAATAGATACTGTAAGTTCTGGGGTACATGTGAAGAATGTTGCAGATTTGTTAAATAGGTATACATGTGCCATGGTGATTTGCTGCATCCAACCTCCCATCAACTACATTAGGTATTTTTCCTAATGTTAGTCCTCCACAATCCCCTGCCCGTGCTAACCCTCTCCTGGCCCCCACAGTCCTCAACAGGTCCCAGTGTGTGAAGTTCCCCTCCCTGTGTCCATGTGTTCTCATTGTTCAACACCCAACTATGAGTGAGAACATGTGGTGGTTGGTTTTCTGTTCTTGTGTCAGTTTGCTGAGAATGATGGTTTCCAGATTCATCCATGTCCCTACAAAGGACACTAACTCATTATTTTTTATGGCTGCATAGTATTCCATGGTGTATATGTGCCACATTTTTCTTGTCCAGTCTATCATCAATGGGCATTTGGGTTGGTTCCAGGTCTTTGTTATTGTAAACAATGCTGCAATGAACATACGTGTGCATGTGTCTTTATAATAGAACAATTTTTAATCCTTTGTGCATATACCCAGAAATGGGATTGCTGGGTCAATTAGTATTTCTGTTTCTAGAACTTTGAAGAATCACCACACTGTCTTCCACAATGGTTGAACTAATTTACACTCCCACCAACAGTGTAAAAGTATTCCTATTTCTACACATCCTCTCTAGCATCAGTTGTCTCCTGGTTTTTTAATCATCACCTTTGTAACTGGTGTAAGATGGTATCTTAATGTGGTTTTGGTTTGTATTTCTCTAATGACCAGTGATGATGAGCATTTTTCCATATGTTTGTTGGCTGCATAAATGTCTTCTTGTGAAATGTGTCTGTTCATATCCTTCATCCACTTTTTGATTTTTTTTTCTTGTAAATTTATTTAAGTTCTTTGTAGATTCTGATTATTAGCCCTTTGTCAGATGGGTAGACTGCAAAAACTTTTTCCCATTCTGTTGGTTGCTGGTTCACTCTAATGATAGTTTCTTTTGCTGTGCAGAAGCTTTTAAGTTTAATTAGATCCCATTTGTTTATTTTAGCTTTTGTTGCCATTACTTTTGGTGTTTTAGTCATGAAGTCCTTGACTGTGTCTATATCCTGAATGGTATTTCTTTTGCTTTATTCTAGGATTTTTATGGTGTTAGGTCTTATGTTTAAATGTTTAATAAATCTGGAGTTAATTTTTGTATAAGGTGTAAAGAAAGGATCCCATTTCCACTTTCTGCATATGGCTAGCCAGTTTTCCCAACACTATTTATTAAATAGGGAATCCTTTCCCCATTGCTTGTTTTTGCCACTTTTGTCAAAGATCAGATGGTTGTAGATGTGTGGCATTAATTCTGAGGCCTCTATTCTGTTCCGTTGGTCTATATCTCGGTTTTGGTACAGTACCATGCTGTTTTGATTTCTGTAGCCATGTAGTATAGTTTGAACTCAGGTAGTGTGATGCCTCCAGCTTTGTTTTTTCGCTTAGGATTGTCTTGGCTATGTGGGCTCTCTTTTGGTGCCACATGAAATTTAAGGAGGTGTTTTTTTCTGTTGTTTTTTCTAGTTCTGTGAAGAAAAGTCAATGGTAGCATGATGGGGATAGCATTGGATCTATAAATTACTTTGTGCAGTATGGCCATTTTTATATTGATTCTTCCTAACAATGAGCATGGAATGTTTTTTCCATCTGTTGTGTCTTCTCTTATTTCTTTAAGCAGTGGTTTGCAGTTCTCCTTGAAGAGGTCCTTCACATCCCTTGTTAGTTGTAATCTTACGTATTTTACTCTCTTGTAACAATTGTGAATGGGAGTTCACTCATGATTTGGCTCTCCGTTTGTCTGTTATTGCTGTAAAGGAATACTTGTGATTTTTGCACATTGATTTTGTATCCTGAGACTTTGCTGAAATTGTTTATCAGCACAAGGAGATTTGGCCTGAGGTAATGGAGTCTTCTAAATATACAATCATGTCATCTTCAAAATATCTTTTTCTATGTCATGATTTTCCTTTCTGTTTTTACTCTTTGGGTTACATTATGTCTTAATCCAATTCTGCATTCCATCTTGATTTACGTTCACCTAGTGTTTCATTGCTGACACTTATAAGACCCATGCTTTGTTGTATTCAAGTTGTCTCTTATTCTTTATTGTTCAGAGTTAAATTCAAAATAAGAAAGAAATTCTCATCTGTATGTCTTGGCAATTCAAGTATTTTTGAAATGTTATATGGTTTTCTAATTATTGGAATATTTCTTTTATATGATGCGTGTGATTGTTTCCCATGAACTTTATCTACCTTGTTCTCAGAAATATTTAATATAATAATATATATTGGGAAAAATTATATATTAAAGTCTATCCTCTGAGAATAAGATGTTGCCTGTAAGTTTCTCTATTACTACTCATAATTTCTGATTATCTTTTATGAAATGTTTTACCAAAGATCATAATTATATTTAAAATTGGTCTTAGTCAATATTACCTATTTAAAGAAATATAACAAAATATTAAAACTTTAATTACCTTTAATGTAAAGTGCTGTTAAAATTAAACAACTTATTTGTTTTTAACATTGGAGATGAAAATCTTTAAGCATAGATTGCATTTACTTGTGCACACATATTTTGTGTATAATTTTAATCACTATAGTGTGCTCATCCATAAACCTTAAGAAATATTTTCAACTATTGGTTTTCAATTAGGTGCAGTAGTACGAGGAGGAAAGTTACAATACGGTAATGTTACAAGTTCAGGTCACTTCAATTTGTTCATTCAGTCAGACAATGAGAAATAATAATGAATTTAGGAAAATGTCTCTAACATGGGAATCATTAACCATTTCTTATTGTTTTGAAGAATGTGTATCTTCATCTGTGTACACTTATCATATTTTGTCTCTTTTATTATTATAAGGTATAAGAATTCCTGGTAGAATTTCAATCTAATTCAAAATTCATTAACTTTGTCACAGCTCCTGATATCTATTACTAAATTAGACTTCATTTTTTGGGGGGTGGGGTGGGGGCAGTGTCTCACTCTGTCACCCAGACTTGAATGTAGTGGTGTGATCTCAGCTCACAGCAACTTCTGCCTCCCGGGTTCAAGAGATTCTCCTGCCTCAGCCTCCTGGGTAGCTGAGATTACAGGCACATTTTACCCTGCCCAGCTAATTTATGTATTTGTGGTAAAGAAGGAGTTTCACAATGTTGATCAGGCTGGTGTGAAACTCCTGACCTCATGATCCACCTGCCTCAGCCTCCCAATGTGCTGAGATTACAGGTGTAAGCCACCACACCCAGGTCCAAATTTTTATATAAAAAATATATTTCTTCTCAGAAATGCCAACCATTTAAAACTTTTCCAAATTATATACACAAAATTCTATAGATAATAGGAATGTAAAATTTACTTCATCGTATTCTATATTACCAGAATCAATATAGAAAAATGTACAGTTAAATGCATTCATTAACATGGTCTAAACCATTATCTTTTTAAAACATTCATTTTCTTTGAGATTGTATTATAATTCTGGTTCCGATACTGCTGCGAACTTGGAAAAATGTTTCTCTTGGAAACAAATTAATCTAATATGAAAGATATTTTCTTTCATTAAAACTGTTTGAAAAAATTCAATATAAATTTCTCTATTATTACTCATAATTTCTGATTACCTTTTATGAATTGTTTTAACAAAGATCATAATTATATTTAAAATTGGTGTTACTCCATATTACATAAATATAATAAAATATTAAAACATTGAGTCCATTACAGTAATGTATATATTTTTATGTGCTCAGAAGCATATTTATATTATTTTTGTAATGTAATTGGAGCTTTTGGCTGAACTGTAAAATTGAATCATAAAATACTATTCATAATCCAACTCAGATGCTCTCAAATGGGGATAACAATTCTTTGTTTAAGTTTTATGTTGGGAATTAAAAATACTTAACTTGGCACTTACAAACTAAAAAGTCTAGTTTGAAACAATACAGCTATTACATTGTTTTACTACTTATTGAAAACTGAAGTGAGAATATCTTTAAATTATCAAGCCTTTGGAATTATTTAGAAAAAAATGCACTAGGATTCAGATGTTTAATTACAAATTCTACACCTGACTTGATTCTAAGTAGAAATTAAGTTCACATAAATTCTCCAGGTACATGATGTATTACTACCACTGTCCCTCTGCTCTATCTTTAGGGCTTACTTGAAGAAAGAAGTGGACACATTGTTTTCATATTCAAGCATCAAAAAATAAACAAACTTATATTAAAAACTTGCAAGAATTGTGGCCATATAAAAGTTAACAAAGTGTTGTCTCATAAGTAATCCTGTGTAAGAACTGGAACAGTGAAAATTCTTGGAACATAAATGAACTTCAACTTATCATCTATAATCCACCTATGAAATCTGTAACCTTCTTGTCCTCCACCTTAATAAAGTTCTAAACCAATGATTTTTTTTTGCTACCTCTGCTCTATAAATATGAATACCAAAGATCTATATCAAGCCTTTATCTAATTACAATTATTCTTTGTTTTGTTTCTGGACTTATTCTCCAGGAACATTTGACTACTACTCATGTTCTCAAAACTGCTTGGCTCCTTATCCTGGGATGGCTTTCACCTTAAATCTACTCCTTTTGAATAGAATGCTATTTTACTTTTATTCATCATAATTATCACTGCTAAGTCTTTACAATTCAGCGCCAATATAATTACCTTTGTCTTTTCTTCATAGACTAGTTTACTTCTTCCTCTAATATTACTTTATCTCTACATTACAAAAATAAATACAATTGTTATAAGTATGCTTTAAAAATGAAATGAGTTAAATATTTAGCACAAAACTTTTAGATAAAAGAGCAAACAAACTCAATGGAACACAAAGAACACGATAGGGACAAAAACCATTTACATTAAAGTTTGAAAAAAATGAATAAAAGCAGACAAAATGTGAAGATAGCCAGCAAAATTGAAAAAACAAAGAGCTGTAAAGATTTAATTGAAGAGCTCAGTGAGAAAGGAAAGAGAGCAAGAAAGAGAAAGTGCCAATAAAATAAATACAGAAAACATTTACATAAAAAATGACGAGATATCTGAAAGAGATTACCATCAGCAACCAGATGTTAAAATCCACACTGTTCCCAAACCATTGTAATTGTTAAGCTATTTGTTACATCTTACTAAAGCAGGTGAGTTTATTCTGACCTCGTTTGTGCAAAGTTGTTCTACAATTTCAGTCCTCTCTCCCCCACATATACGAGAGATGTTTACTTAACAAGAGGAAGTTGAAGAATGTTATGGTTAAAAAAAAAGTAATGAATAATAAATAATTCATTGTATATCTCGAAATTACAAAAAGAGAAAATTTTAAATGTTTTCACCGGAAAAAAATAAGTATGTCAGTATGTCAGGATTCCACATTATAAACATACATGAAAAAAATACATTTTACCCCATAAATACATAGGATTATTTTTTGTCAATTTAAACAAAATTTTACAAAACTAAGTAAGACTGAGAACAATGGCTCATGCCTGTAATCCCAGCACATTGGGAGGCTTTTATATTGTGATGGCTAATGCTAAGTGTCATTTTGATTTGATTGAAGGATGCAAAGTATTGATCCTGGGTGTGTCTGTGAGGATTCTGCCAAAAGAGACTAACATTTGGTCAGTCGGCTGGGTAAGGCAGACCCACATTTAATCTTGGTAAGCATCATCTGATCAGCTGCCAGAGCAGCTAGAATGTAACACAGGTAGAAAAATGGGAAAATACAAGAATGGCATAGCCTCATAGCCTCCATCTTTCTCCCATGCTGGATGTTTCCTGCCCTTGAATATTGGACTCCAAATTCTTCAGTTTGGGGACTTGAACTGGCTCTTCTTGCTCCTCAGCTTGCAGATGGCCTATTTTGGAACCTTGTAATCCTGTGCATTAATATTTAATAAACTCTCATATATATGTATACATATATATATTCTATTAGTTCCATCTCTCTATAGAACCCTGACTAATACATATTTTGGTACCAGGAGAGGTTCTAGAGGAACAGGATATGAAAAATAGAGGGCTTTTTTGTTGGTTTGGGGTTTCTGTAGTTGATTGCTTAATATGATTATAGCCAAAAATTCTAAGGACCCTACTTCTAATAGTATGGAGAACACTGATAGTCCCTGGCATAAATTATTTAGAAAGTTATGCAAAATAGACACATTTCACACTCCTGATTCACCACTCTTGAGAGGCAAGAAGTTTAGTGACTATATATAATACTTTTGATCATATGTGTAGAACCAAGGAACATAATAAAGCTGGTTGTTTGCTCTTATGTTCACTGGACAATGTGATAAAAAAAAAAAAAGATGAATTCAGGGATTCTATCTCTTGGCTTCAGAAGCAGATACTTGGCCTCAAATCTGCTAAGATTGCCCTGAGTGAGAGCCTTATCTCCTATAAAGAAAGAGATGAAATTGTGGAAAAACAGACACAAGCTCTTATCATGCAAGTCAAGGCTTGCCTGCAACAAAAGGTGTATGCACAGCCTCACCAGGAGTCTACTACTATAATATTGATTGGAAAAGAATAGGAACCTGAAACTTAGAATGGGGATGTCTAGGAGCACCCTGATGCATCTGGAGACACTGAACTGGTAAATTCTGATGAATCTTTTTTTTTTCTTTTGCCAGAAGAAACAGCTTCTCCCTCCTCAGTAGTGGCAACATTCCCTCCTGGACTCATGCTTCCATCAGCCTCTCCACCTTTGTCTGAGGAGATAACAGTATGCTACCTGAAGCAACAGTGATGGTCTCCCCTGAGGCAGTTGCAAAGAAAAATAATGTTGATTTTTCTTGAACCATCTCAAACACCCTTGTTTGCTTCTAGACCTATAACCAGACTAAAGTCTCAGTTGGTCCCTAGAGATGAGGTTGAGAGTGTGAGGAAGCGCACTGCACTTAAAAAGAACTGCTTCATTTTTCTAATTTATATAAGCAGAAATCTGGAGAACAGGTATGGAAATGGATATAAAGGGTATAGATAATGGTAGAAGGAGCTTAGAATTGGATCTGGCTAAATTTATGGATTCTGCATTTAATGTTGCAGCTGAGGGAGTTAAAAAGGTTCTAATAGTTTATTTGCTTCATTAGCTAAAATATGGATTAAAAGATGGCCAACTGTGAGTGAGCTGGAAATGCTTAATCTCCCTTGGTTTAATGTAGATGAAGGTATCCAAAGGCTTAGGAAGACTGGGATGGTGGAGTGGAGTAAGCACTTTAGACCTACTCATCCCAGAATAGATGGTCCAGAATATATACCCTTGACTAATGCCTTGTGAAATAGATTTATGAAGTCAGTACCCGCATCTTCGAAAACCCCTATAATCACTCGTCTCTCTATGTCTAACACTGTGGACTCAGGTCACTGAACTACAAAATTGAATACAATAAGAATTATTAGGTCCTGAGGTGTAAGGGACCAACTGGTGACACTCAGTCATCAAAGGCAAGGTGGGCATAGCTACCATAATGGACAGACAGGCCAAGCAGCAATCAGAATAGTCTGACTCATTTAAACCTCTGGCATTGGCTAATTAATCATGGTGTTCCTGTAAGTAAAATTGATAAGAAGCTTATTGTATTCCTATTTAATTTATATAAGTGAAAAACTTCTAGGTCTAATGAACAAAAGACAAATTTGAATTATAAAAACAAAGAATCATGGCCCCTCAATCAATTTCTAGAATTGAGCCAGTTTACAGCTCAGAATCCCTTGAATGAAGGAAAGGAAAGGCTGGGTCCCCTTGAGGAAGGACCCTACTACACTACTGAAAATTTATGCTCTTAATGTTTCTCCCATTCTTCCCCAAGGAGACTTCCAGCCTTTATCAGTGTAACTGTGCATTGGGTAAAGAAAAATGATCAGACACTTTGGGGACTAGTGGACACTTGCTCTGAGGTGATGTTGATCCAAGGGACCCACAACACCACTGTAGTTCTCCATTTAAAGTAGAGGCTTATGTAGGTCAGATAATTAATGGAGTTTCGCTCAAGTCTGAATTACAGTGGGTCCAGTTG
The DNA here is from genome assembly GCF_048565385.1 of Saimiri boliviensis. NCBI lineage: Eukaryota > Metazoa > Chordata > Mammalia > Primates > Cebidae > Saimiri > Saimiri boliviensis. The sequence continues at coordinate 105,910,940 of NC_133450.1, read as the reverse complement.
GTTCCTGGACTCATCCTGTGGTCATTTCCCCAGTGCTAGAATGCATAATTGCATAGACATACTTAGCAGCTGGCAGAATGCCAACACTGGCTTTCTGACTGGTAGAGCAAGAGTTGTTGTGGTGGAAAAGGCCAAATGGAAGCCATTAGTCTTGCCTCTACTACAAAAAATAGTAAATCAAAAACAATATCAAATCCCTGGAAAGACTGTGGAGATTACTGCCACCATCAAAGACTTGAAAGATGCAGAGGTGGTGATTCCTACTCCATCCCTCTTTAACTCTCCCATTGTCTGTGTAGAAGACAGAACAATTCTGGAGGATGGCAATTAATTATCATAAACTTAACCAACTGGTAGCTCCAACTTAAGCTGCTGTACCAGATATTGTCTCATTGCCTGAGCAAATTAATACATCTTGTACCTGGTATGCAGCCATTGACTTAGAAAATACCTTTTTCTCCATTTCTGTCCATAAGGTTCACAAGAAGCAATCTGCCTTCAGCTGACAAGGCCAGCAGTGTGCCTTTAGTGTCCTACCTCAGTGGTATATAAACTCTCTGGGTTTGTGTTATAATCTGATTTGTAGAGACCTTCAACGCTTTTAGCTTCCACAAAGTATCACACTGGTCTACTACATTGATAACATAATGCTGATCGGATCCAGTGAGCAAGAAGTAGCAAACACACTGGACTTATTGGTGAGACATTTGCATGCCAGATGATAGAAATAAATCCAAATAAAACTTTGGAATCCTCTACCTCAGTTAAATCTTTAGAGCTTCTGTGGTGTGGGGCCTGTGGAGATATTCCTTCTAAGGTGAAGGATAAGTTGCTGCATTTGACTTCCCCTACAACCAAGAAAGAGGTACAGTGCCTAGTGGGCCTATTTGGATTTTGGAGGCAACAAACTTTTAATCTGGGTCTATTACTCAAGCCCATTTATCAAGTGATCCAAAAGGCTGCCAGTTTTGAGTTGAGTCCTGAACAACAGAAGGCTCTACCACAGGTCCAGGCTTCTGTGTAAGCTGCTATGCATCTTAGGCTTTATGATTCAGCACATCCAATGGTGTTCAGTAAGTGTATCAAGTTTTGCAATGGCCTTATTAAAGGTATTCTTATTGAAGATCTCTTGGTAAAATGGAAAAGCTGAGAGCCAGTTCAAGGCAAATTAGGTGTGTGTGTTTCATCTCTTTCTTGTTTCTATCAAATGCTTCTTAGTAAGCTTCTTGGGAATTATATTTCATTTGTTTTCAATCATTACTAGATGCAACATTAGTAAAGTACAAAATGTAGTCTCTCCTCAGTTTCAGAAAGACCTTACTCTTTGGATTAGTTGCATTGGATATTAAATGCTAATCTAAAAATTCCAAGACATTGGTGCAGATGGATCTCAGCTCAGATTTCACTTTCTGCAGATAGTCCTTAATCAGCTGCAAATTATTGTTGGAGGTGGTGGTTTTCTACTCAATGCTTCATTCAGATGACCCTCCAGGCAGACCTGTGGCCCCTGATCATGGTCCTGTAGGGCACTGAGAGCAGACTGTACTCCTTTGGACAATTGTGCACCCTTCTTGGCCACAGCTTTCCTGAAGGTGGCCATGTTGAAGCACTCTCAGCCTGCTTGGTCAGCTTAGCCCTCTGAATGAGCTCTAGGTCTACTCTGTGACATTGTGATGAGCTGTTTGCAGGGGCAGGCCTAAGGAGGAAGAGAGCAACAGTGACAACCAGACCTGGATCAGAGGAGTTCTTCTCAAGAGCTTCAATCTGTTGGCCATAGCAGAAGTCTCCATTGTCTTTATAATAAAGTACAATGTATGTGGCTGACCTGGCCATATATTATTTGGCCCCTGCCTGCTTTATGAGCTTCTACAAATATTCCTTCACTGTAGTACAGGATCAGACTGTCCCTGAAAAACCATGTAATCTGTGACATTGAAATGTTATAATTCCACCAACTGGCAGTAATGTTCTTCCTGCATGTTGTCACATGGCTGGCTTATCCCTGCAATAAGCTCTGCTGGTCCCATGTCACTTCCTCAGAAATCTTTCCAGAGAACACTATCAAAAAATACCTACTGTGCCTCCACCAGGAAGTCCAGCTCTATTTTAGCTTATGTTTTATTTTCCTAATACAATAAAGTGCAGCCTACAATTTTACTATTTATGGGCCCTTTATTTGACAAGGGCCTTTTCTGGCTTGTCATCCATGTGTTTCATCATTTAATATTACTTCAAAATTATTTATTGAGTTCCTGACAAAAAATATAGAAACTCAATAAATAATTTTGAAGAAGATAAATCATTCCACTGAATATTTATACTATTTCCACATTTACATTGAGCAAAATACTAAAAGTATAATTTTATCACATTGTTTTTATTGATAATAATGTAAAGAAGATTCACGATACATCATTTCTATTAAAAAAATAAACTTTTCACACTACCCAGAAATAGTACTGTTCACTTCAATTTACTTTTATTCTTACCTAGCCAATCAATTTGTTAGTTATAGAGAGATTTAAAATTAAATATGCTTCCAGAGAACCAGAGATTATTTAGAAAGTTTCAAAATTATTAGTCGAACATACTTTGAATATCAAACTAAATAAGAATATTGAATTGAATTAAGTAGCAATTCTATTTGTGGTTTATATATTGATTAATATAAACTTGATTTTATAAATCAAATATTTAATGAGTATATGTCAATATGAAATATAAAATAAAATAAAAAGACTAACTAATATTTAGCTACTTTGTTACTTTATCCTAAAAGCTGAAAACATACTTTTATCAAAGAAAAAACTGTGAATTTTACATGAAGGAAACAAAATAATGCATTTTTACAAACTGAGACTTTAGGTTGTATGTTTTTACTAGGTGATTTTTTCAATAATTTTTCTCACCTATGAGACAAATAAATAGTAAGGCTTTTTTTTATTACAATTCTTCAGCCTTTTCTTTTTAAATAAGTGTATGTCAAGTTCATTTGTGCATAGAATTCAGTCAGAAAATTTTGTAAGTAAATCAAATATTTTCATATGCTATAATATTTTTATTGATTCCATAAAAATTTTAGAGTTGTTTTTCCAACTGTACATATTGCTACAAAAATATAAAAATCACATAGGAACTGTAAAATATAAGTATCTTTTGGCTTTTTGACAATCCAGGGTTTCATGTTTCCCTTTAGGCAAGCGAGAACATATACAATCAGTCTATGTGATGTGTGTACCAATGTATTGTGCTTTTGTATAATGATCATTATATAGAAAATTTTATATTTTCTGAATCCTTAACAGAATGCACATTTAAATATTTAGGAGATTACATTTTGTGATGTTTAACAATATGTAATATAAGGATATGACTGCATCTATTTACTCCTCTTAAATATGTAGTACATTTTTAAATGCATTGTCTGTTAGTAGATAGAATGATTAAATATGACAAAATAAAAAATTTTCAGTCTTTATTGGGGATAGTAACCTTTTAAAGGTTAAGCAATTAGAGAAAGTATGAAGGTGAATGTTAACATACACTTTTTAGAAAGTGAGCTTGTATATACAAAAATATAAAAATTAATTAAAATATAGGGAAAGGAGAGTTATTGGAATGTCATCTGCCCCTGGAGAGGAGATGAATAAAAACACATACAGACTATACTTAGGTCAAACATTGGTCATATTTTGGTTTAAAATACAGACTGACTCTAAAGTTACTTTATATAAGTTTTGAGATCATGTCATAAGAGTCCTTGATTAGCCAAAAAAAACCTGCCATTCTTAGCAAGAAAGTAATTGGGGTCTCACTCTTCTCTGTTCTGACTGGGTCATAGCATAAAATGTAACAAGAAAATGAGAAAATCTTATGCAATTTGCTGATGAAGGGTATATTAAATGATGTAAGTCTAAACAAAATCAGTGCAAGAAAAAAAATTCAGCCATTCTTATTTTTAGGTTGGGATTAAATATGAGCAAACTGAATTTAGCAGTTTTTAAAAAGTAAAAATAGAAAATAATGATCGAGAAAGACTTATTTTCACAAATTTACAAATATCTTAATATTAAAATATTCATTTACATAACAAAACATTCTAAAAGATGACAGGACAAAAATCTTGTGATGATACAGGTAATTCACCATTCAAAAAGGTTATAGTAGAAAAACCTATGATGAACTTAATATAATTGATTTAAAGCACTCAATAAAATTCAACACACATTATTGGAAGATATGGTTGTACTTAAATAACCTTTTTGAAAAAATAGCCAGACAGGGCAGCCCTGCTTCTTCCTGCCTACTGGAAGGAGTAAGTAATAGGAAAAGGTAATTTATGGTTAGATATTTAGGGACACAATTTATTTTATAACCAAACATACAAATAGGCACTGCAAAATAGATAAGAAAACGAACTCAGGGCTTAGAAGGAGTCAATTATGATTCATTTGTCATTACCTACATCTAGTTCAAGAGAACAAATACATAACCCATGAGAACACCTCCTGATGGAACAAAGCCAGGGAAGGGGTCCATTGGTAAGATGTGCGCCATGTACTCCTTTAAAATCAAACTCAATCCATAGGCTTATATTTCTCTTTCCACATTTTTGTGAAAAGATTGTTTAGTTTTTTAAAAATCTCCTGGGAAAGCTAGAAAAAATGTGTGATAAAAATATCTTTTTTATTCTACTACTGTGTACAAGTACACACACACACACACACACACACACACTGCTTTGGGAATATACTTCTATTTCATTTCTATATGTACATCTGAATTGTTATTTTAATAAATAAATGCAACTCCATTGTGTGGATATGTTATAATTAATTTTAGTAGCCCTATATTTTAGATATTTCTGTGACTTACAATTTTGGTTGCTCTGTTTAGAGTATATTCACATACATAAATTTATAAACGTATTATGTTTTAAATATAAATTATTGGTAATGTAATTATTGAACTTATTGTTGTGACCTTTTCTTAAATTTGATGCCTATTGCAACTTTACATTTCCAGAAAGTTTGCACTAATTTATTCTGTTATTACTGCACACTATAACTATTTCCATGAAATCTAAGCGACAGGTTCATTTCAATTTGTAACTATTAAAAACTAGATAAATGAGAGAAAGATATCTATTGTTCTCCATTTCTTAGGACAGAAGTAATACTTAAGATATATTATTTGCTTATTGGAAATTTGGAATTATTCTTCATAAATTTAAGGTTGATATACTTCCTCTATTGCTCTACTTTGGATGTATATCTTTTTACTTATTTAATGTGAAATTAAACAAACATATTGAATATCTTCAATATGCAACTTACGGTATTGGGACAGGAAATAAACAATATGCACACAGAGGTTTTTAATTTTAATAAAGATTATTTAGAGATACATTTGCATATAAAATATTACAACTTCTCCCCATATGTTTGAAATAGTTATCATTCATCTCCCTTCAAACTTGTAGATTTTTTTTTGTTATTTTCATTTGCTAAAATCTTTAAATTTTTTCCATTTTTCTTTTTAGTTTTAGTACTGACATGTTTTTAAATTACTTTCCTACCACAAAATTAATTATGTATTTTTTCATAGTTTTCCAAATCTTCTGTGGTTTTGCACTTCAATTTTAAAAGTTTAACACATCTAAAGTTTATTTTGAAATAATATAGTGACAGATATCCATCACAATATTGCCTACTAGAGTAGGCATCACCAGAACGCCAAATACAGGTGGGTGTTGTGGCTCACACCTGTAATCCCAGCACTTTGGGAGGCTCAGATGGGTGGATCACCTGAGGTCAGTAGTTGAAAACCAGCCTGGCCAATGTGGTGAAACCTTGTCTCTACTAAAAATACAAAAATTAGCTGGGAGTAGTGGTGGGGGCTTGTAATCCCAGATACTCGGGAGGCTGAGGCAAGAGAACTGCTTGAACCTAGGAGGCAGAGGTTGCAGTGAGCCAAGATCGCTCCACTGCAGTCCAGCCTGGGCAACAGAGAAAGACTCTGTAAAAACAAACAAACAAACAAAGCCAAACACAGCAATCTTAAGGCTGGTCTTCAGAATGGTGCAAAGTAGAGTCTATATTTATTCATTTATTCCAAAATTATTAGTGCTCTAAAAATATTTTGTTGAAAATTAATCTTTTACTAATTGATTGCAAATTGCAAATTCCACTTTTATCATCAAACACATTTTTTATACTAGGCTATTCTTAGACATTGTGTAAAATACACTCTGTTGTTAGTAATTGAATCACATTTTATTTATCTTGTGTTATGCAATATTATTGTATTATACAAATATCTGACCAGGTTAACACATTTTAAGACTATTAATATATTGCCTATTTTTTATTGTCAAAATGTATAATGTCTTTAATCCTCTATAATGATTATATATTTGGATTATCCTAATATTTGTTAACAATAGTTATAATATTATAAATTATATTATTAAATTCTCATTTTATCTAGTATCTTAGATTTTGAAATACTTACCTTTTAAATTTAGAATTATACAAAGAATTATTTAGCCTTCATTGTATTTTAAATAATTTCTCTGCTGTACAAGTGATATTATATTAAGGTAAATTAATTTAAGTATTAATTGCAAATAGGTTTTCTTATTCCTTGAAAATCTGAGTACATTTTTTTATGCCTTCACAGATGAATGAGTTTCTGAGAGAGGTCACATTCTTATTTTCTTAAAAGTCTGTTGACATGATTAATATATTTTGATGTTCAACGCATTGAAGAAAAAATTTAACTTCTCCTTTCTTTGCAAAAAACAAATGACATTATTAACTCATTAATAGTGTTGAAGACAAGCAAAAACAATACTTAAATAAATGTACAAATAGAGGGAAACTTGTCAATATTCACACTACAATAATCAGCTGTATGCCATTGTGCAAAATTTATTTTCACCTTTATGGAAAAGAACTACATGCATTTTCCTTTTTTCACAATGTGCAGAATTGCAAAATAGCTTCAGAGATTACTTCAAATGATTCTCCAGTGGGCTGCAGTAATAGTTTTTACCCATTTTAAAGTCTTACTATTTTTCCTCACATCCTCCTCAGCTATGATCATAATGATAACACAAAAATACTATTCTTGACACAAAAACTAAAATTTAAAAAAGCTGCCACAATTACATTGTTGGTATTGCTTTTATGAATGCAACAAGAATGTTAATTAGCCATAAATACTTTCTTAGGTTTGCTTTTGCAAGTCAAGTCTCATAGTGTAGAATAATATCAAAACTATAAATTCAACTACTGTCTAAAATGTTTCACAAGGAATGCTGTATTAGACTTTAAAAAGCTTCTAAGATTTGCTTCGAAATTAATCTTAAGACACTCTACTAGGTTCTACCTTCAAAACCTATACTTTTAGGTGATTTCCTTGCTTTTCAAGGAATTTAAGGTTCTTAATTAAGAACTTAAGGTTCTTACCCTACCAAGACATTACTTGCCTTCCTACTTGCAAAGACTATAAGCCAGTAAGCCACAAAGCCACACAAAGTTTTCTAGAAAAGACTTTGCAGGCTTTGACCGTAACGTATGGCAAACTTTTATTCCCTAAAAGTGATGTTTTCTACCTGATTAAATAAGCAACATAAGGCAAGATTTTGGTTAGGTGATTGATTTGTAATATTACATCCTAGGATCTATGTGATTTAATGCTTACTGAACATTTGCAAATACATGTTTTACAATTAAAGTTTAGAAGACAGTACATTTCTAAGTACTTAGGGATCAGTGAGAATCAGATATAATTTTATAACACTGCATTTTAGTTTACAGAACTGTAGTTTACTAAATTGTTGTGAGTTACAAAGAGTTTTTTCTTTTCTTTTTTTCTTTTCTTTTTTTTTTCAGATGGAGTCTTGTTCTGTCACACAGGCTAGAGTGCAGTGATGTGATCTCAGCTCACTGCAATCTTCACCTCTTGGGTTCAAAAGATTCTCCTTCCTCAGCCTCCTGAGTAGCTGGGATTACAGGCACGTGCCACCATGCCCAGCTTACTTTTTAATTTTTTTAAAAAAATAGAAATGAGATTTCACCACACTGGTCAAGCTGGTTTGGAACCTTGTGGCCCATCTGCCTTGGTCTCCTAAAGTGCTGGGATTACAGGAATGACCCACCATGCCTGGCCTTCAAAGAGTTTAAGATGGAGGAGAAGATATTGTCTTTGGTTTTCCACTCCTGAGTTATTTCACTTAGCATAATGCACCCTAGAGTACTAGAACCTAATCAGTAATGGCAAACAGATGTTACACACATTCCTGAATTTGGAAGACTTAGATATGTACACGTATCAATTGATACCAACACTCATCCAATTAGTGCACTTGCTCTTCCTGGATAATCCACTTAATATGTTGTTAAACATCTTCTTTTAACCTTTGCGTTTACAGTGCAGCCCACAAAAATTAAAACTGATAATAATCCAGCCTATGAGAGCTCACAATTTCAACAATTTTGGCACATGTGCATCCCATTCCTTCCACAGGACTTCCATATAACCCCCAAGGACAGGTCATAGTAGAATGTGCTCAGTACACCCTTAAAAATATGCTCAAAAAACAAAAAAGGGGGAGTATGAGTAAGGACTCTGGAACACTACTAGCACGAAATTTATGTACCCTTAATTTCTGAAATTTGGATGATAAATTTTAATTAGCTGTAGAAAAGCACTTTGCTAAAACCTCTCAAGATATAAAACCTGCAGTTTTACAGAAGGATATAAACAGTAATGAATGGTGTGGCCCAAATAATTTGCTAACATTGCTAACATAGAGAAGAGGATACGCTTGTGTTCACACCCCCTCAGGTCCTCTTTGGATTCCAGTACGATGCATCAAACATTACTGTGGTGTGGTTAGGACCCAATCTGGTACCAGACATGCAGAAACTAACCCTGCAAGACCCGCAGCCTTGTATGATGAGGCTTTCTCAGACAACGTATGCCCCAAACATTAACTGGGTAATGCTGAAGAAGACAACACAGGAGTTGGAGTGAAACCTGCTCCATACACAGACATCATTCACTCCAGATAATTTGCTCCTTTTTCACTCTCTCACTCTGCCTGCAACCTGTATCTGCTACACTCTATGGAGCCTATCTTCTAAAGTGCCTTTGTCCTGCCTGTTACTTAGGTGGACATTTCCTTTCCAACCTCTAATGATGCAACTGCTTGAGTAGGAGGAATTAACATACATTTGACTAAGTAACAGCACACATTGGACTGAGTTGCCAAGTAACACTGCCAAGTAACACTACATGTTACTCCTTTATTGGAAAAGAATGTTTCTAATTAAACTCATGTTTGTCTTATGTTATTTGCTAGAATGTAAAGCTGGTTAAGAGCAATGATTACCTTGAATGACAGACCTGTTGCTGCACACATCTGTACTCTTCAATCAATAAAGCCAGATGCAAAAAACAGAAACATCCTTACAGAGAACACACACACACACACAGAGAGAGAGAGAGAGAGAGAGAGAGAGAGAGAGAGAAACAGTCAAATCAAACATAAATTCAAAAATAGTTTCAAGAAATTGTCTTGTTGGATGAGAAGGAACCTAAAAATTAACTCCCCTAAAAAAACAAAAGGGGAGTGAGAAAAATTTAGAGGAAAAATTATAAAGATAGTTATAGGAAATAGTCACAAACTTTCTTGGAAGTCCAGCAAGTTTGCATAGCTTCAGTAAAAGGTTTTGTTGAAGGCAGCTGAATTCTCTTAAAAGCTTTGGGCGTAGATACATAGAAATTTGGAAGAGTATATCTAAATAGCTTGTTTAATCATGTGGTCTTAAGACAAATCTGATTATCAAGGAGTGCATGATTGCTGTCTACTCAGGAGGTTGGCAATGTCAATTGCCCTCTAGTGGTGTTTACTCAAAACCATTATAATTTAATGTGTACTAAATAAATGTGAACTTTGCTGGCTGGTGAAGGCCACAGCTGCTCTTTCCCAAACCCTACGTGGTATCAGTGAGTGGCCCAGACCCTTAGCTGGACTGATAGGCAAAATATCTGTGTTAGTGTACCTTATTTATCTGTCATGCAAGCCTGGGTCTGCAGGTCAGACCTCAGCAGTCATTTAAGCCCATTTTTTATTTGTTGGCTTTTTGTTTTGATAGTCTGTCTAGTGCTGTTAGTGGCTTATTGAAGTCTCCTACTATTATTGTGTTGCTGTCTACCTCATATTGTTGATTTAGTAGTAACTTTTTTGTGAATATACAAGTTCCAGTGTAAGGTAAATATAAATTTATGATTGTAATATCTTGTTGCTGAATTAATCCTTTTATCATTATGTAATTACCTTCTTTGTCTTTTTTTTTTTTTTTCTTACTGTTGCTTTGAAGTCTGTTTTGTATGGTATAAGAATAGCTATTCCTGCTTGCTTTTGGTTCCATTTGTGTGGAATATCCTTTTTTCACTTCTTTACCTAGAGTTTATAGGAATACTTCCATGTTACGTAAGTCTTCTGAAGACAGCAGGTATTTGTTTTGGGATTTTTTCAAATCCATTCTGCCATTCTGTTTCTTTTACGTGGAGCATTTAGGACATTTATCTTCAGCGCTAATATTAGGATATGAAGTACTGTTCTCTGCAAGCATGATTGGTTTCAAAATTTAAGAACATAAGATTTGGGAGAGGCCAGGTGCAGAATAATGTTGTTTGGCTATGTCCCCATCCAAATATCATGTGGGAAGGACCCAGTGAGATATAATTGAATCATGCGAGCAGGTCTTTCTTGTGCTTTTCTCATGAAAGTGAGTAAGTCTCATAAGATCTGACACTTTTTAAAAAAGGTAGTTTCCATGCACAAGCTCTCTTCTCTTGTCTGCAACCATGTGCGACATGACTTTCAACTCCCATCATGATTTTGAGGGCTCCCAGTCATGCGGAACTGTAAATTCAATTAATCTCTTTCTTTTGTAAATTGCCTAGTCTCTGGTATGTTTTAATCAGCAGCATGAAAACAAACTGATACAAACATTTTAACAATATTGATTATTTTAGTACATAAACATAAAATATCTCTAAATTTTTTGATGTTCTCATGACTTTTGCATCAGTGTTTTATAGTTTTAATTGTAGATATCTTTTAATTTTTTTGTTCATTCTCAAATATTTTATTTTGCCACTACTGTAAATGGGATTACTTTCTTAATTTTTTCAAATGATTCACTGTTGGCATATAGAAATGCTACTCATTTTCATATGTTGACTCTGTATCCTGCCACTGTGCTGAATTTATCAGTTCTAACAATTTTTTGGTGGAATCTTTAGGTTTTTCCAAATATAAGAGCATATGATGTGCAAAAAGGCCAATATAGCTTCTTCCTTTTTGATTTGAGTAACTTTGATTTTATATTCCAGGATAATATTAATATGCAATTTTCTTGTCTCATTATCTTCTTATTAGGTTTTACTAGCTCTTTATTTGGTTATATTACTTTATGGAAACATAAAGTCTAATTTGTATAATGTGAAATTAGACCTATAATTTACAGGAGGTGATCTCTTTGTCTCTAATTAACATGTTTTCCTTTAAGTAGCCTCCACTTTCTTCTACCTAATAATTGCATGGTATATTTTTTTATCCATTTTACTTTTAAAAGAAAATTTTGTAATTCATATAGGTCACTTGTACTTAAGTCTTATTATTAGGTTATGTTATACAATCCAGAAATATTATATTCTTACCAAAAACATGTATTCTATTTAAATTTATCAAAGTTACCCTTTATCAGGTCATGTTTATCATTTATTTGAGCACTTTCTAAATATGCTGCCTATTTTTTGTTCCTTTTCTATTTTGTATCTTCATTTAGAAGGATGGAGGACTCATTTTTACCATCACTCTCTATATAAAAGTATAAACACTATAATCTCTAGGTCTATTCTTTACTCATTATCCATTTGTGGTAGCCAATAGCCTGTTCAAAGCAGGATCAAGGGCATTCCAGATGATTCGTTGTGTCAACCTGACATCTGGAGGGGAGTATGTAGGTTAAACCACCCAGTTCAACTTCAATGAGTGTATTTTATGTAAGGCAGAGTTTGTTTATTATAAACTACTAAGAATTTTCCCTTTGTTGTTATTGCAATATAATTTAATATATTTTGAATAATACACAATTTTATTATCATAAAAAATAAAGACAGTGTGCAAGAAGGGTGTTCTATATAGAAATTTTTACAACAGGAAATATAATAAGACTATTTACGTATTGGCAAATTATTTGACAAACATTTGTCTTTGGGAGCTTGGAAAGCACACCAGGTATGTAATATATTGTAGCTCTAGGAGAAGGATTTGGGAATAGAAATCTCATACTATGATGTGGTTTCTGTGGTTATAATTGGCAAAATAATAAAAGGTAATACAAGAAATAAATGTGTTCAGGAAATAATTGGCTAGTTTGAAAGCAAAAATAAATGAAGACTAAAAATAGCCCGCAATTTTGGCAACTTGTAAGTTTGAAAATGCCATTGCTTCTAATTCCCAAAAAGTCAAAGTCAAATTTTAGAAGTGCTTTCAGCTATAAATACCAGTTAAGCTCAGTGTTATACCATTGACCAAATCAAGTATACTATGGTCACACCCATTAGTTAAAATAATCACTAAATCTGTAAAAATTTCTTAGAGTTAAGATCCAATTATTTCTGCGTCATGAAATAAATTACTTCACTTAGAACAAAGGACTTAGTGGAAAGGATTAAAATCAAGTGTTGCTATGAAAGCCTAATAAACTTAACCGTAATTAATCCTGGAGACAGTCACAGAGAGACAATCACAGAAATGAAAGAAGGGTGCTTGACACACAGCTAACCGTAAGAGTGAAAAGAATAAAATTGTTAGAAAAAAATAGGCTCTTACTTTTGGCCAGAATTACCTAGACATGAAACCAAAAGCTCAGGTAAAAAAGGTATTAAATATGAGTTGTAAAAAGTAAAATATGAAGCTTCACTTGCTCACCCACCACTCACTTCTTGCTTTGAGGCCAGGTTCCTAACAGACCACAGACAGTTAACTTTTCGTGGCCCAGAGGTACGGGACACCTGTTTATATGCATGTATGTATGTATGTATATATTTATGTATGTGTGCCTGTATGTATGTATGTATGTATCTGTCTATTTATTTATCTATCTACCTATCAATCTATGTATGTATCATCTATCTACTTATCATTTTCTTTGCTTTGTCTATGCCAGAGATTGTAAATATGACATATCATGTACCAAAAGTAAAGTTAACACAGTGATAATTAAACTAGTGAACAATGCTTTCTTATTAATTAGGATTTTTATTTTATAGACATTTTACGAGTTCATTTTTACTTATTTAGACTTTCTTGTAGTCATATATCATTTATGCAAATACATATAATTGAAATAAGATCCAAAAATTGTATTTAAAAACATCCTAATATATCTACAAATTTGCATTTTACACATATGAATTACTTTTTGACCTGAAATTTTTGACAATCATGTTTTTCACATTATTTTTTTTTTGTTCCAGGAATTTTAATGACTCAGAATACTACTTAAAGTTTAAAATTTGGTAGTCATTCTAAAAATGTTGATATTCTCTGTTATATTTTATAAAATGTCTAGTTTCTCTTTTTCTTTAATTAAATATGTGCTGTAATTTCTCAAAAATTTAGCAATAAATTCCAGACAAAATGATATCTAAGTATTCTGTGCAATGCATGTGTTGTTAAAGCCTCACTCAGGCTTTAACATCAGACTTATCAATACAACTGTTTCAAGTTAGAGCTTGTCAGTGATATCAATAAAAAAAGATATGGTCTATGCTAAGAATTGTTTATTGAATATACATAACTCCAAAAGTTAATTATTTTAAAGAAAAAGACCTTTGCATTTCTTTAGCAAAAGCAAAGATGTGACAACTGTTTTACTAGAAGACAGAGAAAGTAATCTGAATCAAAAATCATTCAGTTCACAGAAACCCAAGGTATTTTACATGATAAACAACAGAGGATGTGTACTAATAAGTATATGAAAGTGCAATATATATATATATATATATATATATATATGAAGTAAGAGTTACTACAAGAAAATAAGAATGGGTTTATTATTTCTGCACATGGCTGCTATTTGTGTTTACTATGAATAATAGATTTGCATTTGAAGAATAATTTAGGTATATTTATCTGACAAGAAAAATCTTAACAAGAAAGAGTGTTTAAGTTGTGGATATGATATACACACATGACAGGTAGACCATCAGCTCCAGTTACATAGTATGAAGGGATCTTTTTGGTTTTATGTGGGAAATCTCTGTAACTCTCATTCAAATTTGCTCTGAACCTAAAACTGCACTAAAAAATAAAGTCTATTAAAAATAACTTACAAACTAGAATTTTGAACTCAGAACTTCTAACTAAATGCTCATCAAGCTGTTTGCAGTCAAAGAAAATATTTCTCTATACGTATATGACTTCTGGAATCTATGGAAGTATGGATATACAAAAAGTAATTTTTTAAAAAGAAAATAGTTGAAAGTCATTTTATAAAATTGAAATAAGATAAAGATTTGTTTGCCTCAAACAAAACTCTATTACAAACATAAGCCTTAAACATCCTGATGATAACAATAAACTGGAATGGATAAATTTATTACATAAAATGCTGATGATCTGTTTAAGAAAAGCAAGTTACTACAGAAATGGAAGCTGCAGCAATGTACTCTAATGTCTACTTGATGAATAAATATGCTATTCAGTAGCATAGGAAGCCTTCAATTGTTATTTAGTTAGTTAGTAATATGAGTAAAATAGCAATTGGAAAGATTAACTTCAGAGTGTTTTTAGGATAAATTAAAGTAAAAGAGATACCGTGCTGTCTAACGGTTGCTGAAGTTGTTTTAATGAAAGTAACATGTGATAGGATTCTCTCTTGTGAATGAGACCATTCTGTGGGAAAATTCTGTGAAAAAAATCCCTTTGCATCTTGTGCTTTTTTTTGTTGGAGCTAATGTTTATTTATATTTTACTCCACACATATCTTGTTGTACCATAAGAATATAAATTCATATGTTCAGGAATATGTGCTTAAATATTCCTTAACACATTATTGTGTAGCCAGAAAACGTGTGTGCCAATTTGACAAACCAGAACTGGAAAAGAAAAAAAAAAGTCTTCGAAATAATTAGAAAGTTAACTAATGTATTATTAATATATGTATAAAGTAATTAGTAAATAATCATCGATTAACTACTAATTACAGTATAATACTATAATGTCCAATACAGTTTCAGCAATGGAAATGGAAATTACATTGCACATGTTACCAAATAAAAATTAATCTAGTGGAAGATGAATTGAATGAGGAAGCAGTCTGAATCAAAAACAGATCCCAGTATTGAAGCTTGGAATCTAAGGGAAATGATGCCATTCATAGAAGAAAGAAAACAGCTTTGCATTATTTGTTATTGCAATTGAAATAAGTAAGTGAAGCTGAAAGGCATACTTGGAAGGTTCTTTTTAAATAAAATCTAATACAATGTGATTTATTATATTCAAGTTATTTTGAGTTAATAAAGTTGTTGAACTCAAACAAAAACATTGACACAACTGTAAAGACAACAAAAATAAAATATTTCAGTGTTTAGAAAATGTCAAATACTCTAAGTGTTTCAAATATGTTAACTTATTAAAACATTTTAATATGTTGAGATATTACTATCTATATTTTATAGATGAGGAAACAGAGGGAGATTCTGTTACATGAGCAATGTCAGTCTAATCAATCTCAGGACTAGGATTTTAATTCAGACATGCCCCACCACATATGAACACACTGAAATCCCATGATTTGAGCAAAATGAGTTACAACGATGTTTTTATTGTATTTTTCAGGTATATTTTAACTTGCAGATTATTTTTCACATTTTATGATTTACAAGCATTTGTGTAATGGTACATAATATTCACATTTATTTTATAATAAGAAAATTACATCTAATCACTTCTATATTGCAAAGTAAGATTGTCATTCTGATGTGGGCCACAACAATTTAACAAATATGCTGCATTTCATTGTTGTTATGTTTCTATGAAGGTTTTTATTGCCACAAATCCATAGAAAAGAAAATATCGTGTTGGATTTGCGTATTTGTTGCAATTTTCTTGTTTCCATATATCTCCATTTTCTTTCTCATCCTTTCTGCTCTTATTCATAACATACATATATATATACATATATGTATCATGTTATATAAAAATGTATATGTTATGAATACAACAATACATTGTATAACTTATTTTTAATTGCCCTTTGTTTTAAAAGAGAAAACAATTCATGTTGTCTTTTACAATCACCTACATTATTATCTTTTCTGATATTCTGTAGCAGACTTATGTTAACATCTGATATCACATTGTTACAGGTAGTCTGACAGGCAGGAGCAGGGCAGGAGAGTACTCTCCCCAACCCACTAGGAATGTTGGTGATGGTTTGACAATTATCACATTGTTCTCTAAAAGTGATAAATTGGCAGCTGGCACTAGGGAGAGACAATCTCCTAATGGCCCACACCTGCTAACATTAATTGAATGCAGATTCAAAAAAGGGGCTTCCGATAATATCTCAGGTGAGTGAATCCTGGCTTGAGCATTAAGAGAAAAAAATGGTGGAGTATGACTTTCCTGGGGCGTGCAACCAGAAAACGGAAGAAAGCCTCAGTTGGTCATGTGTAAAACTTCCTAAACACACTGTGCATGCTCACTTCCCAAGGATAAGGAGGGCATTACACATGTGGGCAGTCCACCTAAAGGGAAGAATCATGGGAAAGGCTGCACAAGACACTGGAGGTGGGCCTCCCTATAAAATCCTTGGATCACAGTTAAATGGGACACTTGTTCTTCAAGTTGCCCACTTGGATCTCTTCCAAGTGCACTTTCCTTTCTTTCCTGCTCTGAAGATTTTTTAAAAATAAACTTCCTCTCTTTCTCTGAAATCTACCTCGATCTCTTTTCTGCCTTATGCCCATCAGTCAAATTCTTTCTTCTAGAAAGCAAGAATTAAGGTTGCTGAAAACCCATATGGATTTTCCACTGTTAACTGGAATACCATCCACAGGTAACAACACCCTTTCAGCTTGAAGCAGCCTCTAGTATATCTTTTAAAATAGGTCTATTGCCAAAAAAAATGATCTCATTCTTTGCTAATTTGGAACATGTGGATTTGATTCTCATTTTTAAAATATAGATTTACTGGATGTAGAATTCTTGTTTAATCGTTTTTAAGTTTGTTCTTTTTCTAATTCCATAATTAAAAGATTAAGTTGTTGATTTGAGATGTTCCTTTTCTTATACACCTTATCTTAAATTTCTTCTAAGCACTGCTTTCCTGAAGCATTTCAGTTTCACAATGTTGCATTTTTATTTTAGTTCACTAAAAAATATTTTATTTTGATTATTTCATTTTTGAACTATTTTATTGGTTTTTTTGGGTTAATTTCTATTGGTGCATAGTAAGTGTATATATTTTCGGGGTACATGAGATATTTTGATTCAGGCATGTGACATGAAATAATGAAGATAAAGAATGAGGTATTCATGTTGAAAAAATGGAATAGACATCATGAAGAATCAGGTATCCACTCCTTAAGCATTTATCCTTTTAATTACAAAGAATCCAAATATATTATTTGTCATATTAAAATATACACTTAAACTATTATTGACCATGTGATGTTTGTCTTTCTGCCCTAGACTTATTTTATTTAACATAATGATCTCTAGTTCTATAGATGTTGCAAATTACTGGATATCATTCTTTTTTATGGCTGAGTAGTACTCCATTGTGTATATTTACCACATTTCTTTATGCATTTATCTGTTGATAGCATTTAGGTTGCTTCCAAACCTTGGCTATGTTTAAACAGTGCTGCAACAAATATAGGAGTGCAGATGTCTCTTTGATATACTGATATCCTTTCTTTGAGGTGTATACCCAGCAATGAGAGAGTGGGATCACATAGTATTTCTATTTTTAGTTCTTTGAGGAACCTCCAAACTGTTCTCCATAGTGGTGGTACCAATTGCGTTCCCATCAACCATGTACAAAGTTTCTTTTTTTCTCCATATCCTTGACAGAATTTGTTACTGCCTATCTTTAGGATATAACCATTTTAACTGTGGTGAGATAATACCCATTGTAGTTTTGATTTGCATTTCTATTGTGATCAGTTATGTTGTGCACATTTTATATGCCCCTTTGCCATTTGTATGTCTTCTTTTAAGAAATGTCTAAACAAATCTTTTGCCCATTTTTGATTAGATTGTTTGATTTTTTTCCCTATAAAGTTGTTTCAGCTCCTTATACAATCCGATTATTAATCTCTTGTCAGAGAGGCAATTTGTAAATGTTTTCTCCGATTCTTTGGATTGTCTTTTTATTCTGTTGATTGTATCCTTTGTTGTGCAGAAGCTTTTGAACTTGGCATGACCCAGTGTGTCCACGTTGGCTTTGGTTGCCTGTGTTTGTAGGGTGTTACTCAAAAAGTCTTTGTAAAGACGGGTCCTGAAAGTTTTACTTAATATGTTCTTGTGGGAGTTTCATAGTTTGAGATTTTACATTTAATACTTTAATTCATTTTTACTTTATATTTGTAAATGGCAACAGATAGGGGTCTAGACTCTTCTGCATGTGGATATCTTGTTTTCCCAGCATCATCTATGAAGAGACTGTCTTGGCTCCAGTGTGTTTGGCACCTTTGTCAAAAATGAGTTTACTATAGATGTATAGATTTGTTTCTAGGTTCTCTATTCTGTTCCATTGGTCTTTGTATCTGTATTTATGTCAGTACCTTCCTCTTTTGGTTACTATAGCTTTTTAGTATAATTGGAAGTCAAGTGATGTGATTTCCTCCATTTCTGTTCTTTTTGCTTAGCATAGCTTTGACTATTCTGTGTCTTCTGTGGTTGTATATAAATGCTGATATTTTTTTTTCTGTTTTGGTGAAGAATGTTATTGGTATTTTTATAGGTATTGCATGGAATCTGTAGATTGCTTCAGGTTGTATGCACAACTTAAAAATATCAATTCTTTCAATCCATGAACATGGAATATTTTTCATTTCTTGGTGTCCTTTTCCGTTTTCTTCATCAGAGTTGCATAGTTTTCGTTATAAAAGTTTTTACTTCTTTGGTTAAGTTACTGTCTGGGTATTTAACTTTATCTGTGACTATTGTAAATAAGATTATTAATTTTTTTCACATTGTACACTGTTGGCATACAGATATGCTACTGGTTTTTGCATGTTGATTTTGTATTCTGAAACTTAACTGAATTCATTCATCAGTTATAATAGTTTTCTTGTGTAGTCTTTAGGATTTTCCAAATATAAGATTATATAATCAGCAAACAAGGATAATTTGACTTCTTCCTGTTCAATTTGGGTGCTCTTTACTTCTTTCTCTTATCTGATTGTTCTAGCTAAGTCTTTCAGTATTCTATTATATGGCAGTGATAACTATGAGCATCCTTCTTGTGTTTTGAATCTTAAAGGGAAAGCTTTATGTTCTTCCCAATTCAATATGGATTAGCCGTGGGTCTGTTATATAGTGGCTTTTATTATCATAAGGTATATTATTTTACTCCCAGTTTTTTGAGAGTGTGATCATGAAGAAATGCTAACAGATTCTTTGTTTATATATAAATTTAGATTAAGATGGTCTTGTTTTTTAGGACAAATAGAAAAAAGAGGCAAAGAGAGTGAGAAATGTGAAATAAATAGACTGGGAATGAATATTCTATTTGTAGTTCTGATTCACCTTGTGAGTAGCTAGCTGACTGCTAAACATTTATCCTTTCTTTTATGTCCTTGGATGTTTTGTATTTTGTGGCAACATTCTAAGATTTATTTATATCACACTGTTTTTATTGATCACTCTTACAGAAGAGTGCCGGAAATGCAAAGGAAAATGCTGCTCTTATATCACATAATTTGGTCATTTGTAGAATCTTCAGGGCTAATCTGTGCAGTGCAAAGTTAAGAAAACTTACGAGTTTTATCACTGTTAACCCATTTAGCTGTGCCCTGTTCTACTGCTATAATCTGTCTTTCTGAGCTTTATCTGCTGTGTGTTAAACATATACTTTTAGTCCCAAGACGGACTCTGCATTATTAGAGAAATATTAATCCAAATAGAAAATAAATCCTGTAATATTAACTCTGATTGTGTCCTATTATTCCAAGGAAAAGAGACCCATTATCTCAAAAGTTAATTGTTTATTGAGGCCTTTCTGTGATCATCAGTGAGACACTAAGATAAGTAACTTGCCCAAGAGTTTGCTCATTTTTTTCCTCAGTACTTCATTTCAATTGGGTTTAAACAATTTTTCCTTAGAAGCTGTTTTCTTATTATTAATAGTCATAATTAAGGAATTTAAAATCCATCATAGTACTACAAATAAGCATAGATAATATATTTATCAGCTGACTTACAAAGTTTATAATATCAAAGCATTTTTATTACATTTTTACCCTCCACCCTTCATCACAATTTAAACTGATTCTATTGACTAAAATCTTAAGAAACTTCTGGGCTTTAAGCCAAAATGTGATACTATTTGAAATATGATAAAATGTCAACATTTTATTTGAATGAAATATTCATTACTTTATCTGCTAGCACAGTCAGTATTGCTGACTAAATTTATTTAGTAACAGAAAAAGACTCTAAAAAACCCCAGGACTTACCTTATCTCACCTGACTTCAAAATTCATATTTAATATAGAAAATCATAATTAGTACTTATTTTTTGGATGCAGTCAGCTTTTTCCAGTTAGTCAAAAGTATTTTAAAAAGTATTAGTTTAAGAATTTATTTGCTTTTTAAAATCAGAACTGAGAAATAATGTGTACTCTATATATTAATTTTATAGTCCCTTAAGGATCTTGAGAGTTGCATGAATTATTTAAAATGTAATATCTGAGAATGCTCAATTGCTACAAATGTATGCCTGAGTTTGTAATCCTAGATATCACCAAAGCTTATAATATTCAGTAGAAAGCTCCAAAGCAAGTACAAATGATATGTATTTTTATTCTATTTGTGTTACAGACACAGTATACCCACTAGCCTATACCTATTTATACCTCTGCTCCTGCCTCCCATCTTCTTTCTTACGAATATAACACAAATACATTTAAGTCAACAAATTAACTGAATCCCAAAGATAACCATTATTAGTTAAAGCTAGTCACATTAATTATATTCCCTTTTAGCAGATGTGTCTTTGACCAGCCTCTGTAAAGTAGAGGATGCCATGTTACTAACATCTAGTAAAACCAATTTATATGTCCATCAATGGTTGACTGAATATGGAAAGTGTGGTATATATACACAATGGGATATTATGCAACCATAAAAACAGATAAAATCAAGTCTTTGCAGCAACATGGATGAAGCTAAAGGCCAGTTTCCTAAATAAACAAACTCAGAAACAAAATATCAAATACTATGGGTTCTTATTTATAAGATGGAGCTAACTAATGGGTACACATGGACATAAAGATGGAGGTAAAAGACAATGCAGACTCCAAAAGGGAGGGTAAGAGAAGGGGAGAGGGTTGAACAATTATTTGTTGGATACAATGTTCAATAGTACTGTAATGAATTCCCTAGAAGCCCAATCCCCACCATTACCCACTATAGCCATGTAACAAACATGTATTTGTACACCAAAATCTAAAATTGAAAAACAAGAAAAAGAAAGGAAAGAATGCTCAAAGCCTTCTGGAAGTTTCACTTTAAAATAAAATACAGAAACAACAACAACAATAGAACCATTCTCCTCTGCTTTTTTATGTTTAGAATACTACTAATAATAGATCATATCTTGAGCTGTAGTAGCCATTTCAAGTGGTATAAAGACTAAAGGCAACACACTGAGATGAGAAGAGCAGAAAGTTGAAAACAGCTTGAGTCCATGATGACATATTTTAGCTGTTTTATAGTTCTGGATTGCATGTCTCTCTACCACTTAAATAAACAATAAGTGCTATCATATTTTATGCCAGAATTTGCAAGGTTTTCTATTGCAGCTATAAACATTTGTAACATTAAATTACTTTCCAATTAATTCACATCATAAAGGAGAAAGAAACCTCATTTTTTAAAATGTCTTCAGCCAAGGTGTTCCATAGTTGTATGAAATGTGAGTTTAAATTTTGTAGAATAAATACATGTATGCCAGTTTGCTTCAAAAGTATGATATCAGTAAGTTTCAAAACCTACCTTTTTGCTAAGGAAATGTTATTTTTTTTTAATGCTACATATCAAACATTGCAACAAACTCTAGTCTAATTACCTATGAAGGCCAACATTTAAACATTTGGAGAAATAACTCTTCAGAGTGAAAATAACTAAGTTTAAATAATGCCTTCTGAGGGCTGTCTCAATGATGTTGAAAGTTTTATTATAACTTAGGCCTTCACGTATTTCAGAATGACACAAACAAAAGAAGAACAGGAATAAAAAGAAAATTTTACCAAAGTTGCAATAAAGTAGTACCTTGGAATTCTTAAAGGCATAGATAAACATCATTACTCTTGGAAATGATTAGTTATTAGTCCTGGATGAGAGAAAGAAAAAATGTACCATATATTAATTGTATTAAAATGAGACTCCATGGAATTTCTCATGCATTATCTTATTTGTATGATTTTGACCTGAGTACAACAAATTTACTACAGAATTATTAGACATTGCTTACTTTGAGGGCATATAAACTACTTTTTCTTTTGAGAAGAGACAGCTAATAATTACAGGCATACCTCAGAGATTTTGCAGGCTCAGTTCTAGACCAAGGCAATAAAGGAAAGATCACAATAAAGCTAATCACACGATTTTTTTTTGGTTTCAAAAAATATATAAAATTATAACTATACTGTAGCCTATAAAGTGTGAAATAACATCATGTCTAAACAATATACAAAGCGTAATTAAAAACACTTTATTGTTTAAATAAATGCTAGCAATTTTTAGAGGCTTCAATGAGTCATAATCTTTTACCCAGCAGAGGGTCTGGACTTCATGTCGATGGCTGCTGATTAATCAGGATGGTGGTTCCTGAGGGCTGGGTGGCTGTGTCAATTTCTCAAAATAAAACAACAATAAAATTTTCTACATCAATTGACTCTTTTTTACTGAAGTTTTTTTTTTTTTTCCCCCATGAAATGCTATTTTATAGCATTTTTTCTAAGGTAGAACTTCTTCCGAAATTGGAGTCAATTATTTCAGATCCTAAAGTTTATGTAATAATTCTAAAATTTTTGATATTTCAACAAGGTTCACAGCATATTCACTAGAAGTAGTAGATTCCATCTCAGAAAACCCTTTCTTTGCTCATCCATAGGAAGCAATTCCTCATCCATTAAAATTTTATCATGAGATTGCAGCAATTCAGTCACATCTTCTGACTCCACTTCCAATTCTAATTCTGTTTCTATCACATCTGTATTGACATCTTCCACTGAAGTCTCTAGCACCTCGAAGTTATCCAGGAGAGTTGGAATAACTTTTTAAAAAATCCCGTTAATGTCCACACTTTGATCTCCCAGGATATCACAAATGCTTTTTGTTTTGTTTTATTTTGAAACAGGGTTTCATGGTTCACTGTGGCTTCAATCTCCTGGGTTCAAAAAATCATCCTGCCTTAGCCTCCCAAGTTGCTTGGACTACAGGCACACATTACTATGCCAAGTTAAAGTTTAAATTTTTGTGCACATGGGGTCTCACTATGTTGTGAAGGCTAGTCTCAAAACCCTGGCCTCAAACAATCTTCTTATCTAAACCTTCCAAAATGTTGTGATGCTAAGTGTGAGCTAGTGCACCCAACTCATGAATGTTTTTCTGTGACATCTAAAACAGTGAATCTTTTCCAAAGCTTTCCAATTTATTTTACACAGATCCATCAGAAGAATTATTATCTATGGTATCTATAGTCTTAATTTTTTTTTACATCATAAGACTTGAAAATAGAAATTACTCCTTGATCTGTGGGCTTTAGAATGGATGTTTGGTTAGTAGGTCTGAAACATTAATCTCCTTGTTCATCTTCATTAGAACTCTTAGGTGAAAAGATATATTGTCAATGAGCCATAAATTTTGAAAATATTTTTTTCTTTGAGCCCTGGGTCTTAATAGTGGGATTAAAATACTCAGTAATCCATGCTATAAACAGATAAACTATTATCCAAGCATTGCTGTTTCATTTACAGAGCATAGGCAGAGTAGGATTAGCCTGACCTGCAAGAGTCCTATGGTTTTTGGAAACATAAATGAACATTGGCTTCAATATAAAGTTACCAGCTGCATTAGCCCCGATAAGAGAGTCAACCTGTCCTTTGAATTTTTGAGTCCAGGCATTGACTTCTCTTATCTAGCTTTGAAAGTCCTAAATGACATTTTCTTTCAACAGAAGGCTGTCTCATGTACATGGAAAATCTGTTAAGTAGTATAGCCACCTTTAACAATGATCTTAGCTAGAGCTTCTGGATAACTTATTGCAGCTTCTACATCAGTACCTGCTGCTTAACCTTGCACTTTTATGGTACAGAGACAATCTCCTTACTTAAGCATCATAACCTCTGCTAGCTGCAGACTTTTTTTTCACAGCTTCCTAACCCCTCTCAGCTGTTAAGAGACTAAGGGCTTAATCTGAATTAGGCTTTGACTTAAGAGAATGTTATGGCTGATTTCATTTTCTATTCAGACTACTAAAACTTTCTCTTTTTTGCATTTTATTTGTTTATTTATTACTTTATTTATTATACTTTAAGTTCTGGGATACATGTGCAGAACATGCATGTTTGTTAGATAGGTATATATGTGCCATGGTGGTTTGCTGTGTCCATCACCCCATGATCTACATTATTTCTCCTAATGCTGTTTTTCCCCAGTCCCCCTACCCTGAGCTATTCATCCTGTATCCCCCTAACCCCCAACAGGTCCCAGTGTGTGATGTTTCCTTCCCTGTGTCCATGTGTTCTCTTTGTTTAATACTCACTCATGAGTGAGAACATGTGGTGTTTGGTTATCTGTTCTTGTGTCACTTTGCTGAGAATGATGGTTTCCAGCTTTATCCATGTCCCTGAAAAGGACATGAACTCATCCTTTTTTGATGGCTGCATAAATGGGCCTTTGGGTTGGTTCCAAGTCTTTGCTATTGCAAACAGGTGCAGCAGTAAACACACATGTGCATATGTCTTTATAATAGAATGATTTATAATCCTTTGTGTATATACCCAGTAACGGGATTGCTGGGTCAAATGGTGTTACTATTTCTAGATCCTTTAGGAATCACCACACTGTCTACCATAGTGGTTGAACTAATTTACGCTCCCACCAACAGTATAAAAGCATTCCTGTTTCTCTCCATCCTCTCCATCCTCTGTTGTTTCCTGTTTTTTTGTTTTTTTTTTTTTAATGATCGCCATTCTAACTGGTGTGAGACGGTATCTCAATGTGGTTTTAATTTGCATATTTCTAATGACCAGTGATGATGAGCTTTTTTTCATGTTTGTTGGCTTCATAAATATCTTCTTTTTAGAAGTGTCTGTTTATATCCTTCACCCACTTTTTGATGGGTTTTTTTTTTCTTGTAAATTTGTTTAAGTTTATTGTAGATTCTAGATATTAGCTATTTGTCAGATGGGTAGGTTGCAAAAATTTCTCCCATTCTGTTGGTTGCTACTTAAATCTAATGATAGTTTCTTCTACTGTGCAAAAACTCTTAAGTTAAACTAGATCCATTTGTCTATTTTGGCTCTTGTTGCCATTGTTTTGATGTTTTAGTCATGAAGTCTTGTCCATGCCAATGCACTGAATGGTATTGCCTAGGTTTTCTTCTAGGGTTTTTATGGTGTTAGGTCTTACATTTAAATCTTTAATGCATCTTAAGTTAATATTTGTATAAAATGTAAGGAAAGAGATTCAGTTTTAGCTTTCTGCATCTGGCTAGCCGGTTTTCCCAACACCATTTATTAAATGGGAATCCTTTTCCCATTGCTTGTTTTTGTCAGGTTTGTCAAGAATCAGATGGTTGTAGATGTATAGTGTTATTTATGAGGCCTGTGTTCTGTTCCATTGGTCTATATATCTGTTTTCCTACCAGTAACATGCTGTTTTGATTACCATAGCCTTGTAGTGTAGTTAGAAGTCAGAAAGTGTGATCCTCCAGCTTTGTTTTTTTCTTTTGCTTAGGATTGTCTTGGCTATGCAGCCTCTTTTTTGGTTCCATATGAAGTTTATGATTGCTTTTTCCAGTTCTGAGATGAAAATCAAAGGTAGCTTATTAGAAATAGCATTGAATCAGTAAATTATTTAGGTCAGTGTGGCCATTTTCATGATATTGATTATTTCTAACCATGAGCACTGAATATTTTTCCATCTGCTTGTGTCCTCTCTTATTTCCTTGAGCAATAGTTTGTAGTTTTCCTTGAGGAGGTCGTTCACATCCCTTGTTAGTTGTATTTCTAGGTATTTTGTTTTCTGTGCAGCAATTGTGAATGGGAGCTACTCATGATTTGGCTCTCTGTTGTTGGTGTATAGGAATGCTTGTCATTTTTGCACATTGATTTTGTATTCTGAGACTTGGCTGAAGTTGCTTATCAGCATAAGAGATTTTGGGCTGAGGTGATGGGATCTTCTAAATGTAAAATCATGTCATCTGCAAATAGAGACAATTGGACTTCCTCTTTTCCTCATTGAATACACTTTATTTATTTTTCTTGCCTGATTGCCCTGGCCAGAACTTCCAATACTACGTTGAATAGCAGTGGTGAGAGAAGGCATCCTTGTCTAGTGCCAGTTTTCAAAGTTGGTCATTAAGTATGATATTGGCTGTGGGTTTGTCATAAATAGCTCTTATTTTTTTGAGATATGTTCCATCAATACCTAGCTTATTGAGAGTTTTTAATCACAAAAGCCTGTTGAATTTTAAAGGCCTTTTTATTGAGGTAATCGTGTGGTTTCTGTCTTTGGTTTTGTTTATGTGTTCAATTAAGTTTATAGATTTGTGTATGTTGAACCAGCCTTGCATCCCAGTAATAAAGCTGACTTGATCGTGATGGATAACCTTTTTGATGTGCTGTTGGATTCAGTTTGCCAGTATTTTACTGAAAATTTTCGCATCAATATTCATCACGGATACTGGCCTGAAATTTTCTTTTTTAGTTGTGTCTCTGCCAGGTTTTGGTATACATACTTCTCAGTACCACATCACACTTATTCTAAAACTGACCATATAATTGGAAGTAAAACAGTCCTCAGAAAATTCAAAAGAATGTAAATTATAAGAGTCTCTCAGATCATAGTGCTATCAAATTAGAACTCAGGATTAAGAATCTCACTCAAAACTACACATAGAAACTGAACAACTGCTCCTGAATGACTACTAAATAAATAATGAAATGAAGGCAGAAATAAAGATGTTCTTCAAAGCAAATGAGAATGAAGACAATGTACCAGAATCTCTGGGACATATTTAAAGCAGTGTCTAGGGGGAAATTTATAGCACTAAATGCCCACCAGAGAAGTGAGAACAGATCTAAAGTTGACAACCTAACATCACAATTAAAACAACCAGAGGAGAAAGATCAAACAAATTCAAAAGCTAGCAGGAGACAAAAATTAAGTAAGATTAGAGCAGAACTGAATGAGATAGCGACACAAAAAACTTTTCAAAAAAATCAATAAATCCAGGAGCTGGTTCTTTGAAAAGATCAACAGAATAGATAGATCTCTAGCTAGACTAATACAAAATAAAAGAAAGAAGAATTGAATAGATTCATTTAAAAAAATGATAAAGGGTATATCACCACTGATCCCACAGAAACACAAACTTCCATCAGAGATTACTTCAAACACCTCTATGCTAATAAACCAGTAAATCTAGAAGAAATGGATAAATTCCTGGACACAGACACCCTCCCAATACTAATCCAGGAAGAAGTTGAATCCCTGAATAGACCAATAACAATGTCTGAAATTGAGGCAGGAATTAATAGCCTACCAACCAAAAAAAATTCCAGGACCAGACGTGTCACAGCCAAATTCTATCAGAGGTACAAAGAAGAGCTAGTACCATTCCTTCTGAAACTATTCCAAATAATACAAAAAGAGGGAATCCTCCCTAACTCATTTTATGAGACCAGACTACTGAAACTTTCTTTGTATCAGCAGTAAAGCAGTTTCGGTTTCTTATCATTCATGTGTTCACTGGAGTGGCACTTTTAATTTCCTTCAAGAACTTTCTCTTTACATTCCTTACTTGGCTAATTATTTGGCATAAGAAGCCTACTTTTAAACCTATCTCTACTTTCAAGATGGGTTTCTGTTTATGCTTTAGCTTTTTAATCAGAGTGGCATGCAACTCTTCATTTTACTTATAGGCCATTGCAGGCATTTTAAGGGTCTCAATTACAGTATTATTGTATTCCCAAAATAGGGAAGGAAACCTGGTTTGTAGGGCAGTCAGAAAACACACATTTATTGATTAAGTTCACTGTTTCATATGGGCATGTTTTGTGGCACCACGAAACAATTGTAATAATAACATGAAAGATCACTGATTGCCAGGCACGGTGGCTCAAGCCTGTAATCCCAGCACTTTGGGAGGCTGAGGCGGGTGGATCACGAGGTCCAGAGATCGAGACCATCCTGGTCAACATGGTGAAACCCCGTCTCTACTAAAGATACAAAAAAATTAGCTGGGCATGATGGCATGTGCCTGTAATCCCAGCTACTCAGGAGGCTGAGGCAGGAGAATTGCTTGAACCCAGGAGGCGGAGGTTGCGGTGAGCCGAGATCGTGCCATTGCACTCCAGCCTGGGTAACAAGAGCGAAACTCCATCTCAAAAAAAATAAAAAAATAAAAAAATAAAAAAAAATCACTGATCATAGATCACCATAGAAGACATAATTTTTAAAAGTTTAAAATATTGTGACAGTGATCAAAATGTGACACAGAGAGGTGAAGTGAACACATGCTATTGGAAAAATGGTGCCCATAGGTTTGCTTAATGCAGGGTTCCCACAAACATTCAATTTGCAAAAAATGCAATATCTCCAAAGTACAATAAAGCATATGGAATAAAATGGTGTATGCCTGCACTTAAACTCTGTAGGTCATTAAAGTGTCTGTTCCAATTACTCACTACCTTTGTTACACAGTTTAAAAAAAGCCATATAAAAAGCCTAAGTGAATGGGTATGTTGTTTTGCAATAAATGTTATTTACAAAAACTGGCAGCAGTCCAGATTGGCTTCAAAGCTATAGATATGACCCCTCCTCAGATTGAATTTCCTTGAAAGTTGACACAATTCAGAGGGACAAACTTTTTTATAGAACAGCTCAGGAACTTGACATTGTAGTAGTAAAATTTAGAAAATGACATGGTTACAACAACCTCCCATCAAAGGTTGATTTCTAGTTTAGGATACTTTCTTTTCCTATAAAAACACTACTGAATGCTATACAGTAATTAAGAACTATTACTGCTTACTGAAAATACCTCCACTGATTAAGCTTTCATAAAATCTTATCTACTGGGAATCATATATGCAACAAGTTTTTTAAGTCAACCATTCTAATTACAAAACTAAAATATGTATCAGTGTATCTTTTGTTTATTTTTGTGTATCACTGCCTCAAATATTCTGTAGAAAAAAATAGCATACATAAGAGCAAAATTTAAAGTAGATAAAATATAATTCTGTAATAATTTTCTCTTTTTAAAAATCAATTCTGTGAAATTAAAATGTGGTCCAACATAAACAACTAGTCAATACTTATGTCTTCAATACAATTCTTATAATTCTGACTTCTTCCCCTAGCTTTCTTATTGGCTTGTTGTATCTACAAGACTTATATTTCTCCCTCAAGAGACTGCATACAGAGGTTTTATTTCATCTGTCTCTTTTCATGAAAAAAATGAACATGCTTCTAAGACAGACTGGGACAAGCTTTTTTTCTTCCACCTTTTTCTTTTTGCTATAATTGCAGAATTACTGTTGCTAAGCTCAGATACTAAGAAATCCATTTCTCCTTTTCAGCTAATGTGAAATGTATGTATCCCTTGGCTGTTCTAAAAAGAGAAGAAAAACACAGACAAGAGAAAAAAATAGTCAGAACTGAAAGGTCCTTACTCAGGTTTGTACCTGCAGTACGATAGCCACTGATTCTTGAAATGCAGTTGTTAATAGATTTCAGAATTAATCTTTTCCAGCATGAGCTTTCAGAAACAGAGTTGCAAACTACAGATAATGAACATCATGCATGTATTTTTTCACCTCATTTTACATAAAATAAATAAGTGTAACTACTTAACATGTTAAAGTCATTTACACTGAAAAAATTAACTATGCCTCAAAGTTGTCTGAAATCTTTGTTACTTGCTTCTGTATTTTCATTTTCTTCATTACTTAAGTAACCCTTATGGTGACATCAAATTTAAAACTTTTCTTTCTATAAAATGTTTGCACACAATTTATCATTTTACAGCGCTTACATTTCTAGACTTTATATTAATTCATGCATTCATTCAACAATTCAACATTCATTAAATGTATGTAAAGTATTAATGCAAACTGGAAAATACAGGTAGAAATAAAAACTATCAATAAACTGCTCTGGAGCTCTTATGACAGAGCTAAATAATGCTGTATTCTTGCATAAGGTGATCAGAGATCACCTGGCTAAAATATTACCTTATACAATTATGTGTGTTTATAAGAATAAATATAACACATACTTTTATGCAAAGGTTACTCATTCGTTCCTCTGCTGCCCCAGCCATGGCACCCAAATGTGCTTTGAAATTACTAAAAAATTATAAATACCCTGCCTGTGCATAAAACATAATAGAATAGGGATAAGTACATTGCACAGACCAGAAAATGTTGTTGTTCTTGTTTTTAATTAAATACAGAGGGGCTAGACTGATTGGATGCAATACATTCAGCACACAATTCCACTTACTGAGAAAACTGCAGAGAAAGTTAGATACTTCTAACAGCTAACTAACACCATCTAATTGGAGGAGCAAGAGCAAGCCATAGGACAGATGGAGAGCAAACTACTTGGGTCATTTTTTATGCTACAAATCAACAGCTTTAAGAAGCAGTTGTATTGGGAATCACAGGGTTTTTTCAATGTTTAAACTAAGTAACAGCTGGTACTTCAGTGGTTCCTTCCTAATGGAGTACCAAAAAAAAACTGGGAAGACCAAGGAAAGCCACACATTATGAAAATTACAGAGGCATAACAACAAAAATTGAATGTATTGAAATTGGAATACTGACAATGGCTTCTTCTCATTATGATGCCAAGTAGAGGAAAGTTTCTCATTTGGAATTGGTAACTCTCTCACTATACTCCTCAGGGGTGATGGATCACTGAACTCAAAATGTCTATACTAATCGACCAGCCCTTCAGTATGACATCTCTGTTGTACAATATATTTCAGGTTAGTTTGAGTATTTTATATTTCACCTATTTTCTTTCTTCCTTTCCCATCATTATGTTTCATTCAATTAAGCATTTTAAAGTATAAGCATTTTTATACATGTTGAGAAGAAGGAGGGAGTAGCATCAAAGGCCAAAGTCTATAGTATACCTGATCCTGGCCCAGGAAAAGTTACCATGACTGCCCCAGTTGGTCTCTACCCTAACTTGGTATAATTTATGTCTCATGCAGTATCAATGACTCTTGAACTGCTGGGCATCTCATTTTCTTGTCTGTGTAAAATAAGGGGATTGAAATGAAGTGCTATGATTTATTTTTCCAACAAGATGAATGAAATGTCAGTAGCATCAAGAAGAAATTTTAAATATTGGCAAATTTGCATCCTGCAACATTTGACATTATTTTTGTGCTTTGGCATCTTTAGGTAATAGATTATTACATTTAAATTATTTAATTATTAGAATATGAACTTTAGTTTCTTAAACTCAGCCTTAAGAGATATAGCATCAACAAAAATATATATATATATATATATTTTAAATAGTATTTAATATGGCTCAGAACCAGCATGCTGATACCATGTTAAGAATACTGATCTCAGTCACTACTGAGCTTCTTTCACCCCCAATGATGGCACAAGAATCAAGGAGTCTTAAGCAATGCTAAGAAGCAGTACAAAGTATCTTTATTCATTCTTCAGTTCATCATCGTCTATATTCTAATTTTCTGAGATTATAAGAACTCTTGAAGTTTTTTATTTTACTGCTTATGACCCAAACTTGGGCCTGGAAACTTTTCCTGAGAGTAATAGTCATGTAACTCACGCCCCTGTTCCTTAAGGGAAACACTCAGGCATTGCCCTGTTTATTCACTCCCTTTGTTCTATGTCTCAAGGGAGTATTTTTTTGCATTATCATCTATTTGGACTCTTAGGAGTCTCTATGTCCTATTTTGAAAACTTAGTGTCAAGTACCTATTTATCTTCTATATTACCTAAATAACTACAGAAATATAAATGTTTAGAAATCAGAAAACAGAAACATAGTTGTACATATGCTAAAAGTACTTAGCCTAACAACTACCAATCTCTCCTGAGGCAAGAAAACCAACATTCTTATTCATATATGAAAGGTGGAAAGTGAGTATAGGGAGAATAAAACACAGATTAGTATTTCAACACATTATCGTGCCCCACTTACACTTTAAAATTAAAAAAGAATGCCATTGTCATGCATTTTAATTTTAGCTAGACATTAGACTTGATTTATTAGCATTTTATTTCCACAATAAAAAAGAACTTAATTGTTTATGGCAGTGATGTACATATTCCTTGAAAAATTATCACAGCTCACCTACTGAATGTTGAGTCTCATAGTCTTAGTGCAAGTGATTCATTGGCAAATTATAATAATAATGACCTTAATAAGATGTCATTAAATACACGTCTGTTATATGCCAAAATATAATGTATTCACACATTATTTCATCAACTCTCAACAACGCTGAAGCAGATATTATTCCAATATTTCATATTGAGCTCAATTAAATTAAATTCACATAGATAGTAAGTAGAAGCACCCTGATTCAATCCCATGTCAGTGCATGAGATTTCATGGTATCATTTTCTGTTACCACATGATGGTGATTTTTCCATAGTTATTTTTTTAGTCAAAGAAACAATTCCTGTAAAAATTTTTAGACAACACATTTTTTGGAAAATATAAATTTCATTGTTAATTTCAAAGATTAGTATAAAGTTATGCATACTTATTTTTTTCTGTTTTTTTTTTTTTTTTTTGAAATTGTCCTCAGCACTTATGATATTATCGCCATCTCTGGTTTTTGTTTATTGAGTTTTAAAAAATACGTTGATTAAAATACTAGAGTTGTTTATGAACATTTTAGTTAAACAGTTTTTTTTACATATATTACGTAGTTTTATTATTAACTCACCAATTTTTATCTTACATATATTGGTTGATTTTATCCAAATTTTCTGTTTTAATATCAGCAATGAAAAAACTTATTTTCTTATTTTCATTGTTATTTATCAGTTAGAGTGTTGAAAGGAATTTATCTTTCTTGAGAGATTTTTAAAAAGTATACAATATATTTTGAAATGTTTAAATATTGCTATTATTACGTTATATAAGACTTGATTCTCTCTGGGCATTTATAATTCACTAAATATTTGTTGATATTTTTCATCATACAGAGACTGTTTTTTGTGTGGTAGATACTGTGAAATATATGGTGGAAAATATTCTTTGCTCACAGATCAAAGAGCTATGGGAGATGGATAGTAAGAGTCAAAAAATAAGCAAATTCTTTGTTGTTCTCTCCATTGTCCCAAAACAGAATAGCCGATGCCAAGAGTGAAGTAAATCCAGCCACCTTACCATCTTTTTCTTACTTTGGAGTTAGAGAGTCCTCAAAACAGCAACCACAAAACACTAAGGCTAGAGTGATTCAGATCTGTCTCAGGGTCCAGGTCAAATTTTGAGAAAACCTCAATAAAGTGCAAATAGAAATCAATGGAGGACTCACCTATATTCTGAGTACTACAGGACAGTAACTCCTCTCAGATTACTTTAGTCAAAAGGCTTCAAGTACTTTCATTAACAACAAAGATCCATGGTTTTCTAATACCCTCAGATATTCCTTCGTTTTGAGGGATGGGACATGAGCTAGTTGCCTTCTCTTAGCCACCTTATCGTTTGATGGAGTAATCTTCTGAGCCCTTGGGTGTTTGCCTCATTGAAAGAGCAAAGCCTGGCCAGGCCCAGTGGCTCACACCTGTAATCCCAGCACTTTGGGAGGCTGAGGTCATGAGTAGGAAACCAGCCTAACCAATATAGTGAAACCCTGTCTCTACTAAAACTACAAAAAAGGAACCTAGCCAGGGTAGCAGCCCACACCTGTAGACCCAACTACTTGGGAGACTGAGGCAGGAGAATCACTTGAACTCAGGAGGCAGAGGTTGCAGTGAGCCCAGATTGTGCTACTGTACTCCAGCCTGAGCAATAGAGGGAAACTCCATCTCAAAAAAAAAAAAAAAAAAAAAAAGAAAGAAAGAAAAGAAAGGAAAGAGAAGGAAAGAAAGAAAGAAAGAGAGAGAAAGAAAGAGAGAGAGAGAGAAAGGAAGAGCAAAGCCTGCTAGTTGCAGATTTTCACACAGTATCCAGTGGACATTTTGTGGCAAGGGTCAGGGCAAGGGGGCTTTAAACTGTTTGCATGCTTCAGGACACTGCAGACTTTTGGGGCACAATAAAAATACGTCCCTAAATGAGTATTATCAGCTGACAAGGAAGACACCGTTATAACTTGGGGTCCGCATTTGCTTCTCTCTAGCATCTGTTTTGCTGGTGATGGTTTCCTTCCTAATAAAGGGCTGGTTTTCCTCAGGTTGAGATGAGAAAAAATGTGTATTATACAGCACTTTGTTCTGTTCTTCTGTGTTTACCTTCATCACATTCACACCTTGTTTTATTGCCTATTCCCATGTGACTCGTTGCCTTTTTATGGAACACAGTCTATTATCCAAGTTCTCCTTTTGTCCTTGATCATGTATCTCAATCATGTCTGTGTTCCCCACCTCCATGATGTACGGATGAGGAAATTTTGTATGTGGAATCTGGGCTAAGATAGAAAGTAGATGTAGGGCTAGACCGAAAGACACACAAATTTGTACCCTCGAACAGAGAAGGTGATTCTTTTCTAGGTAAAGAAGTTGTACCCTTTTCCTTCTTTAAAGGAAAATTCATAAGTGAAGGAAACTACCATCTAAAAGAGTATTACCTCCACCTTCCCTGGAGTCAGTCAGCAAGTAGAGATACAGAAATGCAGAGGATGCAGAGGGAGGAGGAGTAGCAGAGAAAGGAGAGGGAGGGTTCTGTGAAAGGGATAGTGCCTCTAAGTATTGCATTTGCTCTTCTATTTTTCTCAGTCTTTTCGCTAGTTACTGAAATTAATTTTAAAGTAATATTTATCTCATAAACACCAGTAATTAATTTGCTTGGGATAAGAACTCTCCAAGAAGTAAAAGCATTAATTTATCCAAGTAAAAAAAAAAAATTTAAACCATTACGAAACTGGATTTTTATATATTCATTCCAAATATGACAATAAGATTTCAGCTCTCAAAGAGAAATGCCTGCAAGAAATATTCCTAACTTTCCATATTTTTCAACCATATGGTAATCCTGAAGGGACTTTAGAGCCTGCATTGCCCATGCTTACTCAATATTAAAGCATTCTATTTGGAAAGGGTGGTCCATCTAACTAGATTTCAAAAAAAGCTGAGACCTAAAAGAGAGAGACATTTTAAAATTTGGGGTCTCTTACTTGATGCTAGAAAAGCCATAGACATTAAGATGGTCAGCTCAATTCAGGAGCTGCCACACAGCCAGTCCACATCACCAGAACTGATGAAGGAATATAATTATAAACACTTTCCTTCTAACCCAGACAACCTCCCCACAAAGGTGGAAGAGAAAGAAAAAAAAATGTATTAATGTGTATGTATTAAGCCAAAATGTGAAAGGCATCACAGACAATTCACTAAAGAGATTGCAAAGACAGAAAAAACTCACAATTTTATGTAGCCAAGCAGATAAAACTGATTCTATTCATATTCTAAAATAAGTAATAACTAGTCCTCAAGTCAGAGGACTCGGCCACACCATGTGTTAGACATAGTTCATCCTAAATTCACATGAAAATTGAGGTGACCACCTGTGCTAACTAATTGGCTTTATCCAAAGTAAAAACAAGTTTCTTTACTACAGGAGATAGTTTTTGCAGCTTGGGGCTAAATTAGGTAAGACATTAGTCTCCTTCTAAGTTCAGGTTGCTATAACATAATACCATAGACTGGATGACTTAACAAGTACTTCTTTTGACAGCTCTAGAGGCCAAGAAGTCTAAATTGAAGCCCTGGCATATCATCTGAGGTCACTTTTCCCCTTTCAAAGAGGGCATTTTCTGTCTCCTCACATGGTCAACAGAAAGATGGACAGACAGACACACACGCGCGTCCGCGCACGCGCGCGCACACCCACACCCACACACACACACACACACACACACACACACACACACACACACACACGGGGCGGGGGGATCCAGTATCTTTCTTCTTATAAGGTCATTAATTCCATTTTTGAGGGCTCCACCGTCATGACCTAATTAGGTCCCAGAAATACAATCCTTAAATACAATCACATTGATAACTAGGCTTCAATATTTGAATTGGGCAGAACAAAAACATTTAGTCTATAGCAGACTCCTACCCTCCTAGAGAGACAGGTAAACAGGGTCACTTTCCTTGATCATTACATTTCAAAGAGATGGTATTCAGATCCTTGGTATTTACTTACATTTCAAATAGATAGAGAAAAAAGTTACAATTACAAAATGTACAAAGCAAATTCTCTAAGAAAGGAAGGTCTGTCTCTGTTTTTAACAGAGTGAATTAAGCCTCTTACATTTAATTTGTGTTGCCCTTACACTTTTATTAATTTTAAGAGATTATAAATCAATAAGTAAATTTTTTGTATTGTTCACATTTAAATTTATACCAGTTTGTAGGTCTGTATTAGTCAGAATTCTCTAGATGGACAGAACTAATAGGATAGATGTATATATGAAAGGGAGTTTATTCAGGAGTATTGACTAACAAGGGGAAGTCCCACAGTAGGCTTTCTCCAAGCTGAGAAGCAAGGAAGCCAGTCCAAGTCTGAAAACATCAAAAGTAGTGAATCTGAGAGTGCAGCCTTCAGTCCATGGCCAAAGGCCCAAGAGCCCCTAGCAAACTGCTGGTTTAAGTCCAAGAATCCAAAAGCTGAAGAACCTGGACTCTGATGTTTGAGGACAGGAGGCATTCAGCCTTGGAGAAAGATGGAAGCCAGAAGACTCAACCAGTCTAGTCTTTCCAAGTTCCTCTGCCTGCTTTTATCCTAGCCATGGGGACAGCTAACTAGACTGTGCCCACCCAGAATGAGTGTGGATCTGCCTCTCCCAGTGCATGGACTCAAATGTTAATCTCCTTTGACAACACCCTCACAGACACACCCAGGAACAATACTTTGCATCCTTCAAGTCAATCAACCTAACACTCAGTATTAACAATCACAGTCTTTTCATTTTTAAAGTCTCTTTTGATTAAAGTTCTTAACATCAGTACCATCATATTTCAGTATTTTACTTTCTTTTCTATATAGTGTTTAAAGAAATCCTTACCTATCACAATGTCAGGAAAAAATGCACCTATATTTCCCTTACAAAAGTAAGATCTTTTGCTGTTGTAAGAGCTTATATGTAAGACTTTAACAAACCTATAGTTGGTTTTATATTTGTTGAAATATTGTATTATTTTGATATGGCTGACTCATTTAACTAGCTAAATTTACTAAAGGGTTTCTTCTTTGCCCTATGATCTGCCATTCTAACTTTAACTCATATCAAAGTTCAATATACCAGTGAAACTGACTGAGGTCTCTGTTTCATTTTATTTTAAATTGTTTAGTACTGCTTCAATTCTAAATTATTTTAATTGTTACACTTTTATGTTTGGTAGAAAATATAATGTTTCCTTATGATTGCCTAAAGTAATAAGTACAGACTATTGATTATTCATTTTCCTCTACTTCATAACTTATATTTTTGAAATAGTATGTTAAATTTTATAAAGAATACCAATGAGATCAAAGTAGAATTTCTTTAAATGTATAACACAATTTAAGAAAATTTTAAATTTTGTATGATATGTGTTATTCTTATCAGTGAACACAGAATATTCATCAATTTGATCAGAACTTTTTAAGGCCTTATAGTAAAATGTTATAATTTCATATACTGTTCTTAAATTTTTTGTCATTTATTTCATATACCAAATAGATTTTTTTTCTAGTATGAAGAAAGTATAAAACCATGTAACCTAATTATGTGACGGTAAATAAGCTATTCTTTAAACTGTGAAATCTAATTACTTGTAGGCTAATTATTACCTTGGGTAGAAATGCAATTAACTCTATTTATTAAGACATGTTAAGCACATTGATTAATTTATAAATTTGAAAATATTTTTGGATTTCTACCTAGATAAACAAATAATCCACAAAATACTGGCTAAGATCTTTAGAGTAATGTTAAACAAACTCACTAGTAAAAATCATCTTATCATCATATTGATTTTAAATAAAATGCTTTCCTGATCATATATATTAACATGATTGAAGAGATATGGGAGTTCCTTTGACTCTTAATCAAAGCTTTTTTGTTCATTTGTCTTCTGGTTTTATAATGATGATGCAATTATTAAGCCATAGAGGAAAACGATTTTGATGATTTTCAAATAAAAAAAATTTAGTGTCATTCATTATCTCTTCTACTTCCTAGTTTCCTGTTTCATTGATTGCTGCTTTGTATTTTCTTTCTTTTTGACTTTTTCTTTTTCTTTTTCTTTTCTTTTTTTTTTTGAGGCAGAGTCTCACTCTGTGACCAGGTGCCAGGCTGGAGTGCAGTGGCACGATCTCAGCTCACTGCAACCTCTGCCTCCTGGGTTCAAGCAATTCTCCTGCCTCAGCCTCCTGAGTGGCTGGGACTACAGGCACATGCCACCATGCCCAGCTAATTTTTGTATTTTTAGTGGAGACAGGGTTTCACCATGTTGGCCAGAATGGTCTCGATCTCTTGATCTCGTGATCTACCAGCCTTGGCCTCCCAAAGTGCTGGGATTAGAGACTTGAGCCACAGTGCCTGGCCTACATTTCTAAAGATTTAATTAAGCTTACCTTGAGCTTAATTTCAGTCACTTATCTAACATTTTTTTTTTGTTAAAAATGTTGTCTGTCAGATTAAGAATATTTAAATATCTTTCTTTCATTAAAAATAAAATAAAATACCATTTATTGTTATAAATGTTCTGGGAAATTTCACTTCTACAGAATTAAATACTTCAAGATTAAAGGTGTTAGAACTTTACATATTTTGAGTCTTGAGAGGAATATGGTTGTGTGACCTGAATCATACAGCATGCAGCTGCAACTTCCACTTTTCTTGTAAATTATATGAAAAGATCAAGTAACTCAAGAGATAAGACCTTTTTGAGATTATTACCCTCTTCAATAAATGTTGAAACAATCTTCTTTGGAATCTCAATCAAATCACTGTAACATATGTACTAGCTTTCTGTGGACAATAATGTGACCCTGTTACACTTCTCTATTTCTACCAATATAAGGGAAACTTTAATCTCCTTATTTTGGAGCACTGACCCTATTCCTTTGGAGTAAGTGGTTTTTGTGTGTCCATCTTCAAATTTTGTATTTACTCAATGCACTAATCAAATTTTGAAAGCTCACTATATAAGATTGACACTCTCATGACATATAACAAATTTTGATATGTAATGTTTAAAGTATCTTTGATTTAAAATATTTTAATGTGATTTATTGTTACATGATTCAACAAGTTGCATTTATTTTAATTTGCAAACATATTTTGATTTATGTTTCAATATTTAGAAATTAACTTCCACATAAATTGTACTGTGGTCAAAGAATATAGTATGTAAAATTGCCTGTGAGATTCACTAAGATTTATATTAAAACAAATACATGTCTACCTATGAAATAATGTGAACTTATAATAATTAAAAAGCAGGATTACTTACATGATGATGACATCAAATTTGTAATTTTGTGCAACACTGTTTGGCTAATTATTATTTGTCAATTATTGAGAATTTTTTTTTATTTATCTTAGAGATAAGAATCTCACCTATTGCCTAGGCTGAAGCGCACTGTTGGAATCATAGCTCACTGTTATCTTGAATTCCTGGGCTCAAGCTATCTTCTTGTCTCAGCCTCCCAGGCAGATAGGACTACAGGTGCACACCACCATGCCTGGCTATTATTTGTTTGGTTGGTTGTTTGTTTTATAGAAATGGTTTCACCTTGTGCCCAGGCTAGTCTTGAACTTCTGGCTTCAAACACTACTCCTAGCTCAGCTTCCTGAAATACTGGGAATACTGGTATGAGCCATCATGACCTGCTTAGAAGTATTTTTAAATTTCCCACCATAGCACTAGATTTCTGCAATTACCTCTGCAATTCTACTAATGTGTAATTTTATATATCCAAGCTATGTTTTAACTACAACACATTTAAACTACATATACCATACAGCTGAATTGTAATTTTATTATTTTATTGTAACATTTTTATCCCAAAAACTGTTTACTGTAAAATCATTTACTCTCATATTATATGGATATATCAATTAGTTTTGTTTTAAATAAAATATATCTTGCTTGTTTTAGTATATATATGTGGGGATGGTGGGGAGGACAATGCTTCAGATCTCTCTTTCTTAGGAGAGACCAGAATTACCCTTGAAAATGTTTTGCACCTGGGCTCTAACTGTTATGTAATAAAAGGCTATTTCAAACTTTTAATGTTCCGTCATGCTGTAAGCTAAACTCTTTAGAAATTACTGAATGCTCTGGATCCACAATTTTAAGCACGCTTTCGTAATTATAAATCTCCATTTTTTTTCTTGGCTGCCAGCAGACATAAAAACAAAGCACAAGGCTGAGTGCACAGTCAATTGTCCTAGATGCTTCTCATTTAGAGATCACAGAGAGAAACTCAGCCAATACAGAACACGTGAGAAATTAGAATTGTTTGAAGTCGGGTTAGCCATGCTTCAACATAGTTGTCACTTTGTGCATGACGTGTTTTATTGAACACTTTTCACTTTTGGAAAAAGAAGACAGTCTTTCCGTGGGCTCAGTTTTGATGTCAAAGGTTAAATTGATTTGAAATTACCTGGTGCTCTCAAATGCAGAGATGTGAAGACATCTGGGTTAGAGTAGGGAATATGTAATAACATTGAGATTTTATAATATAAAACTGAAAGTAAGAAAAAAAAATCCTTCTTCAAATTATTTGGCCTTTTAAATTTTATCATCTTGCCCCACTGCTTCGATCATAACATATAATAGATATAAAATTATTATTTTAATAATAATTTAATATTAATGTTCTCAGAGGCTGAGAAGTCCCATGGTTTGCCATTTATAAGCTGGAGAA
The DNA here is from genome assembly GCF_048565385.1 of Saimiri boliviensis. Classification (NCBI taxonomy): domain Eukaryota; kingdom Metazoa; phylum Chordata; class Mammalia; order Primates; family Cebidae; genus Saimiri; species Saimiri boliviensis. Next base: position 105,869,296 of record NC_133450.1, on the reverse strand, counting down.
CCATGATGCTGTTTATTGAGCATTTTGACATGAACTGATGCTGAAATTCAGTTCATGTCAAAAGGCTCAATAAACAGCATAGACAATGATGTAAATCCCAGTCTAAGGGCAAGAGAGGTGATGAGCTGTCCCAGCTCAATCAGGAAGGCAGAAAAAAAAAAAAAAGGTGCTAATTTCTCCTTTTGCTCTATTCAGGCCCTCAACAGATTGGATCGTGCCCACCCACATTGGAGAAGACAATCTGTTTTACTGATTCCGTCAATTCAAATGAATGCTAAAATCTCATAAAAAAAAAAAGACGCAGAAGTAATGTTTAATTTGGCATATTGTGCCAAGTCAAGATGACCTATAAAATTAACCATGACAGAGTTGTTCTTCATTTATTCTTTAATTTTTCTAAAATTTTATCATAGATTCTTCAGTCTTATCTCATTTTTTATTTTCCCCCATCTTAAATAAAAGCCTTTTCTTCCCAATTATACAAATACTACATGTTGGTAATGTTTACATACTTTTACAAACTTTTCAAGAGAAAGGGATAGCCTAAAACTTGCAACGAACACCTCTGTATTTCATAGAGGAAGTTATTTTATAGCAAAAAAAAAAAAAGCCCTAGAAGTTGATTGCTTACATATCAACAACAACACATACTTAGACACCTAATACCAATCAATATAACTTTTATGGTATTATAGCTTTGTAAATATTTTGCTAAATCAATGGGGATATATAGCATATTTTATGAGATTTTAATTTTAAATTTTAAGGAGAATATTTAATATCACTTAATATATTTAGTTATCCACTTGTATTTAAATTTATTGGGATACCAATTGCTTGCCCCAGTTAGCACTTGCCATATAACAATAATCCCAAACTGGGTGACACACAAAATGATTTAGCTGATATAGCTGTGTTCCATGGTGTGGCTCTAATATGCGGCTGAATCACTTAAGCATCTGTGGATGGATAGAATGGGGAATTTGGTCACATCTAGCCTTGGCATGATTCAGCTCTGTACCTCCTTCTTGTTCATGTTTGATCTTGTTTCTGAGTCCAGCAGGCTAGTTCATAAATGTCCTTCTCAGGCAATGACAAAATCGCAGGAGAGCAAATAATAACTCACAAGATATCTTAAGCCCTGGTATTGGAAGAGACACATCACTTCTGCTTAATTGATTCTCCTAAACAAATCAAATGGTCATACCCAAATTCCACAGATAAGAAAATAGGCTTAACCTTTTACTAGAAAGAACTGCCCAATCACATGGCATGGGGTGTGGATCAAGGGAAGGATGATATGATAAAATCAACAGGGCAATTAACAACAGTCTGCTCTTTATATCCCTTGGTGTGGAAAATAATAATACTAGGATATCCAAAGACATTTAATGATAATCAGAATTGAAATTCAGGATCTTATGATTTACATAAGATTTCACATGTTGCTTCTTTTCATCTGGTGGTCTATGAACTAAATGCAAATGTGATTTTTCCTACACAAACAACATGTAAGATGCTGAAATAGGAGCCAATAAACACAACATACACACATTCAGAAAAGTGAGAAATGTGAGGCAAAGAGAAGAGAGTGTCCAACAGGAATTCTGAAATCTCACTGAGTTTTTCCTAGGAAGTCCCTCTGGAGGTGATAATGTTTGTTGATTGAACAAAAAAAAAAAAGATTAAAGGTGATTTCTCTCTCTTACTTCTTGAGTCGGGAAATCTATCTTCTCCTGCCCTTGAAAATCACAGATCCTGAATTTTAGGCATTTGGATTCCAGATCTTATACAATCCTCTCTCCCTCTCTTTCAACTTAGGCTGAATTACACCATTAGCCACTGGCTTTCCTGGTTCTCCAGCTTGTAGATAATGAAACTACTATGCTTTCCTAATTATTTGAAGCAATTCCCATAATGCATTTATCTGTGTGTGTGTGTGTGTGTGTGTGTGTGTGTGTGTGTATGTGTGTGTATGTATTCACATATATGTATACATATAAACACATATGTATATACACATATCTACATCTATTGGTTCTTTTTCTCTGAAGAACAATACGTAATACAATTCCTACACTTTTCAAAAGAAAAATGAAAACATATGTCTATGAATCCATGTCTATATAGCTAAATAACCAAATTTTACTGTTATGTCCATTTACAGAAGAAAGGAGTAAACAATTTTTTCTTCTTTTCTTCTACAAATATCTTTCCATATATTTATAATGATGAAAATGTTCAATTGTATATTGCTATGTTGACACACTTATGCTATCCCTTGTATAACTTTTTAAACACATTGCAGCATAACATTTCCATTTATTCAACAAGACTAGTATCTCTTTATGATCTTACTCTTGCTACATTAAAACACTTATTCTAGTAGTTTGCATTACTATATTTATCTTTAATCTTTGGGCACAACTAACATCAGTCTTATTAAATTCAGCTTGTAGTTACTGCATTCCTAAGGTTTGAGCCCTACTTGTGTATACTAAAGTTTGAAATCTCCACCCAAACTACATTAGTGTCCTTAACATTCATAATGTCTCTGTACTGAGCTATATATTATTTTGACCTGTTCTGAATTCCATTAGTGTTTTATTTATTTTTCAGCAATCAAAATACAGAACACTTTTAATTTGATGAAAGGACAATTTGTGTCTGGCTATTCTGCTTACTCACTTTGTAATCTTAATCATCTATTTTTCCATCTCATCATTCGGATAATACTTATTGTTCTTCTTCCATGGTTCCTGATTGCATTATAAAGAAGAAAAAAATCCACCCTGCTCCCCCAGTGAGCAAATTCTGTAGAAGTTATGCTGTCTCTCCATCCCTTATAATTCTACCATCTGAGAGGATGACTAATTTAACTGAAGAAACTTTACATTTATTAGTCTGTAATAATTATTTTAGAACAATATCTCTATTTTTTTCTAACTTGTTGCTTGAAAACAAGACTGCTCTTTTTTTTTTTTTCATACTAGAGTAGTTGATAACCTTGCAATGAATGGCACATATTCTAAAATCAGTATATTGCTAGTAACTGCATAATTCTAAAGTGCTGGACTCTGGATTCTCTTCTCAAAAGTGGTTGCCTTACACAAGAGAATGATGACTAGCTAGCTACTTTGACTCTAAAAATATAAGTAACTCTGAAATATTTTTAGAACATGATAAAAAGTGTTAACAGCTTTTGATAGATATTTGGTTGTTACAGGTGCTGAGTCTCCTAATTAGAGTTAACAACATTTTTTTAGAGAGTATGGATTCTAAAATATAAGACATTATTCTTGCAAGTTAGCAATTTTCTTTTTCAGAATTGTCTGAATTAGTACAAATTACCATTTGGGGGAATATTGGCATTTAGTGATCATTCAAAAGCAATGATTCATCTAAACTGTTCAGGCTGATTATTGTAACAGGATTCCACTGTGCTTTTTATATTTTTTCATGAGGAAATTATCAGACTATTCATAATTCAGATCAGACACAGGTGTTCATTACCTTTTCTGAGAACACAGTTACAAAAGCACTTATCTCTAATAATGGAAAAATGAAAAGGATTCAAAGAATTATACAGACAGATTGGTTGAAATACAAGAATATTTTGTCACATTCTACAATGTGCCTGGTTCAATTGTGTCATATAATTCTTCAGGATGAGTACTGCCAGTGAGAACAGAAAAAAAAGGTACTTTATCTATAGAAGACTCTTAGTCAGAAAACCATTTCTAGGAAGTACATAATTAAAAGGAACTTAATTTCATCCTGTGAATATAAAAGTAAGAAGCAAATCATAAACCTATTGTCATACCATTTAAGAATGCCAAATTTCAGTTATGCTTTGAATTTGGCAGTGTCTTAAAGTAATTATCTGGAGTTATATATTTGAAAAATTCTTAAATAGCAGTTATAATTAGCCTAACAGAAGGAAGTATCATTCTGTATGTATCTTATTAATTGAGACTGCTCTATTTTAATTATATGAGTAGAAATTATAAAATTGTGAGCTAATTTGATTATAACATCGAGACCTCTGACCTCACAGTTGATTGTGATGCTATTCTCTCTCTCTTCCTCTGTGATATTCTTCACCTTTCTTCCATAGATTCAGTGTGTTAATAGGATATCAGTTGCCTAAATATACATTTGGTGCCTGTACCAAAATATGTCATGTATCCCATAAACGTATATACCTATGTACCCAAGAAATTTAAAAATTTTAAAATTAAAAATTTTTTAAAGGGGAAAAATAAGAAATATTGGTCAACATTTATCTTTGTAACCTGACCTTAGCATTGATCTGGCTGATACTCTCTAGGTAAAATTTCTCAATAGTTTTCTTATCTGTAAAAAAAAAAAAAAAGGATGACAGTACTAGGGCTAATAATACCTGGTTTATATATTTTTACATTTTTATTTCTAAAAGCTAACATGGCTAGCTGCATTGGCTCACACCTACAATTCCAGAACTTTGGGAGGCCAAGGTGGGCAGATCACTTGAGGTCAGGAGTTTGAGATCAGCCTGGCTAGCATGGTAAAAACCTGTGCTACTAAAATTTAAAAAAATAGCCAAGAGTGGTGGCATGTGGCTGTAGTCCCAGCTACTCAGAAGACTGAGGCAGGAGAATTACTTGAACCTGAAAGGTGGAGGCTGCAGTGAGCTGAGATCACACCACTGCACTCCAGTCTGGGCGACAGAGTTTTATACTCTGTCTCAAAAACAAACAAACAAACAAAAAAACAAAATTAAAAACACCAAAAATCTAACACATTCTGAAATGTGACAGACAATATCTATTTTAATACACGCATGAATGAAAATCTTTCCAAGAAAAACACTAAAAATAAAAACAAGATTTTTCAGCAAAAATCTAAAGAAAAATTACTTTGCTTTTTAGCATTTTGTTTGGATATAAGATTCATGAGAAATCTTGCTTTCTTATTATATTCTACAAAGTCCCAAAAATGATGAAATACATTTATTTAACTCTGATTTGTTAATATGAGAATCTTGACATTGTTTCGCTATTAATAGAGTCTATTAGGAATGAGCTGTAAATTTGTTGTCCACTGGTTCAGCTTCAAGATCAATAATTCTCCAGAAGGACTCACAGAATTCAGAAAAACTGGTATACTCACTATGACCTTGTATTACAGTGAAATAATAGAGATTTAAATCAGCAAAGGGGAAAAGTACATGGAACAGACGTCAAGAGAAACTGGGTACAAGCTGGCAGATGTCCTCTTTACAGTGGAATAACATGTATTTACTTATTTCTCCCAACCATATGTGACAATATTGGTGAATTTCATCCAACCAGAAAGGCTCTCCTAATGTCTAATATTCATGGTTTTTAACTGAGGGTCAAACATATAGTTAAGCAGCACCTGTATAATAGACAGCTACTCAGATTCCAACTCATAGAGAAAAAAATAGGATTTCACTAAAAACGACGTTAGCACAAGCTGTCTGATCAAACTAATGCTACATGGCCTAAGGCCTCAGTTATACAAAAACGTAATACTACCCTAAATTATAATATTAGCATAACTTATTTCATCAAAGTGATGGTACATGGACATGTATCCAAAAAAACCTACAAATGATGAATAGGTATTTGAAATGATGCTAAACATCCTAATCATCAGGGAAATGCAAATTAAAACCACAATGAGATACAACCTCACACTATGTTGGCCATTAACAAATAAAAATCATAACAATCAAGATCAGTAAGTATGTGGAGAAATTGTAACCTATACACTGCTAGTAGAAATGTAAAATGATCCAGCAGTTATGAAAAGGAATATCAAAGTTTCACACACAAAGTAAGAAAGAAAAACAACTACTCTATTATCCAACAATCCTACTTCTGGGCATTTACCCAAAAGAATTAAAATCACTATCTCAAAGTGATAGATGCAGTTTTATAGTCATTGTAGAATTATTCACAGAAGCTAAGATGTGGAAACAATATATGAATGAATAAAGTAAACGTGGAATATATATACAACAAAATATTACTCAGTTTTTTAAAAAAAGAAAGTTTTGCCATAGGAGACAACACTTGGATGATCCTTGAGGATATTATGGCAAGTAAAATAAAACAATCAAAGAAGAGAATATACTGTATGATTCCACGTATGTGGCATTTAAAATAATCGAACTCAGAAATTGAAAATAGAATGGTGATTTCCAGGCGATAAGGAAAGTAAGGAACAGGGATTTGCTGTTCAATAGTTGTAAAGTTATAGTAATATAAGACAAATTTGTTCTAGAGTTCTACTTTACAGCATTGTGTTTGCTGTTAACACTAAACTGTACACAAAATTTGATAGTAGGGTAGATCTTACGTTATCTGATTTTGTCACAGTAAAACAAAAAAGAACAGTTCTTATGACTATCTGTAGATAGTTTGGTGAGTACTGCAATAATATGGTTAATTTTTTTATCCACAAAGATGGGATGACTTGCAATTTATTTGAATCTTTTAAAATTTATTTTTAAAACATTTTGTTGTTATTGTACAAGTTTTCTGTTTAAAAAAATTATAGGTATTCTCTTCTTTTTTAGATTACTATACATCAAATTGCTCCTTTAATTCCAATTTTTAAATATTCATTGCTAGTGTATAGAAATAGATTGTTTTTTGAATATTTATACTATATCTTGCAGCCTTACTGCATTTACTTATTTGTTCTAATATTTTTCTAGCAGATTTCTTAAGATTTTCTATATGTGAGATTATGTTATCTCAAATAGAGATAATTATACTGCTTCCTTTTCAATCTAGATGTTCTCTCTTTCTTACCTAACTGTTCTGAGTAGAACCTCCAGTCCAGTGATACATAGCAGTGGCAAGAATAAACATAATTTTCTTGTTCCTGATCTTACCAGTAAAAGATTCAGCCTTCTATCATTAAACGTAATGTTAAGTGTTGGTGTTTCACAGATGTACGTATTTGGTTAGAGTGTTATTATCACCCTTTATAACTGTTTTTAGAAATTTTTAAATTTATTTTTCTCTGTGTTCTTCACATCACAAAAAATCTATCAATCCATTGTCAAGTTCATTTATTCTTTCTTCTGCCAGTTCAAGTGTATTATTGAGATGCTGAAGTAAAATTAGCCAGTAAATTATCTGCCATTTACCAATAGATGTGTGTGTGGCTTGGTGGTTGCTCTTACAGTTTAGAGAGTTTAACTTTTTCTTGTTATTCCAGATTCAGCTAGGAACTAGTAGCTTGGAGGGTTCTCTTTCTGTTCACTTTTAAGAGGGCACATGCGTAAGCATGGTGGTAGTCAGAATAATGCCTTCCCACAAAGATGTCCAAACTTAATGCCTGGATCTTGTGTTGAATTGTATAGATTACAGAAAAAATGAAAATTAAAGTTGCAAATGGACTAAAGGTTCCTAATATTCTGCCTTTAAATAGAGACATAATATGTGTTTATCCACTTAGTCCAAATGTAATGACAAGGGTCTTAAAAGAGAAGAGGGCTACAAAAGAGAACCAGTGAGATGGCAGAGTAAGAAGGACCCTGATATTACTGAAAGTTAAGATGAGGAAGGAGGCCATGAACAGAGAAATACAGGCAGCCTCTAATAGTTGGGGGGAAAAAAAAAAAACTCAAGAAAACCAATTATCCTCTTTATCTCTAAAAATTAATGAGCCCTGCTGATATCTTGATTTTAGTCTACTGAGACCAACTGCAAATTTGTGTACTAAAATCTGTAAGGTAATAAATTTGTAACATTTTAAGTTACCGAGAGTGTTGTAATTTATCATAGCATCCATAGAAAGTGAATATAGGCAGACCATAGTTTTCCAGGCTGCCAGTGATGACTATAACAGTATTTTAAAGATCAGCCTCTTAAGAGTTGTTTCTAGATGAGAATAGCTAACTCTTCAGTCAGTGTTCAAAGGTTTTTAAAATCTTCTTGGGCTAGTGAGGTCTTGGTTTCCTTTCTGCGTTGATGAGTCAATACATGTGCTGGAAAATGCTTTCAAGTCTACCCAGAGTCTTGCTTTGATTGCCTCTTAAGTGGGCCCTGCTTATCATATGCACACAGTTTTCTTAACACCCAAAGTTGACTCTGAACCCAGGGGAAGTGTTATTGGATAGCTTTTCCCCTGATTTTCTCTACTAAAGTTCTGGTTGCTCTGCTGTTTTACCTTTATCAGAGCTACTGGCCTTTTCTTTATTGCTTTCCACCAAGATCTCCTCTGTTCTCAACAATACCCTTAGGCATGGAGTTTTCAGTAAAATAACTTCTCTCAGTAAGTTTCACACAGAGCTCTTCTTACTAATGCCTTTCCTTTCCCTTTGGGCAGAAGCCTCACAACACTGCACTGGATTCAGCGGCAGGGAACCCTGTGTCCCAGAATAATACTCAATTTTTACAAATGTGCAGTAGGGTGAGTGGCAGTGCCTGATCTTTTCAGCTTGTCCCTAATTGGATAGAACCACAATCTTATGAGAGAGCTGGGATAACTAACAAATTTGGTGCTTCCACTGTAGGAGGAAGACTGGGTGGATAAAGAGATATTCTGTGCTTTCAGCCATGAATCTCTGGATTAGACCTTCTGTAACATAAACATAAAATTGAGGGTATGAGGTATGGCCTACCTATCTACAAACTTGTGAATAAAACCTTAGCTCCAGATTATGAGCTTATGGAAGAAGGAGGCTTGAGTCCTTGACTGTACATACTCCTATAGCTACCATAATTTGGAGCTGGAGAAAAGGATGTAAGGGAGTATGTCATGGCTCAAACACCACAGGTCCTTTATGAGATTAGGAGATTATCTCGGGTGATTGTTTCTTCATTTGCTATATGCTTCTTGGACAGTCCCCAGAGATACTTTTTCATTGTTTTTTTAAAAATAATTTTGACTACTTAAATTTTTGTTTTGTAATGGGAAAAAAAATATCCATCAAACTTCCTACTTCATCATTTTGGAAATATTACCCTTCTACTCTCATTCAGCTTGATTTAGCAGTATGGCCCTGTTTGTGTTCAGTTCCAAATAACTGAATGCCACTGGATATATCTAAGTGCACAACTTGGTCACTGTAACACTATGCATCTGTCAATGAAGTTTCCATTAGGATGACAGGAGCTATTTTATAAATAGTGCATAAAATTACCTGTTGCAGATACTTTTCTTCAGAACCCTGGAGACCTATATTTTAATTAAGGGCTTCTAGCCTATAAAGTCTTTATTTTACATATATATCTAACATCTTAGTAGTGTGTAATAATACAATTCATTTTTCTAAATGTAGAAACAAATTTTAATGAAATAAAATACTACAACAGTTGTACAACATATAAATTTATCTCTTAAAATATCACTCTGTCCTTAGATTTGAAGAAGGGTGTTGCCCTAGGGCATTTTTCATTACAAAGATCCATCTTCAACAAATTCTCAATTTTATTCTGATTCTTGCTATATTTTAGAAATAAACTTCAGGATATGAATAAAGCATTAGGTAAACTGACAGATTAAAATAAAAAGGAAAAAGTTTAAATGAAATGTATTGTTATTCTAAGTTTTATCAAATAATGCATGTTCTTCATGTAATGTTTTATAGCTATTTATATTGAAAATACTATAAATTTGGAATTTGTTCTTTTAAATTTTCATGAGCAGAAATATCAGAAGCTTAAATTAACAGAGTCTGTAGAATTTCTAAAATCAAAATAAGATATTTTAAAAGATTATCAAAAGTATATTTCCAAATTATGCAATAAGAAAAGTAGGAGATAAGTTGACTAATCATATTAAAATATAACCTAACTGTTCCAAATATTTTAGAATTGATATTCCTGGTGGTACACTGATTTTGATTATGTTTACTTTCTCAATCTATCTAAATCAGTCATGATTAGATTTAATAAGGAGTTTGGGCAGATCTTAATAACATTTTTAAATTAATCAAAACCCAAGTAATTTAATATATAAGACATCAATCAAGAAACTAAGGCTGTATTTTTATAGACTTCCATGACTCTATTGTTGTGAACTTGTCCACATGGTACTTCTGATTAGTTACAGATCTTCACAGCACAGTGTTCAATGGACATTATAAAAATTGTATTTGAAATGAGAATCTTATATATGTGTGCTTACTAAAATCCAGTTACTACAGGTTTGTGCTCACACAGAAATGAACTTAAATTACTACACTTCCAGTGAAATTTCCAGTAATATTAACTAAGTAGTTGAAATATAACAACCACAGAAAATTATTAATGGAGATAACCTGTAACATCTAATCACTCATATATAAGATAATGGCTTTGAGATAAAATTGAAAATTAAAATTTAACCCAATAATATTTTATTAGGTAAAAAAAAATACCAAGCTAAAACACATCATTGCACATAGGTGGAGAAACTGAATAAGCTCTCCTAACGTTCAACAACTTTTAATATATTGTATGTAAAAGTGAAACACCTATGAACTATTTTAATAAGACATAATAAGTTAGATGTATAAATTACAAAACTAACTTCAAATCGGTATTTATAAGTATTAGCATTATATAATCATATAATATTTGAATAATGGTTTGAGTTTTCATGAGGATGATAAACTGAAATATTAAAATACCTTGAAATGTCAGAAGTTTATGTAAAGACTTTTTCTAAGGCACTGTTAAATATAATTTAGAGTATTTTTTAATCAGTAAATCAAATCTCTTGAAAATAATTCTTGGAAGATGAAAAATTAATGGACTATATTTATGAAAAACAGAAACACTGCTCCAAAAACAGTGCAAGCAACTAGATTCCTTTCATTATTTCACCAGTTGGTTAACTACCAAGTTCAGAATCTCATCCTAAGATTATATTTCTAAAGCCACTAAAACTGAAGGTTGTAACTCGGGTTTGTCCAATAAAACTGATCTGAAAATGACCATACTTCCAAAAGAAATCATTAATTCAATAAAATTTCTTTCAAAATACCATCATCATTTTTCACAGAACTAGAAAAACCAATCCTAAAATCCATGTGGAACCAAAAAAAGAGCCTGCATAGACAAAGCAAGACTAAGCAAAAAGAATAAATCTGAAGGCATCACATTATCCAACTTCAAGCTATACTGCAAGGCTATAGTCACCAATACCATGGTACTGGTATAAAACTAGACATACAGACAAATTGAAAAGAACAGAGAACTCAGAAATAAAGCCAAATACTTACACCCAACTATCTTCAGCAAAGCAACCAAAAACACAAAGTGTGAAAAATACACCCTATTTAACAAATGCTGTTGTGTTAATTGGAAAGCCGCATGTACAGGAATGAAACTGGATCTACATCTCCTGTGTTATACAAATATCAACTCAAGATGTATCAAAGCACTAAATCCAAGACCTGAAACCATAAATATTATAGAGGATAACAGTGGAAACTGGGCATGGTGGCTTGTGTATGTAATCCCAGCACTTTGGGAGGCTGAGGTGGGCAGATCACCTGAGGTAAGGAGTTTGAGTCCAGCCTGACCAACATGGAGAATCATTGTCTCTACTAAAAATACAAAATTAGCCAGGCATGGTGGCACATGCTTCTAATCCCAGATACTGGGGAGGCTGAGGCAGGTGAATCGCTTGAACCTGCAAGGCAGAGGCTGTGGTAGGCCAAGATTACACCATTGTACTCCAGCCTGGGCAAAGAGAGCAAAACTCTGTCTCAAAAAAATAAGTTAATTTAAAAAAAGATGAAGAAGATATCATTGGAAAAACTCTTCTAGACACTGGCTTAGGCAGAGCTCACAACCAAGAGCACCAAAGCAATTGCAACAAAAACAAAGATAAATAGATCGGGCTTAAACTAAAAAACTTCTGTACAGCAAAGGAAATAATCAGCAGAGTAAACAAACAACACACAGAGCGGGATAAAGTTTTTGCAAACTAGGCATCCAACAAAGGACTAATATCCAGAATCAACAAGGAACTCAAATCAGCAAGAAAAAAACAAACAAACAACAAATCATTCCATCAAAAACTGAGCTAAGTACATGAACAGAATATTCTCAAAAGAAGATATACAAATGGCCAACAAACATATGAAAACATGCTTAACATCACTAATTATCAGAGAAATGCACATCAAAACCACAATGTGATGCCACCATATTACTGCAAGAATGACCATAATTTTAAAAATCAAAAAATAATATATGTTGGTAACACTTTTATACTGCTGGTGGGAATGTAAACCAGTACAACTGCTATGAAAAACAGTATGGAGATTTCTTAAAGAATTAAAAGTAGATCTACCATTTGATCCATCAATCCCACTACTGGGAATCTGTCTTGAGGATAAGAAGTCATTATATAAAAAAGACACTTGCATATGCATGTTTATAGCAGCAAAATTCACAATTGCAAAATACAAAATCATCCCAAATGCCTATCAATCAACAAGTGGATAAAGAAAATGTGATACACACAAATACACGCACACATACACACCCCATGGAATGCTGCTCAGTCAATAAAAGCAGTGAAATAATGGCATTGTACTGAGTTGGAGACCATTATTCTAACTGGAGTAACTCAAGAATCAAAAACCAAGCATCACATGTTCTTATTTGAAAGTGGGAGCTAAGCCGAGGAGGCAAAAGCATATGAATGATACAATGGTCCCTGGGGACTTGGGGACTTGTGGTGGGGGAAGTGTGGGAGGAGATGAGAGATAAAAGCCTATAGAACTACCTATCGGGTATACACTGGACGGGTGATGGATGCACACAAATTTATCACTAAAGAACTTATCCATGTAACTAAACACCATCTGTTCCCAAAAAACTATTGCAAGTATTTTTATTTTATTTTTATTTATTTTTATTTTTTTTTCATACGTTTATTGGCTGCATAACTGTCTTTTTTTTTTTAATTTTATTTTTTTTATTGCATTTTAGGTTTTGGGGTACATGCGATGAACATGCAAGACTGTTGCATAGGTACACACTTGGCAGTGCGGTCTGCTGTCCTCCGTCCCCTCACTTGTATCTGTCATTTCTCCCCATGCCATCTCCTCCCACCTCCCCACCCCCTCACCCCTCCCCCATTTCCCCCCAATGGACCCCAGTGCGTAGTGCTCCCCTCCCTGTGTCCATGTGTTCCCATCGCTCAACACCCACCCATGAGTGAGAACATACGGTGCTTGATTTTCTGCTCCTGTGTCAGTCTGCTGAGAACGATGGCCTCCAGGTTCATCCATGTCCCCACAAAGGACGTGAACTCATCGTTTTTGATGGCTGCGTAATATTCCATGGTGTATATGTACCACACTTTCCCTATCCAGTCCATCATCGCTGGGCACTTGGGTTGGCTCCAGGTCCTTGCCACTGAAAGTATTTTTAAAAAGTGTATGTGTATGTGTTTATGTGTGTAAGGTAAACATAATTTGAGCATTTTAAAATTGAGTATGTTTGAATATTTGTTTTATTTTAAAATTTAACACAATTCCAGAGCTGCAATTTAAGAAAAAAATCTGTAGTAGAAATGAGAAATATATACCCATTATAACAATTTATATGAATAAATAAAAAAATAAAATTATAAATGTTCAAAATACATTTATAGGAGATTTACAAATAAAAAAACTCAATGATAAATATTAAAATATTCATCGTTAAAATATTCAGTTGACAATTTAAAGTAAAAATGCTTACAAGTATATTTAAATATTAAAATATTTATAATTACGGTATTTTTAAATACCTCATAAATTAAAAAATTATGTATATGTTAAATACAAATACATTATATACATATGAAAATTTTAAAACATTAGATAGCTATTAAATTTGTGTCTTATTCCATTTTCTGCTGCTATAGCAGACTACCACGGACTGGGTAATTTATAAACAATGGAGGTTTATGTGGGTCATTGTTCTGAAAGCTGGAGAATCCAAAAGCATGATGTAAGCATCTAATGAGGCTTTCTTGCTGCATCATCTCATGGAGGAAAATGAAATGAAGCACAAAAGCCAGAGGCAAAAGAAGAACACACTGGTTATTTTAATAGACAGACTCATGCAATAACTAAACAACTTACTATATAACAACATTAATCACTTAGGTTCAACAGTGTTGCCTTGGGAAGTAAGCTCCCAACATATTAACTTTGGGAGATAATGTTCAGCTAACATTTTAAAATAAAAATACTTAACAATTATATGTAAATCCAAATATACAGTAGTCCCCCCCTTATTTGTGGGGTATGTTTCAGAAACCATAGTGGATGCCCTGAAACCACAAATAATACCCAACTCTATGTTTTTTCCCATACGCACATACATATCTGTAATAAAGTTTAATTTATAAATTAAGCACAGTAAGAAATTCACAAAGAGTAATGACAAAACGATTATAACAATAATCAAATTTACGTGATTATGGTCTCCCTCATCTTACTGTACTGTACTCACCTACTTTCAGACCTTAGTTAACTATGGGTCAGTAAAACTGCAGAAAGCAAAATTGCAGATAATAAGGGACTATTGTATAGATATGTGTATCTTTGTGTGTGTGTGTGTGTGTGTGTGTGTGTGTGTGTGTAGAGAGAGAGATCTCCATATATATACTTTCTGTATATGTGTGAGTATTTTTGGGTGCATATATATACATATACATATACATACTTGTGTGAAGATATATAAATGAAAATACACAGACAGATACACATATACAGTAGTCTCACACACAAAGATAAATGTATCTTTGCATATACGTGTACAAAGATGTATAATAATGTATATGTAAGGATGTATATAACGTGTACATACAAAGATGTATATATATACATATATAAACATGAATATGTGTATATACAAAGATATATTTGTATATATGCATATAATTGTGTGTGTATATATTTATTCACACACACACAAAGTTACACATACATAACAGATATTTGAGTGATATATGTATTTAAATATATATCTCTGTCCTATTATATTTTTCTCAGTACAAAATCCTTAAAGGTGATTTGAGAAAGCACAGAGAAGCTATGGGTATTCACACATTCCCGCAGAAATTTTAATTTAGGATTTCTATCTAGAGGAATTACTAAAAATTTGCCAAAAAATAGTTTTGATTATTCTTGGGAGCCCTTTTTGAGATGTGCTTCATAAACAAGAATATTGAAAAAATCTAATATTTGCAGAACTGAGGTCCATTGATTGAATTTCAATTTGCTAAAAAGTTACTTGATTAAGAATATTTAATAGTAACTGAAATGTTTATGACACAGCTTGCCACATATGCACTGCCACATATGCAGGAACTAACACAAAATATGTGAGTTTATATATATCTGTGTGGGTTGTAAATAATTGTGCAAGTGTCGTTCATATATCTTCACCACTCCTTTATAGCTGAGTAATAACATATATCATATATTTTATTTTCTTCTTAAGACTTATTTTTTTTAAGTTACAAGTCTATAATAAGCATATACCACACTTTGTATGCTGATTTAAAATTGTATTTTGCCTCTCGTTAGCAGAATCTAAACCAGAAATTTAATCAAAGAATTCTGTTAAGAAACATTCCCAAGGTTCTGACCTCAAGATATGGGAGGTCAGATAAAGGCTAATGCTAAGTTGATAATCACAATTAGGTATACCACAGTCTGAAGTTTGTAAAGACTAAAGATTACTTGAATTGAGTTTCCTCACCATCTGAGAAGAAAGGAAAATGTAAAAGCAATTAATTTTGTTTAGGCCTCTTAGATTCAATTTGATAGATAAGTTTTTAAAATTACACTTGCATTCTGCAATTTGTCTCATTTCATGGCAATTTGGAAGCAAAAACTTCCAAATAATAAACATACATGAGTAAGGAAGAAAGTAAAATCTTTCTAGTGATTTTCTAATGAGAAAAAAAAGCCCACATCTGAATAAATGGATTGTACCTGTATTGGAATTCCACATAATGCCTAGGCTCAAGTGGATAAGGTATAGGTTTATACGGTGGGCTCTAAAAATTTTCTGAGCAATGGTGTATTCTAAAATGCTTAAATATCTCTAAAATATTATGCTCACCAAAACTCAATCATGAACAAATGTCTAAAATAGTGTCTGGCATTGAACATAAAGGCATTACCAATATAGAAATATTTAGCAAGGGATACATCTTAAGATCCATACAAATAGGTAGTAACAGAGCAGGAAACCACATAAACTCATACAGTATTCTAAGTCAAATAGTGAACACTTTTGAGCCAGAATACTAAGTAAAAATATTTAATAAGAGAAACAGTCACTATTTCAGTTACGCTTAAAGTAGCCCCAATATATAAGAAATAGCCTATAACACTCACAGAATGTGATAGTTACCTATACCAATTATATACCAAAAAATATTCCATAAAAACAGAATACTCAATCAACATATTAATATATAAAATCTGAACTTATACCTTTTCTCTCTACTGGACCTTAAAATTTTAATGAGATTCTTGAAAGACATATATAATTTCTATAAGACCCCTACATGAGTCGAAAAACTTAATATAACTCCTTCAGTAAAAATCGGACAACAGAAAAAAATATGAAACAAAAATTCTTTTTCAGTTAAATAGAGGAAACCCATCTGAACAGAAAATGTTCCTCTTTGAGAGATAAATAATATTATTTCAAAAATTATACATATTCTTTTCATAAACATTTAGGAGTCAATATTCCAATTTTCTACAACATACATACATGATATAGTCAAACATACAAAATGAGAACCAATGCAGCCAGAAGATAATTTAATTAAATAATTAATGAATTTTTAGTTAAATTTCTGGTTATTTCATTTCTAATCATGATATTTTACTATAGGTTGTGTTCATCATAATTATAACCATTGTCTATGAGAATTATGTAATCCATTAATAAACTGAATTTAATTCCTTTTAAATATTGGCTTGTATCTTGAAAATAATGATGCACACTCTGAAATCTACTGTCATTTTTACCTCGTTTGCTTTCTAACACATTCCCACTCATCTTAAGTATTCACATCAAGAATTATATAGCATTTTCTCAAAAATGGAAAATTATTTTCTAATGAAATATGGGTACAGAGGTTAACAGAAGAAAAGATACCTCCATGATGAAGCCTACAAATATTAAAGATACAAGAAGGGAAGTGGATGGTGCTAAAAGCAGTGAGCAGAGGAATATAACATAATTGGCACAAGTTCAAAAAGTCCTCTAATTAGGTGATATGTAAGGTTAAACTTGAAAAATAGATAGATATTATCCAGATAAAAGAAATGATAGCAGACAATTTTTTAAAGGCATAATTAAAGCCAAATCATGAGTGAACTCTTATTCCAAAAGAGAAGAAAATACCTAGGAATACAACTTCAAGAAATGCGAAGCACCTCTTCAAGGAGAACTACAAATCACTTCTCAAGAAAATAAGAGAGGACAGAAACATAGGAAAAAACATTCCATCCTCATAGAAAGGAAAAATCAATATTGTGAAAATGGTCATACTGCCCAAAGTAATTTATAGATTCAATGCCATCCCCACCAAGCTACCATTCACTTTCATCATAGAATTAAAAAAAAAAAAAAAAAAAAAAAAGCTACTTTAAACTTTATGTGACTTCAAACTATTCTACAAGGCTACAATAACCAAAACAGCAAGGTACTGGTACCAAAGCAGATATGTAGACCAATGAAATAAAACAAAGTGTTCAGAAATGACATGACAGATCTATAAGCATCTGATCTTTGACAAACCTGACAAAAACAAGCAATGGGGAAAGGATTTACTATTTAATAAATGGTGTTGGGAAAACTGGCTAGCCATATCCAGACACCTGAAACTGGACCCTTTCCTTAAACTTTATACAAAAATTAACTCAAGACGCACTAAAGACTTAAATGTAAGACCTAAAACCATAAAAACCCTGGAAGAAAACCTAGGCAATACCATTCAGGACATAGGCATGGGCAAGGACTTCATGACTAAAACACCAAAAGCAATAGCCACAAAAGCCAAAATAGACAAATGAAATCTAATTAAAGAGCCTGTGCACAGAAAAAGAAACTATCATCAACATGAACAGGCAACCTACAAAATGGAAGAAACATTTTACAATCTATCCACCTAACTAAGGGCTAATATCCAGAATCTAAAAGGAACTGAAACAAATTTACAAGTAAAAGACCAACCACCTCATCAAAAAGTGGGCAAAGGATATGAACAAAGACTTCTCAAGAGAAGATAGTTATGAGGCCACAAAACATATGAAAAAAATCTCATCACTGGTCATTAAAGAAATGCAAATCAAAGCCACAATAAGTTACCATCTCGTGCCAGCTATAATGCCAATCATTAAAAGTCAGGAAACAACAGATGCTGGAGAAGATACAGAGAAATAGGAAAGGTTTTATTACACTGTTGGTGGGAGTATAAATTAGATCAATCATTGTGGAAGACAGTATAGTAATTTCTGAAGGATCTAGGACCACAAATGCCATTTAACCCAGCAATCCCATTACTGGGATATACTCTAAGGATTATAAATCATTCTACTATAAAGACACATGCACATGAATGTTTATTGCTGCACTATTCACAATAGCAAAGACTTGGAACTAACCCAAATGCCCATCAATGACAGACTGGATAAAGAAAATGTGGCACATATACGGCATGGACTACTATGCAGCCATAAAAAAGGATGAGTTCAGATCTTTTGCAGGGACATGAATGAAGCTAGAAAACATCATTCTCAGCAAACTAACACAGGAACAGAAAACCAAACACTGAATGCTCTCACTCATAAGTGGGAGCTGAACAATGAGAACACATGGACACAGGAAGGGGAGCATGACACAAGGGCACTTGTTTGGGGATGGGGAGCTAGGGGAGAGATAGCATTAGGAGAAATACCTAATGTAGATGATGGGTTGATGGCTGCAGCCAATTACAGTGGCATGTGTATACCTATATAACAAACCTGCATGTTCTGCACATGTATCTCAAACTTAAAGTATAATTTTTAAAAGCATAATTAAAATATTAAAAGCTCACAGCAGCTAAGCATAGCTATTTGTGTCTCTAGTCTATAGAACTGGCAAGTATAGAAGTGAAAAGATAAGAGTACAATTTCTCAGGAGTTTGAAAGCTATATAAAACTTTTAAAAAATGTTATCTTAATAAAACCAGGTAATGATACTTAATTTTTAGAATTCTTCTGACAGTAGAACATATAAAGAATAGCCAAGTAAGATATACGAGATGAAAAGGCAATTTTAAGAGGGTCACTTTGGCAATTTAGAAAACAGATCATGTTGGCTTAACTTCTGAAAGTGGCAGCCAGTATGAAAAGATGTAGATGGATTCCATAGATAAGCCTGAATTATTAGTTAGTAATTATGTGATATAGGTGCTAAGAAATTTCATCTACAAAAATTGTGCAGTGTGATGGAAAAAAATCACAAACAGATATTTGGGACACAAAAATTTTCAATTAATGTAGTATTCAGGGCTATGCCTAGGGCATGTAATAACAAGTGTGCACAAGTTTTTAATCCTCTCCAGCTCTACATAAAATTATTTTCAGTAATATTCATGTTCTCAGGTATAACAACCAGAATTTCATAATTTATTCTTTAGTTTTCAAACAATTAACATTAAAGAGAAAATATGTTTCAAACAAAAAATCTAATTTCAGTAAAATATTCCATATATGAGCTAAAATTTACAATGTACCAGTCAAAAAAAAAAAAATTACTCCTTGATAGCCATACTCTGTTTACAATTTTGAAAGCAAAAAAAAAAAAAACAAAAAACCTCCAAACAGAATTACAGAATAAAACAATTTTAATAACTAAAGGTTTGTTTCATTACAATGCCAATAACATCACGACTAATTTTAAATCTACTGTTTAAAGGCAGAAATAAGGAGTACTATAGGATTTAAAACAAAAAGCGAGCTCCAGGAATTCCAAGTCTTTATAAACTTACTTTCAAGTAAGTTTCAAGAGAAACATGTAATTCAGGGATCCTACTGTGTAACTGTGAATTCCCAAAAGAAATTCCATTTAGAATACATGTAAAATGTCAATGTTTATTAATGAATAAATGATGAACTGTGTTCATCTGATTTATATATCAGTATATATACATATATATGTATAATCTAAAGTGTATATCAACAGATATACATACAGCATATATATAACATGTATGTGTATATATATATATATATATATATATATATATATATATGTATGATATGCTTTGGTTCTGTGCTCCACCCAAATTTCATCTCAAATTGTAATACCCCAGTGTTGAAGGAGGAATCTGGTGGGAGGTGATTGCATCATGGAAGTGATTTCCACCATGCTGTTCATATAAGAGTGAGTTCTCATGAGATATAATGGTTTTATAAGTGTTTGGCAAGTTCCTCCTTTGGTTGCTCACTGTCTCACTTGCCACCATGTTAAAAGTGTCTGCTTCTCCTTCTGCCAAGATCATAAGCTGCCTGAGGCCCTCCTGCCACGTGGAACTGTGAGTCTATTAAACCTTCTTTATTTATAAATAACTCAGGCTTGTACGTGAAAACAAACTAATATAATGCATACACACATACATACATATATAACATGTGATATTTTTATATGTCACCTCCTCTGAATGAAGATATATGTATTAATTTTATTCTTAGAACTATATGATACTCCATTGTTTGAGGGTTAGTAAATAATTCTGGTAGTATTTTACACAAATCTACAGGTTTCATACTAACAAAAGGAGTTAGTAACTGCCTGTATTTTTTCACCTGCTTTCTAGTATCAGCCTATACTGGGACTGCCTATTGAATCACTAAGTCACAATTTTCTGAATGTTCTGAAATCATTTGACAAAGTAAGGTAAAAGGGACAGGAGAAATCTTTACAAAAAAAGAATTTAGAACTTAAGAACTCAGAAGATAAAAAATTAGTACTTTGTATGTAGTGTTTTACAGTTAGAAGCTCTACGTATAATATTCTATACAAACTGACTTTTTAAAAATGAGAAATTTGCAACTGAAAAACAGCAAGTTAGTAGACTATTATTCCTATTCCTATGCTTGCAAGTAAGAAGAATTTGAGATAGTGTTCTATTTAATGCAAAAAATTAGATCACTTTTCTTCTCATCTCTTTTTCATATCATTTGAAGATTGATTTCAGTTAGATAATTTATCAGTAATTGTTATCTAAACTATTATGGTACTTAATCATACTCTCCATTACAGGAATTAAGGATAAAACTTAAAATTTCAAAATACTATATCATTTTGAAAATGTCAGGCAAAAGACAGTGTACACAAAAAGCAAATTAAAAACAAATATGATAGAAAATAATAAAAATATAATCACTATTTTCAAATTATATTTTTAATAAAGGCCTTAATTTATCACAGATAATGCAGCCTCCATACCATCTTATCAGTTAAAGGTAACTAGGTAAGCTACACTTGACAATGAAGCAGTTTCTACACAACAGATTCAAACTTTAATTATATAAATTCTGAGCAGTGTTACCTGAGAAAATTACTAACTTTCTGTATGAGTCAGTCTACTAATCTGAAAACATAAGGAAGAGGGTATACCTAGTCTTTAGAATAGTTTGATTTACTAAATTCAATGAAGTAATCCACTTTCTGGCTCAGCTCTCTGGTGGCTTTAACTGTTTTCCTCTTGCTTTAGGGTAAGGTAACAGTTTCCTACAATGTGTGCCTGATATTTAACGACCATATATGTGTCCTTTAAACTGCTAAAACCTATAGAACTATTGTCTACATTGTGGTCTCTGGCATTAAATCATTAGAATTAAGTGTGTCATTCCAGATATTTAACAGATAGTGCTTTAGTTTCTAAATGCTACACTTGAGACAAATGTATGTTTTGCAAAATAGAAACTAATAAACCATTTTCATTGCCTATATTTTATTAAAATCAATACTGTATTTTCATAAATGCATTTAGAATATATATAGCATAAGTCTGCTGAATACTGATTTATGTACTTAATATTCTGTCTTTTATTAATAATGTATTTTCCCCTTAAGATATTTGACTTTTTATGTGTAACCAACAAAAAAATGAAAGTGGAAGCCTCATATGTTTATGATTAGAAACCTAATATTCTCACTATAAAATATGTATGGGAAAATTCAAAGAAAATAGCATCTTATGATTTTATGTCTATAACAAGAAATATCAATATTTATTCTGTAAAAAAAATGATGCTTTAAGCAGTTAGCCACATAAAGTATAATATCAAGGACCTGCAACATATATTTATAAAGATAAAAAGAATATAAATAATGTCATGATCCATATAAAAATGTAGAAAGTATCAATTTTCCAACCAATAGTAGTTTTAAAATATTTTATATATATTTTAGATTTTTTGAACGATTTAATATTTTATAATACTTACTACATGTAAAAGCAAAAACATTTGCTTTCCAACTATATTGTCTAAAGATATGTAACTATTGCTTACACAATTTTTAAGAACTACTTACAAGAATACATAATTAATAATAAGTCAGAACAAGTGATTACACATAAGTGATGATCTTTTAGTCTGTCAAATAAATGAATGGGTTATGGAGACAGAGCTAAAATAAGTCAAATTGTCACATCATTTAAATATGAGTAAATATCATAATTTTATAATCTTTTGATATTAAAAACATTTATTTTGCCTATAACTACATATAACTAATTCATTACTTACTTATCTTATTGTAGTGCCACATTTGTAACATCATAGTTAAGGCTGTGTCAGCATTTGAATTACAGTTTTATATTTCCACCTATTTGTAATACTTCAATTAAATATTTTTGAGAACCAAAGTTGGACTGCAAAATGCTTTACATAGAGGCTATTAAAAACATATTTTTAAAAGCTTGTGCTCACTTTAAAAATTACTCAGAAGTAATGCCACACATCTACAACTATCTGATCATTGACAATCCTTACAAAAATAAGCAATGACAAAAGGATTCCCTATTTAATAAACGGTGTTGGGAAAACAGCCTAGCCAGATGCACAAAGTAGAAACTGGATCCCTTCCTTACACTTTATACAAAAATTAACTCCAGATAGATTAAATATTTAAACATAAGACCTAACACCATAAAAACCCAAGAAGTAAACCTAGGAAATAGTTAGTATTCAGGTTATAGGCATAGGCAACGACTTCATGACTAAAACATCAAAATCAATGGCAACAAAAGCCAAAATAGACAAATGGAATCTAACTAAACTTAGAATATTTTACACAGCAAAAGAAACTATCATTAGAGTGAACTGGCAACCAACAGAATGGCTAATACCTAGAATCTACAAAGAATTTAAACAACTCCATCAAAAAGTAGGCAAAAGATATGAACAGAAGTCAAAAGAAGACATTTATGCAGCCAACAAACACATGAAAAAACGCTGACCATCACTGGTCATTAGAGAAATGCAAATCAAAACAAGATTGAGACACCATCTGATGTCAGTTAGAATGGTGATCATTAAAAAGTCAGGAGACAACAGATGCTACAGAGGGTGGGGAGAAATAGGAATGCTTTAAACTGTTGGTGGGAGTGTAAATTAATTCTACCATTGTGAAAAACAGTGTGGCAATTCCTCAAGAATCTAGAAACAGAAATACCATTTGACCCAGCAAACCCATTACTGGGTATATGCCCAAAGGAATATAAAATCATGCTATTATAAAGATACATGCACATGTCGCTTTATTGTGGCACTGTTTACAATAGCAAGGACTTGGAACCAAACCAATGCCCATCAATAAGAGAGTGGATACAGAAAATGTGGCACATATACACTATGGAATGCTATGTATTCATAAAAAAGGATATGTTCATGTCCTTTTCAGCAAAATGAATGAAAATGGACGAAAATGGAAACCATCATTCTCAGCAAGCTGACACAACAACAGAAAATCAAACACTGCATGTTCTCATAGGTGGGTGTTGAACAATGAGAACACATGGACACAGGGAGGGGAACATCACACACTGGGGCTTGTAGGGGTAGGGGGGTGGAGAGGCTAGGATAGGGATAGCAGGGAGTGGGGAGATTATGGATGGATTACATTAGGAGAAATATCTAATGTAGATAATGGGGGATGGATAGAGAAAACCACGAAGGCCCTTAATTAAAGAGAAGCTAGTTTATATGGGTGTTATAGACCAATAAGTAAATAAATATGCAAATCATAAGCAAACAAAAAAGCAAAAGCATTGTAAATAACAAGCATGAAACTAAGCACACTCCCCATTCTTCCTGCCAAGGCTCCAGTGCAAAATATTTTCAAGGTCTATGTATTCAGTTGCTAGATGAAAGTGGATGTTATTTTATTTGGTGGCTACTTCAAAACTTTGATTTCCAGGTATTTTGCTTACTCTTCATGGTGAAAATCAATGCGATTTGAATTTTCTCTTAAAATGTCATTTGAGCAGGCTAGATATATTCTGTAAAGGTTCTACTGTCTGAATTCACTCCACAACTTCATGTTCTTGTCCAAGTACTGGTCTCCTCACACATCTCTCTAAGCTAGTCTTTCTTTTTTTTAAAATTCTACTTTATGTTCCGGGATACATGTGCAGAATGTGCAGGTTTGTTACATAGGTATACGTCCGCCATGGTGGTTTGCTGCACTTATTGAACCATCCTCTCAGTTCCCTCCCCTGTGTCCCCACCTCCAACAGGCCCTGGTGTGTGTGGTTCCCCTTCCTGTGTCCATATGTTCTCATTGTTCAAATCCCACATAGGTGAGAACATGCAGTGTTTGGTTTTGTGTTCTAGTGTTAGTTTGCTGATGATGATGCCTTTCGGCTTCATCCATGTCCCTGCAGAGGATATGGTCTCATTCCTTTATATGGCTGCATAATATTCCATTGTGTATAAATACCACATTTTCTTCATGCAGTCTATCATTTACAAGCATTTGCGTTGGTTACATGACTTTACTATTATAAATATTACTGCAATAAACATACGTGTGCATGTCTCTTTAGAGTAGAATGGTTTATATTCCTTCGGATATTGTATTAGTTCATTTTCAAACTGCTCATGAAGACATACTGGAGACTGCACAATTTACAAAAGAAAGAGGTTTAATGGACATACAGTTCCATGTACATCATGGCAGCAGGTGAAAGGCCTGTCTTACATAGGAGCAGACAAGAGAAGAGAGCTTGTGCAAGAAAACTCCCATTTTTAAAACAATCGGATCTCATGAAACATATTCAATATCATGAGAACAACACAGTTAATACCTGTTCCCATGATTCAATTATCTCCTACCAAGACCCTCCCACAACACATGGAAATTCAAGGAAATTCAAGATGAGATTTGGGTGGAGACACAGCCAAATCATATCATTCCACACCTAGCCCCTCCCAAATCTCATGTCCTCACATTTTAAAACCAATCATACCATCCCAACAGTCTCCCAAAGTGTTATTTCAGCATTAACTCAAAAGTACACAATCCAAAGTCCCATCCAAGACAAGGCAAGTCCCTTCCACCCATAGGTGTGTAAAATCAAAAGCAAGTCAGTTACTTCCTAGATACAAAAAAGGTACAGGCATTGGATAAATACAGCCATTTCAAATGGGAGAAATTGGCCAAAGCAAAGGGATTACAGGTCCCAACCAAGTCTGAAATCCAGCAGGGCAGGCAAGTCTCAAAGATCAAAAAAATTTTCTTTTACTCCCAGCCTCATATCTGGGTCATTCTGATTGATGCAAGAGGTGGGTTCTCACTGTCTTGGGCAGCTACATCCCTGTGACTGTCAAGGGTATAGTTTTTCTGGCTGATTTCATGAGCTTATATGGAGTGTCTGTGGCTTTTCCAGGTGCACAGTGCAAGTTGTTGGTGGATCTATCATATTCTGGGATCTGGAGAATGGTGGCCCTCTTCTCACAGCTCCAATAGGCAGTACTCCAGTAGGAACTCTGTGTGGGGTCTTCAACCCCACATTTTCCTTCAACACTCTCTAGCTGAGATTCTTCATGAGAGCCTCACCACAGCAGCAAACTTCTGCCTAGGCATCCAGGCATATCCATACATCCTCTGAAATCTAGGCAGAGGTTCCCAAACCTCAAAGTTTGACTTCTGTGCACTCTCAGGCTCAACACAGCATGGAAGCTACCAAAGCTTGAGGCTTGCATCCTGTTAAGCCATGACCCAAGGTCTACACTGGTTCCTTTCAGCCATGGCTGGAGTGAATGGGATGCAGGGCACCAAGTCCCCAGGCTGCACACAGCACAGGTACCCTGGGCCCAGCCAACAATACCATTTTTTTGCTCCTAGGCCTCCAGGCCTGTAATGGGAGGGGTTGCTGTGAAAACTTCTGACAGGGCCTGGAGACATTTTCCCCATCATCTTGGGAACACTTAGCTCCTTGATACTTATGCAAATTTCTGGAAGAAAACCTAGGCAACAGCATTCAGGGCATAGGCATGGGCAAAGACTTCATGACTAAAACAACAAAAGCAATGGCAACAAAAACCAAAGTTGACAAATGTGATTTAATTAAAGAGTTTCTACGGAGCGAAAGAAACTACCATAAGAGTGAACAGGCAACCTACAGAATGGGAGAAAACTTTTGCAATCTACCCATCTGACAAAGGTCTAATATCCAGAAATTACAAGGAACTAAAACAAACATACAAGAGAATACCAACCCCATCAAAAAGTGAGCAAAGGATATGAACAGACACATATCAAAAGAAGACATTTACATGGCCAACAAACATATGAAAAAAGTTCAACATCACTGATCATTAGGTAAACGCAAATCAATACCACAATGTGACACCACCCCTACCAGTCAGAATGGTGACTACTAAAAAGTCAAGAAACAATAGATACTATAGAGGCCATGGTGAAATAGGAACACTTTTACACTGTTGGTAGGAATATAAATTAGTTTGACGATTGTGGAAGACAAAATGGCAACTCCTCAAAGATCTATTCCAGAAATAAGTTAGTCTTCAATACAATCGAGAGGATAACTTTTCAAAGGTAGAGGTCTCCCAAGTATTCGTTCTAATATACTCATTTTACAAGACTGCATAAGTTGTTTATATTTAAAAAGCAAAACACTTTTCTAATGTGACCAAAGTAATTTTTTTTGTAATTCACTCTATATTTTAAACATAGTCATAATTATCATTTAATGTCATTATAATCAAGGAAGTGTACTTCCTCATTAAACAAGATAATCATATCTTCTCAAGCCCTCCAATAATTTGAACAAAATATTGACTCCCCAACCTCTCTCTGTCTTCAATCTTGCCTTGGCATCCTGATTTTTCATATTTAAAATTTAAAAGCAGCACATCTTTCTTGTGCTAAAAAATATCAAGTATGTGCCTTCAAATCTATTCCCCTCTTACTGTTATGCTGACCATTCTGTTAAGAGTCTAAATGTTTCCCATATTCTCTGTTTCAATTTTTTCACCTGACACTAGCTTCCCAACTTATCTTGCCTTTGTCTCTGTCACTACATTAAAAGGCTTCTTGGTAGATTCAACATACTTTTATTACTTGAAATTTCAAGATATATT